>NC_135616.1:79339307-80809029 GCF_053574225.1 Canis aureus
TGAGCCTTCCCTGTGGACCTCTGGACCTAACCCTTTCTCCCAGCTCCTGGTCAACTTTGTCCCGGCGAACTGTGGGTTCAGTCAGTCATTCACTCCTCTGGTGAGAGTGAATCCTCTGGTGTTGGGTTGAGAGCACAGGCTAGGGTCCCCCAGGCTGCACCACCCAACAGCTGCTCTGGGACTCGGAACAAATCGCTGAACGTCTCTGGGCCTCAGTTTCTTCATGGGAGCTGTAGCACCTACTTCAGGCAGAAGCATTGCACGATGCAATGGTTGCACAGTTCTGGGATCGGCTGGCGCAGAGCGGGCGCGGCGTACCCTCTGCATGACCGGGAGCCTGTGGGTAGCAGACCCCGAGGCCGCAGGAACATACGCCCGACAGGTGCTGCCCGTCGGCCAACAGGCAGACAAGCACGCCAGCAACTGCCAGGCAGGGTGACTAATGGGCGAGCTATGGCCACGCGGAGGAGACAGCAGATCGTCAGCCCGGCTGGAGGCAGAGCAGGGGAGGCTCCTCCGAGGTGGTGAGCCAATGACACAAAAATGTGCGGGAGGAGGGAGGTGCAAAGGCCGGGGAGTGGGGGGCAGCCTTTGCCAGCCGGGAATGGGGGCGGCTGCCTGCGGGACCCGCGTGCGGGCCGGGCCGGGAGGAGCAGCAGAGCCCAGCTGCGGCGAGGGCACCACCGAGGAGCCTGGGCTCGCTCTGCTGCCCTGCGGAAGCCCCTAGAAGGTGGAAGCAGGATAAGGAGTTGCTTTCTGGACAGAACAGGCCGTGGGCCCACGGCCACCAGAGACCGGTCCTGGGCCTGTGGGACAACTGCCCACGGCCCCCACGTGTCCCCAGACTCCGGGAAGGGCCGGCTGGCAGAGCCGCGCACCCTAAGCCCTGCAGGCCTGTCCTCACAGCCTCCCAGCAGCGCTGCCTGCGGATCCCCTCCGGCTCCTCGCACCACCTTCCCTCACCGCTGCCACGGGCTCACTCTTGCCAAGCCTCAGCCCCGGCCTCAGCTCACCCTGACCTGAGCAAGCCCATCCCTTCTCTCCTGCCTCCCCACCCGCAGCCCCACGGGCCCAGCAGGGACTTGCCCTTTCTCATTTTCCCGTCTGTGACTCACACGTCGGGGGGAGGGTGGGGGGTGAGGCCAGGGCTCCCAGGGCAGCCCCTCCCTGGCCGGATGGCGTCCTCGGGCCCAGCGGAGCAGCTTTTCCATCTCATGCATGTCTGCTGGCACCGTCAGGGCGTTTGTGCCCCCAAAGAGGCTTTGACCCCACCCTGTGGTCCAGCCAAGCATTCCTAGGGTGAGGGCTATGCTCCATTTTTAGAATTCAGAGTTGCCAGAGCAGTGAAGACACCCCTAAACCCATGAAGCAGGGTGTCTCCCTCCCCAGCAGAGACAGAGACGCCCCAGAGGTCACATCATCTTTAAAAAACTAAATTCTGGGGCCCCTGGGTGCTCAGTCGGTTAAGCATCTACCTTCGGCTCAGGTCAATCCAGGTCCTGGGATCCGGCCCCTGCATCAGGCTCCCTGCTCAGGGGGGAGCCTGCTTCTCCTTCTCCTCCCACCTCCCACCCCTACCCCTGCTCATGTTTTCTCTCCTCTCTCAAATAAATAAAATCTTAAAAAAAAAAAAAAAAAAAAAACTAAATTCAGCACGTGACACCCCCCACCCCCATCTCTGTGCTGAGTTCTTGGTGCCTTCGGGAAGCTCCGGGGCTCTCCGCACGGCAGCAGCCACCACCTCTATACTGTATACCGGGGCCTACGGCCTTCTAGGCTCTGTGCTGAGGGTTCCGGCTGCAGCACACCCCTCGCAGGGCCTGGGACGCTCCTAGCAAAAGGAGAACCTGAAACTGGGTTTGGGCAGGAACCAAAGCATAGTTGGAACCGACAGGGCTGCGTTCCCGAAAAGCAGGGGGCACCCTAGTCAGCTTCCTCCTCCCTGTCCTCGGCTCCGTGCGGCCCCTACCCTTGACACCCCGCGTGGCTGTGCCCCCACTGCCCTGAGGCCAAGCTCCCAGGATGATCCACTTAGGCCAACCCAGAGCTGGGCACAGAGGGCAGAGCCTGCCGTTCCGCTGGTTGCTCATGCCAGCTCCGCAGGCACCAGCTGGCATTTTGTCTCTGCGCCGGACTCTGGGCTCCTGGGGGCAGACTGTCCCTCATCCCAGCGTCACCAGTGCCAAGCACAGTGCCTGGCCCGTGAGAGGCCTTCAGGATGAGTTTGGGTTGCCTTGCATCTCAGTCCCATCGGCTCCCACTCTCCCACCTCCGAGGGCCTGGCTGCATCTTTCCTTCTTTCATGCTGGAATCCCCGCCGCTGGTCACCTTTGGGCTTGGTTGGAAGAGCAAGGATTCTATCTTAGAGGCCAGCATGTTGGACGGAGAAGCCAACCTTCCCATTCTCGTGGCTCCACCAAGGAAGGGGTAGCAGAGACCATCTGCCCGCACCCCACGCATGCCTGGGCACCCCCCCCCGCCCCAGCCAGGGCAGACGCCCCCGTTGATCACAGCAGACCAAGGGAGCCCGGATCTTCCTCGGCACTGCTCAGGGTTGGCAAGGAAGAGGACGCTTCCTCGCCACGCCGGAATTAAGCTACTCATGAGACGGATATAAAGCCTAATGAGGTAACGAGGGAGCTGTTTGTAACAATCCGCTTGTAATTTGTAAGATTTGTAAGTTCTTTTTCAACTGTGAGATGCAATCCGGGTAGATGAGCAAGATGCTTCCGAGGACTGAGGTAGGGGACAAAGGATAAGACGGTTTTGGCGGAACAGCAGCAGAACCGTGATGGGGGAACAAAGAGGCTGGAAGCACAGAGCTCCTTAAAGAGACACCTGCCCGACTCAGTCCCTGTGTAACTCAGGCAGCTATTTCTCGGTTACTTCGGGTTCTCCTGGGCTGAGATTATCCCTCCTAAACTACCCGGCAAGGAATCCTTACCGCACAAATGTAGAAAGCCTGAGTATATAAATGACAGGGAGACAAGCTCTGCCCAGAACACTGAGCCACCTCCCAGGATGGCAGGGGTGGCATGGCCTTCTGGAGAAGCAGCATCTACGCAGGCCGAGTCGGCCGATATGATACCCCTCCTTCCCAGGACCCCTGAGGCCATGCCTCCTGGGGTTGCGACGTCTCCCTCTACCCAGGCTGGAGATTTCAGAATGAGCTGTGGAGTGCAAAAGCAGGGGTAGGAGAGGGATGTTCCGAGCACCGGGCCTCTGTCGGCAAAGAATTCCACTCAGCAGTGTAGTCACTGCCCTTTGTAGGGCATCTTCATTTTGGGATAGGCATGAAATGATAATGGCCAGACCCCCACCCTACCCCCACCACCTCCAGGCCTAGCACCACAGTGGGGGGAAGAGGGGCAGGAGGTAGGGGAAGAACTGTGCAAAGAGAAGGCCTGGGTGGGTGGGGGTCCCAGAAGGACCCAAGCAGCAGGAGAACCTCCACGTGTGGGCCTCGGGGCCCGTCAGCTCCCCCCACCAAGGTGAGTCCAGAAGCGATGCCAGGGTGGTTCCAACTCTGGGTCGCAGGCTGGCCTCCCGAGTCCCGAGGCACCAGCTGAGCCCCCCACAAGGCAGTGTCCCCCTCCAGGCACGCCACCAAGCTGGGGACTCACAGCAGTCTGCAGGACAGACGACGGGGGGGCTGGGGAGGAGATGCTCGGATGCCGGCTCTCCACCGCGGGATAGAAGTCAGGCCTGTGGCTACAAAGCACTGAGCTGGGAATGTCCCGAGAGTCAGAGCATCCAGGGGCTGAATCTTCATCCTCAGCCCCATGTGGCCTTCTGGTCTCCTCCCCAGGCCCCGTCCATTCCTTCAGCTCCATCGCCTCCTCCACACGACCCTGGCTCCTGCCTTGGCATATGCAGCACAGTCATGCCCCTGAGAGCCAACAGGGCCCGGAAAGCTGGCAGGAAAGAACAGCAGTTAGGGCAGGGGCAGACCCTGGCGTAGGAAGTATAAGCTGTTTGACCCCAGAGCCTCCCAACCTTCGCCACCTCAGGAGAAAGGGAGAAAATCACGTTTGTCCAACACACTGTGACCAGTGGAGGAACCTGCTTTCTCCTAGTCCCCTTGAGGCCTGAGGGATCAATATGGACCAGTTCTCGGTTCAGCAGATCTGTCTTCTCCCAGCCTCTCAGCTAACCCTCAGTCCGGTCAACAGGAGGGTCCAGGGCCTGTATGGTGCCAGACGCGGCTCCCAGGCTCGCTGGGACTACTTGGTAAGGTGGAGAAGCCGTGGGGCTGGAGGGCGAGGTAGTGTGGGAGGGGGAGGTGAGGGTCAGGGGGAGAGGCGTTTCCACCAGAGAAATGAAAACCCGAGTGGTACAAATCCTTCCTCGGCCTGGTTCCTAGTTCCCACGGGGAGGGAGTGGCATCTGGGGAAGAGGGCACGGGGCTGGGAGCCAGGGCTTCTAGGTTCTATTCCTGGTCCCTCCCCTGGGCCTTCCTGACCACAGATCCGCCCCTCACCCCCTGCCCTACTGCTCAAGGAGGATTAAGACATCACAAATAACAAACCATGACCCCATCCTGCACCCGTCCACCCACCCTGTCCCAGTTGCCCACCTCCTTCTCCGGCTTCTGCTGTGGCCCAGCTGAGCACTGGCTGGCGCTCAGGGGCGGGTAGACAGGCCCACTCCCCTTTGGCATCAGCGGCCTGCCCCCTCCCCAGTACTTCTGGTCTGCCAGCAGCTCAGCCCCGGGATCCAATGCCCGCTGTCAAGATCGGGTGCTGGAGGCCTGGCCCCGGGCTCCTTGGCCTCTCCCTGAGGCCTCCCCTGGGAGCTCGGTCCTGTTCCCAACCCCTGGTGACTCTGCTAAGTGAAGGGGATGACCTTTCTGTCCCAATTCCACACTCAAACTCTTTCCTGAAGACTGTTTGTAGCACAGGGAGGGGGAAACGTCAGTTCATCACACCCCTGGCCTGGCCAGCGCCCTGAAAGCCATGCGGGGAGGGGTGCTGCTGGAAAGCCTCAAGGGCGTGTTCAGGCCAGCCCCCCTCCACCTGTGCCAGGGCAGATCCAGCCTGCAGGGCCCGGCCCTTCCATCTTCCTCCCCACCCCCTGGGGCACCCAGGACCCTCCGGGTGCTGCTCAGGCTCCGGGGCTCCTACTCCTTGTCGGCCCTGGGGGGGCTGGGCTTTGACGGGGAACGCTGGGGGGGGGAGTCCCTCGCTTTCTCCGTGGGGCGAAGAGAAAGGACAGAGGAGAGAAGGGGGCTCAGTCCCAGGGGCTTACCTGCCTTGACCTCTGCGCGCCACGTGGGGGAGGGTGCGGCGCGGGCGCGCGGCCGGGAAGCGGGCTCAGGACACAAGGGTCCCGGGCCCGAGGCTCTGCCTGGCGCGCACCGTCTGGATGGCCTGCTGGTTCTTGAACTTGACCAGGCCCAGGGTGATCTGGGCGTTCCAGCCCGGGTCCTCGAGCGGGCAGCGGAAGTCGATCTCGCCGCCGCCCTCGGTCACCAGCGTGAAGTAGATGTGGCGGCCGGTGCTCTCCACGCACTCCACGGCCTTGATGCGCGCGAAGCTGAGCTCCTTGGGCCGGCCGCCCGTGCCCTTGGCCTCGAAGAGCTGCAGCCCGCGCTCGGTGAGCACGCAGCGCTTCCGCTTCCACAGCTGCAGCAGCCCGCCGCTGCGCTTCTCCAGCACGCCCTCCCTGAGCACCGCCGCCGCCGCCGTCATGGGCGCCCCGGGGTCCCGCTCGGCCGCGCCGGTCCCGGCGCCGGGCCGGCTGCCCGCGCGCGCTGCCGCCTGCGCCCCGGCTGCCCGCGCGCCCGCTCCCGCCGCCCCTCCGCGCCCGCTCCCGCCGCCCCTCCGCGCCCCTCCGCGCCCCTCCGCGCCCCGCCGCTTTCCCGCCCGAGCCCCGCTGCGCGCTCGCCCGCGCCCGCCCGCCCGCTCCGCTGGGCTCTGCCTGCGCGCTGGGCGGCAGCTCCAGGGATGTGCCCTTACATGTCCCCCCGCTCGCCTCCTGCGCCGCGCATTCCTGCCCCGGCCCGCCCTCCCCTCCGCGCCGCGCACCGGGCGGGGCCGGGGAGCGGGGGGCGGGCCGGGCTCCGGGGGGCGGGGCGGGGCGGCGGGGGCCGGGGAGCGGGGGCGGGGCCTGACTCCGGGGGGCGGGGCGGGGGGGGGGGACGGGGATCGGGGGCGGGGCCTGGCTCCGGGGGCGGGGCCGGGCTCCAGGGGGCGGGGCCGGGCTCCGGGGCGGGGCGGGGGATCGGGGCGTGGCCGGGCCCCGGGGGAGAGGGGGAACGAGGGATGGGGGATGGGGCCAGGCTCCGGGAGGAGGTGGGAGAGGGGATGGGGGCGAGGCTGCGGCGGGGGAGGGGGGGAGGCCCCAGGGGGCGTGGTCAACCTCCGGGGGCGGGGCCGAGCTGTTTCGGGGGCGGGGCGGGGATCGGGGCGTGGCCGGGCCGGGGCGGGGGGGGTGTAGGGGGAACGAGGGATGGGGGATGGGGCCAGGCTCCGGGAGGAGGGGGGAGAGGGGTGGGGGCGGGGCTGCGGCGGGGGGAGGGGGAGGGGAGGGGAGGCCCCAGGGGGCGGGGTCAAGCTCCGGGGGCCGGGGCCGCGGCGGGGGCTGGGTCGCGCCCCGGAGGCGCTGGGCGCCGGGCGGGGACAGCTGGTACCGGCCCGGGGGCGACCTACCCGACAGCCGAAGCCTCGTGACCCGCCGCCCGCCGCTTCTTGGGACCATAGCGCCTGTGGGCCTCGGACGCAGGGGACGATGGCGGGGGCGGGGGAGAGGGCGCGTCTGCTAGAGGGAGGGTCGCGGCTCGGGAGAGGGCGTGGGCTTGCCCTGTGGTCGTGGGCCGCAGCCCGTGCCCCCTCTCCACCTTGGCCGGCTCCCCCCTTGGCATTGTGCAAATCAGAAAAACGAGGACGATCTTGGGGTGGGGGGTGGGGTAGGATTCAAGCCTGAGTTGGGTTCTTACCCTCTCTGGGCAGGGCAAAAGAGGGGCTGCCCAGTTCTCTCTGCTGGGGCGACCCCCCTCCTCCTCCTCCCTCCGGGCATCCCCAGCTCCAGGACACAGGTAGAGAAAAGCCAAGGCGAACTGGGCAGAGAGGGGAACCTTGAGGCCACTCAGCCTCCCAGCGGCGGCACAGGGGGGACCCCATTGTGACCAGGAGAGGTCCCTTGCTGCAGTCTTCTTGGTAGCACAGGCTTGCCGGGACCTCTGGCTCAGCCCACGTGGACCGGCCGTGACTGGAGTTAGCTGGGCATGCGCAGCCCCTGGGCAGCTCCTAGCAGCCTCCCCGGGTGCCATCCTAAGACCCGAAGACTGTACTTCCCTGGATTCTGAGAAGAAGGGGGAAGGGGAGGGAGAAGGCTTCCCTCCCTTTTTAGGCCTAAAGGGCTTTGTGTTAAGATGAAAGCTCTGCAGTGTTGGGTTCAAACCTCAGCCCTTCCTCTGGACTGCGGTGTCCCCGCCCCGCCTGGGGCCCCTCCATTATCCTTCCATTTCCTCATCCGTCAAATGGAAAGATTAATTCATTCTTAGTTCACGGAGCTCTGATGAACACGTTAGATAACATCTGTGCAAGGCGCTGGCCTGGTCCTGGCAACTCTCAAGAGTCTCAATAAATGTCATTCCTCCCCTTCACCCACTTTTATTGTCTTCAGAAGGGGATGGGGACCCTAAGGTTAGGCCAGGCACAGGAAGATGGCTCTTCTAGGTCCTGCGTCTGCCCCATCTTGGTCAGCTCCGCCAGGGCCCCCAGTTTCCTAAGGGCCTATTCACTGACATGTTAATAATAGATCATTATGGGAATAATAATACACAGTAACGACAGTAATAAGACCTCTTTGTCCCCACACCCTGTTTCCAACCTCCCGCCCATTGACGTAGAGCCTAACGGGCCCAAGGAGGGTCCCGTGTAGGGGGGGGGGGGGTTGTGGAGGGCGGCTGTCAGCACCCCCACCACAGCTCTGCAGCCTGGGTGCTGCAGGAGCACCCTGGACACACACACAGGACAGCTAACTCCCTAACCGGGGGAGGGCCCCTGTGGGAGAGGAAGTGACCAGCACCATGAAGGAAGAGAAGTAGCCAAGAGAGGTGTCTCCTGAGGCCCAGAGGGCAGCAGTAGAGAAAGCTCAGGTACCCACGGCCCTGTCTTAGGGATCCCCAAAGTCTCAGCCCGTCTGCCAGCCATGCCCTCCCATGGCTACTTGCTCTGCCCCCCACCCCAACCCCCAGAATCTCCTGAGTGCACCAAGCTGGCAGCGTCCTGCCGTGATCCAAAGCTCTGTCCTTTCGGAGACAGGGCCCTAGACCAGGCTGCTCACCCTGCCCCTAACTCTGCTTTATCTCCATCACTTCAACCTCTCCCTACACAGAGCCCAGGACTCATTGATTTTCCCTCCAGTTCCAGGTTAATCCACAAAAGTACAGGCATTTAAGCATTACAGAGCCCTCCCGTCTTTTCTATTCTCACAACAGATTGGTATTGTTATTATCACTGTGCTCATTTTCCTGATGAGAAAAGTGGGCTCCCAGAGGCCAAGCACCTAGGTGAGGTCATACAGCCCCGCAAATGGCAAAGTGGGGAAGAGCACATGGTAGCTAAGAGGACCCAGGATCTTGTGACGATACCACACTGCCTCTATATAAGCATCTCAGTTCACAGGGTTGCGCTTTTGGTTTGTTTTAAGATTTTATTTATTTATTTGAGGGAGAGAGAGAGCGTGAGCCAGGGCAGGGGCCGGGGCAGAGCTGAGCTGAGCAGGGAGCCTGACTTGGGGCTCCATCCCAGGACCCCGGGATCATGACCTGAGCCAAAGGCAGATGCTCAACCTACTGAGCCACCCAGGTGTCGCACACAGAGAGTTCTTCTTACACAACACCCAGCCACCCATACTTTCCTCTTCAGCTTAGTGGGTAGAGTGGTACCAAGTTACTGGACACAGGAGAAAGGGCAAAAAAGTCAGGAACGTGGGATAGCAAGATTGAGAGCATCCAGAGGAGCCCATAGGAGGAAATTCAGCAGGACATGCTCTACTGCTGGAAAGATACTGGAAAAGTACCCAGTTCCCATCACCACCTCTCCCCAGGGTCCTGCATAGGCCCTACTGCATAGGTCCTATCCTCTTGTCTCTTGACCTCCTGGGATGAGGGGAGGTGACTCATTCTAAACTTTTCCCCAGAATTGGCCTCCCTCCTGGTAGCCCCATCTGGGAGAGGCTTGGGCCCAGTAATCCAACTTGGTCCATCAGAAGGGTCAATAAGCACTCTGGAGCCAGGGGCGCAGGGTGGTGCTCTAGAGCCTCTCTGAGCCCACTGTGTGCTGGTGGGGACTGGTGACCTGCCTGTCTCCCTTGATGCAGAATCCCTTGCTCCCTTCCTGCCAGGGAATAGTTCCTGCCAGCCCTAGTTCAGCCTCCCTGGGGCACTCAGCTGGGGGCAGTGCTGGGTCCTGGAGATATTCAATTCCTACGGACTTGTTGACTCTACATGGGACTGCTGGACAGAATGTCCCTGGTCACATCCCAAACTGGCGCCACCCTCTGTCCAGCCCACAGGAAAGCTGATCCGCACTGTTCGTCAATCTGAGTCCAGCTGGAATGGGCTAGACTACAAGACGGCCCCAGGGACAAGTGTGCTAGACGTGCTTCAGCTGGGTCTGAGCCACCCCTAGTGGGGAGGAGGGAGCCCTGGGTCCACCTGGTGGCTACCCAGGCCGGGGTGGAACGAAGATGGGAGTAAGGCGGGAAAGAGCCCAGAATGGACCCAGAGGGGCATAAAAAAGCAACCTACCTCCTGTTTTCTACAACATTTACTCCATCTTCTCAGTTTGGCTTAGTGGTCACTAATTGTTAGACTCAATCTATAGAAAAAGCATCAAGGATCATTTTACGTACAATAGAGAATGTCTGTTAACACTATAAACATTGTACAACGGAAGTAAGACCCTGTCGCCCCTTCCCTGGATTCCGTCGGGGCCTTCCCATCTCTGTCGAGTAAAGCCCCAGGCAGTGAGGCAGCCTGCAGCACCCGCCCTAGGGGACCCTAGGGGACCCTAGGGGACCCACGCTGCTTCCTGACCTCAGCGCCTGCCCCCTCTCCGGGCTCCGGCCAGAGTGCTCCTTCCTTGGGGCCTTCGTTCATGACCCGTCCCCCCAGATCAGATCCCACGGGGTACCTTCCCTCTCCTCACTCGGCTCTGGGTTCACGGATCACCTTCTCTTTTTTTAATTTTAGTTTTTATTTTAATTTTTATTTTAATTTTAATTTTTATTTTTATTTTTTTACGGATCACCTTCTCAGTGATGTCTTCGCAGACAGCCCGGTGAACAGTGCAGCCCCCTCCCCACAGATACACAAATGGTCACGCAGTCACGCTCCTACACGTCACGTCCACTGTCCTGCTTGGTTTCTCTCTGTAGCACATGCCACCTTCCAGAATTAATAATGTGCATCATTATTAATCTCCTCTACTATAATGTAAGCTCGGTGCCGGCGGGGGATTTTATCCTGCTCTCCTCACCCTCGGGGCTCCAGCAGGTGGGATGTGCCTGGTGCGCGGCAGGGCCTCGGGAAATAGCTGGTAACGGAGGGAACGGGGTGGCAGTGGACGGGTGCGCGGTGGGAGCTGGAGCGCGGGGAACGGAGCAGCGTCCCCTTCACGGTAAAGGTACCGCATCAGATGTAAGACGTTAAGAACAGGGGACACCCGTGGGCGCGGGGGGATATATGGGAACTCTGTGCTATCCGGTCAGTTTTTCTTTAAATGCAAACCTGGTCTAAACACCAAGTCTGGGGACGCCCGGGGGGCTCAGCGGTTGAGCACCTGCTCAGGATCGAGGCCCACGTCGGGCTCCCTGCCTGGAGCCTGCTTCTCCCTCTGCTGTGTCTCTGCCTCTCTCTCTCTGTCTGTGTCTTTCACGAATAGATAAAATCTTAAAAAATAAATAAATAAAAGCCAAGTCTGCTACTTTAATATATATATATAAATAGTTAACAGCAGTTGCTCCGGGGAAGGAGGAGGAAAGAAGACCAAGACTTTCACTTTTTCATTGTTTATCATCCTGCACTGCTTGATTTTTATTTCTTTATTATTTTCTTACCATTTGCATGTTTTGCTTCTCTTAAAAACACAGTTAAAAGCACAATTCATCAGTGTTCGGACTCAGTGGAGCAGTGGACGATAACGAAACAGATCTGAATAGAGAGGGATGTCTGAAAAAAATGTTTTGTAGGGAAAGTATTTCAGTACGGTGAGGGTCGTAAGATGTAGAATATGACCCCAAATGAGCAAATTTGGCGCCTCCCTGGGGTACAGGTTAGTTCTGGAAGGATTCACACCGACATGTTCCTTGCGGAAGGCTCCAGGAGGTGGATCCACCGCGTGACCGTTCTTGTTACTTCTCAGCGTGTTTCTACAGGCAGCTCCTCTCCTCGGACCTTGCAGACACTGTGCTTTTTAAAAATGGAAGGTTTGTGGCAACCCTGCATCGAGCAAATCTATCTGCTCCGTTTTTCCAACGTTTCCTCACTTTTGGTAATTCTCCCAATATTTCAAACCTTTTCGTTCTTATCGTATTTGTTATGCCGACCTGCAATCAGGGATCACCACCCAAGTGAAAGCTCAGACGGTGGGTAGTATTTTTTAGCAAGAAAGTATTTTTAAATCAAGGTGTAGGTACAGTGTCTTTTTATTTTTTGTTATTTTTTAAAGATTTTATTTATTTATTCATGAGAGACACACAGAGAGAGAAGCAGAGACCTAGGCAGAGGGAGAAGCAGGCTCCATGCAGGGAGCCCGACGTGGGACTCGATCCCAGGTCTCCAGGATCACGCCCTGGGCTGAAGGCAGGCCCTCAACCACTGAGCCCCCCGGGCACTTGGTACAGTGTATTACACACATAATAGGCTGCAGTGTAGTGTAAACATAACTTTTATATGCACTGGAAAACCAAAAAATTCATTTGACTGGCTTTATTGCAGCGGTCTGGAACCAAGCCCACAATATCTCCAAGGTACGTGTATATATGGTTTGGATGTCACGAACATGTATTACACGTATTTTAAAAATAAAATACATATGTAGCACATATTTTTTAAAAATCAAACAAAAACCTGAGGCTGGCTTGGAAGCAAGAGCCGAGCTGGAGGCTTAGATGGTGGTCCCCTGGCCACAAGCTTTCCCCAGGGTGGGCAGCGCAGAGCCTCCCGGAGTGGGGCACGCAGCACAACAGAGCAGCTCCTGGGGCTGAGCCTCTCCTGTGTCTGCGGTTCCCTCACCGCTCCCACCCGGGAGGACACAGAAGCAGGCAGGGTTCCCCACTGGCCCCTGGGCACCTGTCCCATTGTCCCCCAGCAACTGGAAATGCCAGTGCTTCTCAGCTTCTAATGTGCAAACAGATCACCCGGGGATGTTGTAACTGCAGATTCTGATGCTGTAGGTCTGGGCCGGCATCTGAGATTGTGCAGCTCGAGAGGCTTCCCTGTAACGTGGATGCTGCAGGTCCTGAGGACACACTTGAATATCAAAGGTCTAGAGCAGTGGTTCTCAAAAAGTGTGGTAGCAGCATCAGCGTCACCTGGAAACTTGTTAGAAATGCAGATTCTAGGCTCTATTCCACACCTACCAGAAATTCTGGGTTTGGGACCCACTAATCTGTGTTTTAATGAGGCTTCCGCGTGATTCTGCTGCACATGAGAGAGTGAGAATGCTGCGTGTCGAGGAAGGAGCACTCAGCCAGGAGACAGGGGCACCTTGACCAGGTCACTTCTCCTCTCTCATCTTGTCCACCTTGTCTAGCTGGTATTAGGTTTGTAGGAGAGCCTGGCTAGTGTTCAGGGGTGGGTAGGGGAGTGGGGTGGGATAAGAGCTCCGTATTGGTTATCTTCTCCCTAAGTCGGACAAGAGCAATGCTACTTCCTCCTCAAGCTCCACATTCCCAGATTCATCGGGTCAGGGAACTCCCACTCGCTTAGATGAGAGAAAAATGGGTTAGCCCACAGCCCTGCTCCTCCCTCCCCTCCTCCCTTCTGGCTTCTGCACACACCCTCCAGTGCACAGATCCCTCCCTGCCCTCTCCCCTGGGAGACCCACCCCGCAGCTGACCTCTCCCCCAGACTTCTCCTGACCTGCCCACACCCCCTTTGATGTCCAGTCCTTTGTTCTAGAGCTTTGGGGTTTCCTCGGATCTCTGTTGTTTCTCTAAAGGGAAACAAAAAAAAAAAACTGATCAAGGCTTCAAGCCTAACGATTTGGGTTTATGGGCACCATTGCAACAGACCTCAAGTGGGCAGCAACCCTGCAGCCTACCCGCCCAGGCTTGCTCCTGGGCCTGGCTCTCTCGGTGGAAATCCCCTCCCACGCTCAGCCCTTTAACCACTTTCGAGCCCAATAACTTTCCTGATTCACCAAGGATCCCTTTCGTCTTGAGAGGGCCCACTGCCCCCTCTCCGATGGGGCTGAGTCTGGGCTTGAAGGCATTTGATCCCAGCTTGGGTCTGGCAGAGATTGGACCTGTGGGTCTGGGGATCAGGTTGGGGCCTGTAGAATTTTCCCTTTTCCCACGTCATTCTGGCATCTGGGTGCCCATGTGGTAGGAGCAAAGGGGCTGCCCTGGCATGATCCGCGTCCTCGGGAACAATGGGCCGAAGGGCAAGAATAGCCAAAGACTGGCTGCTGCCCAGGGATCTAGTAGCTCTCACCAACCTGTCGGTAATAGCTGGGCAAATCTGCACACAGCCATTGCTTTCCACTCCATAGCTTTCCTTTTCTGTTCTTTTAACGAGAATCATACGTTTTAAGCGCAGATAGTACTTGAATGCATTTTTGTTGCAAAAAAATTCAAAACACGGAAAGCATCTTTTCATCACCCTTCCAGCAGCCCCGTCCCCACAGACTACAGTTCCTTGGCAAGGGCTGGGCCAGACATTCATCTTTACTTCACACACATTTGCACCCAGAGTACTTTAAAGCAGTGGGAGGGGTTGGTTGGACAATTCATAGATCCCCATCCAGCTCTGACATTTCCTGCATTCGTGGGTGGCTCTTCCCTCTCCTTCTAAAGAGCAATCATGCATGGGATCTCACTAAAATTCTGCTGTGGATGTGGGGGGTGAGGGAATCACAGAAGAAAGGATGGAGGGAAAGATAAAAGTGCCAACAATAGTTCCTTCTGGGACGGGGGATTAGAAGTAATTTTAGTTTTTTTTTTTTCTTTTTCCTGCTTGTCCTTGATTTTCAAATGTTTCATAGCGAGAGTGACTGTGAATGTCCCCGAGCACCACTTTGATAATCAAGAAGTGCCCATAGTGCCATGGTCAAGGTCAGGTAGAGAAGGCAGTGAGTTGTCTGGCCTGGGACTGGGGTCAGGAGGAAAGTAAGCAATGGCTCAAGGCAGAGAGGGATGGGGGCGGAGGGGGGGGAGGTGCGCTGAGGGAGAGGAGATTACATCCTTGAATGTACTCTACAGGGAGATTCACGGAAAGGATCATCAGAGTGAGTCCTACCGGGTGTGGATGAGGACAAGCCACACTCTGGGCTAGGCACTAGGGCCCCTCTGGTGGGTCACAGTTCTCTTTCCACTGGGGACTGGCAAAACAGGGGGGCGGTGGTGCTCACACCCTTAAGGAACCCCTTCCTACCTTCCCTACCTTCGGTGAGAGGGCATAAGTCCCATTGAAGGGGATCTCAGAGGTTAGCATCAGTTCAGGAACAAGCCCAAATCCTGACGTTGTGAAACGAGTCCCCCAGCACTGGACACCGCCTAGGTGCTCTCCTCATGCCACAGCTGACGGGAGATCGTGTATCAGTCAGGAGGGGCTGGGTTGTGCTGCACTAACAAATTTCCCCCAAACCCCAAAGGCTTAACACAGCATAGCTTGCCCACTCATACCGCGCATTTTGGCATGGCTGGTGGGGGGGAGGGGGGGGCTCTCTCCACTGCGGTGCTCACAGACCCGCAGCAACAGGAGCTCTGCGGTGAAACACTGGACCATCTGCAAATGGGCCTAATGATAGCACCCATCTCTCGGGGTTACTGTGAGGATTTAATGAATCAACACATCTTGAAGATTTTATTTATTTATTTGCACATGAGAGAGTGGGAGAGAGAGAGAGAGAGAGAGAGCGCAAGCATGAGCAGGGGAGGCGGGCAGAGGGAGAGGGAGAAGCAGACTCTCCTCCTGAGCAGGGAGCCTGAAACACGGGGCTTGATCCCAGGACCCCAGGACCAGTAGCTGAGCAGAAGGCAGATGCTTAACTGACAGAGCCACCCAAGCGCCCCCGAATGAACCCATTTAAGGTCTTCCAGCAAGCTACACGCAGTGAGTACAAGAGATGGGAACATGACACTTTCTGTCACAGGGAAAAGGGACATGAGAACATGCACAGCGGGTCATAAAGAGTCCTGCCCACAAGGACACAAATTACTTCTCATCTTAATTCAGAGGCCAGAGCAAGCCGTGGGGCCACATCTAACTCCAAGGGAGGAGAAGTGTAACCCTACCATGTGCCCAGAAGATGGGCAATATCTGTAAAGAGCAATGTGGCTGCCACGGGACCAGCTGGGTTCCCCAGGAGGCAGGGCCATGAGGCGGGGTGTCCAGGGACATCCCTTGATTAGAGACAATCAACCCCCTTGGCCCAGGCCCAAGCCCTTGCACCCTCTGGAGGAGTCAAGTTGAGGTCAGCAGAGTGGAAATGTAAAAGGCTTGGGGCAGCGGCTTCAGAAAGGGCACCGAGGGCTTGTCTAGGCGTGAAGAATGCCCACTAAGGGCTTTATTTACCACGATCTACTTCCTGAATTTTCATGGCCTTTCGGGTGAGTCTCCCTAGACCCATAAACTCAGAACATCAGAGTTGGGTGGGTCCCCTAGAACCTGGCTGCTCAAGTGTGGTCCCAGGATCAGCAGCATCAGCACCACCTTCCCCTGGGAGCTCGTGAGAGATGCCAGATCTCAGGCCCCACCCCAAACTACTGAATTACAATCTGCATTTTAACAAGATCTCCAGGAGATTCCTATGCACATTAAAGCCTGAGAAGTACTTTTCCAGAATTAATTTAGGCCAACATCTTCATTTCACCGAACCAGAGGTTGACACCCAGAGGGGAGGAGGCCGGCTCAAAGTGACACACCCGGTTCTGGTGTTGGCTCCAGCACTTGCCAAAGATTTTGTGTAAGTCACTTAAAAAAAAAAAAAAAATCACCGAATCTCAGTTTCCTCCCCTATGATAAGGGGATTATATAACCACTTCATAGTGCTGATGTAGGCATCAAATGAGACCACACCTAGGCCAGCGCCGGCACACAGGACTGAGTACATGCTCAGGAAGCGCCGGCTGCTGCTATGGTCCCGACTCCCTGTTCTCACACCACATCGCATGCCTCCTGGCACATGCAGTTTCTTCTAAGGAAGAAGGGGCAGGGAATGGGGCACGGACCCAACTGCCTGTGTTTATATCCTGCTCTGCCATTTGACCTCGACCCCATTCCTGAATTGTTGGTTCGTGGCTCCAGTTAAGTCATTGGATATAACTATATCCACCAATGGATAAAATGAAGACCCCTCCCTCACAGGATTATTATAAGGATTAAATGAATTAACACATTTAAGGTCTCCAAATAGCTGTGGTAGCAGCAGGCGAGCAAGATGGATGAATGATACCTCCAACGTGTCCAAAAGAGGAAGTCTAGATTGGATGGAGCCAGGCCCCAGGTAGAGCAAGGGTCTTTCTCAGAGGGAGCTGCATCCGCTTTGGCCCCTTCACCAAGGCCCCGGTCTGCTTCTCTGGCCCCTGGACAGCCCCCAACCCCTGGCTGGGTTTTTCTTTCTCAACTGATGAGATGACCTCAGTGGGCTCCCTTGTGCCTCAATCAGGAGCGAGGGAAAGGCCAGAGTTTTAGTCCTGGAGACTCTCAGACGCAGGTGGGTGGGGCAAGTGTTTTCAGATCCCTGAGACACCCTCAGCGCAGGAAAGGAGTTAGACCTGCTCTGGATGACTCCAGGGGACAGAAATAGGGAGCTTCAGGAAGTCCTCTCCAGTCATTACAACTGTTCAGGGGCACCTTCAGCTGCCAGGTGGGGCACAGGGCTCACCTGAGAGGTTATCCAAACAGATTCCAAATACAGATTCTCAGGCCCCACCCAGGCCGGCTGAATCAGAATCTCTAGGGGTGGGGCCAGGAATCTATTTTAAAAGCCTCTTGCAATAATTCTGGGCATTTTGGTGAGCGCAGCCCCGGGGAGTTGGGGGAAGGGGCGGGGAGGGGGGAGGGGGCGGGGAGAGGGGGGAGAGGGTGGGGGCGCACAGGGCCCGTTGGCAGGAGTGAGAATCATCCAGGAGATGATCTGAGGGTTCTCTCTTGATCTTGACCACCTCCCTCTCTCGATCTAGGTCACGGGTTTCTGCCCCTTCTAAAGGATTTCTGTGCCCTTGATTCAGGGGTTACTCCCCAAGCTCTTAGCCCCTCATCCCTGCACCCCTCCCCCAAGGCTGCTTCTCCTCTCCATCCTCAGCCCCTCCCATGGCAGAACAGGCTGGAGGCTCCAGCAGGAGACAAGCCCCAGGGGGCTGGGCCGGCCCGGCGGCCACCGAGGCAGCTCTTCCCCGGTCGGGGCCGCCCCGCAACCCGGGCGTCGCGTCCCCCAAAGCCGGCCCCGTGCACGCTCCCGACGCCAAGCTCAGCGATCCCGGAAAAGAGAACAGCAGCGGCGGGGGCACGAAGGTCCTTGCTCCCCGCTTCCCCGGGTCGAGTGTACGGCTGCCCCCCCCACCCCAGGGCCCTGCAGTGGGCTCGCCCCCCGACCGCCACCCTGGGAGCCGGGGCTTGGAGGCCAGCGCCCCCTCGCGGCGCAAATTCAGGGCCCGGGGCCAAGGCGGGGCGGGGGCGCGACACGCACCAAGGGCCCGCCCCGCCCCGCCCCGCCCCACGGCGCCACCTGCCGCCGCCCGACCGCGCCCAGCCCGCAGGTGGAGCGCCTCCTCCCCGCCGCTCGGCTCCCCTTTTTCAAGGCACCGTCGCCTCCGGGTGCCTCTCCTCCGAGACCCCCCCCCCCCGTTCCCTCCGAGAACCCCTCCCCTCCGAGGCCCCCCTCCCCCACCACGAGGCCCCCCTCGCCCCCCCGAGGCCCCTTCCCCCCAGACCCCCTCCCCTCCGGGGCCCCCTCCCCACCGAGGCCTCCCTCCCCTCCGAGGCCCCCTTCCCCCCCAGACCTCCTGCCCTCGGAGACCCCCAGGCCCCCTCCCCTCCGAGGCTCCCCCCACGCCCCGCCTGTCCCGAGCGTGCTTCCCTCCGGGCCGCCCACCCCCTCCCCGCCACCGCCTTTACTGGTCCCCGCCGGGGGCTCCGCGGCCCGGGAGCTCGGGAGGGGCCTCGCGCGGGGGTGCCAAGCACCCGGCCCAGCAGCCAGCAGGGGGCAGCCGGTCTCCGGATTTGGGCCCTGAAGGCTCGGGTCCCTCCACCCTCGGCACACAAAGCCTTCCCGGAGAACCTGTTGGCCCTACCCAGGGGACCCAGTCGTCAGGATGGAGCCCGGCCCCACGCGGGGCCTCAGCCCTGGGCAGCATTCTCCTCCAGCCCTCCTACCTGCCACCTTGCACCTGCCTGGTGTGCCGCTCCACTAATTGGTCTTCTATGTGCTTAGGTCCCTTTCTGGGCAGAGTCAAGGAGAGGCATCTGCCCAGGCCCCTGTTGTGTCTGGTCACCTGGACGTTATGCACGCAAGGCCTGCTGCAGTTAGAGCATCTGCTTCTTGCTGTTGTGTAAATTCACGGTGTGGGCAGAGATGCCCAGGCCCCAAACATCAGGCAGGCATCCCCAGAGGAAGGATGTTGCAACCCCCCAGATGAACCCATTTACTAATAAGGTCAGCCTTCCACGGGGCAGGCTGCGGGGGCCGGCCACAGACTAAATATCTGTGTCCCCCTCAAAATTCCCAAGTGGAAATCCTACCCCACAAGGCAAGAGGGTATTAGGGGTTGGATCCTGTGGAGGTGGTTAGGTCATGAGGGTGGAGCCTTCGGGAAGGGGCCAGTGCCAGGTAAAAGAAGCCTGGGAGCTCCCTCCGCCTTTCCACCGCCTGCAGACCCTGCAGAAAGATGGCCATGAACCACAGAGTGGGCTCTCACCAGACCCAGAACCTGCCCCACCTCGATCTTGGACTTTCCAGCCTCCAGAACTACAAGAAATAAATTTCTGTTGCTTATAAGCCACCTAATTTATGATATTTTGTTGTAGCAGCCTGAACTGACGAAAACAGAAACTGGCAACAGTAACCGGTACAAAGAAGTACAGTGCTTCTGGAACAAATACCTAAAATATATAGAAGTGGCTTTGAAACTGGGTGATGGGAAGAGGCCAGCAAGAGTTCTGAAATGTCTGCTAGGAAAACACCTACACTGCTGTGAAGGGACCTTTAAAGGACAGTTTTGTGAGAGCTCAAAAAGAGGAAAGGAGAGCTGGAGAAAGCCCCGGTTATCTCTGAGGATAACGACTAATTTTGAACAGGATGTTGGTAGAGGGCAGCCCAGGTGGCTCAGCGGTTTAGCGCCACTTTCAGGCTGGGGCGTGATCCTGGAGACCGGATCAGGGCCCACGTTGGGCTCCCTGCATGGAGCCTGCTTCTCCCTCTGCCTGTGTCTCTGCCTCTCTCTCTCTCTCTCTGTGTGTGTGTGTGTGTGTGTGTGTGTGTGTGTCTCATGAATAAATAAAAATCTTAAAAAAAAAGAATCTTGGTAGAAACAGGGATGATAATAAAGGCCATTCTGATAACAAATGAGACACATGTTATTGGAACCTGGACAAAAGGTGATCCTCATTATGTTCTTCTTCTAATGTGTTGTGGAAGGTAGAACTTGTGAACAACAAAGTCGGATATTTAGCAGAGCCGATCTCTAAGCAAAGTGTTGAAGGTACGCATGGCTCTTCCCTCCCGAGTGCTGATGGTAAAATGCAAGAAGAGACAAAAGACTAAAGGATGGAATTCTTGAGCAAAAATGGAAGCCGAACTTGAAGATTTGGAAAAAATCTCAGCCTGCCCATATGGCAAAAAATGAAAACATTATGGGCCATAGTCGTCTTTAGCACAAGATTAGCACAGGTCCACCATGTCACCGGAGCAAGTGCTACTCTCCAAGGCAATGGGAAAATGACCTAGAAGGTGATTCAGGGATCATTAAAGCTGCCACTTCCGTCGCAGACCCCGAGTACAGGGGCTCAGGGCCATGGCTTCTTCCTCCTCGGTTTTAAACAATGGGGCCACCAGGAGTCGTCACCGGGTGGGGCCCTGGCAGAGAGTCAGGGCAGCAGCAGCACCCTGCTGGGCCGTGGGGGTGACGCTGCCGCCCCAGTGGGTCCAGAAGACAAGGGATTATTCTCAGGCTTTAAAGTCTCATGGACTTTGCCTCATCGGGTTTTGGACTTGCTTGGGGCCCATCACTCCTATTTTCTCTCCTATTTCTCCCTTTTAGAACGGCAAGGTCTCTCTGGGGCGCCTGGCTGGCTCAGTCGGTAGAGAGTGCAGCTCTTGATCTTGGAGTTCTAAGTTCGAGCCCCATGTTGGGTGTAGCGATTACTTTTATTTCTTTAAGATTTTATTTATTTGAAAGAGAGAAGCATGAGCTGGGCGTGGGGGCAGAGGGAGAAGCAGGCTCTCCACTGAGCAAGGAGCTGGGACTCTGGGACTCGATCCCAGGACCCTGGGACTATGACCCGACCCAAAGGCTGATGCTTAACCGATTGAGCCACCCAGGCGCCCCTGGAGTACTTTTAAAAAATAAAATGTTTTTTTTTTTAAAAGGAAATGTCTATCCTAGGTGTGTCCCACAATCGTATTTCAGAAGCACAGAACTTGTTTCTTGCAGGTTCACAGCTGGGGAGAGAATTTGCCTGCAAATGAGTCACACTTGGAGTCTCCGTATCCTCTGCAGGTGATGATGAGCCAAGCTTTGGGCTTAAAGTTGATCCTGGAACGAGGTGAGACTTTTGGGGCTATTGGGATAAAATGGATATATTTTGCCTGTGAAAAGGACATTAATTTTGGGATTCAGGGGCAGAATGGAATGTTTGTGCCCCCCCCCAAATTTATATGTTTAAGCTTTTCAAAGATTTTATTTATTTATTCCTGAGACACAGAGGGGGGCAGGGCAGAGACACAGGCAGAGGGAGAAGCAGGCTCCATGCAGGGAGCCTGACGCGGGACTCGATCCCGGGACCCCAGGGTCACACACCCTGAGCCGAAGGCAGACGCTCCACCGCTGAGCCGCCCCCCCCCCCCCCCCCCCCCCCCCCCGCGCCCCTTTATGTTGAAACCTAATCCCCATTGTGATGGCATTAGGAGATGGGCTCCTGGAAGATGATTAGGCTGTAAGGTTGGCGACTTCCTGCATGGAATTGGGGCCTTCATGAATGAGGTCCCAGGGCGCTTCTTCTTCCCTTTCTCCATGTGAAGACACAGCAGAACCGTGGCTGTCTAGGAACCCAGGAAGCAGGCCCTCACCAGACACCAAATCCAGTGCCTGGATCGAGGCCTCCAGAATGAGAAATACACTTCTGCTGTTTATAAGCCACCCAGTCTCCGGTGTTTTGTTTTGGCCGCCAGAAGAGACTAGGCCAGGTCCCCCCCCCCCCCCCCCCGCCCCGACCATGCAGCGCGCTGAGCTGGGCCCCTCCATCCACCCCCCTGGGAGGAAGTAAACTTTCTGGATTTGACTTGAAAGTTCCTCTGGCTGAGCTTCCCTCCCATTCCGGGGTTTTCCAAGCTGGAAGACGTTCTGAGCACAGCTCTGGGGCCTCGCTGAGCCCCTCCGACCCTCCGATGCCAAAGCCCATGTAGTGTTCTCACCCAGGTGGGGGGTGGGGGCTGCCAGACAGGGCAAGGGCAAAGCAGCAGGATTGGGCTGGCCGGGCCCTTCCAGGCAGTGTGGGTCACTAGGAGCAGATGCTAGAAAGTAAGCAGCCCTTAGAAAAACAGGAACCAACCATATTTAGCTGCTTGATGGCTCGGGAGGTTCCCTCCCAGCCCCGGGGGGAGCAGTATTCTCTCAGACACGGGCTCAGGATGCCAGAGTTCTGTTCTAAGAGCTTTATTGACCAGATGAGAAGTCAGCTTGAACACAGCTCATGCCGGCAGCCCTTCCAGGCGACAGCTCCCCACAGTGTTGTCCTGTCAACCACTGGGAGCAGCGAGGCCCAGCCCCTCCCCTTCCTCCTGCTGCTCCCGACCTGGGGCCTGGAAGGGATGGGGGTGATGTGGCCAGAGAAGGGTCCCTGGAGAAGGGTGGGGTGGAAGGGGCAAGGCCCCGAGTGGGCAGGTGGGTCATGAGGACCGGGCACACAGGGAAGGGGGTTCCAGAGGAAGACTGAGGCTGTGTGTGCCTCCCTCCGCGTCTGAGGGTCAATCCAGCAGGAGCGCTAAGCACAGAGCACTGTGGCCTGGTCTGTGCTGGGACACCACGGCCTCGGCACCCAGGGGTGGGCAGAGCTGTTCAGCCTCTGATTCGGGCCACTGATAACTGAGAGTGTGTTGGGAGGTTTCCTCGGCTGCCGTCAAACAGGGAACTAGATGCCTGGGGGAGGTCAGACCACATCCTGACTCTGGGTTCTCAGACCCGAGTTGTTTTCCTCACCCCGCGGTGGGGGGCAGCAGGTCCCCAGAGCCTCAGAGGCAAGAGGCCCAGAGAAGTGGCTCCTCTAGGCCACGACCCTGTCTGTATGCCTTTCTGCATCCACAGTGACTCCTCGAGCTGGGACTCCCCAGGCTGGTTCTGAGACACCAAGAAGCCCACCCTCTCACCCCAGAGGAGGGTCTCCGGGATCTGGTAAACTACAGTCTTGACCCTGCTTCCCTCCCCGCTGGGCCTACTGCTCCTCTGGGATCCGAGATGTGGGCTCAGGGATCTTGGCGGGTCGATGATGCACACTCAGCCTAACAGGCTAAGAACAGAGGATTATGGGGCGAGGCGTGGGGACGGGGCCCAGTCCCACCTACACTAAAACCCTGAGGTCTCCTGCTGGGGATGGTGTCAGAACCCAGGCAGAGGGAGCCCCTTGTGTGTGTGGGGGGGAACCTCAGGCAGACTCCAAACCAAAGGGAGCCAGACACCCAAGTTCAAGTCATTAGTGATGTGTGGCGGGGCTGAGAGAGGGAGGAGGAATCCTGGAGGTCGCCAAGGCTGCTGGGAAGGGAACGGCAATGAGAAGCACAGGAGTGGGCAGCGTGTGGTGGACGGCGGTGGCCTCACTCAGAGTGGACCAGAGCCCCGGCTCCTTGCCCAAAGCCAAAGCCCTTGGGTCCGAAATTCTTCGCGTAGCATCCTGCAGAGAGAGGGGGGTGAGGCCTGGCTCCTGCCCCAGGCCACTCCTCTCAGCCCTGTCCCCGAAGATCCTCCGCCCGGGCCCCTGGCCAGGCCTCATCCACCAGCACCCTCGCCTCGGTAGCACCCCGAGCCCTGGTGGTGAGGAAGTTCTTGGCTCCACGTGACAGCCATTTCCCCCCTGCTGAAACCACAGCAGCGCTATCTGCCGTGAGGCCATCAGACCAGGAGTTAGGGACCCAGGTACTGGCCCTCTCTCTTGCCCGTATTTGCCAGATGATTCTGGCCTCATCACTTTTTCCCTCGGGGCTTGTCTCCCCATCTGTAAGGTGAAGGGTCCTACTAGGAGCTCTGGAATTGACCCTGAGGCCAGGGATTGGTTTACATTTAGCGAGGGCATAACTGGTTACGCCCCTACCCTCTCAGGCCTCTGGACCCTGGCATTAGCCGTGAAACCACCCACCTTTGCAGTAAATCTCGCCGTCCTTGTCAGCCAGGGTGGTGGACTCGAGGCCTTTGCCACACTTGGCACAGCGGAAGCAGGACTTGTGCCAGGACTGGGTAGGGAAGGAAACAGTTAAGGCTGCCACCAGGGACTAGGGGGCCCCTTACCCCACAGCCCCATTGCCCTCGACACGACAACAGCAGCAGGGTTCAAGACGCTTCTGAAGTCCACTCAGCCGGTACCGCTGGAAGGTCGTGACCCGTGAGGCCAGGCAGTGAAGGAAGCCAGCCAGGGACCACACACAACCTCATTCCATCTTCAAGGAGGTGTTGCAGTGGCTGGATGGTGAGTGGCACCGGCTGTACCACAAGGGCAGGCGAGGGGGTGGGATCGCTACTAAGGTAGCTGTCATCCCACCCACCGCTCCCACCGCACCCGCACCCGCACCAGGCAGGGCCAGGCCCGCCCCCTCCAGACCCATCCAGCTGTGGATTAGTGGTGTGGGCGTGGGCTTGGGGCTCGTCCAGGCGCCACCACCTACTAGCTGCACCGCCTCTGCACCCTCCTCCTCTGGGAGGCCCCCCGCGCGCCTTGGAGAATGGAGAATGATCGCCAGAACTGCGCGTGAGACGGGGACGGAGCGTGGCCGTGGTGCAGGCTGTTGTAACTGGGGTTCCTCTGAACCAGCCTGGCCCCTGACGCTCCAGAACTGGGTGCCTTGTTTGCCCAGAAGCCATTCCTTCTTGGAGGGTGGGCTGCTGGTATCTCCCGCTAGGCGGCTGAGAGGATTAGACGGCTTTAGCAGAGTCCCCTGCCAGCCGCAGGCCTGGCCCAGACGACGCCCTGAGCCAGTCCTATGGAGTATTAGTCTGAAGGAGAAGGGGTCGGCGAGGTGCATTGAAGTCAGCAGGGAAAGGCCTGAGGAGTGCGCTTCTCCAGGGCCCACGGAAGGCCCTTCGTGGCTCTGAGGGGCCTGGGAGCAAGCAGGGCTACCAGGCTGGCCAGGGAGAAGGCGGCCCAGGCTTGCACACGCGACGGGGGCCAGCGTGGACAGGAAGGCTTCTCAGCACCCCGCTCCCATGAGCAGCAGCTGAGCCGGCCCAGGCGCTGCTGTGTGGACAGCTCTGCAAACCCGGAAAGCCAGGGGCAGGCAGCAGGCAGGCAGGACAAAACAAGGCCTTTTAAGGTCAAAGAGACTCCCTCCAGCAGCCTGGGCTGGAGAATGAGAAAGGAAACCGGATCCCCTCGAACTTCCCGGCTGCCAGACCCGTGCATGCTGGCTCCCCCCGCCCTCCCAGGCCTCTGGGACAGCGGGGTCCAGAGAGCGGAGATGGGGGTGCCCCGATCCTGGCCTCCCTCCCAGCATCCCACGCGCCTCTGCAGCCACCCACCCTTCACCTCCTCCTCTGGGGCAGGCTCTCCAGGCTGGAGCGGGGCTGAGGCGCATGCAGAGCACCACCCACCACTCACATCGCCTCGCCCACCCTCCAAATAAGCTGGGTCCCTTTGCTCATTCGTTCAGCACCCACAAGTACTCCCGTTCCTCGATATTTCTTTCCTGGACAAGGCCAAAGAGAGGTAGGAGCTTCTCTAAAACTTTCCTGCTTGAGCACAAAACTTCTCTTATCCCTACCCCTTAGAAGTTCCAGCCTCAGCTTAGACCCTGTCTAGGTAATGGACATGTTGATTCTTAGCTACTTTTTATAATTCTTGAATCTCCTAGTGAGACGCTATGAACAGAAAAGATACCGACTGCATAATAAGACTAATATCTGCTGTCTTCATATCCCTTAATCCATAGCAAGGATCTTCACTCTGACCTCACAACAATCCCCCCAAGGACACAATAACAGTAACAGCAATGGCTGACGTGTCCCGAACACACCCCGGGCACTGCAGGGGGCACTGCATGCGGGATGTCCTTTAATTCGTAAAATAACTTTGTCTGGGACGTTCTTTGCTTTGCTTTACAGATGCAGCTCGAGGTCTACAAAGGTTAAGACCCCTAGGTCTTAATCATCATGCGAGGATTCACGACACTATGGAAATGGGTTCCCGTTTCCCGTTGTACGGCTGTGGAGATGGGTTCAAAGAGGTTAAGTGGCCCAAAGCAGAGTTAACAGCCTAAGAGCCCGGGCTTCCGGCTGAAGGGCTGGACTCCTAGCCCCGCCACTGCTTAGCTGCAAGATCTGGGCAAATGAATGCTCTGACGCTCAGCTGCTTTGTCGGTAAAAGGGGATAATAATACCTTGTCTCCAACCGTGACTGTCCAGGTTAAAATGAGAGCCTGCTATGGTCTAGATGCTGTGCCCACGTTCAGCTCCGCGTCCGTCAGTCCCAGGGCCCTTCCTCGAGGTGGAAAAGACTTGAAAGCCAAGACCCAAAGCCAGAAGAGCTGCCCACAGACTCTCGGCCCAGCTGTTCCAGACGCTTGCTCTGTGACCTTGGCCGAGTCACTCCTCCGTCTGGGCCTCCTGTGGTGACCCAGGAGCCCTCTGACCATATCCTGAGGAGGCCTCTTCTGGGATTCCCTGATTGCCAGTTCTCCTGCCTCTTCTCTGCTGCAGCCCCAGAGGGAGGTGGGACTGTCTCACGGGGACAGGGGTTCACTACAGTGATTCTTACTGTGCTCTGGGGGTTGGGGGTCCACAGGGGAGAAGCATACGCAGCAGTAGAAATAGTTTGCAGAAGCTTCTCAAGAGGCTCTGGTCAGCCCTGAACCTTGAAAATCTCTGCCCTGGGGGTACCTGGATGGGTTTCCCGGGTCCATGTCTTAGGATATCGAATGGATGTGGATTTTCCAGTGGCTCTTAACATTTTGTGGAATCACAAATCCTTTTGAAAATCTGATGATGGGGCACTTGGGTGGCTCAGTCAGGTAAGTCAGCTCAGGTCATGATCTCAGGGTCCTGGGATCAAGTCCCATGTTGGGCTCCCTGCTCAACCCAATGAGGAGCCTGCCTCTCTCTCTGCCCCCCTCCTGCTCATGCTCTCTCTGTCTCTCAAGTAAATAATAAAATCTTTAAAAATAAAAATAATAATAATAAAATCTTTTTAGAAAGAAAGAAAATCTGATGAAAACTGTGGATCTTCTTCCCAGAAAGAGACATGTTCCCACAAAATTTTGCATATACTTTTAGGGGACTTGTAGCTCCTTTGAGACCCATCAGACTGATCTTTACAACTCCCTATAAATTGCAATAAGCATTTAATAATAAGTTCCGTCAAGGGCGAGCCTATTATCCTCATGAATAACAACGCCAGTCAAGCCACCTGTCCCAGGAGCCTGTGTGTGGCTTCCTCAGTCCTTGCAGACTGGAAGGCACAGGGACAAGCAGTCCATAAGATTGGAGGGGTAACCACCCCTTCCCTAGAAGGGAGGGAGTTGAAGCCCAGTCAGTGCTGGGGCTCCCTTGAGCACAGCCAGGGTCCGACTTACAAAGTTCTAGGATCCCCATTTCAAGAAAGCGTCTCATCAGCTCAGCTCCCCAGAAGCCACCTTACCTTCCCAGCACCAATCACCTTCTCAGCGGCATAGACTGCCTGGCTGCAGCGGGGGCAGCGCTCGGAGCCACCAATCTTTTGTGCAAACTTGGAGGCATTGGGGTTGGTGGTGGGCCTGTGGCCAAGGGTCCTGCGTGGGAAAGGACGTGTGGTGAGAGGACTTTCGCAGAGGGGTTCAGGCGGGGCTGGCTCTGTGTGGGCACGACCCCGCCTTCATCTCACACCAGGGAAGGGTCTCCAGGGTCATCTGCCATTTTGCAGATGGACAGACCGAGGCTCAGCACAATGCTGTTTTCACCGAAGCATCCGACTGCCCTCCGCCACGGAGCTAAAACACAGCTAGCAGCTGGCAGCTCATGTGCTAAGAATCGCCCTCCTCTGTTCCCCGTTCCTGCAGCCTGCCTATTATCAAATTCTTTCTGGGAAAAATCTGCTGACAAATCATTCCCTCTGGGGCAATGACCTTGGCTAAAACATGCTAACTCCTCTGTCATTTCTGTCCATTCCCCACCCAAGGTTAAGATGCTGGCCGGGCCGACTGCCAACAGCCACTGTTTCAACAGGTCAGAGGCCAGTGGGTGCCAGTGACACGCTGCAGCATTTCCAAGGAAGGGAGGTGGCTTCCCTTTAGCGCGGGTGAGAGATGGGGAGACAGAGGCCGCTCTAGCAAGAGCGCTGCTACTTCTGAGCCCAGCTCTGGCTCAGACACTGGCCGTGGGACCCGCGGCCAAGCCACTGACTGAGCCTGGGCTGGGGTTTCTCATCTGAGCAAAGACGACCGTGCACCGAGGAATTCTTGGGGCCCCTCCACGCTCTAACCCCTGTGAAAATACAGGCTGCGCCCTCCATACCTCCATGCCTCTTTTCTTCTCCGCTGGACCCTCAGCCCTGACACCCAGGGGGTGCTCTGGAAATCAGTGACTTTCTGAGCCCTCTACTGCCTAACCAGGAGTTGAAACTGTGTGTGCAACACGGGGATGGGAGGAGAGAACCCATGGAAGGCAGACGGCAAGACTCTTGTACTCACTCCTCGTGCTTGATGCCCAGAGACTCCCCCTTGTCCATGCTCAGCGTGCCGGCGCCCTGCCCATAGCCATAGCCCTTGGGCCCGTACTTCTTGCCGTAGCAGGACTTGCAGTAGATCTCCTCACCGTGCACAGCCACCGTGGTGCTGTCCAGATTCTTCTTGCAGACCACTGGGGAGGAAGTGAGGACGGTGAGCGGGCACTGGGGTGCCCCTGGGGCCGCTCACCACTCCGGGACTCTGAGAGAGAACATCCCGACCTCTCAGGGGCAACGTGGAAATGGAAGTGGCCAAGGAGCTGGGAGGAGGGGGGGATTTGCAGGGCCTAATTCTAGGAATGCAGGCCCAGCCCCCTCTTGCAGGAGCCCCGTGTGCCTTCCTCGGTCCTCAGTACCCTCACACCTCGCCAGGCTTGGTGCACCCCAGGGTTCACCAGAGCCGACAGCTTAGGCCGACCCCAAGCCACAGGAAACCTGCAGGGGCCTTCGCTCTGCTTTTGACAAAGCCCCACGTGTCCTTACAGGAGAGAAGGAAAAAGAAAGGAAGGAAGAAGGGCGAGGTTTCCCTGCCTCCGGCAATGGAATCCTGAAGAAACAATCTCTGGGTGCCTGGAGTGGGGGGGGAGCCGCAGGTGCAGGGCTGCACCCAGAAGAAAAGAGAAATTTCACATTTAGTAAGTACGCAGTGCAGTGTGGTGGGTCTTGAGGTGGGATGCAGGCCAATCGCAACAAGTTCCCAGTTTCCGATCTCAGGAACCAGTTTGCCAAAGGAAGAACTGAGGTCAGGCTCTGGGAAGAATTCCTGAGTCCGGGGTGCGAGCGACTGGAAGGGGAAGAGCTTGAGAGCCCGAGGGCCTCGTGTGTGTTCCTGTGCTTGGTGGACGGGGCCTGGGCTGGGCCATCGGGAGCAATGCGGCTCGGAGCCTGCGGTCCCTGCAGACCGCACACATCACATCCCAACCCTCTTTCCTGCTGTGTGACGGGGCGAGTTATTTTCTAGCCTCCGTGCGTCCGTTTGGTTCTTATTTATTTATTTATTTATTTACTCATGAGAGTCACGGGGAGAGAGAGAGGCAGAGACCCAGGCAGAGGGAGAAGCAGGCTCCCTGCAGGGAGCCCAGTGCAGGACTTGATCCCGGGACCCCAGGGTCACTCCCTGAGCCAAGGGCAGACGCTTCATCGCTGAGCTACCCAGGTGCCCCCATTTCATTCTTTTTGAGAGTATTTTTGTTTTTAATTTTTTAAGAATAATCTCTACACCCACGGTGGGGAGTGAACTCACAACCCTGAGATCAGGAGCCGCATGCTTTCCAGCTGAGCTGGCCAGGTGCCCCTCAGTGCCTCCATCTGTAAATGCAGACAATAGCATCTACCCCCGAGGGTGGTTAGGAGGACTGAAAAAGATCTTACATGTAAAGTACTTAGCACAATACCCTGTATACAGTAGCTGCATAATAATGGTAGCTACTCTTAATAGTATTCTGTACAGTTAGTATCGGGGTCACACGGGAGGAGGAACAGGCCCAGGCCTCCAAGGATCATGTGCTCCCAACCTCCACCTACCTCTCTCAAGAGACTCGCTCTTCACTATTTGCTTGTGTCTTATCCTACAATGCTCGTTGGGTTCTAGGATATTCCTCATATATGGAGATTCCGGGTGCCCAACTGGGCCATATCCTCAAACGTGTCCTTCTGTAGACGGAGCCCTCAAGAAACCACTAGAGAAGCCACGCCTCCCCCCCCCCCCCCCCCCCCCAGGCTCTCAGCTCTGCTCCTTGCAACTTGCTGTCCTCTTTGCCTTGGCAGGGCCCGGCCCTCTGGCAGCTCCTCTCACCCGGAGCCCCAGGTCGCACACTTCAGACTAAATAAGGACCCTCTGGTCCTGCCCTTAGAAGCCTCACCTCATTCCAGTGTTCTGGGCAGCCCAAATAAGGAACCTCCCACCACCTCCCCTGGGGCTCAGCTCCCGGGAAGGAAGGAGCAAGAACAACAGGCCAAGGGTTCCAACATTCCCTTCTAGGGCGGGAAGTCAGGAGTCGGCCTGGAATTGCTTCCCGTAAGACCCAAGATGAACTGGGGATTCCAAAGCCAAAGGGAAGGCGGGAAGCAGAGACGGAGCCGTAGGGGGAACCGGTCTCTGTTGACTGATCCGGCCAGAGGACACCCGAGAGCTCGCCCGGAGGAGACAGCAGGGTCTACGCGTCATCGTCGACCTCCAGGCGGCTCCCGGCAGCGCCAAGGGAACCCTGACTTCCAGATCCAGTGTCAAGACCACAGTGTCGGGTTCTGCTCTGCTTTGTTCTCCCCGAGGCCCTGCTGCCCACCTGCCTACCTTCAACACCTTCACCTCCATCCGGGTCATATAGTCTGGTCACCTGGAGGCGCTACCAAAGACTCAATTAAGGGGAATTTTGAATGAAGGCCTAAATAAATTTCTATCAAATAATGTTAAGATTAAAAAAAGAAAAAAAGCCATGGGGGCGCCTGGGTGGCTCAGTCGGTGAAGGTCTGTCTTTGGCTCAGGTCATGATCCCAGGGGTCTGGGACCGAGCCCCACGTTGGGCTCCCTGTTTAGCAGGGGTTTCTGTTCCTCCCTCTGCCTCAGCTGCCGCTCCGCCGCCTTGTGCTCTCTCACTGTCAAATAAATAAATAAAATCTAAAAAAAAAAAGGAGGGGGCTATGGTTAGTGGTTAGTTATGCATTTGTTGGAAAAATATCCTTGTAGATACCACAGGCTCCGTGAGGCCTTCTGGTGTTATATGGAAATATGGGCAAGAGACAGTCCCAGGTGAGAGGTCGGAGTCCCCTCACCCCGCCCCGAAAGAGATGGGGGCTCTCTCCGGAAGGAAAACCAGGCCCACAAAGAAGCTCAAGCTTGCAGAATGGGCCAGAAGCAGGGCCAGGTCAGAAGGAAGCCTGACTTCCAGATCTGGTTGTTTTCTGCCTGCCTCACTTGCAGGTAGGCCAAGCGTACGGGAGCAGGAGGGTGAACGCGGACAGCCTGTGGGCGGGGAGATGCTGGTGTCAGAGGGTGGGCAGGGCTTCTCTGAGCTTCCCCTGTGCCCTGGGGTTCTGGAAAGCAGCCCGATCTCAGTAGCCAACCCCCAGCAGGCCAGGCCAGGTCTGCTTTTCCTCTGCCCTGACCTGCCCAGCAGGAAGTTGGTCACAGCTTGGAGCAGGGCATGCAGCCTCGGGCAGGTCCCCGACCCCAGGGCTGAGCTCTCCTGCCTGTTAAGGGGACCGGCCACCCCTACTGAGACCATACGACTACGCTGCAGGCCCTGCTGTCCCTGCTTCCAGGGCAAGGCCACTCTCCGGACTCTTACATCAGCCTGTCTTCCTCCTGTCTGTCCCAGGCCCTCAGGAAAGGGAGCGTAGGTGCCCTGACTGGAAGCCACGGCCTGGGACCCGAATGGTCAGAGGCCCTGCCAGCCAAGGAGCCATGGCGCTAATGCCACCCAGGCCCGTACTCTGCTAGCTCTAGAAAGGAAAGAGCCTACAGAAGAAACCTAGGAAGGAAAGTCCTTTGATTCTCAGGGTTATCCTGAATTTTTAAATTCAAGCTGGACCCTTATCGCCCCACTTCTCTGGAAGAGGGAAGCAATGCTCCTTCCATTCATACACAAATCATCCACAGCCTGCTCCATGGCAATGCTGCTCTGGCCCCAGGACTAAGCGAGTCGAGGGGACACCTGATTGCTGGGACCTCTGAGCTCCTCCGACCCAGGACCTGTGCTGGCCCAGGGACCCCAGGGAGCCTGGAGGTTGTTCCCTATGGCTGTTCCTTTTATCACCCCCTCCCAGCCCTGCTCCCAGGCCTGACTTTCCACAACTCTTCCTAATCCTCCACACCCCCCCCCCCCCGCTCCAGGCCCCGCTCACTTCTTCCCATGCCGCCCCCCCCTCCCGAATTCCTGCCTTCCCTCAACCCCAACGACAGCTACTGGGGGCCAGCGGGCTGAGGCTTCCCAGCCGGCCACTGGCAGTTGATTAAGCAACGTCTGAGGGCAGAGTCAGAGCCCTGTGGCCCCGGCGCCCAGGCCAGGCCCTCCTCCCAGCCAGCGCTGAGCCCTGTTGCTCCCCCACCACCACCCAGAGAAAGCAGCGGCTTGAAGATCCCCAAGGGCAGTGACCTGGTGGTAAGAGGCCACCGGCTGCGCCCCCTACGCGGGCTCCAGCCCCACGGCCCCGCAGGGCACCTTCCACTGGGGCTCAGGGGCAGCCCTGGAGTGGCCGGCGGGGTGGCCCGGAGCAGTGCAGGTCCGGGGACGCCCAGCGACCAGCTGGCCCTCGGCCCACGTGGCTCCCACCCCGATCACGGGCCACCTGGGAACGAAGCGCGCAGCTTCCCGTGACCCGGGGCGACAGGACCCCCTGCTCCAGGCTCACAGGGGCATGGGGCCGGGCGGGGCTGTGCATCGCTGATGGCACTTCCACAGTGGCCACAGCACTGTGCTTTCCGCGCTGCTTCTTGTCCATCCTCACACTCCCAGAGGTACCTGTTGCTGGCCCCGGGCGTCGTGGGAAGACTGGGGGGGAGCAGCACCCCACAGGGCCACCCCCTTCCCCGCTCCGTCTGCCCTGCAGGAAGACCCGTTCCCCTGGGCCCACCCACCGCAACCCCACAGGGACTGAGCTGGGCTAGAAATGGGGGAGGGGCTCCTCCTCGAGGCAGAGGGGGTGGGGTGTCTCCGGCCACCTGCCAGCGCCCAGCCGCTCCCACTCTGGGTCACAGACCCACTGGCACCCCTCGCTCTCCTCCCAGGCGTGGAAGCAAAGTGGGAAGTGGGGGGGAGAGCCCGGGCTGGCCCGGAGTGGGGGAGGAAGGGACCCAGCTCTCCCTGGACTCAGTGTCCCCATAAAGTTGCAGCCTCTGTCATCTTTTTACAAATGATCATTTGGGTCCAAATCTGGGTAAAACTTTGGGCCCCAAAGCGGTCTCCTTTTCAATGATGGCATTGTGGCGGGGAGGGAAAGAGAAAGCCAAGTGGAAAGTTTCCCCGGAGCAAGTCTGTGAGCTTGGCTCCGGCCCCTGAACCCCCACGCCCCCAGCCCCAGCCGGGCCAGTTCCTCCCCTTAGAAAGCAGCTTCTGAGGGAACAAAGAGGCCTGCGAGGAGGAGCGTTGCCCTCCCCAGCTGTGCTTCAGCCAAATGTCAAGCTGTTTACATCCCGCGGGGCCCTCCCGGTGTGGACAGGCCCCACCCGCGGGGGGGGGGGGCGTGCAGGCCGCCCATCCCGGGGCCACAGGGGCAGGGCCTGGGCGCAGACTCACTGCACAGGAAGCAGGATTTATGGAAGCTGCTGCCTTCACACTGAACCTCTTCCGCAAAGTAAACCGTCTTCTGGCACACCCCGCATTTCTTGCCTCCTCCCCAGTTCGGCATTCTGGAACCAGACACAGAAATGGGAATTAGTTTTATGGGGAGATGGAAACGCGGATTGCCCATGACCCTGACGGCAGAGCCGCAGGCAGACGGAGGAGGGGCGGCGGGCCGAGCACGTGTGGGCCCCAGCCCTGGCAGGGCACCGCCTCCCGAGGGGGCACATCCTTCTCCAGCTGCGCCTGCGGGGCTCCCTGCCCTGGTGCCATCAGCAAATCGGCCCCAAGCAACTGCTGCAAGTTCAGTGTGTGCCGGGCAGTCCGGGGCGATCAGTAAGCTGAGGCTCTACAAACCGGGCCGCGGTGGCAGTAAAGCGACCCCTCTGCCGCCACATGCATCAAGAGGGACGGACCTCGCGGAGGTTCATTTGGGCAGAAGCAGCAGAGAAACCAGAATTCACAAAACACAAGTGACTTGTGTCGGGTTCCCAAACTGACAAAATTCCTCTTGTCAAGGGATGAACACAAGGGTGGGAAAGTCATACAGAAAAAGCAAGGGGAGAGTATCGCACACTATCATCCTGGATCTGTCACCTATGAGACACGGAAGGGACTGTGCCAGCGTCTCCAAGGGGCCGCTAAGGGGCGGACAATTATTTTTTTCTCGGCTTGGGGGTTCTCACGTGGGGGCTCATTTTACGATTGTTCTTTGAACTACGCCGAGGGCTTCCCATCCGACTGTGCACACAGGCCTCAGCTCGGGAAGAAGGCCCCCGCCCTGCACGGCCCCTGGCCCACGGGTGTCCGCCGGGCTGTGCAGCAGGTAGCAGGTAGGACAAAGGGCGCTCTAACCCCGAAGGCCGCGGTGAGGGCCGGACTCTCTGTGTCGGGGCACCTCTGCAGAGCCTGGGCCCCGGGAGAGCTGCTCAGCGAGTGTACGCAGGCTCGGAAGCAGGGCGTGAGGTGGGGAAGGCCGTGCTGGCTCGTCCTCCCCCTGGGGCTCCAATATCACAGCGATGGGGCAGGGGGCAGGGGGTCAACAAGGTAGGCACAGTCTCACTCCCTCTGCTTTGTCTTCCCATATCCGAAAAACTGGGGTTCCCTCTGGTCCCACGCTGGCCCCCTTCTACCAAGAACGAAATTTCACGCGCCTCTGGCCTTGGCCTCTCCTCTGAGCCCAGGCTCACGCATCGGATTTCAGGAGCATCTCCACCTGGATGTTCCATAAGTACCTCACTTTCCGCGTGAGTGACCCAAACCCCGCCTTTCCTCAAACTTGTTCTTTTTCTCGACTTTACCATTTTTTGCTCTTATATCACAACCATTGTCTCGGTCACAAAGGAATTCTCTCGCTCCTGAGAAGGTTGATGGGCTACTCCCAAGGGGGGAGGTAGCTGCATCCCGCCCTGTGTTCCCCTTTACCCACTCACCCCCAAAACCTGCGCTGAGCTCTTTTAGACCCTCCCTCCTCTCTAGTCTTCACACCACCCTAACCCAGCCGAGTCACCTCTCCCATCCCATGCCGGGCCCCCTTGAAGAGGACACCACGCCCCGTGCATCTGCTCCTGGGCAGCTACCCCAGTCTTCAGCCGCGGCACACGGCCTGGGCCTAACCGGAGCAGCCACGGTTACCGGCTCCAAGACGGGCCAGCTGTGCGTTTCAGGCCCATAAAATAAGAGAAGGCAGGTCTGGGGGCTTGGGAGGAAAAAGCATCCCAACCTTTTGAGAGAACTTCCTGGAAGCAAGTCCCTCTTCCCCAGGGAGGAGAGGGCTCTGCTGTCCCGAGGGAAGCAAGCAGTCCCAGGACGAAGTGGGCGGCAGGGAAGACACACTTGAGAGACAAAGGAAACCAAGTCCGCAGTGACACCACTCAGCCACCAAATTCAGTCAAACCTAAAAGTTCAGTCTATCTCCAAATTTTCCAGTTAAACAAACCAACAAATTCCCACTATGGCTTAAGCCAGTTACTTTACAACTGGATGCATCCCTAGAGAGACAGCAATTCTGTCCTGCCGCTTCTGGGATCTCCTTCCTGTTCCACCCCCACGCAGGTGCCAGGTCTTTTCTGGGGACGGTTTCCCTGCCCAAGAACCATCGGTGACTCCCCGCCGCCAAGGACGGTCCCACCCCTCACCTCGGACTCTCTTGTGCACGGTCTCCACTTGCTGCTCCAGCTGTAAGTCACCCGTTACCGGTGGTGATCTAAGCTCATCGCTGTGTCCGCTCCCAGAATGCCCCGGGCAGGGCCCAGCGTGCGGGCAGGTTCCGTGGGGCCTGTGCTCAGGGCTGGGGGAGGCTGGGGGAGGCGGGGGCCGAGGCCGGGCCCACTGCGTCGTGGGCCACTGTGTAAGGCCGGCCTCCTCCCCTGCAGGTGTGCCGGAGCTCCTCAGGCCGACGCAGGTAGGACAGATTTCTCTAACCACCCCTGAGCTCCCAGATCCTGGAGGACAGGCCCCAGTCCCGACCCCTGACCCCCGCCGTCCATTCCGTCAGCCCCACGTTGCCCCAGAGATGCCGGGGCCAGCTGCCTGGTTGAGCAAGAGCTCAGGGCTGCAAAACCACGTGGGAGCGAGCAGCGGTGTGTGAACGTCAGCCGTTCAGCACTTGGTGTGGCACCGCCCCAGTTCCACTCGGGCAGCCGCCCCTCCACGGAGTGACTCGGGCACAGCCCGGTCACCTGGCTGGTCACGGCCATCCCATTGCCCTGCTCTGTTTGGGAAGCTTCTGGAAAAGTCTGCGTGTTCATATGGAGCCACAGGGGTTCTCCTCTGCCTCTGAGGGGTGAATGGGCGTCACCCCTACCTCCTGCCGCGGGCATCCCCCGACGTGCATGCCTGCTGTGTGCCAGGTTGCACGCAGCGGCTCACTCCTCCGCACTGGGAGGTGGGGACTGCAGGCCCGCCCTCCGGGTAAGGAGATGGAGGCTCAGAGATTAGGCACCGGCCTGCAGCAGTGGGGGTGACAGGCCTGGGATTCTAACGCAGTTGAGCCACTTCTGGGCCCCCTGGTAGAGAAGGGTGCCTGGCACACAGCGGGCACACCGTACACCAACGCCTGGATCCCTCCTCCCTTCCCGCCCCCCTGAATAGCCGGGGACACACTCCGTGCCCCCAGGAATGCCTCCCCCCGGGGAGGAAAGCTCCCTAACCACAGTCAGAGCCAGCATTTTGTCCCTGGATACAAAGCCGTCCTCCCCCCGGGGAGACCCAAGCTCCATACAGGCCGCTCCTTGTTCTCCCTGGCTCCGTGTCAGGGGCCCACGTCCAGCAGGGCCCCAGGGAAACAGGGACGCGGGCGGAGAAGGGGTGAAACCCGAGGACCTGAGGAGAGTCTGCTGGGATGTCCCTGGGCTGTGCCGTTCACCTGGGGGTGCCCCGCAGGAGCCCAGCACCTTGGGGTAAAAAACAGTGACTGGGCCCTGACGGGGAGGGTCCCAGGCCACCGGCGAGGATGGGCTCCCCACTGCCTCTGCCCACACGACGACCTTAGGGGCCCTGCCTGCGAGCAAGGCGGGGGGGCTGTCAGCTGGCCGGAGCCCTGGCCACCTCCTCCCCTCGGGCAAGGGGGGGGCTGTCAGCTGGCCAGAGCCCTGGCCGCCTCCTCCCCTAGAAGGGCCAGGGAGTGCTCTTCACCGCCAGCCCCCCCCCCACCAAGAGCAATTCTAGCCATCTCATGAGGAGGCTGATTGCCTTAAAAGGAAACCAGTTTCTCAGAGTTTCTGGAGTACTTAGAGGGACACCTGGCTTCTTCTGGCTGCCCGACGCCCTGTGGGAGACTCAGGAGGAAAGTTCTCCAGACCTGAGTTCGGGTGGGAGAGTTCAGTGGTTAAGAGGGTGGGTCTGGATTCATCCGTGTCTGGCTGAACTTTGATCCTGGGCAATTTACTTTCCTCTGTGCCCTTCGATTTGCTCATCTTGAAGTCGGACAGTAACCCTGGCTCCCTAAAATCGTCACTCTGGGGAGGCAGTGAGGACGCAGAGAGGGGATGGCATGGTGCCAGGGACGCTGGGAGCGCTCAGTCCTCTGATCGCCCCCGACGGGGCTGGTCCAGGCGAGCTCAACACCAGCTGTGGGGCCAGATGTCAACCGTCCTTCCCAGCTAGTCCACATCTGGAAGGAGCAAGGCTTGAGAAACATGCCAAATAGGGACCACGAATTCCTGACTCATGAGTCAGCCCAACAAAGGAGACAGTGACTCGCTTGCCCTTGTTTGGGATTTAGTCCCCCCTGGCGACTTGAGATGCAAGCAGAGGCTTGTGTCTTTACATCAAGCTCTTCTGTGTATTGTTCTGGGTGTTCAAGAAGCCTCGCTGTCTTCTGTAATCACGTTTATCCATCTGGTGGGTTTCAGAGACTTACGTTCCCATGGGCAACTGCTATCTGTGTTCTGGTTCGGCCTGCCTCACTATGTGGGTCTCTTCTTTTTTTTTTTTTTTATTTTTTTTTTTTTTATTTATTCATGATAGGCACACAGTGAGAGAGAGAGAGGCAGAGACACAGGCAGAGGGAGAAGCAGGCTCCATGCACCGGGAGCCCGACGTGGGAATCGATCCCGGATCTCCAGGATCGCGCCCCGGGCCAAAGGCAGGCGCCAAACCGCTGCGCCACCCAGGGATCCCTATGTGGGTCTCTTCAAAAGGAATAGGGCCTGACTCTTCTGCTGAAAGGCTACAAATATCTGGTCAGCTATTTACCTAAAATGTCAGGATCCTGGGCGCCCGGGGTGGCTCAGTTGATTAGGCGTCTGACTCTTGGTTTCAGCTCAGGTCATGATCTCAGGGTGGTGAGATTGCGCCCCCCCCCCCCCACCAGGAGAATCTGCTTGAGATTGTATCCCTCTCCCACCTTCACCCCACTAAAATAAATAAACAAATAAAATCTTTCCCCAAAAAAGTCAGGATCCTTGGGGCCTGCTGGAAGCCAGAAGCCAAGGATTAGCTTCTTCCGATAAGCCGTCTGTACCTTCCCATCTAATTGTCCTGTTAAGGACTACATCCAGATCCTCCGTCTTGAGAAGAAGGAGTCGAGATGGCAGCTCGCAGAGCGGGAGAGAAAGGCACAGCCTCATGTTCACAGCTGTCATGAACGTCGGGACGGGAGATGGGTTCCGCGTGGTCCTGTTTCAGGTCCAAGACGCCGTTTCAGAGATGTACAATCCTAACCACAGGTCGCAGGCGCCTGGAACCACTGATTGACAAGCCATTCCACGTCTTTAGTTCTCCAGTGGAAAGTTCCCATCTCTCCCATTCCGAAATCGCTTACTCCCTAGGGCCAAAGCGTGACTTCTGGGCGCAGAGCTCGGGTCTGCACCTACTCGGTCTGGTAGAGACCTGTCAGGTGTTTGTCTGCTTAGGAATGTGCTGCTCACATTACCTGAGCTGTGCGGTACTTGGCCAGGTCCACAGGACAGCTGTCATCCCACCCAAGCCTGCAGCTCAGCCCCGTCCTCCATGGCTCCGGAGGAGGGCCCTGCTGGTCAGGGTTCAGAGCCCATGTCTCAGGGGTGGGTGACACAGATTCCCCTGAAAGCAATGGTGACTGGGAAGGGGCTGAATGGCCGGTGAATGCCAATTTGTCCCCAGCTTCCCGCAGCCCCCTGCCCGGTTCCCTCAGTCTGCACACGGCTGGCCCGTCCGAGAAGCTACGGTCACCGCAGGCCCCGCGGCGCCCCAGAACTTGGCCTTCGCTCCAGCCCAGCTCTCTCCCCACGTCTATGTCTGTGGCCCTTGCGTGACTGTGAGCTGACAAGGACAGAGCTGTCTCTTCCTGCTTGGCTCATGGTGCTGTTTAGGGCAGAGAGCTCCACCCTTGGGAATTCAGGAACCTGAAAGTCAACAAAGTTGGGGGGGGTCTATGATTTTTTTTTTTAATATTTCAAAACTATTGCAAGAAATCCTATATTATAATAAGGTTTCACAGGCTAATCAACAGACCAAGTTTCTTTGGGTTTTCTTTTTCTGGAATGATGTCAACGTAGAGTGGCAACACCTGGTTGTCCCATGCTGAAAGGTCTGGCTGATTTTTCTTGGATTGAGTTTTAAAAAGCAAAAGCAAATTTGCACTTAGACCTTATAAAAACAGGTTTTTTTTTTTTTTGCAGCTGACTTCACAGGAAGCTCCATCCCCAGTGATCCCCGCTTGCAGAGAGCCCCAGACAGGCCCACGGAGAGGGAGGGCTGGTTGCCTGGGGGGGCTGAGCCTGTGCTCCTTCTGTCTCTCCCTCCTTTGTCACTGCGGAGGAGTCAGACGCTGCCTGCTGGCCCTGGGGAGGCCCTGGAAGTGCCAGAGTCTGGAAATGCTAACTGCCTCCGTATTTACACACTTTACCATACATGGGAATTACTCGATGCCGACGTCAGACAAATTCCTGAGGAGCTGCGTACCGCGGCCACGTCATTACCAAAGAAATTCCTGACAACTGGAAACTACAGCAAAGCTTCTGGTACCGGGCGCCCCTCTCCCCATCCTCCCTACCCACAGCTAGCTGCTCTGTGGGAAGCGGGAGTGCCTTTTTCTCAGTCTCTTTTCCAGGCTTTTTTTCCTGCAAACCTGGCCTGGAAATTCAAACACACATCAGACCTGGTGAAAGCACATCCACCAGGATCTGGGGCCCAACATCCTGGGGAGCCCTCTCCTCCCTGGGCCGCAGAGGGTGGTCATGAGTTCATGATGGCAAGGCCGCATCTCCCTTAAGTACTTTATTAGCCACAGCAAAGCACTTAGCAGAGCTCACGTACCCCGCAACTGGCAGCTATTTCCTTAGTAAAGCGATCCAGGGGGGCCTGGGGGCTCGTTGGTCCTGGGCTCCAGCCCCACATCAGGCTCCCTGCTCAGCGGGGGTCTGCTTCTCCCTCTGTCCCTCCTTCTACTTGTGCTCTGTCTCTCTCTCTTTCAAATAAAATCTTTAAAAAAAAAATTAACTAAACCTAGAAATCAGAAATGTTCAGGAGCAAAGAGAAGAACTAGCATAGTGACCGAGCATGGGTTTGGAAGGAGTTGGCCTAGGTTTGAATGGTGCCTCCCCAACTGGCCAGCTGCAATCCTGGGCAAGTTATCACCTCTGAGCCTCAGTTTCTTCATCTGTACAATGGGAAGCACCGGAGTGTTCATAGATTGTTCAAGGACTGAGGCCAAGCCCTGGTGCGTGGCAAGTGCAGCATCTGCCCACTGTCACCTTAAGGGAAGGCCGACTCTAGTACTTACTGTTCAGTTCTGTGACTCTAGGTGCTTGCCAGTACGCCCAAGTAGTGGCCAGTGGTTGGCTTGCACGAAAGGTCCTCTTGCTCCCCCCGGGGAACTCTTGGTTTAGAAGTTCTCCCCGGCACCTCAGAATGTGTAACGTAAGACTCTTCAGCCCCTCAAGCCAACCCACATAAGCCGGGTTTACATAAACATTTAAAACTTGGGCAGCCCAACCCGACACGCCTTCCGGGTTTGTTTTCCCCACCAGGAGATCCAGTAAGTAAAAGCTGTCCTCTGACCCCCACCTGGTTGTCAGGACTAGTCACAGGGAAGACCTGGCTAGAAACTATTTGCAAGGTTTGTGAGCATCCAGTAGGGCGACTCAGCTGAAAGCCTGTGTCTACCCCCCTCGTCCCAAGTGTGCTGAGCCCCTGCAAGTGTCAGCGCTGCCCTCCAGGCTCCCTCTGTCCCCGTGAGGACTCAGGGCTCCAGAGGCAGATGTTTCCAACTCGAAGAGGAAGCGCCGCCGCTGGGAAGAGCTCTGGGGCACACCAGAGGCCGAGGCTGAGGCAGCCCCATCTTCCACACTATTAGCAGCCCAGGGGAGAGCTGCTGAACCTGTTCCTCAGCTTCGCCCCTGCATCCCGTCCCCCAGACCCTCCTTTCCCTACAGAGTCCCCTCCCCCTCAGCGGCCCGCACCACACCCTCTGTGGGATAAACTTCCTTCCTGGTGTAGCTGTCCCCACCCCGGATATCCTCCCTGAGCCAAGGGGTCATTCCCCGGGACGCGGGAGAACAGTGCAAGGCTGCACTCGGCAACCAGGAGATGACAGCTGCCTGGGGGCAGCCAAGGGCTGAGGACTGTGACTCTTGAAGGAGGTGACCTGGGCCCCTGAGTCAGAGCCTGGCTTGGGGTCAGGAGGCGCGCATGAAGGAGAGCTGGGCAGCTCCGCACCTCTGCCCCCAGGTCCCAGGGGCCATCCCCACGCTGCACTGTCAGGTGCCTGAGACACGGCCAGCCCGTGCAGCCTCCTAGGCTTCTGGGAAGGGAAGGGGACGCAAGGGAGACCGCCAGGAGCCCTACTGTGTTCCAGGTCTGTGCCTTACGTCCCCAAAGCGCCATCCTCGAAAGAAACGGAGGTGTTACGTCACTTGTCCAAGGTGATGGGTATATTAAGTGGCAGATCCCACTGTCAGGGAGAGCCAGCCGGCCTTCCCAGCAACCTCTTCACGCTACACCTGGCACAGCCCAGTGGATGTACTCGGGTCGCCTGTGACTGGATCCCCATGCTGAGCCCTCCGGGAGGGAAGGCCAGGCCTGTTCATTCATCCCCCCACCCCTCGGAGCACGGGGTGGGAGGCTGGAGCCCAGGAAGCTAGTCCCAGGTCCTGGTTACTTAGGACGGCACAGGGACAGGGGTGCAGGATGCCTCCCCACACCCACACCCAGGGTGGATGCACCTGCTTGGGGGGTTGCTCCTGAGCTAACCTACCGCAGCTTGTTTTAAATACGCCCAACACCAGCTCTTTCCTCCCCCCCCCCCGCCCCTGCCCTCAGGTGCTGGGCCGCAAGGTGCTGTGGTGGGCATGGTCCTCCCCACCCAGCACCCGCCTAGCGCCAAGGCCTGGGCAGGGCCCGCGAGAGGTGGCGGCTTCCATCTGGTTCCCGAGGAAGAGCGACTGACACCTGTGCTCCGGCACAGAAGGCCCCAAGCCCACCCGTGGGCCGTGTTCCCCCGGGGCAGGGGAGCACGATGCCCTCATCCCCCGCCGCACAATGAGCGTCAGTGGCCGCAGACTCGCCGATTGTTCTGCTGCCAGACCTGCGGGCGGCGGGGGCGCGGGGTTGCGCAGGACCAGTTCGTGCCAGGACGCCCCGGCCAACCCCCCAGACGCCTGAAAGGGGGGGGGGCGGATCCGGATACGTGGGCCCTCGACCCGCTGCCTGCAGCGCCCCAGCCCCGCGGGACCGGGTGGGGGGCGGCGCCGCGGGTGCAGCGCCGGGCGGGGGGCGCTCACCTGGCTGCTGGCTGCACGCCCCGGGAGTGGGGGGGCTCACCTGGCTGCTGGCTGCACGGCCCCCGGGGGGGGGCTCACCTGGCTGCTGGCCGTGCGGCCCCCGGGGCGGGGGAGGGGGGCTCACCTGGCTGCTGGCCGTGCGCCCCGGGGATGGGGGGGCTCACCTGGCTGCTGACCGCGCGCCCCCGGGATGGGGGGGGTCACCTGGCTGCTGACCGCGCGGCCCGGGGCGCACTCACCTGGCTGCTGGCGGCGCGGGCGGAGGCAGCGCTCTCGGAAGCGGAGACTGGGTGCGCCCGGCCCGCGCCCGTTTTGTTCCGCTCCGGGGAAGGCGTGTCCGGGCCACGCCAACCAGTGGGCTTTGCACACTGCACCACAGCCGGCTGATGTCACGGCCGGAGCCCCGCGGGCTGCCCCCCCAGACCCGGCGGCCGGTGGCGGCAGGCTCTGCGCGCAGACCTCCCCCCCCACCCCCCGCCCCCCCGCCCCGCCAGTACCCCGCCCCCGCCTGGGGGGCCCTCCGCTGCCGCTGCAGGTCGGGGCGCAGGGGTGCAGATAGGAGGGTGCAGATGCGAGCCCAGGGCTCAGACACCCCTGGGACCTTGGCTCCCCGCCAAGGAGGGAGCCAGGGCACAGCTGGGGGGCAGGGGTGCAGCCCTACATGGGCCTGTGCTGGTGGCCAGGGGAGGGGTGAAGGACACGTTTGGGCCCTGAGACCAGACAGGCCCCAGCTCTGACCTTGCCCTCCCCCCGCCCCCCCCCCCCTTTCCTAGCTCAGGCCTTGGCCTGGACACACAGGCCGTGTGGGCTTCAGCTTCTGCTTGGACAGGGGGCCTACTCCGCAGGGACGTTGTGGGGGATAAAGTGAGACCGCACAGGCCCCGCCAGCCCTGGCCGTGGCCCTCGGTGGCCCAGCCACTCAGCTGCGACCCTTCCTTCCGCGGCTCCTCCCACCTTCCCTAGCACCCAGGGAGAACGCCCTAGCCCACCTCCCAAAGCAGCAGTGCGGAAGAGTGGATGCCTCCTCTGGGGCTTTTCTCTGGGCCGCCAAGCTTCAGTATGACAGGTGCGGGCTCAGGTGACGGGAAGCTGCCCCTGGAGCAGTTGGCGATGGGGATGGCCCCTTCACCCAGTTCCCAGCCCTTCCTGGGTTCCTGCTACAGGCAACGGCAGAGGACAGAGGCTCGCACCCTGCCCAGCTGCTGCCTCCCCCGGGATAGAGCCTCCGGCGCTGTCAGGGACTCAGGAACAGCCCAGAACCCCAGTGCTGTGAGCAGAGGAGCCCCAGGCCAGGGTGGGGAGCAGAACCAGGCTCTCCAGCCACTTCCATCCCCACGGCCTTGCCCTGCCCCCAGCAAGGAGCACTGACCTCTGGGACCTGCAGACCTGGGCTTGGAGGAACATGAAAAATCCGAGAGGCTGATGTTCCCAGGAATGGGAAGAGCAAGGAAGTGAGAGCCTCAGGGAGATAAAATCTTCTAGTTTGCAGGGTTATTTTTGAGTTCATTCACTGTGTTTCTAAGTCAAAGGGGAACTGAGGGCTGCTGTCCCTTATCACCCAGAGCTGAGCGGCATTGTTCGAGGAGCTACTTTACTGTGATTGTGTATGCTTAAAGTGTGGGTGTGCCCGTCCAGGTGTAACCTGCTCCTGCTCACGTGGGCTCCAGACTGTTCCCTGAGAGGAGGTACCACAGCCTCCTGCTGCCCATAGCAGTTAGTTGGGGGCAGGTCCTGGAGGGGCGCTGGGCAGCTGGTCACCCCCTACCCTAAGTCCCCCGTGCATGCAGCTGCCACATCTCCCAGCCCGGACAGGTGTCAGGGGCTCAGACCCTCACAGGCTTCCTTTAAAGTCCCAGGATTGCTGAACCAACTCCCATCTAGGAATAAGATCAAGCCTCTTATCCAGAAAAGGAAGTGTTTCTCCAGGCTTTTCTTACCTCCTACCATAAGAAACACCTTTCCTTCAGCCAGGCTCTTCATGTACAAAGGGCCCTCTCGGACTGGGAGGCCCACAAGCACCCGGCCGGTGTTTCTTGCAGATTGAGCCATCCTCACTGGACCCAATCAAGGTGGAGGAGGAAAAGCCAGCAGAAGTCCTGGCCCTTCCTGCATGGAGTGAGCAATAGATCAACAGATAAATTAAACTGCAGAACTACCTATACCTGGGACCCCCGGGGGGCTCAGCGGTGGAGCATCTGCCTTCAGCCCAGGGCGTGATCTCGGGGCCCATGGGGTCGAGTCCCACATCGGGCTCCCCGCAGGGAGCCTGCCTCTCCCTCTGTGTCTCTCATGAATGAATAAGTAAAATCTTAAGAAAAAAAAAAAAAAGAAGGACCTATACCTAAGATCAGTGTCACAGCGCATGGGCCGGCTGCCCAAGGGTGGCGGTAGCGTGGGATTATCCTCTCTCCCGTCAGTTCTCAAGATCCTGGAGAGATGAGCTTCAAAGCCTTGCCCAGGATTTTACAAAAGGGCAAACTCCTGCATTTCCTTCTTTGGTCTGACTTTGTCCTTTCTGGAGCTGTGGGTCCATTGGTGGATTTCCCGAGTAACGACGCACCAGTCTGTGCGTGCACTGTGCTAGGGAAGGTCCAGGAGAGGAGTGTGGTGAATCCAAGTCACGCTTGGATTTCTTGCAGAAGATCTTAAAGCACCTTGTAAACACTGGCTGTTTAGCGTGTCACCCAAACTGGAACGCTTCCGATAGTGAAGGGTATAGTGATGGTATTCATAAAGTATGCCAAGGGGCGCACCTGGATGGCCCAGCGGTGGAACATCTGCCTTCGGCTCAGGCGTGACCCCGGGGTCCTGGGATCGAGTCCCGCATCGGGCTCCCTCTTCTCCCATCGAGTGCCTGATTCTCCCTCTGCCTGTGTCTCTGCCTCTCTGTGTGTGTCTCTCATGAATAAATAAATAAAATCTTTTTAAAAAAATGGTGCGAAGGGTGTAAACCAGGATGTATGGTCACCCTGCATGTTCACCCAGAGACTGTGTCAGGGCCCATGTCTTAAGGGCTGTGTAGGCAGAGCTGGAGATAAGGGAAGCCAGGTAGGCCCTGCCTCATCTGTTTATGCAGAACCTCACACCTTTTGGTTGTCACCGTCCCTATAGCTGCCAACCACTTGGGCTTGAGCTTGGATAGCTGGTTTGTGGATAGAGAAGACTCTGGGAATCAGGCAGGACTTTGGGACTGAGGTGAATCAATTAAATAAATTGATCGTGTAATTAGAAGTCTTTCCACACACACACACACACACACATACACACACACACAATTTAGTTCAGATAGCTTCAATGATTAATTCTTACAAATGGTTAAAAAGGAAAAAATATCAATTTTATACAAACTCATCCAGAGAGGGGAAGCTGGGTGGCTCAGTGGTTTTGCACCTGCCTTAGGCCCAGGGCAGGATCCTGGAGTCCCGGGATCGAGTTCCGCGTTGGGCTCCCTGCATGGAGCCTGCTTCTCCCTCTGCCTGTGTCTCTGCCTCTCTCTCTCTCTCTCTCTCCATGTCTATCATAAATAAATACAAATAAATCTTAAAAAAAAAAAAAACTCATCCAGAGAAAGAATAAAGGAAACACTTCCTTCTCCCCTACTTGTGAACTTTTATGCTGGTATCATCAACCAGGCAGACAGACCTGAGCCCAATGTTGGGCCTGTTAACGCACAAAAGGCCAGTAAACACCAACCACACTTTGGACATCACACAGGCTGAAATTCTTAGGGCAGAGATACTGCAGCTGACCTCAGTACTGTGACTGCGGGTTCTAGAAGGAGATCTGGCACAGGTCTGGGGATTCTCTGGACTCTCAAAATGTCTAAACTTCCCAGTATCCTCATCTCCTCTCTGTGCGCTCTAGCCCTCGGTGTCTCTGGATTGGAACCTAGGTTCCATCCTAGCTACTAGGACGGAGTAGGGCATGCTACAGCCCAAGCAGGAGGGCTCCCCCAACTTCCAAATTCCTCTGCTGCCTTCTCTGACAACTTCTCTTTCCTCCTTCGTCGGCATCTGGATGTCACATCTTCTCACTCTCTTCTTGCTGCAAAGTACGTTTTTTTTTTCTCCTCATTGACCCCAGGTGAGGAGGACATGAGGTGAGGAGGACATAAGACAGAGGCTGAAAGTAAGGGAATGTGGTTGGCTTAGCTCTGCCCATCATCCCAGAGAGCTTAGAGACCCAAGCTGGGCCACAGATTTCCCATTTGTCCATCCATCCGTCTATTCTTCCATCCATCTATCCATTCATTCAGCAGACATTTATTAAGGTCCTCCCCTGTGCTGGTCATGTACCGTAGGTGCTGGGAATATAGAGAAGAAGAAGACTTGGATGGATCCTGACCTCAAGCAGTTTATAATCTAGTGGGCAAACCAGTATCAGGGCCCCTGTGTCTTTCAGAGGGATGAGGGAGGGGGTATAGAGGACGGTGAGTGGATAATGAATGATTAATCTCCTTTCAGGGGCAAGGGTACAGGGTCAAGAAAGTTTCCTTAGAGAAAATGAGTTAGGAATGGAGTCTTGAAAGCTGAGTGCAAGTTGGCCAGGAAGCAAAGAAAAGGGGCAAGAACCTGGAACAACATTGTTAACCAGAGAACTGAAACGTGGGAGCAGGTTCAGGCCCCCAGGGAACCACCTGGGATGCTGACGAACGAAGTCCTATCAGAGATGGGGCTGGCAGGCAGGCAGGGCCCCGGCAAGCTCCTGTCAGGAGAACATGGCAGCCACTGTCCGCCATTTGAAGGCCAGTGAACTGTCCTGACCACAATGGGAGCCTCAAAGGATCTTAAATAGGGAAATAATATGGCCAGTTCAAGAGTATTTAGGACGATGCTGTGACTTCTATGAAGGCTAGGTGATAAGGGGGTGAGAGATGGGCCAGGGGGGCCCATTAGGAGATGATCCCAGTAGTCCAGGAAAGATGGTAGCTGGCATGAGCATTGGGGCTGAAAGAGTTTAAGGGGGTGATGGATTCAAAAGTTGCTGAGGCCACAGGATCTGCTGGACTTGATGACCAATTGGCTTCTGGAGATGGGGTCCAGGGTGCAGCAGGGACGGAGGGAAGAGTCAAGGATGGCTCCTGGTTTTCTGGCTTGGACAACTCACGAAGATCGTTAATTCAGGGGAAGCTGCAGGCTGAGAGGCAGGGGGAGGTGCTGAATTCCATTTCAGATGGGCTGGATTTGAGATGCGTGAGGAACATCCAAGCAGAAGTGTTCAGCATGCAGCTGGAGAGACCAGGACTGGAGATGGAGATATGGAGGTCTTCAGGCTAGAGACAGCTTGAGAAGAAGAGTAGGTTCAGGACCCCAGAAAGCCACATTTGATGGTGGCTGAGAGCTCACAAAGGAAATCATTCCAAGGAGGAATAATCAGAGATGTAGGGAGGGAACCCATGACATGGAGGGAGTTTCAAGGAGGAGGGCACCATGACATGCCCTGACTGGGCCTCCTTTCCGTGAGACCAGAGGAGACTGGAGAGGCGCAGAGACAACTGGGAGAGAACCCAGGAGGGTTCTAGAAAGGCCAGGGTTGGTAGGTTGAAGTTTTAGGACCCCTTCCCCTTCCCCTTCCTTGGTTCCCCCAAATCCTTCTTGGAGGGGCTGAGGATTCTGTGCAGAATTAAAGAAAGGGGTTTGGGGAATATGAAGGTTCAAGGAGTAAAGACTTCATGGCACAGATTAAAATATCTTTCAGCAGGGGATCCCTGGGTGGCTCGGCGGTTTAGCGCCTGCCTTTGGCCCAGGGCGTGACCCCGGGGTCCCGGGATCAAGTCCTGCGTCGGGCTCCCTGCATGGAGCCTGCTTCTCCCTCTGCCTGGGTCTCTGCCTCTCTCTCTCTCTCTCTCTGTCTCTCATGAATGAATAAATAAAATCTTTAAAAAATATTTTTTTTAGCAGGCGTTGCCTTTCACACTTCCCAGGGGGACTTCAAAGCCATTTCCTAGTAGCAGTGGAGCCCACAGAGAAGCAGGGCCGCTCAGACCACTACAATTTAGAGGATTCAGGACCTGCCTTGCATTCAAATCTCAGCTCTGCCTTCCATCCCTAAAAACAATATTAATAGGGGCACCTGGGCAGCCCAGTGGTTGAACATCTGCCTTTGACTCAGGTCGTGGTCCCGGGGTCCTGGGATCGAGTCCCACATGGGGCTCCTCACAAGGGGCCTGCCTCTCTCTGCCTATGTCTCTACCTCTCTCTGTATATCTCACAAATAAATAAAATCTTTAAATAATAATACTATTAATAACTAATTATTGAGCACTAATTGCATGTCAGACACTTTACACTGTCATCTCCACTAATCTTCACAGTAACTGGAGACACAAGGACTATTTTTACTCCCTTCTTTTGCATGTGAGGTAACCAAGCCACGGTTGCATGCACCTCGGAGCGGAAACCAAGTCAAGGGGCAGTAACTGTGATCTAGATCAGTTTTCTTCCCATATGGTGTGAGAGGTCAGACTACCCCATATATCCTCAGACGTTTCCCCTAAGCACCCCGAGAGGGGTGGACACATCCCTCTGGAGGAACTCAGGATGGTGGCAGCATCAGCCGGCTCCCATGTCTCTGAAGTCTGAGGTTTTATCAAATTTTATTTAAATTTGCATCCTCCTTCACATGTCCCTGGCTTTTTTTTTTTTGTTTGTTTGTTTATTTGTTTATTTGTTTATTTTTTTAAAATAGGCTTCACACCCAGCCTACAGACCGATGGAGCCACCCACGTGCCTCTCCCTGTTTGTTTTCATTAGAAGATACTGCTGAGGATTGACTCTTGAGAGAAGGGAGGTGCTTGGGAGGTGTGGCATTCCCCTAGGTAGCTGCAGGAGCCCCTAGCCTACCTGTGTGGTCCCCGGGGACCATGAGGGGACCCGGTGTGGGGACTGGATCATCTCTCGGGCTCTCTGCCGCTCTGGATCTCCCTGGATCTCCCTGGACCTGGCTCTGTACTTGGGCGGCTGTGACAAGGCAAGTCTAAAGGCAGGGCTCCCGGCTGCCTCAGTCAGTAGAGCACATGGCTCCATCTCCTGAGTTCGAGCCCCACGTTGGGCGCAGAGGTTACTTAAAAGGGAGTGAGGGGGGGTGGTCCCGTGGGAGGAGGCCTAGCTCTCCTGAGCTGGGCTCTTGGTCTCTGCAGTTACATTTCCCAAGGAGGAGCCCTTAGAATCGGTCAGGGTTTGCAGGATAAAGGAGCCTGGTTGCCAAAGGCAAAAGAAAAACTAAAAAACCTGCAAGTAAATATCATGAAGATAAAATGCTTGGAGGCAAGAAAAAGGGAAATCCATCTGGAAAGAATCAGAGGGGATACAACAAGGGGCTCTGGAGGAGGAAATTTGTTCTGATTTTCAAGCTGACGTTAACACTGAAGCACAAAGAATGTCCCAGGGGGGCTCAGAAGGTGGTTCAGAAACTCCTTCAGGGGAGGCTCAGGGTCAGGTCCTCAAGAGTATAGGTGGCATAAACTGAAAGACCTTAAAAATGACCACTTCCTCTTCTCCTCACCTCGGCCGATAGCTCTGTAGGGCCACTTCTGCCCCTGCTCCCTCTGCAGCCCCTGCTCCTGCTCGGTCCGAGACAGGGCTGGCTTGTGGGTGGCTGTCACAGCCAGAGTGCAGGTGGGGACAAGCAGGACGGTTGGGACCCAAATTGAAAGGGAGGCCGCCAGCCCCCACCCCCTGCCCCCCGCAGCTGGCCGTGCAGGAGGTGCAGGAGTCGACAGGGGCAGTAGAGCAGGGCCTGCGCCGAGGGCTCAGAAGTGTCTGACCCACCGAGCTCCAGTCACTCCAGCTCTCCTCTGCTCCTGACCAGTCTTGTTTCCCTCTTGCTTTATTTATTTTTTTTTAAGATTTTATTTATTTATTCATAGAGGCCGAGAGAGAGAGAGAGGCAGAGACACAGGCAGAGGGAGAAGCAGGCACCGTACGGGGAGCCTGACGTGGGACTTGATCCGGGGTCTCCAGGATCACACCCTGGGCTGCAGGCAGCGCTAAACCGCTGAGCCACCGGGGCTGCCCTCCCTCTTGCTTTAAAACCTGTTTAGCTCAGGGGTTGAGCGTCTGCCTTCGGCTCAGGCCATGACCCCGGGGTCCTGGGATCGAGTCCCACGTCGGGCTCCCCACAGGGAGCCTGCTTCTCCCTCTGCCAGCATCTCTGCCTCTCTCTCTGGGTCTTTCATGAATAAACAACAACAACAAAAAATCTTAAAAAAAAAAAAAAAACCTAAAACCCCCAAACCCGTTTTCAGTGTTTCCTGCCTAGGACACCACCTTTGCGGCTCCAGCCTTCTCTGCAGCCATCTGGCCAGACAGCGACCTTTTAAGGCAGCAAAGTAGATTGGAAATAACCAGGCTTAAGGCAACACCTTCGACACTGTTCCATCGGGGCCGATCGTATGAAATTAGACTCTGAGAAGGACTGGCTGACTTTTGGAGGCATCGATCTAAAGACAGGCTCCGGAGCACAGAATTCCGTAGACGGGAGCCTCGGAGGGAAGGGAGCGCAGTGTAGCCGCACGCGGTGCCCTACCGGGAGCAATGCTTCCCCAAGCGCAGCCCAAGCACGTCCACTTCATAGTTGGCGCGTGGGAACCAGGAGCAAGGCTGTCACCTGCTGGCAAATTTGTGAAAGACACTTCTTAGGGCCTTCGTAGCCTGCTTGGCTCTTCACTGTGTAACCTGAAGGAAACTCCCAATTCCAGGGGCCTGGTTGGATTAGTAGGAAGAGCATGTGACTCTTGATCTCAGGGTTGTGAGTTCAAGTCCCATGTTGGGGATGGAGCCTACTCACAAAATAAACAAAAACAGAAATTCTTGACTTAGACAATCCTTTTTATTTATTTTCAATTTTTTAATCACCTTTTTTAGAATTTCAATTCAGTTTGCCAACATACAGCATAACCCCGAGTGCTCATCCCATCACGTGCCCCCCTCAATGCCCGTCACCCAGTCACCCCATCTCTCCAGTTTCCTCCCCTTCTGCAACCCTTTTTTTCCCAGAGTTAGGAGTCTCTCATAGTTTGTCTCCCTCTCTGATATTTCTCACTCATTTTCCCCCCTTTTCCCCTATAATCCCTTTCACTATTTCTTATATTCCCCGTGTGAGTGAGACCATATAATGTTTGTCCTTCTCCGACTGACTGACTTCACTCTGCATAATACCCTCCAGTTCCATCCACGTTGAAATGGTGGGTATTTGTCGTTTCAAAAGGCAGAGGAATATTCCATTGTCTACACAGACCACAGCTTCTTTATCCACTCATCTTTTGATGGACACCGAGGCTCCTTCCACAGTGTGGCTATTGTGGACATTGCTGCTAGAAACACTGGGGTGCAGGTGCCCCTGTGTTTCAGTGCATCTGTATCTTTGGGGTAAACTCCCAGCAGTGCAATTGCTGGGTCATAGGGCAGCTCTATTTTTCACTCTGAGGACCCTCCACACAGTTCTCCAGAGTGGCTGCACCAGGTCACATTCCCACCAACACTGCAAGAGGGTTCCCCTTGCTCCACATTCTCCCCAACATCTGTTGTTTCCTGTCTTGCTGATGTTCACCCTTCTCACTGGTGTGAGGTGGCATCTCATGGTGGTTTTGATGTGTATCTCCCTGATGGCCAGTGATGCGGAGCATGTTCTCATGTGCTTGTTGGCCACGTCTCTGTCTTCTTTGGAGAAATTAGGCAATCCTTTTTAAACCAGGATCGCTCTCACTCAAGACATCTTCGGTTTCTAGTAGGGGCACCAAAAATATCCTGAGACATTAGTCAGAGAAAAAGGCCTTTGGAGGTGCAGAAGGCTATTTTGCAACTCAGGACACTCTATTCCATTGGTAGAAGTTCATTCTGCAAGACACATTTCCCCATCATCCATCCAGACAGAGATGTGAGCACCCGCTACAAGCCACGTGCTGGCCTGGGTGCCAGGAGTATATGAATCAGGCCTTTACAGGAAGAGGGGAGGTAAGTGTGCCCCTGGGTGTGGTATGGGAGGTGCACAGGCAGAGAGCGTCGGGAGCTCAGGAGGGGGAGACCCCCGCCCCCCGGAGGAGTCAGGGAGGGCTGTACAGGAGCTGAGTATACGGTGGGTGATGAGCTCGGCCATGGAGGGTGGTGGGGCATGTGACGTGTGGAGGGGACAGCGTTCTCTACAGCTGGGCAGCAAACCTCCCCAAACATAGTAGCTTAAACAACAACATGTGTATCTCTCAAGGTTCTGGGTTTTACCGAGCTCAGCTAGAGACCTCGTGCTCAGGATCTCTCACGTGATTGTAATCGGATGAGAGCGGGCTAGAGTCATCACGGAGACGTCTCACTCACATGGCTGCCAGCTGATGCTGGCTGGCGGTTGAGAGAACTTCTAGCCAGAACCCCTACATGTAGGCTGTCCCCGAGGCCAGGACTCTCACCGCCTGGCTGCTGGCCTACAAGGGCAAGCGTCCCGGGGCGCCTGGGGGGCTCAGTTGGTGAAGCATATGCCTTCGGCTCAGGTCATGATCCCGGGGTCCTGGGATGGAGCCCCGCATTGGGCTCCCTGTTCAGCGGGGAGCCTGCCTCTCCCTCTCCCACTGCCTGCCGCTTCCCTGCTTGTTCTCTCTCTCTAGCTCTCTGTCAAATAAACAAAATCTTAAAAAAGAAAAACGCAAGCATCCCAAGAGGGAGCCAGGAGGACGTTGTCTTGCCTTCTGTAACCTAGCCTCAGAAGGCACATAGCAGAACCTGCCCTGTGCTCTACTAATTGAGACAGTCACAGAGGCCTCCCCCCCATTTTCAAGGAGGGGGGACACAGACTCCCCCCCTCCATGTGTGAGTGGCATGGTCCTGGAAGAGCATGTGGGATAGGAAATATGATTGCAGCCCTTTTTGGAAGGTACAATTTGCCACAAGCAGGAAGGTCATTCCAGGCGGATACCTGCATTGATGGGACCTTAGGAAATGCATTTTTCTTTTTTTTTAAATTATTTTATTTATTTATTCATGAGAGACACACACACAGAGCGAGAGAGAGAGAGGCAGAGAGACAGGGAGAGGCGGAAGCAGGCTCCACGCAGGGAGCCCGATGTGGGACTCGGTCCCAGTACTCCAGGGTCATGCCTGGAGCCGAAGGCAGGCGCTCAACCGCGGAGCCACCCAGGCGTCCCCAGGATATGCATTTTTCTAAGAGAGAAAGCCACTTCTCAGACTGGATATTGTTAAGAGAAAACATGAGGTTTTAGAAATATTCACTGAGCCCCCTTTACTAAGAATCATGAAACTCATCTCTTGGAAGAGGAGACTCTGAGAAAGGGGAAGATACATACTAAACTCCCACGGGGGTGACAGGAGGCTGAGATGGTTGGCCAGCCCCAGATGACCCAGACAGTGGAGTAGAGGTCATTGAGGGAGCTGATCGCGTGAGGTTCTGGCAACATTGATTCTTAGAGGGGGAAGAGGTCTGGCGTCCCTACAGTAAGTGGCCACGAATACCCAAAGCATATGTCCAAGCTGAGTCTGAGAGCAGCAGTGGGCAGGGCCGAAGCAGGGAAGTAACGATTAAGAAGAAGCCACAGTGTAGGGGGTACCTGCTGGCTCAGTCAGTGAAGCATCTGCCTTCGGCTCGGGTCGCGGTCCTAGGGTCCTGGGATCAAGCCCTGGGCTCCTTGCTCAGCAGAGAGCCTGCTTCTCCCTCTCCTGCTGCTCCCCCTGCTCTCTTTCCCTCTGTTAAATAAATAAAAATCTAAGAAAGAAAAAAAAAGAAAGAAAGAAAAAAAAAAAGCTGTAGTGTAGCCAAAGAGGTAAGATGCACACAATAGCACGGGAGCTCTGTTTTGTTGTAACACAGAGGCAGGGAGCAGCCCTCACGCCAGAGCAAGAGCTGGGTCAGAAATACAGTGCAGCCCCGTGGTTTTTTGCAGGTTGACACTGAGATGAATAGGGAGTGAGACCACAGGAGAGCTTGAGGGCTGAAGGCCTTGGTGGAACCAGGGCCCAAAGTCTCAGAACCCTGCATGTCAAGCACCAGCCTTATAGGGGAAGATGGGTGAGTCTGGCTTAAAGGCTGACTGAGTCAGGAGTGGCAAGGTTCGAGCTTGGCTGTCTTGGGAATCAGAAGTGGGGAGTTTGTTCACTCAGCAGCTGCGGGGTGTCTCAGTAGTGAGCTCCCAGTGATGCAATGTCTGGGTCCTGAGACGTGAAAGGGAAGGAGACTTTGGCTTCCATCTCTATGCATATTCCATGACCTAACCATATCAATAATCACATTAAATGTAAATGCCCTAAATACCTCATTTAAACACAGATATGGGGATCCCTGGGTGGCGCAGCGGTTTAGCGCCTGCCTTTGGCCCAGGGCGCGATCCTGGAGACCCGGGATCGAATCCCATATCGGGCTCCTGGTGCATGGAGCCTGCTTCTCCCTCTGCCTATGTCTCCGCCTCTCTCTCTCTTTCTCTGTGACTATCATAAATAAATAAAATAAAAATTTAAAAAAAAATAAAAAAAAATAAACACAGATATGCTCAGATTGGATTTTCTTAAAAAATTTTTTTAAACAAATCTCTACACCCAATGTGGGGCTTGAACTTACAACCCCAAGACCAAGAGTCATATATTTTACCAACTGAAATTAAGAAATACAACATTTTTCTTCTCAGATGTTGTATTTTTCAGTTCTGTAATTTGTATTTAGCTCTTTCTTAGAATTTCTGTTTCTCTCGAAATACCTTATATCTTAGCTCATTGTATCTATTTTTTCTTTTAAATTCTTCAACACATTCATAATAGTCATTTTAAAGTTATTGTCTGCTAACTCCCATAACTCGATCATCTGAGGGTCTGGTTTTCTTATGGTTATGGGTCATGGTTTTCTGTTTCTTTATATGCTACATAAATTTTTTTTTATTTTATTTATGATAGTCACAGAGAGAGAGAGAGAGAGGCAGAGACACAGGCAGAGGGAGAAGCAGGCTCCATGCAAGGAGCCAGATGTGGGACTTGAACCCGGGAATCCAGGATCATGCCCTGAGCCAAAGGCAGACAACCGCTGAGCCACCCAGGTGTCCCAAGTCTTTGTTTCTTTCTTTCTTTCTTTTTTTTTAAGATTTATTTATTTTAGAGACAAAGAGAGACTATGCGAGGGAGAGGGAGACAAGCAGATTCCCCACTGAGCAGGGAGCCCACCATGGGGCTCAATCCCAGGACCCCAAGATCATGGCCTGAGGCAAAAATCAAGAGTCGAACCTTAGCCAACTGAGCCACCCTGGTGCCCCAGTTGAGTCTTACTTTTAAAAACTCCAATCTTGGGGCATCTGGCTGGCTCAGTTGGTAGAACATATGACTGTTAATCTTGAGGTTTAAGTCCAAGCCCTACATTGAGTATAGAGATTGTTTAAAAAAAAAAAAACTTAAAATTTTAAATAAATAAATAATGCACAAATTGTTAAGATATCAGGTGCTATAGAGGCCAAGTAACATGAGAACTGGAAAATGCACATTATGTGTGTGTGGGTGGCTCAGTTGGTTGAATGTCTGACTCTTGGTTTCGATTCAGGACATGAGCTCATGGGTCCTGGGGTCCAGCCACATCTCCAGCTCCCACTCAGCAGGGAGTCATTTTTCGGGTTCTTTCCCTCTGCCCCTCCCCCAACTTGTGCTTTCTCTCACGCATGCACACGTGCACGCTCTCAAATACATAAATAAATCTTTATTTTTTATTTATTTTTTTTAAAGATTTTATTTATTTATTCATGATAGTCACAGAGAGAGAGAGAGGGGCAGAGACACAGGCAGAGAGAGAAGCAGGCTCCATGCATCGGGAGCCCTACGTGGGATTCGATCCCGGGTCTCCAGGATCGCGCCCTGGGCCAAAGGCAGGCGCCAAACCGCTGCGCCACCCAGGGATCCCCACATAAATAAATCTTAAAAAAAAAAAAGAAAGAAAACATACGTTAGATTTGGCTTACAAAGCCAGTGATTGTCTTTGGTGGAGCAGTTCCTCACTGGGTTCAGAGTGGAGGTCTGAGCATGACAGGTTATAGAGAGACAAGGTGGACACACACCCTATGCAGTGAAAGAGAGCACTGGGTCTGTTGCTAGAAAGGGGTGCAGGGTAGAGGAATCGATTGGAAAATGAGTGACTTCACTTCTCGGGGCTTCTATACTAATTCTGTTGGAATTATCAGAGTGCTGGTGCTCCTTTGGTTCCTGTTCCTATTCCGGTAAAGAATCTGGAAGACTTGAATTTCATCTCTTGCGTGTAGAAAATTATTTTTTTTTAAGATTTTATTTATTTATCCATGAGAAACACAGAGAGAGAGAGAGAGGCAGAGACACAGGCAGAGGGAGAAGCAGGCTCCCTGCAGGGAGCCCAATGCGGGACTCGATCCCGGGTCTCCAGGATCAGACCTTGGGCTGAAGGCAGTGCTAAACCACTGAGCCACTTGGGCTGCCCTAGAAAATGATTTTAAAAATACTTAACCATACACTCATACGCATACACACACAGTGGAATATTACTGAGCCATCAGGAAGGACGAACACCCGCCATTTATATCGACGTGGATGGAACTGGAGGGTATTATGCTGAGTGAAATGAGTCCATTGGAGAAAGACATTATCATACGGTCTCATTTATATGCAAAATATAAGAAATAGTGAAAGGGACCATAGAGGAGGAGGGGGAACTGCGTGGGGAAAAATTAGAGAGGAAGACAAACCATGAAGGACCCCTGACTCTGGGAAACAAAGGGCTGCAGAAGGGGAGGCGGGTGGGGGGATGGGGTGACTGGGTGCCGGGCACTGAGGAGGGCAGGTGATGGGATGAGCACTGGGGGTTATACTATATGTTGGCAAATTGAATTTAAATTTTAAAAATAAAATAAATAGGAGAACAAAAAAACAAAATAACTAAGCACAGATGCAAATATCATAGATGTCAGCTTTCTTAACTGTGGTTTTCCAAAGAGCGTAAGTCCAACCTCTTTCCGTGGAAAGAAGCACGTTAAAGCCAGGATGCCCACATGTTCGCCCCAGGTCTATGGGGAGAATGTCAGCTTCACGAGACATTAAGCTGAAGGTTCAGGAAGGCTCTACGCTGGCATAAGAAAGGAGAGAGAGGGAAAGGGCGGGGGAGATGTTTCTCTTTTTCCCTTTTTTTTTTTTGGTTGAGTGGTCGAGTTTGGCTAATGGGGTGTTGCTACTGACCGTGGGAGGTAGGTGTGTGGGGCTGGGCAGCAGCGGGTTTCCAAGTCCCAGGGGCTGAAGGGATGTGCTGGGCTGTCTCCTTCCTCCCAGAAGCCCAGCCTGGCTGCCTCTGATTTCTGGGGGTCCCATCAGGGGTGCTGGGGAGCCTGTGCCTGCCCCCCATCCCCGGGCGGCTGCAAGCTCTGTCCCAGGCTCCGGCCCCCAGGCCTTCCAGGTGGTCGCTGGCGGCGAGGGACCGGCCAGGAGGTCAGCGGAGTCTCGCCTCTGCACCCCCTGCCCCAGCACCCTGGCCTGGGTGGGGGCCCGGGGGCAGGTGGGCTGCGGGGCGCGGGGTGGGGGGAGCATCGGCAGGTGCAGCATCTGGCAATGTGGCTTCACCGGCCCGGCCCGGCAGTTTATGTGGATCGCCTGGGGTGGCCTTGCCAACTCCTCTCAGAGCCCCGGGACCCCAGGAGGCTCGCTGCTCCCCTCGGGCCTCACTCCTCCTGTGGCCCCAGCCGCCCAAGAGCAAGTTGTGCCCTCCCTGCACTGCCCCATCCTCGGCCCGCTGCCAGTCTTCTCCCAGCTCCAGCTCTTGAACCGCCGTCCTCCTTGCGGGGGTGCTTCCAGGGTCGCTGGAGGGATCCCACGGGAGGTGACTGTCCCTCCCACCCCAACGCAGTAAGGCTGGGAGTGGCCGGACGACCAGCCAGGGCCTTCGGGACAGCTGAACAGTGGAAGCGACTCCGGGCTGGAAGGGGATCCAGTCTGTAGCTGGATTCCAGGGCCCTGGCACCTTCCAAGCAGCCTCGGCGAGCTAGCTGCTGTGACGGGCAGAGGCTGTGCCTTTCCACCTGCCAAAAGGCCTTCTGCGAGCCAGAGCACCTGGCCTGCTTTCCCAGGATTCCAGTTACAGCAGCTGATCTAAGCAACAGGTGTAGGTTGCACGGTACAGCTGCTGCCCAGCACATCTGTACCCATGGGGGTGGGGGTACACCAGCAGGGCTGGTCAATCATTCCCACACTCCCCAAAGCTGAGGGTGAAGTGCAGAAAGGGCTGGGGGTGGGGGGGGGAGAAATGTGGGAAAGCTGGGACAAGCATTCACAGAGCACTTCTTTCCTAGAGATCCCGAAGTAGGACCCCTTGCCAGGTAGCCCCCAAGTCAGCCTCGCTGGTGGCAGCTTGAGAGTCAAAGCCCTGAGTCCTCCTCCTCTGTCTCACTGCCCAGTCCTGGCTGCAGCCGGCTCCTCTCCCTTCCCAGTTGGTTCGGCTAAGGCCTTTGCAGGCTGGAGCTCCAACTCCTGGCTCCTGGTGGCTCTCCCAGAAGACTGGGAGGGAAGTACTTGAAAGCGTGGCTCTTCATACATGCAAATGAGTTCTTGCCACCTTAGTTCCTCAAACCATAGAACTAATGGAAGGGGGACCATTCTGGGGCCCTGGGTCTGTGCCTGGCACTGGATCCAATGTTTTAGCTCGATCACCTCATCAAATCTTCCCCCAAACCCCGCCAGGTATATGCTGTCAGGATCGTTTCTGTTTCATAAGGAAGAAACCAAGATTATGGTCACGCAGAGTACACTGAATCTGAATTCAACTGCTGTCCTGACTCCAGAGCTTGTGCTCTGTCCCCTGCACACACTGCCTGCAACCTCCCAACCCCTGGCAAATCCCACATTAGGCCCCACCCCTTCTTCCCTATGTAGGTAATTGCCTGCCTACCCCCCACTCATCCATTTCTGTTTAGTGCAGACAAAGTCACCTCCACAACCTTTACCGCGAGGTTCATCTGGCAGCTCTCCAACTCCTCCGGTCACCCCACGGCCACCTGCCAAAGTGGATGCTGCAGCTGCCACCCTCTTGTCAATGGCTCTCCCGCCCAGTTTCCTTCCCTTGGCCCAGCCTGCTCCCCCTCGAGCTCTATCACAGGCCTGAACCTCTTTGCCTCTATTCACCATTCTTCAGTGGGCCAGCTTCCCGCCTCGGTTTTCCCTCTCAAGACACTTTTTCCTTAGTATTTTAAGAATATTTATTGATATAAGAAGGGCGCCTGGGTGGCTCAGTTGCTTAAGCATCTGACTCTTGATTTCCTTTCAGGTCATGATCTCAGAGCCACAAGATCGAGCCCCACATCGGGCTCTAAGCTCAGCGTGGAGTTGGCCCATTCTTCTCCCTCTGCTCTACTTTCTCTCTCTCTTAAATAAATAAATAAATAAATAAATAAATAAATAAATAAATAAACAAAATCCTTAAAAAGAGAGAGAAAGAGAGAGTCTAGCTTGAGCTCTGCCCCATGTCCAATGGGTAAAGCTGGCTACATAATCTCTGGGATCCAGTGCAAAATAAAAATGTGGGCTCCTTTGTTTATTTTTTATTTTTATTTTTTAAAGATTTTATTTATTTATTCATGAGGGACACAGAGAGAGGCAGAGACACAGGCAGAGGGGGAAGCAGGCTCCACGCAGGGAGCCGGATGTGGGACTCGATCTTGTATCTCCAGGGTCACGCCCTGGGAGGAAGGTGGCGCCAAACCTCTGAGCTACCCAGGCTTCCCTCCTTTGTTTAAAATTTATTAAGAATTTAAAGATTTGCAACAGCAAAGTGTTAAACCAAACAGAGGGTGTTTCTAAGTATGGGGTCCTATGTGACTGCACAGGTCATGTGCCCACGAAGCTGGCCTACCCATGGGCTCTACAGAGACTGGCTGTCTCCTAGATGCCTAGAGCCCATGCATGCCCTGTTCTCAAAATGGACATTCTTGCCTCAGGCTCCACATTGGCTTTCGTCCCTTGCTCTGCACTCAGCCTTCCCCAGCTGCACTCTCTGCACCAAGGCCAGCATGCTGGGCATTCCAGCTCCAGCATAAGCAAACTCCCAGGGGCCGTGTCAGCCAGGCAGCGTTGTTCTGGGGGCACCCACAGAGACCAGGGTGCTACACAATGATGTCCCTGTGCCTTGTGCCTTGTCACAATGACTTACCCTGTGCCTTGGGTAGAAAGTCTCTCCAGAGATAAGAGAGCAATGAACTATCAACCAGGAGACCTGGGTTTTAGTTCTTGCCCTGCTGTTAAATTTGCTGTATGTTCTTTTTTTTTTTTTTTTAAGACTTTATTTATTCATGAGAGACACAGAGAGAGAGGCAGAGACATAGGCAGAGGGAGAAGCAGGCTCCATGCAGGGACCCCGACATGGGACTTGATCCTGGGTCGCCAGGGTCAGGCCCTGGGCAGAAGGCAGGCGCTAAGCCACTGAGCCACCCAGGGATCCCCATGCTATGTGTTCTTAATGGGCAAATTGCTTAACATCTTGGCACCTTAGTTTCTTTGGGGAAGAGGGTGGGATGAGATAGTCTTTAAAAGCACTCTGAGTTCTTTTTTTTTAAGATTTTAAAAATTTATTCATGAGAAACACAGAGAGAGAGGCAGAGACACAGGCAGAGGGAGAAGCAGGCTCCATGCTTCTTCATCCCAGGACCACTCCCAGTTCTAAAAGTGTGTATTCAAATGACTCTAAGAGACTATAACGATAACCACCTTTGCTTGAGCATTGACCCTATCCCACTCGCAAGCTCATTTCATGCTCACAGCAATCCTATGAGGCAGGTGCTGTCATTCCCGTTTTACAGATGAGGGATTTGAGTCAGATGAAGCCATATACTAGGGACACCTATATGTCCCTACATGTGGCTCAGAGGTTGAGCGTCTGCCTTCGGCCCAGGGCGTGACCCTGGGGTCCTGGGATCGAGTCCCACCACGGGCTCCCTGCATGGAGCCTGCTTCTCCCTCTGCCTGTGTCTCTGCCTCTCTCTCTGTGTCTCTCATGAATGAATAAATAAAATCTTTAAAAAAAAAACCCATATACTAAAAGAGAAAACTTTGGGAATGATGGAAACATTCCGGAACTTGGTTGTAGTGATGGGTGCTCAACTCTATAGATTTACTAGAGATCATAGAATCATATGCTTCCAATGGGTGAAGTGCATAATGCATAATGTATACTTCCAAAGAGCCGTTAAGACGCTAGAAATAGAGGAGTGGACTGAAGCTCGGAACTGAGAGAGCCCTTCACCACGACCCCACGCAGCCACTGAGAGCCCCTCTTGTCTGCCTATCCAGAGCACTCGAAAGCACGGCCTCAGGAGCTGGACCTGCCAGCTCAAAGCCTGGCTCTGGCTCTCACCTGCTGTCAGAACCGCACAAGATATTGACCTCAGTCTCTTCGCCTATAAAAGACAAATCCCGATGATACCTGTGTCGGAGGGCTGTGGCGAGGATTAAATAGATTAATGTATATTAAGTGCTTGGAACCGCAGTTGGCCCGCCGCAGGTGCCGGAGAAGTGACGGACTACCACTGTCTTCCCCGGGATTGCTGCGGCCGGAGCCAGCCTTCTGAAAGGGGACGGCTTCACCCCGCCAACCCCATCCCTACCTACCCTCCTCCCCCCTTAAATAAAAAAAAGCAAACAAACACTTCTCTCTAAAAGCCATCTTTGGAAAAACACTGTGATGACTTTCAGGACATGTCACGTCCTGGTAACAAAGAAAGGGAGAGAAACAGCATCTTCCCGACAAGGCAGCGACTCGCTCCGTCTGGTAACACGCTCGTTACTGTGCCAGCTTTGCCCACAGGCTGTGCCTCCCGGTCCTCCTGAGCTCCAGCAACCAACAGAGGGCCCTCCTTGCAGGGGGCCCCGAGGCCAGGCGTGGGGTCTGAGCGGCCACGATGGGGACCACCGCTCTGCCGCACCTCCCAGCCCCCAGCACGCAGCCCCTCGCAGGTTAACGACTCAGGCTAGAGAGGGCGAGGGCACTGGAGGACAGTCGGACACCTGCCGCTCCAAAGTGAGTCCTCAAGCTCTGAGCCCACAGGCGGCGTGGGCATGACTCGGGTGGGGAACAAGGGGGGCGGGAGAAGATATGAGCTGGTGCTTTCTATCTGATAATCACACTTCTGCTTGTATTTGCACAGCACTTCATAAACCACTTTCTCTTCCATTATCTCACCGAATACTCACCTAAGCTGGGTGTGTGATTAGTGTTGTCCCCTGGGTGCCAACACCCCTTTTTACAGATGGTGACGCCCTTCAGTCAGCAGCTGAACCAAAGCGTGGACTCAGGTCTCCTGATACCATGCCCAGTGATTTTCCACTGCACTGAGGAGGAGGCAGTCAGAGTCTCCCTCAGACTCCACCTCAGAAGCCCTCATGACATTTATTAAATGCACAAGAAAATAAAGCCGTGTGATGATGTCTTTTTTTAAAAAAGATTTTATTTATTAATTCATGAGAGACACAGAGAGAGAGAGAGAGAGGCAGAGACACAGGCAGAGGAAACAGCAGGCTCCACGCAGGGAGCCCGACGTGGGACTCGATCCCGAGTCTCCAGCATCACGCCCTGGGCCGAAGGCAGACCCTCAACTGCTGAGCCACCCAGGCGTCCCGATGCTGTCCCTATATCCCCACCGAGAGCCTTGCAAAACTGCTCTGGGAGCCCTGAACAAGAGGGCCAGAGGTAAAGACAGCCCCTCCGCGGGTCATGGAACCGAGGGGCTCTGACTCTGCTCAAATCCCCAAGGTCCCCGTCAGACAACCCAAGTGGTGAAACAAATGAGCAGGGTCCATGACCTCGAGGTGGCGGGGAAAACAGGCACAGCCCCGCCCCCCCAAGAAATTGGGCTGGGCCTGGAAATGTCACCTGCTGTGCTTCCTGGAGCCCCTAAAGCCCTCATCTCAACTCCAGCCAGGTCTGAGGCTCTATGGGGGTGACAACAGGCTCCTGGGCTGATTTTTTAAAACCCACTTGTCATATTGACATTAATCCTCTTGTTAACAATCTCCTGCCCTGAAGCAGGTTTGGCTGTAAGCAGTGGAAGGGGTGGGGGTGGGGGCGAGGGGAGCTGCTGGGTTTTAAGGAACCTCAACAAGGTCAGGAGGGCCTGGAGGCCACCTTCGTCAGGAGTGTGGGTCATGGGGGGACCGGTGCTGAGCCAAGGGCCCCCAGCAGTGAGCCTGAATCTCCTTCACTTACCAACCCTTTCACTCCCCAGCACCCCTGTTGTTCCCTCCACCCTCTGCTCCCCACAACCAGGCCATTGCCTTTACATCTTATTGATTTTCATATTTAAGGAAAATCCATTTGCTTGATTCAGAGCAACTGAGTCATCGCTGCGTTCAGAGGAAAATCACTCACAAAGTAGGCACTTGGCAGGAGCGGCTTCTGGGATGGGCGGGGAATGTGCTTAGGCCCCGACCGAGTGGGCTCTGTCCAGAGTTGCTCTGGCTCCTCTTCTCCACTGCTCTGGCCTCGTCCTCGCCACTTTCTCTTTCAGGGGCCTTCACATCCACTGCCTGTCACCCCAACCAGACTCTCCTGTTTGTTCTCGGCCCTCCCCCCTGGCCCCCACCTGGCCACATGCTCTTATGTTTACCTGTTGGAGGCTTATGATTGGGACATTTGGGGCAGGGTCAGAGGGGACTCGTGTGACCAGCCCTTCATAAATGGGGGAGAAATATTAGTCATATGCACTGATGCAAGAAACTGGACCCTTCCACAATGATGGCTTCGGCCCTCCTTCCGCTTCTGGGTTGCACCCAAGGAGCTGCATCATTCTAACATTACCCATGTGGGTGAGGGCCCTGTGTCCAGCCTCACGAAGGGTCCGGGGCGGTTCAGTCTCTGATACCGGTTTGCCTGACTGTCTTGGAATCTTGGTCCTTGGGCCTAGGAGGGCAGAAGAGCTCAGTCAGTCCACTCCAGGAACCCTCCAGAAGGGACAGTGCTTCTTAAAGGACCAGGCTTCCCTTCTGCAGGCACGGGGGACTGTGAAAAATTCTAGTAAGCGCATCGCTGAATGCCAGACGCATGCAGGGTTGCAGGACTCAGACCACGATGCTTACGGAGTGCTACCAGGCCCTCTCCTTCTTCTTCTTCTTTTTTTTTTTTTTTAAGATTTTAATTTATTTATTCATGAGAGATGCAGAGAGAGAGAGAGGCAGAGAGAGAAGCAGGCTCTCCACCAAGCAGGGAGCCTGACGGGCAACTCCATCCTGGGACTCCCGGATCCCGCCCTGGGCCCGAGGCAGGCTCTCAACTGCTGAGCCACCCAGGCATCCCCAGACCCTCTTCTAAGGTGTCGCCTGTGTTTATTGCTCTTTATCCTCCCTACAATCTTACGACGCCGCGACAATTATTATCCCATTTACGTACAGCTGAAGAAATGGAGGTGGTCGGAGAATCAAGAATTTGTTCACAGTCCCAGAGCTACCAAGTGGTAGGTCCAGGATTTGAACCCAGGCGCTCTGCCCCAAGAACCTGTACTTGTAGTCGCTGTACACACACGCGGCAAGGGATTCATCTCAGGGGTCCCTCAGACACACCCCCACTCCCCACCTCAAGACAACTCATTCCTTCCATGGACAAAAACTGCATAAAGATCCTCTCCCCTGATCAGACGGGGAGGTCTTCAGTGTCACTGTCCAGCGGCCCTGGATTCTCCCCTTGGGACCGAGCACTAGGACCAGCTGCCCAGAAGGGTCCTTGGGTCCCCGAGGACCAAGATAGGGGGCTCTCATTCTCATCCTGACCCTGCTCCCAGGCAGCTGGCCTTCACCTTCTCTCGGGGGCCCCAGTGCCATGCCCAGCGGGCTGCCTGCCGCTGTGGGGTCTCTGGGCCCCATCCGCGGGGGGCCTCGCGGAGCTCACAGCCTCGTCCAGAGGCACAGGTCACGGGGGCGCAGAGCCTGGGCGACCTCGGGCGGGGGGGGGGGTGCCCACGGCGTACCGGCCTGACCCTCCCGCCCCCTCTCTGCGCCCGCTCGCACCCCCGCGGCCCTGCTAGGAGGGGGGCGGCGGAGGGCGGCGGAGGCAGCGGAGTCGCCCTACCTCGCCGCGCGCCTACGCTCCGCGGGCACCTCTGGGCCCCCCGGGAGAGGGCGCGGGGCGCGCGGAGTCGGGAGCGCGCGGGGGGCGGCGGGCCGGGCGGGGCTCGGTGGGGCCCGGGGGGCGGGGCGGGGCGGGGCGGGGCGGGCCGGCGAGGGCAGGGAGGGGTTACGGGGAGGCCCCCCCCGCCCGGGCCGCGTCGGAGGCGGCGGGGAGGCCGGCGCGCGCCCGGGGCAGCGGGTCACCAGGCTCCGCCCCGGCCGCCCGGCCCCGGGGACGCACTTTGTTCGGGTGCCGCCTCCCCGCGCCTTGTGGGGCCGGGGCCGCAGCGGCCCTAGAGCGAGGCGCCCCCGGCCGCGGCCCCCGAGAAACTTTCTTATCGCGAGGAGAGCGCGCCCGGGCCGGCGCCGCGCGGGGGATGCGCCAGGGTGCGCGGCGGCGGGGACCCGGCCCTGGAGCCCCAGCCCCAGCCCCAGCCCCAGCCCCAGCCCCAGCCCCAGCCCGAGCCGGGGACCGGGACCCGGACGGGGACGGCGGGCGCGCCGGTGAGTGTGCGCGGAGGCGGGGCGGGGGTGCGGACGGGGCCGGGGAGGGGATGGGGATGGGAGGGGGAGGGGGAGGGGATGGGGACGGGACGGGACGGGGACGGGGACGGGGAGGGGACGGGGCCGGGCAGGCTCGCGCGGGGCTCGGGCGGCGCTGGAACAACAGCCGGGGCGCTGCGCGTCTGCCCCGGGGCGGGGGGCTCACTAAGGGGCCGCCCAGTTCCGGCCTTTCCGAGCCTCAGTTTCCCTCCCGTGGGATCCCCGCAGTGTGAAGCGTGTCGAGCCCTCACCGCCGGAGCCCCCGAGGGCTGCGCTGCCGCACACGCACACGCGCGTGCCCCAGTCGGTCCCGTCCCCGCGGGGCGAGCGGAGCAGCCGGGGCAGGTGACCTCGCTCGCGGGCGGCTCCCGGGGGCGCGGGGGCGCGGGGTGCGCGGAGAGGTGTGCGCCCGAGCGACCCTCGGGGCTGTCCGGCTCTGGCGGCCGCCCAGGACCAGCGCCCCCGGGACACGGGAAGGGGGAAGGGCGAGGCCGGGTGACTCCGGGGCTCACCTGCGGGCTCGGCGCCGGGGCTGCCCGGGTCCCCTCCGTGGGAGCGGACGGTGGGACGAGGCATCGCCGAGGCTGCGGAGGCCCGGGGGAGGCAGCATCCGGAGGACGTAGGGGGGTGTCCTGGGGGTGTGCTGGGGTGTCCTGGGGGTGTCCTGGAGTGTCCTGGGGGTGTCCTGGGGGTGTTCTGGGGTGTGCTGGGGTGTCTTGGGGCTGTGCTGGGGCTGTACTGGGGCTCTGCTGGGGCTGTGCTGCGCCTGTGCTGGGGCTGTCCTGGGATTGTGCTGGGGCTGTGCTGGGGGTGTACTGGGGCTGTGCTGGGGCTGTGCTGGGGGTGTACTGGGGCTGTGCTGGGGCTGTGCTGGGGGTGTACTGGGGCTGTGCTGGGGCTGTGCTGGGGGTGTACTGGGACTGTGCTGGGGCTGTGCTGCGCCTGTGCTGGGGCTGTGCTGGGGGTGTCCTGGGGTTGTCCTGGGGTTGTGCTGGGGCTGTGCTGGGGCTGTGCTGGGGCTGTGCTGCGCCTGTGCTGGGGCTGTGCTGGGGGTGTCCTGGGGCTGTGCTGGGGCTGTCCTGGGATTGTGCTGGGGCTGTGCTAGGGGTGTCCTGGGGCTGTGCTGGGGCTGTGCTGGGGGTGTCCTGGGGCTGTGCTGGGCTGTGCTGGGGGTGTGCTGGGGATGCACTGGGGGTGCGCTGGGGGTGTGCTGGGGCTGAAGTCCACCCGCGGACAGGGTGCCTTGTCCCCCGAGCCCAACCCTGGAAGATCAGCTGGCGAGTCAATGGGACTTTGTTAGGACCGCCGCGGGGCGCAGCTGGCGCCGGCTTGGGAAGCGCCGGCCCCGGGTTGATAAGGCGCTGTGTGTGTGGCTTCCTGTTCCCGAGATGGGGATGCCCCGGCCTGCTCACAGCGCGGAAGCCTGCCTAGGTTTTCATCTTTCCGGATGCTGAGGTCCCCTGCTGCTGGCTGCTGATGGGGCAGCTGGACTTCGCACAAAGAACCCCTCCCCAAGGAGGCGGAGCTGCCCTTCAGGGGCCTTGGCTGCCCTCAGCCCCCAAACACATGTCCCTACAGCCTCCTTATGGATTTTTTTTTTTTTTTATCCTGCCTTGAATTTTGGTTAGTGTGTCCTTGAGATGAAACTGGGAAAGGACACTGTGACTATGGATTTCCTCCCCTGAAAATAGAGCTTTTTCTCATCTTTCAACATTAATTTCTAGGGGAAGTTATCTAGATGTAGTTCCCTATTGGCCTGTGTCGCTAACAGCCCAGATGATCAGAGAGCAAATAATTTGCCTGGTTCGGTTTTTCACTTCTTTTAAAATGGAGCTGGGGGACGTTGCTACTCCTGGAAGAACAGACAAGGCTTTTCAGGTCTGTGCTTCAGCCTCTGGGACCCAGTGACAACTTCTCAGGTGAAGGGGGAGCAGCCCCTATTCCCAACTGGAGATTTATATGAACCCCCCCCCCCCCCGCCCTGGGGCAGGTTTCACACTCTACTTTGTGTTTTAGATATTTGGGATTTGTGCACATGCCTTATCCCCCTATGAATGCCGTCTAGCCAGATACCCCATCCCAGCCCCCAGCATGTAGTAGGCACTTTCTAAATGTTTGCTAGTCGTACAATTGGAAAAAATCTAAGGAACACCCACCCAGAGGCCTCCCATCCAAATCAGGTGCCCTTTTATTCATTTTGAGGGAGTTGCTTAATTGCCTCCACCACACTCTTTCCCTCTTAAAACCTGGTCCATAAGGGGGATTGATTTGCCCACAGATGGGCAATATTTAAGCATCAGGGCCTTTTGTGAGGTGTACCTGGGGAGCCCTGGCCTGGGGAAACTGAAAACAGGAATGCTGTTTCTCCTTCCCTTGCCAGATCTGCTCCCCTCCTGAATCCACCTGAGCCTCTGGCATCCCCTCGGCCTTGGTCAAGTAGAAAAGAGTGGCCTAGAGTCGGAAAATCTCTCGTCTATTCTTTAAAATTTGTCCTTTTTCCACTTTTTCCAATCAACGTCACTTCCCCTTTCTTTTAAAGTTCTTTTGAGGGGCACCTGGGTGGCTCAGTACTCTGCCTTTGGCTCAGGTCCTGGGATGAGTCCCGCATGGCGCTCCCCGCAGGGAGCCTGCTTCTCCCTCTGCCTGTGTCTCTGCCTCGCTCTCTGGGTCTGTCATGAATAAATAAAATCTTTAAAAGAAAATAAAGTCCTTTTGAGTTCTTAATGGGTTTGGCCTTTAGAAAAGAAAAGAAAAAAAAAAAAACTAGACTGTAAAAGTCAAAAGCCTCTCTTCCCTTCCCACCTCCTATCCTGCCCCTGCCCCTCCTCCCTTTAGGGATAATAATCAAGAGTGGGGGATGGACTCAAAGCCATACAGCCCTCTAGGCACAGGTCTTCTGGCCACCAGTCTAGGACTTACTCCCTTTCAGCAAATGCCTTCCTAGCACTCAGAATTTTCTCTGCCTAGTGTTTCCATCCATAGATCTTGGCAGATGTTCCTTAGCTGTCAGTGAGAGAGGAACAGAAACGGGTTCAGGGGAGCTGTCTCAGTGATGGAACCAACACCAGCCCTTAGTGTCTCTGGAGTATGGAGAACTAAGAATGTGGCAATACTTGGCAAACCCTTCATCTTTCTGGCCCCTAGTCACAAAACAATAATTAAAAACACTTTTAGTTCCTTCTTCAATGTAAAAAAAACAAAAAAAACAAAAAAACAAAAAAAAAACAACCAACTTTTCAAGTAAGAAACACCCTCTTTGGTATAAACAGTTTGCTGGGCCTAATCTGTTCTTTCAACCTCCCAGGAAGGCTGACTCAGGCCTGATTTCCTCCAAGGGGCCTGGGACTTTGCTTCCCAGCTTCCTGTGACTCTTGAGAGACGTGAAGGGAAGCAGAATGGCCAAAACCCAGGCCTCTCTGAAGTGCCTGCGGATGTGGCGCCTCTTCAGCACCGCCTGTGCAGTCCACCCTGCCAACCCATCGACTCTCTGCTCCACTTAATTTTAATATGAGCTGCACTAATATGCGTGAAAAATGAAAGGTGCTGAAAAGCATGTGCCTCCACCAAGACTGTTAATAACAAAATGTTTCCACTTCAAAGGATCGTGAGACTCTTTTAATAGCCAAGCCTTAGATGCTCTGGAAGCTTTCCTGAATGGGATTTTTTTTTTTTTTTTCATTTCTTTTTCAGGTTGTTCATTGGTGGTGGTAGTATTGAAACACAGCTGATTTTTGTGTGTTGATCCTGTACTCTTGCAACTTTGCCAAATTATTATGTGTGTGTTAGCCTTAGTAGCTTTTTGCACGTGTGGAGTCTTTGGGGGTTTTCTAATGTAGAATCGTGTCAACTCTAACTATAGTTCTTCATTTCCAATTCGGATGGAAATGAATTTATTTATTTTTTTTTAATTTTATTTTTCTTGAGTTTGTGGGTTTTCCCGAATTGCTCTGGCTAGAACTTCCAATTCAATGTTGAGTAGCAGTGGTGAGACTGGAAGTCCTGGTCTTGTTGCTGATCTTAGAGAAAAAGCTCTCAGTTTCACCATCTAGTATGATGCTTGCTGTGGGGTTTTCATAAATGTCCTGTGTCATGTTGAGGATATTCCCTTCTATTTCCAGTTTCCTAAGTGTTTTCATCATGAAAGGTGTTGGATTTTGTCAGATTCTTTTTTCTGCGCCAATTAAGATAATCATGTGTTTTGGTTACATTACATTGATCGTTTTTTGCATGTTGAATTACCCTTCCATTTCTGGGATAAATCCCTCTGGAACTTTTTTTTTTAATTTGCAAAGTTTTCTTCCTTTTATTTAGAAAGACTGAAGATGGGGCACCTGGGTGGCTCAGTCAGTTAAGCATCTGACTCTTAGTTTCAGCTCAGATCATGATCACGTGGTCGTGGGGTCGAACCCCGCGTCGGGCTCTTGGACTCAGCACTCAGTGTGGAATCAGCTTCTGATTCTCTCTTTCCCTCCTGCTCACTTTCTCTTTCTTTCTCTCTCAAATTAAAAAAAAAAAATCTTTTTTAAATAGATTTTATTTATTTATTCATGAGAGTCACCGAGAGAGAGGCAGAGATACAGGCAGAGGGAGAAGCAGGCTCCCTGTGGGGAGCCCGATGTGGGACTCGATCCCAGGACCCTGGGGTCACACCCTGAGCCGGAGGCAGATGCTCAACTACTGAGCCACCCAGGCGTCTCCCGCCAAAAAAAAAAAAAAAAAGAAAAAAAAAGAAAAGAAAATCTTAAAAAGACTGAAGAGAATTTGACATAATGCTAGCAGTACAGTTTGGTGGGTCAATGCACATTCGTTCTATTTTTCTTATAGTCACTGTACTTGAAACCTTAAACAGTTTTTTTTATTGTGGTAAAATACATGTAACATAAAAGTGACCATTTTAACCACTTTTAAGTGTGCAGTTCAGTAGCATTAAGTGCATTCCCCTTGTTGTATGACCATCACCATCATTCATCTGCAGAACTTTCTGGTCCTCCCGGGCTGAAACTCCGTGCCTGTTATATAACAGTTAACTCTGCACTCTCTGCTCCCCCCACCTCCAGCTCCTGGCAATCACCATTCTGCTTTTTATCTCTATGAGTTAGTGAAGACTCTGTAATAGCTCGAGAAGTCAGGACTTCATGGCTTTGATTGAAGGACGAAAGGGCCTCACCTGCCTTCCAAAGGGAACATCCTGGAGGGATTTTGATTCGGATATTCTTGACTTACAGACAGCCCCTCAACAACCACCCCCGTGTCCCAGACTTTGGGCCCGGATGTAGAGAAGAACGGATCCCTGGTGGTCACGAGGCTCAGAGGGCACCCAGCTCTGCCTCTGCGTGAGCTTCATTTTCTCCAGTTCACTGGTCCTCCACCTTGGCTGCGCATTAGAATCACCTTGGGAGCTTTTAAAAATTACTGATTCCTGGGCCCACCCCCAAGAGGTTCGTCTTCATCTGGTTCAGATTGCAGCCCTGGGGTCTGTCATTGTCTAAGGCCCCTGCAGTGACTCTGATGCACAGTGAGGGTTTCAACTGCTCACTGGTTGAGCTGATTTACTCCCTGGAACCCTTGGCTGGTCACAGCTTCCAGTGACGCAATTCCCTCCCCATCTGGACAATAATACTGACCCACTTTACATCCCTCCCCTGATTTTAAAATCCATTTGTAAATAGAATAAATGTCAACTTCTGTAGAATTAAACTTGCAAACTGGTAAAGAGCCTTAACTGTCCTGTAGCCCTATTTCTTTTTTCCTTTTGCAGATACATCAGGCCCCCCTAAAACATCCCCACCAGGGGTCATCCAACTTGGACACCTCTGTTGCTGGGCAACTCCCAGCAACGGTGGGTGTATTGCAATCATCTTATTCCATATTTGGACAGCTTGGTCTCTCAGAGTTTCTTCTTGTATTAATCTGTCATGGGTGTGATTTCTACCCATTGGGGAAAGATAACAAAAGGTGAACGGGCTTCACCAAAACGCATCCCCAAATAAAGTTAGGGGATATGCAACATAAAGCATGTGGAATAAGTGCAATTGCCCTACACAGTGACAGCCCTTCAAGATTTGGAAATGGCTACAGTGTGCCTGCCCTGTCTTTTCCTCTCTGCTCTCAGCTGCCCTGTATTTTTGCAGATCTCCTTCAATGGATGTGTTCTCAAGTATTTTCTGGGAAGATGTATGAGGTAATAGCAAGAATTAGCAAGAATTTAGATCATGAAATGAGCCAGACTTGGAGTCAAGGTCCAAGTCTTGACTTTGTGTGTCAGGTCCTTAGCGCGTGATGAGTGTTCAGCAAATACTAGCCATTGCAATCACATTATCCACAGTGACATCATTATCTCTAGCTGTGTGACCTGAAGCCGGCCAGGGAACCTCTTAGAGACTCAGTCCCCCCCCCCACCCCAAGAAAAGTCAAATGAAAATGCCTTACTCCGAAGACCTTGTTCCCCAGCTTGCCTGAGCTCAACCTCCTTCCTGTCCTTCAGTGATCCCTGTGTTCTGGCAAGTTTGGGAAATGCAGGTGAGGAGTGACTATGGATCAGGTGAGGCCACGTGAGCCCTGACCCAGTCCTGGGCCATGCAGGGTGTGAGCTTGGTTCATCCAGATTGCACCCCCCCCCCCCCCCGTTATACTAATAACCCTTTTTTTTTTTTTTTTTTTATACTAATAACCCTTAAGACAAACTACAGTTTCTCTCTCCATTTGAATGTGTTGTGTCCAGAATGAAATGCAGCACTCCGGTTACGGGCTACTGGCACCATCGCCCATGATCAGTTGGGCAAAGCAGCTTTTTTTTCCCCTTCAATTTGTAGATTGCCCCTGCAAACCTGCAAACTGGCCTGTCAGGGAAAAGATGGGAGCATGAGGGCATAAAGGGGTGAGAGTCTGATCACACCTTCTGCTTTGTATTGTTTGTTGTTGAACTGATTTGTTTCGTTTTGGTGTTACCTGAATTTTCTTTCTTTCTTTCTTTCTTTCTTTCTTTCTTTCTTTCTTTCTTTCTTTCTTTCTTTCTTTTTTCTTTCTTTCTCTTTCTTGTTTCTTTCTTTCTTTCTTTCTTTCTTTCTTTCTTTCTTTCTTTCTTCCTTCCTTCCTTCCTTCCTTCCTTCCTTCCTTCCTTCCTTCCTTTCTTTCTTTCTTTCTTTCTTTCTTTCTTTCTTTCTTTCTTTCCTTTCTTTTTTTTGTAGATGGCAAGGATAGCATAGAATGTAAAGTCAATTCCCAGTGCCTCTTTTCCCAGTTCATTGGTGCAGATAATTGAGTTGACTGGAAGGAGTATCCGGGTTCTGGGTAGTGCTAAGATACCAACTGTTCTCTTCCTGCTTTCCTTTTAACACGAGAGAGACAGCTGATGAGACACCCGGTGACGGAGCCTCAGCCAGGACCCAGAATGGGCAGCTGTCTGCCTGGCTGTGCATCTGGGGCTCTTCTGTCCCTCTGCCCTCCCTCCCCAGAGCTTCTGAAGCAGGTCTCCATTACCCCGGGTGTCCCTACACCGCAGAATGCTGACCATCAGCCCCCTACCTGGGAGCTCTCCATCACCTCCCAGGCATGGTCAGCTCTCTAAGGGCTTTATGACCTCAGCAAAGCTGCCCCCACCTCCCTGGGAGGGACTGTTGGAAACTGCAGTGTTGGGCCAACACCTAATTCCCGGAGTAGGCAAAGGGCTGCATGACCTTAGGTGCTTTCCAGCCCTGCAGGTGCCCCTCCGTCCCCCCCGCCGCCACCCCATAAGGTTTTATTCTGAAAAATGTCTAATCAGTAGAGAAAGTGAAAGAGTAGTACCATTCATTAATGTCTGGACTCACTAATTGTTAACATTTTTTTAAAAGATTTTATTTATTCATGAGAGACACAGAGAGAGGCAGAGGCCCAGGCAGAGGGAGAAGCAGGCTCCCTGCGGGGAGCCCCATGTGGGACTCGATCCCAGGACCCCGGGGTCACGCCCTGAGCCAGAGGCAGATGCTCAACCGCTGAGCCACCCAGGCATCCCTTGTTAACAATTTTTTTTAAGAATTTATTTATTTAAGAGAGAGAGTATGAGTCGGGCAGGGGCAAAGGGACAGGGAGAAGAAGACTCCCCGCTAAGCAGGGAGCCCCATGTGGGGCTCGATCGGGGGCTCGAGAGGGAGCTAGACGTGGGGCTCTGGGCTCTAACCCACGACCCTGAGATCATGACCTAACGGACTGAGCCACCCAGGAGGCCCTGATGGTTAGCATTTTGCTACACTATGCTCCCTCTGTCTCTGTCTCTCTAATAAAACTCCTGAGCCATTTGAAAATGATTTGCTGACATTGTGACACTTAGGCCCTAAATACTTCAACATGTATTTCCGAAGGACAAGGGCGTTCTCCTACATAACCACAGCCAATGATACTGGCTTTAGCAGAAGTATTTAATCTACGGGCCATATTCATATTTTCCGGTCGTTCCCCAAGTGCTCTTTAGAGAGCGCTGTGCATTTTTTCCCACCGCAGCCTGCTGTGTGGAGGCTCGAACTGCAGCTTTCTCTCCCAGAAGAAGGACATGAAGTCCTGATCCTTTAAATTGGGATCGTGATGCACGGAGTACAAAGTACTTCAATTGCACTTAATCTTTATAGCCGCTGAGTGAGATAGGTACTGATGTCCTGGGTGCCCTGGGAGTGTTAATACTTTTGTTCTAAACACAATGTAAAGAGTCTTATAATTTTGCTTTCCAAGGTGTTTGGACATTGATGACTCATTTCTTAATAATTTAAAATTGGCTACTTGTTGGGATCCCTGGGAGCCTCAGTGATTAAGCGTCTGCCTTTGGCTCAGGGCGTGAACCTGGGGTCCTGGGATCGAGTCCCACATCCAGCTCCCCACAGGGAGCTTGCTTCTCTCTCTGCCTCTCTCTGTGTGTCTCTCACGAATAAATAAATAAAATCTTAAAAAAATAAAATAAAATTGGCTACTTCTTGGTAACCCTGAACATATACAGAAACTACTATGAAGTGAGAAAAGATTTGTCACCTATAAGTGATTTCCAAATATAATTATTTTTTATGAAAATTACATTTACATATCGATGCAGTTGATATGACGTTTCATTTTGTAGATGTTTCGTTAAACTATGGCTAGTCTCCATTTTGCAGCTTTTATTTTTTTGTATTGTGGAACCCATGACGTTTTCTCCCATGGGCCTCCGAAAAGCTCCTGGGTCGCAGGCCTTCCGTCCTAGACACAGGTGGGGTGGGCGGGGAGCACACCTCTGGTCCCTGAGGGATCTGTGGGTGAGTATTGGAGACTGGCATCACTCGGGGACATTCGTGGCCTGAGCCTGAGAGTGTGGCTGAGCTCTTAGGAAGTCACAAGACCCAAATCCCATCCTCCTGTCGTGGGTCCTTCTGGGGTCTTGACTGCAGAGCTTCCTGCAGCTTAGGGTACGACCTTCACTGACCTATTTCACAGCCAACCCCTCATTTCCTTTTCATGGCAACCCTAGGAGGTGGTAAGGCAATCGTTCCTCTTTATACACACGGGGAAGGAGGACTCCGTGAGGCTGGGTAAGTTGCCCAAGGCCTTATACAGCAGAGGGGGGAGCGGCTTCAATGGCCTGTGGTTGTCCTGATACACAAATGCAGAAATCACATTGAGGTTTTCTGTTTGTTTGTTTTAAAGATTTTATTTATTTATTTGAGAGTGAGAACACGAGTCGGGGGAGGGGCGGAGGGAAAAGAGAAGCAGGGGGATGCTCAGCCCCCCGCTGAGCAGGGAGCCTGATGCGGGGCTCCATCCCAGGACCCTGGGATCCTGACCTGAGTTGAAGGCAGACGCTGAGCCGACGAAGCCACCCAGGCGCCCCACATTGAAGGTTTTTTTTTTTTAAACTAATTTTGCTACTCTATTTATTTTGACAAGTCCTTAAGATGTGTCTGTCAGAGAAAGCTACTTAAAAGTACATCACCAATTTTATCCTTCCTTCTAATTTTACCCAGTCAAGGGAACAATGTAAAAGTGTTATATTTTGAGTTCTGTCTCTCATTTCCTCCTCCGAGTTGAAAATAACTATTGTGTGTGAATCTAGGGCCGCGTTAAGCTGGCAGTCCTTTAAGACTTTTGCTTTTTAGCTGGTCTGGACCTGTAAACTGGCCTTCCCCCATTTACACACCTCCTGTGATATCCAGATCTCTCTCTGCCACCCATTACCCACCTCCTTAGGGGATGTCATCACAAAGACACATCTGTTAAGGCCACATCGCACCTCTGAGTCATCTCCCCACTTCCTCTTGCTGGCCGTGGCCAGAAAGAAATGAGAGGCCACTCGGGAGGCTCTGAAAGTGACCGCAGGGTTGGGGTGGCTGTGGGAAGTAGGTGGGAAGGGCCGTTTGAGCTGGCCACGGAGACCATGATACTCTCATACCCACATCCAGCCCCAGACAAAGGCCTCTGTGTTTGGGATGGCAGGGCTGGGGCAGATGGGGGGGTGTGCTGGTATAGTCTGGGAGACGCTCCCCAGGGCAGAGACAAGCGTGCAGAGTCGTACTCTGCTGGCAGTAGCCTAGCTGGGTCTTGGCACATAGTAGGGCTCATTGATTGCTCCCAGGATAAGGGATGCTTGTCCTTAAGCTGAGGGATGGCTGGGAATGAATGTAAGTGCCGTTGGTCCTGAATTCCCCTGGCTGGCTTGGAGGCCACCTCCTTGCTTCCTTGGCTGCTCCCTGACATGCGGCCTCTGAGTGAATGGCTGTCGTGGAAATTGCAGTCCTTGGAGTCAGCCTGACCCACCAGGAGCCTCCCTGAGCTTCAGCTTCCTCACCTGCCAGTGGGGGCAGTCATACCTACCCCACGGGGCTCTGAGGGTCATCCTGAGGCTGTTACAGACCCTCTGGCATAAAGCGAATGGGAGAGGTCATCGTCGGCCTGGATCCTGATGCCCCCGCGGCCCTCCACCCTTGGTCCTGGGTGGGTCAGCGCAGCCTAGACTGCGTGACCGAGCAAAACGAAGGATGCCGCAAGCATTCAGCTCCCCAGCTCTGCACACTGTGCTTCTGGGTGGATTTACCCCCAAAGGGGTGTTTATGTACCAGACAGGGGGAAATGTTTCCTTGTCTGAGGGTCAGACAGACCGGGTGGGAGTGGTGCCGGCTGGAAGACGTATGGTCCCTCTGGGCCCCTCTGGGCTCCAGACTGCAGGCCTCTGGGGGGTGTGGGGGAGTGGAGTGGCCTGGGGTTTTGTTTGGCAAAGCCCGCCTATTATCTGGCCCAGGCTGTGTTTCCAGGGCATTATAAATAGCACTGGCTTCGGGAGGAGAGGTCGCAGATGTGGCCGAGGCAGAGTGGATGGGAAGGTGGGAGATTGGAAATGATGAGCTCCAGCCTTTGTGGGCTGGAGCACAGGCTGGGGCCGTCTCCATGGCAGTGGGACACCAGGGAGCGCTCAGCCTGGGTGCCTTGGAGGCAGAAGGCCTGACTTACAAGCCAGAAGAGCCTGTGCTCAGTGGCCCATGGGCCAGAGCTGCCCGTTCTATTTGCTTCCATCTGCCTCTTTGTGGAGAGCCCAGAGCGGCTGCCTGAACCCGGGCGGGGGGATGGAGCAAGAGCCCGAGCAAGGTTCCAGGCCTAGAGACATGAGTAGAAGCAAATGGCTCCTCACCTTGAGCAGCACCCTGTCCCCCCTGCCGCCCGTGTGTCCTGGGGCTGCCTTTCCCTCCAAGAGAGAGAGAGAGAGAGAGAACCCCTTACTCTTCTATTTCTTTCTATTCTCTTCTAAATTGAGTTTTTAAAAAATATTTATTTATTCATGAGAGATACAGAGAGAGGGGGGGGAGGGGCAGAGACACAGGCAGAGGGAGAAGCAGGCTCCATGCAGGGAGCCCGACGCGGGACTCGATCCCGGGTCTGCAGGATCACGCCCTGGGCCCAAGGCGGTGCTAAACCGCTGAGCTACCGGGGCTGCCCGCGTTATGTTTTATAAACCGAGAAATGCACGATCTTAAGTGTCCAGGGCGATACTTTCTTGACGGATGAATACACCTTCGTACCCCAGGTCCCAGCCCAGGCGCCTCCCGCCTCCCGCAGCCCGCAGTCCCCTGCTGTGTGCACACCCCCCCGCCCACGGCATCACCGTGCTGAGTCTTATTACCGTAGGTTAGTGCTGCCTCTTCTTGAGCGTCCCGTACACAGACTCGCAGTGTATGATCTGTTTTGCGTCTGGCATCTTTAGCTCAACGTAATATTTTTGAAATTCACCTGTGTTGGATGATGTAGTCTTTTCCTTTGAACTTCTGATGTGGGAACGCACCACAGGGGGGCGGTTAAGTGGCTGCCTTCAGCTCAGGTCATGACCCCAGGGTCCTGGGATCGAGGTCAGGCTCCCAGCTCAGCGAGGAGTCTGCTTCTCCCTCTGCCCCTTCCCCTGCTTGTGCGCTCTCCCCCGCTCGTTCTTTCTCTCAAATAAATAAAATCTTTTTTTTTTTTTTAAAGGAACGCGGCCCAGTTTGTTTATGGGGGAGCCCTTTCAATTGCTTCCATTGCTCTAGGATTTACATGTGCTGAGCATCAGTAGGGTATCTGCCAGGGTTTTGAACGTTAAGGTGAGCTAGGAGTCTTTGACGTCGGCAGTGTCACCTGTTTTCCCAGAGTGCTTCCCGCTTTGGTGGCTGCCTGTGAGGCCACAGTACCTTTTCTTTCCTTCACGAAGCGGAAACCATCCATACCTCGGAGAGGTAACTAGATGTTGGGATCACTAGTTGAGAGGCAGCTGGTTTCCCCGTAAGACAGGTTGTTCTCTGACCTGAATGGCGTGGGTGCGCCTGGACAGGCAGGAGAGCCTAGCCCTGCGTACAGGACGTGGAGATCACTAGCCTACAGGTGGTGGGAAGACCCCCCCACCCAAGGCCCAGAGCAGGGAGGTGACATGAAGCAGCGCTTTAACAGGAGTACGGTCCAGATCTGCTTTGTTCAATGAGGGGACCTCCACCTCGGCACCTCACACAGAACCTGGCATACTGTGGACTTCCGAGAAGGAGGTGTGGAATGAACTAGCGGATTGCAAGAGGGGGCATTGGGCCAGCAGATGCACTGTCCCGTTCCAGACACAGAGGGCTGAGCGAGGGCAGCCCTGCCAGGAAAGGAAATGGAGAGTGGGTGGGTTTCTCATAAAGGAAAACCCAACAGGACTTCAGGAGTTGGCCATGGAAGGGACGCAAGAGAGAGGAGAATCAGGGAAACACGCCGTCTTTTTGGAAGAGCACTGGGCGGAGAGCCGGAGGGCCTGCGTTAGGGTCCCGGGTGCTCATCTTTTAAGTAGACATAATACCGTGGACCGGTTGGCTAGAACTGGGTAACGAAGGTCCATCCGTTGGGTGGCTTTAGACAACAGCAACTGACTGTCTCAGCTCCAGAAGCTGGAAGTCTAAAACTGAAGTGTCGGCAGGGCCGTGCTCCCTCTGAAACCTGTTCTGGAGAAGCCCTCCTCGCCGCCTCTAGCTTCTGGCGCTTGCCGGCGGTGCTTGGCATTCCGTGGCTTATGGATGCGTCACTCCCCGTCTCTGCCTTCCTCGTTATGTGGCCATCTCCTCCCTGTGGTCTTCCCATCATCTGCCCGTTGTGTGTGTCTGGGCCCAAATCCCCTCTTCTAAGGCCAACCCCACTCCAATATGACCTCATCCTATAACTAATTATATCTGTAGCAACCCTGTGTCCAAATAAGGTCACGTTCTCGGATCCCGAGGGTTAGTACTTCAGCTCTGGTTTGGCGACACGGTTCAATCCATAGCATACCACCTGCCTGGTGACAGAGAATGAGGAAGGAATGCATGCGAGGTGCCTCGTAACTGGGAAGTGCGAGGCATGTACCGGGGTGATGTTAGCTGGGGGACCTGCTTTTCATTCTTGCGGGCCCTTGTTCAAATCTCTTTCCCTTTCTGAGTCTCGGTTTCCTGATCACATTTGGAACCTGATCTCTCAGGTTCTCCACATCTAAATCCTGTACCCCAGGGCCCTTCGGTGGCTCAGCAGTTGAGCGTCTGCCTTTGGCCCAGGGCGTGACCCCGGGGTCCCGGGATCGAGTCCCACATCGGGCTCCCTGCAGGGAGCCTGCTTCTTCTTCTGCCTGTGTCTCTGCCTTTCTCTGTGTCTCTCAGGAATAAATACATAAAATCTTAAAAAAAATTTTTTTAAATAAAAAAAAAAATAAATCCTACTCCTCTTTGCTTCTGAGGTTCTGAGCTTTCAAGTGTGGGGACCTGTGGGACCTGTGAGGTCATTAACAGATCTGGAGGGGGAACCAGCCTGCATATCAGCAGAGGCTGCCTCCAGTCCTGCCCATCTTTTGGGTACCCAGCTTCCTTCCCCCGGTGGCTAGGACCTGGAAAGTCCCGAGCATCTTCTCTGTGCTCCCCTGGGCCAGGGCAGTCCTCACCTCATGGAGGCCTGGGAGGGAAGCCTGCTATAAATAGCGTTCTCTCCAATCATGTCTTCCCTTGCAGGAAACACAGCAGCCTGGTGAGGCAGGAAAAAGGTGTTTCCGAAAGAGAGGCCAGGAAGGGGAGAGGTTAGGTGGGAACTCTGGAGCCAGGTGGGTTCCCGGGTGCTGGAGGAGAAGCGGCAGAGGCAGCTGGGGAGGAGGGGGTCCACGGTGGCTCTGGTGCCAGCTTCCGGGGCGGCAGGCAGATGGCTCTGCTTGGGGTCTGCCGTCCAGGAACTCCAGGAGAAGAGCCGGTGAGAAAGGCCCAGGAGAGATTAGGGCTGGGAGGCTTAGGATTTTAGGTTGAGAGAGGGGATCATGGAAAGTGCCGCACTCATTCATTCACCCATCCGTTCATTCATTCACTGAACATTCGCCACAGCTTGGGGCAGAGCCCGGAGCCAGGACAACAGCGGAAACTCATTTATAAAAAAGGGTCTGGGGGATCCCTGGGTGGCGCAGCGGTTTGGCGCCTGCCTTTGGCCTAGGGCGCGATCCTGGAGACCCGGGATCGAATCCCACATCGGGCTCCCGGTGCATGGAGCCTGCTTCTCCTTCTGCCTGTGCCTCTGCCTCTCTCTCTCTTTCTCTGTGACTATCATAAATAAATAATAAATAAATAAATAAATAAATAAATAAATAAATAAATAATTTTTAAAACAAAGGGTCTGGGGACGCCCGGGGGGCTCAGTGGTTGAGCGTCTGCCCTTGGCCCAGGGCGTGACCCCAGGGTCCCGGGATTGAGTCCTGCACCGGGCTCCCCGCAGGGAGCCTGCTTCTCCCTCTGCCTGTGTTTCTGCCTCTCTCTGTGTGTCATTCATGAGTAAATAAATAAAATCTAAAAAATATAAAGAAAGAAAATAAAAAAAATAAAAAGCGGGTCTAGTAAGCAAGCTGACGATTGTGCACCCAAGGCAGCTCGGGGCTGTGGGTGGACAGAGGTGCTCGAGGGGGCAGGAAAGGCGCCCCCAGAAGTGAGGGCCACTGGGTGCAAAGAATGGGTGTGAAGGGGGTGTTGGGCGGCATCTAGGGCAGGGGTGGGCAATGCCCCCTCCTGGCCTCTGCTCTCCTAGCCGCGGGCATTGTCCAGACCCGGCCTCCAGGAGGGTCTGAGGAGCCGCGTGTCCCCTCCACGGGGGCTTCCCCTGGGTGGCCGGCAGAGAGCGCCACTGTCCTCCCATCCCCTGCGCTGAAACCCCGTTGGCTTCCAAGTGCCACCCCCTCGAGGAGCCCGAGGCGTCATTAACCTGCCTGCCACCTGCCCCGCGGAAACAGGCTTAATTCTGTTGAGGTGTCCACAGTGGCGAGTGTCACAGGCAAAAGCTCCAACCAGCAGGATCGTGCCCCGGGAGGGACAGTGCAGAGTCGGCCAGGGACCCGAGAGCCCAGACTCCTGGTACCCCAACCCTCCAGATCCGGGGCCAGACCGCAGGCCCCCACCTCAGGGCTGCAGGGGACGGGGATGGAGATAAAAATAGCCTGTGGCTCCTGCTAGGCTGCTCCGGAGAATTCTGCTCTGGCGTCAAGGTGAGATGGCTCTGCGCTCTGTGCCACCCACGGGGGGCGGGGGCCCGCCCACGGTGAGGCGGGAAGGCCACATTTCAACTGCAGTCGTCCCCCCCGGGCGGCCGTGATGAGCGCCGACACCAGATCCTGGCGCCCTCCGAGGAAGCCGGGCGACTACAGCGGCTGTGCTCCCTTCTTGGTGACACAGGGCACCGTAGTTTTGGAAGACAGACCTTGTCCGGTGTCTCTCGGCCCGGCCCGTGGGACAACAGACACGTCCTGCCATCGTGTGCCCCGTCGTGTGCAGTGACTTCGGGGCCCCCGTTAGGCCTTGATTTCATGACACCCGCTCTGCATGTGCAGATCGCTTGCAGAGCTGACTGTGGTCCCAGAGGTGGCCCCGGGTCAGCCCCAGGGGGAACGGAGGTCAGAAATCACCCCGCCGCCTCCAGCACATTCAGCCGCGGCCTCCACGCTGGCACCTTCCTCTGCTGCTGATCAACTGCCAGGGGATATTTCTTGATCTTCCTGGTTCTCAGTTGGGTAAACTGAGGCCCACCTCGCCTGAGCCACTCAGACTGGGAAGGATACATAATGAAAGCCCGGGAATAGCTGGCTGGAATCCAGCCCCTTACTGTAATGGTACTGAGAAATGTCAGGCAGGGTTTTTGTTTCAATAAAGGGGAGGGAATGAGGAGAAGCAGGAGGCCGCATCTCTGTGAGTCTGCGGTTTGCTGGAGTCGGATGAAAGGGCTCCTCGGGGCCTTGGCGAGGAAGCTGTCTGTGTGCCGGGCGGTGTCCGGCTGGGTGTGGAGCTCTGTGCGAGGCTTGGGGGGCCGGACGGGGGAGGGGGCCTGGCCGTCCAGAACACGGGGAGGAGGGAAAGGAGTCTAGTCCTGCCACGTTTTCGTTGCGTGACTTTTTTTTGTCGTTAAAGATTTTATTTATTTATTCATGAGAGACCCAGAAACGGAGGCAGAGACACAGCAGAGGGAGAAGCAGGCTCCCTGCGCAGAGCACGGTGTGGGACTCCATCCCGGGACCCCGGGGTCACGCCCTGAGCCCCCGGGCACCCACGTTGGGTGCCTTGATGTAAATTTTACATTCCTTCCTTTCCTTGTCTGCGGAACGCGACGGGGACGTCTTAACCTCACCCGGGCTGGCGTGCGATGAGCCCCGTGGCCGGCTGGCGTGGTGCCAGGCCTGGGAAGTGGTGGGGGCTCAGCAAACGGCAGCCCCTGGTGAAGCCCGGGAACTTCTGAGCCAGAGTTGTCTCCGTGGCTGGGGGCTGCAGCGACCTGGTGACCGTAAAGTGCCAGCGCGACTTGGGTCCCCAGTAAGTGCCTCCGTTGTAGGCTGTTGTCTCCTGCCCCTGGGAGGCTCCCCGTGCAGTCGGAGGTCGGCCACCAGGGCCTGGCAGGCGCCAGGGAAAAGCCACTGAACAGTGACTCCCTCCCCGAGCTGCTGCCTTGGAGCTTGGGGTGGGGCGGGGAGCCCGGGGCCAGGCGCAGTGGCCCCCCAGCCCGGGCAGCGGGCGAGGACGGCTGGGGGTCTGGCCCACCGCAGAGGGGAGCGGGTTTGCCCTGGGGGGGGTGTCCCACACACGGGGGATGCCGTGGGGCCCGAGCTGCGGGAGGCCCAGGGCGTGTGTCCTGCGTGGGACCCGCCCAGAAGGCCCCAGAGCAGGGCGGGCCGTTGCCAATAGGTGCCTGGTGGGGGGCGACTTGGGGGTCGGGGCCACCGGGTGGCGCGCCTTTGTCTGCAGGGCCCTGCCGCTTCCTACGGCTGTCACCAGAGGGCGCAGCCGCCCCGCTCCAGCCCCGAGCCCCACGCCCTCCTCTCCTCCCCTCTGCTCCGGCTGGCAGCTGAGCCTCCTCCAGGCTGGGGGCCTGGGCATCCCCTCTTCCTCAGGCTGGGGAGGGGGTGGTCCGGGAGGGCAGGCTCTGGTGTAGGGGGGCCCAGTGTATCCCCCCTTCCCCAGGCTGGGGGGGTCTGGGAGGGCAGGCCCAGGTGCGGGGGGACCCAGTGTATCCCCCTTTCCCCAGGCTGGGGGGTCTGGGAGGGCAGGCCCAGGTGCGGGGGGGGCCCAGTGTATCCTCCCTTCCCCAGGCTGGGGGGGTCCGGGGAGGGCCGGCTCTGGCATGGGAGGCCCTGCCCTTGCGGGCTGGCCTGGCAGGCTGGGTCAGCTGGGAGGTTCAGGGGCGCCGGGGAGCCAGCTGTGCTTGTCTCGCTGGGTGCTGGGTTTGCCTCCAGTTTCCTGGGTGGCACCAAAAAGTCTCGTGTTCTTCATTTTGGTCCTGCCCGCTACTGATACCACGTTCCCCACCAAAAAAACAACATTCTTACCTTCTCCCTTTTAGGCTTCATTTTTCAGGGTGTAAAGCCATTAAGTGTTTCGGGTACAGGGTATGGAACAGGCTAGGGTGCTATCGGTTGGCCAGAGCAAAAGGCCAAAGACTTTCCAGCCTGGGTTCTTATTCTGGGACCTTCTGCCTTGTGGTTAGGAGGCTCTTAGCCAGGACCAGCCGTCCCCCCACCAGCAGCACAGCCTTCCTGCTGTGCCACAACGATTGCCCCATTGCAGATGGGCATGGGCCTCCCCGAAGCACGCAGGCGGGTGGCTCTCCTGGACCAGGGTCCACAGGCAGGTTAATGAAACCCTGTCGTCTCCGGTCCCTGCAGGGCCCAAGTCACTGTTCCCATGGAAAGAAACCAAGATCCCTACAAGCTGGATCTCTGGGGCTGCGTGGCAGCGTCTCTGTCTCTGCTCTCCGCGGAGCCCCTTTCCTGGGACAGAGGAGCCACGGAGAGCTTCGGGATCCGTGCCAGGAGCCCGAGGCCTCCCAGGGCTCCGCTGAGTGACGGGAAGGCCTGGCTGCTGTTCCAGCCCAGCCTGGGTGCCACGGTGCAGACAGTGGGCGCGGGGAGCACATTCTGCACTTCGCTTGCATTTTCCACCACCACAGTCTCTCTCGTCATGCTCCCCAGTCATTATTCTTTCCAGAGGGCCTGAGCCGAGCCTCCATCCAGGGACTGGTTCGGGGCTCACATGGGGTGGGGCCTGGGGCTCTGAACCTTCTCTTGCTCAGACCCCAGAGAGGCTGCGACTGCAGGAGCCTCCTTGGTGGGTGAAGCTCACAGGCAACAGAAGCTGCTAGGGGGACAGGAGCTCTGCAGTGACGGTGTTGGGGGCACGTGGCTGGCTCGGTCGGGCGAGTGTGTGACTTTGCATCTTGGGGTCATAAGTTCGAGCCCTGTGTCGTGTCGGGTGGAGAGTTTACTTAGAACTCTAACTAAAAAACTCTTTAGGGATCCCTGGGTGGTGCAGCGGTTTGGCGCCTGCCTTTGGCCCAGGGCGTGATCCTGGAGACCCGGGATCGAATCCCACGTCGGGCTCCTTGCATGGAGCCTGCTTCTCCCTCTGCCTATGTCTCTGCCTCTCTCTCTCTCTCTGTGACTATCATAAGTAAATAAAAAATAAAAAACTTTTTAAATAAGATCATTAGTAAATGAATCGATCAAGAGACCAAGTGGGTGGTCCTGCCTGCTGCTGGGGCAGTGGGACGTTGTCAACCCCTGGCATTGTCCTAAACGTCGTCATTTTTTTAAAATATTGTGAGATGGTGGTTTGTGGACAGGAAGGAACAGTAGCCCCCAGCCTAGAGGATGATGGCAACGAAGTAAAGGCCTCTGCCTCCGTCGCGGGCAGTGTTACACAGGAGCTGGACATGGGCGCGCACAGACCTGGGTTTGACTCCCGGTTCTTGCTACATTCTGGCTACGCGGCTGCCCACAACGCTCTAGTTTCCGGGACTGTCCAGGAGGTTGTGGTGAAGACTGAACAAGAGTCAACCTGCCAAGCAGCTGGCTCACAACGAACACGGAGTAAGAGTTACTTTTATTTTCCATCATTTACGTTTCTAGGTTTTTCTTCTGAGTCCCCCCTCCCCCGACACTGGAAAACCAGGGACAGAAGTGTTTCCCCTATTAGACTACATGCTCCATTAGGGCAGGGCTCTGTCCACCCTGTCACTTTGGGCTTTGCTGGAGAGCGAGGACTCTATTTCCCACACTCATCCTTGGGCCTCCATGACAGTAGCTGCTATGCCTTGTCCGTCAGGCCCGGAGCTCCCTGCAGGTGGGGCCGCATTGCCTCCATGGGCCTGGAGCTCCCTGCAGGCGGGGCCACATTGCCACTGAGCGGGGAGGCCCCGGTACCTGGTAGGCTCCGCAGGCACCTGTCAGGCAGCAGGCCTGCCTCCCGGCCTTGGCATTGGGTCCTCGTTGGCGGAAGGTGTTGGTGAGGCGGAGACATCTGGAGGGCAGATGCCGAGCTGGCAGGCTGGGCAGAGGCCGGGGAGACTTTGGATTCGGGGCCCCTTGAGTCACCCCTTGGGCACAGCGGCCGGCAGCAGGCGGCCTGGGGTTGCTGGCAGGCCTGGCCGGCCCGCGCTGCCCTGTCGTCGGGCTGCGTTCAGCGGGAGGAGACCTGGGGACCCTGGTGGGGCTGAGCGCTTGGTGAACCTGCCTCCCTCGCATCCCGTACCTCCCCTCTGGGGGGCTGAAGGCCTCGTGCTTAGCAGGTCTTCCGAGAGAACATCCACACGTCGACTGTGGCCACATGTTTCTATTAGAGCCCCGGGGGCGCCCAGGCCGTGGGTGTCTCTCCTGGGCTGCGGTGCGCCGGCCTGAGGCGACGGGGAGGTGGGCAGGCCGTCCCGTGTGGTCGGGAAGAGGCCAGTGAGAGCCCGGGAGGGGTGGGCTCTGCAGTCAAGCACCTGGCCCACCTGATCCGGGACCCCCGTGGCCTGGACCACCTGGGCTGATCTCCGTGGGGGAACTGTCACCCAGCGCGGGGGGCGGGCGGGTCCGTGAGGCAATGCCCAGGCTCGGGCTTTGCACAGGGTTTGGCCAAGGCCCGCGGTTGTGAGTGTTAGGATGGCCTCTGATGGCGTGTCCTGGTTTCATGGTGAAGTCCTGAGGGAGGACGTGGGGGCGGGAGGGATGGACTAATTGAGAGGTGACAGGACGGCGCAGTGCTTAGCAGGCCCCTGGGGGGCCGAGGGTTGCTGCCCCGGCTCCCACGGCCGCAGCAGCAGGAGACACGTGTCCCCTGAGAAGTCTCCTCCCGGAGCCCCGGACATGGGACCCAGCCTGGCCCACGGGGCTGCCCACCTGGTGGCCGGTACCACCCCTCACTCCGAAGTGATTGTCTCCGGCGTCGCCCAGGCTGGGGGAGGTGGCTGGGTCTGGGCCACGGGGAAGGTGCTGCCTGCGTCTGCTTCTGGTGCCACGGGGGCAGCAGGTGACTGCCGGGACCCCCAACCCGGGAGGGGGAGTCAGAGCAGGGGAGGCCACCTGCGAGTGTGTGACACACCTCTTGTCCGAGCTCGCTGTGTGCGGGGTGAGGGCACTGGCCCCTGGTGCAGGAGGGTGCGGGAGAGGAGGCACCGGAGGCTGGGTGCGGGCAGCTCGGGCCGCAGGGGGGCGAGGTGAGGCGAGGCTTTGCCCCTCCCAGCCTCTGCGTCCTCACCTGTGAAGGGGAGTGTCACTGTTGCCCGTTGCTGCTGCCTCGGATTTCCAGCAGCACAGGGGCCCCCAAAGGCAGGAGCTTGTCAGGCACAGCTCTGGGGGGGGTCACGGGCCCGCGGAGGCCGGTCACTAGGCTAAAGTCCAGGTGGTGGCAGGGCCACGTCCCGTCCTGGTTCAGTTCCCTTGGCTTTCCCAGATTCAGGAAGACACTTTTTTTTTTTTAAGATTGATTGATTGATTGATTGATTTAACAGAGAGACACAGAGAGAGAAAGAGAGAGTAGAAGCAGGGGGGACTGCACAGGGAGAGGGAGAAGCAGGCTCCCTGCAGAGGATGCAGGACTCGATCCCCGGACCCCTGAGCCGAAGGCAGACGCTTCACTGGCTGAGCCCCCCGGGCACCCCCTGGAAGCTGCCGTTATTCTTTGGCTCATGGCCCCTTCCTCAGGCTTCAAAGCCAGCAGCAGGAGGTCCGGTCCTTCTCACGCTCCTGCTGCCCTGTCTCTGGTTCTCTGCGGCTGGAAGGGCTCGCTGCTTTTAAGGACTCATTTGATGAGGGGCGCCCCCGGGAACTCAGCGGGTGAGCGGCTGCCTGCAGCTCAGGGCGTGGCCCCGGGGTCCCGGGATCGAGTCCCGCGTTGGGCTCCCCACATGGAGCCTGCTTCTCCCTCTGCCTGTGTCCCTACTTCTCTCTCTGGGTCTCTCATGAATAAATACATAAAATCTTAAAAAAAAAAAAGGGTGCCTGTGATTAGTTGGGCCCACAGGGTGACCCAGGCTACTCGCCCCATCTCAGCATCCCTAACCCTGAATCCGTCTGCAAAGGCCCTCTGCCGCTTGAGGTGACGTGTTCATGGCTTCGGAGCGTTAGGGCACGACGTGTTTGGGGCCCGTCATTCGGCCTCCCGTGGGGGATGGTGACGTCCTATCACAAAGGGCCCTTGGGAGGGAGAAGTGGACGTTCTAAGAAGCTAACACACCTGTAAAGCGAGAGACGCATCCCGAGTGCTCCTGCGCACCAGCACCGCTGCGTGAGCTATTGAGGCCACCTTTCCAAGGGAGGAGGTGCAAGCTGTGGTGTCCTCTGGGCTTGGTCACTCTTCCTCCCTGTGCCTCGGTTTCCCCCCTCCGCCGGCAGAGGAGAAGCGGATCCTGCTCTTGGCAGCTGTGACTCCCAGCCTGGGAGACACACAAAGTTCCCCTTGTGTTGTGTGGGAGCGGCTGCCAGCAGCGGGCACGGGGCCCGGCCCACGGCTATCCCGGGGACACGGCATTCACCGAGATCACAAGGGAACAGAAGGGCCCCTTCTTCGGAGGGCAGAGAGGTTCCAAGCGGATCCCCGCGGGAACTGAACCCCCTCTGTGGGAAAGAATCGCTTCTGTTGTGAGGCAGCCTCACTATTTGCAAAGCGTTTTACAATCATTTTTATTAGCAGAGCCCCTGAGACCCGAGCATAATAGAAGGGCTGTCACCCGCCCCCTGCCTCTCTGGGGGAAACTGAGGCCCGCACAGTTGTAGGCAGGACCCCAGGCCACAGGATGAGGTGGATTTGACCTTTAGGGGCCTCGTGGCTTCGGACCAGCATTTCGTAGGCGCCAGACACTTCCCCCAGCTCCAGCTCACTGAACTGAACCAGGAATTAACAGCCGCAATGCCCCTCAGCACCTCGGAGACTTTTCTTTAAAAGACCAATTTGAAATGCAGCCACCCCCTTTCACACCGAGGCCCCCGGCTGGTCCTTCCGTTCAGATCCTGGCTGTGCCCCCTTCCCCCCCAGCCCTGAGCTCTCCCCGCACACCCACACTCCTCCTGTGGACTCCAGGGGCCCTCTGCCCCAGCGCCCAGCACTCCCCCTGCAGACATTCCACGCGATGCTTTCTGCAAAGGGGTCACAAGGGCCAAGGGGCAGGCCCCCTCCCGGCCCTGCAGCCGCTCACTCAGGTCTCTGGGGACCGCTCCTCACCTTCCCTGAAGGCCTGTGGGAGGCCCGAGCCTCCGGGAGGTCTTCCCATTAACCCCCCACCCCTGCCTCCGGCTCCCTGGCTCCCTTGTGCTGCCCCTCCCTCCGCCACTGCCCTGCCCTACTCTTGGCTCCTACCATCCCGTGGGGCACAGGGATACTCAGCTGTCACTGGTTTGTACCCCTCCCCTGTCCTTAGGCTGTGCACCCCTGAGCATCTGCCCCACCGAGTAGCATTCACACAGGCACAGGTCCCCTCCTCCCTTGGGAAGTGGTGGCGCTGCCCATGGTCCCCCAACCCCTGGTCCCTTTATTCCCCTAGATTTATCTAGGGGTTTCTTTCCTGATTAACAGGACTACACAACACAGGAAAGTGGAGAAGTATTAAATAGCCAAAATCCTCTACTCCAGAAGTATATGCTCTTCACATTGCCTTCTAGTCTTTTCTCTTTTTAAAAAAAATTTATTTATTTGAAAGAGAGAGAGCATGTGTGCAAGCACAAGCAGAGAGAGGGGCAGAAGGAGAAGCAGACTCCCCGCTGAGCAGGGAGCCCGATGGGGACCTCCATCCCAGGACCTGGGATCATGACCTGAGCCGGAGGCAGACGCTTCACTGACTGAGCCCCCCAGGCACCCTAGTGTTTTCTCTTTTTTAAGGCAAGTGTGTCTCCTTACAGTTGGCATCATACTCTGCGTACAATCTCCTGGTTTTGCTTTTTTGCTTAATACGATCCCCAGATTTTCCATCTCACAGCTCTCTAGGCCTCATCTTTAACGTGTTCTTCATGTGGGTATGTCATAATGTGCTCAGCTGTCTAGAGCGTCCCCAGACCACAGGGGGGTGACCTCATCAGGGTTCTGGGACGGTCGCCTTCCCCACCCAGCAGCCCCAGCCACGGGAAGATAAAAGCTGCGACCAGCTGCTCTTCAGGGAACTCTGATTAGGATCTCAGCATCACACCCTCCCCGCAGCCCGCCCTTCCTGCCTCACACCATCGCTACAGGGGGAGCTGACGAAGGCCCCACCCTGTTCCTGGGGAGCCAGCCTCTGTTGGGGCAGGGGCTTGTCTCTGTTGTCTCTGATGGTGCTGGGCCCAGACTTGGGGCTGGGCCAGAGGGACCGGGACCTGCAGAGGTCAGTGGGGTTCACCGCCTGCTCAGGAGGAAATGGGCGAGCAGGTGCAGGGCTGGACAGGTGTAGCTGGATGGCTGTGCGGCCTCTGTTGGGCCCCCGGCCAGAGCTCAGAGGGACACCACGGGGGTCCACTTGGTCTAATTCAGCCAGTGGTAAAGATCTGCTGTGTGTAAGGACGGCGGGGACGTGGCCGAAGCTGTCAGGGGCCCAGAGAGGCAGCTCTCTTCTCAAATCCGGCGTGGCCAGTGCTTCCCAGGGGAGGCCGTAGACACCTGCTGTCCCAGGGTCTGTGCCCAAGGCTTGCGCTCTTCAGGTCTGTGAGGCCCCTGGACTCACACCTAGAATGACCTGTCTCTATGGGGCAAAGGCTCAGACCCACCCGAGGATCAGAGACTGAGCTCCACTGAGGGCGCTGGCCAGCTGTGTGGGGTGCATCACCACCTCCCCTCCCCGCAGTGGAAAGCAAGCTGTGCAGCCGCGGACTGCCCGGGCTGCGTGTCAAAGGAGCGATTAGCCGTGGGCGTCCGTGGCTGACAAGTGGACGGGAGGCCGTGGGTGCTGCAGTGACGGGGGCGCAGGGCCTCCTCCCGCCCCTCTAGCCCAGAGCGGGCCCCTGGGCCGGCCCAGTCCTGGGGCAGCTCCTCCCTCCCTAGCTGGCGCTTTCCTCTGGGGAGATGTGGGCTGCCAGCCCCAGGACCCTGGCACCCTGCCTTCGTTAGCAGGGCATCAGCAGACCCGCCCCACTTGCCGAGGCCGCATCTTAAGTCCTCATGGGTACTGGGTGTGTTCTTTCTGAGCTGGAGGTGGTGGCATGTTCGGTGACGTCCAGGTCTCGTACAGTTCCTGTCGGGGCCTCTGGCTGCACGCCACACACGACCACGGACGTGCCGACCGCGTGACGCGCTTAGGCAGACGTGGGCTCGGTGATGCCTGTGGCTTTAGGCCTACGGTTTCAACTGCTTGCCTCACGTACGTTGTCTGTGAGACGGGAGTGTCAACCCTGCGTGCCGCACAGAGGGGCCGTCGGGACTCAGTGTGATGGTGCAGCAACGCACAGGTGCACAGGGCCCATCCTGGGAGCATGTCCTCAGGAAACGGGGCTCAGTCGCAGGGCTCTCTGGGTCCTCAGGCTGCTTCCTGGTCCCTCTCTTCCCCGGAGCGTCTGTGTGGCCTGACAGTCCAGATGCACCCCGCGTGCATACAGACGTCTCTGGGGGTCCCTCTAGGTCCCTGGGCCTGAATGACAGGCCCTGGTGGCCGTGGGGTGGGCCGAGGTCGGGCTGGAAGGCACGCTCGGGGCCTGGCGCCCGGATTGCAGCTGTGCAGGGTGAGGCCGCCCAGCTGCTTCCCGTTTGTTAGCAGGACACCTGGGGAGACGCGTTTCCTCCCTGGCTGGACAGTCCGGGCTGTTCCCGTGGCCCCAGGACTTCTGTGCAGAGCCGTCAGCAGCGCTCGGGGCTTGCCTGCAGCGCACAGCGGCCCTGGCCAGAGGTACGCACACCCGCCAAGGCCCGTGGCTGAGTTGGGTGGCTTCCTGTGCCCGGTTGGCCCCGTGGGAGTCCGCCCGGCTGCCCCCTGCCACCCCAGGCCAGCAGGGCTCCTGGCTATGGGACGGACTCCTCTGAGGCCAGGGCCGCCCCGAGGGGGCTTTGGTTCACGAAGGGTTTTGATGTCTGGAACCAGCATCACCTTCCATTCTCAAAGCCGACGACTCTGGGACCTCAAAGCCCACGTGTTCACACGGCACCAGGGATGCTCAGAGGGTGTCAGGGACCTCTGGGGCTGACACGTCAGCCTTCCCTTCACCCTCGAGGTCACTAGAGACCGCCTTCTGCCACCGGACACAGATTGCCAGCACGCGTCTGTGTCTAAAACATTCCCTAGGACGAGGGGCACCTGGGTGGCTGTTGGGTGAGCGTCGGACTTGGGTCACGATCTCGGGGTCGAGAGGTCGAGCCCCGCGCCAGGCCCAGTGCTCGGCGCACAGTCTGCTTGACATTCTCTGTCTTCCTCTCCCTCCCCGCCCCCGCCGCTCGCGCTCCCGCTCTTTCTCCCTCAAACGTCTTTAAAGATTATCTAGGAAGAAAGGGGACAGGTAAGTGCCGTGCATGGATCCGAACAGGATCCCATTGCTCTGTAAGAGCCTATAGGCAAGTGGCAGCCCTGGCAGAGTACGAGGATGACACGATGGAACGCTCCGGCTTTCATTTTCCGGGCCGGAGGCTCGTCTGCCGTCTTGCATGATGTCCTGACTTGTGGGAAAGAGACGTAGAGGAATCCGGGACGATGGCGAATGTCAGCGGTTTACTCGCGGGTGGCTTAGGGGAGCCTAGTTCTCTGTACTAAGCCTGGAAACGTTTCTCTGCTTTTAGGATGGTTTTCCAAAAAGTTAATAAAAAAAAGAAAAACAAACAAACCCAACTAAACACACACACATAAAGGAAAAAAAAAAAAACCCAAACCCAACAGCTCTCCGTGGGCCTGACCTGACCTTTCTTTTCCTATTTGGAACATCTGTGGTCATTTAGGTGTATTTCCACTACCTTTTGCTATTTTAGGCGTGGTCTGGATTCATACAGTCTCAGGATTGACCCCAAGACAGCGTTGAGGAGTGTGTAGCTGACATGTCTGTCACACACCCAGGGGGGTCAGGTTGTCGCCATAGATGCAGGGGTGGTACATGGAGGCGCGGGGTGTGGAGGGCGGGGGGAGGAGTTGTAGGGAAGAGGGCCGCGTCCTGAAGCCCGAGGAAGGGGTTTATGGACTGTATGGGGGGCGGGGTGGGTTATCTAGGGGCGCAGTGACTCAAGGAGCTGCCCGTTTCTCCGTACCGCCTGTGGGGCAGCGCAAAGAAGGGGGCATCACCCTACGCACGGGGGCAGGGGTTGGGGGATGGAGGGTGGAGGTGCCCTCGGGGTGAAAGCAGATCCTCACCTCTGGTTAGGAAGCCCCCTCCGCCTCCCCTGTCAGCTCGACACCTTCTAAGACCCCACGACATAAGAACGCAGGCTCCGAAGGCAGGAACCCAGACCTCGGGCTTCTCACCAGTGGACAAGTTAATGTACCACTGCAGTTCTCGTTATTAGTTAGTTGGTTATAAAGATTTTTTATTTATTTATTCATGAGACACAGAGAGAGAGGCAGAGACACAGGCAGAGGGAGAAGCAGGCTCCATGCAAGGAGTCTGATGCAGGGCTCGATCCCGGGACCCGGGGTCACGCCCTGGGCCCAAGGCAGGTGCCTGACCCCTGAGCCACCCGGGCTGCCCTGCCTCTGCAGTTTTAAATTTGCAGGGTGACCCGTGAAATGCAGATCCCACCCGGCCCGCCTGGTTCATGGGGCTCTCACGGGAGCCAAACAGTGTATGTGAAAATGTTTTCACTGTCAAATACCCTATGTGTTTGATTTATGGGGCTTTATAGTTCATTATTTATATGACTTGTTATTTGTTATGATAGAGGTAAGACAGCCACCCCGGGTGGGGGCTCCTCTGGACGCTTGTGTGTCCTGATTAAGCTGACCTGGAAAGCACTAAACAAAAAAAAAAAAAAAAACTGGAGCAGGTGGGAGGAAGCGTGTTCCCTCCGTACCTGGCAGGAGCCCATGGCCTACATGCAGGCTCTGCCCAGGGCACACCCAGCGAGCCCAAAGATCAAGCAAGGGTCAGGCCCCTCGCTCATTATCGGGGGACCCCATCAAGCTACCCCGCTTGGGCCGGGGGTATCTGCTCGCGCCCCCGCCCCCACGCCCTCCTTGCCCCTGGCCGCCCTGGGTCTCGTCTACGGGGAGTGCAGATCCGCCTCTGGGAGCAGAGGGGAGGCCTCATGCCTGCGGGGAGGGACTGTCCTTACAGGGGACGTGGGCCCGGGTCTCCAGGACTGTGCACGATGGAACCACAGAGCCACTCTGGGGACATATGCTGGCGCCCTGGGGGCGGGACAAAGCTTCCTCGCCCTGTTTCCTGCCCGGCCAATGCTGGAGGGTCTCTCCCCTCCTGACTCTGTTCTTGAGCAGTGGCGGCTCCTCCTGGGGCGCGGGCACGGAAGGAAGCTGGCCTCCTGCGTCCCCCACCTTCGGGACCGCGGCCTGGTTCCGGCCACTTGGCCGGGCGGCCGCCTGTGCTCTGCTGCTGCCCCTGGTGGCTCGCTGCCAAGGCCACAGAGCCCTCCGGCTTCCTGAGCCCGCGCGTCGTCGGGGCGGCGGTGCCCTGGGACTCCTGCTGTCGGGGCGCCGGGTTTGAGGGGTGGGTGGGCCACGCCCCGTGCAGCGTGTGGGCTCAGGCCCTGGGCTCTTGACGCACCAGTGGGACTGAGCAGAGCCACATGGCAGCGCGGGGAGGTGGGAGCCGGGCTGACGTCCCTGAGCCTCGTCGCCAGGACCGCAGGGACCGCCGCGGGCTTGCTGTGGGACACAGGGGAGGTGACAGCGGGTCACGGATGCAGGGCTCCCTGACGCATGGCAGGTGCCCGATGATTGGGACGTGGCAGCGCCCTGCCCTGTGTTGCCGTGGCTGGTGGTGCCTGTGGACAACGTGAAGCGTCTGTCGAGCACCTTCCATGCTCCAGGCCCTGCCGGGCTCTGGCGGGAGGAAAGCCCCCGCGGCCCGGGGCCTAGCAGCGCAGCCGGGGAGCCGGGCCGCCTGCTGGGTGCTGGACGCAAGGGCCCCGCACAGGAGGCACCCTGGGCCTGTCCTTGGGTCGCTGGCCTGCGAGGGCCCCTCAGTTACCCACAGCCAAGGTCCCGGGGCCTGGCCAGCCTTTCTGTTTTGCCTGGAATCACTGATTTTAGCTTCTACTTTTCTTTTGCAGCAGATTCCCCTTCCTATTTTGGTTTTGTTTATTCACCCCTGAAGTGGGATCACGTAGGAATTTAGCCCAAGGAAGTGACCAGTCCAGCAGTGTGCACAGAGACCTAGCGGCGAGCATGTTCCCTGCAGGGTTGTGGGTCACAGTGGAATGATCGCAGAGGTCCTGCTGCTCAGTGGGAAGGGGTGTGCGTGCGCTGCCCCTGTCGGGAACGGTCTGCACCTCGCCCACACCGGGACTCTCCCCGACACCCATTCCACTAACACGGTTCAAGCCCCTCCTGAGCCAAAGGCCTTCGTGAGCAAGTGTCCCCTTCTAGTCGTTCATGGACGAGAGTGTGACCAGAGATGAAAGGAGAGACGAGTGGGGCCTCTGACGGGAGGGGGGGCGAGGAAGCCGGGGGAGCAGGGATCCTCGGCCCCGTAAAGGCCGAGTCCTGCGGCCGGTGGGGTTCCGGGGTGGCCAGGCATCTCCAGCCTGCAGCACTGTGTCCCTCGCTGGCTGCTGTAGCTCCCGAGAACGTCCCTGTGGTCGGGCCACTTCCAGACTCGGAGCCTGGGTACCTGGGATCTAATTCCTTCAGCCTCTGCTGCCGTCGGTGAAGTGGGGACGGTAGCACCTGTGGGACCTGCTGCCGCGCAGCCTCACAAGACCCCAGATGAGGCAGTGGGGCGGCCCTGGCTTGACTGCGGGGGAAGATGCACGCATCTGTGTTTTCCAGAACACCGAGCTCCCCACTCCTTGAGCCGATGCGCGGGGCCTCCGGACGGTGTCCAGCTTCGCTCTTGTTGGCAGTCGCTTCTCTTTCCGGCCCAGGGACCCTCTCTTCTCGGGCTGCCTGGCTCTTACCCCTCCCCCTGCTGCCCCCTCCTTTCCAGTCATCGCCCAGAGAAGCCTGAGCCCAGGGCCCGGGGTCCGTCCATGTGGCCCGAAACCACCACCGTCACCGCGAGGGTCCCCCGGGCAGCCCTGCCCTCGAGAGTCAGTAGACAGACTTTGCTTAAAGCCCGACAGATGCGTGTTTATTTGCGTGGGTCAAGCTCAGATGGAGTTACGTGGGCACAGGGCCTGTCCCTGCGGATTGGAGGGGTTGGCCCTGGAGGCTGGACACCCTGACTGATCCGGAGGACGTACTGAGGCAGGGCCTGGGACCACGGCGTGCTCCAGGGAGCTGCTTCCCAGGATGTGGCCGCTGACCCTGGGCGCTTGTCATCTCCTGGTCTCAGCGTGCCCGCCCGCACGCGCGTGTGCTCGCATTCACATGTGTGAGGAGGGGCCATGCGGCCGGGGAAACTCACGGAGCTGCCTTGCCACCTGGCGGTCTGGGCCCTCTGCGTAGACGCCTGTCGGCCCAGCCCCAGTATAGACAGCCCCGTGGCCCAGCCTCCCGCATGGACAGCCCGTGGCCCAGCCCCCCGTGTGGATGGCCTTGTCGGGGCAGCCCCTCAGGTAGACACCCATCGGCCCAGCCTCCCACATAGATGGCCCCGTCGGCCCCAGCCCCCCACGCTGTTGGTGCAGCCCCCAGTATAGACAGCCTGTTGGCCCAGCCCCCGCCCCCCCGTGTAGATACCCATCGGCTCAGTCCCCCCAGTATGGACAGCCTGTTGGCCCAACCCTCCGTGTAGACACATGTCAGCACAGCCCCCAGTATAGACAGCCCAAAGGCCCAGCCCCCCCGTGTAGATGCCTGTCGGCCCAGCCCCCCGTGTGGATGGCCCCATGACCCCAGCCCCCTGCACTGTCAGCTTTGCTCCCTATGTAGACAGCCCTGTCGGCCCAGCCCCCCATGTGGACGCCCAGTAGTCTGTCGAGGAGATTCCAGGAGAGGCTGCAACCCTGTGGTGGTTCAGGGGGTGCACACCGAAGCCGGGTTCTCTGGTTGCAGATTCTGACGTCCGTCTGCCCTTTCTAGCTGCGTGACCTTGGGGCGCGTTATTTGACCTCTCGGAGCCCTTGTTTCTTCATCTGTAGAATGAGGACGATCGGAGTCCCCACCTCCTGGCTTCTGCTAATGGTGAAACGTGCTGATATGCGAGAAGGATGTGGAGCAGTGTCAAGTGTGTGACGAGAGTTGTGGGCATCGTGTCCGCAAAATGCACATTCCATTCGGGGGGTGGGGGGTGCCTGGAACCCAAGAGCCCCTACCCTGGGCAAACTGGGAGGATCTATTTGTACGCATTTATTGAGCACCGGGAGAGGGGAAAAGTGTGGGTTTAGCTTCTGGGGCTCACCGTCTGACAAAGAAGGTCAGCCACACAGATTCCATAGTCTAAGGTGGGAAGTGTCAAGTCCCTGAGAGTCGGGAACTTCAAGGAGGGGAGGGGGGATGTTATTTCCCTTGAGAAATCTAGGAAGGCTCCATGGAGGAGGTGGCATGAGACATGGTCTTTGCAGGAGGATGACGGGGGTGGGCTGGGTGGTGGTAGCCGGAGCACCTGTGCGGGCGTGTGACCGGGTGGGCACCCCAGGGCACTTGTGGCGGCCCCCTGTGCCAGCAGTACTCCTGCTACAGCAACGGAGGACCCCCAGCTGCATAGACTCATGGAGAATGACCCTCTGGGACACCGTGCTCACTCATCGCCCTGCTGGGAAGGCTGGCTCGGAAAACCTGCGGGTTCTGAGGGAAGCTGGTGTGCTGACCCCCAGCCTGCTGCCACTACCAGGAACTGGATAGAGCCACCGACACGCGTGCCGCCGCCGCCAGCCCTGACAGTGCGGACCTCGCGTTGTCTGCCCAATGTCATGTCTCAGGCAGGAGGAACCAGGCCGAAGGGCCGGCCGGCAGCCCCCACGTTGCTCCGGCCTCTGCTCTCTGCTCGGGGCACTTCTTAGTGAGCTGGGAAGGGAGCTGTTCCCTTCTTGTACTTTCCGGAAGACGTGACGGGAAACTGGCCTTAATTCTCCTGTTGGTGTCTGTGTGATTCTCCACTGAAACAGTCTGGGCCTGGAGGTTTCTTTTGGGGCAGCTTTCAAATTCTGAATTCCGTCTCCTTAATCATCATAGCTTATTGAAACAACCCAATTCCTACTGGATGAGTCATGGTAATTTGTATTTTTCTGGGTAACTGGTCAGTTTTGTCCTTGTTGTCAGATTTATTTGTGTGAAATTGTTCGAGGTATTCCTTTATTATTCTTTACATGTTTGCGGGGTCCGTAGTGATACCCCATTTCAGACCAGGCATTGGTAACATAGGCCTTCTGTCTCTTTTCCTTTCTTAGTCTTGCTAAACATTTGTCTGTTCTCTTGATCTTTTTAAGGATTAACTCTTTGTTAAATTGATTATCCTTATTTTTCTCTTTTCTTTTTTTTATTTTTTTAAAAAATATTTTATTTATATGTTCACAAGATACAGAGAGAGAGAGGCAGAAACCCAGGCAGAGGGAGAAGCAGGCTCCCTACAAGGAGTCCGGTGCGGGACTCGATCCCAGGACCCCAGGGTCATGCCCTGACCTGAAGACAGATGCCTGACCGCTGAGCCACCCAGGTGGGTGTCCCTCCCCCTTTTTTTTTTTTAGTTAGTGATTTTTATTGCTTGAATACATAGCCAGATTTATGCAACCAGGGCAGAGGCTGTGGAGGACTCATATTTCCTATTGCCGGGGGGGAGGATTCTTTTGGTCTTACAATATCCAGCCCAACGGGTGAATACGGCTCTCGATCAGAATCTGTCAGAAAATTTTGTCCTTCTCAAGATGCTTTCGAGCGGCAACAGCTTTCTTAATCAAATGATAGAGGTACCCAGGAAGAGTAGGAGCGAGTCGTTTGGACTTAGGAATTCTCAAGAGTTGGGACGCCTGGGCAGCTCCGTGGTAGAGTCTGCCTGCAGCCCAGGGCGTGACCCTGGAGACCCAGGATCGAGTCCCACGTCGGGCTCCCTGCGTGGAGCCTGCTTCTCCCTCTGCCTGGGTCTCTGCCTCTCTCTGTGTCTCTCACAAGTAAGTAAAATCTTAAAAAAAAAAAAAAAAAAAAAGAATTCTCAAGACTTTACTGCCTGTCACAAAACATACCTGTGCCACACCACGGGAGTCTCTCAGGATCACACCAATTTCCCCTTCTGGGCCAGTTGGTAGATCTGCTCCTTCTCGTCGTCAGACGTCCACTTCAGCTGGGTGGGAATGCCGTGGCAGCAGTAAGACAGAGCTGACTGGGATGGGCCCTTCCCGGGAGTGTGCATGCGACCCAGGGTCGTGGTGTCCAGGATGCAAAAAACTTTCTGTTTTCAATGTATTGACTTCTATTCTTTTCTTTTTTTAAGATTGATTTTATTTTTATTGATCTCCACACTCACCATGGGGCTCAAACCCACAACCCCATCAAGGCTCGCATACATCACCAGCTGAGCCAGCCCGGAGATCCTGATTTCTATTCTTCGTTATTTTCTGCCTCCTGTCTGTTTTGAGTTTATTTTGCCCTTCTTTTTCTGGGTTCTTGACATGAGAGCTTAGATTGTTGACTTGTGATTTTCCTTCTTTTCCATTGTATGCATGGAGTGCTATGAATTTTCCTCTCAGCACTGCTTTAGCTGCATTCCACAAATTTCGATATGTTGTGTTTTCGTTGTTATTCACTTCAGTGTATTTTTTCATCTCCCTTGAGTTCCTTTTCGACTCTTAGATTACTTAGAAGTGTGTTGTGTCATATTCAAGTGTTTGGAGAACTTTCTGTTATCTTTTTATTATAAATTTCTAGTTTGATTTCACTGTAGTCAGATAACACACTGTATAATTTCAATTCTCTCTTTTTTTTTTTTTAAAGATTTTATTTATTTATTCAAGAGATACACAGAGAGAGGCAGAGACACAGGCAGAGGGAGAAGCAGGCTCCCTGCAGGGAGCCCCATGTGGTACTCAATCCCAGGACCTGGGGATCACATCCTGGGCCGAACACGGCGCTGAGCCACATGGGCTGTCCTATAATTTCAATTATTTTAAATTTGTTGGTTTTTTTTTTTTTTTTTTATGACCCGGATTATAGTCTATCTTGATACACATTCCAGGGGCACTTGTCCTACCGACTCTGGTTGTTCTTCAGCTGTAATCATGGGTTTATTTATTTTCTCAGTTCTATCAGGCTTTTCTTTACATATTTTGAGCTCTGTTGTTTGGTGCAAACACAATTTGGAGCTTTGTTATCTGGGTGGGTCGATCCTTTTACCATTGTAAAATGTCCTATTCTGTCTCTGGTAATTTCCTTTGCTCTGAAGTCTATTTTATCTGATATTAATAGAGTCATTTCTGATTTCCTTTGATTAATTTTACACTCTCTTATTTCCCTTTTAACACTCTAGTTTTCAACCTGCCTACATTGTTATATTTGACATGAGTTCCCTATAGACCGCATATTGTTGCATTATGTTCTTTACTCCTTTCAGCCAATCTCTGTCTTTTAATGAAGATATTTAGGCCCATTTATAATAATGTAATTATTGATGTGTTAGGAAGTAACTCTACCATTTAGGTTTCTGTTGTCTGCTGTTCTGATTTTCTGCCTCTATCTTCTTTTTCCTCTCTTCCTGTAGGTTACTTGAATATTTTTTAGAATCCTATTTTTATTTATTTCTAGTTGTTTTTAAAAAATTGATATATAGTTTACATATAACATTACAAGAGTTTGAAGTGTACAACATAATTTAATATTTGTATATATTGTAAAATGATGATTACAGTAAGTCTTATGTGTAGAGTTTCTGAGTGCATCTGTCTGCATAGCTTTTTATTTTTTTTTTATTTTTTATTTTTTAAGTTTTTATTTATTTATGATAGTCACACAGAGAGAGAGAGAGGCAGAGACACAGGCAGAGGGAGAAGCAGGCTCCATGCACCGGGAGCCCGACGTGGGATTCGATCCCGGGTCTCCAGGATCGTGCCCTGGGCCAAAGGCAGGCGCTAAACCACTGCTCCACCCAGGGATCCCTGCGTAGCTTTTTAAAAAAAGAAAAAAGATTTATTTACTTTCTAGAGGGGGTGAGTATGAGCAGGGGGGAGGGGCAGAGGGAGAAAGAGAGAAAATCCCAAGCAGACTCCCCACTGAGCACAGAGCCCCACATAGGACTTGATCCCAGGACCTCAAGAGCATGACCTGAGCTGAAATCAAGAGTTGGCTGCTCAAACTACTGAGCCATCTAGGTGCTCACTTTTTTTTTTTTTTTTTTTTGAGATTTATTTATTTATTTTAGAGAGAGAGAGAGCACAGGGGAGGGGCAGAGAGAGAGGGAGAGAATCCTCAAGTCCACTCACTGAGCAGGGAGCCCCTTGTGGGGCTTGATCCCAGGACCCTGAGATCATGACCTAAGCTGAAATCCTGAGTCAGCTGCTTAACTGACTGAGCTCCCCAGGTGCCCCTCTGCATAGCTTGTTTATTAATTGCTATAGGTATTAAATTATAAATATGTAACATCACAGTCTCTGGTGTTATAATGTTACCAGTTTGAGTGAAGTGTAGAAGCTTTACTTCCTTTTATTTTTTTTCAAATGATCTTTTTCTTTTGTTTTCCTTTTTTTATTTATTCATCAGAGACACAGGCAGAGGGAGAAGCAGGCTCCGGGCAGGGAGCCCGATTCAGGCCTCGATCCCAGGACCCTGAGAACACGATCTTAGCCAAAGGCAGACACTCAACCACTGAGCCACCCAAGTGTCCTGCTTTACCTCCTTTTATATTCCTTTATCTTTCCCTGTTTGTAATATAATCATCTAAAATATTTTTACATGCATTTAGAACCACATCAGAAAGTGTTATCAGTTTTGCTTCGAATATCCAGTGTAATTTAGAAAGTCCAAGAGAAGGAAATCCTACTGCATTTGTTCATATTTTTACTTTCCAGATTCTTCCTTCTTCCTAATATTCCAAGATTTCTTTCTTTTCACTTCCTTTCTGTTTAGAGAAATTCCTTTAACCATTCTTTTCAGATAGATCTGCTGGCAGCAAATTCTCTGAGTTTCTCTTCATCTGAGAGTGTTCTGGACTGTTCCTTCATTCCATATCACACCCAGAATGATATTTTTACTGGGTGTAGGACTCTGTTAATAATTCTTTTCTTTCAGTACTTGAAAAATGCTTTGGCCCTTCCTTCTGGCCTCCATGGTTTCTGATGAGAAATGTACTGTTTTTCCCTTATAGTTAAGGTTTCTTGTTTTTCTGCTGCTTTCAGGATATTTTTCCTGTCTTTAGTTTGCAGAAATTTAATTGTGATATAGCTTGTAGATTTCTTTGGATTTATCCTGCTTGGCATTTGCTAATGCTAATTGGATCAGTGAATTTACGTTTCTTACCAACTTTGGAAAGTTTTCAGCCGCCATTTCTTAGAGAACTTTTTCAGCCCCATGCTGTTTCTCCTCTCTTGCCAAGACTTCAATGACATGTAAGTTAGATCTTTCATTATAGTCCCACAGGTCCTTAAGGATGTAATCTTTATTTTTTCCATCTAAAAATGGGTAGTTTATATTGGGTAATTTCTGTTGTTTATATTGGGTAATTTCTATTGTTCTGTCTTCCATCCACTGATTTTTTTTTCCTTTGTTATGTCTCCTCAATTCTGCTGTTGATCCCTGAGATTTATATATCAGTTATTGTATTTTCAGTTTAAAATTTTCCATTTGGTTCTTCTTCATGTCTTCTGTTCTCTGCTCTTCATTACCGTTGGGCCAGGGGTAAGGATTCCAGCTCTCCACGTGGTCCCCACTGACCTTAAAGAGGAGAATTGTGGCCTCATTACCAGCAGGAGGGCACTTTCTGCTCCCTCCTTGGCCTTTGTGATGCTATCAGGTGCGGTTGTTAGGACATCTCATTTCAGCCTCAGCCTGGGGACCTGGGGACTCCACTCCCCACTCAGCTTTTCCTGGTATGGGTGGAGCTGAGGCACAGTTCTCTCTGTAGTGTTGGCTAGAGTGGAGCAATTATTGTCTAAAAGTTTTCTGTGTTGCAAGGCTGCCTCTTTCCTTGTCCTTTGGCTGGAGAGAGCAGGCTTCTCTTGAGGCTGTTTTTGTTTGGGCCTCTTGGTGTCTGAGTTGCTGACTTCCTCAGTTCCAAGTCCAGGATGTGTGCAGCAAAGTGAAAACCCAAGAGAAATCTTGCCCACCTTGTCATCCCTAGAGTCCTGAGGTGCTCCAGTCCATCTTTTTCTCCCTACTTTCCAAAATCTTCTCATGTTTGTCTTATTTGATGTACAATGTCCAGGGTTTTTGGTGTATTTCACAGGAGGAACAGGGAAGAGTATTCCAGATCTTCCTAGAATCATTTTTTTTTTGAGCACCTATGTATGCCAGCCCTGAGAGACAGAGACTAATGACATTTATTTTTTTGCTTTCAAAGAGCTCAAAGCCTAGCAAAAGAGAGAGACATGCAAACAAATAGATCAAATCCTGCATTCTAAGTATTTCAGTAGGAGACTCTTTGAGGTAGGCTGGAGGCTTGCAGGAGATGGGGGTCACCACCCTACCTGGGATGGGGTGGGTACAAGCATGGCTTCCTACAGGAGGCCAAGATTATTCAAGCTCAACTTTGAAAGAGAAGCAGATTTCTGGATGGACACGATGGGAGGGGCATTCCAGCAAGGAAAACAGCGGGTACAAAGGTTTAGAGGCATCACACAGCATAAGGACTCAGAGAACTCACTGCAGGCTGTTTGCTGTGGCTGGGGCATGACATGGGAAGGGGGTGGCATGATGAAACCAGAGAAGCTGGCAGAGGGAGGCGAGGGAGCAGGGACCAGATCGCAAAGGGCATTGTGTGCCATGCTAACCCTTGGAAACGTTTGCCGCCTGAAATTATAGGGTTGGATTTGCATCATCCTGGGAGGGACAGCACGGGAAGGGCAGAGATCAGCAGGCCGGTTTTCATCATAGATCGACTGGGCTTGCACGTGGATGGAGGCGGAGCTGGGCCGAAGGGGTCCCCCTGAGGGAGATTCAGGAGACCAGATTCCCGGGATGGGATGAAGGAGGGAGAAGGGAGGAGCGTGGCTCCGCGGCTCAGTAGCCCAGACTGAGAAAAGGAGCATCAGGTTTTGAGAGGGGAAGAAGGAAAAGAAGTTCAGCTCTGGGTGCCTTGAGGGGAGCCCAGCCCAGGAGCAGGTCAGATGGACGCCTGTGTCGTCAGGGAAGTTAAAGCCCGAGAGGGACGCCGCTGGCACCCGTGGCAGAGGATTGTTCCTTGGGCCGCGAGCTACCGAGGGCGCCTCCAGAATTACGGCAGAGGGCGGAGAAGTGCTGCCACGCGGGCTGGACCGCCAAGAGGCCGCAGGGCCTGGGGAGGCCGCGGGCGGGGGGGGGGGGGGGTGGTGCACGACGAGGCGGGGACCAACCCCGCGGCCCTGTTTGTGAGAGAGGAGGTTTCCTGCGGGATCGGGGATCGCGGCCTGAGTGGTGGCGGGGCGAGGGCCCGACGGGAGGCGGCCACCGCTGCTGGGCAGGACAACCCGGCGGCCGCTGGAAGCACAAAGGGCCGCCAGGGAGGCTCAGGGGCGATGGGCCCCCCGAGCTCCGGGGCGGAGGGGAGTGGTCCCCCGGCTGCTCCCTGCTGTCCCTCTCACGTCGTGCCAGTGCTTCCAGGGGACACACTCGGCCAGAAGATCGGGCCCACGGGCAGCGCAGGGACCAGCCGCCTCCCCAACGCCAGGAGAGGCCGGAGGAGCCGGGCCAGGTGGGGGCAGGGAGGCCGGGGAGCGGGAAAACCCCAGCAGGGAGGGCCCTGCGGCACCCACTGGCCCCGGGGGTCCTGGGATTGGGGGAGAGCATTGGTGTCGCGAGGGCAGATGCGGCCCCTGAACAACACTGCTGCTCCCCGTCCCCAGCCCTCGGGGCAGTGTGTGCCCCTGTGTCCCCGCCGCACCTCCCCCGCGCAGCGCCCTGGCCCGGCCCTGCAGGGCTCACTGAGCGGGAGCCCTGACGTTGGGGCATCTGGGCCTGGGGCTCTGCACCCCTGAGGCCCAGCCGGTTTGTTGATTCTCAGCCTCCTCCCACGGCTCGAGGGGCGCCCGGCTCTGCTGCTTGGTGGAATAGCCTGAGTGGGGCCTGGAGAGGAGAGCAGGGGCAGCCCCACCAGGGCTTTTCAGCCCCCGGGGCCCAGCTGCCTTAACGGAGCTCTCCAACAAGCCCACCCTGTTTCTTTGTCTGCAATTAAGACAGAAAGCTCGTTATCTCTCCTGCTCCCATTATCTGCAGACTCTGCTAAGGGGCTTTTTCTCTAGAGCAGCACCTGCAGAGGCTGATGGAGGTTGACATTAACTCCTTCCTTCCCTGCTGCCGTCGGGAGCCCCTGAGCCCAAGAAAGCACGCTAAGGAGGCAGCTGGGGCTGGCTGGGAAGGCTCCGGGGCAGAGGGAGGTGCAGGGGCCTGGCCAGGGCTCTGTTACAGAGTCTCTGGGTGACCTTGGGCAAGCAGCTGACCTTTTCGGAGCCTTGGAAACCCTTACCTCCTCTCCCTTCTGCCCAAGAAAGCTATGGAAATGAATGAGAAGCTGTAGGAGTTGTCAGCTCCTTCAAGTAACGGTACAAATCCCCAGTCTTGTACCATCACGGCAGCAGGACCGCCAGTAGTCAAGTCCTGGGCCTCGAGATAAAGCACGAGAACCAGTGGCTGTGCCAAGGGGTGGGAGAGGAGGTTTGCTCGTTGGGACCTGGAACTGCCTGCAGAGACTTGGATCTGGTGGGGTTTGCTCACTTTGCAGTGTGTCCTTCAGAAAGTCACCTCATCTCTCTCATCTGCTTTAGTTTCCTTCCTGAAAAATTAGGGAATCCAACTGAATAATCTCCAAGATCCTTTCCAAATGAGAAATCTTATTACCAGTGATGGTTCATCGGTACGATGCAACCCGAGAAGGAAGGAGACCAGCATTTACTGAACCCCTCATATGTGCCAAACCTTTCACATTATTTCCACTATAAGTATGAGAAAAATAAGGTTCAGAGAGATTAAATAAGTTGTCTAAGGCCAAACATCCGATACACAGAGGACTCTGGGTTCAAGTCCACATTTATGAGGCTGTAACACCGTTGCTCCTTCCATGCCACCCTGTTTTAGGAGGCGTGCCCGTTTAAATGGCTCCTTACAAAGCAGAGATGAGTATAGATGGGAAAAAATAATCTAACTAAAGGCAAGAGAGTCTGAATTCTGACCCTGTAAGTTCTCGGGACTCATGGTGTCCTTAGGGAAGAATGAACGGGAAGAGCCTTATTCATCTAGTCTCCCTGTGTGGCTGAGAGGTTGCCTGAGATGTGTATGCGGACTCCGAAAGTATGACCTTTCTGGCATTGAGTTCTCTTGCTGCAAATCTGAATAAACTGAGACCCGGAGATGGAACATAGCTGCTAACTCAGCAGCTGCTCCAGGCGGGCATCTGTGGGAGGCAGGGCTCCCCGTAGCCTGTGGGAGCCCTTCCCGAGCGCGTCTATATGATCTCCTCCAGGCCCACAAGGAACTGTCAGGACTCGCCTCTCAGTCTAGCCCGTGGGCCAGGGCAGCTCCGATGCTCCACCAAGATCTGGATTCGGGGCCTTTGGCTCAGGTCTCTGATCTGTTCCTGAGTCATCCGGAGAGAGGGGTCTGGGAGAGTGTGGAGCAGACAGGGATGGAGGGGATCCAGGAATCTCTTGGCTGGCTGGCAGGAAGCCCAGACCCTGGCGCCCCATGAGGGAGAGGTGGGGGAAGAAGAGCCCCTACATTTTCAAACTGAGGAACTCAAAAGAGCAAGAAACAGGGCGCCTGGGTGGCTTGGTCGGTTGAGCATCTGCCTTCGGCTCGGGTCATGATCTCGGGTCCTGGGACCGAGCCCCATGTCGGGCTCCCTGCTCAGCAGGAAGTCTGCTTCTCCCTCTCCCTCTGCCTCTCCTTGCCCTCGTGCTCTCTCTCAAATAAATCTTTATAAAAAAATGAGAAAACAAACAAAAAGAGTGAGAAACAGGCCCAAAATCCTTACTCCGGAAGCAGCTGACTGAGTCCTCTGGCCCAGCCCTAGCCCTGCACATAGTGATGAGACCAATCTTCCTGACCTGGGTTCCCCATCTGGACATCTGTCCCAGCAGCCACTGGGTGGCTCTTTTTCTCCCCAATCCCTCAAGCTCTGAGCAGGTCGCTGGTACCTTGTCCCCGGAGTCGGGCCCTAGGCTGGATCTCCCCTGCCTCCTGGTTTGGGGATTCAAATTTGTGATGCCTCATCTCTTGCCAAGGGCTTTTTTACAGAGAACTGAAGACCCAGCCGGGGTGTCTTGGTGGCTCAGTTAGTGGAGCATGCAACTCTTGATCTTGGAGTTGTGAGTTCGAACCCCACTTTGGGTATAGAGAGCACTTAAATAAACATAAAAAAAATATATAACAACCCTAGAGCAGCAAATCTCAGAGCATTTTCTGGGGCAAGATATTCTGTGTCAGTGTATAAGATGGTGGCGGGAGGTGCATAGACAGGTTCCTGCAGAAGAATCTATCTGCCTTTTGGAATCTCTATCTGCCCTATGACCCCATTTATATGAAATTTTCAGAATTGGCAATTCCATGCAGACAGAAAATAAATCTGTGGTCGCCGGGGGCTGAGGCTAGGGGGATATAGGGCTTGACTAGTAGCAAGTATGGGTTTCTGTTGGGCACAGTGAAAACGTTCTGGAATTAGACAGTGGCGACGGTTGTACAACTTTGGGAGTATACCAAAAGCCAGTGAATTGTGTGCTTTAAAAGGATGAATTTTTAATTTATTTATTCATGAGAGACACAGAGGCAGAGACACAGGCAGAGGGAGAAGCAGGCTCCATCCAGGGAACCCGATGTGGGACTCGATCCCAGGACCCTGGGGTCACACCCTGAGCCAAAGGCAGACACTCAGCCCCTGAGCCACCCAGCCGTCCCTAAAAGGATGAATTTTATTATATGTGAATGGTATCTCAATAAAGAAAAGAAGCCCAGAATTTCTCAAACTTACTTGAATATAGACCCATTTTACCTTGGAGCGTTAACACCCAGTGGAAACGTTTAAAAAAATGGAGAAGGTTGAAAATTGCTGTTTTACAGAAGGGGCAAGGAGAAAGAAGTAGGCACCTGTGCCTCAGTTTTGTCATCCATAAAATAACAATCATAATATTTAGCTCCTTGTAGGGTTGCTGTGATGTTAAATGAGTTAATCCATGTAAAGCACTTCAAACATCGCCTGCCCAGTCTGTGCTAAATAAAATGCCTGTTGTCATTATTATCTGAGGGAGCACTTGGGGATGGTCACCGGCTGTAAGCTCTGTAGCTCCATCCTCAACACCACCCTGTAGGGAAGCCACTATTATGTCCAGTTCACAGATCCAGGAGGGAGGCCTGGTGACCCCGGTGCCACGAGTGATGGATGGCGGGGGGTGGGGGTGGGGTCATGGTCTCTCTGGTTTCAGGGCCCTCACTGCCTCGGAGTTCTAGCCTGAAATCCCCCAGCAGTAAGTCCCAGCCTGACGGCCTGTGTGTGCAAGTTCATTGAGCTGTGATTTACACGAAGTGAAATTCAGTGAGTTTTTTACAATTGAATACGGTGGTTTCACACCCCACATGCCACCATGATTTAGAGCATTCCCCCCTTTTCAAAAAGCGTGCTTCCTGGCCCCAGCAGCCCCTGCCATGCTTTTTTTTTTTTTTTTTTTTTGGCACAGGTGTTGATGGCCACATGAGAGCTCAGGGGGGCTGCGTGGGGAGCTGTGCTTGGTTGGGCAGAGCTTGCAGGGGTCCAGGGACAGAGGAGCTGCAGGGTTGCAAGCCAGTGGGCCGGCCTTGCCCTCATCAGCCCAGTCAGCCAGGCCTCTTGCCTTGCTGAGAACTGCCTTCTTGCCTCCTTTCCAGCCCCCTTTCCAGCGCAGGGCAGGCGGAACCCGAGGCTGAGGCAAGGGGCGGCAGGCTGGGACAGGGTCACGCACGCAGGGTGGAGCCAGGAGGCCCGGCTGCAACACTGACCCCGGACAGCGACTTCCTCCCCTCCTGGCACCGATGCCCCCTATGCCCTGCCTTTGCTTTCTTTGTCTGCAATCTTAGCACCATCTCAGCTGTTCCCTGGCTTTTCTTTTTTTTTTTCCCCTGGCTTTTCTTTGTCACCCCTCTTCTCACCCAGTCAGCATAACTACATCATTACGAAGGAGTCAGCTCTCGGGATGAGCACTCGGGGCTGAAATCCCAGGCCTTGGAATGAGGCCCAGCCCCCTCCTTCCATCTTCTGTGAGACAAAGGTTTCACTCTGATTTTTTTCTCACTCTGAGGGTACCATGGGGCCACCTGGGGGACAAGAGGCAGAGGAGTTGGGACAGCTGGGGGGCTCCGCAGCTGAGCGCCTGCCTTCGGCCCAGGGCATGATCCCCCGGGTCCTGGGATTGAGTCCCACATCGTGCTCCCCGCAGGGAGCCTGCTTCTTCCTCTGCCTGGGTCTCTGCCTCTCTCTCTGGGTCTCCCATGAATAAATAAATAAATCTTTTAAAAAAAGAAGCAGCAGCAGCAGCAGGGGAGGGAGGCTGCGGTAGTTGTCACCCCCTCGGCAGCGGGGACAGTGGCCCGACAAGGAGATGATAGGTGCCCAGAAGGTCGTTTGTACAAGCTCTCTGAGTTGGAGCCCAGTGCGGGGCCCGGATGCCGTGGGGGGCCCCCGAGCTCCCAGCCAGGGGCTCAGCCTGCCTGGGCAAGGGCTGTACAGGCCCGATACAGAGAAGGCAGGAGAGCTAGGTTGGCACCAGGGAAGGAAGCGTGTGCAAATGTATGCAGATGTATGCAAATCTCTGCAGCCCTGCAGACTGCGGTGCCGGCTAGGATGCCACAGCCCCACGCCCCTCCTCAGGTGTGACATGTCCCGGCCCAGGCTTCCCCTCTTCCTCTTCTCCCTCCTCCCAAGGGCATCCCTTCCCTCTCCCTGCCCCCCCCCGCAGCCCCCACAGTTGCTCTGGGAAAGTGAGGAAGCTGAGTCCTGAGGGGATGGGGCAGGGGAGGGACATGACCCCACACTGAGAAGGACAGCACCCGAAGGACAGCACCCAAACGTGACCGGACAAGCCAGGCTCTTGGTTGCAGTTCTTTCCTGCTCAGCCCCAGGCATCAAAACCCCCACCTTTCAGATGGGACAGCAGTGCTGGGGTCAGGGGCAGTCACAGGCAGGGCTTGGCAGTCTCAGGTGCAGGCTAAGCCAAGGAGCAGTCTGTGAGCCAGCCTGTCGGTGTCCCCTCTCAATGCCCCACCCTCCCCTGTCTCTGCAGCCGAAGCCCCCCGCCCTGGGAGGGGGCGGACGGAGCAGGGCCCTGAGGTGTGGGAAGCTGCCCCACGGGTGGGGGGCGGGGGAGCAGACTCTTGGTTTGGGCTCCGTGTTCTACAGCCCTGCCTGGCCTCCTCATCTCTCTACTCCCGCACGCTCCCCCCCACCCCCCCATCCCGACACCTGCCATCGGCAAATCCACGTGGAACCTGCAACAACACCACAGTCCTGGCCCAGCGTTGGAGAGAAAGACATACAGACCTCGCCCCGGGAACGCCTCCAGCCGGGCTGCGGGGCTGGGGTCTCCCGATTTGCAGGCAGGTGCTCTGTAGGCCACACCTTCCGTTCAGGGGCAGGGAGGAGGGTAGTCAGTGAGTCGGACTCACGGATGGAAGAATGAGTGCCAGTCCCAGAAGGCTTCCCGGAGGAGGTGGTGTCAGGATTGTGCTGTAAAGACGACGATGCGGGGGGCCCGGGTGGCTCATCGGTTAGGCGTCTGCCCTCGGCTCAGGTCATGATCTTGAGGTCCTGGGATCGAGCCCTGCCTCAGGCTCCCTGCTCAGCGGGGCACCTGCTTCTTTCACTCTCCCCCTGTGCTCGCTCTATCAAATACATTTTAAAAAGTCATCTGTAGAGGCTAAGTGGCACGAAGAGTGGCAGGAGATAACTGGCTGTACCCACAGGGAAGGTGGCGGAAGGCTTCCTCCTGTGGCCCAGGTGGGGAAGCGAGGTTCACTGTGGGATGAGGAGCCAGCCCGGATGCCTCAGGTCTGAGCTCAACCTGTCAGACCAGGGGTGACTGGGGATTCCCTTGGTGGCCCTGTCCCGTCACTTTCAGATGCTGCCTTTCCCGTCTTGGGGCCACCGCCCCTCTGAGTCACATCTTCCCACTTCCCGATTACTGGGGGCCCCTGCGGCTGCTGGTTAGCCTGCACAGGGCCCCCGTCATCAGACCCTGAGCAGCGTTGTCCCACGTGGAAGGGGGAGATTGAGTATGTGGGGCCGAGTAGGGACTGCACCCCGGGGCCTGGGCGGGGGGCGGGGACGGCAAGAAGTGTTCCATCACAGCCCCCGTTCTGGCTCTCGGAGGCCTCAGGTGACTGATGGACTGATGCTTTTCCCAGGCCCTGTTGGTGTCCGGCCGCAGCCCCTGTTCATCCATCAGCCCCACGAAACCTGTCAGCAGGTTGGGGCCACTTTGGTTCTCAGGCCTCAGTATGCTCTTGGCCAGAGACAAGCTCCCCTCCCCTGCAGGCTGCTCACGCAGGCCCAACCCCAAAGACATCTGCTCTCCCTCCGAGCCCCAGGAGCCTGGGCCCTACAACATGTGTCCCTGTTTTCTTTGGCCCTTTCGGCTTTCCTCCAATTAGTCAGGCCCTGGGGCAGTGGCTAGACGCCGATGAGTCAGAAGACTGTGGACCCAAATCCAGAACCAGGAGTTTATCCAAACGTCGGTGACCTTTCCCTGCTGATTCTTCGTTTTCTCAAAGCTGTTCTTGAAGCTCTTTGGTCCTGGGCCTGCGCCACCGTGTTTGTAGTGTGTAAGCTTGATGGTGTCCCACTCGTACTCTCCTTGGGGCTCCCCGTGCCCGTGGCGTGGGCGCAGGCCCCTCCTCAGCTCTGCCTCTTGCAGGCTCTCCCTCCCACTTCTGCTCCAGCTGCAGGTGCGGGGGGGGGGGGGGGGGTGACGAGCCTTGGGCCCTCAGGGGCTCTTGCTCGAATGGTGATGAATCAGAAGCATGTGCTAAGACTCGGACCTCAGGCCCCGGGGGAGCGTAGTAGGACCCCCCTCAGAGCAGGGAAGAGGAGGAGGCCAAGTGCCCCCAGCTGCTCTGACAACACCACCGGTGGGGAGCTGAGAGCCAAGGACGCTAGCCTGTCTTCCCGGCCCTACTGAAGCTCAGGGCCAACCGGGCCCCGGCCGTTCTCACCCCTTGCCGTGGAGTGCAGCATGAGGCTGAGGGCTCATTTCCGCCCTACCTGTGCACCTCGGGGCCTCCCAGGTTGGAAGGTTGGGGCTCCCAGGATGGCCCAGGAGAGAGAGGGAAGGGGGCTGCTGGAACGAGATGTGGAACACTCCCCTGCTGCACGGGGTCTGGCAGGAGTGGGAGCTGGCTTGTGGGCGAGGGCAGACTAATGTTGAGGACATCTCAGGACCAGTCGCTGCCCGCGGAGCTCGGCTAGTCCGACTGCTGACAGAGCCCTCTGTGGAGCAAGCCCTTTCAGCAAGGAGGATGGCTGAGGCCTGGCTCTGCGGAGCCTGGGGGAGCTGAGGCTCGGGGCTTATTGGGGGGCGGGGGAGGTGGACATTATCACTGGAGGGAGGATCCAAATGGACTTTCTCTGACACATGGATAGCAAGTGAGGGGAGCTGAGGGGGGACGTGGGTGGGTAGGGAGAGGAGCTGGCCCCTCTCCGCCAGCAGGCCTCTGCAGAGCACTGGGGCTGAGCCGTGGGAGGGAAGGCCTGGATGGGAAGGCCCAGCCGTGGGATGAGAAGGCCAAGCCCCAGGGTGGGAAGGCTGTGATGGGAAGGCTGAGGTCTGGGGTGGGAAGGCTGGGGTGGGAAGGCTGAGGCCTAGGATGGGAAGGCTGAGCCGCAGGGATGGGAAGGCTGAGGTCTGGGGTGGGAAGGCTGGGATGGGAAGGCCAAGCCGTGGGGATGGGAAGGCTGAGGCCGGGATGGGAAGGCCCAGCTGTGGGATGAGAAGGCCAAGCCCCGGGGTGAGAAGGCTGGGATGGGAAGGCGGAGGCCAGGATGGGAAGGCCGGGGTGGGAAGGCAGCTGAGCCTCCACCCGCGCCGCGGGAAGCAGGAGCTGTCCAGCAGAGGGACCTGCTGAAACGAGCAGGGCCTGGCCTGCCGGAGGCCTCGGGGGAGACGCGTGGTGGCTTCCCAGGGTGCCCTCTGTGGCTCACTGCCCCTCTGCGCCCTCGGGGTTGGGAGGTCCATGTAGAGGGCCAGCCCCGAGGTGGGGAACACTGGGCAGAGAATCTCTGCATCTTCTCTGTGGGCAAGGGCATTGGTGGAGGAAGAGAAACAACAGGACGTTCCAGAAACGCTCCAGTGTTCAGCTCTAAGCATGAGTGGAGTCCGAGGTGCTTTGCACTACTCAGGTGTCCTGTGCCAGGCACAGCTAGGAAGGCCCCGGAGGGAGCGGCGTGAGAGCGTTCGGAGGTTGCTTCATGCCTCCTGTGCCAACTGGCATGACCAGCGCTTAATGGCTTACTGGGCAGGCACTGCCCCTGCTGCGTGGCTGAGGACGGGTGTCCAGGCCCCCTGCTTGTCTCCAGGGCCCGGGCGGGTCCTGAGACACCCGCTGCTGACCTAGGCCATCTCTGGTGTCTGCTCTGCTTGCAAAGGTCACTTGTGTGAGCTCGCTTTGTCCGGCTCTCTGTGGGCCTCGGGGTAGGCACGGGACGCGTAGGAGTGTCGCAAGGCACCTCACCTGGCCTGATGCTCAGGACGTCCCCAGTGCTTCTTCCCCATGCCCGCCCTCTCAGCTGTTGTCTCAATAACCCGAGTCTTCAGCAGCCCCACCTGGCTCTCTCCTCGCCTCTGCTCTGGCCCCATCCACCAGCCTTTCTTTAAGCGCTTCCTTGAAGCTCCCGCTTCCCCCAAGTGCCAGGGGATGCCGACCGACCGGGTTTCTCACCTCCATTCACCAGGCCCCTCCTCGCAGGCAGTGACCAGGGGGCAGGCCGGGGGCAGGCCGGGGCCGCCGTGCAGCATCACCGCAAGTGGGGACTCAGGATTAGAGGTCGGGCCTCCATCGCGACCCCTGTCTGCCAGCCACGGAAGGAGGAAGAAATGCCGTCCCAGTGCTTTTGGGCTTACTTGAGAGCAGCGTTCCTCTGCGCCCCGTCGGTCATGGCACGATGTCCCATGCCCTCGAGTGTCCTTCCCCACCTGGTGTGGCACGTCCCTGCCAAGCCCCGTACTTCCTGACCCAGCACACTCCTCCTCTGTGAGGGTATCAGCTAACTACGGTGCAGGCCCCCCGGGATCGTCTCCCGGGCCGCCCGGAGCCGCACTCGTAGCAGACACGCTGAGCGGCGGCGGCTGAGAACGTCAGCTCAGGGCCAGCAGCCTGGCTTCAGTGTTGCCCACCTCACTCCGTAGCTGTGTGGCTTAGGCGCGTGCCTTAACCCGTCTCTGCCTCAGTTTCTTCCGCTGTCAACAAGAGGAGAATGATGACGTTCTCTACCTAATGGGGTGTTGTGAGGATGAAAGCAGGTGATCCCCGTGAGACATGGGGAGCGACTACCTGGCATGGGGTGAGCGGGTGAGCGTTCCATCAGTGTTAGTTGTTGTTACTGTTTCTGCCCCGTCCGGGACCCCAACTCTCACATCGGGTGGGAGAGGCGGCCAAGAGCACATTCACCTTATCTGTCTGTCAGTCCCCTCCTGACGATGGGGACTCTCCTCCCTTCCCCCGTGACCCCGAGGCGAGTCCAGGTTAGCTCAAGGCCTTGGACACACTGAAGATGGAGTCTGATCAAGCCAGTCCTGTCATTGGTGGAGGAAACTGAGGCAGCTCATGGGCTAGACCTGCAGAGAGATCCTTGGGTTTCTTATGGATTGGGCAGGAGCTGACCTTGTCGTTCTTTGACCCTGTCCTCGGCCCCGATTCAGTGCCTGCTTGTGAGATTCCCTCTTCCATCATATCCCCATCACTACTTCATGCGGTCGTCTCCTCGACCGTGTCTCCCGGGCATCTGCTATGTAGACAGGACTGTGCAAAGTATGGGGGGCACAGTGGGGAACGGTAGAGCTTCCAGCCTAGTGGGGAGATGCTGAACAAGTGGGATGGGTTTTAACGAGTGAGAAGCAATGGGAACGTTTGATCTGGTGTGGGGGTGAGGGAAATCATCACCGGGGAAGTGAGCAGTGATGGGGCCGGGGGTCAGTGAAGCGAATGAGGGGAGGGTGTGGTCCAGGCCCCCACTCTCCAAGGCACCCAACGTCTCTCCGGGTTCACGCAAGCCCGCCTCGGCCAAGCACCTCCCTGCACTTTCCCTCCAGGCCCTCCCACCCTCTCTGAAGGTGGCTCTGCGAGCTGTGTGGCTGTTTTGACTTGGGGCTTCCTCATCAGGTCTCCGTGTGCAAACCACAGACTATCACATAACCTCCTAACATGCCCCTGGGGCCTGCTGGTTAAAGCCTACGGAGAGGATTCGCAAGGACACCTTCCTGCAGGCCGTGGAGCCCCCGCGCCCCTGTGCTGAGGCCTGAGCAGCGCTGGGCAGCCAGCGAGAAGGGCCAGGTTTCCTCCCTCCCACTCCCCAGGAAGCTCGGCCTCCAGCACTCCACCCTGCTTCCTGTTTGGTAGGGACGATTTCCTGGCCTCTTTCCTTGCCAGCTGTGTCTCATTTCCTCCTCTGCCTCTCGTGGAGCCCCTGCTCCGTGTGATGAGGTGAGGCAGGCGCCCCCCTGTGCAGCGTGACATCTCCCACCTGAACCCGCATCCCCGGGCCTCCGAGAGGGGTCTGCACACCCGCCTCTGCAGGGGGCAGGGCTCAGCTCCCGGCTGCACCGTGCCAAGGTGCCAAGGTGTCCAGTTCCTCCAGCATCTATTGAGCGTCTACTATATGCCAGGCATGGCCCTGGGTGCCAAGAGTCCAAACTGAGAAGTCAGCCCTGTGTAGACTGTGGAAGCTTTGTGGGGGTCAGGGGGGACACTTAGCTCCCCATAGAAGGTCAGGGAGGCCGTCCTGGGGGGGATGATGTCTGAGCTGAACACAAAGGGTGAATAGAATTCAGCTTAAAGAAAGGCTTGAAACCACAGGGCGTGTGGATAAATGATAAAAGCCTGAGGCGGGGAGGGTTGGGGGATGAGGTTTGGAGACAGGGAAGAGTCAAGTCAAGGAGGGTCTTAGAGACCTGCCCCCACAAGGAACTTGGTTTTGTTACATGGGAGAGTCATGGTTAAGCCCACATTTTAGCCAGGTCCTTATAACCTCAGTGAGTAAATGGTGTGAGGGGACCAGCCAGCCCGGGGCCGGGAGGACAAGCTGTGCGTCCTGGTGACACGTACGTAAGGGCCCGAATTAGGGCAGTGGCACTAGGACACAGGGGTCAGGAAAAATTGGCAGGACCGCAGGACTGGCCGGACGGCGTGGCCTGGCACTGGGGACCTGGGCTCTGGCCAGTTCTGGGTTCTGGCTCTGTGACTTCGCGTAGTCTCTCTCTCTCTCCAGACCGCGAGTTCGCCATCCATCAAGCGCCTTCCCCACTTAATAGCAGGAGTTGAGATGGTGGAAGTAAAGCAGCAGGTGCAGGCGGTCCTCGTGTTGATCGCCGCTTCGGGTGGGTGCAGGCCGCGGGGTGCAGCCTGCTGGGGGGCAGCCACACTGTCTTCAGCTCCCGAGCAGGGGCAGGTGGGAGGGAGACGCCGCCTCTTTCTGTGGCTCGTCCTGCCACTGGCAGGGCCCGACAGAGGCCGTGAAATCCCTGTCCCTTCCTCCGGACGGGTGATTGTCATCAGGGGGTACATTAGAACCGCGGGGCGGGGGGACCTGCCCTTCAGAAAACACTTCTGGAGGCACCCTGGGGCCAGGGGCTGCTGGGGGCCCCACTCAGCACAGGAGGAGGGTTGGGGCAGGATCTGTGCCTGCTGGCAGACGCCGGCTGCCCGGCCTCCCCACCTGGGCTTTGCCTGGCCCGGGGGGGGGGCGGTGGGCGGGGGGGGGGGTTGAGCTGGCACCAGAATCGCACAGAGGCGGGCCTTCAGGCCGATGAGGTCATACTCTCCTTGGACAACATGTTGCAGCATTTCCTAGCTCCTTGTCATGTTCTTGTGTCCGACCCCAATCTTTCTGGCTAGAAGGGGACTTCCTTTTCCAAGGCCCTGTTTTCAATGGGAAAGGAGAACAAAGGCTTCGTATCTGCAAAACTCATTAGCCAGTCTCCCCTTCACCTTCACTCTCGGGATAAGCCACCCCAGTCCATTAACCTTCGCTGGCTGGCCCCCACTCTGAACACCCCTCTCCCCCGGATGCAGTTCCAGTTCCCTGTACCCCCTCATAGACCACAGAGCACAAAACTAATTGGCGGAAGGGTCTGTACAGCCCTGACCCGTGGCTGGTTCAGGAGAATGGAGTTTCTGGCAACGCCGCGTCTGTGGCGCCCGGCCAGCCAAATCCAGGGCTTCGCGCCCACTCTGATGCTCGTCTCGGGAGCTTCTCTCCATGAATCTTGCGTCTCTAGGAAATCAGAGCCTTTCCCATGAGCCCCTCTCGTTAGGAGGGGGACGCATCGGGCAGGCTTGCTAGCATCTGCTCTGATTCTTATTCAGAGCCACTCATATAATTGCTATAAAAGAGACCAGGCTAAGGGACAGAGGGAGGATGGGAAGGTGTCTGTGTCATAAACAAGGAGAGATATTTAGTGGTTTTTAAGCGCCATAGTCATCTCCAGGGAGAGCTTGAGAGGAAAAAAATAACACTTTATTTGGAAACAATTCTGCTGAGAGGCAGGCTCGTCGCAGCTTCACTTTCCCTGCTATTTATCATGAAGTGTTGTGTGCTCAGAAATAGGGGCCGATTCTGAAGTCACAGGCCCGAGTTCTGGGCTCCAAACAAGGGGGCAGCTCAGACCGAGTTATCTGCCCTAGAAGGGAAGGGTCTGGAGCAGGGCACCTCATTCTTCTGACTCTTCGGGGCCGGGACTCCGCAATCAGCTGTAGAAGCCTTTGAACCATCGAATGGCCTCTGTATGGGAGGGATCCGAGGCTGAAGAGCTCCAGAGGGAAAGATATGCTCTAGGTGGAGGCTGGCCCTCTAATGACCCTCATCCCTTGGCTCATCGTCCCTGAGGCTCTCTCTTCCTTTTACTCCTGCCCAGTGCTCTGCTCAGAATTATCCTGCTCAGATCATTCCAAGGGTCAACAGTAACCCATATGCCTTCCTCTTTTCCCCTGGAGCATGGCTGGGAGAGGCTGAGTTTGCAAAAGGAAATTTAAATTTTAAAGGATTAGAGGGGTGGCGGGGAGCTAAATGGGGATGGGGGAATTGGGATTGGATCCTGGAACAAAAAAAGAACATGAATGGAAAAGCTGGTGAACTCTGAATCAAGTTTAGTTTGCTTAATAAGCATGTGCCAGTGTTGATTTCTTAGGTTTGTTTTTATTTTTTATTTTTTGTTATTTATTTATTTATTTATTTATTTATTTATTTATTTATTTATTTTTAAAAAGATGTTATTTATTTATCCATGAGAGACACACAGAGAGAGGCAGGGATACAGGCAGAGGGAGAAGCCGGCTCCATGCAGGGAGCCCGATGTGGGACTCGATCCTGGGACCCTGGGGTCACGTCCTGGGCTGAAGGCAGATGCTCAACTGCTGAGCCACCCAGGCACCCCTCTTAGGTTTTTTTTGTTTTTGTTTTTTTAATTTTTTACTTTCTTTCTTGGTTTTGACAGATATAGGAAGGTTGTGAAAAATGTTAACACTGAGGGAAACTGGGCAAAGGGTACGTGGGAACTCTACTATCTCTGCAGCTTTCCTGTAAATCTAAAATTCTTCAAAATAAAAACTTCATTTAAAAAAAAAAAGGTTGGAAGGGGCACAAAAAACAAGGATGAAGCTGAAACTTCAAGAGGGTGAGGCTTAAAAAAAAAAAAAAGAGGGTGAGGCTTTGTGGCGCTGAGGTGTCTGATCCCTTGGTCCCAGTGGAAGAGCAAAGGGCTCTCCTGATGCCGAAAGCCCTTAGGATCAAGTTTATCCTGAGTTAACCACCCCCCTAGCACGCGACAGATTCCCTAGCTGAAGTGTGTGGTTCTGGAAGCTTCATTTCCTCCATCTTCAGAGCCAGAGCTGTCCCCTGGGCGTTTGCCCTTTCCTAGGGCCCCTGCAAAAGCTAGTTAGTAGTGGTCACTGATCCCCCACCCAGCTCCAGGGAATGACTCGATTAGAGGGATATTCAACTCTTGTGGCTGTAACATGGGAAGCCAAGATGTAAAACAGAGAAATCAGAAACTAGTCCGAGCAGAGACCCCTTTCCATTCCCTCATGCGGTTGAGCGCGGTCTCCAGCAGTCCCGTGGAAAGGACTGAGCCCACTTAGTTCAGGTTAGCCACTGCCCCCCACGCACCTCAAGATGAGCTCATGCTGTGTGTTTCTCACACTCGCCCCACCCCTGACCCACCAGAGGGAATGAGTCGTTTTGCAGAAGTTCATCTCCTGAGGCCCTGGGATGAAAATCCGGGTGATCTGAACCACTGGCCTGTGCTGCGGGTGTCCGATGGCTGTTGTCTCCCACCCAATCCCGGTCAGGGCCACCCCCCCAAAGTCTTCCCTAAACCTCTCGCAGCTGCAAGCACAGGCTGCTTTTTCCATGTTCCTCCCAGCACAGGAGAAAATGAACTGGACGCCATCAGAGCTAAAGCGACCCCATGTTCTTGAAGCAGCGATTAATCCTTTTCTAAATTATCTTTGTTTTTTTTTTTTAAAGATAATTTATTTATTCATGAGAGACGCAGAGAGAGGCAGAGACACAGGCAGAGGGAGAAGCAGGCTCCTTGCGGGGAGCCCGATGCGGGACTCGATCCCGGGACCCTGGGGTCACACCCTGGGCCAAAGGCAGATGCCCAACCGCTGAGCCCCCCAGGTGCCCCCCTAAACTATCTTTTTGTATGTGAAATCATGTAGAGTCCTTCGGGCTCTGGCTAAGACCTGCTAAGAAGAGTGCTCAAAGCAAGATGTTGCTCTAGGCTGGGGGTGCCCTGGAGCGGGGGCAGCAGAACTAGGAGTTGGCTGCCCACCCCCCGCCCGCTCACACTCCTCCTGGCCTTCCCCAGGCCCACTCAGCCCCCCACACCCAGCCTCCCCCAGCCTGGCAAGCCTGGCTCAGGCCAAGCAGAAATGGTCCCCGCATCCCTCTGATGCCTGGTGGCTTTATTGGAAAAGTCAGCCTGGAAACCACAGAGGGGTGTAGGGTGCTGGGGGCTGGAGCTCGGGAAGCACCGTAGACGGTGAGACAGCTGAGTTAAACGGCGTCTGCGTGAGTCATCGCCCCCCTGCCTGCCTCCCCAGGCCTGGCGTCAACCTAGAAGCTGGTGAGACAGTTACCTTCTCAGCCGGCTAAATTGCTCTCTGAGGACAGAACCAGAAAGACTGAACTGAAAATTACAGCAGAAAAGGTTTAGGCTAGACATCAGGAGTCTTTCTGTGAACTTCATGGGCCCCAAAGGATTTTACGGTGTCGCTTTCTTGGGAGGCATCCAGTGCTTTGCCAAAGCTCCACCTGCCCCCGGGTAACCCGGGTCAGTCCTGCCCTCTTGAGCAGCTCTTCTTCTGTGACGTGGTGACTTCCATTTTCACCAACAGTCCTCACGTGGTCCCAGGCTGGAAATGCTCATCATTGGGAAATAGAAATGGTGGTTGAGCGCTTTTACCTGCAACTGCCGTCAGGCCTCCCTGCTGCCTTTGGCTCCTGGTGACAGAAGTCATTGCTTTGGCAAAATCAATTTGCTTGGGAATGAGCCTGGAGATGTGTCTTTGCTTTGTCTTCCATGTGTCTGTGTTCTCTCTTCCACCGTCGTCGCCGTAGTCACATTTGATTCGGGTGCTAGAGGAGTGCCCAGGCAGCTTTGTTCCCTCCTTGAAGGAAGATCAGAGGGGCCCCAGCCCAGGCCGATAGGTCTCCACTGTGGGGAGTTCTGAGTGCCCAGCATTTGGGACATCCATAGGGGCTCAGGATGGGGCTAGGTTCTTGGCCGATCTGCTTGAATATGGTCTTCATTTTATTTATTTTATTTTTATTTATTCATGAGAGACACACAGGAGCAGAGACACAGGCAGAGGGAGAAGCAGGCTCCCTGCGGGGAGCCCGATGTGGGACTCGATCCCAGGACCCCAGGATCATGCCCTGAGCCGAAGGTAGATGCTCAACGGCTGAGCCCAGGTGTCCCTTGAATATCATCTTCCTGATGACTCTCTGAGGGAGGGATTATTATCCCCATTTCACAAATGAGCAACTTGACCTAGAAGGGTTAATAGTTTGCCCGCGTCTCAGGCTGGAGGCGTGTTGGTATGTATGGATGGAAGCCAGGTCTTCGGACGTTGGGAACAGGGCTCTCTTTCCACTCCACCACACAGCCTGTCAATTCTGGTCCTGATCGCGGTGGTTAAGGTAACAATGGGTGGTTGGTCACAGAAGGGCCAACAACCATAACCATGCGGTCGTCGCCTTCCTGAGCCCGCCCACAGTGTGCTTGTCACGTCAGCCCATTGACTCTCAGAACAACCCTGTGAGGTACATGTTGCTATTCCTGTTTTGAAGATGAGAAAACTGAAGCTCCGAGAGGTCATGTTGCTTGAAGGGGGTCACACACCAAGGGATGGGCAGGGTGGAGATTCAAACCCAAGCGTTTTCTCTAAAGCCTGTCGTCATTCCACTGTATGGTAGCATCTCCCCATAGAATTTCCCCCCTGTGATATTTAGGAACTTCTTTTTGTCTAAATCTCCATTCGTCGTGCTACAGTGTAAATGGAGGTATGAAAATATATTAATCTGTGTTTGTTTTGCTTTGTTGTTTTTACCGAGGGCATCCGAGCAAATACACAGTGGTGACCCGGCCCCGAGGAGGTTGAGTGTTCTCTCTTCTCATTTCTATTTTTTTCTCTTCACCCTGGTCCTGTCTTCTGCTTCTCTCCTGTGCCTTTGTGTCCCCCCCAGGGTGTTTCTCTACTTTCCCACCTTCCCCTTATCATCCTTTCTGCTCCCTTAGACCTCAGCAGCCAATCCTGTACCTCCAGCATCTCGTTGCCAAGCAACAGGCTTCCTACCTGCCCCATTGTGTTAGAATCTCCATGACAACAAGTACTGCCAAAAGAGAGAGAGAGAGAGAGAAAGTTAGGTGGTGGTAGGAGGAGGTGGTGAGACCCTGTATTTCAGGACATTTGTGCAGTTTTACCAGCAACAACTTGCTTGCTCGCAGGGCCCCCAGAGAGCATCACAAATAGTCTCAACCAAAACCTCATGAGATAACGAGTCATGAGAGTGACAGTCTACATGCAGAGATACAGATTCTAGCTTAGGGACATTTTTGTGAGAGCCGAGGACAAGAGCCACAGGCATTTTTTGGGTTTAAATAGAGCGGGGCAAAAAAAAAAATACAGTGGGGCTGGGCCACACGATCACCTTTCTGGGGGTCAGTTCAGGAAGGCAGCCCCGATGAGGGAGGGTTTTTCAGTAGTTGCCTGAGTGGGGAAATGGGGAGAGTACGTTTCAGTAGGAGATGGTAGGGGTGCAGCTGAAGGGTCCACGGCCAAGGCAAGCAGCATCCAGAGAAGGGCTAAGGCCAGGGATGGGAGCTGATGGACGGAGGCTGGAACAGATCTGAGCCACACAGGCTCCTGCCCAAGGACTGTCGGGTGTATGTGAACCTTGTGAGATTTTCCTGGTCTGTCCAGCTCAGGCACAAGTTGGTCTCAGCTGCCCCTGCCTCCCCTCCGCCTGCCTCTATGCCCCTGCCACCTCCCTGCTTTGTGTTCCTATTCCAAAGGTCCAGGGAAAAGGAGGGAAAGAAGAGGTGGGAAAGGAAGTGAGGACAGCATTGGATTTCCAGGGGCCTGGGGTGTTCACAGAGGGGACCCAGGCTCTTCCAGCCTTGGTGCTGAGGGCCTGGCAGGCATTCACTGGGTGGCTCCAGGCCACTAGGATGGCGGTCAGGTGATGGACTCCGAAAGAGGAAGGAGTGAAAAGAAAGGGGAGGGGAGCCTAAGCCGGTCAGAACATCTAGGAACGACCTACCTGGACAGGTGGCCAGGGACCAGCCAGGGACCCTTGTGAAGGCAGAGCAGGGCCTTCTTGGACTTACTTATTGCTCGAGGTAGATGGTGCATAGAAGACCCCCCTCACGCAGTGGCTGGCACTTGTAGGGACTCCGCGATCTCCCCCAACCACCTCATCTTGCCGGCACTTCCCCCAGTGGTACTGTCGTGTACTTCAACCCAAATGTTGAGGCCAAGGCTCAGCCTGTCGTGCTGTCCTGTCCGTGCACCTGGCCCTGGGTGTTCTTGGTCCCTCCAAACCTCCAAAGCAGAAGAACCAGGAGGTCCCAGCCCCAGGATTCAGCGCTCATCATAGACCGTGCTCTCGTAACTTCTCACTTAAATCCCCAGAGTAGAGCAGTTCCTTGTTCTGTGTGTTCAGAGGGCAGGGAGAGCAGGATCTGCTGGGGGGGATGGGGCGGGGGGGCCGCCCGAGCATTTTGGCCTCCAGCTTTGCTCCCCTGCCTGGCCTGACTATTCAAGAACATTGCGAAAGCTCTTGGCATGTGTGGCCGCGTGGAGGGCCAGGCCCCCAGCAGAGGCTGCAGCCCCACTGCTGAACTAGGCCCTTCTGATGTAGGATCCTCGGAGCTGAGAAGGAAGGAGGCGGTGAGTCAGAGGCTCAGACCCCACGGGAGGGAGAGCACGTCCGTCGACTCTCTCTGGACAGCAGTCTGCAGTTTATGACCAAGAGGCTTCATGAGGTTGGCCTCTGTTCCTGCTGATTCCCCTTCTGAGAAAGAAGCCTGAGGACGTGAGCAGAGGCCCAGGCTAAGCTCGTCTGCATGTTCATCACAGCCTTGTCCGTACTAGTGAAAAACTGGAGGCGACCAGCGTGGGGAGGGATGCTGAGACGGTTAAGGAATTTCTGTAAAATGCATTTGCTAGATGGTTTATTATCTACTAATAAGTAAGGATTTTTTAGAAAAACAATTTCAAGATACTTAGATGGTGGGGGCACCTGGGTGGCTTAGTGGGTGAGCGTCTGCCTCGGGCTCCGGGCGCAACCCCGGGGTCCTGGGATCAAGTCCCGCATCGGGCTCCCTGCAGGGAGCCTGCTTCTCCCCCTGCCTCTCTCTCTCTCTCTCTGTGTCTCTCATGAATAAATAAATAAAATCTTTAAAAAAAAAGATTTTTAGGGATCCCTGGGTGGCGCAGCGGTTTAGTGCCTGCCTTTGGCCCAGGGCGTGATCCTGGAGCCTCGGGATCGAATCCCACGTCGGGCTCCCGGTGCATGGAGCCTGCTTCTCCCTCTGCCTATGTCTCTGCCTCTCTCTCTCTCTCTCTCTCTCTGTGACTACCATAAATAAATAAAAATTTAAAAAATAAATAAATAAATAAAAATAAAAAAAAGATTTTTAGATGAAAAGTAAAAATGCTTAATTCCTCATAAGAGACATGACACGTATGTATAGGATAATCACAATTTCATAGGGATATATCCTATAGTTGTGTACACGTCTATACTGTATGTATTGTATACGGATAATATGTACCGGACTCACGTATAACACATGAGTGTGGACAGTAAAAAACCTGGAAGAAACCAAAACATTTAAAAATGCTAACTGTAGGCTAGTAGGTTTGTAGATGATAGGCTTTCTCTTCTTGTATTTTTCTACTTTTCCAAGTTTTTCTAGTGAGTGTCTTGTTTTATAAGAGCTAACCTTTATTAAGCTCGCTCTCTGGGCCACTGTGCTAAGCATTTTTCACACTGGTTTGGATTGCTGGTGTCTCCCCAAATTCCTATGTTGAAATCTTTTTTTTCCTATTTTTTTTTATTTTAATTTTTTTTTCCTCTGTTGAAATCTTAACCTCCAAGGTAATCATATTAGAAAGGGGGGTCTTCAGCAAGTGACCGCCTCATGAGTGGGATCGGTGCCCGTATGAGAGAGACCCCGGAGGGCTTGTCGCCCCTCCAGCCCCGTGAGGTCACAGCCAGCGGCAGCCCGCTCGGGGCTCAAGAAGCAGGTTCTCAGTAGACTCCGAGCCTGCGGGCACCACGATCACAGCCTCAGGACGGTGAAGTTCTGTTGTTCACAAGCCACTCGGTCTGTCATATCCTGTCAAAGCAAATCCAAGTGGACGAAGACACACGTTATCTCATTTTATTTTTATAGCGACTCGGTGGGATGGATACCCTTATTTTTTTTTAATTTTTTAAAATAAAGATTTCATTTATTAATTATGAGAGACACAGAGAGAGAGAGACGCAGGCAGAGGGAGAAGCAGGCTCCGTGCGGGAAGCCCGATGTGGGACTCGATCCCGGGACCCTGGGGTCACGTCCTGAGCCGGAGGCAGATGCTCCACCGCAGAGCCACCCGGGCATCCCAAGATACCCTTATTTTCTAGATGAGACAGTCAGAGCTCACGGGGCATAAGGAACTTTCCCGGAGCCACCGGGTTCGTACACAGCAGAGCCACATCCTGAACAACACCCCAGAAGAGGTTCCGACCATAAACGCGGGCCTTCGGGTGGGAACGGGTGGGTGGGCCCATCTCCTGCCTCGGACGGAGCCCTGGTCCCTCGCTGTTCTCTGGCAGCTCTGGTCAGACCTGACCGACCTCTCCAGTCGGAGGTGGCCCCGCGCAGAGCCCTGGGCCGGGACCCGCAGGACAGCTGCGTGCGGCCTGGTGCAGGCAGTGTGGACAGGTGCGCTGCCCGTCTGCCTGGCGCGGGGGGAGGCAGAGGGGGCGTTGCCCGGCGCCAGCTGCTGGGGCACCCCGGACGCTCTCCTGGCAGCCTCGGGGCCCCGAGGAGCTCCACTCTGGGACCTGGCGGCCCTCGGCCCCCTTCCGGTGATCAGGGTCCTGGGGGAGGGGAGGCCCCTCTCCTGCAGCCTGGCCTCCTGCCTCGGCTGAAGTCAGGCCTGGCGTCTCCGCGTGCGTGCCTGCGTGACTCCCACACCAAGTGCTGCTGCCCGGGGGCTGGGGGGCGTGTCCTGGCTTGGCAGCCCTGCGCTGGCACGGGGCGGGGGTGGGGGGCGGCAGCGTGGTTTCAGCCTGGCTCTGAGGGAAGCGGCTGGAGCCAGCAGGACAGGGGTTCTCGGCTTTGCTCAAGACACACAGGCAACCAGTGCTTTCTCCCCACTGCTCAGGAAGGAGAGGAATAAGGGAAGTTGAATTCTCCCCCGTGATGGAGTTGCTTGTCCCACTTCTCAGATGGTAAAATTAAGGCCTAGAGACTGAGTAATTGAGGGAGATGCTTAGCACTGGAATCCAATCCAGTGGTCTGCCTCCTGGGCTACTCTTGATTTGGGGGCCTGCCTGCAAGTGAGGTCTCATGCCTCTTACCCGCACTCGTACCCCTCACACATCCGGGGGTCTTTGAGGGAAGGAGAGCCTCTTGCTAGCGTAGCCGGCCGAAGGCTGACTTCACTTTGCAGGTCTGGTCTGTAGCTCAGAGGGTTTGCGGTCCGACGGAGAGTGCAGCCCCGTCCAAATGCCAGGGTGTGGCGGCCCAGCCCTGGCGTGAGCCTATACGCGGCAATGGGGCAGGGCCTCTGGGCTGCAGGGCTGTAAGCGCCCCCAGACCCCTCCCGGCCCAGCGCCCAGGAACCGCCCTCCCCTGCCCCAGCCCAGTGGCCCTGCAAAGTGCATGGGCCTTGTTGAGTGATCCGTCCTCCGTGAGCCGGGCTGGAAAAACCATCCATGGAAGGACGTTGCAGGCTTTGAGTCGAGGGAGAACAACTACAATAAAGCAGAGTGTGAGGAAGACGGAGCTGACAGGTCTGGTGGGAGAGGCAGTCATCTGGCAACTGCCTGGGGGTCGATGCAGGTTCCAGTTTCTCTGTCTGAGATGAGCTGCCCCCCCCCCCCAAGCAGGCTCCACTTACTCCTGCTCCTCCCCCATTCATTAGCTCTAGGGTCCATCTGGAATCTAAGCTACTGCTTGGGAAACCAGAGCTCTAGGAACAGGGGCCTGGAGGAAGTGACTACACACCCCCCCCCCAGAGGTGGGGAAAAGATGGAGGCACAACAGGGACTGTCTGTGGGGCAGCTCCCCGGGGGCCTAGGCAGCTGTGCTCTTGTGATTTAGAACGCCCAGGCTCTCGTGTGCCGTACAGCAAAGCACATGACATACCGGGGGCACCCGGAGCGGGTTCTGGGGCTGGGGGTTGAGGAGCAGGAGGTGTTCTGGAGCAAAGGAGAGCTGTGTCTGGCTGGCTGCACGTACTCTCCACGCCAGCTCGACTTCCTGGGAGGTATTTATAACCCAAGCCTCCAACCCCCTGTGATTTGTGGGACAGCTTTAAACCATTGATTTTCATTAGCACTAAATCATTTCTCTTGGTTAATTGAAAAGGAACCAAGGATACTGACAGTGGAGCCGTTTATATGGATCAAATCAGTGAAAAATGCCAATATGCTGATACAGTGCAAGTCTGCAGCGGGGCGGCTCTGGGGCCCCTCCCTGGAGCTCAGAATTCACTTTTCTCTCAAGGCCGAAGGCTGTGAGAAGCAGCCCCCCGCAGACTGGAGGACCAGGGGATGGACTTGATTCTCAGCAGGAGAGCTGGAAATCAGACATTTGGAAGAAGTTCCAGGGTGGAGAGATGGGGCAAGAGATTCTGGGGGTACTGTTGGAGGGACAGCGAACGGCTCTTCTGCGGAGGTCGTTTAACTTCTGCATCGGCCCGGGCTCAGCCAGAGCGGTCAGGAGGCCAAGGACGCTCCTCGGGAGTGCGATGGAGTCACCCCGAGAATGCTCGTCTGCGCAGGACAGCATTTGGAAGCCCTCTCCTGGGAAGGGGGGTTGGGCTCAGCTGGGCTGGGTCTGGGGGGCAGGGTGTTGGCACCAGCTCGGTCATTTACTATTAATGCCAGGGAGCTCAGCTATACGCTATTACCTGGGGCTAATTGGCCGGCCCTGTCTTCCTCTGCAGGAACGCGTGGCCATCTGGCCAGAAAAAAGAAGAAGACCATCTTGCAGTTCTAAGGTTAAAGGAATTCCTGAGGGTGTTGGCAGAGCTCTGGGCTCCGGGGGTCGAGACGGGGAGGACAAGAAGGAGTTCCACCACCATGGACAATCCTAATCCCCATTCTGAGCCAGGAGCCAGCCAGGCGGGCGCTGGGAGTACTGAGCCCCCCCTACCCCGTGCCTGCCAAGTTCGAGCCAGCAGACCCGTTTCCTTGCCTCCTGCCAATGCTCTCCCCGCACTGGTCATGCTTGTCCCCACGACAGCACGGCTGGCTGCCCGTCCTGTCCCTCTCTCAGTATTGATCGGGGGATCACCTTCTCTGCTAAGGACCAGGCCTAGTGCATGCATGGCCCTCAGCGGGTTTGCTGGAGCCCAAAGCAAAGGTCTGCAGGCTAAGAGCTTGGGGAAGGGGGATGGGTTCAAGTCTCTTCTACTGTGGCCCTACCCCCGTGTACCCACATCTCGGATCTCCCTTTATCTCTGTCCTGAGAGACTGGTGGAGAGAAGAGGCTGGGTAAGAAGGAGAAAACATTTAATAAATGACCATTGTAGTCCTGTCCTCAGCCCTAGGGACCTCCCCATGATGCCCAGCCTCGGAGTCTTATGCAGAGGGGAGTCTGCGTGGTGTGGAGAAGAGCACTGGACCAGGAATCCCCCAGGCACTGCCATTACTCAGCAGTGTGGCTTGGGACAAGCTACTTCCCTAGGCATGGGGAGGTTACCAATTGGCCTCATCCCCCCACCCTTAACTCCATGCACGGGCTGTAGAAAGTCCATAATCCACACGTGTTAAATGGAAGTTGTGTACAGACAGCGAGGGTGTTGGGGCCCATATTTCCAAGGAGAGCCTGTGAGCACCCTGCTGGGGAGCCCAGGGCCCTTGAGGTGGAGAAAGATAGGAAGACAGAGTTCCCCCCTTGCCTCCGGGATGGATGGGAAATGGGCCAAAGGGAAGGGACAGGGAAAGCAAGCAGACAGACTGAAGCCACAGATAGGTGTGTGTGTGTCAGTGTGTAGACATGAGTGTGTCACTCTGTATACGGTACCTGGCCAAGGTGAGACAACGCATGTCACCTCTCTGCGGGGGCATCAGAGGACACAGCTCTCTGCTGAGGTCTTCAGCCTCCAGGGGCCAGAATGAACCTCCAACCAAAGTAAGCCCCGACCTGGGGTTCGGCCCCGGCAGGAACCGGTCAGGCTTTCAAGGGCAGAAGACAGTCAGCGGCCGGGAGAGGAAGAAAGCTTGCGGAGAGGCTTATGTGAGTCCAGGAGCCTTGTCCCTGAAAGTCGTCCTGTCCACCTTCCGCCTCTGACAAGGTTGCCCCTAAGCCGAGCTCAGCTGTCAGGACTGCATCAGCTTCAGAAGGCGGCTCCGGGAAAGGGGCCCTTCCCCCCTCTCTCACTGACCCCTGCCACCATTAATTTTGGAGGCTTCCCCGACTTGGTGTATCCTCCTTACCCCGCTCCCATGTAAACCGTCTGTCCTCTTCATACTCACAGGAGGAAATAGAAAATTAAGATAAGAGGGAAATATATAGTGGTAACATTTATGTTGCTCTGACTGGAGACGGTGACACAAGGTCCCAGTGGGGAATCTGAGCGGAGCAGGGAAGGGAGATACAACACTGTGCTGATGAACTATTCGACTTAATAATAACTAGCATTTATTCGGTGATTTGTATGGGTTTGTGTGAGCCAGGCACTGTCTTCAGTGATTTTCCTATAATAACTCACTGACATAATATAATGTTTTTATAACATTATAAAATAGATGCTGTTATTATTATTCCTGTTTTACAGATGGGGAGGCAGATGAAGGAAGTTAAATAACTTGTTTAGGACCCCAAGCTAGGAAGCAGCATGCCAGCTAGAGTTGCCGGGGGTGGGGGTGGGGGTGTTGGGAAGATGGGGACAGAGGTGGTGGGAAAACCTTCCAGGTCCTGCGTCCTTCACCACCACCCTCTACTGTGCAGGGTCTGTACCTCAGTGCTGGAGTCCAGAGACACTCCGAGCCTTTACCGTGAATGATTCCTGTATTTTTTCTTTCCTTCTTCCTCCGAATCCGACTTCTTCCTTCCTATTTTGCAGCTTTTATTTTATTTTTAAAAGATTTTATTTATTTGTTCATGAGAGACAGGGGGAGAGAGGCAGGGACACAGGCAGAGGGAGAAGCAGACTCCGTGCAGGGAGCCCGATGCGGGACTCGATCCTGGGATCCCAGGATCACGCCCTGGGCTGAAGGCAGTGCTAAACCACTGAGCCACTGGGGCTGCCCTATTTTGCAGCTTTTAAATAACATACCAAGGAAGAGAAATAATTTACCCAAATTCACTCAGCCTATGATGGAATCATTTGACCCAGAGTAGCACCTCCCAGACTTTTTTTTTTGCATTTCCTTCCTCTCTCCCTTTTTTCTTTTTTTCTTCCTTTTCTTTTCTTTTCTTTTCTTTTCTTTTCTTTTCTTTTCTTTTCTTTTCTTTTCTTTTCTTTCTTTTTTTTAAGATTTTACTTATTTATTCCTGAGAGACACACAGAGAGGGGCAGAGACACAGGCAGGGGGAGAAGCAGGTTCCCTGCAGGGAGCCCGATGTGGGACTCAATCTCGGGACCCTGGGATCACACCCTGAGCCGAAGGCAGAAGCTCAATTGCTGAACCCCCAGGTGTCCCGACCATCCTTCCTTCTGTCTTCCCTTTCCGTTTCCCTTTCCCTTCCCTTCCCTTCCCTTTCCCTTCCCTTTCCTTCTCTCTCTGTCTCCTCTTTCCTTCCATACCCAACCTCTGGACTTTGGGGGGGACCTCGCCCTCCCGCCGCCGGGCAGCCGTGTCCTCTAACGGGGCCCTTGCAGGAGGAGCTGTCCTATCAGCACCACGGCCGCCGCTGCCCAGCCTCAAGGGCGGGGAGGACGCGAGAGTCCTGCTGGGAACCTGCAGCCGCTGGGCCTCGGGACCTGGGAGGGACCAGGATACAGTACCCGCTTACCCGCCCTCATCCCGCCTCTGGCCCGCAGACCCCAGGGAGCTAGCGCTTAAGTTCTCCCCACGTTCTGAGCTAGAGTCAAATATTTATAGGCCACGAATACTTCCTGGCTCCGGGGTTTGCAGAGCATTGGGGAGCCAGTAGCCTCCGTTTGTCCTGATGGGGCCTGAGGCCAGAATGATTCAAGGCTGAAAAAGGCTGGGAGGTTGGAGGTGGAAGGGAGGAGCGGGGGAGGTCTGGATTGAGGCTGTAGGATAAGCCGCAGAGCAGGGTGGGTACAGACTCAGGTTGGGTCCACTGCGCCGCTAATGTTGGCTCTCCCGGTTACTGGCTGTGTGATCACAAACTCCTTAGCTTCTCGGGCCTTGGTGTCTGAGCCCGTAACGTGGGGATGATAATGTAACCGCCGACTCATAGGGCAATTGCAGTTAATATAGGTAAAGAACCCAGAACGGTGCTTGACATGCAGACGGTAAGGCCAACTAATAAGTGTTGGATTTAAAAATAAAAGACCCCAGGGCAGCCCGGGTGGCCCAGCGGTTTAGCGCCGCCTTCAGCCCAGGGCGTGGTCCCGGAGACCGGGGTTCGAGTGCCACGTCGGGCCCCCTGCATGGAGCCTGCTTCTCCCTCTGCCTGTGTCTCTGTCTTCCTTTCTCTCTCTGTATCTCATTAATAAATAAATTTTTAAAAAAGACCCCAGGGCGAGGATGAGAGAGTAGACAGTTGGGGTGTAGATGGAAGAGGGGGAGCCAGATGAAATGGAAGTACATGCTGGGTGGGGCTGCGTGCTGTACTAGGGACTGGGACTGTGCCCCTCTCCCTGGAAGCCACCAGCCTCTGGACTCACCTGCCATCCATCAAATTGTTCCAGTCTAGGTCTAAATTTGTCTCCTCCGGCAGCCCTGGTGGCGCAGCGGTTTGGCGCCGCCTGCAGCCTGGGGTGTGATCCTGGAGAGCCGGGATCGAGTCCCACATCGGGCTCCCTGCATGGAGCCTGCTTCTCCCTCTGCCTGTGTCTCTGCCCCTCTCTCTCTCTCTCTCTCTCTCTCTCTGTCTCTATGAATAAATAAATAAAATCTTTTAAAAACATAAAAATAAATAAATAAATTTGTCTCCTCTTCTGAGAAGAGCAGCTGTTTTCCTTAACATAATTTTTGCCATTTCTTGAGCCTCTACTATGTGCCAGGCGCCATGCCAGGTACCTTATCTGTATCCTCTCATTGAATCTTTATAAAACTCTAAGTTTTTGTTTTGTTGTTGTTGTTGTTGTTTACAGATGGTTTTTTTTACAGATAAAGGCTTTGGGCTCAAGAAAGTTAAGATACCTTATCTATTTTTTTTAAGGATTTTTATTTATTCATGAGAGACACAGAGAGAGGCAGAGAGACACAGGCAGAGGGAGAAGCAGGCTCCATGCAGGGACCCCGACGTGGGACTCGATCCAGGGACTCCAGGATCATGCCCTGAGTCAAAGGCAGATGCCCAACCGCTGAGCCACCCGGGCATCCCTAGATACCTTATCTAAAGCCATATAGCAAGAAGTAGCAGGTCTAGGATTTGAACCCAGGTCTTCCTGACTCAATAGCCTTTACTCTTTCCACTACAAAATTTCCAACTGTCTAGTTTGCCGTCGCACCCACTGGGGGGGCATTCGGGTGTTATTACATCCAGCTTGGGCAGTGTTCTTCGTGTTGACTTGCTGTAGATATCTGATGAGAGCCTGGCAGGTACTTTCATCCTCCTTTGCTCTGCGGGCGGCTCCGGAAGAACCAGGCAGTTCAGCCTCCACCCGAGGGCGTCTGGGATGGAGGGACACTTGGAAAAAGGTTCTCTGTCCTTGTGATCATAATGACAATACTTGTCGACTCCTTGCTGTGTCCCAGGTACTGTTCTAGGCACTACAGTTATGGACTTATTTACTCTTCAAAGCAATGAGGAGGTAGGTCCTAGCCTCAGCCTCATTTTACAGCTGAGGAAACTCAGAGTTTATGGGATTTGCCCAAGGTCACACCCTCAGCAAATGGCAGAGCCAAGCTTCGAACCTAGGCCCTGTGGCTCCAGCATTTGTTCTCTCACCACTATATTCCTCAGAGTCTCTTGGAAGAGCAGTACCTTGGAGCACTGACAGATGGACCACGGGCATGCGAGGTTCAGTCATCAAGTCTGCTCCCCAGACCTCAAACCCCCATCCCCCACCCCCCAACCCTGCTGCCGCCCCTTCCTTGGAGCCTTCCCAGATTCTGCTTCATGGTCAGACTGACGCACACACGTCCCCACAGCACTTTATTTTGCCTCTTTTGGTGCAAAATGTGCTTGTGATGACTGTGCGTGTTTCCCCCCACCAGATCATTGGCTCCTTGAGAGCAGAACCTGGGTCTCAGCCGGTGCTCGACTGCTCTAGCATCTGGCAAAGCACCTGGTGTATGGGAGGTACTCAACCAAGGTGTGGATGGTTGAGCAAAAGGATCGTGTAGTGAATCCTTTTGAAAGCCCGATGAGCTTTTGTAATGGGAAGTACTGACTCCCTAATGTAACTACGGAGGAGGGAGCCCCAGCAGGCGGGGACTAAGGAGCACGTGAGACCCCCTCCTTGAGTCTGCTCAAGGGGTTAAGTGACATTCCAGATCAGAGCACTCAGGAGGAGGAGGAAGAGAGAGCATGTTTAGGAGTGGGGGATCTGGCGGGCGCCCCCGATCCGACATGTGTGTGCACACACACATTTGCATGTCCATGTTCACGTAGGAAAGATGTAGGCTCCTTGCTGACACTCCCAGCTCCCCGCCTCCTGCCCGTGTGCCTCCCCAGGTATAGTGACGACATCTATACTGAGAGCCAAGCTCTCTGGCTTGAACAGGCCCCGTCCAACACAGACAGAGATGGTCCAGCTCCCGGGCAGGGTTCTGTGTGACAGTGAGAACCAGGAAATGAAGACCGTTACAGCCAACCGTGTTCACCCCAAGAGGCCGAACATTTTCTGATACTACCTTACTCAGCCTGCTCAGGACGTGAAGAAACAAGAAGGCAGCAAGGATTTCTCCTCATTTCAAAGGAGAAACTGGGCCCCAGAGCACACATGGGAGCCTCCCAGTTTCTTCAGTCCATTAAGAATGCAGCTTGGATACCAGAGTCAGTAGACACCTGGCTGGGCCCCAGGAGAGGTCATCTGGACTCGCCTCACTCTTGAGCTTTGGAGGCACCACTACCCATGTGTCTCCACTAAGACCCCATCCCCCATGAGCACTCTTTACCTTTTTACCCAGGCCTCCCATCTGCTAGAGACTTGTAACTCCATAGTCTTCATCCTCAACCCTCACCTACCCCAGGTGTGCCACTTGCTACCGACTGAGCATATTAAGCGCGTGGCCAGACTGGATTTGGCCCATTCTCTCCCTCTCCACCCCTATTCATTGCCTTCAGCCTCTGACGGGGCGATGCCCTAGGACCATCTTGGCCTCCAGGACCAACCAAAGTCAAACAGCATATGAAGGGTACAGGGAAAGCTGGCCAGATCTGAGGAATGCTGGAGAAAAAAGGAAGGAGGAGGAGGAGGCCTCCTCCAGAGCTGCCCATGACTGATGTTCTTTTCCAATTTTCACCTGTGAACCAGGTTTATGCCCCCATCCTGTTTCCCACAATCTCTAGGAGGCCCGAGCTGTCAATCACGGCAAGGACAATGTTGATAGGGAGGCTGAGGAGTGCATCCTGAGGCTGGACGTGCATTCGATGGCCATGGACTAGGGGATCCGTCCTTGGGCCCCAGGGTCCTGCTCATCTGCTCTTGACGCACAGCCTTCCTGCTTTCTAGCTGTGTATGTTCTCGGGGAGCTTGCTTAACCTTCCCAGCCTTGTTTTCCTGACCTGGCGGATAGGGATAATAGAAGCCACTTCGGAAGGTTGTTGTACAGATTAGAAAGCATGTCTCAGTGAGAGAGACACTGATGACGTCTGGGGAAGATACGCTGGTGTCCTCTTGAGATCTCTGTAGAGATACTGAGCACCCGTGAGCTCCCACTCGAAAGGCAAACCAGGAAGGCTCCTTGTGTGGCCCCTTTCCCACCAGGCTCAAAGAACCCAGTGTGTTTGGGGATCCCTCGTCCACAACCCCAAAAGCGGTCTGATGCTCCCAGACTCGCACCTGGGACGGTGGCCGCCCCTCCTGTGCACATGCTGCTCCTGGTCTAGGTGGGGCCGGCCTCTGGGCCGGAGGAGAGGGCCTGGCCCCAGCTGCAGGGGAGAGGGAGGGGTGAGGCTCCTGGACCTACCGCAGGAATGTTTTTATATCCTCTTCCCATCAAGCTTTTGAAAAAATGATGATCCAGTGAAAGCAGCCACTGCATCTGCTCCATTAGCAAGTGAAGTAGAAGCAGCTTCTGGGCCTTAAGGCTCCCTTGGCTGGAAGTCTGGCCAGTCCTAGATGTTAGGGCCTGGGGGAGTCTGGGCCAAGGGGAGCTGGGGATGCCTCGGGGACAGTGTAGGTGAGCTGGGCTCTTGGGGGATCCCTGGACACGACAACGTGGGGGGAAGAGCAGTTCACGGGAGAGGTGCAGGCGCACCGAGATGCTGTTCCGGGTTCTGTCACAGAGGTAGCTCCCAGAGGGGGTGCCTGCGTGGCCGAGGCCCCCACACTGGGATCTGACGGGGGCTGGGCCTACGGGGAGAGGCACAGGTGGCCCGTGTGGTCCTGTGCCAGTGGAGGGATTGAACGTGGGAGTGCTGCAGTCTCTGGGGCGCGGGCCGCGGTGGCTCGGTGGCCTCGGGTCCTTCTCATGGGGGGTCAGCCGATGAGTTCAGCCGGCCGGCGCACGGCTCAGCTCTGTGCTGGACGCCAAGGTCAGCAGCTCAGGGCCACACACACCTTCCACCAGGCCCGTTCTTATCCCTCTGGCCCAGCCTGGCATTGTCACCGGTGCACGTAGCTGACAACCAGTGGAGTGGCTGGGGAGAAGAAGGGGGACACCGTCCGTTGCTCTCCCCTCTCCTGGGGGAGAATTCCCACAACGTCTTGAGGGCAGGCTAAAGCATGATGTTCCTTCTGAATCGTAAAGACCTCCTGTCACTCCACCTGACTGCAGCGGCTGGATTTTATCCAGTTCTTATTGTGCAGGCTGGGCGTGGAGAGTCTCACAGCTGCCGTGAGCACCCGCTTGACACCCTCTGAGATTTCTTTGTGAAAGTCCTTCTCAGGCCCTCCTGTGGGGCTGGGGCTGGGGACGGGCAGGGTGCCCTGCACGGGAGACGGTGGGCAGGCGGAGGGGGACTCAGAGTATCCTTTCAGTCTACGGCCTAGTGGGGGGTGTAAGGTTGACGGGAAGGACGCAGGAGTCAGGCAAGCCTTGAACGCGGTCCGGTGGACCCAGGCCGCCACTGGAGGAGTGGGGGCAAGCTGGCTGTGGGCACCCAGACACACGCGGCTTTGCCTTCTCTGCTGGAGGAGCTGGGGGCTCCTGTGGCCCATCAATAGTGGCGTCAAATCAGAGGAAACGGGGAGGGGATCATAGCATTTTGCTTCCTAGTGGAAATTATTTCGTCCATTAGTGGAGCAGTCCTGCAAGCCCCGACTCCGCCATTCCACACTGTGGTTCTGTAAATCCATCAAGGTTTAGGGGTCCACGTTGACTTCTCATATGTAGCCTGTAAGTGGTCCTCGGCCACGGAGTCAAAGGTCAGAGAAAGGTCGACAACAGCCATAACAACCCGCGAGGTTGCCGACGGCCCCCTCTGCCATATAAGGGGGACAGCCCGGTGGCCTCAGGTAGACCAGCCACACTGTGATGGTCTTTTCTCTGCTCACATGCCCTTTGTCTCCATCTTCACCCAGTGGCAGTCAACCTGGGCATTTTCCTCACATGTGATCATTTGCCTACATTTTTCCTCCTTCCCCTATAGGATACATTCCTAGGCCGGGCATTGTTCCCACAGCAGTGCCAGAGTGCCCTGCGGCCCTGCACGGAAGCTCGATATTATACATTCTCTAAAAGGCACTAAATTTGATAGTGAAAAATGCTGACATTTAATCTGCATCTCTACGATTTTTTTTTTAAGATTTTATTTATTCATAGAGACAGAGAGAGGGGGGCAGAGACACAGGCAGAGGGAGAAGCAGGCTCCATGCAGGGAGCCCGATGTGGGACTCGATCCGGGGTCTCCAGGATCACACCCTGGGCTGCAGGCGGCGCCAGACCGCTGAGCCACCGGGGCTGCCCCATCTCTACGACTTTAAGGAGGCCTTTTGTTTTTGTTCGGTTTTGGCCGGTTGTGTGTATTATTTTGTGGATTCCTTGTTCAGGCCTTTTGCTCTTTATTCTATGGGGTGTTTGCTTTCTCTTATCAATTTGGTAGAACTTCCTTGTCCCCCATAGATGTTGCAAGTATTTTCATAGGTTATTGATGGCTGGGATGTTTTGAAAGGGCTTTTGTGTCCATACAGAGATTTTTATTTTTATGCACTGAAGTGTATCAGTGTTTTCCTTTATAATTTATGCCTCTAACATGGGACTTTTTTTTTTTTAAGATTTAAATTATTTATTCATGAGAGACACAGAGAGAAGCAGAGACACAGGCAGAGGGAGAAGCAGGCTCCATGCGGGGAGCCGGACACAGGACTCGATCCCAGGACTCCAGGATCCCACCCTGGGTCTAAGGCAGGCGATCAACCAGGGATCCCCAGACATGGGACTTTTAAAGGCCTTTCCCACAACGAAATTATGGAAACATTTGTGCGTGTCCTGCAAATCCTTGTATGGTTTCGTTTTCTGCATTTCCTACATTTAACTCTTTCGTCCATCTGGGATTGATTGATCGTGTCTTTGTAAATGGCTTCAAATTCCCTGGGAAATGAAAGTGATTAATAGAGCAATTCATTAATTAACATGGCAAGGAGGAGAAGCTGGTAGAGGAGGAGAGGTTGAGGATATGGGAGAGGGATGGGGTAATTAATGGATCAAGGGCTGAGAGAGAAGGGGCTGAGTGAGGGCTCCAGGGTGCACAGGGAAGGGCTATGAGGAGGACTGTGAGCCCAGTGCCTGAATCTCCAGTGACCGAGAGGGTGGGGACAGGGGGAGGGAGGAGAGATGGCATCAATGAGGACCAGTGAATGTTACGAGCCAGGTGGCCCGAGCTGAGGGTGGGGGGAGGTTTACAAGTTTGTGGTTTGTGGGGACTGAGATCGCCCCATCTCTGGACCCAGCGGGACCTGGACGATTACGCTCCGCCGGACAGGTATCCTGGGCGCTTTTATCAGATGAGGTGGCAGGTGGGAGGAACATGCAGAGAAACGGCTGAGGGCACAAGGGGGTTGGGCAGAGGATTCTAGACTCAGGCCACAAGGAAGGATCCGAGGAGGAGAGTCTATGAGTCTATCCCTGATCAGTGCAGGGCAGCAGAGGCCAGGGACGTTAACTCAACTCCATTGCACAGAGCACCGTGGTTCACAAAGCACCCTCGTGTGTGTGTCTGCTTACGAGCCTCACGGCGGCGTTTCAGAGCAGAGAGGGCACGGGCTTGTGGGCACCGATGGAGTCAGGACGTGCAGCCCCGAGTCCTGATGCCCAGCCTGGAGCCTGGGGCCTCCTCGGCTGACCCCAGCTTCCTCCTTACCGGCTCAGGGGCAGGAGCTTGGGATGGTGCCTGACGCTCTCTCCTCTCCTCTCCCTGCAGGACAGTAGACCTCATCGCTGCCGCGCTAACCATGAATGGGATGGCCAACGTGAACTCTGCCAGCCGCCCCCACTATGCCTCCTCCATCCCTGTGCCTCGAGCTGCTTCCCAGACCAGGATCCACACGCCGGGCGCCTCTCCCCAGCTGCGGCCACGCCAGGCTGGCCTGGCCCTGAGCCCCCAGCGTGCGGCCTCCCCAAGACTGGGCAAGGCGGGAGGCCCTTCCAGAAACTCCTCTCCTAAGGCCTCCCGGGGGAGAGGCTCCCCCAAGCCTCCTGGGGCGGCGAGGGAGTCAGCGGAGGGTGGTGAAGGCCTTTCCAGCTCCCCATGGAGCAGTCCCAGGGCAACCCCAAAAGCAGCCCTCTCCAGCTGGGCTGGGCCCAGAAGAGCTGGGGAGACACAAGGCACCCAGGGAAAGAAGAAGGTGGCTCCAGAAGGGATTCCAGTCCGCCAGACCCGGGGCAGGAGCCCATCCCGAACGAGCTCTCGCGGAGACACTCAAATACCAGGGGCTCCTGAAGGTCGAAAACCTCCTAGCTACCCAGGAAAGGATCAAAGGGATACAAACTACAAAGGTTCGGGGGTCCTGAGGTCTTTGGAGCCTGATGCTGGGGCAACGTCAGGGGCTTCCTCCCCGGGGTGCAGCCCCGTGCAGAGCAAACGCCCCTCGCCCACCCCAGGGGCCATCAGCTTCGCCTCGGGCCATCAGCAGAGTCAGCCGGTCACAGCCACAGTGGCCCCCTTTCAGTACAGGTGAGCGGGGGGAGCAGGTGGGGAGGGAGGCAGAGAGCGGGGACACAGCAGCAAGCCCAGAGAGGAGGGGGCCTCTGTGCTGAGGAGCGGTGACCGACCCACCAATGGAGGGGCCTGAGTATAGGCTGGACGTAGGGGGCTGGGATCGCTGACGTAGGATTGGGGACATCCAAGGGGGCCCAGGATCCAAGCTCTGGTACTTCTCAGAAGACTCACCCTGGGGACTCCATGACAGGCGGGCTGATAAGGGGAATCGCCCCGGAACGTCCATTTCCCTTGGTCCCGGAGACAGGAGTGTGTTAGGGTAGCGTGGATGCTTGAGCAGCCACAGGTGCAGGCAGGTAGGTCCGTCCCAGCCAGCTCGTCTGGGACACTGGCCACCACTGGCTGTTGGGCGAGGTGCAGCATCGAGGGCGTGGTCCCTCCCGTCGTGGCGAGTGAAGTCTTAGCCTCTCCTTGGCACCCCCAGAATCTTCTGTGTGTCTCTCTCCACGTACCCTGTTTCCTTCTGCACGGCGTTTCCCTCGTGCCTGGCACCCCAGGCGCAGCCAGGATTGCTTCCTAAACGGCCCGACAGGGGTTTCACCTTCCTAACAACGCGATCAACAAACGCGTCTCTAGTTTTCTCCGCACGGGGCACATTGAGCGCCTGGAAAAATGTGTCCATCAAGTACATATGCTTTTTTTTAATAAAAACCTAATTTTGATAAAATGGTCATGATAGAGGTAAACCAGGTTTTAATTACCAAGGGTCACACAGTTTAGAGATGCTCGAATGAAGTTCCTCCCTGGCTAGCCTGACTTCCCGGGCTTTGTCTCTGTGCTCCAGTGAGGAGAAATGCATTTCCACCTCCGGGGTTTAGAGAAGCTCAGGCACTATCCCCAGCGCGGTGGGGGTGTCTGTGGCCCCAGAGCTTCTGGAGGGCGGGGGCGGGAACTGCTAGGACCTTGCTCTCCTACTGGACAGAAGCCATCAGTCGCCTCAGTCTCCGGAAGGTTCCAGGCGCCCTCACACGTAACAGACGCGCAGGGCCCGGGGCGAGGGAGCCAGCAGGCCACGGCTGCTGCCACGGGCTCGGGCCTCTTTTCGAGGATCACATTCCCCGGAACACCATATTTTAAAAGGGGCACCGAAGCCCAAAACCACATTTCAAGGAAGACAAACAGGTTGGTGAGGGATCCAAAAACAGCGTCGGAAGAATGATTAAGGTCGCCGAGGCGGTTTACTTTGGAAAAAGGAGACTTAGCGAGGGTCTGAGAGCTGTTCTCAAATATTTGAAGAGCTGTTGTGTCGTAAGATGAACCGGATTTACTTGGTGTGGCTCCAGAGCACTGAGTCGGCGTCACGGTGGTTAGAAGCCCGTTGGAGACAGACTGGGGGCTCAGCAGGGAGAACTTTCTAGCAACGGGAGAGGCTTACGAATTACCGATAAGGTGGTGAGTTCCCCGTCACGGCAGGGATCCGAGCCCACATGACAATCAAGGGAAGGGCTCACTCGGGGGTGCGGGCCCGCCCAGTATGGCCCAGTACGGCCCAGTACCGCCCGCCCAGCACACCCAGGTTCCTCCTGCGGGCCCTCAGGAGCTGCGCCCGGCCTTGCAGCCAGGAGAGCTCGGAGCCAGTGCGGCACAGCCCCCGGGGGCCTCCCAGGGGGAACGGGTCTCGGCCCCCCCGCCCGCCTTCCTTCTGGATCCCGCTCCGGAAAAGCGTCTAGGCGTTAAATTGCTTGAGATTCTACATCATCTGCCCTACAGGCCCCCTGGCGGATTTAGAGCCTGACATTTTCCAGAGGGGTCAGAACTTCTCCCTTTTCGGACATTTCGGGGCAACCTGAACAGAACCGTGTTTCCTTCGCTCCGCAAACGTTCATTGTACACAGACCTGGAAACGGGTCGTACCGACCTCGGCGCGGGCGGTTTTCCGGTTTTCTTCACTGTCCACCTCCTAGACCCGGTGTCTCGGGCCCCGGCGTAGGGTTGCAGGGAGGGTCGTGGCTCTGGCAAGGGCGGAGGAGGACGGAGGGCACCCCGAGGTCCCGCAGGCCGGTGGGTGGGGCCCGGAGCCGCTGCCACAGGTCACTCTGCCAAGGGCCTGGCTGGCTGCCTTGCAAGCTTTATAGCCGGGGCGCTGCCATCTGCTCCCTAGGACTCACCGACGTCTTCTCACGGACATCTGCCCCTGCCCCCGGCCCCTTGGCCTTTCTGCAAAGCTCCAGCTGCTCGCAGAGGCAGAGGTCATCAAGCTGCCCGCCGCCTCTGCCTCCTGCCTCTCCAGGGGGCAGGTCCGCCCCCAGCCATCTCCTTCCAGGCTCCGTCCTTCCCAAGGCAGCGGCTCTCCTGCCTCATCTCTGACCCGCCACCGCCTCCCTCTGGTCACCCCTGCTGGCTGGACCCACAGAAGACCAATGCCTCTCGGGGGGCTCTCCAGGTCCTGGGGTCTCCTGCCTCTACTGCCTCTAGCTGGTTCCCTCAGATCCTCCAACTCCGGCTCCTCTGCTCTCCCGGGGAAGGGCCTCCCACAGCTTCACCACCTTGTGGCTGCTTTTGACCACCTGCCAAGTGCTCTCTCTTTCCAGCAGTTCTCTCTATCATCTACCATCTATTTATCAATCTATTATCTATCAACCTATATCTATCATCTATCACCTATCTATATCTATCGTCTATCATCTATCAGAGACAGCGCACACATGCAGAGGGAGTGATAGGCAGAGGGAGAAGCAGACTCCCCACTGAACAGGGAGCCCGATGTGGGGCTCCATCCCAGGACCCCAAGATCATGACCTGAGCCCAAGGCAGACGCTTAACTGAGCCGCCGAGGCGCCCCGTTATTGGTTTTCTTCTGTGAGGCTCAAGCCCCCAGCGACTTCCAGCGTAGACGGAGCTTCCATTCGGGCTGGAGAGTGAGGAGAGGCCTGGGCCCCTGGCTGAGTTTGGGGAGGTGGAGGCAGGCCGGGATGAGGGCGTGGAGGCCTTCTCCGGGCTCCCGGGCCAGTGCCCGCTCACTCACGATGGCCCGAGCGGGGTGACGGCGCCCTGTATTTCTAGCGCTAGTTCCGGCCTGCCTGCTACTAGCTCCACGTACACGATGCTGCTCACCGCAACGTGCACGTGACGTAGAGTTCCCAGCCATCTTGGTTGGAGGAAAGGGAAAAACTGGGGCGAGGAAGAGACATCCCGTAGCACTGGGAGGCTCAGGGTCGCCGGCCCAGCCCCTCCCCTCCCCCGCCGCCAGGCTGCCAGAGGGCCCACTTAGCTGGCGACAGCGGGCGTGGGCGGCAGCCCGGCCGGGTAATTGCCTGTAATAACGGCCGCGGCCTTTGTTCCCGGCGCTGTGGGCTGGGGCTGTGCTGGAGCCCGCACGGGGCCGGTGCCCGGAGACCTCACCCTTCCTTCCTGCTGCCGCACCGGCCCAGCGTGGACCCAGCCTCCCGGGAGTCGCCGCGACCTCCGCCGAGCCCCCCTTCTCGGACGTCCTGGCCGCCGCACCGTGGCCAAGCCCGAGGAGGCCTGGGTGGCCCGCAGCCCCCACGAGGAGCCCGTGACCTCACCTTCAGACGGAGCCCTGCCCTCTGGGCACGGACGCAGCTGCAACGCGGGGGCTCGGCGGTGGAGCGGGTGTCTTGGGCCCAGGCCGTGACCCCGGGGCCCCAGGATGGAGCCCCGCATCGGCTCCCCGCAGGGAGCCTGCGTCTCCCTCTGCTGTGTCTCTGCCTCTCTGTGTGTCTCTCAGGAATAAATAAGTAAAATCTTAAAAAAAAAAAAAAAAACAGGCACAGTCTGAGGACAGGGACCCTGGCAGGACCAAGGACCCAAGGCCTGGCGATACTGTGGGTTCCCACTGTCCTGTGGGCCATTGGTGTTCTGGGGAACAGGCGGGACACCAAAGAGGGACTGGCACCAGGCATCCCAGTGCCCTCAGGAGTTCCCCCAGGGCCCCTCCCACGGGCCTAACCTGGCCCAGGTCCTGCTGCACACACGAGTGCACACCTGGATGTATGCTTGCCAGGGAAGGCCCAGCCCAGGGGGGTGCAGAGCACCAGCAGCGGGGAAGAACCGAGCTCCAGGGAGATTTCCTTAGTCCCTCGGAGAAGTTTCAGGGCCAGGACCACCTCTGCTGTGAGTGACCACCCCTTCTCTGTCCACAGGCTGCAGACAGACCAGGAACCCGGCCCCCTCCCTCAGGCTGGCTGGGTCCTTGATGACTACTCTGGCTGCCCTGCAGAGACCGAGGACAGCTTCTCCTGTACAGGTAAGTGTCCTGGAGGGAAGGACTTCCTCCTGGGGTGGGGAGGCCACCAGACTGTCCTCACTGGAAGAAGTGACCTGCCTACACAGGTCCTTCTCTTAACAATGAGACATCAGCCTGCGAACTTCACTTTGAGCTTTTGCCCTGCTCGGCTCAACCCAGAGTTGGTCCGTCCAATCCAGGAGCGCTTCGAGGTCAGGGGAGGAAAGTGGCCAGTGGGTGCCCTGTTTATCCAGTGCTCAGGGCCAGGAGTCACCGAGTCACTGAGGCCATGACAAAAAAGTAATGAGCTGAGAGATCGAGAGCCAGGTTCCATGCAAAGCCCAGACGAACGGTGGGGGTGCTGGGAACCAGCGAGGCAGAGCCACTTGGCTGACTGCCTGACACCTGCTTCCTTTCCCACCTGTCACCTTCCCTGGGGCACCCTGTAGTCACAACACACCACCTGATGCATGTCCTACCGGTAACCGAGCCTCAGGAGCCAGAATGTGAGATTTACACCAAGAGGAGCTCTGAAACTGGGACGCAGTGATACTCTGTAAGGGCAGGGACACTGCTTGTCCCCAGGTGCATCCTCACCCGTGCCCAGCCCACGGCAGGTGCTCTGCAGATGGCTCTGAATGAATGAATGGTGAGCGGATGGGTGAAAGCTTGTGTGCCACGGGTCAGGTCCTAGACTGGGCAGATTCTAAACTCTTAGCAGGGTTTAGGTGTGTGTGTGTGTGTTGGTTTTCTTGCAACATTAAAAAAAAAGTACCTAGAGGATGACTGTGGTACACGAGAGGTACCCGAGACTGCACACTGCAGGGCACCAGCTGTTTGTTTAGTTTCCAAAGGGGTCTTTGCCCCAGGGAAAGGATGAGCTTGCTTTTGGCAAAGCTGAGATTGTCTAGAGGTTTCGTCTTAGCTTCATTTCGGTGCTTTGCTCCTGTGGGCAAAGCTGGGGCACAGAGCACAGCCTGACCCTGGTGTTGCTGGACACCGGCAGCGTGCCGTTCCTGTCCTCTTATCCCCTCTATGCAGGTGGTTGGGTGTTCCCCTAGGCTGCGGGGCCAGGTCCTTCTGGGCTTTCTGCCGGCCTGGGCCCCAGCCGTGATCTTGGGGCCGTCGTGACCCTGAAGACAGAGCAGCAACACTCACTCCATGGCAAGCCTCATAGAGGAGGTTTATGGGGTAGGGACTGGGCATCTAGAAATAAACCGTTGCCTCCCACAATGAGTACACACGCAGAGCAACCAGGGCATGGCAGGGGACAAAGGAAACCAAATTTCACTGGCACTGAAAAACCATCAGAATTAGAATGTGGTAACCAGGAAACTATGTGGGGCTCTATTTTTACATTTGCAGTTTTGCTAGTGTAATGGCTTCCTTATGTGTATGCCACACTGTTGGGGGCTAATGAGCTCCACCTAACCAGGCCCGTTCATAACCATTATCCGATGAGCTGGTGAGAGGACTTTTACTATTAGTGTCTGCTGCTGACTGGCTTTAGGGGTCCCCCGGGCTCGTCGGCTGGAAGCCCATCCTTCCCCGCCGGAAGGATGAACGCGGCTAGTAGATCCCACGTTGGGTTCCTCCGTGGGTGGAGTGCCAGGGGACCTGCGGAGGTGGGAAAAGGGAGCAGCCCTTGCCTCCTCCGGGGCTCCCGGGGAAGAGGAACAAGGTTCTCTGCACTGCTCTGCTCTGGGACTGCCTGTCGTCGTGGCCATCCATGTCGGCCAAGGACACACTGGACGTTTTGATGCGTTGGGTGCAGGGGAAGATGTGCTTTGTAGGGGAGCCCGCACTCTGAGCCTGAAGAAAACAGAGACGAGCAAAGAGACAACGGAAGGCTTCCATTTTACTCCCTGCTCCCTGCCTCTGAACTTCACTCTGAGCACGACGTGGCTCATTCATTCAGCTTTCATTCACTCGACAGACCATCCGTGAGTGTTTGCCTCGTGCCCAACCCCGTGCTCAACGCTAAGGGGCACACATTGAGCATGAAGCCTACTTTTAAAAAAATAAATAATTGAAAACGACATATATATATATATTTTTTAAAACAAAAAAACAAAGAGATGGATAAGACTGTGACCTGTTTCCAAGGAGCTGATGGTCTAGAGATGAGCCGGGCCCAGAGGATGCGCTGGCGCCCTGCAACCTGCCCTTGTGGGAGCTCGTAGGGCAGCCTAGTGGGTCCTACGCCTGCGAGGCCCTGCAGCACGAGGAGGATGCTGGCCTTATGCCCCTTCCCCGATCTGGGGGAGGAGATTTTGGGGCCTGGAAGAAGGGAATGCCGTATCCTACCTTGGCGTCATTTACAGAAGCCACACGGTCCCTGAGCATGCAATTCCCATAGGAGTCTGTGGACGACAAGGGGGCGGGTCTGCTTTCTTCTGTGGCTCAGACATCCTTCCTGCTGGGTTGTGTGCCCATCTCGCTCCCCCTGACCTAGCACGGTGCCCGCTGATCCGTGTTGGGTGGAATGGTAAACTGAGCGAGTGAATAAGGAATCCGAAGTCCGTGCTTGTGGGGTCGTTGATGCTCCGTGGGCCTGTTTCTTGCCGCCTGACGAGGGGCAACCAGCCTTTCCTCTGTTCTCCTCCCAACATGCTCCTCTCTGGCATCCGGGCTCCCAGGGGGGACAGAGGTCCTGAGGGGAGCAGGGAAGGACCAAGACTCTCCTCCACCTTGTGCTGCTTTCTTACTTACTCTGCCTGGAGCGTGGAGTCCACACGAGCTGGGATAACCTGTCGAGCAGGACGGGGATTCCTCACGAGCATGACTTGCCCGCACGTGGCAGTGCTGGGATTTGGCTGTCGTAGGTCCCAGGGCTTCTGCCCCTGGCCCGGGGGCGTTCGCGTGTGTCAGGACCCACTCCCAGCTCGCTGGCTGTGCTGCGGAGGCCCCTGTGCTGCTCCCGGCCGCCGCGTCCCCTTGGCTGCCATCAGCGCAAAAGCAGCGCACGGGCCCCCATTGGGTCTTAATCTGGAAGGCCCAGGGAAGCCAGTGCTGACATTGCTCCGGGCCCACGTGTGCGAGGCCGAGTGCAGGACGACTGGGAAAGGTCGCCCCAAGGTTGACACTTTTCCTTAATTACTTCTACTTTGTGGCGTGTTTGAATGAGCGCTAAGTGGACACATAATGAAGGGATCTTGTCTCATCACAGCCTGTGTCGCTGGGGAACAAGCCGGAGCCTCCTCCCCGCCTTGCTTCTCACACAAGGGTTGGTATATATAGAATAGTAGGGGCGGTGTAGACTTTGGCCTTGTGCTAGAGTTGTTTTGTTTTTCTCCTTCCCTCTTCCATGTTCAGCTGACTCCACCTTTAAGCCATAATTACATTTTTCATGTTTTGTGGATCTGGGACTGGGGATGGAGTGAGTCCCCCTTTGGAGAGAACCTGCAAACCTGGCGAGCCCTCCGCTGGGGCAGGAGAGAGGTCTGGCTGCTACTCTCTGGGAGAGGAATTTGCTCTGGGAGTTCGGGTGGCGCCAGCGTAGTGGTACGAGCCCCACGTGCTCTTCTGGGAGCTTCGGGCCAGATCCAAGGATCCCAGGGCTACAAGTGACTCGAAAAGTCAAAGACCACGTGAAGCCAAAGCTCTGATGAACTTTACCTCTCACCCAGTGATGGCCTCATTCTCCGTGGGGAGAGCTGACGCCAGGCCCCCCGCCTTCTGATGCCCCAAACACTGAAATGACCCAAAGGTGACAACGACTGCCACTTCTTGAGCACCTGCTACATGCGGGGCACGGGGCTGGATGCTTTGGAGGGAGTCCTTCATGAGCATCTCATGCCACCCTTTGCAGGCGGTGCTGTTACTCCCAGGGAAGTTCCACTAAATAGCTGGTCTGGGGACACACGGCGACGGGGCTGTGCCAGGATTTGAACCCATGCTTGTCAGAAAGCCACGCCTTCCACCCTCACTGGCCCGCCTTCCTGTTGCTGCCCCTTGTGGGGTCATCTGCCCCCTGCCTCCCTTAACCTCCAAAACCTGTGGAGAAGGAAACAGGGTCATGAGCCACAGTCCTGCTGACATCTCCGTCCACGCGAGCAAGCCCCGGGATGTCCCCGGCTCCTCTGTCATCCCAGGCCCGTGTCATTTCACGCTGAGTTCACACTGCCATGTTCCCTGCCCTCTGGAGACTTTGAAGCTGAGCGAAGCCTGATGTCCCAGCCATCCGTGGAGAGAGGATGTGCAGACAATTGACTAGAAAACACAGCCCAAGTTCAGGGGCAGGTGGCGTTAGCTGTGTCATCAGGGCGCAGGCGGCTCCGTGTGCTCCAGGCCAGGGGAGGCCCCGGAGGTCGGGGGTCCCTGGAGGCCCCGTTTGGATAAAGCACGTAGCTGTCTGGGACCGAGGAGCCTTCGAGCAGCTGGGACGGGAGGTAATAATCCTGCGCGGCCACAGCGGATGCCTGCCGTGGCTTCCTTGGACGCGGGCGCCGCCGGTGAGCACCTGCAGCCCCTCTAACAACCGTGTGAGGGTCGCACGACCCCCTGCTTCGTCCCATGGCCACTCGCGAGCTGTGCAGCCTTGGGTGTGTCACTTGATGTCTCTGTGCCTCCACGATGACGGTGCCTCCTTCCTAGGGCTGCCCGAGGACCCAGGACACCAACGGAGCTAGAGGGCTCCGGGGAGCACTGATCCATAGCAGCTGCTCCGTATCGTCACTGTTTCCTTCGGAGGGGGCGCTGTGCCAATGTGCCCACTTTACAGATGCCCAAAGGCTGCGACGTGCCGCAGGGGTCCGGCCGGGCCTGGAACCCAGGCAGCTGGACTTCAGAGGCCATGCCCTTAGCATGCGCACCGTGACCTTGCTGGAGGGGAACATGTCCCAAGCCCTGGGGTGCCCCGGGGAGGCGGGAGGGGCAGTGGGATGAGCCAGCAGGACAGAGCCCCAACTCTGGGAGGGGCCTCCGGAGGGAGAGGCCAGAGAAGTGAGGTCATCTGAGGTACCCTGCTGGAGGAGTTTGAAATAGAAACCAGAGGGATCTGGATTCTATTTCCTAGGAGGAGGAAGGGGGAGGGAGGAGGAGGCTGAGGGACTTCTCAAGACAGCCTTTAGCTGGGGATGGGATTAAGCTCCAAGCAGTGAATTTGACCCAGTGGGAGCCATGTTAGTGGAATGTCAAGGATAGTGGAGGCTGGGCAGCCTGGAACCCCCCCACCCCACGTACACATCCGTACCTCCCAAGACTGCTCCCACTTTAGAAGGTGTAATGAATACTCAGCAAACAACACGGACAAGGCCTAGCTTCCCCGTGTCCTGCTCCACCCGAGAAAGCCAGGGCCTCCATACTACCCAACTGCAGAGGAAACTCATATGCTTCCACCAAATCTTTATTAAGTGCTTACAATGTGCCAGGCACTGCTCTACCTTGGAGTCCAACCATGGATGAAACAGGCAAAGGCCTCTGCCCTCGTGATGCAGCGTACAGCCTGTGCAGCTGTGTATGCATAACCTGCACGGTGGCCCTCGAGAAGTCCTGGCTCGGGAATGTGTCTCTCATCCCAAAGAGCAGGACAGAGCTCCCTCCGGCTTCATGACATCTAAGAATATCAACGACAGCAGTCTGTGGACCACCCCCCTTCACCTCGTCTTTATTTTTAAGTTTTTTTTAAGCCTTTATTTACTTATTCATGAAAGACACACACAGAGACAGAGACACAGGCAGAGGGAGAAGCAGGCTCCCTGCAGGGAGCCCAATGTGGGACTCGATCCTGGGACCCGGAGGTCACGCCCTGAGCTGAAGGCAGATGCTCAACCACTGAGCCACCCGGGCGTCCCACTCTTTATACTAGGAAAGAGGAGAAGAGGAAGGTGATAAATTTTCCTCCATGGCTCTAGAGAATTGCGCCCCGTGCCCTGTACATGACGTAGACTCAGCTTCCTCCTGGCAGGTTTCTAGAGACTCAGCTCTCCCCACTTGAGTTCTTCCTGGGAAACCCTGACCCCTCGTTTAGTTCTCCATGTGCCTGTGGGCCACGGGAAGGTCCTGAGGATAAGGGTACGTACTGGGGAGGAGGAGGGCCCGGTTACTAGGAACCTCTCCAGATCCGACCACCCCATGCAACTTTAGAGTGTTATGGGAGGGGGGGCCCTCTGGGGCTGCTGGAAATTTCAGCCACCTGAACTATCTGCTAAACTTTCACCATGTCCTTCCATGACCAACGGAGAGAAACTTCCATGACCAATCCAGAGAAACCCCACTTCAGTGATGCCCCAAAGATTGGGCTTCACAGGCCTTTGTCCCACCCCCGGAAGGCAAGGGCTGGCCAATCGTCTTCATAACTTCCAAGAAACAAAGTCTCCCTGGGAAGGCCTGAGGCAGATGGAGAGCCTGCAGGCAGCTTCATCTCAAGGAGCGCTGGTCTCCAGTCAAGGCTTTAGTCCCTCCCCCTGGCACCACCGTAGGGGCAGAAACCGGAACCCAGCATTCCCCCCCTTCCAGTGTGTCCCCCATCCCCTTGATAAGAGGATTAGGGTCCCCCACTGAGACACTTCCCCCACCCACAATAAGGCTGCTCAGCAGGCGAACACAGAAGGAGCTCTGGGGGGGGAGGGTGGAGAGCCAGTTGAAGAGAGTAAGCGTCACAGACACAATAACCAGGAAGATTAAGTGCTGAGAATTACCCCCAAGTCATAATATTCCTGGTCCTGAGTCCTTTAAGAGGCGGAAGGAATCAGACACCCGCCTTCCTGCGTGTGGCTGCTGGCTAGTGGGAGTCCTGTGCTCCAGAGAAAGCTGAAGATGATTAAAGGGTCGGGGCGAGGGAAGGTCAGGGAGTGTGGGGTCATCCAAGGCCTGGGGGGAGGGGGAAGGACAGAGAAATGGTTAGGCTTAGTCCTCCCTTCCCTTGAGAAAATCATTCCACCTTCACAGAGGGCTGGAGAAGCCAGTGAGTGTGTTCTATGGTGAGAATGATCGAGGTCGCGGAGATAGGAGAGAGCCTCCAAGCAGGAGGAGAGCTCAGCCCCATTAGAAGTGGAAGGTGGCACAGCCCAGGGCCGGGAGCTTGACCCAGCAAGCTCACTGCATCCTTCCTGCCTGAGAATCCGGGTTTCCATGGAGGCAGGAGGAAGCTCCTGGTGACGAAATCAGGCTGGGTGAAAGGCAACGTTCTCATCAGGCTTTGAAACTCCCACCCATCACACCAAGACTATGCTTAACATTTGCAGAGCAGTTTTTATATACTAAGTAATTGCCAGTGATTATTCTATTAAAATTCAATGAAATGTGAGTCCATGGCGTTCCTGTGTTAGATTTAACGTCTCTTTAAAAACCTAGCAAAAACTCTAATAAAGCACAGGGATGCCAACTGAGAGAATGGGTTTAGCCATGGAGCGAGAACGTCTTTCTCTCCAGGGTAGTAAGAAGGTCCTCCACCCCCCCCCACCCCCCCCACCTCCCCACCCCCCGCCAAGCTGGTTCTGGGTCTGATGGGTATGAGAGTTTCTCCCTATTCTTACAGTCGTTTTTCACTTTTTGGCATCAAGGACCTCTTTCGGAACCCGGTTAGCATTATATGTCTCCCCAGACAGATGGACACATTCACAACACAAAACACGTATTTGATGGTTGGTTTCGTGGACCTCCTCACACCAGTGTGTGAACACAGATTCGGAAGTTATGCTCTGCAGTAGTAATATCACAGCGGTGGCCAGACAACACCGGGTTTGGACCTTATTTTTTTTTCCCATCAGGTTTTTGGGTTTCCTTGGCTCACAGCGAGGTAATAGGATTTGTTACCAATGGGTGGGTTTTGCTCTAAAGCAGAACGTTGAGCGTTATCTTTGAGGTTCCACTTAGTGTTGTGATTCAGTGACCTTAAAACAATCAGCTCTGCACGGACACGTCAGATTTGATTCTAGGTTTTCCCATATAACAGGATTCATGCACACAGGCGGTTTGCGGGTCTGCGGCCAACACGCAGGCACAGCTGCACGCACACAGTCTACCCTCCACTTCGTTCCCCCTCGCAGGCCTGTGGTTGCCATGACAGCAGATCCAGGCTGGTCCTAGTCTAAGGGCAGCGTACCTGGGAGTTGCAGACCTCGTCTGGAGCCCAGTGTGCAATGAACACCCCTGCAGATGTGTATGGGACAGTTGCCATGGCAACACGCAAGCCAAACACATGTGGGAAACATCGAAGACTTCTTATCCTGGTCTCTTTATTAGCCCAAGGAGCACAGGGATCTAATTTTAAATGAGTGCAATTTCAGAGTACTCTAGATGAGGTGTTTTCCTCAGGCCTTACCCTGCTCTAAGGCCGTGAGCAGAGGGGGTAGAGATTCCCCATTCTGCACCTCCCCCAGATTTCTTACATGATCAATGAGAACACGTTTCATTACATGAGAACGGAGGCATTCTCTTAAGGCCACGTGGCAAGTCGAGAAGAGAACTGGGACCTCCAAGACTTGAGGACAGGGAAGTGTTGGAAGTGACCCCAGGACAAAGGTCATGAGGCTGAGCTATCAAGGGACTGGTGGTGCTGTAGATCGCCAAGGGAGTAATCCTCTGTCCCCACTCCCAGGAGTCTGTGGGCCACTTCTAATGTGACTGTACTCCTAGACCCCCATGCCAACCTCAGGTGCAGTGAGCTTCGGGTTACGGGGAGCAAGGGTGGGATTAGGCCCGGACCAGAGGGCAGGCAGGCAGTGTGAGAGGGCAAGGTTACCAGGCGGTGGAGCCAGAGTGGTGAAGGCCCTGGGTGGCACGGAGGGTCAGCACTGGCCTCTAGACCAGCAGGTATCAGCCTTGGAAGCCCTGTCCTGCCACTGGACATGCTGGGTCTCAGTTGTGATCTGTCCCCAGGTCATTCCCTCAAGAAACTGGAGCTTCCCTTGAAGGGACAAAGAGAGGGTCCATTGGCCTCCCCGTGGCCCAGGGCTGCAAAGAAGGAAGAAAAGATGTTACTGGGACCTCATCCCAGAGCCTGGTTCCCATTCCAGCACACCAGCTGCAGCGTCTCTCGCCGTGGGGTATCGAGAGGTCACTGCTGTTTACAATCTCCCACACATCTGTTCTGAGTCACGCATTCATTCATTTACTTGGTCGTCATTCACCAAATATTTCTGAGAGCCCACTATGTGCAAAGAGCTGAGATGGGTTTTGAGAAAAAAATTAATAATCAGTAGACCAACCAAAGATACATCCTTGGGAAACCCAAATGAGTGAATAAGAAATGTTGGCTCCGGATGTGCAGAGATAACTGAAGTGGTTACCGCGAACTCTGGGGCGGGGCGGGGGTGGGGTGGGGGGGTGGGTCAGGGAAGGCGTCCTAGAGGAGGTCCACTTGGCCTTAGGAAGGTCTGAGAACAGAAGACTCCAGGCCTTTCTCTAACACCACCTCCTCCTAAAGTCATCCCTACACCCATCGATGGCAAGTCCAGTCTTAGACTTGTCCAGGCCCAAATCTTTGGGATATGCTCAATTTCTACGAACCCCATACACCCCCACTTGGTCTATCAGCACATTTTAATGGTTTCAAAATATAATTCAAGTGGGACCACTTTGCAGCACTCCCAGAGTCACTACCCACTTCCAAGCCACTGTCCTCTCTCACCTTGGGTGTCACGACTTTTCTGCCCATGAGCCTAGCACGGCAGCCAAAGTGACCCCTTCAAGGGGGAAGCTGGGTCATGGCACTCCTCCACTCCAAACCTGCCAGTGACTTCCATCCTACTCAGAGGGAAAGGCCACGTCTTGTAAGGACCTAGAAGGCCCTCTACACCCTGGCCTCCAGTTACATCCCGGGCCTCATCGCCTGCCTCTGCTCCTTCCTTCCTTCCCAGCCACGCTGATCTGCACGCAGTTCTGATGGGCCGGGCACACTCTCCCACGGGGCATTTGCTTGGGCTCTTCCCTCTGCCTGGAAGTCTTCCCTCAGATATCCCTCTCTTCTTTCAGATTTTTGCCTCAAATGTCACCTTCTTACTAAAGCCTTCTTTGGCCACCATATTGAAAATTCAACCCCTACCCCTGGGCAGTTCACATTCTCCTTCCTGCCGTGTTTTACTCCTAGGAACTCTGTAGTAGCTACCATTTCTTTCTGATTTATTGTCTGTCTCCCGTTGGAACGGGAGTTCCACGAGGGCAGGAATCTGTGTCTGTCCTTCGGCCCTCCTCGGAGCTGGCCCAGAACTGGAGCTCAGCCCTAGGGAGCTGTGGTCCGATGCAGACAAGGCTGCTGAGCCCCAGCCACTTTGGCAGCCTCCAGCCCGGCCTTGGGTGCTCACGAAGTCCCTGCTGATGGGTGGAATGACATAGGGGAAGGACAGGGCAGAGGAAAGGCAGAAGGAGGTGGGGAGTAATCCCGGAGGGCTTTCCACAGAGGCATAGGTATTGGAATCTGCTAGGGAGGTGATGAAAGAACCTCATCCTAGGGATCTGAGCAGAGCCAACTTAGAAAGGGTGCTTGTCACCCAGGGTGGGTTGGCTGGGCTTGCAGAGTCATGGGACTAGGTGCCTAGCTCTTGCTTTCCAGATCCTGACTGTGGGCTCAGATATCTAGAAAACTCTTGGGCAGCCCGGGTGGCTCAGCGGTTTAGCACCGCCTTCAGCCCAGGATGTGATCCTGGAGTCCTGGGATCAAGTCCCATGTCAGGCTCCCAGCATGGAGCCTGCTTCTCCCTCTGCCTGTGTCTCTGCCTCTCTCTGTGTGTCTCTCATGAACAAATAAATAAAAAAAATCTTAAAAAAAAAAAAAGAAACGTTAAAAAAAACAAAACCTCTTCATTCTTTCCTGCTCTGACTTGGCTCTTGAGGGAGCCACGTGTGGACTCACCTGCCCACTCCCCCCTCCCTCAGATCCCCTCTTCTCCCAAAGTCACCTTTCAAGGTCAACAGGGTGGGGGTAGCCCACCTCTCCTTTCTACCTTTTTCTCTCCTCCTCCCTCTCCAGTCCAATGGGGAGAGCCCATAGACCCTCCCCAGCGCCCCCCCCCCCCCCCCCCGCCCCAGACAACCTGGGTTGCATCTGTTCCCCAGCACATGGTGTGAGAATGTAAAATCACACAGCATGCCTTTCCTTGGCTGTGTGCCTGTATCTTCATTCCTCAGATTGCTTTAAGTTCTTGGTCAACACATGTGGTCAAATCACTCATCTTGCCCCATCGCAGAAACTGCCATTGCCTTTGGAGATAGAGGAGTGGGATGGATGAGGAGTGGTTCTTGGGAGCCTGGAATTGGGGGCTTTTGGGACTCCAAGCCGGCCTCTTTCCCCACCTCCTCTTTAGAGACTGGGCAGGACCCAGTTGCCCTCCACAGGGCGCTGACAACACCGGTACCTGCTCCCTGCCCAGCCAGGCCTCTCCCTCACCACATAGGATCTCTCTCATCGGACCATCCCCGGCCTATCTGTTCTTCTATCTGTTCTTCGGCTTGGGGAAAGAGGAAAGGGCAGAGTAGGAGGGGCTCGGGGCGGGTTTGGCAACAGTGTGACAGGGCAGGTCCCTCTCTTTTTAGGAATCACTCGAGGAAACATTCTGCACATATTGGTTTTATCGACTGATACTGGAATGGCTGTTGCCACGGTAGCAGAGGCTCCCACTGCAGTAGAGGATGGTGGGAAACTCAAGGGATGTGAAAGGAATCAAAAAAGAACCAGAGAGAGGGAGAGGTCGCATTAGGGAGTGTCTGAAAGTTCCAGGATGCCAAGATGACTCTTTAAAGAGGCCACCACATGGCCATGGCACAGCCCTTTACAGAGAGTGCCAGTGGGAAGATGCGCAGTACCGGGTGGATGGAGAGAGGACTCGCGCTCAAGGGGATTAGCACTGAATTAACTCATGGGACGAGCGTGGAAGGTGTTTTCCATTTCATGAACTGTCAGGTGGCCCCTCCTGCGGGAGGGAGTTGATGGTGGGGGCCTCGCGCCTCTCTTCTGGACAGTTCTCTCTCCTTGAAGGAAGTAGAATTTCAGGAGCTGTTTATTGAAGGAAAGGAAGGGACCTGGGGATTTGGGGCACGGGATATCCCTGGAGAGGAGGTGCGCAGGAACAAAGGGGAGTAAAGAAAGGGAAGAGGCCAGGCTGGAATGCAGGAGCCAGGGAGGGCAGAGAGGAGGGTCATGTGCCGGGGGCAGTGGGCACGCGGGGGCATGGAAGTGCAGCTGGACAGAGCAACAAGTGGAGTAGTGCTTCGTAGCAATTCTGAAGGTTGACAAAGCTAGAAAGCCACAGGAGATGGGGGGCCAGATAAACCTAGGGGAGACCGTGTCAGGCTTGCTGGGGGCAGTGGACCACAGTGGAAACACTGTTTTCAGCCAGATGGCAACCAGTTAATTTCCCCGTGTCTACTAACAGGTAGCTGAGGGCCGCCTGGGTGGCTGAGTCAGTTAAGTGTGCGCCTTCGGCTCAGGTCATGATCCCGGGGTCCTGGGATCGAGCCCCACACTGGGCTCCCTGCTCAGCGGGAGTCTGGCTCTCCCTCTCCCTCTCCCCTGGCTTATTCTCTCTCACAAATAAATAAATACAATCTCAAAAAAAAAAAAAAAACCACTAAACTAAAGAGGAGCTGATTTCACACGCAGGGAAAGAGCACAGAGGGACAAGCAAGAGCTACAGTAACCTGGTAAATCAGAGAACATGTATCCCCAGATTCTCAAATTGCTATTTTTAGGAAAGGTGAGGTTCCCATGTGATTGAACTAGGCGTGTGTCTTGCAAACTAGAGAATGACCTCTGAGTAAGGATGAGGATTAAAGAAGGGATTGTTTTGCAGTTTCATTAAAGGTGACCCGTAGGGTGAAGGAGGAAGGGCGTGGTTACCCAGAGACTTGGCACCAGTGATGGGCCCGGTCCCTTCCTTGAGCTGGGATCTTCTGTTTGGGCATAAGTGCGAGGACCTCATAAGCACCTAGAGAGCAAATCCCAGGCCTGGCCCCAGCCCTTGGGTGCTCCCTGTACCCCGGCAGGTGCTGGGGCCATACCGCCTAAGTCCCTTTCACCAGAGCTTCCTAAGCGCCAGGTCCAGACTCCTGAGGCCAGCCTGCATGTGCCCCCTGGATGTTCTGGTAAATTTTTGCACCCAGCCCCTTTCCTCTGCTCCTTTGAGGCCGTGGGGCGTGAGCCTGGGCAGCCTCTGGCTTCCTGCTCTCCTGGCCTGAACCCTCCCCTACTGATCCTGCTCCGGGTTCCAGGAAGCCTTCAGGACCTCCTCCACCTACTCCACCCAACAGCATGGCCTCTCACTCCTGTGCTCACAGGTCTCCTGCACCTGCTAAGGAAGGGCCGGACTCTGGGGCTGCAGCACTGAATGAGACAGCCAGGGTCCCTGCTCTGGGGTTCGGTCTCTTGTCATCCTGCAGATAGTATCCACATCCCTGTGTGTCTCCATCTGAGAGAGTGTTGGTGTATGTGACATTGCTTTTTCACGGGGTCAGGATGCTATTTCCCAGATCTGTGTTGTCTCTTTTGAACTCCCTGCCAGACATTGGCGGGGCGGGCGGGGGACTCTCCATGTTTCTCTGTGTCAACCAAGGCCCAGCCGGGGGTCCGTGCTTCTTACCACACACCCCTCTGCTTGAAAACTCTGTGTTCTTGGTGCTGTGGTAGGAAGCACGTCCTCTTGGTCATCCCTCTCCTTGCAGATATTGTGGCATCTCACTGCGGCCCCGGGATTATGGAAGGGAGAGTCCTGGGGGCGCTAGGAGGACCCAAGAGCCATGTAGGGTGGTACGGCCGAGCGTACAGCACTTGGGCCTCCAGATTCATTTGACTAACACAGTTGCAGCATCTGCTGCATGCGGGGTGCTGAGAGACACGGTTCTGCACCCAGAAAGCTGCAGTGCTGGTGGAGGAGACAGACATGTACACAAATACCTCTCGCACGAGGCAGGCTGTGATGATTAGCACTACGGGAGTGGGTGAGCCACGAGACTCGGGCGCTGGGCTCTCCAGCTTCTAAGGGGACAGGCAGGAAGCTAGGGAGAGGGAGGTTGGGGACGGGGTCGGCAGATAGTCTGATGGGTAGCACATTCTGGCAAAGAGTTCCTGGCTGGCTCGGTTGGAAGGGCATACACATCTTGATCTCAGGCTCATCAGTTCGAGCCCCACGTTGGGCGTAGAGATTACTAAAAACATAGATACACTTAAAAAAAAGTGTTCTTAGGGCTTTACAGTCCCCAGTGTGTGGCTCCCCATCTGCGGCCTGCCTCTTCTGGAGCAAGCTTTGCTTCCAGAGACATCCCCTCTGCTTTCCCCTGTTCCCCACCCCCCTTTCTTGCCTGAGAACCTTTTGCTCAGGCCACTTGGCACCACTGACTTGGGAGGCCGTGGGAGAATGGACAGTGTCACCCTCTACTGAGGGACAGCCCCAGGCCGGCTGCTGCTGGCTCCCTCCCTCTGGGCCTCTACCCCTTCCACTCCATCTTTCTTCCCTGAGTCCAGGTGGGAGGGAGGAGGAAGCTTAAGAAAATGTTGCCTTTTTAAATTGCTCTGCAGTCTCCCTTTAGGTCAGGCCCGCAGGGGACCGGCGCTAAGCCTCCACCTGATTTCCTCGGTTTGACAAAGCGCTTTACAGTTCCAAAGCCCTTTTCCCCAGTAAGCTGGTATTAGAACCACCGTCAGAGAAGAGGGCCAGCCAGAGGGGTGCAATGACTTTGACAAGGTCACGCACTCCACTAGGCCGGGAGCCCAGGCTCCTGATCCCAAGGGTTGGTCCTTTCCTCCACGCCCTGAGCCCCGTCCCCAGTGGGCCTGTTGCGTCCCCTGTGCCCGACCCCTGGCAGTGCCCCCTACCTCTGGAGGGCAGCCGAGAGCCTCAGAGACCGCAGTGAGGTGGAACTGGGAGTCTCCTGGAGGGAAACCGCAGCGGTTTGGAGTGGGGGTGGGGGAAGCAGCAACCTGGTTGCAGGGCCTCCCGCCCCGCTGCCGGCCTCCTCCGGCCCCGCAGCCCCGCAGCATCTCGACGGATGCTTGGCACCCCCCCTCCGTGCCCTCCCAGGACCCGTGCCGCCTCCGCGTGAAGAGCGGGGCGCAGACCTGGTGGGAGACCCCCCTCCCCTCCCCCCCCACCCCGCCCCTGGATCTCGGGCCGCAAACACCGCCCCCTCCCCGGCCAGAAATAGACGCGCGCGCGTCCCCCTCCCCGCGGCGCGCACACTCCTCCCCTCCTCCGGGTGGCTCCTCCGCCCTCCCTCCCCTCCCCTCCCCTCCCCTCCCTCCGGCGCCCCGAGCCGCAGCCGCAGCCTCCCCTCGGCGGCGGCCGAGAGCGCGCTCGGCCCGCGGGACCCAGGCGGGCGGCGGGACCGGGACCCGCGCCCCAGCACCTCGCCGCGCCCCCCGCCCCCCGCGTCCTTGGGTCGCTCCGCCCGTTTTAATTTGTGTTTCCCCGCCCCGCCCCGCCCCTCCTCCCCGCCCCCCGCTGGCCTCGCTCTTCCCTCTTCCCGGCTCCCGTCCCCGCTCTCTGTCCCCGCGCCCTCGCGCCCTGCCCTCCCCGCCGCGTCCTCGCGGCTCCTTCCGTCCTTTCTCTCCCCCCTCCGCTCCGCTCCCCGCGCTCCCTCCCCGCCTCCTCCCTGCGCCGCCCCCGCCCCGCCCCCGCCCCGCCGGGCCTGCAGACGCGCGGATCGTCCATGCGCTCCTCGCGGGCAGGATGCTGGGCAGCGGCGTCAAGAGCGCGCAGCCCGAGCTGGAGCTGAGCGGCGGCGGCGCGGACGAGGGCGCGGACGAGGCTCGGGGCGCCGGGCGCAGGGCGGCGGCGGACGGCAGAGGCATGCTGCCCAAGCGCGCCAAGACGCCCGGCGGCGGCGGCGGCGGCGGCGGAGGCGGAGGCGGAGGCGGCGCGGCCAAGGCCGGCGCGGCCGAGCTCAAGGTCTTCAAGTCCGGCAGCGTGGACGGCCGAGCGCCCGGCGGGCCCCCCGCCTCCAACCTGCGCAAGCAGAAGTCGCTCACCAACCTCTCGTTCCTCACCGACTCGGAGAAGAAGCTGCAGCTGTACGAGCCCGAGTGGAGCGACGACATGGCCAAGGCGCCCAAGGGCCTGGGCAAGGCGGGCGCCAAGGGCCGCGAGGCCCCGCTCATGTCCAAGACGCTGTCCAAGTCGGAGCACTCGCTCTTCCAGGCCAAGGGCGGCCCGGCGGCCGGCGCCAAGACCCCGCTGGCCCCGCTGGCGCCCGGCCTGGGGAAGCCCAGCCGCATCCCGCGCGGCCCCTACGCCGAGGTCAAGCCGCTCAGCAAGGCGCCCGAGGCGGCCGTGAGCGACGACGGCAAGTCGGACGACGAGCTGCTCTCCAGCAAGGCCAAGGCGCAGAAGGGCTCGGCGCCCGCGCCCGCCGCCAAGGGCCAGGAGGAGCGCGCCTTCCTCAAGGTGGACCCCGAGCTCGTGGTCACGGTGCTGGGAGACCTGGAGCAGCTGCTCTTCAGCCAGATGCTGGGTGAGTCCCGCCGCCCCGCCCCGCCCCGCCCCGCCCCGGGCTCTCCCCTGGGCAGCTGGGGGAAGGTGTGGGGAGAGCCAGCCCCCTCCCCTCCCCCTCCTCTCCTCCCCCCTCCCCCTCCCCCTCCTCCTCCTGGGGGGGGGGGCTCCGTTGGCTCAGGTCGAGAGGGGCCTTGGGCCCAGATGTGCAGGGCCGCCGGCCTCCCTGCAGAGGCGCAGGGCTAACGCGCGTCTTAGAGACGTCACCGGGCAGGAGCCCAGGCCCCGCTCCCGCTGCCCGAGGTGAGGCGGGACAATGGTGTGCGGGTCTCAGAGCCTCGGCAGTGGAGCGCACTGGCCTCCTCCAATTCTAAAGCCCGGAGCTCTAATATGGCAGGACCTGGGGCGGAGGGAGACCCGGGCTGCGTCACGCCCGCCCTGCGCCTGGCGAGCCAGCATCCAGCATCACTGCTGGGGAGAGGCCACCGAGCCCCGGATCTAGAGGACGGATGGGGGGAAGCAGATGTGAAGGCTGCTTGGCCCCCGAGCAGAGCAGAGCTGCGGCTCCGCTTCCTCTGTGGATCCCGGCGGGAGCGCGCGTCGGGTTTCCCGGGTGTGGGGGCCTGGCCCGGAGCCGGGCCGGGCGGGCAGCTGCGCGCATCTGGACGAGGTCCCTACCCGGCCGGCCCAAGCCCTGCCCCCCGGTGTTCGCAGAGAGCCGAGGGGGCTGCGCCGGGCGCCGAGGCTCGAGGCTCGCGGTCGACGGGGAAGCCTCTGCCCTTTGGCTGGTGGAAGCCGAGCGGGCGGGAAGGGAGGAACAAAGCTCGCTCGGGCGGAGGAAGCGCGGGGCTGCTCCATTGTTCTCCAGGCCTGAAGGGTCTATGCAAAAAACCCGGAGCGGGCCCCGGAACTGCGCTCGCCCTCCCCGGAGAGCCCCGGCCCCCCGCGGGACAGTGGCCGCAGGGCTGCGGAGGGCGGCAGGGAGGCCCGGAGCCGGGGGCCCCTGGTCCGCAGACTTGTTGCGGTGGCTGCGTGGCGGGCGCTGGGACCCGGGCTTCCCGGGGGAGCAGGCTGCCCGGCCCGCTGGGGGCTGGGAAGGGGCGTGGAGGGCGGGTGTGGAGGGGCGGGGCGGGTGTCGCCCCGCAGCCTGGCGGGGACCCTGGGGGGGACCGGCCAGGAGCCTCTGGGAGCCGTGGATGGGGAGCCTCCCCTGCAGGCCGCCGGTGGGCTCTGTGGGGGCCGTGGAGGCTGCACAGGCGAAGGCCCCAGAGAGCCCTGTCCTGAAGGCCCCACGCCTGCAGGGACGGGTCGGGGGGGCTGGGGGCACCCAAGCCGACAGGGCAGCCTCCCCCTGCAAAGGGCAGTGTCACCCCTGCGCTGGGGGCGGCCCGCTCGGAACCTACAGTCCAGCGGGGTGAGACAGATAGCAGAGACCTAATTCCAGGCATCAGGAGGGCCGTGGAGAAAATGGAAGGGGACCCTGTGCTAGAGGACTGGCAAGGAGAGGTCTTTAAGCTGAAGGAGGTGATAATTGAATGGTGTGTGAGGCAAGAAGAGGCAGGAGGCAGGCAGGCGGGCTCGGGCTCCGGAGGAACATTCCCCAGCCACTTAGAGGCCGATGTGCAAGGGGTGTGGACGGTGCTAGAGCAGAGGAACTGAGTGTCTCTGACTGTCTCCTGGGGAGGGGAAGGGAGTGTTAGGGACTTAGAAAAGTAGAGGGCACAGCTCCCTTTTCAAGGTCAGGGCTTCACTTATTTGGGATGACCCAGCTTATCTGGGCTGCCCCCCAGACCTGCGAGACCCAGGACTGCCCCACGGCCTGGCTGCCTCGCAGCTGTTCTTCAAGAGGTGGTCACCTGGGAAACCCTGCCGGAGAGTCCTAGAGCAGGCTGGGGTGGAGGTGGAGGGCAGGAGACGGGGAGAAGCTGAGCTGGGGTCCCTTACTCCTATTCAGCGGTTGTCATTCCCAAAGCACACTTGTGCCACAAACCCACTCGGGGAATCTTGGAGATAAGGAGAGGACAACCCCCGCCCCCACTTCCCAGTTGCAGAAAATGCAAGGTCAAAAGCATCGAGAGCTTTATTAGGGCCATCTCTGAGCTCGTCATGGAAGGCAGGTTGGTTCTGCTTGTGTCCCTAAGTCACTGGCTCCATTTGGGAGCCCAATGGAGAAAGGGGAGTCAGCAAGTCAGGAGGGGCATGACCAAGGCAAGTGTCTCTGGACATAGGCCCCTGCCCTGACCTGCTGAGTCTGCAGGGGGACGGAGGGGCTAAGACCTCTGGTGGGGGGAGAGGGGTGGAAGGTCTGGCACACATGCTGGACTGCTTGGGGCTCTAAGGACCAAGGTAGGGGTGGGATGTGTGGGTAGGACCTGGGGGATGGTGCTTGGCACCACGGGGAGGTGGGAGCTGGAGCCTTCAGGCAAAAATCCCTCCTCTGTGTGAAGGTTGGAGTTGGGGCGGAGGGTAGACTGAGCCTTTCAGGGGCTGGGGGACAACAGAGCTGGGTCAATCTCTCTGAGCACGTGAAGGTGTTCCAGGCCATCAGGACCAGCCTTAGCTGGAGAGCAGGGTGGCTTCTGAAGGGAAGAGTGGCTGCTGCCTCAGTGCCTCAGGATGGTGGCTAAAAACAGAGTATTTGTTCCCTACCTGGGAGGCTAAGTGTCAAAGGTTACACATCCCTTGGTGCCATCCCGGAACCGAGAAGCTGCCAAGACCCCATTTCTGGGAGCAGGTGGGGAGGAGGGGGGAGGCCGCTCCAAGTAAGAGCCTTTCTGGAATAAAAGAGAGGAGCTGAAATTCGATCATTCCTTTCCCAGAAATCAGCTGGGACCCAGATGGTCTAGGCAGGCTCTGTGCCCCCTTCCCTTTGGAACTTTGGAAGCTGCCAAATAACTAGGGTCCCACCAGGGAACCCTGGAAACTTGGAAGACTGAAGGGTGAGTGCCCAGGGGAAAATGAGCCAATCCCGGGAATCAGATGCCTTTGGACCTGGGCCGATAGTCCGATAGTCCGCGTCAGGCAGTTTGGCTCCGAGGGAGGAAATGGCAGCAGACCTGGGCCTGGGGGTAGGTTGGGAGGCTGCAGTCCTGAGTCCCCCGTCCGGAAGTTCTAAGCTCAGGGACCTCCTCTAGGACCCAGGTTCCTCACTTGGAAATGGAAGAGACCCTCCCATGGCTCTTCCCTACCTGTCGTGATGGGAAGGGGGCTGCAGATTAAGGACATCAGGCTTGAAAAATGGTCCTGGGCCATTTAAATACATACTGCCTGGGATCCCTGGGTGGCGCAGCGGTTTGGCGCCTGCCTTTGGCCCGGGGCACGATCCTGGAGACCCAGGATCGAATCCCACGTCGGGCTCCCTGCATGGAGCCTGCTTCTCCCTCTACCTGTGTCTCTGCCTCTCTGTCTCTCTCTGTGTAACTATCATGAATAAATAAATAAAATCTTTAAAAAAATAAAAAATAAAAATAAATAAATAAATAAATACATACTGCCATCCCAAACAACCGTCTTCCTGCCTCAGCAGCCCCGGGCCTTAGGATCTCAAAGGAAAATCAGTCTGTTGACTCCCTCCCTGCACATTCAGTTTTCCTTTCCTCAGCCCTCAAGGCAAAGGGACAAAGTGGAACAGCCAAGGCAGCTCAAGGTCAGGGTGTAAAGGAACCCAGGTGGCTGGAATTCCTGGTCCCACTTCCTCAAGAAGGTGTCTGGAGGGGTTGCCATGACAACAGTCAGGCCCTCCGGAGGCTCAGAGCAAACACAACAGGGGAAGGAAGACGGAAGTCATCCATTTCTAAGCCATTTGGTTGATGTGGGTTGCAGGGGGGTGATGAGGGTGGGGTTTACCCTCCAGAGTGTTGGGGATGCTTTGAACTGAGGGGGGTGTAAGAAATGACTTCCTTTTTCTTCAGGCCACTGGGGGGTCTGGGTGGAGAGAGGAGTTCTCCAGAAAAGAACTGAGGGCCAAAGGACAGACACAGGTGGTTTTGTGCAGGCTCGCCCAGCACCCTCGGGTCAGAGGCTCCATGCCCAGAGCCGCTCTCCAGGCCTTCCCATGGGTTCCCCGAGGCCTAGCAGGGACACGAGCACCAAGCCCACCTCTGGCCTTCCCCGGGCACAGCGGGCCGCTGTAGGATGCTCGAGGAGTCCCAGGCTGAAGGTGAGCATGCACGTGGAGAAGAAACGGCCCAGAACCTTCCACTTGCAAGGCCTTCTGCCTTCCTCGGGGTTAACACTGAGGGGAACATTTCTTTTCTCACCTGCTCACGACTTTTTCTTCCCTGTGAAGACTTCGTGCTTTCCGGGGGCCCCATCCCGGTCCTGGTCCCATCTTTGGCCATTTCCTTGTTCAGATTGCGGTAGCAAAGCTGTTCTCTTCACGTGGCCGCCGGGGCTCTGCGTCTCAGTCGTGGGTGGATGCTTGAGCCAGTCTTTGGGGGCAGTTCCTCTGCTCTGGGGAGAAGCAGGTGGAGGGGAACTGCCTGGAGCTTCTGCACTTCCCTGCAGTGTAAACCAGCCGGGGGAGATGCCCTTTATCGTCCGGGTGGCCCCAAGCCCTGAATGGGCAACAGGACCAAGTCCCCTGGAATTCTCGGGTGTTTCCTCATACTTCCTGTTGTCCTCCACGCCCCCACGCACATATCTGCTGCTGTGGCCACAGCTGCCCCCCCAAGACCTGTCCCCAAGCCTAGGCTGCCAGCACCAGGTATTTTCTCCCGGTGACTTTCTGCTTCTCTGCAGCTGCCCCTCCACGCATACGTACCCACACCCCGTGGCCTCTGACCCTGAGGGCTAAGGTGCCGGTTGCCCCCTGGGGCTCAGCAGGGAGCCAGTCCTGCAGGGAGCCGGCTGAGCAGCCCCCAGCATCCCACACTGGGCTCAGTACCCTGCTGGCCGCTCCACCTCTGCAGCATACTGCAGCGGCTCCTGGTACAGCCAGGGAGCGTGACCCCCTCCCCCCATTCCCTTGGGATTTCACGGAACCACAGAATGGAAACATCTAGTTGAGCCACCCACACCTAAAGCTGAAATTAATCCCTCTTATGGCATCAGAGGCAGGTGGGTGTTCTGTTTACACACTCCTAGTGACAGAGGGCTCACTACCTTGTTTTCCTGGAAAGCGCTCATTATTGGAGAGCCTGTTAGGCTGAGAGTCTTCTTTCTGAGAATTTCCACGCATGAGTCCAAACCCGCCATCTGGATCCTTACAGGTTAAGTTGGCTTGCCTTTCAGATATTCCCTCTCTTAATAAAAAAAAAAAAAAAAAAAAAAGATTTTCTTTATGTATTTGAAAGAAAGAGACCAAGATAGTGACAGGGGGAGGAGCAGAGGGAGAAGCATGCTCCCCACGGAGCAGGGAGTTGATGTGGGGCTGGAGCCCAGGACCCCGGGATCATGACCTGAGCCGAAGGCAGACGCTTAACGGACCGAGCCCCCAGGAGCCCTCGGATACCCCCTTTTATGCTGGAGGTCAGACACTCAGCCGTATTCCATCCTATCTTTTCTCCCTTTGTCCCCTCCTCTGGTTTTCCTTCTATTAGTCTTTCGTTTTGGAGTAAGACTTGGTGGAGAGAGGAGCCGGTCACCTGATTCCTGGCCCCTGGGCGTCGGCTCCCCACCTGGACCGCACCCCTGCCTGCGGGGAAGGTCGCCTCTGGCACCTGGCATGGCCCAGTGGGTCTACCCGGCCTCCGCCCGGCCGCCTGGAAACCCATGCCCGCCAGCCTGCGGGGCGGGGGCGGGGGGCCCACATGTTTCTCATTCGCGCTGGCCGACCTCCTCCCACACCCCCTGTGGGTTACCCACAAGCGCTTGAAGGCCCCGGAGCCTGCAGCCTTCCCTCTCATGCAGGGGAAGGGCTGGGGGCAGGTGCAGCTCACTGGCCCCGCGTGGGCCCCTCGGGACACCGGGTCAGCCCTCAGAGGGACGCCGCTTCCCACACATTGCCTCATGTCACTTTTGGGGACTGGGCCTCCCAGCAGGGGACAAAACCATGGCCCTCAGGCTTCCGTCCTGCCTCGTTCAGTGTACACAGGCCTCTGCTACCTTTCGACCAGTGGAGATCCAGGTGCAGACTGGGAAGGTGCCCGGCGAGCTGTTTCTGTCTCCAGCGGTGCCACCCACGGGTGGGCGAGCACAGCAGGTGTGCCTGGAGTTCATGGGACGGGTCAGGGCTCTTCATCTTCTGTCTGCATCTAGGCCTCTGGCAGGACAAGGGGCAAGTTGCAGGGTGGGACGCACAGTGGAGGAGAATGAGGACCTGGTGGGAGCCTGTGGGGGTGCGGGTGGGAGAGCGCCCAGCCCAGCCCATCTGCAGGCTGCAGGTTCACCCCTGAGAGCCTTGGCTCCAGCAGGTTCCAGGTCTTGCTGCCGGTGCTGTTGTACACGGTGCGTCGGCTCCAGCCAGCCCTCGGCAAGGCGGCCAGGGCTCCCCAGGGGCTGGGCCTGGGCCTGGGCCGTGGTCAGCTCTATTTTAGACATCTCAATTACACGCTTCAGGGCCATGGGAGTGGGTGCGGCCCCCAGAGCCCTCTCATTTCTGGGCCGTAGTGGACGACTCGGGTGCCAGCTCTTGTGCCCCGGGGGTGTGGAAACCAAGAGCGAGCACAGCCCAGCAGGCCCAAGGGGCACTGGCATGCGTTCACTGCTGGGACCCAGGGGATCTGGGGTCATCCTTTGGGTCTCCGGGGCGGGGGGGTGCTGCCGTTGGGGGTGGTCTGGTCTGGGAGGTAGAAGAAGGTCGTAAGCCCCTCCTGCTTCCGTGGAGAGCTGGAGTGGAACTGGGCCCCTGGGCTGGGTAGGAGGCTAGCGCTGTGTTTTGAGAGCAAGACTTAGCCGAGGGTGTGGAGGTACTGGGTTCGTGGGGGGTACGGCGTCTCGCAGGTAGCCCTAGGGGCGTGGGGAAGGTGGGAGCCGGGTGTGGACACAGGGTGTGCAGGGCCCAGTGTGCGTCACGTGGAGCACCCACTGGCCTCCAGCAAATCTGCACAAGCTGAAGGTGCGTTTGTGTGCACGTGTTGGGTGTATGCAAGACTCGGGCGGGTCTGAGAGAGTCTGAGATACGACCGGGGTAGAATGATTTCCCTCCGAGAGACCCCCAGGCAGAGGCTACAGGGGTTCGGCCTCCTGGCTTCTCTCCCAGAGCAGCACCATGGGGGCTGGTTACCCCTCGGGCGCTCAGGACACGGGCTCCCTTTGCCCTTGGCGACCCACTAAACAGGCCCTTCCCTTCTGGGGAAGCTGGCAGCCACCCGGGAGGCCTTGGCTTTCTCTGCAGCTCCGTCAGCTGCCATGGGGCCGAGGACTCCCCCCTTCCCGGGCTGAAGGGCCCCTCCCTGGACCTGCCTCTGCTGGGGGGGCAGGTGGGCCCCGGGACCACGATCATCCAACAGTAATCACAAACACATGTCAATCGCTTGGGCTACAAGAGGCGTCGGTCTTGCCCTGACGCGTAATAAGTCAGTGCTCAATCATCCCGCGATCCTGGCCTTATTGCCGGTTAGGGAGGAAACCGAGGCACGGAGCTACAGGGGATCGATCTGCTCAGAGCCGGTAGAGCGAGCGAGCAGCAGACCCAGGATTTGGACTTAGCCCCTATGACACGCTGCTTCCAGGAGCCTTGAGGCCCCCCCGGTCCTGCCTCCTGGTCCCCCCACTGGCAGCTGAGCTTCAGAATCCGCCCATCAAGCAGGTGCTGTGGGTGAAGCTGTGCACCCCTGAGATTGCGGCTCTGGGCCCCACTGGCTGGCTTCTGACAGCTGGATGAGGAGGTGAGCAGGTCACGCTCAGTCCCACACCAGGCGCTCGTGGCAGGTGCGGTGGCAAAGTTCAGAAAGGCTAAGGGGGAGCACAAGTTGGTGCGTGGGGCACGTGTGCCCATGGGTGCCACGGGCGTGGAGGGGACGCCCTGGGGAAGTGCTGTGGTTTCAAAAGAAGGTTGGGATCCCGGCAGCAGAGATGGGAGGGGCTGGAAGAGGGAGGAGGAGGTGATGGGAAGGTAAAATTCTGGGGTCCTGTTGGCTGGAAGAGGTGGCAAAGGGAGGGAGAGAGGGAATGAGACCGGACTGGGGGGGGGGCGGCGGTTGGGATGGGCCTGACCGACCTGAGCGGCGTGGCCCGGGGCTGGGCTCTGGGCAACATTGGAACCGGGGAGAGCCATCAGGGCTTGCCCCGAAGGGTCCCCAGAAGGACCCTGTGCCCCTTGGTCCTTTGGAGAGGTTGCTGCGGGGGAGGTCAGCTGGCCCAGGGCCTCTCTCAAGTTCTGCGTCTGTTTGCTCGCGTGAAGACGCCCGTGCTCCCTCTGTAGCCGCGAGAGGCACCGAGAGAGAGGACGTCTCGTCGCCCAGAGGTGGCTCCCCAGATGAGCAGCAGCTCTGAGGTAGCCCGAGATCCAGCTCTCTGTGCACCCGGGGATTGGTGCTGTACCCCCAGCCCCGGGGAGCGCCCACAGCCAGGGCAGGCCAGCCTAGCCCAGCCCGCAGAGAGCAGGCCCACGTCATGGGGGGCCACCCCCCAGCTCCCAGCCTGCTGGTTCCCCTCAGGATGCCTTCCTAAGGGGCTGGGAAGTTGGGGGGCTATTTAAAGGCATCAGAAACACTTGGCACAAGGGGATGTGCATTCCCGTCATCCCGCTTTGCTTGGATGGAGTGGGAGGACTGGGTCGGGACTAGCTGGCGAGGAGCCCTTGGAGCAGATGGCCCCTCCGGGGGTGAAGGGAACGCCCCCCGCCCTGCCTTATCCTACACTCACATCTTCATCTTCCTCCGCTCTTCACGATGCCACCAGAGCGTTCTGGTTGCCGTGCCCTGGACCTTGCTGTGGGCTTCGTCCTTACAGGAGTCACCGTGTTTTGTCACAGAGGGCTTGCTCTTGTTCTGGCATCTGGGTGTCCCAGGAGGTGCGGCCCTAGAATTCAGGGCTTGCCCAAGCGTGTGGATCCTGTCCTCCGTGGATCCGCCCAGCCTTGCCGGTGCCGTGGTGTCGGGGGCTGCTGCCGTGCTCACTGTGGGGCCCCCCGCCATCCTGACCCCCATGTGGCACCAGGGCATGCAGCAGGGCTCGCTGGGGCAGGGAGACCGGCCGGGGCTGCTTGTTGCTCCCACTGCCCTGAAGGGCGGCAGCAGCCACGCGTGGAGGCCTTCTCCGGCGCGGAGGCCAGCCTCAGTCCCCGGGCTGCCTGACACCCTGCTCCCAGGGCGGGTTCACTCGCAGGAGGCAGGTGGAGAGGCTGCCCCTGCTCTTGCTGCCACCCGGAGCCGACTCAAGCCCCTGCCTGGCACCTCAGCTAAGCCCATAGCGTTGGGGCCGCCGGGGGCCTGGCTGCAGGGTTTGGGCTCCTGAGAAGGAAGCACTCTGGGCCCGAGACTTCAGTCGAGGCCTGGGCTCTCGAGGTCGGTCAGGAACCTCCATCCGGAGGAGGATCCGTGGCGGACCACTTAAACTCACCTACAGGAGTCACCGGAGATTATCTGCAAAACAACGCGCGACATTTATCCAGCACTCACTGTTGCCGGCGGTGCTGAGCGCGTTGCTTGCATAAACCCACTCATCCTCACAATGAGAAATCAGTCAAGGGTCACGTGCAAAATATTTCACAACTGCTGCAGGCTGCAGAGCTGGAGAGGACTGCCGGGGGCCCTCTGTTAGGCCGGATGTTAACCCCGTGGACGCCGAGTTGGGGGAGTCCCCGGGAAGGGCCCACGTGACCAGGGTGGCAGGAGGAGCGCTCGAGGGCCCGAGGGACACTTACTATGCCTGCTGGTATGAGGGTGTTTTGTGTTTTTTAACAGCCAGTATCCGCTCCCTCCCACGCCCGGTGCCTCTCTGTAGATTGGTCACCCCACTGTTGCACAAGGCCGAGGTATGCAGGAACTTAGAGGAGTCCCAGGAGGCCACACAGCTTGTCCGAGGTCACCTGGCCAGTCCATGGTCAAGCTAAGGTTCAAACAAGGCCTGATTCAGGCTCATCCGTTTCACCATAGACTGCACTGCCTCTTGCGTAAGAAGCAGCATCCTTTTGCTTCCCATGCCCTCCAGACATTCTGGACCCCCGGCCGTGCGGCTCGCGCACCTGCCCCCTCAAGCACCGTGGCCCAGGGCCTCCCGCCAGCAGAGAGCACCGGCCTGGAGTCCACACGCGTGGCCGACCCTCCTGGGTGGCTGCCCGGTCCTTCCTTCGCTCCTGAGCCGTCTCCATTCTGGTGTCTCCTGTGGAAGAGCAGTAGCACGGGGAGCCGGGAGCCGGGAGCCGAACACGCTCGCGGAGTCTGGGGTTGATGCTCTTCCTCTGCCCTCCCCACCGTCTGGGTTCGCTCCTCCCCCTGCGCACCTGCCCCGACAGCCCACGCCGTGTTCTGGGCACAGGTACGTGTCAAGACTCGGTGCTTGCCCTGGGCCTGGGGTCCTGTGTATCCCCGGGACCTGAGTGCCTGCGGTGGTAATAGGAAATGCCGTGTGTGCGAGGGTTCGGGTCCGCTCTGCTGCCTGCCAGCTGCTGTCCCTACGCTTCTTCAGCCTATTCTTGTCTAGAATGGGGCTTGTACCCACTCCGTGGGGGCACCTGGCATGCCACAAGGATCAGCAGAGTTGGCGCGCCCGGCCCCTCCCCGGCGGGCTTACCGGTACCCCGTCCTTCCTAATCGCTCTGGCTCTGCAGACCCCAGCGTCAACCAGGGACTCCAGTGGCTTCATTCACAGATTGGCTCGTTATCGACCGTGTCTCAGTTTAGCGCTGATGTTTTCGCTCAGATGCCCAGCTCTACACGTGGAAGCCCCCTGGAGGCAGCTTAAGCCAAAGGGGAGCTTAGCGTAGGACACGGACGCAGAGCTGTCTTGCAGGGGCCAGCCAGGCTTCTGTAGTGAAGGAAACTTGCTGTCCTGAGCTGCGTCACCTGCTCGGCGTCCTTGCTCCCTCTGCTCTGCTCCGCTCCACGCGTGCCAGTCAGCTCCTTGTGTACCCGGACTGGCATTTCTGCCCCCTGCCCTCGTGCCGGAACGTGGATGCCCCGCTCCATGCCTGCCCTGTCCCTCTTTCAGGGGCAGAGGGGTGGCCTCTGAGGGATCCATCCCGAGGAGAGAGGAGAAGCACATTGGCTTTGTCCAAAGTTTTTAAGGTAATCCATCCGCTTGGTGGTCGTTTAGACTTTGACAAAAAGAAAATAGAGACGCCACGAGAAAAGTGGTTGAGCTGGAAGCAGATGTGAGGAAGGGAGTCGAAGGTGGTTCAAGTTCATTACCAGCCCCTAGTGCTTAACTCAGGGCCTGGGTCTCATCTAGATGGGGGTGACACTGGCAACGTCTCCACCTCTGGGTAGGGAAGGGTACTCAGACCTGACCCATCGTTGTACCCTGGGCTTCTGTGTCCCCTCTCCATCCCAGGCCCTTAGAAATTGTCCAGCCCCGTTCCCACTCCCTGCATCGGCTCACGGCCCCCCTGGTGGTCCTTGAAAGGTCCTTCCCGGGGCTGAAGCATGAAATCCACCCCAGTGGCCTGTTAACACACAGCTGGGAGGACATCTGGGGAGGAGTGAGGCCAAGACATCCTGGCTCCTTCTCTTATCTCAGGGGAGAACACGTGGATGGGTTTGATGCTGACCCATTACTTCCAGGAGCATGAGGTTGGAGCCAGAGCGCTGGCGTGAGAGGAGGCCCCCTGGCTTTGCCTTAGGGGTGGGATGTCGATGGGGGATGGGGAGGGATTTGCCACAGAGGAGCTTCTGAGCCAGAGGAGCCCATTCTAGCCTGGGGCTGGGCAGGGGCTGGACTTGTGCCATTTTCCCACACGCTGCCTAGGGATTGGGTTTCCTGCTGAAACTGTATCTCTGAATCACAATCATAAAGTTCCCAGCTTCTCCACTCACGCTGTTGGCAGCAGCTCTGTATATCCTAAGCCATCTCACCTTTGCTCTCTGGGGGGCCCGGGGAGGAAGGAAGGACACAGACCAAAGTGGTCAGATGCACGGGGCCCAGAGTCCGTCCTGAGTTCAGATCCTTTGTAATACCAGCCTTGAGACCTGGGCCAGTTTATCCTGTCTGAGCTGCAGTTTCTTCACTTGTTAAATATGTCGAATGATAGCTCTCGCCTGAGACTGCTACCAGGGGTCGGTGAGCTCACGTCCATAATGCTCTGAGCACAATGCAGAAGCTCAGTAAAGGACGGCTTTGTAGCATTATTCCTTCGCTGTCTATCCAGCCCCACCATATGAGGCTGTAGAGGAAGGAGACGTGGCCCCTGTCCTGGGAGCCCCAGTCGGACGGGGAGACAAAGGCTTTGCCCTCAGGAGCCCGTGGGCTGCTGGGGGAGGTTCAGTCCTATGCTCCAGGACCCACAGGCAGGTGGGGGAAACAGGAGTGTCACCCTTGGGGAGCTCCCCTCTGGTGGGGGAGATGGGGCCCTCGTGCCCTGGAGCCCCCAGGCTGTTTGTCCTTGGATCCCTGTGTTTCCCTGGGCCCTCGACTGCCCCCTTTGCCACCAGGCTGCGGCCATCCTCCCCGCCTCCTCCCTCCCTCCTGCAGCCAGGCCCGTCATCTCCAGGATGCCCCCTCCTCTCCTTTTGGTGTCCTTGGGCCCTGCCACTGTCGTGCTGTCTCATCAGCATTGAGTTTACCAGATGACTTGTTTGTGGGTCTTTTCTGTGTGTGCTGAGCAAGTTCTCAAGAAGCATCTCCCCCAGGACGCTCGTTTCTTTCCAAACACCGCCCAAGCTGCAGACACAGAAATTAGACACGTCAGTTTGCTTGCCGGCTGCCTTAAATTTGCATTTGATTAAAAAACGCCAGCGTCCTCCCACCCACATTTCTTCCTTCCCGACCTTCCCCTCTCCGCAGTGCAGCCCCCATTCTCCCAGCCCTCTCCCCTTGCTGTGCTCAGGGCATCCTCCCGCTGGGCCCCTCTACCCTGCCTCAGCCACTGCCGCAGAGCCGCATGACCCTCTGCACTTCTCTTTCCTGGGCTCAGCTCCGCACGGTTTGCCTCTCGTGGTGCCTGTGAGTGCCTGGAGCTCAGCTGCTGGCCTGGAAATGAGATGCCTGTGGCTGGGGGCTCAGCGTCGGGGGTGGCGAGGGTGATGCGTGCCCTCCATCTCTGTTCCCACCTGCGACCAGCACCATCCTGAACAGGAAACCGCCAGGTGCAGAGTAGCCTTTGAAAAGCCTTCTGTTCTCCTCCCGCCTCTGTGTCTGGAAGGACGAGGCGATGAGGGCACGAGCCATAGGTGTGAGGACAGAGGGCCTTGCCTCCTGAGGACACTCAGGTCACCCTCACTCCTTCCTTGGCCAACAGACCCAGGCGGGGCCTTGCTCAGAACTGCTGGCTTCTCTCCTGCAGCCACACTGCAGGGGAATAAGCTTCATCACGAGGCCAGCATCGCCTGTGCCTCCTGCCCATTCCCAGCCCGATAGCAAACCTGCTGAGGTTTGGAGTTTCCACATTGCAGACGCGCTCCTCTCTCAATTATCTGTGCCAGTGTAAAAACAAAACAAAACAAAACCCGGAAGACAAACAAATGAAAAGCCATTCCGTCTCCTTGAGATTTGGGGTGGGGAGGGATAGCCGTTTTGCTTTTCTAGTTTCTTTTGATCACTTTTGACTATAATTGGTATCCAGTTCAAGTCCTCAGACTCAGGTGTGAGGGAAGCAAAGGAGCAGGGGGCTCTGGGTGGACAGGTGAGGGTCACATGTCAAAGGGGAGTCCTGTTGGGATGGGGACCTGAGGCCCGAGGGAATAGCTGCGGAGCCGAGGGATGGGTCTCCAGATGCCCATCATCTTCCCCATCCCCTCCTTCCCAGCCCATGGTGAGCGTCTCTTTCTTTTTTCTTTTTTTTTTAAGATTTTATTTATTTATTCATGAGAGACCCAAAGAGAGAGAGGCAGAGACACAGGCAGAGGGAGAAACAGGCTTCCCGCGGGAGCCCGACGTGGGACTCGATCCCAGGACCCCGGGGTCACACCCTGGGCTGAAGGCAGATGCTCAACCACTGAACCACCCAGGCGTCCCCCACTGAGCCACCCGGGAGTCCCGCGAGCATCTCTATCTCTTGCCTCCTCCTTGCTTCTGGGTCCCTACGTGTTGAGGGAATGCAAGCTGACACTAGCATCAGCCTGAGCCAGACATCATTGGAAGGGAATCTGTCCCCACACCCACTCTTGTCTTGCCTCCCTCCTTACCAAAAAGTAAAATAAAAAAAAAGTTATATATTATCTCAAGCATCTCTGAGTGTAGGAAACAAGACTGGAAGAAAAGACAGATGGGGCGGGGGGTGGCGTGTGAGGGTGGCGGAGCGAGTGTCCTTTATACCCACGGAGGAGAGATCCGGAGACGAGTGATAGTAGCGAGGGAGAGCCGGGAAGGATGGGCAGAGGAAGCCAGAGACCTCATGCCCATCCCTGTGGCACCTGGCGTCCTCAGCTCCTTCCTCGCTGGGAGGGTATCCCCCAGCCTGTGACCTGGAGAAGGAGGGGAGGGACGGCCGTCTGCCTTTCCCCTGGTCGGGCTGGCTGCCTCTCAACCCCGGCTCCCTCCTGGCCGGAGACGTCGAGGGCCTGCAGATTTGAGGATTCCGGGGTTTCTGGGAAGCAGGGAAGTGCGTGTCTCCATCTGGCCTTCCTTGCAAAGCCGGCAGGCGGCCACCCTCTGGCATGTTACTTGTCAGGATTTCTCTGAATGGAATCCAAGAGCAAGAGCCAAGAATAGAGGTGAGGGCACCCAGCTCGCTCTCCACGAAGCCAGGCTCCTTCAGCAAGCGTGGCAGCCTGGCGCGGGGGGGGGGGGGGGGGGGAAGGAGGGGGCGTCTCCGGGTCCCTGGCGTCACAGCCAGCCACGGCGTCGCAGTGTCAAACCTGGAAACGAGGCACAGTCCCTTCCTTTGGCAGAGGAGGAAACTGAGGCCGGGGGCCCAGAAGGGAGTAGGCCCAGCCTGGAAGCACCCAGAGCGCTTCTGACTCCTGGCCTGGCGCCTTCCCCCACTAAATTTTAATTAGGCTCCCATTCCTCAGACCTTAAAGTTAGGACATCCTGGGCACCTGGTGGCTCAGTGGTCGGGCATCTGCCTTCAGCTCAGGGCGTGACCCCGGGGTCCCGGGATCGAGTCCCGCGTCGGGCTCCCCGCATGGAGCCTGCTGCTCACTCTGCCTGGGTCTCTGTCTCTCTCTGTCTCTCATGAATAAATAAATAAAATCTTTTTAAAAATTAAAAATAAAAAAGTTAGGACAGGCTGATGTGGCTCCCCCAGCAGGTCCTTGAAATGAAGGAGTGGGACGAGGGGTCCCCGCCGGTGGGTGCTCTCCCTGGGGAGGGTGGCGGGGTGCGGCCGCAGGAGGCCGTTGCTGTCGGAACCTGAAGGGACCCTCCGGGATCGGCCCTCCCGTCCCCTTAACAGTGAGAGCACCCAGCTGCCAAAAGGGAAAATCTGCCTCAGGTCCCGCACCCGGTGAGCAGCAGATGGAGGACCCGGATCCAGGCCTCCCGGTGTCTCTTCCTGGGCCGTGAGCCTTGTTTGGGGAGGTCAGCCCAGGGCCGCGGGGATGGGAGGACGCCTGTCACAGCCCCACGTCCGCCGATGGCTGCTGCTGGCCGCACCCAGGTATCCGGGTCAAGTACCAGACACACCTGTCTCTCCCTGTGGCTCTGAAGCCTCCTGAAGATGCTCCGATAAGTCCCTGCACGGGTCCTCCTGCCCATGGAGGCTCCTGTAACCTCTCGGTGGGAGCTGAGGGCTGCGGGAGCTGGCTTCCCTGGCTTGTGGGGTGGCTCCAGGGGACCTCTTGTGGCCGACGCCCCTGGGGAGGGCCAGGCTGCTGCCTGGAGGAGCAGGGACGCAGCCCCGCCAGGCCCGCGGTCCCCATGGCCCGAGAGTACAGGAGCCATGGTCTCTGCGTGAGGCCCTTGAAGCCCCGGAGCCCCTGTCCTCCTTGGGCTGAGTGTCCCTGGGATCAGGGAAGCCTGCCTCAGTTTCCCTGCTCATCAGAATGAGGCCAGTCCCAGCGTCCTGGGCCCTGAGACCCTGCAGGAGATGACGTGGGAGAGGGACAGTTGGTGCCCGGAGCACCGGGGTGGTCGTGGCCCCGGCGGTAGTGGTGGCGGCAGGGATGTGGCCGGCACGGTAAGGGTCTTGGCGGTGGCAGCAGTGATGACGGTGGTGGTCTTGCCGGTGCTTTGGCGGCGGCTGCATGCAGGATGGTGGTGATGGCGACGCTGTTGGTGCGGCCGGAGCAGTGGCCCCACCTGCAGCCTCGGGTGTCGACCCCGGTGCCCCGGGCGCCCAGGCGTAGGAGGCGTAGGGGCTGCCGGCCTGGCAGGAGGGCCTGCTTCCTCCGCTGCCCCAGGCAGCCCGTGACCGTGACCGCTGAGCCCAGACGGCGCCTCCCGCGTGCGAGGGCCCTGGAGGTGGAGCAACGGCCCAGCTCCTAGGGGGCTTCCCACCCTCCCGGGACCTAACCGAGTGTGACATTTTGCATCCGTTCCCATGCCTTCCTTCCATGGACGGACCTGGGGAGCCCTGTCCGTGCGCGGGAGCCTCCTCGTCAAGGCCGCCCCTGCCCCGCCGCCTGCACCACCCGTCTCTGCACCCGTGTGTGCAGGTGCGGTACAGGGAGCCCTGCCTGACCAGCAGGCAGGCTGCGCGCCCTGAGCCAGCCCTTAGGCGACCTTGAGCAGATCCTGCCACCTCCAGGGGTCTCGCTTGCTAGTCTCTTCTAAGTAGGGGATGCTTTCCCCACCCTGTGTAGCGCCGGGAGCCGTGGGCAGGAGCAGGTGAGGTCGTGGGTGCGAGAACTCGTGCGGGCGGCCTCCCTGGGAGACCCAGCGCAGGGCGGGCGAGCCAGGGCGTCTGTGGGCAGCCCATGGCTGTGTCCCAGCTCCCGGCGGCCCCGGCAGCAGGCCTGGCCCACAAAGGGGCCCTTGTTGGTTCCCATGGGCCCCGTGCCCCTGGTCTCACCGGACGCCCGCCTTTATCTCTAATGGGGCATATAGGGTTGTCTTGAGGTGAAACTCTCTAGAGAGGCTTTTCCAGTCCTTCCTCCGTCGCAGGCCTGGCCTCCTGCCCTCTGTCCCACCCCGACCCCGTGAGCCGCGTCCAGTCTCCTCCGTCCGCCGAGGCCTTCCTTGCTCTTCCTTCCCCGCGATCTCTCAGGACAGGACCCAGAACTCACACTGAGCTTCTCCCTAACGGGCAACAGATGTGTCTTTCAAGCTTTTTAAAGGAGTATTTTCTTTACCATGAGCCCCCCATAAGAAAGACATTTTCCGGCAAATCCAGTATATACGCGTCGAGCCAAAAGTTTTATGAAACTGCACTAACTATGCATAATGTACGTGATTTTTCTGTTTTATCATATATGGTCTTTTTTTTTTCCCTACTGTGGGTCGCAATCCACTAAACTGATGCCACGACCCACAGGATAGTTGCAGTCTGTGATTTGAAGAGCCTGAAAGGGTCTTTGCAAGCGCAGGGAACGAGGTGTAGGACTCCTGACTCTCTCTTGGGGTAAGAGAGCGTTGCCTTTGTGCAGGTGCTGGCATCTACGGGTAATAGTCCAGCTAATCCTCACAGCTGCTCTTTGGGACATGTGTGGTTGTCGCCTCATTGACATTTTATGGGCCAGGAAACTGAGGCACGGGGAGCCGAAGTTACTTGCCCAAGGTCATACTAATGGGAAGCGCCAGACACCCCGTACGCTCAAGCACTGAGCGGTGTGGACTGCCAAGCTGCCGCGGGTGGGGCGGTCCCTCCGGGCCACGGCGGTGATGCTCTAAGGAGGCCCGCACACCTCATCCCTGTGGCCACAGCCGGCCTCAGGTACTTCTGGAAGGTGAGCCTAGGACCCTATAACACGCCTGGGCCCTGGGAATCCACAGGCTAGCAGGTGTTCAGGCTTGGCTGCACTGTGGTCACCACAGACCAGTGCAGATGCAGGTGGAGGTGAAGGCCCTCCGGGGTACCTGGGGTCCCGCATGCAGAACTCAGCCCACGGGCCAGTCAGTAAGTACGACTGTTCTGGGTGCAAAGAGCTTGACTTCAGTCTTTAAAAAAAAAAAAAAATACTGCTGTTATTTTTAAACATGACACTTTTTGCAGGCTTAAAAAAAAAAAAAAAGAGTGAGCTTAACCACTTTCACTGTTTTTAGCGGATTTATTGTTTAAGGCTCCGTGAGAATGCAACAAAAGTCTTAGCAGTTTATTTCAGGGCGCGGTAGGAATGTGTCCCCGCACTCGATGGCTCGCTCTTGGGATTCGAGCCCAGCGCTTCCGGCACGTGGGCAGGCCGGGCCCCACCAACAGGCCGTGGCATATAGGAGCGAAGAGGCGCGAGCTGATTTGTAAGGCACGGTCGTGGGAGGCACACACTTGCCCGATTTCGTTTCTTGCTGTGTTCTCTTGGCACAGCGGCTGGTGAGCAGTGCGGCGGGAGGGAGGGCGCAGGGGAGCCTGAGAAACAGCGAAGCAGCTGCTCATTACCCGTAGACCGGGTTGCCAGCTCCCCAAAGTGCGAATCGACCTCACGTCCCCCCTCCTTTTTTACAACCAGAAGTGTCAAGCCCATCACCACTGGCCGTTCCCAGCCCTCTGCCTCCCTCCCGAAGCCCAAGGCAGAAATCCAAAGCGAGGCAGCGGGCCATGCGTGAGAGCCTCCAGCCCCACGGGAGGACGAGACCCGCTAACGGGAAGGCCTGGCCGTGGGGTGGTGCAGCCACGGGCACGTAGAGAGAGGCATGCAGCGGGTGGAGGCCGGCCCTGCCCAGGCCCGGGCATGGGACTGTTGATGGTCAGCTGGAGGAAGTGTGTCAACCGAGTCCATACGTGGGGCTGGAATGCTGAGGACCGTGGGTGCTGAGCCAGCTGGAGCTCGGGAGGGGTTCCCCGAGGAAGGGAGAGCAGGGCCAGCCGCGTGGTCTGAGGACCCAGCCAGGCAGCACCTTGGAGGGAGAACCAGGGGGGCCCGAGGGCTGGAGCCCACATCCCTGTCCCGTGGGGAGCAGGGCCCGGCGCTGCTCCGGGGCCTCCTGCGGGGCCTGGCGGGCCGTCAGCCCCGGCCCCCAGCGCCTCAGCCCCCCGGAGCCTCGCTTGACAGACAAGGTGTAAGGACCCTCCTTAGCGGTGGACGCAGAGCCAAGTTAAGTCTCCATGGTAACCCTCTGGCTGATGGGGACTTGGGTTGCTATGGAAACTTGTCGGAAACCAAAAAGTATTTGGGGGGAGGGGTCTCCCAGAGGGGCAGGTGGTGGCGTCTGCAGCAGCCGCACTGCCCACGATCGGTGCTGTGCCCTTGTCAGGGTCCCCCTGGGGGGCTTCTCCACGACCCGGTTTGCGGCCCCTGGGGACAGTCCCGGGTGGTATCAGGCACGCTCGCCCGCGGCCTCCACGCCCAGACGGGTCTTCAGGGTCTCGGGTGAACGTGTAGCTCTCAGGCCCCCCCTGCTGTGGCCAGAACCCCGGCTGCGGCAGAAGTGAGGCCCCAGCTGCCTGTCCCCTCTTCCTGGGGCCCCTGGCCCGGCCCCCCCGGCTCTTGCTGTCCCCTCTCTCATCACCAGGCTGGGACCAAGCTTGGTTTCCTTAGCCCGCAGTGGGGAGATGCTGTGCTTTGCCGAGTAGCTGGAGAAGCACAGGATGCGCTGTGACCCGGGCCTGCCGGGTGGCGGGGGCTGCTCCATGACAGGGCCGTCGTGAGACCTTCACTCCCTGTACAACCTGCGGGGCGCGGTGAGGGACCTCTGCGGTGGCCCTGCCAGCCCCCCCTTCCCCTCCATCCCCTTGCTCCAGCCACCCTTTCTTGGGGGTGCCAGTGTTGAAAACTGGAGCAGAACCTAAGTCGCCCCCCCCACGTTCTGCTCAAGTTCATTTCCCGTGTTCTCCAGCCAATCCCCCCCCACCTGTCGCGAGCCCCTCCTCCAGGCCCCCGGGGCTCCTCCCAGCCAGCCGGGGCAAGTGAGGAGGAAGGAGGTGCTGGGAGGTGCCCCGGGAGGCCGGGAGGCCCGCACCTGGAGGCCCTGTGTCCTAGAGGCTATGCCCCCCTTGGCCCCGTAAGGGGCAACATCGCCCTGAGAGAGTCTGACTCCTGAGAGCTGCAGGGGTGTCGGGGCTCAGGGACTCTGGCTTTCTCTCCCCTGCCCTGCCCTGCCCGGAGCTGCTGAGGAGGCCTCCAGGCAGGACCCAGGTGTCCGGGTGCTCCTGCTGCAGCGGAGGGAGCCCCGGGAGGTCGGCAGGCCTCGGTCCTCGTTGTGGGAGTGGCCGGTGGAGGCTGAATTGCCAGGCATCCTTCCACCTCAAGGTCCAGGCCGCCCGGATCCTCCCCGCACTCCCTGCTACACCCGGGCTGCCCTGGCCAAAGGCCTCGAGGGGGCTCCTCAGCCCCTGTGGCCCCTGTGGCCATGGGAAGCCTTGCCTGTTCTCCCGCCAAGCGTTTTGACGCGGAGGTGGCCGGGTAGTTACTGGCCCTGTCGGGTACTGCGTTGCTCGTGCTCCGGACTCCTGGGGCGCATGTGGCACATCCGAGGGCCGGCCCACAAGCCCAGGCGCCCCGGAACCCTCCCACTTGTGCTTGTCTTTAAATCGGCTGCATCCTGCTGCTGAGCCCCAACCTCCTGCAGTGGTGGGGCCTCCTCCCCCGGCCCAGGCTTGCAGGGGGGCTTAGTGACGCTGCTCCCCGTGGTCCCCGCAGGCCTCCTCGCACCCCGACCCGCGGCGGCCCTCCGGGATGCGACCTCTGTGCCAGGGCTGGGGGGGCGGCCCGTACCCCGGGCCTGTCCTTGCTGCACCCTCAGCCTCCCCTGGCCGGGACCGTGGCCGGCCCCTGGCTCCCGGGCCTCGCCAACCCCCTCAGGCCCGCCCCGGCTTCGCAGGGGGCCTGTTCGCCTGCTCCGAGAGCCCCTCCCGCCCAGTGGCTGGGGCACCCCCCGCCTTGACCCGAGTCCTGGGAGCTGGGGGCCTGCAGGGAGGCGAACACGAGTGTCTCAGAAGCGTGTCCGCCCCGTGGTCTCCTTGTTCTCGCCCCGTCCCTGGAAAGCAGGTGGGACGGTGTTGGTGCCCAATAGACAGGTGGGGCTGGGGGGGACAGGCGGCCACCAGCCTGCGGCACCGTGGGGACAGAAAGCCGGGCCGTCGCACAGGTGTTCCCAAATTCCCCACGGGGGCCTGGAACTGAGGGCGGCCGCAGCCCATGCCTTCGAGGGCTCCCTGGGCGCGGCACTTCCTTGGGATGGTTTGCTCCGGCTGCCACAGCTCTTTGGGGCCTACGCCTGCCCCCTTTTACGGATGAGGAGGGTGGGGCGCAGGAGGCAGGAGCGCCTGCAGGGCGATGGCCTTGGTGACCTTGGTGACCTTGGTGACTCGGGCTGCCCCGAACTCTCCTGGGGACTTCAGCGCCCTTCAGGCAGGAGGGAACTCTGAGGGAGCAGTGACTTTATCAGCAATTTCCCCCCCTTTCTGACTTCAGTCAGCCGCCAACAAAAGCGGCCGCTCTGCAGAGTCCCGGGCTCCATTCATCCCCTTACATTCATCGCTTCTTGCCACCCACTCGCCACCACCAGCTCACACTCCAGGACACACCTCCTGCTCCCTGGGCCTCCCCTCCCAACCCCAACTTCGGGGCTTGGGCGCAGACAAGAAAGCTTGGAGGGGGAAGGACCCCGCTAGAGCCCTTGAGACTTGGGGGGAGGGTTGCGGGGAGGCAGGGGGAGAGGCCTGGCAACCCCTCCCCTCCATCTGCTTCCTGCTGAGGCACCGGGTGCTGGAGGGGGGGGGGGAGGCCCTCCAGGAGACAAAGGTCCAGGGGACCTGGAGGGAGGGGGCACTCGGGTTGCTGGGGGGTCTCCGGACCCCCCTCATCTGCAGCACGGGGCCAGCCTCCAGAGCCCGCAGGCGGAAAGCGGCTCATTGAGGCAGAGGGAGGCCAGCTGGCCCTTCCAGCACCTTCCCTCCGCCGTCCCCCCCCAGATCCGGGCTCCGGCTTCATTCGCAGCTCATGCCCCAGAGGCCCAGGTGTCTGCGGATTAGGGAGCCCAGAACTCTCATTACCCGTGAGCATCTGGGCAGGGGAGGCAGCCTTTTGCTAATGAGCAGCTTCTACCCCATGGAGAGGAGAACCCTTGTCCTGCCCCCCCACCCCCATCGGCTGGAAGCCCAGCCCAGCGCCTCCTCTCCTGATCACGTTCCAGAGGGGCCAGACCCCTTCCTTCCTCGCCAGCCCCTCCGAGCCCCTCCGGGCGGGGTAGGTGCTGGTCCTGGATCCGCACCCAATACCGTCCAAGAGCCGGGCGTGTATTAACGCCTCGTAGGACGCCTACGAGGTTGGAATCGCTTCCGTCTCGCTTTTGCAGAAGAGCAGGCTGAGGCAGGAGAGGTTGGGTGACCTGCCCCAAGTCGCCCAGCCGGGCAGTGGTAGAAGAGGGGTTGGAGCAGGTGTCCGGTTCCGCACCCCTGGGGCGGGCCTGGCTTTGGAGGCTGGGAAGGGTGGGGCGGGACGCGGGGCTCAGGCTCCCGTTGATCCTACGGATCGTGGTCTGTAAAATGGTTTGCCGTTCTTCCGCCTGGGGAGGTTGCTCTTTCCTCGCACTTGGTTATTCGGCCGTTGATGTCTGTCAGTGTGGACTCGTGCATGTGTGTTTTATGCTCCGACTGCTAATCCAACACTGAGTTTCTTTATTGCGGTGTGCCCTTGGCCTGTGGAGGTGTCACTGTGGCCTGAGACGGACGGGGTCTTCTGGGATGGAGGAAGGAGGAGAAGGGTAGGGAGGGCCTTGCTGCAGGCCACCGGCTGGCCTCTTTCACCAGCTCTGATGCCCCTGGCATCATAATTTCTCCCGCATCCCTCTTCACCCCTCCCTCTCTTGCACTGACCCCCGTCCCTCAACTCAGTCACTTATCAAGTCTCTTTGTTTCTACCTTTTCTACCTTTTCTCCCCCCCCCCATTGTCTTGATTCATACCATCCTTCCATTAGAAAGCTTCCTGCCCCCCCTTTCTGGTTCATGCACGCACACTGCTCTGGGGGTGCCTTCCTGGTGCACAGCTGAGATCCCGTCCCTCCCCAGCACGGTGGCTTTCAGTGGCTCCCCACAGTCGAACATTCTGCTGTCTTATCCCAACATTCAAGGCCCCGCAGATGCACATTCCTACCTTTCTGGCTTCTGTGTTCCCTCTTCCTGACCCCGACTATCCGCTGGCATTTCCCCAAGGGAGTTTTGTGAAACTTGCTGATTGATGTTATGTTACTTAAAAATAAAAGACCTGTGGTCTTTTATTTGTGGGTTGACAAAGTTAAACAGGTTTCTTTATTGTAGGACTTCACCAAGTCTTTATTTCCCCGTGGGCTTTGCGACTCCCCAGGAATGGGTTCACAGGACACACAACGTGCCCTGTTGTGGCACAATCTTCCATAGGGATAGTGGTCCCCGGAACCAGGTGTGGAACACTGTCCAGCCTTTGGACAAGGTGGGCTCCTTATGGTTCCCAGAATCTGCCCCCAATTTTCTGTCCTCTTATCTTGGAATGACCCATGTCCCCAGGCTGAAAATACCTACTTCTTGATCTTCGCCTATAAAAATCTTACCCATCCTTTAAAAATATCTTTCTTGGCTGTCCACTGCCCTAGCAAGAACCTCTTCTGGGGTCTTTTGAACCTTGATGGCAGTACTTCTGACGGTGCACATCAGTTGCAACTATTTATTCCTACTCTTCTCTCTGCTTGCCTGGTGGCAGCCCCGCATCCTGTCCCCACTCAGGCTCTAAACACCTTGCTGGCACGGGCTGTGTCACTCATTCTTGAATCCTCTTCAGGATCTTCCACATAATAGATGCTGTGCCTCAGAACCATCTGTGCAGCTTTTTATTTTGTAATAAACTTTTAAATTTGAGAATAGCTTCAGATTTACTGAAAAGTTGCGAGGGTATTACAGAGAGTTGTCCTATTCCTCACACCCAGTCGCACCGTTTGCCGGCGTCATCTACAATGTGACACGCTTGTTACAATCAACGAATGAGCCGGTACTGGTTATTACTAACTGAAATCCATGCTTTATTTGGATTTCCTTAGTTTTTACTGAATGTCGTTTTTCTGTTCCTGGGTCGCATCCAGGACACCGTATTGCAGTCCGTCATCAGATCTCGTTAGGTTCCTCTAGACCACGTCAGTTTCTCAGATTTTCCTTGATTTTGATAACGTTGGCAGTGTTAAAGTGTGCTGGCCAGGTAATTTGTGGAATGTCCTTTTGACTGATGTTTTTTTTCATGGTTAGATGGCCTTTATGGGTTTGGGGGATGAAGACCACAGAGGTCAAGTGTCATTCTCAGGACATCATGGGAAGGATATGTCTTAGAAACGTGGCTTATCGTTTTTGGTGTTGACCTTGATCATCCGGCTAAAGTAGTGTTTGCAAAGTTCCCCGCTGTAAAGTTACCCTCTCCTTCCTCTTTCCATAGTATATGCTTTAGAAGACAGTGACTACGGGCAGTCCACCTGCAAAAGTAGGGGTGAGGGGTGCCCGAGTGGCTCTGTTGGCTAGATATCTGATCCCCTGATGCTACTCTGAGTTATGATTTAATACTACATTTTCAGTAATCTAAACGATTATTTCAGTGTTGGCTGTTGGGGGACGACCTCTTTCAGTTGGTACTTGTGTCTGACTCTTTGACATACCTTGATCTTTTTGTTCCCCTTGAGTTTTGGCCCTACAAGATGCTCCAGACTCATGCACATTCCCTGCCCCAGTCCAGGAAACAGCTATTTCTCCAAGGAGCCCTTGTTCCTTTAATTAGAGGTTGGAAAAAAAAAATTGGAGGTTGGCGTTAGAAACCAAGATCTGAGTGCCGTGTGTGCTCATTGCTGCTGAGGTATCATTGCTTCTCAGTGGGCAGAGCTAGGAAATAGTAACATGTGTCCCAGACGGCTGTAATTATAATTAGCATAATAAGCATTAGTTAATACTGATATTTCTAACTCTAATCTAGTACCATATGATTCATTGTAACCTTCCTTCTTTTATGGGACTTTTTAAGACCTCATTTCTTCTCCTCCTCCTCCTCCTCCTCCTCCTCCTCCTTCTGATTTTATTTATTTGAGAGAGAGGGAGAGAGCAGGAGAGCACAAGTGTTGGAGAGAGAGAAGCAGGCTACCCATCCAGCAGGGAGCCTGATACGGGGGCTCAATCCCAGGGCCCTGGGATCATGGCCTGAGCCAATGGCAGCCGCTTAACCAGCTGAGCTGCCCAGGTACCCCAAGACCCCATTTCTTCTGAATCACAGTCTCCACAGTTGAGCCAAAGACTGCGCTCCAAAGGCTGAGAAATGGTATTGTAGGCACACACATTTGTTAAGTTTGAGTTTAGAGGAACCCAGACCTGCCCCCAGCACAGATGTACAGCATTTCCAGACTTGAGTATCTCATCCCTGGGGCTGTGAGGCAGATTAGCTCTCACCTTCCTCAGAGGTGATGCCCTGTAGGAAACAGCCTGTAATCCTCACCAAGGTGTCCATTACCCCATGTTTGGGTGTTTCTGTTCATTTCCTCCTGTATCTGGTTCCCCAAACACCTGATACTTCCTAGTGTGAGGCCAGACTGTCTGGAATTCATTACTGCCTGTAGCAGAGTCTTCAGTGACAGCCCTTCCTGTCCCCCCCTTGGCCCAGCGGCCAGTACTTCCTTTCCGTGCAGTGGCAATCAGGGCATGTATAGGTCTCTAAACAGAGTCCAGTCCACCAGCTTGAAATGGCTTCTAGATCATTTTACAAAGGAGGAACAGGTCCAGGAAATAGCCAGTTAGCAGTAGAAGCAGAATCCAAGCCTTCTGTGCTTTTCAAACCTGCTCTGTCTTCAGTCCATCCTTTTGAACGTCCTGGGCTGGAATCATGGTACCTGGAGGATATGTGGGAAAGCCCTCAGCTGCGTGTGTTTAAGGCCATTGAACTGAAATACCACTGAATGTGGGACGCCTGGGTGACTCAGTCGGTTGAGCTTCCGACTCTTGATTTCAACTCAGGTCATGATCTCAAGCTCCTGGGATGGAGCACCACCCCCACCCCCAGTCGGGTTACCCTTTCAGGACATCATGGGAAGGATATGTCTTAGAAACGTGGCTTATCGTTTTTGGTGTTGACCTTGATCATCCGGCTAAAGTAGTGTTTGCAAAGTTCCCCGCTGTAAAGTTACCCTTTCCTTCCTCTTTCCATAGTATATGCTTTAGAAGACAGTGACTACGGGCAGTCACTGCGGGGAGTCTGCTTGTCTCCCTCTCCCTCTGCCCCTTCCCCATCCATACCTCTGATCACCTTGAACATGCATTCTCTCTCTCTAAAATAAATCTTTTAAACAAATAAATAAAATAAAATACCACTGAACACTCTAGGCTTGCTTTCTGCAAAACGTCCCTGTAAAGAGTGCTGGAGACTCTGTGTACATCAATAGGACACAGAGGTCCTCAATAGAACATGAGGTCCTTAGCTCACTGATTTTATTTCACACTTGCCTGAGGCTCCAGAGCCAAAGAAGAGGGTGTGGAAAGGTCCAGCCAAGCTGCCCTGTGCTCCCAGGGGACAGGGAGTTGAGTTAGTCCTAAGTAAAATCCAGGTGTTTTTCCTCAACCCCTCCCCTCCCCCCATCTCTTTGTCTGCCTCTCTTCTTAATCCCCCAGATACTCACTTCTCTCAGGCCATTGTCCTGCTGCCCTCGTCCCTGCCCCCTCAGTGTTTCTCCTCCAGATCAGCCCTTCCCCATATGCCCCATCACAACATTCATTTCTTTAGTCAAGTTGTTTGGAAAGCAGTCTGATTAAACTATAGGATGGGATGCTTTCAACATTTAGAGATGTGTTCATCCTTTTTGAATATTTGTGGTTCAAACCCTCTTGTTTACCTCACCTGATACTTTGGCTTCAGTGGGTCCCAGGCGTTTCCTAACCACGTTTCTTTGTGCTGAACTGAACATCTCATGAATTTATTGCAAGGTGGCATGTATCTGCATCTGCCTCCTGCTCTGTGCCCTGTCCCACACCCAGGTCGTTTGCTTATTGCTGGAGCTTCCTTTTCTCTTGCTACTTATCTTGCCACCCTTGCCTCCTAAAGAGCCTTTAAGTTGCCTTCCGGACAGCAATCTATCCTTTTCTTTCCGGAGAATAGCCCAACCCCAGCAGCGCAGTCTCTTGCCAGTCTCCTGCCAGCCTGGACGGCACTCCTCCCTATGCCCTGCGGGAAGAACTGAAGGTTGGTGAAGGCCCATTTTGCTGCCATTGCAAAAGCTCCTCAGTAGCTGCTTTGTCACTCAATTCAGGAGCTCCTTCCTGGTGTGAAAGGTATTTTGCAAATATGCATAGTTAGCCTTTTAGCTCCTTTGCCAGGTTCATCCTAAAGGCCTTTTCCTTTCTCCCTTCAGAAGTCTTTTTTTTTTTTTTTTACTTAATTTTTTTAATTTGAGTGTAGTTGACACACACCTTGAGAAGTCTTTAGAAGCATACTGTATTTAGGAAGATCTCCTTTGCCAGTATATACAATATTATATAAATTACACCAGGGAATGACTAACCAATGAGTTAGGATTTCACTTCTGAATCTCGCTTTTAAGGGTTTTACCACTGGGTCTAAATATATTTCACTGATTGAATCCAGGCAGTTACTGTGGGAAGGTTTTATAGATTGCCTTTTTTTTTCCCCCAGGCTGGGAGTTGGGTGGAAGATGGGACAGGATTTGTCTTTTCTTAAATCCTACCACCACTTAAGCAGCGATACTTCTTTTGTCTATCCAGCTTCAGGTGGAGAGAGTGGAAATAAGTGTCATGTTCCCCAGCAAATTTCCATTTAAGTGGGGGATTGGTAAGAGCTAAAATCTGAGGGCCCTCTGGAGACCCCTGGGTTCCTAACCAGAGTAGACCAGGATGGATAGGCTCTCCAACTTAAAACAATAATGATCATAATAACTATTACCACGTGCTAGGCATGGTACTAGCACCTAACACACTCTCTCTTTTTAAAGATTGGGGGGGGGGGGCGGCAGGAGCGAGAGGGGCAAAGGAAGAAGGAGAGACTCAGGGGCCAATACCACAACCCATGAGATCGTGACCTGGGCTGAAACCAAGAGTCAGACCCATGACCAACTGTGCCACCCCGGTGCCCTCTTAACATGCTAATTCAATCTTCCCCAAACCCTAAAAAGTAAACATAATTACCTTCATTTTACAGGTGAAATAAAGATGAGATTTTTGAACATTAAGACTCTTGGCTGAGTTTTCATACTTGGAGGTGGAGCCAGGATTGAAACTCCAATCTGATTGTAAAGCTGCTACCCACCGACCTGAATATTGGTCCAGAGTAGCCTGGAGCCCTAAAACCAGTTGATCTGGTGCCTGACCCTGTTCTGAAATGGACTTAGTTTTAGACCAGAGGCTGATGGGGAGAATCCGAGTGAAGGCCAGTTTCTTCACTCTTCCTCGTGGGGAGGTGGGGGGTAGGAGCTGAGGACCCTCTTTTCCTCCTAACCACCTCCGGCGATGGGGGCCTGAACATCCCTCATCTGGCTGCCCAGCCATCTAACCTCTAATTGCCACGTAACCCGAAAGTGACTGTGGATTATTACTTGCATCGGGTCAACTTGGTTATAAGTTTCATTTAAACACTAAATTCTTCTGCTTATGCTCAACCTTCCCAGTTAATCACACAGCAAGGTGGTTGACTCAAATTAAAGAGAGAGATTGGGATCCCTGGAGGGCTCAGTGGTGGAGCGCGTCTGCCTTCAGCCCAGGGTGTGACCCCGGGGTCCTGGGATCGAGTTCCGCATTGGGCTCCCTTCAGGGAACCTGCTTTTCCCTCTGCCTGTGTCTCTCTGCTTCTCTGTCTCTCATGGATAAATAAAATCTTAAAGAAAAGATTGCCACAGAAGCCCTAAATGCTCTGTGCAGTGCAGGTCGCCCTGGATGGGTGCAGGTGCAGGGCTCTTGCCTGGCTGGGGGGCTGAGGGTGGCCAGGGAGCTGGTGTGGGAGGAGCCTGCACAGACCAGGTGTGTGGGGGCAGGTACCCCTGACCCCAGGAGGGATGAGAATTCATGCCCCGCGGTCTCCCCGCTCCGGCAGTCCAGGACTTCTGGGAAGAGGGAGATGTTCTGAGGAATGTGCTGAATGGGGGTGTGAGGAGGGTTATTCGAAGCAGTGATATTCCACGTTAGACGTGGGGTATCAGACATGGTAATATTTACTGAATAGAGGATTTCCACGTGAAATCTGAGCACGGTGTAACCAGGCCAGAGCCGAAACGCAGCCACCTGTGGTGTTTGCATCCTGCGCACCGCTCAAAACCAGGGATCCCTTTCCGTGGGCTTCTCACTCAGGGGAAGAGGCTCAGATATCACACAATTACCACTGACACCCGCCCCGATAGAAAATAATTATTCAAGGGATTGTGAGAGCCAACGTAATTAGTCCAATTAATCTCTAGCGATGAATTATTCCGTCCGATAATCGTCTTCGGAAGCAAAGGACTCATTAGCATCTCCGGCTGACAGCAGGGAGTCAAATGCCCTTTTATCTCTCTTGCCTGTCCCTGACGCGACGGAGTGACAGTGGCTCTCGCTTGGATAGATTCTCTGTCCCTTACCAAGGATGCTGGTTCGGGGAGGAGCAGGGGCTGGGACCTGGGCGGTGGATGTCCCACCTGCTTCCTCGTGACCTTGGGCTTGAGGCCTCAGTCTACCCAGTGGAAACATGGGGACGACTGAGTACTAGCAGGCTCCCGGGGCCTCTTCATGGGCTTCCCAGAAGCCCCGAGTCCCCACACACCCACCAGAAGCACGCGCCCTTCTCTGCGAGAGCGTTCACCAGGAATTCTAAGGCAAAAGTCCCCCTTTTTGTTGAAACTAAGTGCGGGTGGGAGGTGATGGTGAGAATCCACAGGGAGGGGAGCTCCGACTGCTGCCTTAGCCTTCTTTTTAAATTTTCTTTACTAGAGAGAGAGCACAGTGGTGGTGGGGGGTGACAGTGGGAGAGGGAGAAGCAGACCCCTCATGGAGCAGGGATCCTAACCCAGGGCTGGACCCCTGGACCCCGGGATCCCGACCTGAGCCGAAGGCAGGCACTTCACCGACGGAGCCCCCAGGTGCCCCATAAAGAAAATCTTTCAGAAAACCAAGCAATACTAAATATCAGGAAGGAGCTGGCGTATCCTGGGATCAGCCTCAGCGTTACTGACGTTTTGGTTGATGGTGGGGGCATCCTGTGCTTTGCTGGGTGTGGACGCGTGTCCCTGCCTCTGCACTAGATGCCAGTAGGACTGCATCCCGGGCTGTGACAGCAAGAATGTGTCCAGACATTTCCCAGCGTGCCCTGGTGGCACCGTCCCCGCAGGTGCAACCTCCGCGCTGCAAGCAAAAGCACTTGCTCCGTTCCAGTGGAGTGACCAGGTCTGAGTGGGGGCCGCAGAGAAGGTTCCCTGGGAAGAGCAGCTCCCTCCCCACCCCCAGCCTTTTACAGCCTAGAGCCGGCCCTGTGCTTGCTACAGAGACGTTCAGGGGCACCCGCCCCTGGAGCATCTGCCTCCGGCCCAGACCGTGACCCCGGATCCCGGGATCGAGTCCTGCGTCGGGCTCCCCGCAGGGAGCTTGCTTCTCCCTCTGCCTACGTCTCTGCCTCTCTCTCTGGGTGTCTCAGGAACAAATAAGATCTTTAAAAAAAAGATGCTCAAGCTGCAAGCGACCAAATGAAGCAAGGAATGGGTGAGTGGAGAGGGGTGGGGCACACAGGGGACGGGGAGGACGACGGCTGTCCTGTCCTGTCCCGGCTCGAGGACGGGCAGGGGGCAAAGGCACGGGGTGGGGGTGCGTCTTGCAGCAGCCGGGCCCTCGCGTGTGTCTAAGGGACGGACTGTGCCCTGGGCAGCCTGAGGGAACCGGGGTCCCCTTGCCTTGCGATCCTGTGCATTCAGCTGGGCCTGCGGATCATGAGGCCTCTGCTCAGGGCGCGGTGTGTGGCCCGGTGAGCCCGGACCGGACTTGGATCGTGTCTGCATACGGGCCTCCCTCCCAAAGTCACTATGGTCCTTTGGAGTCGGAGCCCGTGGGGTCCCGGGTCCTTTCCCTCGCTGGCTGGGGGCCGGGGCCTCTCGCCGAGCTGGGGGCCTGTGGTCTGCCGGAAGCCAGCCCGAGGGAGCGCAGCAGCCCAGGCCCGGAGGCCCCGCGCTCTCCAGGGGTAGCTCTCTTGCTTCCACCCCTCCCCGCTGCTTGGCAGCCCAGAGCCGCACTGTGACTGGGCCCTTTCTTCTTCCTGCCCCTTGACCATTTGTTCGTGCATTCACACACATTTCGTGAGCCTGGGTTAGGGCACTGGAGACCCAGCTGGAGACGTGGGTGCTCGGCAGGGAGGCAGGAAGACAGGGAGGCAGAGAGGACAAGGAGGACAGAGAGCCAGGGAGGACAGGAGGACGGGGAGGCAGGGAGGACTAGGAGGCAGGGAGACAGGGAGCACAGGGAGGACAGGGAAGCAGGGAGAACAGGGAGGTAGGGAGGCAGGGAGGCCCTGCCGGGCTCCAGGCAGCCGCAGCACCGCCAGCCTGGCCTGTGTCCTGTGTGTGCAGGTGGCCCGGGAGCCCAGGGGAGCCCCCCAAGCACTGGCTGTGTGATTCGCTGCAGCCTTTAGGGAAAGCATGCTGGGAGCTGGACGGTGGGGCGCGGGGTCCCGGGAGTCCGGCCGTTATCTCGGTTTATCGAGCGTGTGGGCAGAGCCGGTGCACAGCCGAGTATGTGCGTGCATCTTGGGGACCCCGTGGCCGTGGGTCCGGGGCTGGGGCGGCCTCAGACGCGTGGGGAAACCTGTAGTGGGGTCTGCGGGTCGGGGAGCTGCTTCCAGGCCGAGCCCCGGGGAGGGAGGAAAGCAGGTCCACGTGGACGACTGGGCAGGGCAGGCCTCCCGGGGCACCTCGGGGCAGGCCGGGGAGGTGGAGGGGGCAAGGGGGCGGGGCTGGGAGAGGTGAGGCTTTACGGGGTGGGCCCCCCCCCCCAGGCATCCCTGAACCCGAGCCCAGCAGGAGGCAGGCAGGCAGGTGGGGCAGGTGGGGCAGGTGGGCAGCCGCTGGACAGACGTTCTGCTGGGGGGCGCTGCCTGTGTGCCCCCCGGCTCCCGCTGAGGACCTGCTGCATCCAGGTGCCGCCTCCCCAGAGGCAGATAGACGAGTCCAGAAGCCTGGGGACAGATGCCTATTGCAGGCCCTGTGGGGACCCTCACACAGGGCCAGGCAGGGGGCCAGGCTGCACAGTTACTCACTCCATCAGACACTTCCTGGACACCTGATGTGTGCTGTCCAGGGCCTTTGGGGTCGAGACAGGCTTCCATGACAAGTGTCGTGGCTGGTGGGGGGGCAGGAAGACCAGCATGCACCGGCAGCCGTTATCACTAAGGTAGGACAGGGGCCTTGGCAAGCATGGCCCAGGCACCAGGTGTAGTTTAAAGAAGCGATCTCTGGGATGGCTGGGATGGACTGGGAAGGCTTTTTGGGGTGGACATTGAAGCCTGGGTGCGAGTCACCCCCGTGGGGAAGGCCCCTCTAACTGGCAGCACTTGGCGCCATGACGGGAGACAGCAGAGGGTCAGCCTGAACCAGTGCAAGGGAGAAGTAGTGAAGATCAAGGCCAAGCAATCGTGATCGAGGGCCTTGAATGCAGTGGCATGGATGTGAGCCCCCGGACTCCTCGGACTGAGGCCCGGGGGACGGGCCTGTCTGAAGCCACCCGGGCCACCTCCCAGCCTGCAGCCCGGGCTTGGCCCCCCCTATACAAAATCCTATCCCCGGTGTGACCCCCAGCTTGGCTTCCTGGCGGGGGAAGGGACAGGCACAGACATCACTTCACGTCCTCTCACCCCTGTGCTTCTGGTCCACTCACCCCTGTCCCCCTGTCCCCGGCAGCACAGCCTTGGCTAGCTGTTCCCATGGCAACCGCCTGTCCTGTCCATGGGAGCACGCAGCTGGAGAGGAGAGTGCAGCCCCGAATCCTCCCTGAGGCTCACACAGTTAGGGCTAGGGCCCCAGGGGCTGCTCCACGTACGGGGGAGTGGGAGCAGTGGCCGGGGAACCTCGAGGGCCTAAGGACCCCCTTTGTCAACCACCAGCTGGCTGCTGAGTAGAGCTGGAACTAGGCACATGCGGCAGATTCCCTATCTCTTCTCTGAGCCTCTTCTGAGGCTGGGGTGTCCCCTGGTGTCCTCTGTCTCATTAAAGATAGATGACCCCTGGGAGGGTGGGGGCAGGGGTCACAGCTGCCGGGGCCTCCCGAGCCGAGCCTGGCTGGGGATCCTTTGCAGGGAGGTCACAGGTTGGACCACTGCCCACCCCCCACCCCACCCCCGGCCCTGGCTGCTTCAGCGACAGCATGAGCCTGACTTCGGGTCCTGGGGTGACCTCAGGTCGGCAGCACGTCCCTGACAAGAGCTGCATCCCGTTGACAAATACCAGAAGCTGATCAGGGGAGTCCTGTGGAGCTAGGCTGCTTATCTCCGGGTTCTGGCCTGTTCGGCTGCTTCCTCATTGGAAATCTGTGATGAGTGAGGCACGTCGACTCACCGGGATGAGCTGAGCACTGGAGGTGGGGTCCAGAAGGTGGGCTCTGCCCTGAACCCTGCGGCTCCGCAGCTGAGGTCAAGGGCAGATTGCTCCTTGGTCTGGGCACTCCAAGTGCGTGCCTGCTTTTGGCGGGGGGTGCCTTCATACCTGCTTTTGGCGGGGGGGTGTATTAGGGTCTCAAATGACTAGGAATGTGAAGGGCCTGGCACACAGCAGGCATCTAATCAATGTTCATCTTGCCTCCTTGCTCCGGTCAGGGGCAGAGATCAATTCTGCCAAAGGAAGGAGTCTGTGGATTTCCAAGAGTCCAGGCCAGCCAGGCCCCAAGTATTCATTTTTCTTGTCCACTGTCCCTGGAAGCCTGGCCTGGACCCAGTCCTAAATCTACCCCAACCCCACCGCGGGCCAGCTTCCTCCACCGGGATGGAGCTGCTGTGGGTTCAGAGCGTTTCCTTGCACCAGGGAGGAGGATGAGCAGCGAAGGACCGCTGGCTCCCCGTGTACCCCCAGGGTTTCTGGCAGCACCTCCTCTCCAGGGGCTCACACGCAGGCCCCCCGCCGCCCCTGCGCCCAGAGTGGGGGCAGCCTACAGACAGTGCCTCCGCTCCCTCCAGCCCCAAGCCTCCTGTGGGCTTTTTCCTGGGAATTCGGCTCCGTCCAAACAGTGCCCGGTCCGTAGTTGTTGGCGGCTGCCGCCGGGGCCCGGGACACATGGGCTGTAAGCAGGCCCTGGTGGGCTTGGGCGAGGGTCGAGCCTGGGTGCTTCTTCCTGCCCCTCCCTGGGCTTCACTTCGGTATGGGTCCAAGGCTCTCCAGAGTGACCCCAACCCTTGCACCCCCACCCTCGCCCTGCGGGACCTTCTGGAGAAGCATGCCCAGTACAGAAACAGGCTCCTGCTCACTTCCTGTCTCTTTTCATATCCTTTTCCCCACCTTCACCAGTGTGGGAACGGGGTTAATTTTTTTTTCCTCTCAGAAGGGGAAACTGAGGCCCAGAAGGGCTGAGCAGCTTGCTCCCAGGTGCCAGAAGGTGCTGGGACTGGGACCCAGGGCCTTGGCTTCCAGCCTGGTGCTCGAGCTCTGAAAGCACCTCCCTTCCAGAGGCATGGGGTCCCCTTGGCTTGTCCAGTGAGAGGCCAGCGAGTGGGGGCAGGCCAGGGTCGGGAGGAGGTGGGCTGGGAGCCTCCAGTCCCCCACACATGTTCCCCATGAAGGAGAGGGCGGGAGGCTGGGAGGAGGGGGTGGTGCTGGAGCCCTGCTTTTGGCCACAGCTGGTTCCCAGGCTCCTGCGCTGGAATTGGACCCGGAGGAGGAGGCTCCTGAGTGATCTGATTAAGCAGCCGAGCGTAGCCATGGGTCTTGGCAAGCAGGCCGCACAACCTGCCTGCCAGATGCTCTAGGAAGGTTCTTCCGAGGCCAGAAGATCTGCAGGTTCCAGAGCTGGGACAAAGCCCAGTGGGGAGAAAGGACTCGAGGAAGTGTTGGGCAGGAGCAGCGACTGCCAGCAAGGCCGGGACTGGCCGGCGGCCCCGAGTCTTGGAGGTGGAGAAACGCTGACCTGGCCGGCGGCCCACCACCCCCGTCTGCTGGCAGCCCCGCAGCTCATTCATTCCACGGCGTGAAAGACAGGCCTCTTCCTGTTGGTGCAGGGAGCGCAGGTCCTTCCTGTGGGTCGGGAAGGGCCTCCTGGGGTCTAGTGATGCTGTCTTTGTTGTCATTTATCATGTATTTTGGGAAAAACATGGACTTCAGAGGCTGATGTGGATTCACATTCTTGCTGCACCACGGATGCCGGCCCAGCCGTGGACCGTAGGAAGGGAACCGGCCTCCCTGAGCCAAACAGCTAGGAAATGGGGCTAATTGTACTTAACCCCCCTCGTGGCTGTTGTGTCAAAGCACAAATTGTGTAGTCATGGCCCCTTATCCACAGGAGATGTGATCCAGGGCCCCCCCGTGATGCCTGCAGCCGCGGCATCTACCACCCCCGTGTCTACAGGGGTTTTTTCCGATACAGACATAACCTCGGATGAAGTTCAGTCTCTAAATCGGGGGCAGTGGGAGACGAAGAGCGATAACTTCTAGTAAAATAGAACAGTTCTAACCCTACGCTGCCGTGGAAGCTACGTGAGCGCCAGCTCTCAGGGTCCCCTCTCACGCCGCCCTCCCCCCTTGTGATGATGATGCCACAAGATAGAATGCCCACGTGACCACGTGAGGGAGGGGATGACACCGGCTGTGGCACAGCATGAGCCCGCTCTGGGCCTTCTCACATGCTCAAGAGGCTCACTGGCTTCGGGATCAGGGGCAGCCGAAGCGGTGGGGAAGGGGGGCTGCTGGGCACAGTGTCTAGCATCGTGCTGCGTACGGAGGAAGTACTGAGGGGACACTGTTCCCTCCCTTCCCCTCCTGCCTCGGAGAACGTGCCTGCTGTTTAATAACTCTTCAGCAGATCTTATTAAGTTCCACGGCAGGATTGCTCTGCCTTCTTAACGGGAAGTCCTTAAATCTAACCTCATTCCTCCTTGCTCCAGGGTGTGCCCAAGCCCTGGGGGGGCGGTGGGGGGTGGCGTGGCCCTGTGTGCAGGCCTGGTCCTTCCGTGGGTAGTGGAACCATCCTGAAGGTGGGGAGCCGTGTTCGTGGCAGATGGGCTGAGCCCGAGGGTCCCCAGGGGTAGGCAGCAGAGGGTCGAGAGGATCGGTGACATAGGAGGCTTTTCCAGAAATGTGAATCCTCCAGGGAGGCAGCTAGGAGGGGCCGAGGATGGCGACAGCTCTTTGATGTGGGAGCAGATGCTCTGCAGGCGGAGCTGGGGCTGAGGAAGGGGACCTCCCCCTTCTGGGGCGGCCCTGCAGGCCCTGCATCACCTACACGCTGTCCCCAACCGCGTGGGAGCCAAAGAATCTCCTTGAAGCCCGACCCCCACCTCCTCCAGCTCCAGACCAGCTCTGAAACGGGCAAGCTGTGCCACCTTGACCAAGTCATGGCCACTCCACACTCCACTGGGCCTCAGTTTCTTCTTCTGGTTCAACAGCCTCTGAGGCTCCCGCCAGCTCTGATGTGTGAGGGCATGGACACCTACCCTTGCAGCGGGGGCCGTCCACACGGCGCCTGTCCACGCTGGCCAGACCTTGCGCGGGCACACCAGTTACCCTGCGCTTCTGCTGTGTCTCCCACATCGTGCCACCCCCACCCCAAGCCCACACCCCTCTCCCATTGTATTGTTTAAACCAGCGAGGGCAGCGTGCCCCGTGCTTGGGGTGTTGTGCGCAGACACCGGGTGAGTTTGCCGAGTGTCTGCCTTTCCACGGCCACGACCTCGTGGGGGAGAAAGACAGGAGGTCTGACCAGGAGCTCTGGGCGGCGTGCGCCATTAGTTCACCCTACAGGTACGAGTACTGAGGCCCAGGGATTCAGTACCTTGCCCAAGGTCACAGGCTGCTGCCGGTAAAGCTGGGTCTGTGCCCAACCTAGGGGCTTGCTCTGTGGCCCGCGGTCAGGCTCACTCCTTCCCTTCCTTTGGTTTCAGATCGCTGGCTGTCTCTTCCAGGAGGCCCTCTCTGATTCCCTCCCCCCACCCCCGCTTCACCATTTTCTAATCGGTCCCCAGCAACCAGCAGGGCCCCTGGGCACCGATGACAATGCCCGACCACGGCTTGCGCACGCTGGCCTCTTAGCCGCGGGCTCCTGGCGGGCAGGCCCTGCGTGGATGGCTGAGGCGGAAGGCAGCGGCTTCTCGGGCCCAGAGGTGCAGCCTAGCAGCGGCAGCCTGGCGATGGGACTCGTCCCCTCCCGGAAGTGCAGCCGCCTCCAGGGGACTCAGGCGGTGGGCCTCGCTACAGCGGACGGACCGATGGGACTGCGAGGTCTGGGCCGAGGGTCGGGAGGCGCCAAAGCCTGGGTTCTGGTGCAGGCGGAGGCACGACCCGGGCAGGTCTCCCGTCCAAAGAGCAGTATCTTCAGAGTCCCTGCCTCTTGTCGCTTGGCCGTTGGTAGGTCCTGGGGAAGGAGGTGATGTCATGGAGATGCAAAGTGACAAAAGCACGGAGCTAAAGCACGCCCTCCCCTTTGCTGCTGATCCTCGTCTGCCGCAAACGCCAATCCTGCGCTCGGGCGGGTCTCTGCGTGACCCCCTCTGCTCTGCGGCGACAGGGCCCCGTGAACCTCAGGATGGACCCCACTGGTGAAGTGGAGACGCTAGACTTGAACGTCCATCGAAGGCAAACCCCTCCTAGAAACAGCCGGTGACCTTAGTCCCGACCGAGCCCGCCGGGTTCTGGCGGTGCCGTCCCGTAGGTCGCTCTGAGGGGATGGGTACGGTCTCTGTCTACAGCTTACGAGCCCGCGTGTGATGATGTGGCCGTTGAGCACTTGAAGTGTGCCTGGGGCAAGTGACGGACTGAATTTAAGTTTTATTTTATTGTAATTAATTTAAATATAGAAGATGCTGAGCGTCATTAGTCGTTAGGGAAATGCCGATTGAATCACACGGTAGATGTGCTACACACCCGTTTGGATGGCCGTTAAAAAAAAGAAACGCGACAAAACAGACACTAACACATGCTGGAGAGCATGTGGAGGGGTCAGAGCCTCACACACTCTTGGTGGGAAGGTGCAATGGAGCAGCCCTTGGGGATCTTTGGCTTTTTGGGTTTTGGTTTTGTTTCAGGATTTAATTTTTTTTTTTTTAAGATTTTATTTATTCATGAGAGACACGGAGAGAGGCAGAGACACAGGCAGAGGGAGAAGCAGGCTCCATGCAGGGAGCCCGACACGGGACTCAGTCCCGGGACTCCAGGGTCACGCCCTGAATCAAAGGCAGATGCTCTACGGCTGAGCCATCCAGGCGTCCCTCAGGATTTAATTTTTAAGTAATCTATTTTATTTTATTTTATTTTATTTTATTTTATTTTATTTTATTTTATTTTATATTTTTTTAAAGTAATCTCTACACCCAGTGTGAGGCTCAAAGTCACAACCCCAAGATGAAGCGTGGCACACTCCACAGACCCTCAAGGCAGCCACTTTGGAAAACTGTGGCAGCTCCTCCAAACGTTAAACACCAAGTTGCTATACGTGCCCCAGTGTCGCACTCTTGGGCATATGACCCAGAGAAATGAAGACGTGTGTCCATATAAAGGCTCGTATGTGGATGTTCATAGTAGCTTTGTTCATAAAATAGGCAAAAAGTGGAAATGACCCAAATGCCCATCAGATGATGGATGGATAGATCAAGTACGTTATGTCCAAGCAGTAGAAAATTATTCAGCCACGAAAAGGAATGACGTAGCGGTATTTGCTAGAGCGTGAATGGACATCGAAATGGTGGCTCAGCGGTTGAGCACCTGCCTTTGGCCCAGGGCATGATCCTGGAATCCCGGGATCAAGTCCCACATCGGGCTCCCTGCATGGAGCCTGCTTCTCCCTCTGCCTGTCTCTCGCTCTCTCTGTGCCTCTCATGAATAAATAAAATCTTTAAAAAAAAAGAGAGAAAAAAAAGAAAGCGTCGCACCAGGAAGCCAGTCACAGAAGGCCAAGAGTCACGATTGTGCATCCAGGAGATGTCTAGAATGGACAAATCTGTAGAGACGGAAAGTAGAGGTTGGTGGTTGCCAGGGGCTGGGCAAGGGGACAGTGGTGAGGGACTGCTGAGGGCACGGAGCTTCTTTTGGGGGTAATCCAAGTATTCTGGAGTTAGATGGTGGTGATGGGTGCGCGGCTTTGCAAATGGGCTAAGAGCCACCGCATTGTACTCTAGAAGGGTGAGCGGTCTGTCCTGGGGGCTGTATCTCCATGTGTCTGTGCGGTTAGGGAGCCCTCTGTGGCCGGCGGCCGCCGCGCTGAACGGCGTAGCTCTAGCGTCGGGCGGTCTGTGCCCCACTCGCTGCCACGCCGCCTTAGGAAGCTTCACTTCATTAACCTCTCTGGGCTCCAGTTTTCTCAACAGTAAAACTGGGATAATAACTGGGCTGCTTCGCGGGGGCCTTGTGAAGATTAAATGGGCTGATATGCCTAAAGCTTCTAGAGCAGGGCCTGGCACGCGGGCGGTTGAAGAGGGCGCCGGTACTGGTGTCACCGGCCCACGGTCGGGAACCGCTGGACATCTTTCAATGACTGTGTGCAGCCGGCCCCCGGCCGGGTCCCGTGCGTCCTGTCCCCTCCCCGCGTGGCCTGCGGACGACCTCTCTGCTGTGTGAGCTGTGGCTGTAACATGCTCCCGGCTCCCCACAGCAGGTGCCACACGGGGGCCCCGGGCCGCGGCGCTAGTGGACGACATGGCCAGGGACCATGGTGGCCAGGAGGTGCGCTGGGCAGTGGAGGCAGGGCCGTGAGCGAAGCGGGAACGTGGCTCCTCGCTCTGGTCCTGCGGCCTAACATTCAGAGGCATGTGGAGGGGGGGAAGGGGAGAGGACGGGGGAGCCGAGCAGCACCCCTTCGCTGTGGGGTGCAGGCGGCCATTGCCCCTGGGCCCACGGCCCTCCGCGTCCACTGCCCCGGCAGCCCTTACCTAAAGCAGAGGGGTCATGGGCCATGGAAGTGGCTGTGGGGCGTCGCTTCTCCTGGAGCTCTGATGCTCATCCCGGGGTCCCCTCTGAGCGAGGCCCAGCTGGCCTGGCCTGGGCAGCCTCCCTCCCTCCTGCTGTGCGCAGAGAGGCTGCCGCCCGCCCGTGGACTGAAGTGAGCCCCCCGGGGACCCCCACCCGCTCCCCATAGGCCACGTGGTCCGCTGGGCAGCAGAGCAGACAGTCCAGCTGGAGTCCCTCCGAGACGTTGGCCCTGGACCTGAGCTTGCCAGGTGTAGCCCATGGGTCCCTGGACCCCCCACCCCCAGGCCCAGGGCTGATTGGCTCACCCCAGAAGCCAGGTGCCGCTCCCCCATGTGCGTGCTGCAAAGTCGTGGCCCTTCTGCAGGGGTGATCGCACAAGGCCACACTGGGCCTGGGGTCGGGGAAGGATGCGGGGGACCGGAGGCAGGAGTCAGGCCTGGCCGGTGCAGGGGAAAGGCCCTCCTGGCGGTGGCCTGCGAGCTCCGCAGCCTCTGCAGCCCCGGCCGCCCCAGGCCACCGAGGACCGGCGGCGCCCCCTTGTGGCCCTCCCAGCGGCGGCGAGCCCGCCCGGCTGAGGCTCTGCTGTGCTCCCTGGAGGGACCCGGAGCAACCCGGAGGGCTCTGCTGTGCTCCCCTCTCCCGGGAAGCCTGGAGGTGCAGGAGCGGGCGTTCCCAAGACGGGGGATGGCGTCCAGGGAGTGCACTCGGCCTGAGGCCCAGGACACAGCGGGGGGCCTGGCGTCGGGACCCCCGGGACCCCCGTGTGGTGACGGGTGTGATGTTCTGGTGACGTCGGAATTCCTCAGAACAACACCTCCGGGCGGAGTGTCCGACTGGACTTCAGCTCAGGTCGTGAGCTGGGGTCGCAGAGCCCTTGGCGGGGCTCCGAGCTCTGCTCCCCGCCCCCACTTGCTCTCTCTTTACAAAGAAGGTTGTATTAAAAAAAAAAAAGAAGGTTGTATTTATTTAGAAAACACCTGTTTTTTTATAAAACACTTCTGTGTAAGAGAGAGCAAGTGGGGGCGGCCGGACGCAGAGCTGGAGCCGCAAGGCTTGGGGCCCCAGCTCACGACCTTGAGATCACGACCAAGCCGAACCAAGAGTCTGGTGCTTGACCGGCTGAGCCACCCAGGGGCCCAACTCCCTTATTTAAGAGATAGGGAAACTGAGGCCCAGACAGGGGAAGTCATTTATCTGAGTGTGGAAGAGCGAAGCCGAAGTCGCCCTGCCTTCCCGGCCCGTCCCCTAGTACCCCGCCTCGCCCTCCCCGCGGCCCAGCGCCTCGTAGACACCCGGGAAGGTCTCCGCTCCAAGCCCTCTGACGTGAGCAGGATGAAAGCAACGTGGTTCACACGCTCGTTGGGGCATTGAGGACCCTCCGGGACAAGGATGCAGCTCCCGGGAGCCCCCCCGGGGCGTGGGAACCCGCAGGAACTCAACGCGTGAGATTTGTCGCGCTGCGCGGTTCTGCGACAACCGCCTTTGGCAATATTGTGACTTACGGGGGGAGATGAGTGAAATGACGGGTCTGGAATAGAATGAAACGTCGCCCGCCCGCCCACGTGCTCCATGGCAGGGGTGCCTGTTGCACGGAGGCCCACCCCTGCCCCCTCTGGGGCCTCGGGGGGCTGAGCCGGGGTTGTCGGGAGAAGTCTCCTGCCCCGCCTGAGCTCGGCCCGCGTGCGCTGGCTCAGCTGCCCAGTGCCCGTCCCGCCGCAGCCACGCCGCAGGCCTCAAGGTAGGGGCCCAGCCGCCGACTGCCGGCTGCGAGGACCTGCAGAACCCGCGGAGCGCCACCCCTGCGCAGGGCCTGGAGACCCGGGGCGCTGAGGACGGCCCGGAGGGGTCCCGATCCCAGGGCCACCGCCTCGCCTGGCTGGACTTCGGAGGCCTGTGTGCTGGAGGACAGGAGCCACACAAACTTTGGAAATGCAGCACGTCAGCCACGGATGCTGGTTGTGTTGTCCCGAGCATCCTTTGTGGCCGGTGTCCCAGACGTCACGGGGAGGCGGCCCACCGGCGAGGGCCGGCGTGTCCGTGTCTGCGGCAGCTTTTGTTCTGATGGCGTTTGGCCCGGGTGTACTGGGAGCCCAGACTGACGGACTTCAGAGTCTAGAGAGGACTTGGGCCCCACTCTTGGGGTCCAGTAGGGACCGGAGAGAGACCGAGAGGGAGAGAGAGAAGCCTGATGGATTCCTCCTTCCGCAGGTCGCCGAGTCTAGCCCGGTATCGAAGTGGACCCATTCCCAGACCATCCCAAACGGTGATTGACGTTGTTTGTTCATTGTTTATTTGTAAAGATTTATTTATTGATCTTGAGAGCCAGCGTGCAAAGCAGGGGGAGGCGCAGAGGGAGCGGGGGAGGCCGTCTCAAGCAGACTCTTATTCGCGGGGCCTGGAGCCCCCACAGGGCTTGATCTCATGCCTCTGAAGTCGTGACCTGAGCAAGCATCACATGCTCAAGGACGGAGCCGCGGGCCGCGGGCCTTTCCCCTCTGTGGGCCCCCGGGCAGGCTTGTGTCTCCCCCTACTAGAAGGAGAGGGCGGGTGTTCCTCCAAGCTCGGAAATGCTGTCACCTGAAAACCTTCTTCCCCTTGAGTCCCTCCCGTTTCTCCTGTTGCCTCTCACTGAGCCCAGCCAGGAACGCGGGCCTCCGCGGGCCTCCGCAGCCTCTGGCCTGGGTTTCTGAAACACTGGGGGGGGGGGGGGGGTAATTAAGATTGCAGCGGTGAGTTATCGCAGTTTACTTAATTGTCAGCTAATAATTAAAATCGTACAGAACTTAGGTAACCTTGACTGCTGGGCGATGGATCCCCTGGGGTCCCTCATCCTCCCCACACCTCGTGGGGTCCTTACGCCACGTTGGAGGCCCGTCCGTGACTACATCAGGTTGCAGGCTGATGGCCGTGGAAGGCCCTGGGGCCCAGCCTCTCCCACGGCTGAGCCGGGTTCCGGGGGGAAGCAGGATTGAAGACGGAGCATCGCAACGGTGCAGGGCTGTCCACAGGCCCGGAGACTCGGGGATGAGGCCTCGTTCCACATCCTGCACGCCCTCCCTCCAAGGATGAGGGCTCCCCCAGCCAGAGTGGGGGCCCAGACGAGGATGGAGGTCCCAGGCTACACCCCGGGGGGCCAGCACCATCCACCTGTGTGCCCTTTGCTCACCCACCACCTCGCACCTTCCGCCGAATGAGAGCGACCGTTTATAGAGCGCCTACTAGGCACCAAGCACCGTGCAGAGCACTTTACGTGAACCACACCGTCACCCCGGGGCAGGGGCGCCGTTACCCTCCCCGTTCTACAGGTGGGGAGACTGCAGCCAGCTGCGGCGCCCTGTTCCGGAGCAGACGCACTGGAAGAAGGGCAGCGTGGACCTGAACTCAGGTCTTTCCGACACGAAGAGCTGTGTCCTTGCTACTACACCAGCCTGTCCACTCTTGCCCTCGTGTCTCCCTTCGGTTGGTTCATAGTCCCGCCTTCCTGGAACGGCTCGTTTTCCCGATCTTGCACAGTGCCTCCTCCCCGCGTGCCAGCCCTTTGCCAGATTGAATGGCCCGTGTGCAGCTGCCTTCGTCTCTTCCCGTCCTCCTCCACAGTGGGGCACGAGCCCCCACAAACCCCGCGGAGCGTGTCCGTCTGTAGCACTGCAGACCTGCACACGTGCGATCCTAACGAGATGGTTCCCGCCAGCCGCAGGCCCAGCCACAGGCAGGGGTGCATGTGCGTCTGGAGGCATGCGGATTCCGAGGTGCCGTCCGGGAGCGCCAAGAACAGGAGCCTCGGGGTCACACGGGCAGGGAAGGTGCTCAGGGTCAGGCCAGCGCTGCGTACACATTCTGCGTGTGTGCCTGCGCGTGAGCGCCTGTGCGTCGGCTTTATTTGATTCCAGTCCTTCCGCCCAAAGACGCGTGACCCACAGCATGCCCTCTGCGGTCTCGTATACGGGGCGCAGGGTGCAGGAACCCCAACCTGGCTTGCAGGGCCCAGTGCCTGCCGGGAGGCTGCTGATGCTCGCGGCAGCCGGCGTTCCCGTGGGGAGGCCCTGCTGTCCTCTGAGCCCCGGGAGCACACGCCCTCCCTGGTTGCCCCGTTTGCAGGGCGCGACGCGGAGCAGCGGCCCAGGACAATGTCATGAGCCCCCCTCAGACCTCGACCCTGGGCCGCAGGAGCCCCCGGCCTTTGTCCAGCCTGCTTCTCCCTCACACTCACACTCACACCCACACACTGTTCTCGCAGCTGGACACTGTTGTGCAGGAACTAAGAGCAAGGCTCGCAGACGGAGGGGCGTCCTGCTCGGGGGCGGGTCCCTGGCTGAGTCGGCCCCAGGGAAGACCTGTTCATTACCTGCACGGAAATGCCACGAGGGCATGAGGCTGGGAGCGCCCTGAGCATGTCCCACGCGGTGGGACGCCGTGCCTGTGCTCTCTTATGTCCCCTAGGCCTACCCCGCGCCCAGACCCCACTTCAATGGAGGCACGTGGAAGTGACCCCCGAGGCACCACGACTCGTCCCGTAAGACAAGCCACCAAGCTCTGGGGTTCTGGGCACAAAGCGGCGTGTGCCTCGCGTGCCTTCACCCCGTCCCGATCCCCGCGGGAGACTGAGGAAGGGGCGAAGCTGGGTCCAGGTTGGGGGTCCGTCGAGGTGGATGGAAGGAGCGTCAGGCGTGGGGAAGGGGGACGGGCTGGGCGGATTCTTCTGCAAGTGCGACTCTATCCGTCTCTCCGAGTTAAGCCCGCGAAGGTGTGTGGCGGGGTCGCGGGTGTGAGTGTGGGGCTGCCCCGGGCTGGCCGCGTCTCCGCAGCCTCTTCAGCTCCAGGGTCCCCTTGGCCACCCTTGGCCACCGCCAACAGGGCGCCCGCCGCCGGGGTGCTGGGCCAGGCTTCTCCGGGGCCTCGGGGAGGCGGGCTGCGTGCGCAGGGTGACCACGAGGGGGCAGTGCTGGGGCACACGGGAGCAGAGGGCAGGCCAGGCTCCTGCCCTGGGGGAGGCCCGCCCGGAGCTACCCCAGTACCGCCTCCCTGTGGCCCCCAGCCCCCCCCACCCCACCCCCTGGACCTCAGCCTCCCTTTTCTCCTGTGACCACGTTGCGCTGGGCCGCCACCAAGGACTCCGGCGGCTCTAAGTTTGGGCAAGTCTGTGAGGCTTTGGGGGTATCCCCGCCCCACTCTGCTGCCCTGGGAAGGAGGCAGGGGCTTAGGGCCGTCTTGGAGGGGTCCCGGGGGTGGGGGGGTGGGGGGACGGCTCTGTGATCAGTGCAATGAGGGCAGGAAGTGTCGTTTTTTCTGTCATCCTAGAGCATTAAGAGCCAAATGCCCATACGGTGCCCCATGCCCCGGGGCATTAGGAGCTACAGAGCGGCCCTCCTGGGGCTGGCTGCCATGTGGATTAAATAATTTCCCTTTTTATTTTATTTTTAAAGATTTTATTTATTCATTCATGAGAGACACAGAGAGAGAGAGAGAGGCAGAGACCCAGGCAGAGGGAGAAGCAGGCTCCATGCAGGGAGCCCGACGTGGGACTTAATCCCGGGACCCCGGGGTCACGCCCTGAGCCAGAGGCTGACGCTCCACTGTGGAGACACCCAGGTGTCCCTAATTTTCCTTTTAAAAAAAGAAAAAACTAGACATCTTCCTACAGGGACATATATCCATCCATTCTTTTTTTTAATTTTATTTATTTATTTTAGAGAGACAGTGTGTGTGCAAGCAGGGGGAGAGGCAGAGGAGAGGCAGGGAGGGAGAACCCCAAGTGGACTCCATGCCCAGCGCAGAGCCTGACGTAGGGGCCTAACCCCAAGACCGTGGCCTGCGCTGAAACCAAGAGTCAGATGCTCACGCAGCTAAGCCAACCCGGGTGCCCCATCCGATCTGTTTAAAATGTGTGTCTTGACCAGTGTTTTTTTGTGGTAGCTTCCATGTATTCTTGCAACGTTCGTTGAGCACCTGCTGTGTGCCGACCCTGCACTTCATAGGAGCAGAGCAGAGGTGCCCTGTGATGCATCACAAGAAACAGGAGTTCCTTGCTGGGCTCAAGTGTGCCATGGGCTCCGTGCCAGGTGTGCGGCCTTGGGCAATGTTGTTCATCTGTTGGACTCTTAGTTTTCCCGTCTGTAAAATGGAGCCAGGAGCACGAATCTCCTGTAAACGCTGTCAGGATCCGACTAGCTGATACATGCACGGGGTTGGCACACGCACAAGCGTCTGAGTAACTCTTGGTCACCTTCCTCTGTGGGACTGCACACCCCCTAGGGGCATGCATGCCTTTCCCTTCTCTCTGCCAAACCTGTAGAAAGACTTGGCCTGGCCCAGAAACCCACATCGTGGCACCGTGTTTTTAGCCTCTGACACGGGCGTGTGGGAACCAAGCTTTCAAACTCCATGTGTACGCTTTCTGCGTTCCATCAGTTAAAAGCAGCACACAAGGTGACGTCTGCCAGGATGCATAGGCATCGGCAGCCGCTGCAGCCACGCCAGACTGGGGACAGAGCGCAGGCCCACACACGGAGGCCTACCGTTTGTCCCTTCTTGCCAACCAGCACGGAGGACAGACACAAGCTGTGGACCCTGAGCGACCCTACCAGCAGCAGCACCTCCCACAGGGCCCCCCGGGGAGAGAAGGGATGAGAGGGGAGGTGCCTGGGTCTGGGTCTGGGTGTGGAGCTGGCTCCCGGCCCCGGTGCCCGGGCTTCCTGCCCGCCCTCCCCAGCACCCCGTCGGCCCCGGGCCTGAGAGTGTCCTGGGGGAAGAAGTGCCCCTGAAGGGATTCGAAGATGTTCCCTTGGCAGCTAGAAGAACCTCACGCTGCCATTGGGCATGGGGGATGGGGGGGGACAGAGGGCGGCGCGGCCAGGGGAGCACCGCAGAGGACTTTGGGATACAGAGGGGGAGGACTGTTGGGGCTTCTCCATCGCTTTGCCGTCATCCTCCCTGTAGGCCCCGACTCTCCATGTGTCGCCTCTTGGGGAGGCGTTGGGGGATTCGATTCCATTCAGTGACTGTGGATCCCCAAGTCCGAGATAAACCACGGGGCAGGACAGGGTCCGCAGGGCCTCCTGGGTACTCGGCGTGACGTCTGTGTCTCATAAGGTTTCGTGGACAGACCCAGAGAGGGATGGAGAGGGTCTCGGAGTCCTTCGTGCTCCCTACCCCTTACTTAGGCTTTTGGGCGTTATTGTCACCCTGGGAAGGAGACGGGATGAGGTCCCTGGGCGGTTCTGCTGGCGTAGACTCTTGTCCGCTGTCTGTGGTGATGGTCGGCCAAGAAACCAAGGCTGGAGAGGGCCACCCTGGCTGTTCAGGCTTCCGAGGGTGGCGGCCGCGCTCGGGAACTCAGCCGCGCTCCCGGGAAGGCTCCTCCCGCCGTCCACCTGCCCGCTGCGCCCCGGGAGCCGGGCTCTGCGTCCCCGGGCCCCTGTGGCGGCTGCACGCGGCCGGGCCAGTGCCCGTGGGTAGCGCGTCTCCGGGGGAGTAGTTAGGCCGCCGAAAGTGGCAGACGCCGCGCATCCCCAGACCCGGGCTCGGGGTGGACGCTCGGGTGACCTCGCCTGGGGCCTGGCTGGGAGAAGCAAGGCCTCTCAAAAATGAAGCCAGAAGAGGATGTGCCAGGGTGGGGGTCCGGGAGGCACAAGCCACACAGACCCCCTCTCGGGGCGAGAGGCGCACGTGGCCGGGGCGGGCTCCGGGGACACGGTCCGCGTCTGCACCCTGACGCCTCGGCTCTCCCGAAGCTTCGCTCACCCGGCTGCTGTCCTCTCCCTGCAGACCCGGAGTCCCAGAGAAAGCGGACCGTGCAGAATGTCCTGGATCTTCGGCAGAACCTGGAGGAGACCATGTCCAGCCTGCGGGGGTCCCAGGTGGCCCACAGGTGAGTCCGAGCTGCCTGCTCGCTCGCTCCCACTCTGGAGAGCCGGGCACGGACCCCACAGCACCCCCGCTCCGGAGAGGAGAGGGGACTCGTCAGCTTTGCCTGGGTCCGCTCCAGCTCGGGCGGGAGATTTCTCGACACATAGGAGTTTTGGTGGGGGGGACACCATGTGACTCGGGGTGTGGCCTTCCGTGTCCACTTCCCCCCAGACCCGACCCCGGTCTCCTCATGCGCTGCAGATGCTGCTCCTCTCCTGTGCTGAAGTGTCTGTGGTTAGAGGATTCTAGAACCGTGCCCATCCCGACACCCAGCGTCCGTTCCCTCTGTCGTCACTCGCGTGTCCTCTTGCCTCTTGAGCCAGCGGCCGAGGGAGCCTGAGTGCCCGGTCCCGCGCCACCCAGATCGGCGCCGTGGCTGTGCCCCTCCGGCCCTCGGCCTTCGCTGTGAGCACCCAGCACCCCCCCACCCCGGTCTCCGCCCCTCTCCCTGGAGTGGCTCCATGACTCAGAACCTCCCGGCTGGCTCCTCGGATGAGCTCATGCCTCTGGCTCCAGGGGTCCAGGGGGCAGAGGGGCGGGAGCACACAGCCCGGGTTGGGAAATCAGGGGGGGGTGTGGAGCAGGAAGGCTGAGAGGGATGGGGTGGCCTGTCCAGTTGGCCTACAGCTCGGTTCCTGCCCATCTTCTGGGGTTGGAGCATGAGAGCAGAGCTGGGACACAAGGACCAGGGGAAGGGGGTTTTGCTGAGCCCCAGTGTGTGGCCAGGTGCTGGCCAGGCTACATTTACATACCTCCAGTGACAGGCAGCTCACTAGCTGCCAGGCGGCTCGGTGCACTGTGGGATTGCAGGAAGTGGACCTCAAATCAGGCTTCAGCCGCTTCACCCATGGCTCTAGTTCTTCTGCTTCCACGACTCTGCCCAGCCCAGTCCCATCCTCCGTGTTGGACGCTCGGCCCTCTGCCCCCAGATGGCAGAAATATTTTAATTCTAAACGGTAAATCAGAGCCTCTGCTCTGGGGGGTGACCTGCGCTCAGGCCAGCGGGACCCAGCCTGCTGAAAGGGGTGTGGTCAAGGACGGCTGAGGAAGACAGTGCACGGTGGGGCTTCTGGAGGTCCCCTTACATCTGTCTCTAGCCTCCATCCCGCACAGCCCCGAGCAGGACCCAAGTGGGACAGGGGCCGGGCTCAGCTGGCCTCACCCGTTGGGGGGCCTAGGGCATATGCAATCTTGATCCTCCTTCCCCCAACCAGGGAAGTCGTCGGAGCCCGGCTCTGAGCCAAAGAAGGCAGGAAGCGCTTAGTTGCCGAGGGGGTCACACCCCAAGTGACTCACCCACAGGGGAAGGGTAGAGGCAGCGGCTTCGGTGTCCTGGTGCCACTGACTCGGAGCAGCCAGCCAGTTAATAAGCAAGACAGCCTGACCCCGTTTGCTTTCTGTTTGGGGTGGAGAAGAGGGGAGGGAGGCCGAAAACCTTTTGCATAAAGCTGACTTGGTTTGAGGGGGTGAGGCTCAGGCCTTTGGTTTCTGTCTCCCTTTATGGAAAAGGAACCGAGAGCCTGAAGCTGGTTTTGCTGTTTACTGTGTGGACCCAGAGCCACTTCCTCTCTTAGCCTTTGGTTTATGTTATTCCTGTTCCACACTTTGATAGCCAAGACCACGATTCTGAGTTTTTCTGGCTCTTCAGTGCTTCCCATCCATCAGCCCTTCCCTCGGCCCTGGCTCTTTTCATATCCTCTGGGTTAGAGAAGCAACGACCGAGGCTGGGGAGGAGGTGGGGGGGTCCCTTGCCAGAGTCCCCCAGACTGATGGGTCGGGGGGCGTCCGTGTCCGGCAAGCTTAGAACCTGTGCCAGGCACCGTGCTGGGCACCAGGCCCCAGAACAAACACAGGCTTTGTTCCTAATAAGCTTCGCATCCAGTGAGTGCTTGCAGCCAGGTTATTTTCACTCTGGAACTTACAGGCTAGCTCTAGATTCAATTCCTTTTTCAGAAATCTTTATTTCTGTCCTGTTTCCTCTATTTCTGCTGGCTCGTTTCCCCAGCAAGGAGAGCGGCTGGGTCAGGGGGCTGGGGCTGGAGAGGAAATGAAAGTCTCCCTCTGCTCCAGGCCCGCTGCTCTCCCCACCCCAGAGACAGAGACACGGAGGGAGGGGAGGGGGGGAGAGGGAGACACACACACACACACACACACACACACACACACACACGAGGCTGAAGGGCCAGATTCAGAAACGGAAGGCAAGAACCGAAGTTTGGAGCTAGGATCCTCCCCCGCTTAGAGATGTCTGGAGCCGTGCTGGGGGGATAAAAAAGAGCAGCAAACCCGAGGAAGAGGCACCTTCCGCGCCGAGACAGAGAGCTATCGGGGTAGGCCCGGAATAGAACTGAGGAATCTGGATCTCAACACGGCCCACACTGCGCACTAATTTTATTGCCGCGGTGTAGCCAGCCGAGGGTCTCGGGCTGTCCCTGAGCTCTCCAGCGCCCCGTCTCCATGGCCATCGTCCCCATCCTTCCCTTTGCCCTCCTCATCTCATCACGGTCAGCTTGCCTTGACTACACACTCACCGCGGCCTCCCCGCGCTGGGTCTGACGACGAGACTTCCCTGCCCTTCCACTCGCACGCCCGTCGTGGGTTTGCCCACGCGGCCGAGTGCACGCCGGCCCCGTGCAGGGTGCTGACACGCGGCGGTGAGCCGGGCAGATGGCGCACGGGCCCTGGTCTCCTTCAGGGAACGTCCCTTCGCGCTGAGGCCCGCGGGATTAGAAACCGAACTGGCACGGTGGACGCGGGAGCGCACGCCCTGCACAGCGGTGGGCCCAGAGCGGGGACGTGGGTGTGCACCAGGTCAGGGAGGCCCGGGCTCAGGCGCCAGTCGCAGATCGTCCTGCACAACCAGGGCTCCCCCGGCGTGTCCGCAGGACTTCCGTAGGCACCACCAGCCTGCTCACGGCCCTGAGTCTTTTGGCTCTTCCAGTTCCGTTGACCAAAAAAATCCACCCTTGGGGGCACCTGGGGGGCTCAGTCGGTGAGGGGCTGTCTTTAGCTTGGGTCATGATCTTGGGGTCCTGGGATCGAGCCCCATGTCAGGGGAGCCTGCTTCTCCCTCTCCCTCTGCCCCTCCCCTCTGCTTATGCTTTCTCTCTCTTTCTCTTTTTCTCTTGATTTCAAATAAATAAACAAAATCTTAAAAAAAAAAATCAACCCTGTTTTCTCAGGGTTTGGTAGAGACGATATAGGAGGATTTTCTTTTTTTCAAGGAATATTCCAAAAACAAGAATAGAAAAATCAGCGTCCTGCTCATACCTTAACTCCCACAGTGACTAGGATATAGATGCGTTCACCGAGTGAGGGTTCCTCGGCTTGTGTAACTTGTGTCCAGCCCCCGATTGCCACGCTGCCCAGCGTCTTGGCCTACGCATGCTATTTCAGTTGCTCAACCCTGTGTGGCTTCAGTTGGGCCAAGCCTCTGAGACCCTACCCGTGGTTGACCGGGGCTGGCAACACTGCTGGGCCGCGTGGGCTGGTCAGTGTCCATCTGAACCCCAATCCGGGCCGCCACTCCAAGCAGATCCCAGCTATCCTTTCTCCCTGCAGCCGCCTGGGTCCCTGAAGGAGAAAGGTGTCTCCTTCCCCAGCTTCTAGACTCCCTTTGTGTCAGGCCATCCGGCACAGCCCTGGGCCCGAGGCCTGGGACCCTGTGCATCCTGTCTTTGCCCTCTTGTCCATTTCCACGCATTCTCTCCTCTTTCCCGTGGAGGCTGCTTTTTGGTCTCTGGTGAGGTTCTGCTGCTTTCACCTGATGGCCTGGGCCCTTCACTGGGGGCCTCGTCTTAATGGGAACCAGCCACACATCTCGGGTTCCCGAGGCTTTGCCTGTACCTGCTGTAACCCACAACAGACTTTGCCATTTCTGGCTTGGGAATCAGCTGGCTCTCAGCTCATTAATAGAAAAGAGGTAATAGACCCCGAGCAAAGTAGTGACCAGGGCCTTTCAAGCTCGGGTGACCAGTCTATCTCACTTCGCCCAAGAGATCTCACTGGACCCTTCCCATTTATCAAGCAGCTTCCGTAGACCGGGCACCGTGTCAGACATTCACCTAGGTGAGCCTTAACCACTTTGTGGAGTAGCTCATAGGCTGTTATCCCCATTTGACAGACACGGGAGTGGAGGCTTAGCAGGGCTGATTACTCCGCCTCCAGCTCACTTACCGATAGATGGTAGAAAAGGATTGAAACCTACTGTAAGACCTGTGCCCTTAGGCAGGATATGGCACGTGGAGTCCTTTTCCTCTGACAACCTCAGGTGACATGTAGCAGGGCGCCCTGCACCCAGAGGCCTCCTGGAGGCGGTGGAGCCGCCTGGGCAGGTGCAGAGGAGGCGGGAGGGCCCGGGAAGCGGGGAGACAGGGCCCCAGTGAAAACCAGTGCCCTTCTGCCCTCTGCCCAGCTCCCTGGAGATGACCTGCTACGACAGTGACGACGCCAACCCTCGCAGCGTGTCCAGCCTCTCCAGCCGCTCGTCCCCTCTGTCCTGGCGCTATGGCCAGTCCAGCCCGCGGCTGCAGGCCGGGGACGCGCCGTCGGTGGGCGGGGGCTGCCGCTCCGAGGGGCCGCCCGCCTGGTACATGCACGGGGAGCGGGCCCACTACTCGCACACCATGCCCATGCGCAGCCCCAGCAAGCTCAGCCACATCTCCCGCCTGGAGCTGGTCGAGTCCCTGGACTCGGACGAGGTGGATCTCAAGTCCGGCTACATGAGCGACAGCGACCTCATGGGCAAGACCATGACGGAGGACGACGACATCACTACCGGGTAAGGCCCTTGCACAGCGGGGCGAGGGGGCGAGGGGACGGCGGGCGAGGGGGCGGCGGGCTGGGGACGGGGGACGGGGGACGGGGGACGGAGCACGGGTCCCTCCTGGCGCGGCTGCAGCTGCGCTGGGACCAGACGTCGCCGGGCTGCGGGGCCTCGCGGGGTGGGCGGGGCCGCCGCGGGAGGAGCTGATTGGTCGGCGGGGGGGCCTCCCCGGGGTGCTGATTGGTCGGCGCGGGGAACCTACCTCCCCGAGGAGCTGATTGGTCGGTGCAGGGCCCCTCGCTCTTTGGTCAGCGCGGGGCCCTCCCTCTCATTGGCCCGTGTGGCTGTCGTTCCACGGCCCGCCCCGCCCCCGCCCCCAAAAGCCCGGTCCCGTCACCCCTGGTACGCCGCGGATCCCCTCCTCTGCCCCATTTGCAAAAAAGAGGATGCTGGTGCAACGTTGGTCTACCTGAGGCCCACACGTAGAGAGAATGAAACCCCTGGAACAGAAAACTGGCCCTGGCGGCTCTGCTTCCTTCCCGGTCCCGGTCCTAGCCCCTGTGCCCTGTGCCTGCCCCGGGCAGCCTGTCCCCGTCCCTGTCCCCGCTGCCCCGGCTCCTTCCTCTGCAGACCTGGTACCTGCAGCGCGACTTCCTAGCCCGTGGCCTGGCCTGTGAGCCCCTCTTTCCCGGGCCTTCCCCCCTCAGGGACCCTCCTCTCCTCTCCTCCGCCCGGTTGGCAGGGCTGGGTGTGCAGCCGCGGGGACACAGGTGACCGGCTGCAAAGTGAGGGAGGACATAGGAAGGAAGAGGCGTGCGGGGTGTGCAGGGTGTGCGGGGCGTGCGGGGTCCTGGCCCAGCTCTTCCAAGCTGGGGGACTGGAGAGCCTAGTGGTTCTGGAAGCTTCTCCAGGGTATCTTTCACCTCCCTGCCGCTTCTCCTCGCTTCCTTCTTGGGTTGCTGGGACTTTCCAAGGGACCACACAAGTAGCGGCAACACCCTTCCCCCTAGCCCTCTGGGGGACCACCTCTTCCCAATAAAAACCTGCAAGCTTCAAGAGAGTGAAAAGTAGCCCCTCCTAGGAAAGGTCTGAGAGCTGAGCTCCGCGCCATCCACTGTTCCCCACCCCTGGGGACTAACGAGCAGGGCCTGGGCAGAGCCTGTCCGGCCCATGCCGCTGCTGCTCCGGAGCAAAACAACTGAGTCATGCATGGGGTTGTTTACCACCTCTTAAATCCCAGAGGCCGCCCGAGCTCACGCTCAGACCCAGCAGCTTGCAGCTGGGACGGGGGAAGAGCCACCCGGCTCCCCCTGTGCTCACAGGCTCCGCTGGCCAGGAAGGGGAGCCGCGGTGTCGGATGGGCTGCTCTGGGAAGCTGCCCCTGTGAGGGAGGCCCGATCCCTGCCCTCTGGGGGCTCCCAGCTGGGTAGGGCCAAGGGAGGTGCGCCCCTGTGAGGCACAGAGCTCCGAAAGGTCCCCGTGGGTTGGGATGGCCGGAGCCCCAGCCCCCAGGGAGCTCCAGACAGAGGGAGGTGAGAGCCACCGCCCACGGTGCCCGCAGCGGCCTTGGCAGGAAGTTTCCCGAACCCTGGGAGGCACAGGACTCCTGCCTCTGGAGAGATCACAGTCTGAGGCAGGTGGCAGGACTTGGTGGCTGTGTGAGCGCGGGGAAGGTAGTTAACCTCCCCGGGTTTCAGTTGGCCCATGTGCTCAATGCCGGCAATAGAACCTATCTCAGGCTAATTCTAAGGATTAAATACATCAGTATCTATGAAGTGCTTGGAATAATTCCTGGTTCCTGGTAGATGCTCAATAAATGTCAGCTATTTATTTTTATTTTTATTTTTATTTTTTTGCTGTTGTGACTGTTATTATCGTTATTGTCAAAATGCCATTCTGAAGGAGGAGGACGACTCCCGCCCTCTGTGGCCCCCAGACCCGCCCCCGGGGAGCATGCAGTCTCACCCCAGCGCCACTCAGAATCCGCAGCTGGGACCGATGGGAGTGGCCGCTGGCTGGTCCTGTGAACGTAGATTTTGCGGGCACGGGAGTATGGAATGGTGGGCAGAAGGAGCCGGGAAAGATGCCCTTACTCCACCCTCTAGCACTCTTTCTTTATCCCCTTCCCTCTGGACAGTGTGTGTGATCCTGAATCAGTTTAAAAAAAAAAAAAAAAAAAAGCAAGACTTCACTGAGGCCAGCATGAGTGAGAACGTGCCCTTCCCACACATCCCCGACTGGCCGTGAGCCCAGGGAAGCCGGGAGCTCACGGCGGGCAGGTGCTGGCACGGCGGATCCGCGGGGTGGACCTTCCCGCCGACTGCAGCGTGGCTTCCAAGATAACTGCACGTGTGTTGTTTTTATGGTCGCTCTGCCATTAGCAGGAACTCTTAACACGTGGTAGTTTCCAGGTTTCCCCTTGGTGGGCTTCCCTGCCAGGACTGGGGACACACCCGCCCTTCAGTGTGCTAGGCAGTCAGAGCTGAGGGGAACCCACTAATAATCCCAGTAATTTTAATGTAAACAATCACTTCCCAATGATATGTTTTCATGGTTAAGTGTTGTGCTTTCTCATTAGAGACCGGGCACCTTAGATTCCAGCCAATCTCGAAGAGAATATGCATACCTGAGCGGCCCCTGCTCAGCCCCCATCCCCACTGTGGTTTTCGCCAGGTTTTATAATTTAGAAAACGTCCAGTTTTCGAAGAAAATTGTTTTCCCTACTCATGAAAGGGGTAGGGCCATTCCCTGTAGGGGTGGCCTGCAGGGCTTCCCTTGTCACTGCACAGTGATGCCACCTTGACCCCTGTCAGCCACTGCCCATTGCCACTCACTTTCCTGCCTCCCAGGAGCTCCCAGCACCAGACCAGCAGAGGAACTGAAGCCTCTGCTTTCCCTTCTGGGTGACACGAGCAGCAACAAGCCATCTGAGTGAGCCAGGCGAGGTGACAGGGACTCTGAGTGCTCTCAGGTATCTGCTGGGGGAGCAGCGCCTTGGGAGGCCCTTCCCCAGCTGGTGCTCAGTCCCACATCAGCGGAGCGCTCTCTGCTCCATCCGAACACCAGGCCTTTCCTGGGTTTCCAGTCTCTGGGGGCATAGGGAAGGCAAATTCTGCAAGCGGAAGCTCAGCGAACTAGAATGAGGAAGGTGAATTTGCTGCCAAGAGAATCCTATTTTTAAAAATCACAGTTCTTTTTTAAAAAATGGGGTAAAGTACGTGGTTTTTTTTTATATATGGCTAATATGCCAGCCATTTTCCAGAGTTTAGCAGGTGGCAGGAAGTGCATTCACATTGTTGTGTGACCGTGAGCGCCATCCATCTCCATGACTTTTTCCATCCTCCCAAACCGAAACCCTGTCCCTGTTAAACCCTAGGTCATCGTGTCCCCCTCGCCCCAGCCCCTGGCAGCCACTATTCTGCTGTCGGTCTCTGTGCCCCTGGCTGCTCTGCGTACCTCGTCTAGGGAGAATCGTACAGGATTTGTCCTTCTGTGACTGGTGTGTTTTACCCAGCATCATGTCCCCAGTGTTTATTTGTGTGTAGCATATACCAGAATTCCTTTCGTTTTTAAGGCTGGTAATATTTTAACGTATGGCTATAGCGCATTTTGTTCATCCGTTCAGCTGTCGGTGGATTGTTTGTACTTTTTGGCTGTTGTAGATAATCCTGCCTTGAACATTGGGATGCAGATATCTGTTCAAGCTCTTGTCTTCAATTCTTTGGGGTGTACGCTGAGAAGTAGAATTATCAGATCACATATAGTTGTATATGATCACCTGTAGTTAAACTCTGTTTTTAATTTTTTTGAGGAACCGCTCTACTGTCTTCCACAGTGGCCATACCATTTTACCTTGCCACCAGCAGTGTGGGAGGGGTACAGGTTCCCCACCTCCTTGCAGCACTTCCACTTTTCTGTTTGCTTCGGTTTTTAGTAATAGCCACCCGACTGACTGCAAAGTGCTATCTCCTTGTGGTTTTGATTTGTGTTTCCCTGATGCGTAACAATGTTGACCGTCTTTTCACATGTTTATTGGCCGTTTGTACGTCTTCTTTGGAAAAATGTCTGTTCGAGTCCTTTTCCTATTTTTTAATTGGGTTGTGTTGTTGTTGTTGAGTTGTAAGAGTTCTTTATATATTCTGGTTATTAATCCCTTATCAGACACGTGAATTGCAGATATTTTCTCCCATGGTGTGGGTTGCCTTTTCACTCTATCATTAGTGTCCTTTGAGCCCAGAAGTTTTTCATTTTGATGAACTCCAGTTTATCTAATGTTTCTTTTGTTGCCTACGCTTTGGGTGTTGTATCCAAGAAGTCACTGCCAAATCCAATGTCATGAACCTTATCCCCCTGTGTTTTCTTAGAAGAGTTTTATAACTAGTGGTTCCTATTAAAAATATAGATTCCAAATCTCATTCCAGACCTACCAAGGCAGATTCTCTGCTACTCAGGAAGCCATATTTTTCTACAACTTCTCAGTGATGTTGGACTAATCTATCTTCCCATTAACGACAAGACTCTTCTTTAAAGCTCTCCTGAAATGAATGAAAGCTGCTTTTTCAGTGTTCCCTTGCATAGACAGAGTGAGCTTATTCTATTTCAAATAGAAGAAAATTATGAGAAAGTTTCTAAACATTCACCTGAAATCTGCTTCGCTTCTGCCTATTGATTCAAATGCTGCCATCCAAGAAAAATAGAATATGTCTTCATTCAGGTATTTCTACATGTTCTTTTTTTTTTTTTTTTTTTAAGATTTTATTTATTTACTCATGAAAGACCCAGAGCGAGAGGCAGAGACACAGGTAGAGGGAGAAGCAGGCTCCCTGCAGGAGCCCAATGGTGGGACTCGATCCCAGGACCCAGGAGCCGAAGGCAGATGCTCAACCCCTGAGCCCCCTGGGCATCCCTCAACATGTTCTTAATGATTGCTCAGATAGTCTCTTCCCTAGACCAAAAAAAGAAAAGAAAAAAAAAAAGTCCCCAGCTTATTTAATTATTTTCTTAAATGACCCAGTTTTCCAGATCCCAATTATCCTGGTCAGCCTCCCCTGGAAGCTCTCAAGTTGTGAATGATCCTCTTAAAATTTGGCGCCTACACTCCTCACCGCCTGACACACGTCCTGCCAGGGTAATAACCAAAGCGTGACAGTGTAGACAGCATCAGGTTGGCTGCTGACTGTCCTAGATGACAGTTCGAGACATTTTTACCTCTTGAAAAGAGTACAGGAATTTGTCCTTCTAAAAATAGGAAGGTCTGGAATTTAATCTCAGTAAGAAGATAAGTTCCACGGCCATCTGTGCTTCCCGCCTCTGGCACCCAGAGTTGGGGCAGCAGTGTAGACGGTGGGGAATACAGCGCTGGGCAGAGGGACCAAGCGTGCCCAAGGGGGAGGAGGTCAGGAGCCCTCCACTCCCCACCTCCCTCCTGGAACTTGGATGTCCTCCTCGACGCCTCCATCTCTGCCCCCGCAGACGGCAGCTGGGGTGGGCTGCGCCGCGTAAGGAGCAGGGACCCCGGGCCTAGCCGGCAGCACTACTGCCGTGTTGCACACCTCCAGTGGGCGCCATGCACGCGGCGGAGAACTGTGTCCCCAGCAGCCCTGCTGTCCCGTGACCCACGCCAAAGGCCACAGAGCCCGAGACCGGGCCGGCAGGAGCTCCGCGGGTGTCTGTTAGGGGACAGCGGGGCTTCCTGGCGACTGTCTGCCATGCCCTGTGTCTCTCCCCAGGTGGTTTCCTGCTCCATGTGTGTGGCTGGATGTTCCAGTCTTCTTGTTCCCTCCTGGCCTCCCCTCCCTTCCCCAGCCTGTCCTCTTGAACCGTGCTTGGGGGCTCGGGAACAGATGGGATTCGTTTCCTTCTTGGCTCTGAAGTCTCCTGACGTTTGAAAAATGTCAACTAAAATAAACTGTAGGCCCCTGCCTTCTCCCAGGCTGGCTCCTTGCTCCCAGAGGCAGTGAGCCCAAGCCTTAAAGAGACACCTCCCAGCCTCTGTCTTCAGCCACCCTCCTGAGAAGGAGCCTCGTCCGCTGCTCTTCCGCTTGGCGGATGCCTGACCCGTGAACCCCAAGGTGTCCAACCCCACCACCTTCGGTGACAAGAATTCTCTTGGAATGGGCACCAGGTTTGTAGGGTTTATGTACAAAGAGAAGAGAACCTTTATTAAATTTGAATGTGCGGCGGGGAGAGCCTTACTCTACTCCCTTTATCTTCTTTGTTTCCTGGCAGTTCTTTAGATACCCCACCTTGTGGGCAGCTGGCCCAGGCCTGGCTTTTGCCCAGGGAACACAAGGATTAAGGCGGAGGATGGTAGGGGGTCACTCAGGGGAGGCCCCAACATTGAGGCTCAAGAAGGAAAACCAGTTTCTGTCCTTGAAAAGCTTCAAATCTAAGAGGGAGGTCGGATGCCTACTGGGTCTATGGCAAAAGAGATGACGTGTCCTTGAGGTGGAGCTCGGTTGCTGCCATTTGGGGGGATGACATCTGACAATTACAGGTTGACCCCAGATTCACAGAGGCAGCCTTGGGTGATAGGCCTTGGAGGTGCGTGGGGAGGAGCGTCTGGAGATCGGGGCTTCCATCCGGAGCACCCTCCACTTGCTGTGTGGCCCTGACAAGTCTGCTCGCCTCTCTGAGGCTTAGCCAGTTCATTCACAGAAAGGCGATCATCTTTGCCTTAGGAGGATCCGGGGACAAAGAACATGCAGGAGGGCTTTGAAACCTGTGAAGAGCAGTTGGCTTGAAATATGTTACTCTGATCTCAGCGTCCTGTTCTGCTCGTTTCGCTGGTGGCCTCTGTCTTCCTTGGGAGCTGTTAGAGTAGCCAAATAAGACTTCTTCCGCCGGGCAGAGGAGTTCACTGGATTTGGGTTTTGACTTCTTTTTGCCCGGGACTATGGATCCCATTTTGCTCTTCAGCACCACCTTGCCGTTCTCCTGGCCCTGTGGTGTGCAGTCACCTCGGCAGACCTTCGAGAACAGGCTTATCAACGTAGGCGTAGCTGAGCGGCAGCGTAGTGGAGCGGCTTAGAGTGGAGGCTGCGCTCCTGGGTCTAGTCCTGGCCCTTCCTGTGAGCTCTGTGGGCTCGGGTGAGTGCTTATCCTCCCTTGGCCTCGGTGTCCCCGGCGGTCACGGTGGCTGCCCCGTGAGATTGGTGTAGGGATTGAGTTTGTGAATACGTTTCTGTGCAAGTGCCCAGCGAATGCTGGCTCTTGTTTGTTAGCCATTCGGTGGCAGACGTCCACCAGTGGCTGGGCCGAAGCCATCACGTGCGCCTGCGAGGTGATAACAGCATTCGGAAAAGCGTTTGTTGACCTCCATGCTTCAAAAGGATGTTTCCGATCCTCACTCGAGGCTGACCAGCGAAGCGGCCTGCCGAGCCACACCTGTTCACGCAATGTTCTCACGTGGCCAACGGCCTGGTCTGTGTGTGCGGGTCTGGGCCTCAGGTAGTTGTGCAGGAAAGCTGGGCTAATTGCATGCGAGATCACACAAGCAGACCTGGCATCGTGACCAGCTGACTGGCTGTCTATCACACTCAAACATACGTTTATTGTCTTTGAAGTGTCTTGTGTCTTGTGCTGGGGTCACCAGACGGAGACTTTGAGACAAGTGTTTTATTCGAGTGCAAGCGGTTTATTTGGGAGATGATTCTAGAAAACACTGATGGGCAATGGGGTCGTGAGTCAGCGAAGAGAGGGGAAGCCAGTGCAGGGTACTGCCGTGGGCAATGGGCACTGAGGGGCTTCTGGGAGATGACGTGGAACACTCCTCAGAGCTGCCCCGTGCTGTGGGCAAGGACGCATGGATATTTTTACCTTTCAGCGGCAGTTACGATGGGCGGAGGGCAACTCCACGGGGCACCGCCTCCTGGATTTTCTAGCGTAGCACCTACGGGCACAGTGACTGCGAGTGGGTGAGACACACAGCATTGATCATAAAGAGGGAAGTCGGAAGGGAAGGGAGACGTGGAGTCTGATTCCTGCGATAGAAGAGGGTGGCTTCAGAGGACTCCTGGCCCTTGAAACACCCCCGAGTTCTTAAAACACAACAGTGTTAGCACTCTACGGTCTGTGTGGGGTTAACTTGGATCGCAGTGGCTGTTCCAACCCAACGGGGTTGATGCAAGGTTGGAGTGAGCCAGGTATTCCAGAGGGGCAGCGGGATGTGTGCTCGTTGCCGTGGCAACTGATGCAGGCTGAGGCGAGGCCCCTCCCCTCGTGTGTCCTAGTAACCTACAATTGAGCTGCTGGGGTTTTCACGGAGTTCGATGACATACAATTTGGTCGACATCAGGATGGATAAGGGGTTGAGGAAGCCCTCGAGAGGGGTTTGGCTCCCCCCCCCCGGCACCTCCCCCCACAGCAGCCCTGCCTACCTGCCTGTCCACCTGTCTGTCTTCTTTGTCAGCTCCCTCCTCCTTTTCCCACCTACCTTATAGTCTGTGATAAGCCAGCTGGCCTCAGCTAGTGCCTGGAAATTCCGTGCAACCTGATATTACAGAAAGAGCTTAAATGTGGAAGTATGACAGGCCTGGGTTCGGATCCCAGCTCTGAGGCTTTGGGAAAGCTGTAAATCCATTCAAGTGGGCATAGTTGTATGGGAATAGGATTTCTATAAGGATGTTCTAGAATATGTTAATACACTAGGTTTGCAGCATGGGCTCCATAAGCGTTACCTCGCTCCCTTCTCTTGGTTGGCTCCTAGAAAATTAAAGCAGTAAAGGTCCCAAAGACCATCTGCAGGATGGAACTTTGCCACCTGGGTGATGATGCCCAGTTGCCCACTCGTCTGCCAATCCCCCTGCTTCCAGGAAGCCTTCTCTGATTCATCCCATTGTTACATCATTGCTGTCTGACCCTGGATGGTCTTGGAACTCATGCGTATGACTTACACCGTAGTCGCTTGTGCCTTTTAGGCTCTCTAACAATTGCATAGCATGTGGGGCTTACAAAACACTAATGTCTCATTACCTAATTTAATCTTAAACCTGAATTAGATATTCTTTCCCCCACGGCGCAAGTGAGGAGATTGGAACGTGGATTGCCAGGATCATGTAACTTAAAAGTGGCCGCACCAGAGCAAAACCCAGGCCTTCTGACTCCCATGTCCTGGGCTCTTTCTGGTTACACCCCTGCCCCACTGGGTGTACCATGACTCCTTTTCCCTCTGTGTGCCGTCCCCGTGCCCCCTAAGCCTCGGAGCATTTCTGGGGCAGGGATCACATGCCTTCCACTGGAGTGGGAGCTTCCCACGGACAGAGACCCTATTTTCTATTTTTTCAGTACCCAGCGGAGTATATTCTCAGGTCATGCTATTGATTGGCTAATGAATCATCGTCAGGGACCCCCACATGGAATGCCCCAAAGTGACCTCTCTATCTTGCAAGACAGGATCTTGCTTCGGAGAGCCGCAGAATAGCCACCGCCAGGAGCTCAGGGCCATCGGCAGAAGGGCCAGAAGGAGCAACCCAAGCCTCTGAATACAAGTCCTTGTTGACGCCGGCTCAAAGGCTGGGCTGTCCCAGGATGTCCACGAGGGGCCAGCTCTGGCCTCTGGGCAATCAGATGTCTCTGGCCAGGCAGCAAAAGAGACCATTCACTGCAGCTAAGTAAGGGAGGCTAGCAGGCCAGGCAGTCAGACTTACCCACTGAGCTTGCACGGGGGGTGCCCTGCAGGACTGGATCGCTCCTGCCTGTGTATCGGAGTGAAAATGGGACAAGTGCAGGGAGATGGATAAAGGTCTGGATTTAAAAAAAAAAAAAAAAAGACAGAAAGAGTCGGGCCCAGAGAGACCCAAAGCACGTGTCTACCCAGGAGATGGGCATTCACTGAATATGCAAGACGGGGTCATGGGAGATAAGGAAGGAGAGGCTGGGGCGGGGGGGGGGGCACGCGCCGCAGATAAACAGCCAATGCATTGGTGCTGGGCGCGCCAAGGAGGGGACGAGGGACACAGACACTGTGTGAGACCCATCCGGACACGTGTGGGAGGCGCCGGGTACAAAGAGGCTGTGTGTGCACGGATCCCAGTGGCAGAGGGCGGGGGTGCAGGGCTGCCTACGGGCAGGGGCGCGTTAGCCACCAGATGGGCGCGGAGGGTGCCGGGAGGCCCGGGGCCCTGCTCTCAGCCCGGGGCCTGAGCCGCGCCGCCAGCCTGCTCTTCCTGTGCCCCGTCCCTTCGGTCTGGGGGTGTCTGCAGCCCGAGAGGCAGGGACACGTCTCCACCTTGACCTGCCCTTCCTCCCCACTGGCCACGGCTCTCTTCCCGCTCCTTCCCTGGCCCTCGCCTCCCTGTCCCCTTTCTCAGTGTCCCAGCCACCCTGTGCTTCGGGGTCCGGCTTCCATCCCAGCCCCCGTGGCTCTGATGACAGGGGCCACCAGGAAGGCCACCGCTGACGAGCAGGGGGCCCTGTGGCCGGCCCGGGGCAGGGCCTCCAGCGCAGGGCTCCCAGGACTGCTGACGTTCCATCGACGGTAAGCTAGAGGAGGGACTGGGCTGATCCTCCGCCGTCGCCAGCCCTTGCTGGGCCTGCTGCCTGGGCCCTTGCTGGACCGAACTGTCCTCAGGGGATCCCAGTTTCCCGGATTTAGCGGGAGCAAAACGCCCCTTTGGCGAGGCTCCCGCGGAGAGATCCTGCCCTTCCCCGCCCCGAGCAGCTGCCCCTGACATCCGGGAGGCAGCAGCCAGGCGGCCTCCTGTGGCTCCACCGGTGCCTGTGGTCAGTTTGCTGTTCTTCGAGGGCAGGTTGGCGACGTCGATGGAACATTCTGGAGTCCAGCTGCCCTGGATTTAATTCTCCCGTTGGCCGCTCACCACCTGCGTGACCTCGGATACATTAAGTGGCCTCTTAGGGCCTCATCTCATTGTCTGAAGTGAAAGGTGATGATGCCTGCGTCGGGATATTTATTCACGTTTGATAAATATCAGTAGAGTACCTACTATACAAGACGTCTGGGGATACGGCAAGAGCACAAAACAGACATTGTTCTTAAACTCATATACGGAAAAGGGATAACAAATAAATGCGTAGTAGATTAGCTGGTGCCCGGTGCCATAAGGAAAAGAAGGCAGGGTAAGAGGCCGGGAGCACCGGGGAGGGCGCCGTTGAGCTCCCGCCGTCAGGGAAGGCTTCCCTGGCAAACCACGCAGGAGAGCATGTGCAAAGGCCCTGAGGCAAGAATGGGCATGTGTTCAAGGAGCTGCAAAGAGGTCACTGTGGCTGACGCAGAGTAAACGGGGAGAGTGCTCAGAAGTGAGATCAGGAGGTAGCCAGGGGCCTGGCCATACAGGGTCTTACACCTCAGGGTGAGACCTCTGGCTTTTCTTCTAGCCAAACCGGGAAGGTTTCAGGGAAAGGACTGAGTGATGAGGTCCAACGTGTTTGGTTCGGGGCCCGCCTGGCTCCCACAGGGAGGGTCGCTAGGGGAAACCAGGGGAACCCTGGAAGCCTGGAGAGGAAGGTGCTACCATAATCTGGGCCAGGGCAGGGGATGGCTGGGAGCAGGGGGCGGTGGCCGCTGAGAGGGTCTGCGGGAGGAAAGGACGGTGCGCTTCCGGAGGCTCCCGAAGCCTGGGGGACCTCCTTCCGGGGGGTGGGGGCTCCAGCCCCACCGTGGCTGCTGGGGCAGCGCTGTGGTCTCGCAGTCTGGCTTCTGGCCTCAGGGAGCTGAGCTGGCAGGCTTCTGGGTGCGCATGCACACACCCGCCCAGGGAGACTGGCTGAGGGTCTGTGGGGTCCTTCTGGGACCCTCACCCCCTTCCATCGCCCCGTGTGCCCAGAGCCACCCAGAGCCCCGAGGTTCGGTTGATGGCCAGAGGACGCTAGGCAGGCCTTGCAGGCCAGCAGCTGGCTGTGGGGCTGTGGGGAGCGGCCTCCTCTCCCGGGTGGGCCCGAGCCAAAGCAGGTTTCCTCAGAGGTCCTGTAAACATTTGCGGAGCCCTAACCCGGCGGGGCGGCTGGGCTGGTCCCGCTAGCTGGCTTGGGTGCTGCTTCAGAGGCTTCTCGCTGGGGCCCCGCCGCCTTCGGGAGCCCCGCCCGCACCTGCTGCCTCCAGCGCCCCATCTAAATGCCCCCCACGCCCACCCTCCAGGCCACCCTGGGGAGAGAGTTGGTGAGGGGGGCGCTGGCTGCTGGCAAGCCTGGGGAATCGGGAAGCCCAGGTTCTGCGGGGGACCCGGAGGAGGTCACTTTCTTAGCCCCACTTCCTTCTTGTGAGAATGAGGGCCTTGAACCGCAGGAGCTCTGCATATTTTTTCGGCTCTGACATTCTGAGTTATGAGACAACAGGAGGTGGCTCTGTCCCAGGCTCCCTGGCACCTCCTCCGGGAAGGGCCTGGAAGTCGTGAGGGAAGGTACAGCCTCAGTAGGTCAGGAGCAGAGAAGCCCACCGGGGTAGTGCACAAGGCCCTCCTGGAAGCTCAGGCCTCCCTGAGAAGGCAAGAAATCCACTGGATGAAATCAGCTTCTTCTTTTTTTTTTTTTTTTTTTTTAAGATTTTATTTATTCACAGGGCCACAGAGAGAGGCAGAGACGCAGGCAGAGGGAGAAGCAGGCTCCCTGCGGGGACCCCAACTGGGACTCGATCCCAGGATCCTGGGATCCCGGCGTCACGACCTGAGCCGAAGGCAGACGCTCAACCACTGAGCAGCCACCCGGGGGCCCCCAAATCATTTCTAATAGACAGTGATCCCGAGCCTGGGACTAACGTCACGGCTTCCATACCTGTGTACAGTGACACCTGCCTTACCTTAGAGCATTAGGTTGTTTGTAAATAAAATTAGAGTCACGAAAGTGTCCCCACAGAGCCTAGGAATGGTTTTCATAGATGTTTCTATCAAGGCCCCACCAGGTGATTTCCCCAGGAGTCAGTGGGGTCACTGGGGGGGTCTGGGAGTAGGTCTGAGAAGCTGGAGTTAGAGATGTGGCCAGGTCGTTCTCTGTGGAGAGCACAGGGATCCCTCCCCCCGTGTGGCCCCGAGTTAATCCACCAGGGTCCTCCCTAAAGTCCTTTCCCATGCCCCTGCGCCCCTGCGTTCTGGTTGAAGTCTTTCTCTCCTCGTCACCCCTCTCCACATGGTAGGTGTGCTTTGCTCTGCGTCTGCCACCATGCAGCCAGCCCAGCCTGGCCAGGACGTGGAGGGGTCTCAGGGCTCAGCCTGCACCCGCAGAACCCCAACGGAGCCTCTCTGACTGGCCCAGGCTCATGGAGGGCAGACACTGGAACCCAGAAACCCCCAGGCAGGTGACACTGGAACTCAGACCACATGGGCCTTCCTGGCGGGTCTTTCTCTCTCTTTTTGCTTGCGCCTCACTCTAACCTACCCCGTTAACCTTTGAGATTATGGTCAAGGACACAACCAGAGCCTCCCCATGAACTATCTTTGGATGTTCCTGATGGAAATGGAACGCGGTCTGGAGGACCTTGGGCCTGGGTTGGGGTGACTCCAGAGATCCTTTGAGGTGTGTGTGGAGGAGTGATGGGCAGGGTATCACCCCCCTGCCCCCCCAGGAATCTGGCTAAAAGATCTCATGCATATTAATCTGGGCTCTGCCCTCTGCTTTAGAGGTTTCCTAGTCTTTCCTTGTGCCTCAGTTTCCCCTTATAAAGAGCCGCTCTGACGGCCCTGGCACGGGAGACAAATGAGATCATGGCTCCCAAGGACTCTTTGAAGAGAAGCCAGAGGAGCACAGGGGAGGCCTATCTGAGATAGATGGGCCTTTTTCCTCTCTCCCTCTTTGGCTGGGTTTTCTCTCTGGAAAAGTGCCTGACTCCCAGCTCCCTGTCAGCAGGTGTCTTCCCCCTCCACCACATGCCTGGGCTGTCCCCCACTCCGTCTGCCCCCGGCCACAACTCTGCAGCCTGGGACCCAGAAACAAGAGCTCAGAGTCCCCCAACCCCCCCAGCACTCCCGGGATGCCCCCTCATTGTCGTCAAGGCAACGAGGCCACCTTGCCCCGCCCCCGTCTGCCACACCCCCGCGATGGGCAGGGTCAGGGTCTCTTCAAGGCCGGAGCTGGGTCTGCTGACAGGGGAGGTTGTGTTTTACCGGCTTCCCAGAAGCCCCCAGACAGCGCTAGTCTTCAGTGCTGCTGTCCAGTTACCCAAAGTGCTTTGACCCATTGGCTGAAAATAGCAGGTGCTAATTTGCATGCTATTTCTTGCCGTGTCTGGGACCCTGCTCCTTCCCCTGTAAAAGCCCCCTGGGCCCTCCCTCCACCAGGCAGAGAGGTAAGTAGAAGGTAGACACAACCGGGCAAACCACCTTCCTCGGCGGCGAGGAAAGAGGAAAGGGAAACCCCAGATTCTGCGGGCTTCCAGCAGTTCAGGAATCAGACCCAAGAAGAAGCGGGTTTGCAGATCCTCTAGCCCAGACTCCCCTTGGTGGGGGTGGGAGGATGAGGACAAAACTCAGGAGCTGGGAGCTCCTCCCCTGTGCCCAGATGCTGGTGGAGACCTGCTTTCTTCACTGCCTGCTCCGAGGCCCCGTGGGGGGTGTGGTGCCGGCAGGGGTGGGGGGCAAAGGAGGATGGGCCGGCTGCCTGTGTGAGGAGGAGGGATAGGGCCACATGGGCTCTGCAAGGCTGTGAAGGGATGTTCTGGGACAGCTCAGTCCCTGCCCGGCCCTCCACATAAGCAGGGAGCCTCACCTCTGTAGGTCTCCCCCCCTTCCTCCCTCCCTCCCTCCCTCCCTCCCGCTAGGCTCTGCCCTAAAGCCACAAAGGAGGAAACCTTATGGAAAATGCACAGCTCGATCTGGGGGGAAAACATCCCCTGCTGGTGACATTCCTCTGGCTCAGACAAAGTCCTCTTACTCAGGATGCTGGCTGAGGCTAAAGAGAATCCCTTATGGTGCATGTCACTCTAAGCTGTTCCCCAGATGACCCAGGCCAGCCCCAGCACAGCTGCGCACGCTCACCCTCCTTAGGGTGGCGGTGAGGAGGAAGAGCCGGGACGGGGTTCCCTCTAGGAACACCGTCCTGGCCTGAGATGGGTGAACATGCTGGAGAAGACCACCTGCCTTGCTCTGAGCCCCCTCAAAGCGGGTCTGCTCGGACCCGGTGCACCTTGCCTGTGCGTCCTACCACCCCAAACCACTTAGCATAGAGTAAAGGGAATAAAAATGGACTTGCCCCCACCACACGCTACGGGGAAGGCCGAAGCACTGGTACTGGGATCACTGCAGCGCTTTACTCCCCGTGGATCTCCAAGCATATGTGGAAAACTTGACCACAGTAGGCACCCTCAGAATCAGACCCCTCTCGGACTCAGGGGGATCTGGGACAGAGTTCCCTCTGTGAGCTCCCCACCCCCCAAGATCCGGTGGTGGATGGTGGGTGTGGGCTCTAGAGCTGCAGCCCCAGGTCAGTGGCCCTGGGAATCAGAGGACTGGAGCCAGATGGGCTTTTAGGGAGAAGGGCCATCCCCAGCGCTCAAAGCACCATCCAGACTTCCTTACAGGCTGGGGAGCTGGGAGGAGCTCAGGAGTGTGCATCTCCTCTGCCTGAACTTTTGTGGAAACAGGCCCAGAAAGCTAAAGGTGCTGAGGTGACCGGCCTAGGGGAACACAGAGATGTGTGCAGCTGGATCACCCCAAGCCGCCCAAACACCAGAGACCTCTGCTGCTCAGTGGCGCCCTGGCCCCCTTAGGTCAGTCCTGGGGTGGGGGTGGGGGCTTTTAAAAAGATCACTGCTGTTATTTTTCTTGCTTTAGAAACTGCAGGTGTCATCTGTCTTGTTTGTAAAACAGAGTCTCTTGGGTTTGCCCAGATCACACTGGGATGGGGACCTAACCTTCCAGGGCTGGGGGAGGCTGGGGGAGCTGGGCGCCATGGTGAGGGCCTCTGTGCAGGTCTCCTTGTTTGAACCCAGAGAGTTAAGTGCTCAGTGGGGAGCCCTGCTACTGGGTCCCACTTCGTTTTTCTTCTTAAAACTAAAATCCCTCTGCCTTGAGATCATCTTTCTTCTTAGGCAGCTGCAAGTGCGTCCTGGTGAAGGCGCAGACCCCTGCACGGTGCAAGCTGCTCTTTACCCCCGGCCCCCGCCCTCCTCCCCCTCCGGGCACACCTAGCCTCCTCTGCATTCCCTTACCTGGGAAAGCCATAGTCCCCCCCCCCCCCCCCCCCGCCCCAGGTGTGGCACTGGGGAGGGCACACCTTGCTAGGCTCCCCTCCCCGGGAGGAGCAGGTCCCCGAGCCCTCGGGTGCTGGTGCTGACCCCGGGCTCCTGCAGCGCCCGGCCGGGGGGCAGGCCCGGGAGGACGCCCTCGCAGCACCCGAGGGCCCGCCGCCAGCCCGGGGGCTCACCCCGGAGCGGCCCAGGTGGAGGTCGGGGCCCCAGCCCGGGGCATCTCTGGGCGCCCGAGGCCCCCGGAAGGCCGGGCTGCGGCGGCTCTTTGTCTACCTGCTCCGGGCGTTAAAGAGCCCGCTCCCCGCCTGCGTCGCCGGGGCGCGGGAGCGGCGGCGGCGGCGGCGGAATGGGGCTCTGTCGCTTTAAGGCCAGCTGGAGCCGCGAGTGCGAGCGGCGGCGGGGCGAGCGGGCGCGGGGCCGGGCTCACGGCGGGCGCCCGGGGCGGCGGGCGGCGGGCGGCGGGCGGCGGCGGCGGGCGGCGGGGAGGATGCTGCGGCCGCGCCTGCCCGGGGCGGGGCGCTCGGCGGATCGGCCCCGCAGGTAAGCGCGGCGCCTGCCGCAGTGCCGGGCCGGGGGCGGGGGGCGGGGGGCTGCGGCGGGAGGGTCTCGGCCGCGCCCGGGAGGACTGCCGGCTCCCCGTGACCCCGAGCTCCCCGAGCTCCCCGAGCTCCCCGAGCCCCCCAAGCTCCCCAAGTCCCCCGAGCTCCCAGCCCCCCCAGCTCCCCAGGCTCCCCCTGACCCCCAGCTCCGTGAGCTCCCCGGGCTCCCCGAGCTCCCCCGGCTCCCCATGACCCCCAAGCTCCCCAGGCCTCCCCCAAGCTCCCCAGGCTCCCCGAGCTCCCCATGACCCCCAAGCTCCCTGGGTTCCCCGAGCTCCCCTTGACCCCTGAGCCCCCCCAGTACCCTGGGCTCCTCAAGCTCCCCATGACCCCTGAGGCCCCCCCCAGCTCCCCAAGCTCCCCATGACCCCCAAGCCCCCCCCCCCCGAGTCCCCTGAGCTCCCCAGGCCCCCCCAGCCCCCCAGGCTCCCCGAGCTCCCCATGACCAGCTCCCCATGACCCCCAAGCCCCCCCAGTACCCTGAGTTCCCCAAGTTCCTGAGCTCCCCAGGCTCCCCAAGCACCCCGAGCTCCCCTGGGCTCCCCAGGCCCCCGTTGCCCCCCCCAGCTCCCCAAGCTCCCCAGGGCCCCCCGAGCTCCCCAGGGCCCCCCGAGCTCCCCAGGCTCCCCGTGACCAGCTCCCCATGACCCCCAAGCCCCCCCAGCTCCCTGAGCTCCCCAAGGCTCCCCGAGCTCCGCAACCCCCCTGAGCCCCCCCAGCTCCCCATAACCTCCCAGCACCCCGAGCTCCCCAAGCCCCCCCTCTGAGTTCCCCAGGCTCCCCAAGCCCCCCAGGCTCCCTGAGCTCCCTGAGCATGGAACCCCCTCAAGCGTGAGCCCCCGCCCCCAGCTGGGAGTTGGAGGTGTGCGTGTGGCGGGACCTGGGCCCCGAGAGGGCCGGCCAGGCACTGGGGGCTCCAGAAACCGGGCCCCAGCTGAGACAATGGCACAACTTGATGGAACTTGGATGGGTGCCACTGTGGGCCCCGGGGGTCCCTGGCCCCAGCTGCGGGGTTCTCACAGACCTGGAGGAGGGGAGGGGAGCGCCTTCAGCGGCAGGGTCTCCTGATGCCTAAGTTCTGAGGTGTAGGGGGCGGAAGGGTGAGACCTGGGGCGGCAAGGGCGGTGACCCGGCTGGCTGGATTCCTCGGAGGGACTGGAGCCTGCAACTGGTCTCTGGGGTGGAAGGAGCAGCAGGGGAATTAGGGACCTGCACAGGGGGCCGCACAGGGGGCCTCCCACGGTCCAGTGCAGGGGGTGGGGGTGGGCATGGAGGCTCCCCACTAAGGGGAAGTGAGTGTAAACCCAGCCAGCCAGGGACTCTCAGAGCTGACTTGGAACCTGCACCTCCAGGGGAGGATTAGGAAATTCCAGCAGCCAGAGAAAGAGAGCCTAAGCTTTCTGGTTTTTTGGGAGCTTCCCACCCCAGTGTACACACTCCCTCCCCTCAGCCCCTCCCCCCCCCCCCCCCCCCACTTGGCTGGCTGTAGGAAGTTGGTGGAGGTTAGGCCAGCCGCCTAATGCTGAGACCACTCAGGGCTGCACTCTGGAACCTACTCTGCTCCCCCGCGGTTCCTTGGGGCGTCCAGGCACTTTCCAGGGGCTCCACTGCAGCTCTGCACGCCCAGGCCTGGGGTAAGAGCAACAGATCCTGGCAAAGCCTGGCGAGGGAGAGGCATAGGCAGCCCCGGGAGCCCTCTGAGGCTCCAGCTTTGTGTCCCCTCCCACAGTGGCACAGACGAAGCCCCTCTGGAAGGGCACTCGGCTCCTTTGGACTGACTGACTTTGCTAAGGTGACTGGTGGGATATATCTTTAAGAGGAACCAGTTTATGAACAAAGAATAGATCTATTTAGTGACCTCTGGGGGCTCTTCTGGTGAGATCTTGGGGGTGAGCCCTGAGACTCTGGGCCCTGGAGAAGGTAGAAGGAAGGGGCTGTTCCTAACCTTGTTCTCTCCACTAATAACCACTGCCACCCCAATTCAGAAGCTACTTGAGGTCCACACAGGGAGCACCCAAGCAAAATTTTAATTGTCACTGAGCCAAGATGGACACTTGTTCTTTGCCCCCCTCAGCACTGGAAGATGTGAAAATCCTTTAGTTGGCTCCAGCACCCTTTCCCTGAGCCCATCGCCCCTTCTTCCCTACACACTGCCTTTTCTAGGTTACCCTATCATTTCTTTTGAATTGCTTTTCTCTCTGCCCCATGGCACTGCTCCACCCCACCCCACCGCACCCAACTCCACCCCACCCCACCCCTGGAGACCTGAGCTTTGTAGACTAAGCTCCGTGCCTATCCTGGGGCATAGCTGCTGAGTACTCACCTAGCTCCTTCCCAGAAACACACTCCTGGGCAGGTATGCCAGGGCGGGGACCTGTCTGCCTCAGTCCAGGGGGAGGAGGAGGTCACCTTACACCTGCGCAGCCTGCTGCCTGCTAGCGTGGGGCTGGGTTGGGCTGCAGTTGCCTCTCTACCCAAGCCCAATACTTTGAGGCCCACTTCTGTGGGTAGGTAAGGAGAGAGAGGATGTTGTAAAGTGGAGGTCAGTCCTCAAATCACCAGAGTTCAGATGTAAAATTTAACTACGCTGGCTGCAACCCGCAGAGGGGAGCTTAGCCCAAGACTTGGCTCTGGGGACGGCTCAAAACCTTCCCTGTAAACGATGCTTGATTGGGGCCATCGGGGATCAAAGAGGTGCTTGCCCTTCGTGGGCAGGTTCCCGGTAAGTTCCGAAGGAGGCAGTGTGGAAAGGCTGCAGGGTGTCAGGGGTACGGGCTGAATGGCTTCGCTGGCCTGCAGCGTCTCCATAACCAGCCTGGATGGGTTGAGCTGTGACCAGCCATGGGCCTCGGAGCAGACGCCGGCCTTCCTGCATCCGTCACCCAGGCGGTCTCCCGGGGACCCCTGTCTTCCCTGCTTCCGAAATGCGTCCTCAGAGGCTTCCAAGCGGGAGGCCCAGGGTGCAGGCGCCCATGCCCTTCGCATCCCTGGATTCCCCCTAGAGGGGAGCCCTTTGCTGGAGCCTGGGCTCCGGCGGAAGCAAGACCTGCTCCCAGCACCTGCGTCGCTCAACCGCAGAGCCGCCGGGCCGTGGGACTTCGGCTTGGCGTGAAGCCAGCCTCTGTGAGAGGACCGAGCGTGGGGACAGCAGAGCCAGCGAGCCGCTGCTTGTACAGGCTTTACGGGGCGGGCACGCACGGCGCGGGCGGACGGCGCGGGCCCTTCCTGCGGGGCCCGCGGAGCTTGGGAGGCGGCGAGGAGAGGTGCCGGTGGCCGCTGCGCTAAGGGACACTTCGCGGCTGTGTCCCCGTGCCCCGCGTCCCGGCCAGCCCCTTCGCGCCATGACACGAGGCTCTAAGTCACCCTGTGCCAGGGGCTCCGTGCGCTCCCGTAATCCCCACAGCAGCCGTGTGGGGGCCGCGTTCTCGTCGCCCCATTTCACAAATGAAGAAACGGAGGCACAGGGAGGCGAAGCCTTCCCCTCCAAGACAGGGAGGCGGGATTTGTCCTCACACCTAGCTCTGCGACTGCGCCGCTGTCACCAGGTTATTCGCACTGACCCACTCTAGGCCCAGGGCCACTAAGGGCTGAGACGCAGGAGCTGAGCACGTCTGAGGCCTCAGCAAAGGCCCGCGGGCAGCCTGCAGGTCTGGGAGTGAAGCGGGGAGAGCCTGGCCTCGACGCTGCCGGCTGGATCGGGACTAGGGCCCCCTTGGCCTGGTGACCTCACAGAGCTTGCGTGGCCTCGGGCCTCAGCTTCCGTCTCCATAAAATGGGCCTAATTCCTGCTCAGTCTACCTCACTGGGACGTCGTCATGACAGTGAGCTGACGGGAAGAGCAAGGTGCTTTGAACAAGTGGCTTTTGCAAGTGATTCACTAGCGAGGTCCCTGCCGGGCCGTAGGGGTCCCTCCCAGATTCTTCGGTTTGTTTTTTCCCTTCCGTTTTGCAAGGACCCTAATGAGGGCTCTCAGAAAAATAGACTAAATAACTTCCTGGCTTATAATGTACTTGTAATTTTTTTGTCTTAAATTCTCTCTTTTTTAAAAGATTTTATTTATTTAGTCATAAGAGACACAGAGAGAGGCAGGGACACAGGCAGAGGCAGGCTCCCTGTGGGGAGCCCGATGCAGGACTCGATCCCGGGACCCCGGGGTCACGCCCTGGGCCGAATGCAGACCTCTACCACTGAGCCACCCGGGCGTCCCAGATTTTTTTCTTAAATTCTTAGCTGCTCATCTCCATATTTCTATTCAGCCCCAGTTCTGTGCTAACTTGGATGCCATATTTATGCATCCTATTTTAATGGCAATTGCCATGAAAACAGACCACTTAAAAACAAATAATTATTTTTTAAAAAACCCACCTTACTTACTCAGCTTTGTGCCAGCCGCTTTGTTGGGTGCCCGAGAAACAGAGCCGACCCTCACGGAGCTAACGTTTATTTATCTGTTCACATATTCAGCAAACTGTAGCGAGCGGCTCGCAGATGCCAGGCCAGGTGCTGGGAACTGGGAGTGTGATAGCGATCAAGACGGACATACTAGCCTCTGCCCTCAGGAGGCTTAGAGCTTTCCAGCAAAGACAGATCAATGCAGTCAACAAGCGCACGCGTGCATTGTGGGATGGGGAGTCACGCAGGACGGCGCAAGTCTGGAGAGGAGACGGGATGCAGGGAACTATGACGCCAGGTCAGATGCACGGGAGACAGAAGCAAGCAAGGAGGGGCTGCAGGTTAAGTGGTCGGGGCGGACCTCAGGGAAGATGGCCTTGAAGCAAAAATGAGCGTTTTCCAGAGGAACAAGAGCTCATTTGAGGCGAGAGGGAGGAGTTTCCTTCGGTTGAGAGGGTGTGTGTCATCTTCCAGTTTCTTTGCCCAGACCCACCACCCCTGTGGCTTCTTTGATCACAGACACTCCTTGTCTTAAGACGGAACCCTGAAGCGACCGCCGAGTAAAAGCTTCCCTGCTCAGCATCCCTTTCTGGAGGCCTTTGATAATGCAACTGGCCTGTTTCCTCTGGAGCCCGGTGTGGGCTTCATCTCAGGTGAAGCTCCTGGCCAGAGTGATAGCCTGCCCTTGCCTGTGCCCTTAAAGCAGAGTTTGATGGTGCTACCCCGTGTGCAGGACGTGTTGGGTGTGAGAATTCATGCCTACCCCTGACTCTCTTGGGATGCTTCGGGAATTTCCTAGAAGCACTAAGTTCTTGGACGTGATTGGACATTTAAATCTTAGGAAGCCCCTCTCCCATGAACACGGACGCATCCTTGAGGGAGAGAGATTGAGAAGGAAAGAACATCAGAGCCCTGCCCATGTGCACATGGGCACGAGGGCACAGCAGCCTGGCCACCGTCCTATGGACACGGTCAAGAAATGCTTGCTGTAACCCCAGGGACTTAGGATGTGGCACATATGAGCTTCCCTCATACGCTGGTTTCCCTATGAATGTAGGGCTACAGGTACCATTTGAGTAGCAGGTGGATTGTTCAGAGAGGAGAGCCGAGGAAGCGGCGTACCTGCCTGCTTGCTGGGAACTGAGCTGCTGCTTCATTTTGTACCTTGTCTGTCGCAGCAGCCGGGAAGCGCCGATGGTGATGTGGCCATTTGTGTGACGCGGGCCTTCACTCAGAGTGGAAAAGTCACACCAGTGAGTGGTGGGTGGAGCAGAAATTCAAACACAGCTCTGGCGGGCTCCACAGCCCTTTCCCTCATGGACTGAATGCGAGTCTGAGGAACTCGGCACGTTCTGCAAGTTTGAGAATGCCTAAGCTCGCTTCTGGGATACGGTCGGTTTTTATTTTAATAAAGGAGAGCCGTTGGGCAGCCCGGGTGGCTCAGTGGTTTGGGGCTGCCTTCAGCCCACGGCATGACCCTGGAGACCTGGGATCAAGTCCTGCATCGGGCTCCCTGCATGGAGCCTGCTTCTCCCTCTGCTTGTGTCTCTGCCTCTCTCTCTGTGTCTCTCATGGATAAATAAATAAAATCTTAAAAAATAAAAAATAAAGGAGAGCCATTAATGAGGTTCTTCTACCAGCAGGGAAGCTGCTTTCCAGCTTCTTGTTCCCTCCATATTCATTTGTTACGTGGTGGTATTTTTGTCTAATCATAAATTCCTAAGGGCCAGGGACTCCAATTCAAGTGGTGTCTCTGTGGGATTTTATGACAAGACATAGGTAACAGGATTCCATTATAAGTGCTTAATGTAACTGCAGATTTATGTGCACGTCACACGTAGAGCTCTTTAGATTGGGTCGGATCCGATCTCCTGAAGTATAGCAGCTGCGTGAACTAGAAGCCACTCAGTCGCCCACCTGTGAGGATTCACTAATTGGCTCCCGTGTGCCAAGAATCGTGCTAACCGCTACCAAGAGAAAAAAAAATAACCTGTTTCAATCCCCATGGTGGTATGGTTGACCTCTAACAGTTGGATGTTGATTTTTGACACTAGGAATAATACTATAGTGATAGGGAGCAAGCAAGTCGAAAATAGGAAGATTTATAACCAGGTCAAGGAACATTGCTTTAAGAGGACAGTGAGTGTGGTGGTCACCAAGAGTTAAAGTGTAGACAGCAAGGGAATTTAGAGAGTTGTATTCGGGAAGGTTTTCAGGTATCGGAGGAAGAGGGAGAGAGGGCCCCGGGTTCAAGGTGAATTCTCTTGAAGAGAATTTACGAGGCAGCCGGATCAATGGGAATTATGTAGGAAGACTGGAACCTAAGATCCATTCCACTCTGTCCTCTTTTCGACGTCCTGCTAGCCCCTCATTTTTCTGGCTTGTCGGGTGCACGCCACAGGCTCCTGCAAGAGTGAGTGAGTGTGTGAGTGTGTGTGCACGCGCGTGCATGCATGGAAGTGTGGTTTTTCAGGCTTGGAACATTTTCCCGTGGATTATTTTCAATTTTTCTCTAAGACCGTGCTAGACTACCAGGTTTTGATCCTGGTGATCTGCCAACTGTATGATTTTTAAAAATAGGTCGTTAACAGCCCTGAACAGAAGTAGCATTTCTGCCAGTCAGTGGAGTTATGGCTCAAAGGCCCGCAGGGAAAATAAATACTTGGGAATTATCCTTGGGTGTCAGGGTTTATGGAATTTGACCCCCTAGACACAGTGGCTGAGATAACAGCAGTGTTCCGTGGCACAAATCCTACACCCCCGTTCCTTAATGCTCTCTGATACGCAGTTGGAGAGCAGCACTTCTTTGGTTCATCAGATCCCTGGAAATGAATGTCTCTTGTCTGGAACGAGTTCCCTAATGAAATCCTTGTTTATGTTGTGGTGTATTTCCATGTTCTGGAAATGTGTGCTGTTTCTTCCTCTTTTTTTTTTTTTTTTCCTGTTATGTATGGATTCAGTTCCCATAATTTATACTGTTTCTCCTCATTTAGCTTTCAGAAATTCTAGGCAAATGTCCTTGTCATTTCCAGGCCCTGGATTCATTCGCAACCCAGATTTCCGTACCTGTTGCTGCTAAGTGCTTATTCTCGGAGCATTCTTCTAGAACTCAGAGCTCCCCGCAGCAATTTCCCAGGAATGGCTCCTCTCATATACGGGATTTGTGTTTAACAACTTTGCAGGTGCCTTGTAGGCTAGCATTGAGGTAGTCTGGGGGTGGGGGGGGACTTATGAATCGCCTTTTCCTGAAGAGGTAGCTCTCTGAATGAGGAAGATCCAGAGACCACTCTGTTCCATGCTTATAATGCATTTTCTTTTTTTTTATAATGCATTTTCAAATTATCTTTGAAATATAATGAGCAGTGTGTTAATTGATTGATTCTCCTCTCTTGTCCTTGTGCAATTAACAGGGTCCCCCCTTCCCCCCCTCCGATAAGTGAAATGTGAAGGGGGAGGTCTGTGTCCTAACACCCGTGGTCGCCTGTGGTTTATGGACATCGCTTTCATCTCCCGTAGGTGACCCTCGTATTTGCTGTTGTCTATTAGGTGCTTATTCTTCTTCCAGAGGCCCCATATGGAAACCCCTGGCAGAGCCGTGGGCCCGGAGGCTCGGCCTGGCTGGGTGTTTAGGAAGGGAGGTGGCATCCAGGCTGCTCGGCCTTGGTTCTCTCCGCAGGGAACTTCCCCCAACCTCAGCCCCGGCCTCCGAACCCCGAACCCCTAGGGGATAAAGGGCCAATCTGGGGGACGGGTCCTGGGAACTAACCGCGCCTCCTCCGGCCTCGCCGGGTTCAGGAGCCTTCCTGCTATCCGAGAATCGAAGTCTGGAAGTTTGCACAGAGCTGTTGATGGTGAAAGCAGCTTGGATCACCCGCAGGTCCAAAACCCTTGGACAAAGGCTTGCTGCGCCAGGGAGGCCCTGCCACCTGCGGGAGAGCCCCCAGGGAGTCGGGGCGCCTGGGTCTGCTCTGGCTTGCGCCTGGCGCCCAGGCCTCTCCGCCGCTCCTCGCCTCTTCCGTGAGGCCGCAAGACGCCGCCAACCCGGACGGTCCCAGCAGCAGCCGAACGCCGTCCACGTGAAATAACGCGGGTCGCGTGATTTGAGGCCAAGGACTCAGAAATAACCTGCATTTCCATCTCTGTCACCTTCCCTTCCTCATCCCCACCGTTGGTCTTTACATTTAGCGAAGGAATCGGGGGGTGGAGCCAGGAGGGCAGAAGAGAGGCCCGGGCCCTCCCCCCGGACTGGCCCCCGGTGCCCCCCCGCACAGCGCCTGCTGGGCCCTCCTGCTCCCACAGCCGAGCTGCCTGCTCACCAGGAGTCGTTTGCTCCCAAACCTGTTGATGCCAGTCGACCTCGTATCGTGATCGTTGCATAAACTGATGAAACAGGGAGTATAAAAAGAAAATCGTTTCTAGAAAAACCACATTAGTGGAGGCTTTGGCGAGGTGGAAGAGGCAAGTCGTCGGCGAAACGGTTGTGTTGAGATAAGTGTAGGACGTAAAAGGTCCCAGAGGGAGATTAGAAGGATTTTGGTCTCAGACGGCTCCGCGTAAAGAAACTGGATATAACAATGCATTGTGGGCGTAGGTGTGCAGAGTGGAGGTGGAAAGGGAGCGTGTCAGGGAAACCTGGCAGCTTCTAGTACTTTGAACGGCACAGGGTGACTGGTGCCTGTCTGTGACTCCGTAACAGGGACCTGACGGTAACGAGTGTGGAGGTGTGGAGGGCCTCTCCCTGGAAGCTTCTAGAGGTAGAGCAGCCGCCGTCCGCCTGGGTGACCTGCGGGCACAGGGTAGTGGGGGCAGGGCCGTTGGACGGGCCCCGGGTGGTGCCGGGAGCAGACCCTGATCTTCGGCCTCCCTTTCCACCCGAGCAGCTCTGTTTTTACCCGTTTTATACGCTGGGGATTTCAGGTAAAAATGTTCATAGAGAGGGTTCCTCTTCAAAAGGAGCTTCCACACTACTAGGTTAGGTCATTTGCGCGTCTCTTTCTCCAGATCTGCTCTCCCCGGGCGAGGCTAGACGGCACGATTTTAGTGCCCAGGCCCTAGCTTACATTCACTCACTGTCCACTCCGTCGGGGGGATAACTGACGAAATTCGCATTTACCCACACGTAACACTTGGGCATCAACACTTGGTTGATGCCTGGGAGGTTGGCACCCCGAGGGGTGCCCCATTAGGGCCTCATTCTTCCAAATTGAGAAAGACTGGAGGGTGAGGTAGAACTGGAGGGGCCCCTTTTCTAAGCTGGAAGCGTTTCTGGATCCATCCAGCATCAGAACAAAATGGAAGAAAGAACAGGATGTTTTTGTTCCTGTCTGTTGCCTGAAGGCACCTTTCCCAGAAATAAACCCCGTTTGATTTTGATTAACTTTCTCTTCTTTTAATTTCAGTCTTCCTTCTTTTGACTTTCTTAAGGATTATGCCAAAGCCCCAGACTGATCATAAAGCCTCGGAACAGAGATTTCAACCCAGTTGCCCAAGAAAAGCATGTTAATACCAAAAGCAGTTTCCTAGCCAGTCATTTCCTGTGTTTCCAAAATTGGATTTTTTTTTCCCCTATGATATGTATCTTTAGATAACAAGTTTTCGCCCTCTTGACCTGGGGAGGGGATGTGGCAGGAGGCATTTTGAGGAAAGCATAAGTAAAGGACAGATCAGAGAGGCCGGGGAGGGGGGGTGTTCGTGTGCAAAGGATGTGCTTCATGTATGGCCAGCAGTGGGGGACGTTTCCATGCCAGGTAAAGAGATGAAGCGCCCAGAAATCTAACACTGCCTTTGACGCTGACACTGACTTGCTCCGCACCCCAGGTGCAAGACTGCCCACCTTAGCTAGCGCTTCCTGGAAGGAGAAGCAAGGGCGCCCGCCGTTGGGAATCACACAGCGGACAATGAAGGGGAGAAGGGGAGACAGCCCGGAGGGGACGGAGGTGGTCAGCGAGGGTTCCCTGCGGAAATGTGCCGCAGTCCAGCCTCGCGAGGTGCTGAAAGCCATAACCAGGCACACACACACACACAAAAACGGTCAGGTGTTTCTGTTCGTGAAGCCCTCGAGATGCCCCAGCACCCGGTTCTGTGTACACTGGGTCGGACATCTGCCTTACAGAAAGATTTGGTTTCTCTGGCGGCTGCAGGTGAGGGTTTGAGAAGTTTAAATCTTTTCCGTTGCCCCCTTTGTTTCTCCTTGCATTCATCCTTCCTCCTTAAGTGGGCCGAATGTCATGCCTGGGGCTTAGAGTGAGTGGCTTCTTACCTTGCCTGAACACCTGCATTCAGTTTCGTTTCTCCGGAATAAGATCTTTACTCCATCCCCTTGCTGGTTAAGGATTAGGATTCCTTTTTTTTCCCTTTCATTCTTTTTGTTCAGGGCTTTGTGATAGGTGAGAGATGTGCTTACTTTCACATGCATGAAGACTCACCCATAAAAATGAAGGTCTTTCACAACGCATTAGCTGGGTTTTCTCTGTGATGCTGACCTTTGACCCCCAGGCACAATGTGGCATTCAGCTGTCCTGTTCTCTGAAGTGAAAAACCTTCAGAGCCTTCAACAAAGATATTTCACCCAGAGTTAGTGGGCCATGAACCCAATGACTTAAGATAAGAAGGCGGTTAATTTTGAGATAAAGGTGAAGGCAAGAGGGCTGTAAAAATGACAGTGCCCACCGAGGCCAGATCAGTGGTCCCCCCACGGTGGGGGTGACAACTCAACCTTTCTTAAGACCCCGATTAAAGCGACAAGTAAACTTTCCATTCAATGGACTTGTATAATGCTAGGATTTCTTTGGATGGACCTGCCCAGCGTTCCTTGGTAGAATTGATCAAAGAAGAATGGAGCATCTTAGTGGGGTGGAAGCTATTCAGAATGCATGAATCTAGGGGCCCTTTTGGGAGCCCTGCTCTTAGAATCCTTAACAAGCACTCGCATTCTAAGGGCCTCAAGGCTATAAGCATTTATGGGCTGGCTGGCAGGGAAGAAAACTTCACAAGTACCGTGGGGGCCCGTGGGGGCCCAGTCATTATCTTAGACAAAGTGCTGAGAAGGTAACAGATTACAGCATTGCCCCCTGCTACCACTACCCACCCCCTCCCACCCCCCACTGCTCTCTAGAAACAGAAGGAAAGACTCAGGGAACAAGGCTTGGTGTTTAATTGTAAGGTTGGTTGAGGAGCGGGAGACGGAGAGGCGAGGTAGGGAAAAGTCATGGTTTGGTTTTCACAAAAAAAAAAAAAAAATCTCTTCCAAGGACCGTGTTCAGGATGCTTGTCTGCCAGTTGAGCGAGGACATCCAGATTTCCGTGGTGTGAGGAAACTGTTCTTTACCCTGCATCCACCTCACAGTGGTAACTTGCAGATTTTTCCCCCATGAAGCTTTATTTTTGGAGACCACTGTAATTTACATGTTGGGACCTATTATTAACAGCTAGTTTTGTGCTGCTGCTGTTGGAAATCTTTACATTAGGAAAGAATGTATGATGTTTGGAGGGGAAGAGAGGCTCAGATTAAAGGTTACCTTGTATAGGATCTCCCATCTGTCTGGGGTCTGAGAATGGATTGGGAACCCACGTCCCCCCAAGCAAAGAAAGTTCTCTGGGTTGCTTGTAACTGTCTTCCCAAGTGAAGAAGACCATTCTAAAAAAGTGACTGTTTCCGGGGGGGCGGGGGTGGTGGTGAAAAGATAACGTCAATACTTTTTTTTTCACGTAAATACTTTTATTTATTTATTTATTATTTATTTATTTATTTTCACATAAATACTTTTTAATGTTTAACTTTTAAACTTCTTAATGTTTAATGTTTGGGCACCTCTGTGGTATAAGTACTGCCGCCCATCCTGGAAGATGGAATTGATGAGCCCCTGTAGGAGCTACAGAACATATTTCATAAATGGAAAAAGCAGAAGCAATTGTGCTATATTTATATTTCAGCCCATAATTGGGTAATTGGAGAAAACCTCTATTTTATTTAATTCTACCGTCCAGAGCATGACCGGAAAACGTGGTGACCTCATGTTTCAGCTGCTGTCTGGGATTGGAGAGTGGTTGGTTAACGTTGGTGTAAAAGCGTAGCTTTCAAACGTCTTTATTAAACAGATTGGGGTCGGGTTTTAGTGCTTCTCCAATTATTCCTTCAAAATGACGGTACTGGGGCACCTGGGTGGCTTGGTGGTTGAGCATCTGCCTTCGGCTCAGGTCCTGTCCCCAGAGTCCTGGGGTGGAGCCCCGCGTCGGGCTCCCTGCTCATCGGGGAGTCTGCTTCTCCCTCTCCCTTGGCCCCTCCACTCTTGTGGGTCCCACTCGTGCTTGCTCACTCTCTCACCGTCTCTCAAATGAATAAATAAAATCCTTAAAAACAACAACAACAACAATATGACAATACTCAAGTCAGATGCTGTGCATTTTACATAGGCCAGGATAAGTGTCTTCCACAGAAACCAGGCTTTGGGTTTGGGTTCTCAAGGAGCTCTCACTATGAGAGGTCAAACAATTTCACACATAAACAACTTCACAGCAAGGTCTGCTTTTGTCTTGCATCTTAAGCTGTTCTGGGCAAGCTCTTGCACAGGAGGGTTTTCCAGAAATCGATTGGGGGCTACACAAAGTGTGGGCCTCTAGCGGGTAATTGTACCGAGTGATTGTTGTTGAGCTAGAGGTGCAGCAAATAAGATCCTAGTGTAACCTTCCCGACCACAGGAACCCAACTGAAGCTGTTACACTCTTTACCAAAAGTAGATACGTTGCCAAAAGCCCAAGGAAGGGGGAAAGGGAAGGAAAGCTAGAACCTGGGAACTCCCAATAGAACAAAATTGCTTTGAAGAAAATGTTTAGTGGTAGTTGTTCTTCCATATGGCCTTTCCTACCACAGACCCTGGTAGGATTCTCAACCATATCCATAAAAACTTCTTAATATGACCCTTGATTCATTCCTCCAACACAGTTTTTATTGAGAATCTACTCTGTGCCCGGCCCCTGCATCCAACCCCTCTCACCCTATAGAGGAAGATGCTTCCCTGACCTATGTGCCAGGGACAGAACTCCCAGGAAGGCGGGTAGAATGAGAACAACCAGTACGTCAAGGGCCAGATACGAATGAAGACCAAAATTTAAGGGGTTGGCGGAGGGAGAGTCTGGAGAAGGGGGTACGGGAAGAGGGTGCCGTCGGTGAGGCAGATGAGGGAAGAATCTCGAGGAGTGACTAACACTGCTAAATGCCACAGAGAGGCTGAAAATCAAGGCTGGCTGCTCATCAGATTTAGCGATGTGCAGAGCCTCGGGAACCCAGGCCAGAGAGATTTTAGTGGAGCAGTGTGGGTGCTGGTCCAAGTTCCAGTGAGTGGAGGAGTAAAAGAGGTTAGGTGGGGATGGGGAGTGCAGGTTCTCCCCATGTGGCTCATGATGAGGAGGCACCAGGATCAAACTGGAGATAAGCCTCTCCTCCTGGACCTATTACCTTTTTTTTTTTTTTAAGATTTAATATATTTATTCACGAGAGACACAGAGAGAGAGGCAGAGACACAGAGGAAGAAGCAGACTCCCTATGGGGAGCCCGACATGGGACTTGATCCCAGGACCTCGGGATCATGACCTGAGCCAAAGGCAGATGCTCAACCATTGAGCCACCCAGGTTCCCCTGCTTTTACCTTTTTGATCCTAATGTCTGTGTGAGGAGTTTTGTGTTACCTGTACCACAGGATACAATTTTATATTGTCCTGTTATATCCACTTCTGATTCTGATGCCTCATTCTCTGACCAGCCGGACCTCCTACGGTTCATCTGGATTCTGACACTGTCTACATGGAGAGAGAGCATCAGATCCCACGGTTAAGGGCTCAGTTCTCCAGGCCTGCCCCCCACCCATTTCAGACACCAGTTGCAGATCCAGGTTGCCACCTGGCTTTTGACTGCCTGCTGTAAATCAGAGGTTCCCACATCGCCTCCTTGGGTTGAATTAATTTGCTAAAGTAGGTCACAGAATTTGGGAAAACATTTGCTGACTTGAGTACCAGTTTATTATAAGAAGACACGTCTCAGGAACAGCCAGATGGAAGAGATACAGAGGGCCAGGGATGTGGGAAGCTCCGCTCTCTGAGTAGGCTGCCTCAGCATCTCCACATGTTCATCAACCCCACATGCTCTCCAAACGCTGTCCTTTTTGGGTTCTTATGGAGGCTTCCTCATGGAGGCATGATTGATTAAATCATCAGCCTTTGCCAGTTGATTCAGCCAATGGGCACTAAAAGTTCCAACCTTCTAATCATGTGGTCGGTTCCCCTGGCAACCAGCCCCCATCCTCAGTCAGGGTCCAAAAGTCATCACGTCAATAGAAGTGAAGACACCTGTATCACTTTCATCACTTAGGAAACTCCTAGGATTTTAGGATCTCAGTGCCAGAAACAGGGACAAAACCCAAATCTGTATATTTCTTATTACAAATCACAGTATCATGAACTTTAAAAAAAACTTCAGTTTTTTCAATGGAGAAGTAGTTCATTTTATTCAACATGTATAATTGGCTCTCAAAATAAAATTTGCAATACAACCTATATGAATATTTCATACAGTGTAATTTTACCAAAAGGTTAAAAAATATTCATATGGTTTCAGGTATAATGTAAACAAAATGCAATCAGGAACAGAAGCAAACATTAGATACTTTAAGGTAAAACTTTGGAGAAACTAGTGCCTTTAGACATCGGTAATAAGAATTCAAAGCAAAGACAACTATAACTTAATACCTTACCTACGTATTGCCCAGCTGACTTTTTTTTTTTTTTTTTTTTTAAGTAGACTCTATGTCCAGCCTGGAGCCTGATGCCGGGCTTGAACTCAACCCTGAGATCAAGGCTTCACTGTACCCAGTTGACTTTTTTCACGCAACATACTTCAATTGTTTTCAGCAATACTAGAAAGAATTGAAATGCACACAAAAAACCCTGTCTTATCCCAGTAAAATAAAAATTAAGTCTTTTGCATAAAAACATTTAAAGAAAACTTAAGGTGGAGAAAGGATGTACTTATTTTTAGCTTACTTTAGTTTTCATCATTATTTTTTAAGGGGCAGTGATGACTGGCTATCAGTTGTGGTACAGAGGAGAAACTACCCTGGTTTCTTTTCTTTTTTTTTTTTTAATAGATTTTATTTATTTATTCCTGAGAGACACAGAGAGAGAGGCAGAGACACAGGCAGAGGGAGAAGCAGGCTCCCTGCGGGGAGCCCGTTGGGGGACTTGATCCCCGGACCCCAGGGAGCTGAAGGCAGATGCTCAACCCCTGAGCCACCCGGGCGCCCCTAAAACTACTCCAGTTTCCATGGCCAAATGCAGGCTACAAAATCTTTTGAATTCTTAGTTTGATTTTCTTTAGAGGGTGTAAGACAAGAGTCGTGGCAGTGTGCAGGGTGAGACGTGGCAGCCAGCACACTGGACCCGTGAGTCCTAGGTGTGGGGGGCGTACCTAGAGGGTGAAACCATTGCTCCTGATGCCTAAAATGGGGAAGAGTCTCCTAGAAGGGAAGTGTTGGGGGGTTTTGTCTCCTTAATTGCAGGTTTGGGCAGAACAAGTCCTTCATGTAAGAGCTGAACATTGCGCCTAAGTCTTAACAATATTCCGAGGAACAGACTGAAAGTGAAGGCGGAAGTGCACAAGTATGGGTGTACTGCAGAGCCTGCATAAAAGTATTTAACACTTCAGTTTTGGTGTGGTTTTAGAGAGTTTATCTAAATTAAAGCACTATAATCACATTTTACAGGCATCGACAAAGCCTAGTTCTCCAAACACTTCGTACCTCCTTGTTTATTCTGAAACAGAACCATTTTATCAGCTCGTCGTATTGTTTCATCTCTCTCTGCAAGGTGTCCGCATGGGGCCCGAGAAGTGTCTCCAGGGCCTCTACGGTGGATACCTAAACCTTTGACCTCCTGGCCAATGATGTCCTGGGTGGCCGCCCAACAGGGCAACTCTCCAAAACACCCTGATTCATGATGCCTCCGAATCCCCACTTCCTGCTGCGTAGTTTTTCAGTCAATAGTTTGTATTCGCCTGACTAAATATGTGGAAATTCTCTGCATTTTCATCCTGAAGAAAAAAATTCTTTCTTCAGACTCATAGACTTCTCTTCCAGCACATCCGATATATATTTTTTTTACTTTATTTTTATATATATGTGTGTGTATATATATATGTATATGTACACATATATATATACTTAATCCTTCTCCAGGGAGTTGAAAAAAGGCATGGAATTAATGAAAAATTCTTCCCTTCTTTTCTGCTTTGGCTGTCTTCGTGATTGATCCGTAAATGGTTCTTACTAGGCCTCCAAAGTCCTTTCCCTCTGTCCTTGCAAGGATAGTGGTAGGAGTAGCCCAAGAGGCCGTGAAAGCATCTCTCCGTGGAGGCACCACCGTTACACTGACCAAGGGAGCGCTACCAGTTCTTAACCACCAGGATGTCATCCGCAAAAAAAGCAATTCCCATTATCTCCCTGTTCAGCAACCTGCCCTGCAGGCTTGACTTTTGCTTCATACACTCCATTGAATATCTGAAGAAGCAGCTCCTCCTGAAGATCTCTAAAGGGGAAGAGTTTTTAGAGGTTTCTTTCCATTTCTATATCTGATCCTCTGTCTTGGGATAGAGACTACACAGCACTGTGGTTCGTGGTACATATTCCCCATCTTCAGTGCTGTAAGTAATCAAAGGACGTTCTCCGAAATCAGCCGACCCAGGACAGCTGCCATTAACCTAGGTAACACTTCTGAATTCATTCTCATCCAGCAAGGCACGAGAGAGGAACATTTTATTTTCTCTTGAACTTGGAGATGTCCCACACTTGTAGGTCTGTGGTTTGGGCAAGATTGGGTGAACAAGCTCTTCTGCGTAAGGAAGGGGTCTCTTTATGGCCTCATACTCAAGTCTAGCCTGGGCCCTACTCTATTGCTGTCTACTTTTATTTTTTTAGGATTTTATTTTCAGTTAATCTCTACATCTAATGTAGGGCTCGAACACACAACCCCACGATCGAGAGGCCCGCATTCCACCTACAGAGCCAGCCAGGCTCCCCATTGCTGTCTACTTTTTAACGGAGACCAATCTACCCAAAGAGGGCCACACCCTAAGTAAGCCTCTGGACTTCCCATCAGCATCTAAAATGAGCACCTGAAGGGAAACAGCCGGGGCGGGCACAGACCTCAGCACCAAGACCAGTCGGCAGGTATTGCATATTGGTCAGGGGAGGGAGAACCCATGAGCGGGACTTCCTCTGGTGGGGTGAAAGCGAGTTGGAGCCACTAAATTGATGCTGTTGATCCCAAAGCCTAAGCTGTGAGGGGCCATGACTGACAACTTCAACTTTAAAGACTGGCCCATGCCCAGAATGGAAGACAAAGCTGTCTGAAGAGGACGCACCACTAGTGCCCCTTGGCCGTCCTAGCTGCAATGTGTGACGGTGCAAGAGGAGTTCTAGGGATGACGCAGCCAATTCTGTGGCTCTTCTGGAAGGCCCTGGGCTGTACCATGTGTAGGGCGGCTCCTGCTGCTCCCCTTCCCCTAAGGGCCACAGGGTGCCCCCCTTTGGATCCAAAAGATCCCAGATAGCAGCCCCACTTGGGGAGGGGTTCATCCAACATTTCCCCCTCTCCTCATTAGGATTCTTACCCACGGGTTACAAAGACTTCCTTTGCAAAGCAGCATCTGGAAGATTGAACTTCATAGTCAAGGGCCAGGAAGAGTCCTGGATGAGTTGGCCTAGGGGGAAAGATACTGGAATGGGGTCATCCAAAAGGAACGCCCTACCCACCACATGCTAAGTCAGTCATCCTTAGACATTGGCTCTTCTCCCATCCTGCTGCCCCTTCAACAGTGTGTACCCGTTCTCTTGCGGGCTTGTGGCCTTGAGACTTTATTCGGTGGGGCTCACGTTAAAGCAGTTTGCCTTTGTTATCTGCAGGACTCGCTTGAGCAAAGATGAAAGAGAGAGTTCTGTCCAGTGGGACCGCCGTCCATCCTTCTTTTTGCCAACGTGCTCCCTTTAGTTCGCCAGGAGCGTGTCTCTCCTTCGGGCCAGTTATGTTTTGGTTTGCGGGCTCTGGATGTCCGGGGACTAACCCATTTCTTTTTCACCGTTTTCAGTCCCAAACTTCAGTAACTGTTGAGACATTGGTGCAAAAGTGATGGAGCAGACACAAATTAAATCTGACCTAGAAACCACCTTTTTGTGCAAAGAGCCCCCAGGGAAGCATAAATGATCCTCGCCCTCCGGTGGAGCACCATTTGGGAAGCTGCCAGATAATGCGCTGCAGAAGTAACGCCAAATGGTTCCCCAGTGACCTGAGTAAATGCCTAATTTAGTTTTGCTGTTCTGTGACCACCCCTAACTTCAGTTATCTGTCTCGTGATGGGAGTATTTATAGTATGTGTAGTGGTTAAACATAGAGTCTTTAGAGTCAGACAGTCCCTGATATTAAGCTGGCTTTGGTTTCTTAACGTGCTGTGGGTCCCTGGGCATGTAACTCTACCTGTCTTAGGTGGTAGCTCTCACAGAGGGGAGGTGGAAATGGTATCTAACTCAGGGTTCGTGTGAAGAATAAATGAAACTTAAATGCCCGCCAGGTGTTTGGTATACGTATTTAAATACCGGGCACACGGTGACTATTGTTTTCATAATGATGTGGTGATACTTACAGAGAAAAATACGATTGCGGTATGTGCGTGGGTCAGCCCAGATCTGGCATCTCCGCTAGACTATACTGTAAAATGCATGTCCTTCTCCAGGGCGTGACCCCAGGTCCCAGGATCGAATTCTGCATCGGGCTTCTGGTGCATGGAGCCTGCTTCTCCCTCTGCCTGTGTCTCTGCCTCTCTCCCTATGTGTCTCGTGGATAAATACATAAATCTTAAAAAAAAAAAAAAAGGAAACACTGGATTTACACGGCACATCTGGTAGTAGAAGAGTGGAGACCCTCTTTGATTTGCTGCAAGCTTATGCACAGGCAGCCAACAGCTGAGTGAGCTGTACTGACCCCACAGACTGGAGACCCTCCTTGGGGTTTCACCACATCTGAAGTCGCAGGGTCTAATGCAAAGACTGTGCGTGTCCCTGAGAATCATTTGTGTGTCCCCTCGGGTTCCTAAATTCATTGTCTCCCAGGAAGCCGTGAGTCTGTAGTAAAACCTCAGGCAAGTCTGTGCTTAAGTACAGGGCATGGCTCCATCCGCCACGCAGGGTATACGTTGGTCAGTCACGCTTGCCTGGGTGGGTCCAGGGCGCAGCTCCGGTTGAGCCGATGCACGCTGTTGGCCAAGCAGCCCAGATGCTGCACCTGGTGCTCGGCGCCCACAGGAGGCTTCGCTTTGAGTGCACGCAGACTGAGAGATGGTCAGCTGTGAAGCAGCCCGCACGTTCCCCTTCCTCCTCGTGGCTGTTTCTCTGGAAGGGATGACACCGCTGTGCCGACTGAGGCCCTGGGTACAGCTGTGCCCGTAGCACACTGATAAGCCTGCCTGGCAACGCACTGATGCTCCTGTGGGGCCTCGGGGGGCAGGTAAAAGGAGAAAACCATCATCACCCTGGGCTCCTGCCCCTACAGCCGCTGACATCCTATGTGGTTATTATTTTTAGTTTGGGATTTATTTACTTATTTGTTTGTTTATTTTAAAAAGATTTTACTTATTTATTCATGAGAGACACAGAGAGAGGCAGAGACACAGGCAGAGGGAGAAGCAGGCTCCATGCAGGGAGCCCGAGCAGAACTGGATCCCGGGACCCCGGAGTCACACCCTGAGCCTAAGGCAGGCACTCAACCGCTGAGCCCCCCACCCCAGGAGCCGCTTAGTTTGGGATTTAAATGAGGATGGGACATAAAGAGGACTTGCAGACCTCATGGGAATGGAGAGATCTAGCCAAAGTCTCAGAGGCTGAGCCTGCAAGTGACCTAAGCAGGCCGCAGTAAAATCTCCATAACTTGGGAAACAGCTTCCTCTTGCCGCTCATTTGCGACTCTCCAACTGGCCTCGGGTATTTATCTTCCTTTAAATCTAGTGAAGGGACAGCCATGTAGTGATGTGACCCTGCATTTGAGATGATCAGAGTAGCCTTCCTCACCCACGGTTGTTCCCCTGAATTTCTCCCTAGGGATCTCGAGGGGGCATGGGTTCCTGGGGGGGGGGGGTGTTGCATTCTGTGACAGGTTGGACTCTCAGTATTACTTTTGAAATGGAAAACAAGCCCAGGGTGCTCGTGGGGCAGGCCTGCAGGTGGATGACGTAGCCTTTATGTGCATTACTGAGTGTCGTACTGTCCCATACCTGGCACGTATCCGAGCGATAGATCCTCAGGTTCCCACCTCCAGATCTACAGACGCACTTCAGTCCCGCTGCCTCATGTGAGCTCAGGATAGTATGTAAGCTGGCGGATGGGAGGACTTAGGGTCCCATACTTTCCTCTCTAGGTTTTAGGATTTGGAATTTGTGTTCACTTCTCCTCTGCTGGCTTTCCTTTTTAACGTTCCTCGTCGTTTCGTCTTTCTTTTGCCGGTTAAATGTGGGCGGTTTGAGGGTAACTACAGGCAGAAAGTTTGGGTGGCTCGTCAGCCCTTGATTTTGATTCAGGATTTTTGACCGAGGCTCAATGAATAGGAAAAAAAAAAGATCTCAGTTTCTGTGGAACTCTAAGGAAGAAGTTAGAAAGTGGACTTTTTATTTAATAGGGTAAAAGGGGGGAAAAGGTGATAATGGAAGGCCAGGGAATCGAGTGTGAAGATTGAACGTGATACAAAGAAGTCTAAAAAGGGGGGAGCGACGTGTTCAGAGGGAAGGCCTGGCAGCTCCCTGGGTTTGTGGTGGGGAGCCTCAGGCCGCCGAGAGAGAGGCTTACGGCCCAGAGGTGTTTATTGCCAACTCAGCATTTCACACCAGCCGTCTGGCCTGAACCTTCTGGAGCTGCCGGAAAGTGCTCCGGGTTGCACGGATGCCTCAGCCCCAGTGGTGCGAGTTTAGGGCCCGATTCCTGTCTTTTCTTCTCTTTTGATTCCCCCCGAAAGCCAGCGGGGTGATGCGAGATCTGAGGGGAGCGGCAGCTCCCTAGCATCCGGGCCGCGGCCCTGCTGCCGCAGCGGGACAAGTCTACGCAGACGCGACGGCAAATGACCCTTCCAACCGTCTGTGTAGCGGGATGTGTGTGTCTGACGACAAATGGCTTCTTGCTCCTGTCGGTCCTGCGTCCATCGTCCTAAAAGCCGCGGATGAGCTCCAATCCCACCGTCCCAAGGGGCGGCCTGCTTCCAGGGGAGGCTTGGCAGTCAGGTGCAAACAACACTAGTGTTGCTTCTTTTTCCTTTTATTTTCCTCTCCTGCCGCCCCCTCACCACCTATTCCCCCCATCTTTTTTTTTTTCTGAGTCAAAACTGAGCTAGTACTATTTTGCTGGTAGAAAAATCTGATTTGGGGAAAATTGGGTGGCTCATTGGTGGAGCATCTGCCTTCGGCTCAGGGCGTGACCCCAGGGTCCTGGGATCAAGTCCCGCATTGGGCTCCCTGCATGGAGCCTGCTTCTCCCCCTGCCTGTGTCTCTGCCTCTCTTTCTGGGTCTCTCATGAATAAACAAACAAAATCTTTAAAAAAAAAAAAAAAAGAAAGAAAAGAAAAATTTGATCTTGACGTGTAAGCTGAGCAGGTTAGATCAGAAAGGCGCTACGAGGGAATAAAAGCGGAGGTCCTTCTTAGTCCGAAATTGCTTTCTGGGCCAGGACTTGTCAGTTGAGGAATTCCTATTTCTTTTCCTTTTCGTCTTTAGTTCAGTCTAGCCTGGAGGTCCGCAGACTTCGGCCTTCTGGGCTGGATCTGGTCCACTGCCTGTTTTTGCCTGGCCCAAAAAGCTAAGAATGGTTTTCATATTTTCAAGTGATTGGGAGGGGGGGGGGGAATCAAAAGACTAATATTTTGTGACAGATGAAAATTACGTGAAATTCAGATTTCATCATCCATAAATAAAGTTATTTTGGAACATAGCTGCATTTGTTGGTTTACATACTGCCCGTGGCTGCTTTCCTGCTACGGTGGCAGAGATGAGCAGTTGCAACAGAGACCATATGGCCCTCAAAGCCTAAAGTATTTACTATCTGGTCCTTTATAGGAAAAACTTGCCAAATCCTGCTCTAGGCATTTAACGTGAACCTTTCCAACTTTTCAGAATATTGTCGGTTATCTCTTAATTCCTTACTGCTTTCAAGAAAATGCAGAAATGCAGACACTGTTGTATCATTTCCTTTGAGTTGGCCAGGGATTTGGGGATTGTGACAGACTCCTAAGAGAAGCCTCAGGAACAATATGGGTGAGAAAGCGGGGGAGGAAACAGGAAGCATCTTATGAAATTTTAAATCAAATATCATTTTCATCCCTTTCCAAAAATCCTTAAGATAGGGACATCTCTGATGGTTTGGACAAGAAAAAAGAAATGTTGGTTCCAAAGAGTCCCCAACTGACTATTCTTAGAGGCTCCTTCAGACTCTCTCCGATAAAAACAGAAACTCTAATTTAAGATCGCTTCTATCCATCGACATCTTAATTTTGTGACTTTTTAGTTTTTGTCAAGATAGGGGTTTTTTTGCCCTAGTTAAGCATCGAAATGATTTTCCCTGATGTTCAACTTTCCACACATTTTGCTTCGTAGGTGCTTTATAACCTGTTTGTACTTGGAGAATTGGAGGCTAAGACAGACTGGTCAACCTCTGATCATAAAGAGTGGCGGAGATAGAGGCGCGTGTCTGGGGTTCCAGAGCCGGCCCCAAAGGGCCCCAAACCCTGGGAGGGTTGCCCTTTTCTGGAGAGAGATACTCCGTTATCTTTCATTGGGTGGAGGATTTAAATGTCCTCGTGGGGACGTGTCTGTAAATAAGAGGGAGGCGCCCTGTTTTTTCACTCCTACCTCTGTGAAAACAGTAGAGGAGGGGCAAGGCTGGAGGCAGGCAAAGAGGGAAATCTCTGAAACTAGAGAAAACTCAAACAAATTGTGGCCAGCCAACTCAGCATTCCTCACCCACAGTTGGTCCTAATTACGGAGACTCCCGTTAAACAGCTCAACTTTCTTCTCTTTTCTCCACCCCCCACCCCTGCTCTGGCGCTGCCAGCTGACATGGCACAGCTTGAACCAAGACCACGGCTCAGAGACAGCCCTGTGTCTTCCCCCCTCGTCTCGCTTCTGCCTCTTGCCCACTACACTGCAATTACCCTTTCCCACATGAAGATCCCAATAAAATATATTGATACCTCTAATCCAGTCACATCCATTTTGTTCCACAAAGTGCTATACAAGCTCTTTGCAGGGCTGCGTAGTGGGGTATCAAGTCATCAGAGCAGTGCACATAGAACCTGATTTCATCATGAAAAGGTGGAGTTTCTCCAGGATTATTTTGCTGCCAAGTCAAAGCAATAATTCCTTCCACTTTGCTCGACTCCTTGATTTTTCTCAGTCCGTAGCTTCTACTGAGCCCAGCCGATGGATTTGGGTATTTTTTACTTAAGCTGTAATGACCTCTGTGGTATTATGATCAAAAGCTTAATGTTAATAAATCTCTGAATTGAAACCAGCCTGGATGATGGAGGTGGTCAGCGCCCAGTGAAGCCTACTGCTGAGGGTGTTGACATGTAAAGAAAAAGAAGCTAGCGTTCATCACTTCATGGCTATCCTTAGTCTGCCCAGGCTGCTTTCACAAAATGCCAAAGACTGGGAGACTTAAACAACAGGAACTGATTTTCTCACAGTTCCGAGGCGAAAATGACAAGATTGAGATGCTGTCAGGTTAGGCTTCTGGTCAGACCTCCCTTGGTGGTTTGTAGACCACCGTCTTCTCTCAGTGTCTCTGCATGACCTTTCCTCTGTGCGCATACACAGAAGGAGCTCTCTGGTGTCCCTTCCTGCTCTTATGAGGATCCCAGTCCTGTCAGATTAGGTCTCCACCCTAATGACTTCATCTAACCTTAATTACCTCCCTAAAGGCTCTATCTCCAAATGTAGTCATTGGGAGTATGGCTTCCGTGTAAAGATATGTGGTTGGGACACAACTCGGTCTACACCAATGGTCTAGGCTTAAGAAACTCTCTTAACCTTAGAGCAAAGATTAAATGTGAGAATCAAGAAGGCCGTGCTTGAAGCATTTGCGTTGAGGCAAGATGATAATTTTTTAAAATTTTTCTCTAGGCCGTCGACATTTGAGAATCTGAAAGTATGATCCAAGTCCAGAAAATTGCGCGTATGCACAGAATTTTGTATGTAACTGCACGGGCCTCCGGTTCTCCAGACCAATTAAGGACTCCATGCTAGTAGGCGAGTTCTCTCTAAAAGCATTCTTGCCACTGGTGAGATGACATCTGTAATGGATTCGGGCAGAAAAACAAATGGCTTGATTTTGACCGAATGAGTTATGCCTAGGACAGGGCCTGTGATCCTGTTACCACCACTAAAAAACCTTAGGCCTTGTAGAAAGGAGAGTGAGCTCAAAGGGACATGCTGATGGTGTCTACAACTTGAGCAAGAGTTGAGATGGGGCCGAGCAGACACAAGTTTTCTCACTTCTCTGTTACATCAGGCATCCTCGGAAATAACAGCAGTCCCCTCTCAGCACCTTAGGGTGATATTTCATATGGTTAGTGGGTTAGCAGCCTTGTGTGTTGATTCACACCATCCCCTTTCTAGATGCCACAGAGAACTGTAGAAATTACGAGCTGAGCGACTTAAAAGAAAAAGACAACAGTGGAAATTTGTTATTTCTGAATTTTACAGAATGGTCAAGGTATAGTAGGGCATTGGGGCCTAATTTCCTCGGCTTTTATATTGGCTTTGATTGCCAAGAAATATCTTCAAACGCTGTGGTATTAATCATTACAAACTTCCGAGTTGCATCTGAGTAAAAATTCATCCCCTGGATGTTGGAGCGGATACCCTAGAATGATAGCCTCCAAAGTTGCACTATTTCCTGGTTTTTCTATGGTGCCAAGAGTACCGTGTAAGCCAATCTATAGGAATTAAATCTGAATTTTGGGTCCCCAGCCTACAGTCATTCACAAAATTGGCCTCAGCATTTGAGAGTTGAATAAAATTGGTCAGATAGTTCTGTGATTCAAACTGGAATTTAGAAAGTGTCTTTAATAAGTCACTGAAACCATTAGTTTCCTTATGCACTGGGATCCTAGTGTGAGCTTACTGCCAAAATATCAAGGAGACCAAATAAATTTTCCTAATTGTATATATCCTCCAATTTCATACCAATCTCTGGTTACCTTGTTCTTTAGAGTCCCTTCTTGTAGGTGATCTTTGCCCTTGACTTGGCAATCCCTTAGCTCAAAAAATTTACATTGGCTGCTCCCCCATCTACCCCCTCTTCCTTTAAATCTCTCACTCTGTGCAATTCATCCTTTCTTCCCATCGCCTGGTTTGGTTGGCCAGATCAGGCTAGCTTGCCGTGGTCTCTGCCAAACCACAGACATGTAATGAAGCAGACACTACTCCCCCTTGCTCTTGGAGTGCTCTGAGGCCACATGGGGGTGGGGAGCGGGAGAGGTTACTGACTTTGAGAACTTTGGCGGCACTTGAGTAGAATGTTGGTTTCTCTACATGGCCTTGATTCATTTGCAAAACCGAACATCATGAAATTGCCCAATTACATTCTGATCTTTCACTATCTTTTCTTTCTTTCTTTTTAAAATCACATCCTCCTTAACCTCTTGAAGGCTCTCTGAGGATTGTGGCTGATAATTCAATTCATGCATCCAACAATTCTACCCATTTGGTGCCATCAAGAGAAGGATAAGCTGAAGTTTAACTGCACACCGTAGTTTTCCCGGGTCATGGATCAGCTGTAATCACTGCAGCAACTAATGAACTCCAGCTCCTCAAAGCTGACATTTCATCGACCAAAAGTTTCCTGTTTAGGACAGCGCTTTCCAATAGAAATATGATGCAAGTCACATATGTAATTTAAAATTTTCTAGTAGACACATTTTAAAAAGTAAAACAGGTGAAATCAATTACAGTAACATGTTTTATTTAACCCAATATATCTACAATGTTATTTTAGTGTATAATATAAAGTTATTAGTAAGATGTATTACAATCTTTTTTCATACTAAGGATTTGAAATCTTTGAATCTTACTGTACATCTTTGAAATCTTAAATCTTTGAAGTCTTACTATACATCTCAATATGGGCTTAGCCACATTTCAAGTACTTGGTAGCCACATATGGCTAGTGGCTACCATGTTACACAGATCTAGAAGATTATTACCTTGTTAACAAGGGAGAGCAAGTAAGTCCACTTGCTGCAGGGACCATAGATGGAACCTCACTGACTAATTCTCTCATTAGGAGCCCGCATCTCATTGGCTGTGTGAGTGACCTCTGGGGAAGCCTGAGCTGACTATGAGCAGAGTGGCTCACCTCCAGGACGGGACCTGAAGAGTATAAAAGACAAATGAAGAGTGGGATATCTTGGGGACTTGAGGAGATGTACCAACCCTTGTTCAGATGTACCAAACAAGCCTTAGGTCAGGACAGGTTGTCATTTCTGTCATATGACTCCATTTCTTCCGGTTAGGTTTTCTTATTATTAAGAGTTTAGAATCCACCACTACACTTCCATAGCAGACAAGTGCTGAAGCAGAGGCCAGACATGAACAGAAACCTATTTGATGTTGAACCATATAAAAGTATCCCTGTTTAACTATTTTTAACTACAAAATTGACACTTTCATGTGGGTTAAGCTATTATATTTCATCCTAGAAGTCAGAGTATTCTTGAGGTTGTAAGCAAGGAAATCTGTATATAAACTCTAACCTGGTTGCCGGTGAAGTCCAAGGAAGTTATGGAGATTTTTTTTTTAAGATTTTATTTATTCATAGAGACACAGAGAGAGACAGAGACATAGGCAGAGGGAGAAGCAGGCTCCATGCAGGGAGCCTGATGTGGGACTTGATCCCGGGTCTCCAAGATCACACCCCAGGCTACAGGCGGCGCTAAACTGCTGCACCACCGGGGTTGCCCAGTTATGGAGATTTTTAAGATGAGAGCAAGAAGGTCATGATCTCCTGAGTCGTGGGATGGAGCCCCATGTCGCATCCTGCACTTCACACTTAGTGGGGCAGTCTGTTTAAGATTCTCTTCTTCCTCCCTCCCTTCCCCTCACTTACACTTGTATTCTCTCTCTCTCTCTCTCTCTTTCTCCCCTTTCTCTCTTTGTGTGTGTGTTTCTCTCTCAGCTAAATAGATTGTTTTTAAAAATCTTATAAAAATATGAGCAAGTATCAGGAATGTATTCTGGTTCATAGAAGTATATACTCTTTGAACTCAGCCTGGTCCATTTCTAGCCATCAAGTTAACCTCCCCGGGAGGACAGATTAATTGTGAGTCTCTTTATGTATTTTTTTCTTTTTTTAATTTTCTTTATGTATTTAATTCTGTCTTGGACTTATCCTAGACCAAACTGTATGTACACTTTTCCCTGTCTCCTTAAAGTACCAAGAGTAACTTCAGTTTCAGGGGCAGATGTCATGAAATACTCTTGGCTACAGAACCATTCAATGACAGCATCATCGAAAGCACTTATATTCTCAAAATAGCCCTTTTGTGTTGATCCATAGCCATCCTGGCTCTTAGGGAACCTAGAGCCAGAGTTGTCACATTTGCCAGCCTTCCACCCAGCTCGGCTGTCAGATTGCCATCAGACCTCAAGTCTAATCTATACTTTGTCTTGCCATTAGTCACTGTTTCCTATCTCGCTGCCTGACCCAGGCTGCTGTCCATCAACCCCAACAAGTGAGAGAGTATCAAGAGTTGTGGCTGTTCGTGACCTTTCCCCCTCTGCCCCATTTGATGTTTGTGTGTTTCATAGAATACAGTCACTCTTGTCAGTACAGTGATGGGGACTGAAAAGCCTCCCAAGTCTAACTCTGGCTTCTTTTTATAAGTAGTTTGGAGATTTAGTTCCCAGAAGTTGGGTACACTATGTGGTCTAACAGCTTCCTGCTGTCTTGGAGCTCATTTCCAGTTTAGATGGTAAGCGTAGCTCTTCTTTTCCTAGATGGGAAAGCAAGAAGTACTAGGTATCTCCTTGGGATATAACATTAGGCTTCCAATCCCATAAATTCTAGGAGTAAAAATAATCACCCCAAAATTCCATTTCTTATAACCAGCCTATTGTATTGTAGACATTTCGTCACTTTCAGAGGAGAAAGTAAGCTTCCATGTACAGAGTTCTTATCCATTAAGTGGTAAATAACCAGGGAAATGTGGTTACTGGCTCACCAGGCATATATATTCTGGACAAATGGAGAAACGATTCAGTATTCAAGTCTGACTTTTAAGAACTGTGTTGTGCTAGAGAAGCAATGAGGATTTTTTCCTGTGTAGTCACAAGCTAGTCCACCCTTCCCGCTAGCTAGCCCACACCCTTGGCCCTCTGGCTGCCTGCAGGCTCCCTTGGCTATTCAAGTTCTGTGGAATGGCTGGACCTGAAATATGGGGAGCAAACTGTGTAAGAGAAGTCTGGGAGGGGTGGCCAGTCCTAGCCAAGAGCTACGTTAGTGTTGGTGCTTTTCCCAGAGGGGAGGAGTGTTCCCTGCCCTGTGCATTGCCATGTGTCTTCACAGACACAAACAGAACAATGTGCAGTTGAGCTGGCTTCCTCATAGTCCTTCTTTTCATCCTACAGAGGAAATGGGGTGCACCAGAGTATCCCTGATACTGTGGTGTCGGTACTAGAAAGTGGGCAAGAGAAGAGAAAGAGTAATCTGTTGCCATTCTTATAGCCCTAGATGGAGGGTTAGCACTCAAGAGGCTGATTTATTGAAAAGAATGGTATAGTGTCATAATATGGTCACTCCCACCCAAATAACAAGAATAAGCTGGATAAATAACAAACGTAACTTAGAAAACAAAAAAATTAAATGTCTAAGAATGCAAAGTATTCTAATTGAACTAAGTTCCAGAAAGGAATGAGCCCTTCCTAGGAGAGAGAAAAATGCATGGCCCCTTTCATTCTAGAGGCACAGCAGCAGGAGTAAACCTACCATAGGTGAGAATAAGCAGAAAGTAGCTCAACTTCATACAAAACTTTTGAAGACTATGTGTTGGTTGGTATAAGGAAACTAAATCCCAGAGCAAATGTTGTACCCACCTACCCCTCATTCTCTCCATGAGGACTTAGTACACACAGTGCCAGCAGGTTGACAACTGAGGGCAGGGCAGAAAGATAAGAAAGACACTCCCCTCCTTACCCAGTGTACAGAGAGCACTCATTGAGTTACCTAGCAGTAACACACTGCAGAGAAATCTGAGAGCAAGGCAGAATGATAAAAAAAGAAAAAAAGACCCCTTCAAAGCACAGTGGCCCTTCAGTGAGTGTATAGAAGCAGCCCACCAAGAGTAAAGAGAGTGTCACAGCAGCCCGAAAAGCCAGGGGCTGGGCTATAGAGCATAGAGAAGGATACCTGGAGTCTCACTATGGTCAGATCCCAAGCCCCACCGAGACAATCTTCATGCTACCCTCAGAACATTTGAAACCAGCAGTGCACTGACTTTAACCAAAGAGACAACAGAGCCCAGACCTCGTTCTGCTACAGATTAGACCGACTCAGCTCTCAGTCCTAACAGCCTGACAGAGGAAGTGGCACATCCTTTTCTAGTTATATGTATTGCCATTCTTTGTTTACATATATCTGGCATGTGTTAGAAGACTCATGAAGAAGCAGAAACTATAACTGAGAGAAAAAATAGTCAATAGAAGCAGACCTACAGATGACCCAGATGTTGGAATTAACAGACAACATTGTAAATACTCTCTATAAATATTTTTAAGGATGTAGTAGAAAAGGTGGATTATATTCTTGAATAGATGGAGAATTTAAGCAGGGAACTGGAAGTTCTAAAAAAAAAAAGAAAGAAAAGATTGTTTATAAATTCCCTCTGAAACAAGGATTTCTTAAAAATAAACTATTAATCATTCTTAGAGAATTTTAAGAAGCAGTTCCAAAATCATAACCCCTTCCCTGAGTTTATTCATTCCTACTTTCACAGAAGTTAGGAGTTCAAGTCTGCAAGTTTGTACAAGCCCACTATGTACAAAAAACTGTATGAAGGGTACAAAGATGAATGAGACTCAATCCTACCCCTCAGGGAAATACAGTCTAGTGCACATAAAAGAGAATGAGATTTCTTCTGACAAAGAGAATTAGGGAAGATCTCAGAAAACTTGGTGTTTGATCTGGGTGTTGAAGAAAAGTAAGCTTTCAAAATGCAGAGCTAGAGACACATGGAAAGTAGGTAGGGTTTCGGTACCTACCAATGTTGTCAAGTCTCTATAACATTGCCAGGACTCCAGAATCCTCAGCAGTACACAGGTGACTGCGCAGTGATGATAAGACTGGCTCTTCATGCAGGCCTGTATTTCTAAAAAAGAAATTAGGTGAGACAGCTGGTCACCTAATAGGAATCCTAGAGGACTTAAGAATTAGGAGCAGGGTAGGACTAGGGAAAAGGAGGTGAGCATTATGTTAATCTATATCCTAACATGGCAAAGTCCTATTTCTGGGTTTTGTTGGAAAATTAAATCACTCTTTTGTCTGAATCCTCTTAGGTATGTTGTCTGTACGTCAGATATGGTATTCATTTCATGTATACATCTTCTTCCACCCTTGGATTGTGAGCTCATTTTAAATGCCCATGCAACCGAGACTATCTTGTAAATACTAGGAAGTCAATGAATGTTTGGCAGATTGAAACTTAAATGAACCCTAGGCAGAGTTTATAGGACTTGAATTCAGATAGTCTGGCTACAACATCTGTGCTCTTAATCCCTACCCTGTGTTAATGATGGCTGGTGGATAATCTTGAACAAGGCGCTCAGAATTTTGATTTTATTATATCAGCAATAAGGAGCTAATGAAGGCTTGGTAAGTGCTACACTTTTGGGTGAATTAAGCTTCCGGTCATATTCAGTGTGTTTGAAGGAGGGAGGATTTATAGACAGTGGGGGGATCCCTGGGTGGCGCAGTGGTTTGGCGCCTGCCTTTGGCCCAGGGCGCGATCCTGGAGACCCGGGATCGAATCCTACGTCGGGCTCCCGGTGCATGGAGCCTGCTTCTCCCTCTGCCTGTGCCTTTGCCTCTCTCTCTCTCTCTCTCTCTCTCTGTGACTATCATAAATAAATAAATAAATTTTTAAAAAATATATATAGACAGTGGGGTCAATAAAGAGGCTTTTGCAGTGGTTTGAGTGAGAGGACATTAGCTCTGAACCAGAGCAAAAGCAGGAGAAATGTAGAGGGGAAAAAGGTAGATTTAAAGGCAAGTGGTCACACAATCAGCAGAGTTCTTTTTTTTTTTTTTTTAAAGATTTTATTTATTTATTCATGAGAGAGAGAGAGAGAGAGAGACAGGCAGAGGGAGAAGCAGGCTCCATGCAGGGAACCCGACGTGGGAGTGGATCCCAGGTCTCCCAAGATCACGCCCTGGGCTAAAGGCAGACGCTTAACTGCTCAGCCACCCAAGCTGCCCAATCAGCAGAGTTCTTGAGGAGGGAAGTGAAGAAAAAGAGCTGAAGATATACTGAAGTTTTTGATAAGGTGCAAAAATAACTGTGATACTTTTTGGGGAAACAGGAAATGAGAAGTGTGAGATTTGGAGGGAGGATTAAAGGATATGAGGTGATCAGTAAATGAGAAAATGAATATCCTGCTGCGAAAAATCTTGAATTTACTGCTACAGCCTGTTCCAGTACTTTAGAAATATCCCTTGACAAGAGTCATTTTCATCATCCTGTCTATACCTGACTTAATCTCTCATATGTTTATTCTGATTTATTTTCATATCTATTCTGAGGGTGAGTAAAAACGGTACAGTGTCATTATTCCTGTAATACCCTTCCCAGGATGAACACTTCTACCCCGTGCAAAGTAAATGGTATAAACATACAAGAGAGAGAACATTTCTCTTTTACATCAGTTGCCTGTTGGTGATGGTGGTTATAAGTAGGCTGGATTATAAATTAATATTAACTTCTCTGCATTCTGCATTTCTGGTAAATTTAGACCTAGTTTGTTGTTGCCCAACTCTCTCTTCTCCACCTGAGATCTATGTGAGAAACAAATTTAAAGAGAAATAGAAAGGAGATTGCAAAACCCAGCTTAGAGTGAGCAGTGAGATTATTTGTGCCAAACGGATGCAGTAGCCCTCCCGAGCTCTGAGCCCTGCCCTCCTCTTTATTTATTGTTTTGGTGCCATATTTAAGCTGCTTGTCTTTCTCCCTGTTATCTTGAATGACCAGGCAGTTACTCTGTAGTAAGTGTGGCTCATTAGCTGATAAAGTCCGCAAACTCTCCTAAAGACTTTCTGTTGTTAGACCTCAGGCAGTCATGTTTCAGGAGGGACAGTGTCCATCCAGCCTCTTTTCTCCCAGGGTCTTGATTCATCAAAACATTATCTAGATGGTTCCTTCTGACTCTTCCTCATTTGGTGATGGAACTCCACAAAGTTAATGTCTCCTGTCCTCACTCTACTCAAAGTCTACCCATCAGAACGTCTAATCCAAAAGAGCCAGTTCTGTTGAGTGTCGTTTAAGGGTGTTTTGTTGCTGGTAGCATTCGTTTAATATATTTCACAAGAATAAAATGATAATAAAGGGGTTGGGGTTCCTTTCTTTTTCTTTTCTTATTAATACATTATTTATTTGTCTTCCTTCTGTCAGGCCCTGAGCCAATCAGTTTCCCGAGGCTGCCTGGGGAGGTATAGGAAAAGGAACATACAGGCCAGATAAGATACGGGAGAAAGACCTAAGGGAGGTAGAGACGGCTCCTTCACACGGCAAAGAGGACGAGAAAGGCCACCATCAGGCAAAAGAGCCCGTGGCCTCCAAGAGCGCACAGCCCAGAATGGCGTAGGAGAACAGCTTTTGCTTCAGAAAAGGGTTCCTATCGTAACCAGTGATGAGGCTCCCAAACACAATCCCAGTTCCAGCCCCAGAGCCAGCTGCCCCTACCGTGGCAGCCCCAGGCCCAGTGAGCGTGGCTGCTGGGGTAATGGCCCTTGAAATGGTGCTGGTTCGGAAGCTGCGGCTGGGAAGGAGGGAGGTCGGGGACGTGGGGCTGCCAAGCTGCTGAGAGCCATCTGTCAGTGTCTCTGGTGGTTTTAGCAGCGCTGCAGACAGTGAGCAGCTCAACAGCTGAGAGGTGCTCCTGAGCAACAGGTGGGTGGAGACGAAGTTGTACGTGCGTCCATTTTCAGGGGATGACGACCTGTGGCAGGAGAGCTGCTCTCAGTGCAGGGAAGACAGAGGGGTGGGATTGGGGCGCCTGGGTGGCTCAGTTGGTTAAGCATCCGACTTCAGCTCTGGTCATGATCTCAGGGTCCTGGGATCAAGCCTCACGTCCTCTGTTTCTCCCTCTACCTGTCCCCTCCAACCCCACTGGTGCTCTTACTCTCTCTCTCAAATAAATAAATAAATAAATAATTTTTAAGAGGGGGAGCAGGGTCTTTTTTCCTTAGGTCTTAACACCACAAGGACAAAGAATGGGAGAAGGAAGAGATAATAGCCACCAAGTTTGCGGAAGCTGGAAATCAGAATGGCAAGTGTGAACTGATTTATCTGACTTAAAGCTGAATCTGAATCCAGTAGCAGGAGCTACACAGCAACCCTGTTTGCACCCCAGAGCCCTCAAAAAGCTTGGTAATTGGTGACATCAGGTACTCTTAGTGGGTGAAGAGCTGAAACTAAAAACAGGAGGATTGGTTTAAAATGTATATAAAAAACACTTAAACTTTGAGATCCTCTCCTTTGCTACTTCCCGGAAGGCAACTGCGCTTCTGCTTCAGTTAGGAGTTTGGGAGACTCCTCTCTTAGGAACTGACCAGCCCAAGAGAAAAGACTTAAATGAGTAAGTCCAATCACTTCCTCCCTATACTGAAACCATAATTGACCAGTCCTGCCAATGTACAGAAAGCTTCTAAACAACCTAGAACGGGTATTCCAGTCTTACCTATACACAAACAGCCAAGGATCAAAGGATCATCCGACAAATCAGAAGGGTCTATAACCTGCAAGTCTCACCAATACAAACAGAGAAAAGCTCCTTGGAACGAGAAACTGTACAGAGAGATTGTAAACCTGGCCCTCTGAATAAATGAGTGAATGAATATCTTTGAGAGTTATTAAGAGAGGAGATTGCACCCTTGAGAGAAAAAAACAATATAGTATTTTTAAAATACCCTTAAAATTTTAAATATGATAGCAGAAATGAGCATTTTAATGGAGGCAACTGAAGATAAAATTGAGGCCGCTGCCCAAAATGTGGGATTAAAAAATAAATATCTATAGTGCTGGACAATAAGAAAGACAATAAGAGTATCAGCCTCAAAATCTATCATCTGAATAATAAACATTGTACAAGAGAGAATGGAAAAATGGAGAGGAGAAAGTCATCAAAGAAATAATGCATGAAAATTTCTAGATTAAAAGGGCCCAGGAAGGTATCCAGCTCAACGGATAAACATCAGCCCACACCAGGGCATGCCATTAATGACATTTTAGAACACCAGGGAAGATGCTAAAACTTTCCAGAGAGAGAGAAACAGGTCACGTATTAAGGACAAGGAAACAGAATGGCAACAATAGAGGCCAGACCATGGAGCGAGGCCTTTAAATTCTGAGAGATTGCTTTAAGTTTAGAATTCCATGGCTAGCCAAAATTTCACATGTAAAAACAGGATAAAGACATTTTATAGTGTGTCAGATCTTACGTATCAAGTTTGCTTCCCAAGCATCCTGTTTTTCAGAAAGCTGCCAGAAGAGGTACTTCACTAAAACAAGAAAGAGAACCAACAAAGAAGAAGACTGAGGTTCTAAGTTAAGAGTCTGGTAAAGAGACCCAGGATGATGAGGTGTGGTCCCGTAATGTCAGCTATGCAGCAGCCCCAGAGAGCAAACAGCTAGAACACAGAAGCACAGGGATATTCCCGAAGGAAGCACGAGAAGCTGCTAACGGTGGTGACTCTTAAAAGTAAAAGTAGGGGGCACCTGGGTGACTCAGTGAGGCATCTTCCTTGCGCTTAGGTAGGTCCTGATCTCAAGGTCTTGGGATGGATCGAGCCCTGAGCGGACTCCCCGCTGAGCCTCTTTCTCTCTCCCTCTGCCCCTCCTCTTACTTGTTCTCTGTCTGTCTCTCTCAAGTAAATAAATAAAATCTTTTTTTTTTTTCTTTAAGTAAAAGTGGGAGGGCAGAAAGGGGATGTTTTCCCTTTATCCCTTTATGATTTCATATAATGTTGGAGTCTTGACTATAGCATCCACTACTTTTCTAACATTTGTCTTAAAAAAGGAAAATATACTCCCTTCAAGTGGAGCATCTCCAATGGACGTGCTTAACCCTTCGGTAATGACAACAGAATTTTTCTTTTGTCCAGAATCTGCAAAAGGAATTTTCCTAGGAAACCTTTAAATCCTCTAGCCAATCTTGCCCAAGAATTTTAGGCTGATAGCTTTCTCACTTTAGGCAGAGTCTGTGAGTTGGGAGAAATGCCTTTTGGGCAGGGAGGACTGAAACCCATTCTGAGAAGCTGCACTCCCTTCTTTATTTTACTTTAGGTTTTCTGTAAATGTAGGGCAAAGGAAAGGTTTCTTTTAGCCTGGTGGACGGCAGCAGCCCTTCCATAAGACTTTTCTCCACTCCAAGACCTTCCTTACCAATAATTAATCTCAGATGGAAGGTTCAGTGCTACAGGCTTCCTCTGTCTTTGACCCAAGAGAACATGTTGTGAATAGTTTGTTTGTTTGCTTGCCAGAGATCTTATCTTGACCCAGAGGAGCTGATAGGATCATAAAGCCAGAATTGATCTTTCCTCCTCAGTATTCTTTCTCTGCAAAATGGGGGCTGTTGATATCTTAGCCTAAGACAAATATGGGATTAATATAGGTCACGGGTAGAGGAAAAAAGAGGTTGCTTGTTTTAATAAGGGCTGTTATTTCTTAGTAATAAAATTGAAATCACTCTGTTGTGCATTCTAATCCCCAAGCTTTCTTTGCTCTTTCTCAATGTATTTGGATTAATCACTCCAGAGCAACCGAGCCAAGTGTCCAAACCACCCACTTTCCTATTCCCAGCAAATAAATTAGAGGGAGGCCAGCTGAAATCTGGGCCAAGAACTTAGATGGCTTGTATGCCTGACTCTTGTTCCATGATCTGGAACTCAAAATAAATCAAAAAGGGAACATTTTCCAGATACCAGCTAATTCACAAAAAACATCTTCAGCCTCTTAATCCTTCACACACGCAAAGCCGATAAACTTGTGAACACTGATGCAAGGGTTTAGAGATTCCTACAGGCACAAAGAGATGCTCGTGTTGCGGTCTACCTGAAGTCCATGTTCAGTCTTGGGCTCTGAAACTTGAGTGAAATCTGAAGGACTTCTTTAGGATCCAGAAGGAAGTAACAGAAACGGCGGATGGTTTGGAACATAGGACCTTTAGAGAAAGGTTTTAGGAGACAGATTTTGAACTCAGCAAATAATATGAAGAAGAAACTTGAGAGTAGCAAAGAAGGCGAGGACAAAAGGAAGGTGGTATTAGTGGCAGAGGAGGCTACTTAGTTCAGATGGTAAGAATTAACTTTCTAACTGCACAAGTTGTTAAACGCGAAGATGAACAGCCAGTGGAATGCTGTAGAGTCCAAGCTCCAAAGACGTGGAGGCTGTATTAATTTCACTTAGTGTACGGACGAGGGTTCTTTATAGAAAGACCTACAGCTACAGATGTTCAATGACACTGTCTCCCAGATACCACAAATCTGGCATCCCAAGCAATCGGCGGAGAAAGGAAACCATTCAGCACAAATTTGGTGCTTCCGCTTGGCCCAGCCACCTTAAGTGTGGCTCATTTATCAGCAGAGCGGCACGTGCCGTGTAGAAGCAAGGCCTGATCCCAGCATCGGGGAACCAGATAAGCAGGGGAGCAATGAGAAACGATAGGCCCAGGGGCTCCCAGAAAAGATCGGTCTTTTTCTGGCCCTCTCCAGGTATGGAAAAATTTGGAAAAGAGAGGGGAAAATATCTGGAGAACGCATCCAGAAATTAACAAAGCTATAGTAATTCTAAGGATGGAGGCCGTTGATAGGGAGAGGAATTATATCATTAGATCCGTCCCAAGAATTGCCTTGTCTTTACAATTTCCCTTTCTATTAAGGAGATATAACATTTTCCTTCGCCAGATAAAGACGGAGTCTCTTCCTTTCATAAAAGAACACCACCAAATTATACTTCAAGTTGCTGGCAAACCCGGGACTAACCTTCAAGCTTTCTGCTCTTGGCCAGTCCCTGTAGTGGAATACAGCCATTCTCCCACCCGTAGGAAAATCGTCTTTCTCGTCTTGGCTTCTGTGTCAACTGCTAACCTTTATCTCCTGTCCTACAGCTGGGATGAAAGCAGCTCCATCAGCAGTGGGCTCAGTGATGCTTCGGACAACCTCAGCTCAGAAGAGTTCAATGCCAGCTCCTCCCTCAACTCCCTCCCGACGACTCCCACCGCCTCTCGCAGGAACTCTACAATAGTGGTACGTGAGTTTACAGACGCCTCAGGGTGAACCGCAGGGCAGGCAGGTGTGCACCTGCACTCGCCCGCTCCGTGGGACCGGTTCCCGTGCGCCTTTGGCCAGGTCCTTTCGGAGCTGGCCCGAAGAAACCTGAGGCTGCCAGGCAGTCACCTGAGACATCAGCTGTTGTTGTAGGAGCTCCAGGATTTAGCACCCCTGCCGACTTGGAGTGATACGCCTAAGAGCTGTTCCAACCAGTGAAGGAAAGGCCCTGGGATACCTGGGGTGTCCTTTTCTCTGGTCCCTAGAGGTATAGGTAGAAACCCTGGGTTGACTTAATACTTGGGAAGGGCCACCCAGCAACCGAAAGAAGTCCCCTCTGCCTCCCATTTTCCATCCTCAAGCGAGCCTCTCACTCTGTGTTGTTCTCTTCTTGTCTTCAGCTCCGCACAGACTCAGAGAAACGCTCCCTGGCGGAAAGCGGGCTGAGCTGGTTTAGTGAATCAGAGGAGAAGGCCCCCAAAAAACTGGAGTACGACAGTGGTAGCCTAAAGATGGAACCCGGGACCTCCAAGTGGCGGAGAGAGCGGCCCGAAAGCTGCGATGATTCATCCAAGGTCGGAGAGCTGAAAAAGCCTGTCAGCCTGGGACACCCCGGTTCCCTGAAGAAGGGCAAGACCCCACCAGTGGCTGTCACGTCCCCCATCACTCACACAGCCCAGAGCGCCCTCAAAGTCGCAGGTGAGCCTGGCAAAGAGGAAGGGACGAGGGCGAGGACCTGTTTCTTGGGTTGTTCCCCATATTGGTCCTGCACCCACGGGATGATGGCAGACATTTACCGGGCCCTTTAAGGCGTACGACCTGGTCTTCACCACGGTCCTGGGAGTTGGGAGATGGGAATTACCACTGCCGCTTCACAACTGTAGAAGTAAAAACGCAGAGGGCTCAAGTGGCGGAGCCAAAATCGCATCATCAGAGGTAGAGGAGGGAGTGGGTTACCTTCAGAGACTCATTTGAGCTGCCTCCAGACACCTCCTCAGACATCTGGCTGGTGCACTTGTCTCCACAAGGTACTTGCTTGACATCCCGGGGGTGGGGGGTGGGGTCTCAAGAAAATAAGAAATCAGAATTGTATTGCTCCCAAAGTTGGCCCCTTGGGCAGCTTCCTACCTCCATCAGCATTTCCCTCCAGCCTCTACTTACCAGCTGGTACGGCCAGACCCTGTGGCGTCCCCTCCTGTTTTTCCTTCCCTGACCAGTTGTTCGATGCTCTTCTTTCTTAATAACCTTCATAACTTGCTTAATACCCTCTGCCATTTTAACCGAAATGGAATATCCTACCCTGAAAAGAGAAAATAACGAAAAGTAAAACAAAACCCCAAGGCCACTGCTCCCGGGGTGTCCTTCCTCCGGCACGGGGTCTCATCAGCCTCCCTAGGACCTGCTCACCCGCGTGCAGGCCTCAAGGCCCCAGAGCGCATTGGTTGTCCTGCGGAGGGAAAGGGAAGGATGTGCCGGGACGCTGCCAAGACATTGGCCAGCCTGGGCTACTCTTAGCTCATTTCCTGCCCTCTTGCAGGCAAACCTGAGGGCAAAGCCACGGACAAGGGTAAACTTGCCGTGAAGACCACCGGGCTCCAGCGCTCGTCCTCCGACGCCGGCCGGGACCGCCTGAGCGACGCTAAGAAGCCCCCGTCGGGCATCGCTCGCCCCTCCACCTCGGGCTCTTTCGGCTACAAGAAGCCTCCTCCGGCCACAGGCACGGCCACCGTCATGCAGACTGGGGGATCGGCCACGCTCAGCAAGATCCAGAAGTCCTCGGGCATCCCCGTCAAGCCCGTGAACGGCCGCAAGACGAGCCTCGATGTGTCCAACGGCGCCGAGCCCGGGTTCCTGGCGCCCGGCGCCCGTTCCAACATCCAGTACCGCAGCCTGCCGCGGCCCGCCAAGTCCAGCGCCATGAGCGTGACCGGAGGGCGGGGCGGGCCACGGCCCGTCAGCAGCAGCATCGACCCCAGCCTCCTCAGCACCAAGCAGGGGGGCCTCACGCCCTCCAGACTCAAGGAGCCTTCCAAGGTGGCCGGCGGCCGCCCCGCTCCAGCCCCTGTCAACCAGACAGACCGGGAGAAGGAGAAGGCCAAAGCCAAGGCGGTGGCCTTGGATGCAGACAGCATCTCCCTGAAGAGCATTGGCTCCCCCGAGAGCACCCCCAAGAACCAGCCCAGCCACCCTCCGGCCCCCAAGCTGGCGGAGCTGCCACCGACCCCTCTCAGGTACCAGACGGGGCAGCCCCTTCCTGCCTGTCCCCGCTCCCGCACACCAGGCGGTCCACAGGCCTAGCTAGACGGGGCCGCCGCTGGTGCCTCTTCCATCCCCCCCCCCCGCCCCCGGGGTGCCGGGCCTCCTCCCTCTGTCACAGCTCCCCTCCCTCTCCCCTTCCGGGGCCACCCTTCACCTGTCTTCAGCTCTGCCCTACGTTTTTGCCGTGTTTGCTGACACGCGGGTGTATCTGTCTGTACTTAAACCCGCCTGCCTGTGCCGCCCCCTCATCAGGACTTGAAGGGACCCCAACCTGATGGCAGGTTGCCTTCCAGCACATTCTACAAGGTGCGGGATGTGCCTCTGTGCTTAAGTAGCCAGACCCGGGGGACCTAGACGGGGCGTCCTCTGAGGTCCCACCTGCCTCTCGCTTCTGGGACTCCGTGATTCTAAATACTCGATGTCCACTCCCCTCAGGGCCACGGCTAAGAGCTTCGTCAAGCCGCCCTCGCTGGCCAACCTAGACAAGGTCAACTCCAACAGTCTGGATCTGCCGTCATCGACTGACGCCCACGCCTCCAAGGTCCCAGACCTGCATCCTCCGAGCTCCGCAAGCGGGAGCCCTCTCCCTTCTTGCTTCACCCCTAGCCCCGCACCCATTCTCAATATTAACTCAGCCAGCTTCTCCCAGGGCCTGGAGCTAATGAGTGGTTTCAGTGTCCCCAAAGAGACCCGCATGTACCCCAAACTCTCAGGCCTGCACAGGAGCATGGAGTCCCTCCAGATGCCAATGAGCCTGCCCAGTGCCTTCCCCAGCAGTACTCCGGTCCCTGCCCCACCCGCCCCCACTGTTGCACCCCCAGAGGAAGAGGCGGAAGAGCTGACCTGGAGCGGAAGCCCCAGAACCGGACAGCTGGACAGGTGGGTGCACAGACACACGGCGGCGCCTGGCTCTGTCCCTGGGCCTCTGGCTCCTCTCGCCACCACTAACACACCCCGGGTTGCACTGGCGCTTGGGACCTTGAACGTTTTCTCACACCCATTAAGTAATTTCACTTGCCTTACGACAGCTCTGGGAGACAAGTAGGGATTTTAAGTCCATGTGTTTGTTAAGTTGTGATTGTCATCATGTGATGACACTGGGGGCGCGGAGCACGGTCCTAGGTGACGGTCCGGGTCCTCGTCGTGATGAGTCTGACCTTCATCCAGAGCTTCTGCTCGTTAGGCAGACAGCTTTCCACGATACCTCGCCTCCATACGACCCTGCACACAGCCGAGCACGTCCTGATCCCCAATCAGAGAACATTGAGCCCCTCCAGTGAACCTCTCAAGCTGTAAGCCCAGAGGCAGCCGCAGCTCTCTCCCTATATTGTTTGTAGAGACCAAGGGGCTCACGGTTTGGTGTCTTGTGTTACGCACTGCGTCCCGCAAAGCTTAGGGTCCCCATGTCTGGTTTCTAAGATGGACTCACATCCTTGTCTCTCTCGCTCTCTCTTTTTATTCCTGCACAGCACTCCACGGGATCGGAACACTCTTCCCAAGAAAGGGCTCAGGTAACCCTAAAATGCGTCTGTCCTTCCCCGGGACTCCTGGTCTGTCCTGGGCCCCAGGCATGAATTCAGTGCCCCTTTTGGCTGCGTTACGTGCCTAGACCCCCAGGCACCCTCCCCAAGCTTATAGGATGCGGGAGTCCACTTCAGAGCCAGCGTTCCTTTTTGGGGACAGGGGAGAAACACGTTGGTGCGTGGGAATCCTACCCCGCCCCGTCCCACAGCCTGTGCCATCCCAGTCCTAAGCATCCTGTGTGTCCCTCTCCGTCACAGTCAGAGGGAGAACAGGCCGCCTGTGGAGTCACACAGATGGGCACGAGCAGGGCACCCCAGTCCTCTGCCAGCCCTGCGGCACTGATGTCCCCGGTTAGGGGAAGGAGCCCACACGTGGGGCCGCAGAGCTCTCTACCTGGAGCTTCGGGGTGGAGGCTCTCAGATGCTCCCTCCCTCATTTCAGTCCCCACCTCAGGACATCCCATGCGCTACTTGCTGGTCCTTCGGGACCCTCTTGGTGGCCGGGGGGGAAGGTGTCCAGGCGGAACGTCCCTCGCCCCCTCTTGGGCTGTTTTGTCCTCCCCTCCTCTTCCTCATCCTGCCTCCGAAGCTCCCCACCGGCCTGAGCTGTGGTTCCACCTGGCAGTGACCCAGACTGAGGTCTCCCGTGCCCTGCAGGTACCAGCTGCAGTCCCAGGAGGACACCAAGGAGAGGCGACACTCGCACACCATCGGCGGGCTGCCCGAGTCCGACGACCAGTCGGAGCTGCCGTCGCCCCCGGCTCTCTCCATGTCCTTGAGCGCAAAGGGCCAGCTCACCAACATAGGTCAGTGTTCTGGGTCGCTCGCTGCGGCACGGGCTGCAGGGGGGCTCACCCTGCTGCATGAGGCCAGGCAGCTGGACTCTACGCTCCATCTCCATTCGACCCCCGCCACACCGGCTCGCTTCCATGATGACTCCGTTTACCCGTCCAAAATCAGACTGGGGGCAGAGTGCTCCAGGATGATCCTAAACCGAAAGGCCGCTCCCCGGGCCCACGTTGTAGGGTCCTCGTAGCCTCGGGGAGTCTGAATGAGGGCGCAGGAAAGCCATAAACCAAGGCCCGGAGGACCAGACTCGAGCAGGGACAGGGACAGGGACAGGCAGTGGTTGCCAGAAAGGAGCCGCCAGGCCCGGGGCAGCAATACTGAGCTGCTGGGCTGGGGGACGGGAAGGAGGGAACAGCTGCTGACGTAAGCCAGGGGATCTGCCTCCAGAGCCCGCAGAGCCTGGGCCATCGCCGCCCCGGGGGCAGCACCTCTGAAGACGCGGCCGGGCCACCCCCTTCCTGAAGCCCGAGGGGACAGAAAGGCGGACCAGGGAAGCCCGAGGAGACTGCGGACTCCGAGGCAGGGACAGGAGCCTTGTAGCCCCGCACGGGAGCGACCCAGCCCTGCGTGGGGGAAGCAGGCGCCGCGAACAGGCCGTGGGGGCCCCTGCAGGGCCGAGCTGGGGACAGGCTGGCGGTTTGCTGTTGTCTTTCTAGATCCACCTCCTCGTCCAGCCGAGGAAAGGAGAGCAGTAAGGGCCGACAAAGACCCGTAACAGACTGGGGGGCAGATGGGGAGGATTCGAGGAGAAACTGGGCTCATTTTGCCTAGAGAAGGGCAGGGAGTGATTCTTCAGGAAAGGTCATCCGGTGGCGGGAGGGCCGCCAGGTGGAGGATGGGGCTAGCATGTTCTCCGTCTGCACCGAGGGCCAGACGACAGGAAATGCACGGATGCTGCAGGATGCGGGGCTGGGCTCCACCAGGACCGCCTCACGTCCTCGCAGGGGCCGAGGGAGGTGTACGGTCCTCTTGTGCACGGTCCCCACGGAGGGACTAATATCCACCCGCCTGTGTGGAGGCACAACGATAGGCCGGGGAGCTGCATGTGGGTGCAGACCTGGAAGGCTGTCGCCCCAGTGAGGGGCAGGGACAGCAGGTGCTTCAGGCCCGCAGGGATCCCGCAGAGCCCAGCTTCCAGGCGGATTCCAGGAGCCTCACCTGGCACCCTGGCCTGCTCCGTCCGTCCGTCCGACCTTCCGGCCAGGGGCCCGCCGGCCAGGGAGGGATAGGTTTCTTGCCGCGTCAGCACCGACCAGTGGCCGAGAAGGACACTGCTTGCGGGGAGGGTCCCTGCCCCCTCCGGTGCCGCCGAGCCCGCCCGTCATCCGGCCCCCTTCTCTAGCTGCCTCCTTGTCATCGTTCAGATCGATCCAGTCTTGGTCTGAACTCTTAGTACTCCCGGGCTGCCAGTTGTATTTTACGGAGCCACAACATCCCATTTCATCGGCACATTCAAGTGATGGGACAGTCGCGGGAAAGCTGCCAGGCCCCCAGCCTTCAAAAGCGACAGTCCCCGGGCAGGCAGGGCTGAGGGAAAGTCTTTAAAATAGGAAACGCTGTTCCACCTTTACTCCCGACAGCAGGGTCCTTCTCCACTAGGGCTCGACCTCCCCGGGAGAGACCCCACTCCTCCACCAGCTGCCTGCACACTCCCACCGCCCCCTCCCGCCCCTCCCTCTCCCACCCCCTCACCATTTGCTCCCGTGCTCCTGGTGCTCCGTTCCCCAAGGGACCCAGAGAGCTGATGACCCTGCCTCTTCTCCTGCCCTCCCCCTCCCTCTCCTGTCCCCTTCCCCTCTGTCCTTCCAGTGAGTCCCACTGCGGCCACCACGCCAAGAATCACCCGCTCCAACAGCATCCCCACCCACGAGGCGGCCTTCGAGCTGTACAGCGGCTCCCAAATGGGGAGCACCCTGTCCCTGGCCGAGAGACCCAAGGGGATGATTCGGTCAGGATCCTTCCGAGACCCCACGGACGACGGTGAGACTTCATGCCAGCGCGGTTCACGCTCATTCCAGCTCTGCTGGGTCCCCTCACCCACCGCCACCTCCACTGCCGCCACTACCACCACCACCACACACACGTATATGCTTCACAGAACATCGAGTCGGGGCCATTTCAGTTCGTTCTTCCCATCCCTTTGAAGGGTCTGGGGGCCCAGGAACCTCTGGGTGGCTCTGGGTGGCACTGTCTGGCGCTGGGGCTTTGGGACGGAGCACCTGCCATTGGGGCCGGGGGCGGGGCGTGGAGCATGGAAGGGTTCCATGGTTCCCCTCGGAGTGCTCCGGAAGCCGCAGCCCCTCCCCTCCGCGCCCCAGCAGCAGTCTCTCTTCCCCGCAGTCTCTCCGCAAACGTGGAAAGAGCCAGGGACATGGAGGGGGGGGCTCTTAAATCCTGGGAAGGAACTAGGCATCTCATTCCTCTTTCGAGAACGTGCCAAAGGTCAGCTTCAGGGAGGGCCCTGTGCTTGTCTGTGGTGACGCGGGTGTGCGTGGCCAGGGCCTGGAGGACGCAGGCTCTACCGGGACAGCAGGCTTCCCACTGTGGCTTTTGGCGGGGGGGGGGGCCCGCTCGGCCTCAGCAGCGGCATCCTTGCAAGGGCACGGTGCTTCTGTCAGTAGGGCTAGTGAGTCAGTGGGGCCAGGACCTGACACCTCAGCCCACGTGCCATCTGCGTGACCCCCAGGGCCGGGGAGAGGATGGGATTGCGGGACCTGCTCTGAGCAGCTCTGATGAGAAACTCCCCTTGCCCCGCAGCCTCAGCACTTCTGCCTGGGAAGCTCAGAGGACGCCTGCCCCCCGACCCCTTGCATCCCTCCCCCTGAACCCTCATGCCCCGCGGAGCAGGGCCACCTGAGCCAGGGCCCGCCAGCCCCGGGCTGCCCAAGAGTGCAGACTGCAGGAGGAGGCTAGCTCTGCTCAGGGCCTCGCCTCCTCCAGGTCGCCGGCCTGCCCGGGGCTGTCGTGATGCCCGTTGGGGCCCGCCGCCGTGTCCCTCCTGTTTGCTCCGAATGGCCTCCAGAGTCAGAGTCCAAACTCCTGCCCCAGGGCTCTGCCCAGGAAGCCCCCGTCCCTGGAGCCCCTGCTAACTGTGCGCTCTATTTCTCTTCCAGTCCACGGCTCTGTGCTGTCCCTGGCGTCCAGTGCCTCCTCCACGTACTCCTCAGTAAGAGCGTTATTCTCTTCCCCTCCGCCCCCTCGCCGCTCCGGCCCTGCTCCCTGGAGCCCGTGGTGGTCGGGAGCGGGGTGGGTGGGTGGGTGGGGGCCGCTAACTGCTCACTGTGCCTTGCTGGGTCGGGTTGGGGGCCGGGGAGGCGCCTAGAACCTGGAGCACGCGGTTGACCACGTCAGCTCTCAGCGGCCTTTCTGGCCTCACCAGCGGTTCCTGAGCCAACGCTGGTGCCTTTTGCTCCCCTCCTTTGAAAACTCGACAATGCCCTGGCGACAGCCCGTTCTGTGCCAGGGTTAAGTGGGGGGCGTCCGTGGCAAGGCGGGCCGGGTAGGTGTAGGTTGATAGGAGTCCCGCATCCTAGCATGGACGGAAGTCGCCAGGTGTCCCCGCGGGGAACGGGGCACGCGCGCCCTTGGCCGTGGGGTGTAACTCGGTTCTTCCATCTGTCCTTCCCCTGGTTCTCTTTACTCCTTCGCGTGAGCGGCGGTAGGGATTAGTCTTCAGATCAACTGGAGTTTCACCTCCCAGCCATCTTGGCAATGACCCGGTTGGCTGGAGCCCGAGCTCCAGAGCCACCTTTTATTTGAGGCCGAAGATAGGGGCTCAGCCCGTCTCGGGAGGGCCGGGCCGGGCCGGGAAGTGGTCTCGGCCCCCGAGTCCCACTTCTGCAGGTTCTCCGCCCCGCCCCGGGCCCGGCTTCTTCACCTCCGTAGTAACTACCCCCTTCTCTCTCTTTCTCTCCTTCTGTGCTCCTTCTTCAGGCTGAGGAGAGGATGCAGTCTGAGGTAGGGTGCAAAGCCTTTGTCTCTGCTTGTTAACACCGCTGAGCCCCGTTCCGCTCCCAGATCTCCTCCTCTTCCTCCTCCTGCTGCTGCTGCTGCTGCCGCCACCATTAAGTTTGTATTTCTCTTCCTTTCACAGCAAATCCGGAAGCTTCGTAGGGAACTGGAGTCGTCCCAGGAAAAAGTGGCCACCCTGACGTCTCAACTTTCTGCCAACGTGAGTGCCGCGAAGGAGGGGGGGACCCAGGCAGTTACAGTGGCCATAAGTCACCTAAGTTCAGCCAGAGGAGGAGAATTCCCTGCAGGGATCCCCCGGGCTTAGCGTCCAAGGGAGCAGGTCCCACTCACAGCTGTGCGACATGGACCCGGGCCTGGCCCGCTCTTTCCCTGAGTCCCAATTCTTACAGAGAACTGTTTCTGCCCCAACCCTGATTAACGGGTGTAGACGAGTTCGTGCCTGGCCGTCTTTGAACTCCCCAGAGAGGGGGTGGTTCTGCATGGCCGTGGACACAAGTGGCCACGTGTTGGCGAACCCTTGGAACTCTCTGCTGCTGCCCCGGGACATGCTCATGACGTCGTTTGTGCCGCACACCTGGGCAGGCCCAGGACCGGCTAGTGGCATTCTGTGTGGCAGGCGTGACCCGCTGGGAAGCGCACCGCCCCCCAGTCCAGCTGCGTCCTCACTGCCAACGGCCTTCTGTTAGCAGGCTCCCTGGGCGGGGGCAGGAATGACCTGAGCTTCAGGTTGGGAGCCAGAACTCTTCGTCCCCGCCCTCGACCTGCCCTCAGTCCGTCCCGCTGGACTGGCTCTCCTGTAGGCCTTGGTTCTTCTACCCCGTGACACGGCGGGAGATGAGGCCGCCTCCTCTCGCTGGGCTTCAGTAGTGTCTCCCCTGTGGCCAAGTTGCAAACAGAGAACATAAGACCCATTTTCCCCCAACGCTGTAAACAACAGCTGAGCCGGAATTGCAGGAGCCTTCCAAGTGTTCGCACAAAAGTAACCATGTCTGCAATTTCCGCAGGAGTTTCTGGGTTGTTGTTGTTGTTTTTTTCCCCTCTCTTGTCCCTTCCTCTCTGGGGAACTCAGCTGTCAGGCCTGGGGTCTTCCCTTGGGATCGAGGAGACCACTTCTCCCCCCAGGTGTTGCAGCTTTCCATTCTATTTCAACCGCTTCCCTCATCACGCTGGTTATTTTCTTATATTGCTCTTTCCCCAAACCCCCCACTCCTACGTGGTACGCTTACCGGTTTGTTTGAAGCCCATGTCATGCACCGTCTTCCGCTCTTGGGAAGTCCTAAGTCCTAAGTTGAAGCCCATGTCATGCACCGTCTTCCGCTCTTGGGAAGTCCTAAGACTTATAATGTCAGCAAGAGCCCCATGGCTTCCCTCCCTCGTGCCCCACCCACCACGGCTGGTGACCCGGGTCACGTCCTGCACACCCCGGGATCACATCTGGGAGACGCTGCGGGGAGAGGCGCCGGGAGGAGAGGACATCGGTGTGTCTGATTCATTTACAGCATCCGTCAGCCACCGTGCTGTCAAGGCTGCGGGAGAGCCAAGAAAATGAATGTAGAGGGTGGTTTTTCTTCCAACAGGAAGTGTCCTGGCCAAGAGAGAACACCCAGACATGACGGGCTCTCAATTTTAGAGGCAGATTCCTGCTGAGGGTCGGAGCCCTGCCCTCAAGCAGAGACATGGTACCAGAGCTCTCCAGGATCCCCTGGTCCTTGACAGCGCTTTTGTCGTGTTCCATGGCGCTTCCCAGCTGCCCATGCCGCGGGCACACCCTAGACAGGGAGGGCCCAGAAGCCCTCCACCTCTGCCAAGTGCCAGCCTCGCCCTGGCACCGTGGCTCAGCCCTGAAGTCTTATAGGCACCCTGGTGAGGCTGAGGGTCAGGGAGGGCTCAGAGGAAGGAGAGGGTGTGTAGGAGACGGGAAGAAAGCCCCTCCAGAGCGAAGGGGGCCCCCATGAGAAGAGGCCAAGACAGCACACGAGAAGCCAGCCGTCGTTGGGGTTCCTCACGAGATGTCCGGGGACCCCATGCAGTGTGTTTACGGACCTGGGCAGGGATGTAGAAAAGTGAACGAGACACAGCCCAAGGCCAAGAAAACAGGAGTTCCCTGTACAGCGGGTGGAAGCCAACAGCTCGGGGTCATGGCCATGACACAGGTCTGCCAAGGACCGCCCAGGCCTTGTAGCCTCATAGCACCGGTGCCTGCAAGAGGCTGCCCGCCCAGACCCAAACGCATCCCGCCAGCGACTGTCAAATGCAAGGAGCCTGGGTCATGTTTCAAGGGCAGGCGGTGAAAGCTAGACCCGGCCGGGAGGAGAGAAGCCCTGGTCCACGGGAAGCAGGCACAGCTGCCACAGACCCCATCCCAGAGCTCTGGGCCGAGGGTCTGCCCGAAGCCTGCCCGCACTCCTTGCTGTGGGGTCACGGACGTGCTCAGACGCCCTCCAGCCATGGTGGATCCTCCATCCCTCCATCCCTCCATCCCCGGGTTCCCTCGGGCTTTCCCATACGTGTTGCCACCCCGGAACAGCTGGAGGGCTGTCCTTGCTGCCCCGGGGCCTCAGCGCCACCCTCCGCCCTCCACCGCCGGCCTCCTCCTCGTGAAGCACACCTGACACCTAGTGGCCACGCGGCCTACTGCTGTCCCGCCCTGCGGAGGCCGCCTGCAGACCCCGGGGCTAGAAGCAGGACAGACTGGACGACAGAGGGCACCTGGGAGCAGAGGTGGACAGAAGCGCCGAGCAGTTTCTACTGGGAGGTGATCTGGATCCATGGGGCCAGCCCGCCAGCAGTGGAGGAGTTCAGTCGAGACCATTGCAAAGCCCTGGAGGTTACAGGCCTCCTGAAGAGCAGAGGGACAGTCCCACCTCTTGTGGTGACAGGTACTAGATCCCCAGTGTCCCAGGGCCTCCGAAGCCTGCCCTGCCCTGATGCTGTCTCTGCCACCTCATCGCTCCGGAAGCTCGTCCCCACCAGAACCTGTCTTCAGGCCGAACATCAAGGGGTTCGATTCCACCTGTCTGCTCAGGGAAATCAGTATTCAGAAATCGCCAGGAGGGTTGTTGGCATCGGTCGCTGCTAAGACACAGAGAGTCAGTCCCAACTACCCCCCCCCCACAGTCTCTGTTCCCTGCCCAGGCCTCAGGTGACTTAGGGACCTCCGTCTGTGTTTATTTCAGGCTAACCTCGTGGCGGCCTTCGAGCAGAGCCTGGTGAATATGACCTCCCGCCTGCGACACCTGGCAGAGACCGCGGAGGAGAAGGTGAGGAGCCGGGAGCTGGGGCACACGGGCCAGGCTAGCGTCCTCCCCTCAGAATTCCCCGCCTTCTCTAGCAAACCCGGTGGAATTCCAGCGCCCACTGCCTGGCTAATCCCAGCTAATGACACCAGTGTCATTCTCTCTTAGGACACGGAGCTGCTGGATTTACGGGAAACCATAGACTTTCTGAAGAAAAAGAACTCTGAAGCACAGGCCGTCATTCAGGGAGCCCTTAATGCCTCAGAAACCACACCCAAAGGTAGGACGTCCAACCACAGGTTGGAGGAGGACAGGAAGGGGGTTACTGGAGACTTTGGTCTGTGCCTACGATGTGCCAGGTCCCATATCAAATTTTTAGAAGGTGAGGGCCCCCTGATGCCCTTCAGTGTGATGCTCCGGACTCATCAGTGCCAGGGCCATGACCCTACCGCCCCTGGGGATGAGGGAGAGGAGAGCACACCCATCATCCCCGGGGGTCCTCCCCTGAACCTTGAGGGCGGAGCCCAAGAGCTGTCAAAGGCCATGGTTAAAATAGCATTTCATTCTTAAAAAAGTCTAAAGGTCTTCTTCTTAACCATTTGATCCGGGAGTCCTACTCCTTACTCAAAGAAGGCTGACAGCAGCTTTATCCGCGACTGCCAAACCGTGGAGGCAACCGAGATGCCCTTCAGGTAGGCAGATGGATGAATGCGCTGGGCTGTAGCCAGTCAATGAGACGTTATTCAGCATTTGGAAGAAATGAGCTAGCACGCTATGAAGAGATCCTGAGCAGTCTCCCTTGCACGTCACTAAGTGGAAAAAGCAATGAGAAAAGGCTACATGTCGCACGATTCTAACTATATGGCATTCTGGCAAAGACGAAGGAGGAGACTGTGAAGGGTGGGGGGTGGTGAACACGCAGAGCACAGAGGGTGTGAGGGCAGCACAATACTCTGTGTGATGCTAGAATGGAAAGTGCCTGTCACTATACATTAGTTCAGAGCCTTAGACTGTCTGTAACACCACGAGCGAACCCTGGTGTCCGCCGTGGACTCTGGCTGATGATGACGTGTCGGCACAGATTCATCAGTTGTAACAGATGCGCCCCTCCGGTGGGGGATGCTGAGAGTGGGGTGCCTGTCGGGGGCCACACGGGGCTGTGGGAAGCCTCCATACCTTCCTTTCAATTTTTGCTGTGAACCCAAAACTGCTCTACAAAATAAAGTCTAAAAAATTAGCACTTTACATTTTTACACACACACACACACACACACACACACACGTTCTTATTTGATCCTCATGTCAGTTCTCCAGGGGGGTGCAATCTGCTCTTCAAATGAGGCAAAGAGGGATGCCCAGGGGGCTCAGCGGTTGGGCATCTGCCTTCAGCTCAGGTTGTAACCCGGGGTCCCGGGATCGAGTCCCGCGTCAGGCTCCCCGCAGGGAGCCTGCTTCTCCCTCTGCCTGTGTCTCTGCCTCTCTCTCTGTCTCATGAATAAATAAATAAAATATTTTTTAAAAAAATGAGGCAAAGATCACGGAGCCTAAGTGAGGCTCAAATGATAAGTCAGCCTTGGCATTTAACAACCACCCAAGCTTTGCCTGACAAAGTCAAGATGCGTAGTGGTCTGATGCCCCTAAACCCTGCAACCTCTGACTCCAGGCAGCCTTCCAGGGTAGTGGGGTGGTCCCCTAACTTGTCTGTAGTCTGTCCGCCTTTTTATCCCACTAGCAGAGATCCCCAACTTCCATCATGTTCTCCGGCCCCTTACTCTGGCTGCTTACCTGCCTCCCTCTGAACCTAGACTTTGCCTCCTCCTTAACCAAGAAAATGAACATTTTCAAATAGGAACTCCATTGACTTCTTCATTCCATCAATTTATATTCATCTGATCCTTTATGTTTCTCCCGTTTTGTTGGAAGGGGCTGTCCTTTCTGGCCAAGAGGGTTCCCTTTCGTCATGCTTTGGGATGCTCCCTCTAGCACTGATACCCAACTCGTCTGCACATGCACACACACAGACACACACTTTTCTGCATCTTTGACCTCTTATTCTGCATTTGCTCCTTTCCTTCTGCTTGTAATGCTCCTAAAGTCTCTTTTATCTTTAAGGAAGGCAAAGGATGTGATGTATCCACTATCTCCTTTCTACTAGATAGATTTCCTTCTTTCCTTCATCACCCTACCTTCCAGTTCTCTTTCCCACCTAACCCCACTATAATTTGCTCACATTACTATCACCCTAAGACTGCTTTCACTGAAATCACCAGGGACACCCATTTTCCCAAAATTTAATAATTTTATTATTTTTTAAAGATTTTATTTACTTTTTCATGAGAGACACAGAGGCAGAGACAGGAGAAGCTGGCTCCATGCAAGGAGCTCAATATGGGACTTGAGCCCGGGACTCTGAAGCCAAAGGCAGACGCTAAACCACTGAGCCACCCAGGCTTCCCCCCCCCCTTTTTTTTTTCTGAATTTAATAATTTTTAGTACTTAGTTTACTTGACTTATGTGAAATAGACATAATCCCTAACCAGAAGTCTGTTGTATCAAATCAGATCTATGTGAACATTCACCATAGAGCCAGGCATGTAGTAGGTGCTCAAAAAAACCTTCTTCTACACACACACACACACACACACACACCTGCGCCACACACACATACACAGGCAGTATCTCAAGATTTCCAATATTTGGTCCTGTTAAGGTCTCCTTCCTTCATTAAGTTCTCCCCATGGCTTCTGAGTCATCATTCCCATCTTGGCCTTGTACTACCTCGTAAGGGGAGGGGCAGCAGGACAAGGAGAGAGAGAATCTTAAACAGGTTCTCTTTTTTAAAAAAAATATCTTATTTATATATTCATGAGAGAGACAGAGAGAGGCAGAGACACAGGCAGAGGGAGAAGCAGGCTCCATGCAGGGAGCCTGATGTGGGACTCCATCCCAGGCCCTGGGCTAAAGGCAGACGCTCAACCGCTGAGCCACCCAGGCGTCCCTTAAACAGGTTCTGTGCTCAGCCCAGAGCCCCACACGGGGCTTAGTTCCAAAGCCCTGAGATCATGACCTGAGCCAAAATCAAGAGTCAGACGCTTAACAGACTGAGCCACCCAGGTGCCCAGCCACAGCCGTTTTTTAATGACTCTACACACTTTCTTTAGTGTTCACATCCATCCTGTGGCTTCTATAACCTCTTCTTTTTTCATTTTGAACTTTCAGAGATGTAATTTGCATGCCATAAAATTCACCTTTATAAAGTGTGTAATTCGGTAGTTTTTAGCATCTTTACTGCCATTACCATTATCTAATTCCAGAACATTTTCCCCACCCACAAAGAAATCTCCTATCCATAGCAATCATTTTCTGTTCCCTCCTCAGTCCTCAGCATCCACTGATCTATTATTTTCTGACGCTATGGATTTACCTGTTGTGGACATTTCATAGAAATGGAATCATACAATACATGCTCTTTTGTAATTGGCTTTTTCATTTAGCATAATGTTTTCAAGAATCATCCATGTTATATCCTATATCAGTACCTCATTCCTTTCATGGCTGAATAATCTTCCATTGTGTGGACATACCACGTTTTTAATCTTTTCATCAGTCCATGGACATTTGATTGTTCTCACATTTTTTTTCTGTCATGAAGAATGCTGCTATGAATATTCAAGTACAAGCTTTTGTGTGAACATACGTTTTCAGCTCTCTGGGGTATATACCTAAGAGTGGAATTGCTGGGGCACATGGTAGCTTTATGTTAACTTTTTGGGGAAATGCCACATTGGTTTTCAAAATTGCTACACCATTTTACATTCCTTCCAGCAGTGCATGAGGATTCCAATTTCTCAAATCCTTGCCAACACTTGCTACTGCCTTTCTTTTTGTTAGAGCCATCCTAGTAGATGTGAAGTGGTGTCTTGTGATTTTGATCTGAATTTCCTTGATGGCTAAGGATATACTGAGTATTCTTTTAGTGTGTTTATTGATCATTTGTGTATCTATGGAGAAATGTCTATTTAAATCTAGGCCTATTTTTTAATCAAATTCAATTATTTGTCTTTTTTACTGTTGACTCATAAGGGTTTTTAATATATTCTGGATGTTAGACCCTTATAAGGTATGATTTACAAATACTCTCTCCCATTCTGTGGATTGTTTTCACTTTCCTGATAGTGTCCTTTGAAGAACAAAAACTTTTATCTTGATGAAGTATATTTTATCTAGTTTTTTTTCTTTTTTTTATACTTTAGATATTACATATAAAAACCCTATTGTCTAATCCAAAGTCATGAAGATTTACTCTGATGTTGTCTTCTAAAGTTTTCTAGTTTTAGCTCTTCCATTTAGTTCTTTGGCCCATTTTGAGTTAATTTTCATATATGGTGTGAGGTAGGGATCCAACTTCGTTCTGTTGTAAAATGACTTTCCAGTTGTCCTAGCACCATTTGTTATAAAGACTATTTTTCCCCATTGAATGATCTTGGCACCCTTGTAGGAAATCACTTAACCATAAACATAAGTTTATTTTTAGACTGTCAGTTTATCCCATTCTTTATTTGTGAGTCCTTAACCATTACCACCCTGCTTGATTACTATAACTTTGTAGTAAGCTTTAAAATCAGGAAGTCTTAGTCTTCCAACTTTGTTCTTTTTTTTTTAAAGATTTTTTTTAATTTTTATTTATTTATGATAGTCACACACACAGAGAGAGAGAGAGAGAGAGAGAGACAGGCAGAGGGAGAAGCAGGCTCCATGCACCGGGAGCCCGACGTGGGATTCGATCCCGGGTCTCCAGGATCGCCCCCTGGGCCAAAGGCAGGCGCTAAACCGCTGCACCACCCAGGGATCCCCCAACTTTGTTCTTTTTTAAGACAGTTTTGTCCACCCTGTGCCCTTTATATTTCCATGTGAATTCTATAATCAGATTGATTATTTGTCAGTCTCTGCAGATAAGCAGGCTGGGATTTTGAGAAGGATTGTGTTAACTCTGTATATGGACTTGGAAAATATCACCATCTTAACAATAGATCTTCCATGAACATGGCATGCCTTTCCATTTATTTAAATACTCCTTCATTTTTTTCAGTGGCATTTTGCTGTTTTCAGTATATAAGTCTTTTGTTAAATTTGTTTTTGATACTATTGTAAATAGAACTGTTTTACCAATTTCCTTTTCAGATTATTCATGACTAGTATAGAAATACAATAGATTTTTTTTATATATTTGTCTTGTATCCAACAAACTTTGCTGAGTTTATTAGCTCAAGTAAGTTTTACAACCTCCTCTTAATATGTATCTCTGTCCTCTCAACCTGTATCCCCATCCTGAATTTTGTACCTCTATTTCCAAACACTTTTGGACATTCCCACTTAGATCATCTGATAGGTGGTGTCTCTAACTCAACATGTCCAGCATTAAAAGACATTCTCTCTACTTTCCTTACAAATAGACAAACCAACACTTTCTCATCTGTAGTTTTACCCATTTCAGTTTTTTTTCTTTTTTTTATTATTCATGAGAGACACAGAGAGAGAGAGAGAGGCAGAGACACAGGCAGAGGGAGAAATAGGCTCCATGCAGGAGTTCGATGTGGGACTCGATCCCGGGACCCCAGGATCACGCCCTGGAGGAAGGCAGGTGCTAAACCACTGAGCCACCCAGGTGTCCCAGATTAACTCATTTTTAAATTAAACTTATTTTTATCATAAAAGCAATACATGTTCTAGAGGGAAAATGTGAGCTAGGGGTTGTTAGGAAGTCATGTCCCATTGGCCAAATCTGGCTCACCACCTGTTTTGTTTTTTGGTTTTTAAGATTTATTTATTTAATTCAGAAGAGAGAGAGAGAGAAGTGGAAGGGGCAGAGAGAGAGAGAGGAGAACCTGAAGCAGACTCTGCGCTAAGTGCAGAGCCGGATGCAGGACTCAATCTCGTGACTCTAAGATCATGACCTGAGCTGAAATCAAGAGTTGGAAGCTTAACTAGACTGAGCCATCCAGGTGCCCTCACCACCTGTGGGTTGTTGTTTTATTTTGTTTTTTAATATTGTTTTACTTATTTATTCATGAGAGACACACAGAGAGGCAGAGGCACAGGCAGAGGGAGATGCAGGCTCCCTCCGGGGAGCATGATGCCGGACTCGCTCACAACCTAAGCCAAAGGCAGATGCTCAACCACTGAGCCACCCAGATGCCCATCACCTGTTTTTTAAATAAAATTTTACTAGAACACAGCTACACTCAATTTTTACATATTGTCTCTGCTGCTTTAATGCAGCAACAGCATTGCTAATGAGGTATAACAGACCGTATGGCTGCAAAGCCTGAAATATTTACTCTCTGGCCCTTTACAGTAAAAGTCTGTCAGCCCCTGATGTAAACTGAACAAAAGGGTATGTGGTAAAATATAAAATCCCCCTCCCGGGATCCCTGGGTGGCGCAGCGGTTTGGCGCCTGCCTTTGGCCCAGGGCATGATCCTGGAGACCCGGGATCGAATCCCACATCGGGCTCCCGGTGCATGGAGCCTGCTTCTCCCTCTGCCTGTGTCTCTGCGCCTCTCTCTCTCTGTGACTATCATAAATAAATAAAAATTAAAAAAATAATAAAATAAAATAAAATCCCCCTCCCTGAACCCCCCCTTCCACATCTCACTCCCCAGAGGTAACTACTATTAATAGTTCTTGTGACTCTTTCTAGAAATAATTTTCTGCATAAACCAACAAATAAATATGGATAGATGTATCCATTTTTATACAAATGGAAATTTCTTTACGTCAAGTCAGCATGTTCTCTTGAGAATTTTCCACAGCCCTAGAATAAGTGGAGGTACTCCATACTATCATAAACGTGGTTGGGTAATCATTGAAAAGGGTTTTCCGTGTGCTTCGTGAGCTTTGGTAGATCCTAGGATCCTGTTTCCCCAGTAGTATGAAAGGAAGATTAGAGTTTAAAGAGGCACTCACGGTCACGGAGACAGTGAGAAAATAACCAGCAACTACCCACATCTTCGCTGAACAGCTCTTATTTCTAGAAGGACAACTGCACATCGCCACCTGACCAGTCCCCCACCTCTACTCTGGTTTCCCTCCACTGCTTTCTCCGTGGTAACGTAGGAAGTGCTATGGAAAAAACGAATCTTAGGACCTTGTCCTGTAGTTAGAGAAGGTGCTAACATCGGAGGACGCTGTCCGCGGGGTGCACGCAACCTGTCTGTATTGTTCTTTGTACGTGAGTCTGCAATTATTTCAAAATAATAAGGTCTTAAAAATCTGATTGTATTTGGGGCGCCTGGGGGGCTCAGTCAGTTAAGCATCGAACTCTTGATTTCGGCTCAGGTCGTGATCTCGGCGTCCAGGGATCGAGTTCTGCGTTGGACTCCATGCTCCGGGGGGACCTGCCTGAGGATTTGCTCTCTCCCCCTCTGCCCCTCCAGTCACTGCATGCTCTCCTCTCACTTTTGCTCCCTCTCTAAAAAATATGTCTGGTTATATTCTGCTTTTGCTCCAGGATCTCTGCTGCCCTTGCTCATTCCCTATGGCACAAAGGCAGATTTCCTTTAAAAGACATTCAGGGCTCTCCCGGTCTGACCTGAGCTTAACCTCCACCCTCTCCCCTCGCCGTGCTCCTTGGGCTGCTTCCCTTCCAGTCTGCCTGAGGTTCCCCAAAGCAAAGCCAGAGCCCTGCATGGGGCCTTTGCATGTGCTTTCTCTTCAGCCCTATGTGGGTTTTCCAGTGTTCCCATCTGAAGAACTTCTGTTCTCTCAAGACTGAACCATCTCCTCCTTGGTTAACTTTTTCCCTCCCTGTGGTGGAAAAGTAGATCATGTTTTGTGCCATTCTAAACCTCCTTGGAGTGGAGAAGATTTTCTACCTGCCAGATGAGACAACTAAAGCTCATTGAGGTTAAATGCAGGACACATGGCTAGTTACACTTGGCCTTGGAGCACCAGGCAGCGGAAGAGTATTGCCGGGGAAAATCATGAAAATGGTAGGCTGAGGGGCACCTTGCTGGCTCATTCGTAGAGTGTCCAGCTCTGGATCTCGGGGTGGTGAGTTCAAGCCCCATGCTGGGGGTAGAGTTTACTTTAAAAAAATGATAGGTTGATGTCTTCCATCAAAGACAGCTTTCCTTAAGCCTTTCTCACACCTATTCAGGCAGAGTTCACTAGTTTGTGTATTTATCCTACTGGACTGGAAGCTTCTTGAGAACAGGGATCATTCATTTTTTACCATTAGCATTTTTTTTTGTTATGGAAACACAATTGGCACTCAATAAATATTTGTTGATAGAATGACCCCAAAAATGAATAATGTGGACATAGGAGTTACTGGTGCCCTTCTCTTACACCTTCTGCAGCTGCACTTGCCATAAGTCTCATGTCTTCTTTAAATCTCCCCTGTGTGTCTTCTTCCCACTTGTACGTGGTCCCTAGAACTCCGGATCAAGAGACAGAACTCCTCGGATAGCATCTCGAGCCTCAACAGCATCACCAGCCATTCCAGCATTGGCAGCAGCAAGGATGCTGATGCAAAAAAGAAGAAAAAAAAGAGCTGGGTAGGTCGAAGTTTTGGGGGTGGGAACCATGTAGAGCCATGGTGGGTCATTTCCACCTCAGCATAGGGATCGGCTCCTTCCAGAATTAACCAAGATATGGTTCCTTGGGGCTGATAGGAAGCCCCAGGCTTCTGCTCAGAGCAAGGTCCGCTAAACTCCCTGTTCTCCCCCTCACGCCCCACTTGCACCAAGGCTGTCCCTGCAACCCTGTATCCACACCCACTTTCCCTGGGCTCTCCACACCTTTGGGTAGGTCAAATGTGTTTGGCAACAGAAGGAAATATCCAGAAGGGAACCTCCTATCAAGCCCTTTGCCTATCCCACCCCCATTCCCTTCTATACTATGGAGAGAAGATTTTCTGAACAAAGCCATTCATTCTAGATGCTCCTGCAGGTCATTTCTTCAATTTTTTTGGAGAGGTATTGGTGGAATTTTCCATATTACTTCCAAAGGAACCTCTATATTCCTGTTGACTAGCCCAGACATAGTCCCCCACCCCTCCAAACCCCCTAGCTGGCTCCTGGTAGCCCTAGACTGAATTTGGATGCCCTTTCTGAAATTCCGTAGGCAGATCTAAAACACCTTTTGCTCCTCCGCTGCCTGTGGTAAGGAAAGGATCCCCAGATGGAGACTTCTCGCTCCTCTGTCCCCTGTTCAGTAGGACTGGCCCCCAAATCTTTGTATAGCACAGATGGGTCCCAGCTGTGTGAAATGAGTGATTAAGTGTTGCTTCTTTTTTTTTCCCTTCAAAATGCTGACTTCAAATCCCTATTTTTTTCCAGGTCTATGAGGTAAGAGACCCAGTTCCTCTCTCCTTGTTTTCTCTTTCCTTTTGCCATCCCTTCCCCATTTCCAGAGCAACTCCTTCCCCGTAAAGAAAGAGCGACCACTCATAAAACTAACCGTAACAACCACCCCGGAGTTCCTAACTCACTCCACTGCATGGTCCATCCACGGCTGCCCCATATGAGGACAGAGGAGTGGTCTGGTTGGGGGCCAAATGGGAAATTTAAACAAAATCCTGATCTATTCCCTCCTGTCTTCCCCTTGTTACAAAATCAGCCTGTTATAAAAGCAGTCAATTTGAGTTCCTCCTACCCAGGAAACAAGTTTTCTAATTTTTTGTTGTTGTTGTTCCTTCAAACCCTAGAAGCCCAAAATGGAAGAGAATCATTAGATGAACATTATTTCGACTGCAGTTTCAAGAGGCCAGTTCAGTTTGGGTCTCACCTGAGGATTTAGCTCTACAGGGAGATAAACCAGAGATAGGAGAGGATATGATCCAGTCCAGGGCACTTGAAACCACCCAAAAACCTGAAGCCCTGAAACCTGAGTATCCATGGAGTTTCCAAAGACCTTTCAGGGATTCACATAGTCTCACAAGCAGAAAGTGAACCCAGATTTTCCATATTTTCCATTACGAACCAGACATCTGAGCTCCACTAACCTAGCCCAATATTGTGCCAGGTGTTAGAAAGGATGGGGAAAGGTGGAGAGTGTAATCTGAACCACCCAGGGGCCTGCAGAATTGCTGGGGAAACCAAAAACCAAGAGTGTACATATGGTATTGGGAACAATCCAGCGGTGGGTGCTGAAATGCTGACTTCCGCCAAGGAGTGCTAGAGGCGCTCATGGATGAAACTAATTACAGAAGAGCAGGGAAACCCCACAGAGGAGGAAAAAGCTAAACCGAGATGGGACTATGATAGGAGAGCGTGTTGAGATGCTTTCTACGTGGACCTGCCTGGTCGAAGGAGGAAACCAGTGTAGCCAGGGCACTGAGTAGGGCGGGGTGCCGATATGAAGGGCCTAAAATGCCGGGAGACTTACTTAAACTTGACTCTTCAGGTTGGCATTTCCCAGAGTGTGTTGTGCGCTAGTCCGTGGCAGTGCTCCTTCACACAGTGACGCCATATCCCATCTGAGAAGCCCTCCAGTGCATATCCGCATAGGGACGTCCTGAGATGTGCCTGAGTAGAGTCTGTTTCGTTTTGCTCGGTCCATGAACTTGGGGAATCCCTCCCCACGTAACACCAGGGATCATCTGCCAGCGGTTGTGCTGTGGGAACCCCGAATGACACAGAGAACAGTCCTGTCTCTCTCTCAGGGTCTTTGTGATCTTACAGGACATGTGCTTCAGGCCGATTGTGGTCACAAGATCTCTTTCCGTGCACACACACACTCATGCACATGCACACGCGCTCACGTACACACACTCACTCCCTTTCTGTGTCTCTGTCATATACACACAGCTTCCCATGAGGCAGCAATGTAGAGACCATTGGGTTGAAAATGAGGAAGGCTGAGTTCCAGCCCCAGGCCTTCCTTCAATTCCACAATCTCAAGCAAGTCCACTTTCCACCCTGGGTTCCTTGTCTCTACAGAGAACCGAGCTCTATGGGATTCTCAAGCCTTGACTCCTCCGCAGTAACCTCTCCCCTGCACGCATACTCTAGCTACCTGCACACATGCTCTCTCTCTCATATCCCCATCACAGCCAGATTGGGCCTCCTTTACGTCCTACATAGTAGACACCCCAACACGCCCTCAGCTCTGCTCCTTCACCTAACAGCCTTCCTGTGTTATAGAAGAGACATTTTGAAAGAGTATCCTCAAATTTTCCTTTCTTTTGTCTCACTGTCCCAGAGATCTGGTTTGCTTTTGTCCCCTACAGCCTTCGACCCCTCCTTTACTCTCTGTCTCTTGCTGCCATTCCATATCTGTGACCCTGTGTGTGTGTGCATGCTATATGGATGCATGTGAACGGGTGGGACAGGCCCTGGTTCGCATCTCTAGCTCACTGCCCTAAACCCCCAAGCTCATCAACACCTAAGGTCAAACAAGCTGTGGTCGGATTATGGTATCCCAAGTATTCTGAGGAAATGCTAGGAAACATTCCTTACTCTAGGACACTTGAGTGGGAATAGATAGCAGAAAGCACTTGTATCTGATTGTTTTAACCATTCTGGGATGTGCTGGGCCCAAGAGACACTAAAAGAAAGTTGATGCTACTCCCTATAATCAATTTCCACAGAATCGTACTGCCAGTTTCTGGTGAATAGGTAGATAGGTAAATGGATTCTGATCTGATGAGTCATGGCGCGGTGGATCCTAGACCCAAAGTGAGTGAGGCTCTAGACTGAGCAGTAATTGGTCTGCTGGAGAAGGTGGGTTGGATCATTGAGAGCTTGGCCACCATGTGACCTCGGGGGCTTCTGTGCGTTCCCCTCAGGGGCATATTCCCCCACAGGAGAGAGCAGACCCTAGGAGTTCCCAGAGCCTACAACAGCAAGCCAGAACAGTTCACTTCTCTCAGCCCTGATTTCTAGGCAACTCTTCTGTCCACATCCATGAATCAAGTGACGCCTTAAGAGGGAGGCTTAATTACAGCCAGCAGACACCCTGCCTGTACACCTCTCTGTCTCAGAAATCCCAAAGCAGTCCTCCCCAGTCTCCAGAGTGGAGCCCTGATGTCTCTCTACCTGGATCTGCTTTTTTCCAGCTGCGAAGTTCCTTCAACAAAGCCTTCAGCATAAAAAAGGGACCCAAGTCAGCTTCTTCGTACTCCGACATCGAGGAGATTGCCACACCCGACTCCTCCGCCCCGTCATCCCCCAAACTACAGCACGGCTCCACGGAGACCGCCTCGCCCTCCATCAAGTCCTCCAACTCCTCCTCTGTGGGCATTGATGTCACCGAGTAAGTGCTGTCTGCCCGCCACCCAGCCCGGGGACTGGTACGCACTGCTGGCCAGAGGTTCGCCCCTGGACAAATGACACCGCACTGCAGGCCTCTCCCAGGGTGTGTGAGGCCGGCGTGGGCCTCCCCTCGCACTCCTGATGACCTCTGAGCCCACCAACCACGGGTCTCAGAGTCCCCTCGTAACCCTGGAGCTGCCCCGCGTGGCCCGGCCTCATTCTTGCTTTCTTCCAGGGGCCCTGCTCACCCAGTGCCCCACACCAGACTGTTCCACGGCAATGAGGAAGAGGAACCCGAGAAGAAGGAGGTATCAGAACTGCGTTCCGAGCTGTGGGAGAAAGAGATGAAGCTCACAGACATCCGCTTAGAAGCCCTCAACTCAGCCCACCAGCTGGACCAGCTTCGGGAGACCATGCACAACATGCAGGTGCGTAGCCTGGCGGGAGCAGAGGAAAGGGCAGCGGGGGGCCTTGGGGCCCGTCCCAACTCTGCGGCCCCGCCCTGTCTGCTCTCCCGCAGCTGGAGGTGGACCTGCTGAAGGCGGAGAATGACAGGCTGAAGGTAGCCCCGGGCCCCTCGTCAGGCTCCACTCCAGGGCAGGTCCCCGGATCGTCGGCTCTAGCATCCCCTCGCCGCTCCCTGGGCCTTGCGCTCACCCATTCCTCCAGCCCCAGCCTCACCGACACAGGTACCTGTTTGGGAGAAGAACCTTTCCGGGTGGCGAGAAGAAAAGGGTCTGGCTCACTGGCACAGCGTTCCACTCGCTCCGGTAGCACCGCTCTCGGGTCACAGAGGTTAACGTGCCTCAACCGAGGCGACCCCGGTGTCGCGAGACCTGGAGAGTTGTTCTGGTCCTGCAACCTTAATTGCTTTTCAGTTTTGGAGCTTCTGTTTCCTCTTGGTAGTAAATGGTTCTTTGGAAGGGCTGATGACCGGAAGGTTTAGGAAGGCCTGTGGGTGCCCCTAGAGCCAATAGTTGTTTTCGCTGCCGACAGACCTGTCACCCATGGATGGCATCAGCACCTGTGGTCCAAAGGAGGAAGTGACCCTTCGGGTGGTGGTGCGGATGCCCCCCCAGCACATCATCAAAGGGGTAAGGCTCTTCGGGGAGGCCTGGTGACACTATTATTTTTATCCAAGAACATCTGGGCTCTGTGTATCCCCCAAACCGGAGCACCCCACTTCCAAGGCCTTTTAGGAGCACCCCTCCTTTCTTGGAGTGACGGCACTGAGGCTCACACACTTCTCCCTTGGCTATCTAGGACTTGAAGCAGCAGGAATTCTTCCTCGGTTGTAGCAAGGTCAGTGGAAAAGTTGACTGGAAGATGCTGGATGAAGCTGTTTTCCAAGTGTTCAAGGTAAAGTGATGCGTGTCCTCTAAAGGTGGTTCATCTTCTCCTGGGATATCCCACCGGGATGCTTCCTGGGGAAATGCTAACTGGGAAAAACATAGGTTCTTCGCTCCCTCCATCTATCTACTCCTCTTTCCTCTGAAATCTGTGGCTGGTACTTCTGGCTTTGCATCATCTTGGTGATCCTCTCTTTTTTTTTCTTTTTCTCCTTTTCTCTTCTGTTAGGACTACATTTCCAAGATGGACCCAGCCTCCACCCTGGGACTGAGCACCGAGTCCATCCACGGCTACAGCATCAGCCACGTGAAGCGAGTGTTAGATGCGGAGCCCCCGGAGATGCCTCCCTGCCGCCGAGGCGTCAACAACATATCAGTCTCCCTCAAAGGTCAGTCTTTGTCTTTTTGGGTGCAGCGATACGGGGTGAGAGGAGGGGAACATCAGATAATGCGTCACGCGTTTATTCAACGAGGACTTTACTAAGAAGCTATGTGTGCCAGGTCACTGTACTTAAGTAACATGAGATATAAAAAGATGAGTGGGATCCAGTCCTAACTTTTGTTCACAGGGCCATTTTCATGCCCAGGGAAATTTCTAGAAAGCCTGGGTTTCTCACTCCACCCACACACCCATAACTCAGAACATGTCCCTAAAAATAAGATCTATGTCTTCGACACTCGGAATTAGGAGATTCCCATGGGACCCCGGGGCAGGGGGCTCTGAGTTCCTTCGGCGGGGTCCTAGGTGAAGAAAGATACGCCCTTTGGGGGGCCCTCGCCATCCTCAGGGCCCTGGTCATGCTCATGCTCTCTGGGGCTGGGGGTTCAGGTCTGAAGGAGAAGTGCGTCGACAGCCTGGTGTTCGAGACCCTGGTCCCCAAGCCGATGATGCAGCACTACATAAGCCTCCTGCTCAAGCACCGGCGCCTCGTCCTCTCGGGCCCCAGCGGCACCGGGAAGACCTACCTGACCAACCGGCTGGCCGAGTACCTGGTGGAGCGCTCCGGCCGCGAGGTCACCGAGGGCATCGTCAGCACCTTCAACATGCACCAGCAGTCTTGCAAGGTGGCTGCCTCGTGACACCCCACCAGCCTTTGCTCGGGCCTCAGCCTCCTGGAGGCCTCCCCCCGGCCCCTTCCTGCCCCTTCTGTTGCCTCTCCTCTCCTCCGCCTGAATCTTCCCCTCCACTGTTCTCGCCTCCTCCCCCTGCACGCCATCACATTCTCCTTTTCTAGTGCATCCTCTGCCCCCAGTTTCTCTCCAGACTTTTCCCTCCCCTTCTTCCTCCGCACTTCCCCTTGCCTCTGTTCTATGCTTTTCCTTTCACTGACCATTGACTAAACTGCATCCCCATTTCCACCTCACCAACCCCAAAATCCCGTCCTTCCTTTTGCTTCCTTCTCTCTCTACTGTTCTTTTCAGTATTACTCTGACTTTGGGCTTCCTGGGGAGAACTCAGAATTACATGTTATGCCTTGTGCCATCCCCTGCCAAATCTGGATGTCTGGAGCACACCCCAACACCCTGGAGTGGCTTCAAACCTTGGCTCACCCCAGCAGGAGGAGGCATATCCATTGGAGTGGCTCAGGGTACCCGCCCCGTGAAAATCCCTTTAGGAAATAAATTATGATCCCTCCTCTTCGGGGATTCAGGAGCTGCTTCTTAAGACCGTTGTCTTAGAGGAGCACCTGGGTGACTCAGTCAGTTAGGCATCTGCCTTTGGTTCAGGTCTTGATCCCAGAGTCCTGGGGTCGGCCCCACAGCAGGAAGCCTGCTTCTCCTTCTCCCTCTGCCTACTGCTCCCCCTGCTTCTGCTCTCTCTCGCTCTCTATCAAACAAATAAATAAAATCTTTTTTAAAAATGTTAAAATAAACATAAAAAACAAGACGGTTGTCTTAGAGCCTTTGGGACCACTGTCTATCAGTCCACGGTAGTCTGGGTTTACAATTGAATGTTCAAACAGGAACCAAAGTCTTCAGGGAAATCCAGAACTAGCAGAGCTTCTCCAAAACCCTTCCTCCCAAGGCAGAGCCAAGTGCTCACTACTCCTGAGTCTCCTGAGTGCTGACCCACTTATTTCTTTCATTTCAGGATCTACAACTGTATCTCTCCAACCTGGCCAACCAGATAGACCGGGAGACAGGAATTGGGGATGTCCCCCTGGTGATCCTGTTGGATGACCTAAGTGAAGCAGGGTCCATCAGTGAGCTGGTCAATGGGGCTCTGACCTGCAAGTACCACAAATGGTAAGGCCCAAACCCACCACAGTGGGATGAAGGAGAGCCCAGTGGAGGCTCTCCTAGTGGAAACCCTTGCTTTTTAGTGGAAAGCAAGGGTTAAGGCAAATCTAAGTAAACATTTTTCCTCCTTCTTCCCACAGTCCTTATATCATAGGTACCACCAATCAGCCTGTAAAAATGACACCTAATCATGGCTTACACTTGAGCTTCAGGTAAGAGCTGTGACCCTGGATAAACCTCTCAACCCTACCTAAGATTCTAAGAGAAGCTGGTTAAACCCCAGGATCTGGCTGGAGGGGCAGTAGGTAGCACAAGGAAGGAGAACTAGGCAGGGCCTCTGGGCTGGGAAGAGAGAGTAGGGCCGTTTGCCGTGTCGGTTACGGGGTGGAAGAGAACCCTTGAGAAGAGAAAAGAACTGCCATACTTAGAGAGCTGGGGCTGGGATGCTGTGATTTGGGTTTTCTGTTCGCACACCCCCTCATCTGGTCGGTGAGGTCAGGTGTTTTCTGAAGAGGGGCACTGATTTGGGAATCAGCTACTGCCCTGGTTCAGTTCACTCTGCTATTACTTGAAAAGAAACCCAGTGGCCACTAGTGGGAAGCAGGCGGGAGGGACAGACGGGCAGGGGATGAACGGCAGCAACGTCCGCGTGGCCGCCCTGACCCTTCTCCCATCACTGGCTGCAGGATGCTGACCTTCTCCAACAACGTGGAGCCGGCCAATGGCTTCCTGGTTCGTTACCTGAGGAGGAAGCTGGTAGAGTCGGACAGCGACATCAACGCCAACAAGGAAGAGCTGCTTCGGGTGCTCGACTGGGTGCCCAAGCTGTGGTACCACCTCCACACCTTCCTCGAGAAGCACAGCACCTCAGACTTCCTCATCGGTACTGGGCTTCAGCTTCCCCCTTGGGGTCGGAAGGTGGCTTCCCTTTCCTGCTTTGCCACCCAGTGGGAAGTTTCCATTTCTTTCTGGAATCTTCAGCATGTAAAGGAGTGGCAAGCCTCGTGGCTTCAGACCCAGGACCACTTAATTACTTACCAAGCGTTTCCCTAGAAGTTAGCACCGTGGTTTGGGTAAATCACTTCGATCATCAGAAAGCGAAGCCCACTCCCTCATGTTTCCCCACAGCGAATGGGGAAAAGATAGGAAAGTGTTTAGGAGGGAATTGGAAAACTTGCCCTCGCTCCCTCCCCCCACCTGCACCTTGTGAAGAAGCACCGTTCATGAGCATGCCAGCAGGGCGACCACTCCCAGTGGTCTTGACAATAATCTCCCGGCGGGCACTTGACTCCTCCTCCGGTCATGGGACCCCTCTGCCTCGTATTAGGGAGTGAAAGAGACAGAGGACTGTGGAGAGCTGGGTGCTCAGCCATCTTAATGGCCTCATCCTTTTCCCTAGGCCCTTGCTTCTTTCTTTCCTGTCCCATTGGCATTGAGGACTTCCGGACCTGGTTCATCGACCTGTGGAACAATTCTATCATCCCCTACCTACAGGAAGGAGCGAAGGATGGGATCAAGGTGAGCCCCACCCTCTGATTCTGCTCAGTCCCCAATACATTTTAATTTAAATAGTCAGGCTGCCCCTCCCAACAAGGCAGAAACATCTCTTCAATGTTAGACATGAGGCTACTGAGACTTGTTAGCTTCTCTTGCTAATACGTAGAGTAGGGCACGGCGTCCATCCACCATTCAGCAAATGGCTACAGGACCAGTCTCTGGAGGGCCTGTGTCTAGTCCTGGGCCTTTCGGCTCTATGCCAAACACAGACCTCTCTTAAGGATCAGAGCTCGGGCCCCTGGGTGGCTCAGTGGTTGAGTGTCTGCCTTGGGCTCAGGGCGTGACCCCAGGGTCCTGGGATCGAGTCCCCCATCGGGCTCCCCACAGGGAGCCTGCTTCTCCCTCTGCTTATGTCTTCCCCTCTATATATGTCTCTCATGAATAAATAAATTCAATCTTAAAAAAAAAAAAAGGATCAGAGCTAATAGAGAAATCATTGAGCTTAGAATTAAGTAAAACCCTATTATAACCTTAGCTTACTACTAACAAAAATGTTACTTTGGCTGAGTTACGTAACCCTTTTTAACATCCTTCTGTGTGAGAAAGGAGATAATAAAGTCTGCTCTGCCTAAATCACTGGGTTATTTTAAAGACATGAAATACGTGAAAAGATTTTTAGAAGTGAGAAGAACTTTATGCAAAAGGAAGATGTCATTTTATTAAAGCCTCCCTCCCCAGGTCTGTTTGTTTTTTTAACCTGTGGATTAGGGCATAATGATCACTAGCATCCATTCCAGCACTAGTGAACTACAGTGCAGTGTCTAGACCCTATTAGCCATGTACTTTCCATAAAAGTAATTTATTATTGCAATAGATATCCCCTGATAATGTGGTAAATTTCTAGAGACACTATCTATCAGACTGATGCCAGAAATCATTATTTCGTTTAATTTTGCATTATTATTATTTTTATTTATTTATTTACTTATTTGAGAGAGAGAATGAGTGCACAAGGGACAGAAGAACAAGTAGTCTTTCTGCTGAGTGGAGAGCCCAGTGTGGGGCCCGACCCCAGTACCCTGAGATCATGACTTGAGTTGAAGTCAGAGGCCTAACCAACTGAGCCATCCAGGCACCCCAAATTTTGCGTTAACAGTTTTCCGATTTCAAAGTGTTTTTATACAGATAACATCTGTTTTCAATAAGGTCAAATTTTTTTTTTTTTAAGACACGATTACTGGGGTGCCTGGCCTGGCTCAGTCAGTAGAACGTGTAACTTTTGACCTCAGGGACATGAGTTCAAGTCCCACATTGGGCACAGAGCCTACTTAAAAAGAAAAAAGTTTTAAAAAAAGGATATGAGGGCATCCCGGATGGCTCAGCAGTTTAGCGCTGCCTTTGGCCCAGGGCATGATCCTGGAGACCCGGGATCGAGTCCCACATCAGGCCCCCTGCATGGAGCCTGCTTCTCCCTCTGCCTGTGTCTCTGCCTCTCTCTCTGCATCTCTCTGTGTCTCTCATGTATAAATAAATAAAATCTTAAAATAAAAAATAAAAAAGGACATGATTACTAAGGTGGAAGAATTCCCTACTAAAATTATGGGGTCATAAGATGGGTACATATTAAGTGGGTTTTGTTTTGGTTTTTTTTGGGTTTTTTTTTTTTTGTTTGTTTTTTGTTTTTTTTAAAGATTTATTTATTTATTTATTTATTTATTCATGATAGACACAGAGATTGAGAGAGAGGCAGAGACACAGGAGGAGGGAGAAGCGGGCCCCATGCCGGGAGCCCGATGTGGGACTCGATCCCGGGACTCCAGGATCGCGCCCTGGGCCAAAGGCAGGCGCCAAACCGCTGAGCCACCCAGGGATCCCCTGTTTTGGTTTTAGTTTTGTTTTTAGAAACAGGGGAGAGGGAGAGAGAGAATCTTAAGTATGCTCCACGCCCAGTGCAGAGTCTGACTCAGGACTTGATCTCACATCCCTGAGATCATGACTGGAGCCAAAATTAAGAGTCAGACACTTAAACGACTGAGCTCTCCAGGCACCCCCATGTACATATTAAGTTTTTAGCACAGTCTGCCAAATTAGCCTCCAGAACACTTGTACCTGTTTACACCAACTTATTTCCTTTGTTGGGAAACTCAAAGGAGTTGAGTCTCAGCTCATGGGGATCAGAGTCTCAAGGCTTTCCATTTGAGGAAACGCATTTGGCCATCAGGAGACTGCATGAGCAAGCCCCTATCTGTGGATCCCTCTGCCAGTAACCACATTTCTCCTTCTATCCAGGTCCATGGACAGAAAGCCGCTTGGGAGGACCCAGTGGAGTGGGTCCGGGACACTCTTCCCTGGCCATCAGCCCAACAAGACCAATCGAAGCTGTACCACCTGCCCCCACCCACTGTGGGCCCTCATAGCATTGCCTCACCTCCCGAGGATAGGACAGTGAAAGACAGCACCCCAAGTTCTCTAGACTCAGACCCTCTGGTGAGTAGAAGCCATTCTAAGATGAAAAGAAGAGTATTACAGAACTCAACTTTTATTTTTAAGATTTTATTTCTTTATTTGAGAGAGCACATGCGTGAGCTGGGGGAGGAGCAGAGGGAGAGGGATGAGTAGACTCCACACTGCACAGAGCCAGATGCAGAGCTCGATCCCACAATGCATGACCAGACTAACCTAAACTGAAATCAAGAGTCAGATGCTCAAAAAAAAAAAAAAAAAAAAAAAAAAGAGTCAGATGCTCAACTGACTGAGCCACCCAGGAGTCCCTGAAATCGAACTTTTCATGTGTACCCTGATGGAGGCTGAAGGGTATCAGCAAGGCTAGGATGAGGATGAGGTCAGTGAGGAGGTCAACGGTCAGAATCCTGGGTTATGAAGATCATATGCCTGCAACCTAGCTTAAGCTAAATGATAATGCACGTGAGCAAGATGTATTCTAGTAAAGGCCTGAGTCTCAGGCAGACCCCAGGTAGGACTGTTAACCAAAAAAGAGAGCAGTGGGACACGTGTACACTCTGTCTCTATCTCTCCGTCTACTCTGGTATTATCCTGAGGATATTAGGACTGAGGACTGCCTCGGTTCGGTGGATTTCATGAACCCCTCTGAAAAGTGGGCAAGTGACCAGCTAGGGGCAAATATTTGCAAGGCTTATAACCAAAAGAGGATTGGTACCTAAAAAATATAAAACTTCCCATAAAATTCCCAATTGGATGGACAAAGGATATGAGTGGGCATTTGACTAGAGAAGTGCAAAAAGCCAATACAAATTAAAAGATCCTTAACTCCTCCAATAACTGTAGAGATGCAACAGCAGACCAGGGGGAGAACCCGTTCACCTCGCCAAAAATAGTGCATAGGGGAGCACAGACTTCTTACTCAGTTGGTGGGAGTGTTCGTTAGCAAAGCCATTTTGGAAGATAATTTGGCAGTTTGTCTTAAAATTTAATGTGCACAATTCCTGTGACCTTGCAGTTTTACCTCACAAGTAAGAAATTCTTCCATTTTAGGGGCGCCTGGGGGGCTCAGTCAGTTAAGCATCTGCCTTCGGCGCAGGTCATGATCCCTGGGTGCTGGGATTGAGCCCCGCATTGGGCTCCCCGCTCAGCCGGGGATCGTGCTTCTCTCTCTCCCACTCCCTGCTGTTTGTGCTCTCTCACACACACATAAATATATATTTTTTTTAATTATTTTATTTTATTATTTATTTATTCATGACAGATACTCAGAGAGAGAGGCAGAGACACAGGCAGAGGGAGAAGCAGGCTCCATACAGGGAGCCGGATGTGGGACTTGATCCCGGGACTCCAGGATCACCCTGGGCTGAAGGTGGCACTAAACCACTAGGCCACCAGGACTGCCCTATTTTTGTTTTTTTAAAAAAAGATTTTATTTTAACCTAAATATATTTTTTAAAAAAAGAAAAATTCTTCCATTTTAGTCATAATACATTTTAATTTAAATTTTGACTTTGGGGATCCCTGGGTGGCGCAGCGGTTTGGCGCCTGCCTTTGGCCCAGGGCGCGATCCTGGAGACCCAGGATCGAATCCCACATCGGGCTCCTGGTGCATGGAGCCTGCTTCTCCCTCTGCCTATGTCTCTGCCTCTCTCTCTTTCTCTCTCTGTGACTATCATAAATAAATAAAAATTAAAAAAAATAAAAAATAAAAAATAAATTTTGACTTTGTTAAAAACAGGTGTTACCTGTAGTAAAAAAAAAAAAAAAAAGCCGTTACACTGGATGACTGTTAATAATCATGTAAATCTGTAAATAGAAGGGTGAAGAGCAGATTCAGGGGAGAACCAGCCAGGGGTCCTTAGCTGAAATGGGGGCTCATAGTCTTGAAGAAGCAAGGGAGTGTGAGAGGTAAAGAGAAGAAGGAAGGAGGTGGATACACTGAAGAGTTTAGAGGTGACCTGAAGCACTAGGCTGTTCCGGCGGGGCGTGGGGGCGGGGGTGGGGAGCGGTGTGCAGGACTGGCTCATGATAACACGGAGTCTGTTTGGTTACGATCTATTTGGAAGGTTGATGGACACAGACGTTCTTATGGCCAGTTCTCACCTCCCGCCCAGCACTAGCCAGGATGCAGAGGCCGTCTTGTTGTGTGGGCGTCCCTCCCGCAACATAGCACGGCGCCTCCCATCGCCGAGACCCTGCCGAGCATCACACCACATGCTTACAGACAGGGTTGAGATAACCATTGCCACCTGCCAACTCTCTGGGCCCTGAATCACTTACAAACCAGGGGTCAGACCGACGATCCACGTGGCTTTAGGTTTCCCGTCTGTGGGCAGGACCCTGAGTCCCGACTCTCATGAATCCACCCTTTTGCCCCTCTTTAGATGGCCATGCTGCTGAAACTTCAAGAAGCTGCCAATTACATTGAGTCTCCAGATCGAGAAACCATCCTGGACCCCAACCTCCAGGCCACGCTTTGAGGGTCCAGCAGTCACTGTCACCCCGGACAGCAGAATGCTGGCATCAGCGACGTTCTCTCCTCCTCTCCCCTCTCTTCTTCCAGAGCACTGGCTCTCTGGCCCAAGAGGACAGGAGAGGGAGGAGGAGGTAAAGGAAGAGAGCAGCTTGTTGGTGCTGCACCCTGAGAACTTCCTAGTAAGGACTGGTGGGGTGGAGTGTGGAAACTTGTGTCCCCTAGATACATTTATTGGCCTCTTCTCATGACTTTGGGGAAAAGATGATTCTGGGTCTTTTTCCTTGATTTCGTGTCTCCATTATAAACTCCTAGGCTTTCTGGGGAGGGGTTCAGAAGACAGCAGAAAACCCTGCAGCAGTCCCTAACCGATTCTCATGAACAGCTCTGGGAGAGACAGCCCTGTGTGGGGGAATCTGAGGGAGGCGGAAGCTCCCCAGAATTTCTCGCAGACCTTTCTGCATTCCGTCACCACTGCCAATAACTCTTCCCCGGAGATCTGGCTGGAGCCCAGAAAAAAGAAGCATGTGGTTTAAAAAATGTTTAAATCAATCTGTAAAAGGTATTTAAAAAAACAAAACAACAACAACAACAACAACAAAAAAAAAACAAAGAAAAAAAGAAAGAAAAGAAAAAAGGAGAAGATGAAGCTGGAGAGAGAGGAAGCAGTTGCCAAGGCAGAGAACGTGCATACCGGGATAACGTAGGGGACAATGACAAGACGGCTGCCTATCTTGGAAGTCACCAGACCACAACAATAGCATTCCAGCCTTCAGAGAAAGACTGTTGGCTCTGTCTTGTACCCTCTAATTTAACATGCGTGAGAGTCAATAAACCCTACTCTTGTTATTTTTTATTTTCACATTTTGTTTTATTTCTTTTTTCCCTCCCCCCCCCCACGTGCCTATTTATTTTCCTTTTCATTATTTCTTCTTCTCCTCCTCCTCCTCCTCCTTCTTCTTCTTTTTTTTTTTTTCCATTTCCTCTCATGTCCACAAAATCCTTGGGTTGCTTTTCCTGGGGCTAGTTTGGCTTTTCCACATGGGTTTTCTTCAGAGAATGTGATGCCATCTCATCGGCACTAGCTATCGCCACGGCACTATCTCTGGCATCCTTGGGACTCAACAGGAGACACGAAGCACTGGCTCAGACAAGAGCAGTAGAAGAACCTTGACTTCCCTTTTGAGAAAGCACACGTTCTGCCTCGGAGCTCGGCTGCCACCCTCCGGTCTGAGCGTCGGTCACCCCATGTTGAGAAAAGATCCACTCTGAGCTCCACCCTGGGCTGGACGAAAACCAGGAAACTGGAAATATTCTTTTGTCTTGTGGCCTGTTTGGCCCTTCACTGCACTATTCTGAATGGCAGCCATTCTGCTCAACAGAATCCAAAATCCGTAGCTGGCCTTTACTATTGGTTTTTGACGAGTAAATATTCCCTTGTAGGAGACTAGACATCCGTATGAAATACTCCCAATCAGAATATAAGGCTCAAGGAGTTTGATTTCGTGGCAAAGATTTGCCTTCCAAAGGGATCCATCCTCAGGAAAAGTTGCCCCAAAGGCCTGGCAGTCCACATGCCTTCACTCAGCAAACACTTACTGAGTACTTCCTGTCTGCCAGCCACCAGGTTTAAAAACAAAACAAAACAAAACAAAGAAGGCAAGACTTGAGTCCTTGTGTTCACAATCTAGTAGGAAATCTTAAGCTCCATTAAGTGCACAGCCCCTGCTTATCTGGACCCTCAGGATCATCTAAGAAATGTAGCCCAAACCCAAGGTGCCACCTAGAAAGAAGCCTTGACTGAGATGTCTAATACTTGGGAGACAGAAGATCTGGGATCCATTAAGATGGACCCTGAGGGACCATGGAACCTTGCTTATCTCAAGTGGACAAGTCCTCTTCCTGCCATTCGTGGAGGCCCCCGTGGGGCGAGATCCAGGCTGAACTACCTGGCAAGGCTGAAGTTTTGGGGCTCTGCGGATCAAGGATATGTGATGAGCCCGGGCCCAAGTGTGTGTCCCTCAGATTCCTATGTAGCACAAGACCTTGTCAGAATCCACAGGCACACACACCTGGACTGTTGTGTCGCACCCAACCAAGGAATACATGCATCTGACTCTTCATATCAGAATCTTTCCATTTAGGTCCAAAAGACGGTCCAGGTTGCTCCCCGAGAAAGCTTCCGCATTCACCTGGAAACTCCCAGGGTTGACCGGCTCCTCTATGCTGGAGACTGTTCATTGCTTTTGCTGCTAAGTCCATGAGCTGTGAAGATCCCCAGCCAACTCAGCTGTAAAATATGCAATTCTGTGGTGGGAAGAGGCTGTTTGTTCAAGGATGGTGCTGACATCACTGCCTTAAGGTCTCTGCTGTGCAGAACAAGGAGGCCCCAGAGCTGGGTGTTCTAACGTGGAAGGAAGGATGGGCCTTCTTTGGACCGAGGCCTCTTCTGAACCCTGTCCTTAGCTCCAGTCCCGTGGCAAGGCTCGGACTTTTAACGCCATCTTGATCGGTGGTCGAGCCTTTAGCTCTCTTCTCTCTGGTGCTGCCCAGCCAGTGCCTTCTATCACGGATGTTACTGGCTACTTGAGAAAAAAGGAAAGGGAACATCCCCTTCCTCCATGCCAACTGCCTCAGACCCCAAAGGGATTCTGGCTTCCTGGTAACCATGGATACCACCGTGAATTTTATTTGGATCCTCAGTGGGTTGATTCTGGAGGCCTCTCGTGATGAATTCTACTATTTCTGGGACCCGCCACCCTCTACTCTGAGTTGACTGCTGCATTTAGACCAGGTCTCTAGTTGCTTTCCTCCAAAAAGCGTGTTCCCATCTAATGAGGTGGCCCTGCAGCCTCAGCTTTCCCTCTGGAGCCTGGGACCCCGTTTACAGTTGCACACTTGGGCCCTGTTGCGGGCATCTGTCGTCTCACCAAGGAATCGTGGTGATGTGGCAACTGCGGAAGGTTGAGTCTCCTCATGGTGCTATAACCCCTTGGGGTGCTCATCCAGACTTCTCTGAAGCAGAAAACCTGAGCTCCCCCTTACTGCCCTCAAGTTAATGGCAAGAGCAAATCCATAGCCTTCTCTCCTACCTACGCACCTGCTTCTTAGTTGAGACTACCGGGATCCCTCCGAAAATGAAAACTAGGTCCTACTGCTAACTTCTCAGCCCCCAGGCACCTTCAGAAGAACCCAGCCTGTGTAGGACTGAGATGTGTGCTCTCCCCTTCCTCTCCAGACTCTCATTCCTCACCAAAGTGGGCTAGCAGATGACACGGTTCAATACCCAACATCAATCTCTGGGGAGAGCCACGACTCCAGGAGAGGTTCCTCCGCAGACTCCCTCTCGTTTCTGGATGAAGACGACCAACACATTTTGTCCAGTGTATGTGTTTCTCAATCCCTGCCTAGGCATTAAAAATAAAATACTAGGTAATTGGAGGCTAATACAGGACCTGATGTCTGTGTGTGTGTCTCTCTCCCTCCCTCCCATTCTCTCTCTCTCTCTCAAGAGCACTTTGCTGTTGCTGTTTCCTAACTTCTGAGGCTTCAGAGTATTTTTTAAAAATCTATGCTTTGTGGCAGCTCTACGGTGCTTACCTCTGTCTTTGTGTGAATCCAACATCTTTTTCATGTAGTCTAACCATTGGGAAGCTAGAGGCTAACAGGGAAGAAAGACTGGCTGTCCCAATGACAGGCCCTACAGTGAAGTCCCTATTGATCGGCATGCTACATTTTGGTCTTGAATTACCAGCCTTCTAACTAATCTATTCAAACACCTTAAGGATTTCAGACAAAATAGTGATTTTTTGTTTCCCCCCTTTCATCTCTGGCTTTTTGGTTCTTCTGGTTTACGAGACTCCCAATGGACCTAATCTCACCGCGTCTCCACCTCTAGCTCCCTGACACCAGGGTCACACTATTCAGAGGGATACCCCCTTCCAATCTCAGAGTAGCTAGTTCCTGTAGTGTTCCGAAAGAGAAGGGAGACAACAGCCTGCTCTTTCTCAGAAACACCTCACATCACCAACTGAGAGGACAACCATATACAGAAACCCTTCGGATCAATGAGATTTGCCAGACTGACAGGGACTTGGTCCTACAAGCCAGCACTAGGAGACCTACGGGAGACTCTAAGGATGTTTCATTGCAGGGTGTTTGGGAAAGGAAGCTGTTCTTGTCCTGATCACACATTTAACACGGGGTTCATGTGCTAAAGATCACCAAATGCAACTCCTCATCGTACCTTTTTTTTTTTCCTTATTTCTGGGCCTTAGTTAAGCGGAAGCTAATAAGCAGATTATAAGTCAACCCCACTGATGGGATGAAATGTGTTTTTCCCAAAGGTTTACTAATGGATATACTAATTTAATGCTGGTATACCCTTGATGACTAGGAACTACTAGCAGGTTCTGGCTGCTGGTGGTTCATGGCTCCACTAAAGAGGCCATAAGTAATAAAATGGTCTTAGGGACATTGTGTTCCCAAAAGGCCAATGCCTGAAAAATACTGCCCTTTATACTTGAATCAGCTTTATATATTCATGAGTCCTCAACCAACCTGGTCAGGAATATAGGGGGCCTCCAGCTTGGCTCCCCCTCACCCCCACTGAGGATCCACATGTGGATGTGTGCTCAGCCTGGCCCTGGAAGTAAGCGCTGCCAGCCAGAGACCCTAAGAAACAGAAGGAAACTGGAAGAGGAGGACCCTGATAGAAATCTGGAGGCCGCACAGAGACCGTTACAGTGGAAAATTAAACCTATGTATACGGATCCTCCCAGTTTGATGTTTTGCTTATTTTTCTGAATGATTATGCCATGGAGAATTTTCTGTTGACAAGAGTGGTCATGGAAGTAAGTGGGCCCTTGGTTCCTTGATTCAACTCTTTCATTTCTTAAAGTAGTGGTTTTCAAACTATGTTTCCAGACTGGCAGCGGCAGCATCTGGGAACTTGTTAAAATTGAAATTCTCAGGCCCCATCTCGGGCCTACTGGGCTAGTAACTAGGGAGAAGGCCCAGCAATTTGTGTTTTAACAAACACTCTTGGTAATTCTGGCGCACGCTACAGTTTGAAATTCACTTTTTTAAAAGGACAGGCTAGTAGCAGAGTCGCCACACGGAGGGGCTTTAGGACCAAAACCAAGATGGTCCTGGGGTAAAACTCAAGCTATTACATTAGTTTCAGTTCCCTTTTTCGTGCTTCTCTATGGTTCTGTTTTTCCTTTTATTTAAAGGAAAAGGTATGTGTGCCTTTGGGCAGACGTCAGGGGGAATGCTTGGCATCTCTTCTAGTCGAACACAATCTTCAGAGAAAAATCTCCTGGCTCTGAAATTTTTACCTGGGAAACTAATGGGCTGTAGCAGAAGATAGCTGCCGGAGGTCTCTTCCAGACTGCTATTCTGCTGGCTTATTTGTGTCTACGCTAAGCCTTTTTTCTGATTATATAATAGGATGGGAAAAGTCAGAAAATCTCATTTGTATTTCCATGGCAACTTGTTCTCTTAGCAACATCCCCTTTTAGTTGAGTTCTAAAGGGCACTGCTGGGTCTGAGAAACCTGGCCAGAACCTCCTTCCCCAGGGCAGCTGGAGGGCTCCCGTGCCCAGAAAGACCCCTTCTCTGTGTTCTGCTCGGCTCACAGGAGGGACGGAAGCACAATGACTACGCAGGACGGGGGGGGCTCATCCTTCCCTTTCCCCACGCCAGGCCTAGGGTACGGAATTACTCAGCCACAGTGATAGAATGGAATCCTTTATAGAAGGGGGAAAAAAAATCTGAGAAGAGCTTCTTATCTTTGCAGATTCACAGATTCTAGCTGATGGGGCCACGGGGTAGAGGAAGCTGCTGACTACGGGCTTTGTTTCCAGTTTGTCAGTCTTCCCTGAGATGGAGCTTGTGGGTAGAGGACAAAGAAATGTGCTAGGACTAGGGCCTCTTGAAATCTAGGACCAAGCACTGGGAGGAGGACCTAAGGCTATTAGAAGACAAGCGTAAAACAAATTGCACTAAATTCACCCCTTCAGTCCCCAGAAGGCTGGTGACAGGCCTTGGGTCATCTCCCAGGGGACCTTCTGGCTCCCAGCCATTCATTCCTCAGAGACTGAAGATGTTGGATAATAAGCCAAGAGCTCCCATACCCCGGCCAGTGTCTGGGCTACTGCTGTGCAAGAACCTCCCACTTAATTGTTTTTGTTACTGTTGTTGGTTTTTGTGTTGTTGTTTTTTTTTTTTTAAAGAACAATTTTTTTTTAAATGAATTCCAACCCCTACTAGATTCCTTTCCTTCCCTCCCCCCACCCACCCCCACCCAGTTTTCAGCAGCACTGTTTATGCGATGGAGTCTGTGTTTCTCAAATGCGTGGCAATCCTCAGGTGGAAAGTGGGTAGGAATTTTTACAACAGGTTTCTTTTTCTTTTTTAATTTATTGGACATAAAGCCCCAAACCAGGATATGTGTGTGTCTGTGTTTTTTTTTTTTTCCCTCATTGGACCCTCCCCCTCTTTCAATCTACCCCCTTTTATATCTAATGTAGAGAAAGCAAATTTGAATCTGGAAAGCAAACCATTGTATATAGTTGCGGTAACAATCATGAAGAGAGTTGAGTTGTCCCCTCAGTAATTCGTTTTAAGTAAAAATTGGTTGACAATGAAGTCCATGGCAGGCCAGCTGAAGAGGCCTTCCTCCATCACTGCCAGAGGCCCCTCTTATCTGGGCCCTCTGTTCCATCAGGCATGTCTCCTCCCGGCAAGATTCATCTGTTCGATGCCATTTGCGTTTCAATAAAGTTATCTCCTGTATTGTCCACTGGCTCTCTGGTCCCCTCTGTCTGGTTTGTCTCCGTTTATCTTGTGGCCCATTCCTTGATCCGCAAGGTGAGACTGCTTGTCATTTGCCTAACCAAGAGGTAAACCTCATCTGCCTGGAAAATCTTCAGATCCGAAGCAGGAGCGCTGGACCCCTTTGGTCAAGGAAGGCTGGGGGTGGGGGGCTGGGGATCCTACTTGCATGCTGCAGACACAGGATCCTTCGCCAGCCCGGATTTCACAGGGTTCTTGGGTCCTCCGTCCACTGCCACAACGTTTGAAGATCCACCACCCTCTGGACCTTCCTGTTTTCTTCCAGAAGTAAAAGTGAATTAACCCAGGGGGAAAAAAAAAAAAAAAAGGTGTTCTAATGGAACAAGGAAAGAAGGGAAAGAAGTCCTACTACCCCTACTGTGGAATTTCAAGGTCCGCAAAGCAATCTTTTTTCCCTATGAAATTGTGGTAACGAGACCCACATGTCCTCTAACATGGGAAGTGACCAATGTGCTCAGAGCTCCCTCAAATCCAGGAACCCATCTTTAGGAAGAACAGTCCAATGGGTGACAGCCTCAGAGTACTGTCCACGTAGCAGTCACGGTCTTAGAACTGGGCTAGGGCTTGCCATCTGGTGTCCTCTGCCTCTTGGGAATGAGAGTCAGGGTTCCTAGAAACCATTTTAAGGCAGTCAACCTGAACAGCTTGCTAAAAATCACCTGTTCCTCCTGCTGCAGACATCCCATCCCAGCAACAAGCATCCCTCTACTTCTAAAAGTCGTATTTAACAGCCTTGCATTAGTAACCCCTCTGCATAGTCCCCTCCACTTGCTCCAGCACTTGGGAATCTCTTCCATCAGCCTTTTCCTACCACCAGCCCTAGGATGTCCTCTTGCTCCTTCACCGCTTGGACGTCCAGCCTCAATTTCTCCAGGTGGGGAGGAGGGAAGAGAAATGCATACATTGTCAGCGAATGGGGTCCACTCTCAGGCCTTCCCCTGGAGGAAACCCCCTTCCCGATGCCCTGCCCTCTCCCCCCAATTTTGAAGCTGGGCTCCAGCAGGCCGGAAACAGCGCAGGTGACCCTCCCTACTGCCCAGTGCACTGGGATCCTCTCCCCCTACCTTCCAATTCTTTTTTTTTTTTTTTTTTAAGATTCTATTTATTTATTCATGAGAGGCACAGAGAGAGGGAGGCAGGGACCCAGGCCGAGGGAGAAGCAGGCTCCATGCTGGAAGCCCGATGGGGGGGGGGGGCTCCATCCCGTGACCCCGGGGTCACGCCCTGGGCCGCAGGCAGGTGCTCCACCGCGGAGCGCCCCCCACCCCGGGATCTCCCTTTGAATTCTTCTTGAAGCTGAGATGAGGCTCACTGGAGCCAATTTTTAGTTATTTTTTTCTCCGTGTTTGGTGTGCGGGGTGGGAGGGAGGCCCGCCCTGCCCCGAGGGGCCCCTACAGCTCCTCCCTGCCAACAAGGTGGCTCCTACCTGCGAGGTCCACGAATCGGGCGTCCTCGGTCGCGGCCCCGCTCCGAGGGAGGCCGCCCCGCGCCCACCACAGGGGGCGCTGTCCCCGGAGGCCCAGGCCCGGCCCCGCCCCCTCCGCGCTCCCGCCCGGCCCCGGTGCGCAGGCGCGGCTTCGCGGATTGGCCGCGCGCGGGCGCCGTCGCGCGGCGGCGGGTCCCTGCCGCGGGGCTGGCGGGCTGAAGGCAAGGAAGATGGCGGCGGCGGCGGCGGCTGGCGCGGCCTCCGGGCTGCCGGGTCCCGTGGCGCAAGGGCTGAAGGAGGCGTTGGTGGACACGCTCACCGGGATCCTGTCCCCCGTGCAGGAGGTGCGGGCGGCCGCCGAGGAGCAGATCAAGGTGCTCGAGGTGACGGAGGGTGAGTGAGGCGGGGCCGGCGCGAGGACGGGGCGCCCCCCCACCCCGGGCCGGACTGCCCGCTGCCCGCGGCGCCGGAGCCGGGGGGGGCGGGGGGAGCCCGCGGAGCCCGGGGCGGCGAGGCCCAGCGGGAGGCCGAGGTCCCCCGGGGCGGGGGGGGGGAGCCTCGCGGCGGGGGCGGGGCCGGGGGGGTCGCGCGGCCCGGGAGGCCTGTCGGGGTTCCGCCCGGGGCGGGGGGCGGGGCCTGGGCCGCCGGGGGTGGAGTCTACAGGGGCGGGGCCTGGGGCCGCCGGGGGTGGAGTCTGGAGGGGGCGGGGCCTGAGCCGCCGGGGGGTCGCGTGGCCGGGGAGGCCTGTCGGGGTTCCACCCGGGGCTGGGGGCGGGGTGGAGCCTCGCGGGGGGCGGGGCCTGGGGCCGCGGGGGTGGAGCCTAGCGGCGGGGGCGGGGCCTGGAGGCCCCCGTGGGGTCGCGTGGCCAGACAGCCCTGTCGGGGTCCCGCCCGGGCAGGGGTGGAGCCTCGCGGGGGGGGGCGGGGGGGTTCGGCCGCTCTGCGGTCCGCGCCCGCGAGCTGCTGCCCCGGCGGGAGGGTCGGGGCCGAGCGCGCGCCCCGCTGGTTCCCGCCGCCGCCCCGCCTCCCCAGGCCTCTCCACGCCTCCGCAGAAGCCGCCTTCAGTGCACGTGCGCCTGGCTCGCCTTCCTGGTCGCGCTCCCCGTTCATTATCGGGACGACCTGCGCTGAGTAAATGCCCCCTCCCCCGCCTCCCCTCCGTGTGCATTTCCGTTCGGAGGAGCTGATCGTCCTTTGTCTTTGAGTCTTTGTCCCTCGCACCCCTGCTCCACGCTCTAAACGGTGGAGGAAAAATGGGGGACTGTTGGTTTCAGACGGCCGGTCGGTTCCCCGCTGCGCGGCCTCCGGCCGGACCGCGCTCAGCCAGTTCACAAAGAACGATTTGATCCTAAAACAGGAGGGAAAAATCCTCTCGGTCTCTACGCGGGGCGTCTGCCCGGCCCGTCCTGCTTCCCCAGGACCTCCCCCGGCTCGGCCGCGCTCGCAGACCCCTTCCCAGGCGGGAAATTCCCCGTGCGCTGCCCGGCCGCGCTCAGAACCTTGGGCTCGCGCCCCCCGAGCTGGCCTTGGGGCTTTTCTTTCCCCTTCCATTACACGACAGGGCTGCTGAATGTGAATTTCCTTCTGTCGGAAACACGTTGAGGTTTGGGATACAACAGGTTAAGGACCGTTTTGAAGGCCTGATTATGATCGTCATTGTTCCATAAAATGTCAGACTCTACAATAGGGGCAAACCTCTGGTTAGAAGAAAGCTTTTTGAGAGCCACGCATAGATTGATGCAGTTATTAGTCTCCTAGGTAGAATTTTTTTTTTATTTCCATTGTCTCTGCCTCCCTTGGATGTGAAGGAGGAAGAGTGACAAAGCAAAGGCTCCTCATTTCATTCAAGTTACTCCTTGAATGAAGTTGAGGGTCTGATGCCTTCTCTGAATGACACCCGGATCTCCCGGTGCCCGATGTATGTCTGGCACCTCCCTACAAAAGGTGAACCTTGGTGCACATTCTAACTGTCCAGTAACAGGTCCACTTGGGCCCTGGTCCCTTCTCCAGCCTGTGCCTTGGTCTCATCTGCATAGCCTATTACTGTATAAACTCCTTAGGATCTTTTTGAAATTCAAGCCTCTAGCTCCCTTTATCTGTTGGGGGTCTTGAAATCTAAAATTAAAACAAATGCAGAATTTTGCATTTGATTTAGGCCACTGACGGGAATAGACTGAAAGGCACCACCTTAACTGACTGGTAATGCGCCATCAGGCATGCTGTGCAGCAAGGAAGGACTAATATAGTGACCGGATATTGGTGGCCTCTAGTACTCAGGCAAGGACTCATGGGGTTAGGATGTGATGCACAGAGTTAGACCAGGTCTCTAGAGTTGATTACCGTGCTTTGGACCCTTTGGAGGCAATTTGTGTATTTAAGTAGGCCACTCCTTATGTTTATTTTAAAACCATAAAAATTCACCCCTTTCAATAACCTCTTTTTAGATGGAGGGTGATGAGCCATTCCTCAGATATAATACCTTACTTCTCTCCCTGCCTCTTTTTACGGCCTTTACCAAGTTATTTTTTTGCCATTGGGTCCAGAGTACCTCCTGTCTTATATACTGCCTGCATCTCAAATGGCTCCTTAACATGGTCACTAGTTTCTTTTCTACTACCCATTGCTTGCCTTTACCTGAAAATACAGGCACCTCGCTTCCCGGCCAGCAGTTAGCCAACTGTCTGTCCTGGTAAAACTAGTAGGATGCTGCTCTTCCTGTTATATTACAACACCCTGCAGGCCAAAGTAGGAACCATTCTTGTAAATGAATGAGCAAACTATTGGCTGCTCCTTTGGAGTTGCTTTACATTCCAGTTTTATCCTAGTGGAAGAACCTTGCTTTCCTGCCCTAGGAAACACACTTCCTTAAAACTTGAAGTAAATGAGAAATCTGAGGGTTGGTGTCTGTTACTATCTGTATTCTGGTCATCTTTTGATTTTTTTTGGCTCCGTGGAGCCCAGTGTTAGGTGACAACCAAATCTAATTGTTTCTAGTCCCTCTGTCCCCTCAAATAACCGCGCTGTCTTTGTGAGTCATTTATTATTGCCTCACATGGGAGAGTGGTCCCAGTTAATCTTTAACCAGTCTGCTCCCTTTGCCAAACAGGTGTACCACCTTCCTTGGTTGCCAGGTGATGACCCTTAATCCTGGAGCTTAAGTGGAAGAATTTCTAATTTTGAGGGAAGGGACACAAATCTGTATTTGTTAACTTTTGTTAAGTGGACCGACAAGAGAGGTTGACATGCTTCGACCAGATTCTTAGGAAGCTGAGATTTTAAGAAGTATCCTAGAAAATGTGAGGTTGCTGGAGCCCAGAGTACATTCTGGTCATTTAGTCTGCCAACTGACATTTTCCGAGAAATAATTGGTTACCATGTTTTCCAGAATGGGAGCCTATTCTTATGTCTCCGCCAAGGAAGTGTATATATGTGAGAGATCCATCTCTGATAGTGGGTTGATGTCAAAAGGATCAAGATAACATCAGCTTGGTATCCTGGAATGATTTTTCTGAATTCTTGTGCTTTCTGTTTTTCCTAGTCCCTTGGAATATGAGGGAAACCCAGCAAACCTTTCTGAATAGAAACCCTATTTAACATGGTTAATTAGAGAAGGAGATGGTGCCACAAACCATCTTCTTCAGACACACTCACTTCTGGAATTGAGAAGCGTATTACTTGAAAGTTTGGAAGTTCCTCTGCTATTACAGTATTCTAGCAGATAACTGGTACCCTTTCTTTTTTCTTAGGAAGATTGAGATTTTGAGTTTGATCAGCAGAGTTTGCAGGAATTTAGTTCTGCATCAACAGTAAAAATAAAACTCTTTTGATCTGTTAGAGCATTCTTCTAATCCTTATTTAATAGGAAAGGTCATATCAAGCATTTTCTAAACATAGTAATTTAAAAAGATTGGAAGGGTTGTGAACTGCCAGAGATCTCTTACATTAAAGTCTAATGTTGGTCTACTGAGCTTTTCTTTTTTGTCTTACTTACAATAAGATCATGACTTTTGAGAAATGCTCAAAGCTCTTTATTTTTGGTGTATTTATGCTTTTTTATATCTTAGAATGAAAGTTTTCCTTCTTTTCCTTCTCACTCTACTTTCCTTTAAATGCAGCATCACCCAAGTGGTAGAATGAGTTGCTTTCATTCATAAGCTCTAATTCTCCAGGCCAGCAGAGCAGACTTTCTTATATAACCAAATTTAGACCCTAGGTCATTTTCTTCTCTTATTTCTTTTTGTCTATTAGAAGCGAAGACATTTTTCCCCACCATTTGGCTTTGGCTTAGTTTTTTCTGTCTTATTCCCAGCAGATACATCACATAAAACTTTTTTTTTCCTTCCATCACCCATTATATTGAACTGGGGAGGGGGGGTTGTTATCTCTCCCTCACTTTTCCTGGCATTCAGATGCTGCCCAGATATCTATGTTGATTCCCCCATCTTAGATGCCTAGAGAGATGATCCTGCTAGCTGGAAGTTTGCTTTCTGGTTCTCATGGGCACTTTTCTGGCTCTCTTACAGTATAGCGTAAGCACTGTCACCTGCGAAGGGAGCCCCTCAAGGATCCAGACGCACTCCTGGGCATGTGGCGGGCACTGAGCCGAGCGGAAGGCGGCCACGCTCGGAAAAAGGCCAGTGGTGGAGTTTTCTTTTTCCTTTCAGCTGTGGTTTCGTGGTGCTTACCAACCCCCATGAGAAAAGGGGAGCTCCTCCAGAGCTCTACTCAGAACTACCTCCTTTCCCGACCAAACCCTATTCACAGTTCTTCCTTGTAGTAGCTTCCCCGACTATCAAAGCACTACCAAGTCTCATGTCTCTCTGGTGGACCCTTAAGACCAGTAGCATATGTTTCTTAACTTATCCTTTATCCTCCATGCTCTCCTTTGGATCTTCCCTTCTAAGCCAAGTTTTAGACAGATAGTGTTTTTGTCTGGTGGGGTGAAAGGATAATGAGAGAGCAGAGCAAAAGACTAAAACATCAGAGAATGAGTTAAGGAAGGAAGGCAAAAGCTGTCTTAGAAAGGAAGTCAGAGGATACCATTTTGGTCTGGATAAAAGTACTCAAGAACCTACAATGAGGGTGAAAACCCGATTGACAGAATGGGTCTATCTTCATCTTGGGAAGGAACCAGAGAAATAAAATCTAACAAAAATGGCATTAGAAAGCTAACTTCGTTCAACTCATTTGAATGGTCCCCCTTCAGCTCAATTGATTGTAGATTGAATCTTAATTAATCTGAATTGTCTCTCCGAAGAAAGACAAAATAAAACAGCTGTGTGTATTTCTGTCTCTTGTACTTTTCTGCCTTAATCATCCCAAAGCAAATTATTCAGCTGTTCTTTCTAATGCTTTCTAAAGAAATTCTGTTAAAGATACCAATCAGCAGAACTGGAAATCCCCCTAAAGTACCTTTTCCTTACAGATACACTTAGTTGTATTTCTTCAAAAAATATATGGTCTCTGTTAAGTAAGTATCTAAATAGAATTTTTACTACTCTGAAATCAGCACTGGATAGGAACAGTCGTGTTGATGGCTTAAAACAAGTCAGGAAAGTTGAGGATTTCTTTCTGGCTTTTCCTCCTGTACCTTAGTTTTAAAGCACAGCGATCACCACACCACCACTATTACTCCTTGTAAACAATTCTTCATATAGCTTTTAAATAAAGTTTTATGGTATAAAACTCTTCTGTGGTGACTGATATCCCTGTGTTTCTAAAGCGTATATAGTCTAGGCAGAAGAAACTAGATTAAATAAATAATAATTGAATTTTCCCTTATATTCTCTTATAACCTGATGCTAGTGAGTTCTTGGTCTTTGAAATTTTGGGATTTCCAAACTAGAGCTGATCGCGTGGCCACTGTTTTTGAAATTGTGGGAGACTGTAGGAAAGATCTGTTGTTTATCCAGTCTGTTCAAAATTTATCTTTAGTTAATAGTGATTATATTCTTTGAAGATATTCTTTCCCATTAATGCTTTTGAGCAGAGTCATAGTACTTGAACTTTCAAGCTTCTTCTTTCCTATGTGTAGGAAATAAACTTCCAGAGAAATGTATCTTTTAATGCTTTTTGTAGGTACAGGTCCCCTAGTTGACTTAGGTTCCTGGGCCCTACATGGATCTTAATCTGATAACCTCTTATTCTCACCATCCCTTGCGATCTCAGTAATGTATGAAGCAAAGTGATTAGTGGACACGGGGGTGTGATCTTTGATGATCTCAATACCAGACAAGATTAGGTTAAAGCTTGTGTTAGAGCAGTTTCTTTTCCCTTGTGAGCCTTAGTTTTGTCCTACAACTATAACAGTATCTGCTTTCACTGGAAAGGTAATTATTCAGATTTGTTTAAGCTTTATAGTCTTGCCTCAAGTTTCAAACCTTCTCAAATACTCTGGTTTTTATTTTTTTTATTTATTTATTTTTTTACTCTGGTTTTTTTTTTTTTTTTAAACTTTTATTTATTTATGATAGTCACAGAGAGAGAGAGAGAGAGAGAGGCAGAGACACAGGCAGAGGGAGAAGCAGGCTCCATGCACCGGAAGCCAGACGTGGGATTCGATCCTGGATCCCCAGGATCGCGCCCTGGGCCAAAGGCAGGCACTAAACCGCTGCGCCACCCAGGGATCCCTTTACTCTGGTTTTTATACCTCAGTATCTTTTTCGCTTTGTATGATTAAAAATTTTGTTCATCCTGATCCCATTTTAGCTTGTTTATAATAATCATCGAAGAGTTGTGCTCTTGCCAAGAACATTAAGACCCATATCACAGTGGTCCTTGCAAAAATTGAAATAAGTACTTTAAAAGAAAATACTATATGGCCCATGTAATTTATGAATATGTATAGATCATTTTGAAGGATGTCACATAATTGTCACAGAATTGGTTGACTATATCCAAGGAAGCTAAACTTGGGTGAACAGTGACTTCTAAACAGACTTGGTTGGGGCTGTAAAGTTAACATCTAACATCACACCTAAGTATCTGAAGTCAAAGGAAATGGGAGTGGGTACCTTTACCAGTGCTCTTTGTCCTTTAATTGAGTTTCACGCATGCATTTTAGGGAGGTTTTTTTTTTTTCCCATTAAACTTGAACATTGGTTGATATTCAAGAAGTCTTCCAGAATTCTATCTGATTCCATGTGTTTTAGTCCATTCTGAATGTTGACCTCTATATCTTTTGAGTTATAGACACCTACTCTTTTTTTCTGTTATAAATAAGTTCCACAGACTTACCAAAGTCTGGACTAGCCAAACTAATCCTAAGAATTAGAATGAATTTCAGTATTTTTCGAGGTAATTCTATAGGTTTAAAGTGTTAGTACTTGTGATTTAATCACTTAACTAAATGCTTTAGAAAGAACATGACTTCTTTTGTGGTGCTCTTGCAAAAATTCTTCTCTCCCAAGTGAGAAGATAGGTGCCATAGGATTGTATCAAAAACTGCAGTTTAGGGACACTTGAATGGCTCAGTTGGTTAAGAGTCCCAACTCTTGATTTTGGCTCAGTTCATGATCTCATGGCTTATGAAAATGAGCCCCATATGGGGCTTCCTATTCGGCAGGGAGTCTGCTTGGGATTCTCTCCCTTTCCCTTGCCCCCTGCTAGTTCTCTCTCTCTCTCTCTCTCTCAATAAATAAATAATAAATTTTAAAAATTTGGAAAAAAAACGGCAGCTTAAAATAAGGGTATAATAAGAATGAGCAAAAATCTAAGGATTCAGCGGGGCACCTGGGTGGCTCAGTGGTCAAGCGTCTACCTTCATCTGCCTTTGGCTCAGGTCATGATCCCAGGGTCCTGTGATCGAGTCCCACATCGGGCTCCATGAGAAGAGCCTGCTTCTCCCTCTGCCTGTGTCTCTGCCTCTCTCTGTGTCTCTCTCATGAATAAATAAAGCAAAATCTTAAAATCTAAGGATTTGATAAAGAGGCAGGGTATAAAATGCAAAAATCAATAGCCTTCATATACACAAACAAAAGGTTAGAGGACACAATGGTGGTTTTTAAAAAAATCCATTTACAATAGCAACTAAGAAGATTAAATACTTAGGGATAAAATTAACAGGAAATGTACAAGAACCTATTGGGGGAAACTATTTTAACATTCCTGAAAGACTTAAAAAACTTGACTTGAACATAACTGCTTAATGGGAATGGGTTTTATTTTAGGATGATGGAGATGTTTTGGAATTAGGTAGTGTGGCTGGTTGCACAGCATTGTGAATATACTAAATGCTACTGAATTTTTCATTATAAAATGGTTAATTTTATATCAATTGAAAAATTATCTTTCAGAAATATGTATTAAAGTATTTGTAGGAAAATGGGGGAAAAAGTAGAACTTGAACAAATGGAAAGACGTATGCTATCCTTGTGTAGAACGACTCAATGTTCTAGACGAATACACAGGTTGATTCTAAATTTCATAGAAAAACAAACATGAAAGAATACCTCCAAAAACACTGAAAAGGAAAATTTTGAGGAGGGACTAGTTCTCCCAGACATTAAAACATTATATAAAGCCTCTATAATGTAAACAAACATCATGGCACTGATGTGTGAATACACAAAGAGGACTGAAATAGAATAGAAATACACACAAGTACCTATGGAAATTTAGTATAGGTAAGGGTGGCATCTCAAATCATTGGGGTAAAGATGGACTTTTTTTTTTTAATTTATTTATTTTTAAAGATTGTATTTATTTATTCATGAGAGACCCAGAGAGAGAGGCAGAGACACAGGCAGAGGGAGAGGCAGGCTCCACACAGGGAGCCCAATGTAGGACTGAATCCCAGGACCCCGGGGTCACGACTGGAGCCGAAGGCAGACGCTCGACTGCCGAGCCACCTGGGCGTCCCAGATGGACCTTTTAATAAAGGGTACTGAGACAACCAGGTAGCTTTTTGAAATTAGATCAGTATCTCACACCATAGAAAAAATAAACTCCAAATCGATTAGGAATCTAAATATTTAAAAAATGAAAGCATGTAAGTTCTAGACGATATGGATGAATTTTTCTTTAACTTTGGCATTAAGGAAAGGCTTTCTGACTGGCAGAAATCAAAGGCAATAAAATACTGATAAATTTAACTACATAAAATGCTTTTCATTTGTATGACAAAAAAGCACTATATAGAAAGTCAAAAGACCGCTTAAAAACGGGGAGAGATTTTTCACAACATGTGCACAGACAAAAGGATAATATTCTTAGTATATAAAGAACTCATAAAATTGAGGGCTCTGAAAAGAAAATTAGGGGCTGTGTTTCCCTATCTTTATCTGGGAAAGAAAAAATGACGTGGAGGTGCTGTCTAGGAGGATGGGTTAGGAGAGAACAACCCAGACAACCTATGGCTCACAGGGAAGGGCTTGGCCAAAAATCAAGGTGTTAAGAGATGGCAGATGGGGTTGGTGAGGACCTGGCATGCAGCTATATAGTACCTGGAGTCAGTAGCACCTAAAGATGGATCCTGGATGCTGCCCAAGGTTGCTTACTGGACTCCTGGAAGAGGGGTGGCAAGCTGAGAGGTCTCAGGACGCAGGAAACACTTCTTAAACTGGCCTCCCAGGAATCCGGAGTAGAGGTGGTAGTTGGAGAAGCCCCCTGGCCACCTCACTGGGCCTTTCTCAGGACTCTCTGGACTTTGATCCCAGAGGGAACCCCAAGCCCGACCCTTGCTGCCATGGAATCCTGCCCACCCTAGGCAGGCTCTTGGCCAGGTGTAAGCTGGAGCGGGTGCTGGAGCAGTCCCACCAGCTCCCAGCTTCCCCTACCAGCATGTCACAACACCACCATTCCCCAAAAAGGAGAGCAAGGTTACAGGAGGCCACTGAGGTGGAAATTGACCTGGAAGAAGCAGAGGTGTTGGGATTCCTGGGACCTAAACTAGGCCTTTCTCCCAGGGCAGGGTCTCTGCCACCTAGAACAGCTATGCTTAGTGCTGGAGCAGATGGCAAGGCTCCAGCACCTCTGCTTGCAGCTGCAGACCCAGAGGCCGCCCGGGGATCCTGAAGCGGAGTGGGAGAAGGAGCCAGCCTTGACCGCTTCACCTCCACCTTTTCGTCCCCTAGGCAGTGAGGTGCACAGACTGCTCAGCCACACACAGGAGATAGTCTCACCCCTAAAGATAGGGGAGCCTAGTGCCAACCCTCACAGGCTGTTAGAGACCCCAGCCGAACCAGCTTACATCTTTCCATCCTTCCATGGACACAAGCAAGATCTCTCCCACTGGAACAAGGTCAAGGTCCTGCTCAACTGGATCTATTGGAGGAACCTGAGATACTTTGAGCCCCCTGCCCCTCCTGATGGTCCTGCCCCAAGGATTGAGTCAAGTGGTACCCCTAAAAGACATCCATGCCAGCCCTTCTGGAAGGCCTTTATGCCATTATTTGTAGTTAAGAAGCAATGAGCAGAAACCTTTCTGTATGCTGAGACCTAGTGCAGGGACATGACCTTGGGTGGAGGGGTGTGCAGTGAAGTCTTCCCCACCCTTTGCCCTGTTGCTGCTTCAGGGCACTGCCAGGAACAGCCGCTAATACTCACCCTTCTCTCTGAAGAGAGAGCTAGATATTTTTCCTCTGGGCAGCCTGGCAGAGGAGCCCTGGTTCCCTGAGCCCCAAGGTATGGCAGCCCCTGGGCTCTTTGTTGGTTTCCAGAAATCCCTGGGCCTAGACAGTATGAACTAACTTATTTATCTGGAGTCCATGAAGCATGTTTGGCATGATCTTTTGAGGCCTGGCATGTCATGTCACTAATGTGTATTTATGCAAAATGACACGTGTATCTCTGTGAGTCTGTCACTTGTGGACTGTTCGGATCCAACCATCTTTTCTGAATCGTGTACTCAGAGGGTTGGTCTTCTTGGTGAGGTAACCAGAAGGATGGAATTGACCTTCATTCCTTAGAGGGCAGTTACTGATTTAGAGTCCTGCTTTCCTCCTCATACCTTCATGGGCAGCCCCAGAACAGAGAAGGGTACTTACTATCTTAAGTGTCTCTGTATGGAGTCTTGCCTATGGAGCAAAGCCCCTGAAAACCAGACCTGGAATGGAAGGGTCAGGGACAACATGGAGAATAGTAGAGCAAGCCGCAAGGTCTGTCTTCAGCAGCTTTGGTCTCTAATAGCCTTTACATGTCAGAGCTGGAACGAGGGACTCATATTAGCTTTTAGACTTTGACAAAATCCCTTCACTTTTCTGAGCCATAGCTTCCTATTTAATCTTCCAAATGGTTTAATGATACCTGCCCTACCTACCTCACAGTCTTATTATGAAGATAAAACAAGATTAAACTGGAGAAAAAAAAGGGGGAGGAACAAAGGACCAAAAAATTAGTGGAAATATAGGAGGGAGACATGGACAAATCACACACACACCTTCAAAAAACACTCGGACGTACAAAAAAAGTTTAAAGTGATTAGAGAAATACAAATTAAGATATCAAGATACCATTTCTTATCTATCAAACTGACAAAATTTTTAAATTATAATACCATATTTTGTTGGTGAGGCTGTGGAGAAACACTCCTAACATTGCTAGTGGGAATGCATATTGATACAGTTCTTCTGAAGGAAAATTGGCCATTCCTAACAACACTACATATGCACTTAATTTTGACCCAGCAGACCCACTTCTGGGCATCTACTCTGAAGGGACACCTTCAACAATATGAATATATATATTGCACAGCATTGTTTATTGCAGTGTTTATAAAAGAATATTGGAAGCAATCTAACTGCCTATGTAATATATATGAGATAGATATAGATATAGATATATATATATATATATATATATATATATATAAAAGAGTGTTTGAAAAAAGTACATTTATGCAATGGTATATTATGCAGCTATAAAAAATAAAAGTGAGGAATCTCCAAACTGATCGGAATGAATTCCAGAATATGTTAATTGAAAAAAAAAAACCTGCGAAAAAGCACAGTATAAAGCTGTTCATATAAACAAGAAGACGTAAGAAAATACACATGTATCTGCACATTTATGCAAAAGATATACAGGAAAGATAGATCAGAAACTAATCAGTGACCTACGTGGAGTGAGTGGGGAAAGGGTGGAAAGAAGTTAATAGGAATGAAGGTGGAGCAGAGCTCTTACACCATTCCATTTTGTGTAGCTTTGACTGAAAATCATAGTGATACCCCCCAAATAAATAATTAAAATGAGACAGTGGAGGGGGCCCAAAATGGAAGTAGTAACATAAACCTAACTGCATTGCAAACGAATAACATGGCTACTATGTTAGAAAAGAATTAACCTAATAAGTAACTTTGGAAAATAGTATTTTGACTTTATATTGTAACATTAAAGAAAAAAAAAAAAAAACTATAAGTTAATGTATCTTTTTCACAAGAGTATGGGTTAATAGTTCTATAATTAGTTTACATGTATACTAGACGGTTAGTTTCAGCTCCGGTTGGTTGTGATCTTGGTGGGTCATGATCTCAGGGTGGTGAGATAAGCCCCATGTTGGCTCTGTGCTTAGCACAGAGCCTGGTTGGAGTTTCTTTCTCCCTCTCTCTCTCTGCCCCTCTCCACTGCGTGCTTGCACATGCACATGCTCTCTCTCTAAAATAAAACCTTTTTTTAAAAAATGAGATTTATCAGTGTTGGAGAAAAAGCTTCATCGGGAAAAAAGGAAAAGTAGAATGAACTTTGAAGCATTAGATTGGCATCTGAGGTGGCAATATATGGATGGATGGATGGATGGATGGATGGATGGATGGATGGATGTTTAGGTATACGTTCATCTACATACAGATATTTCCGTGTGCCATTCTCTGAGAAGTCTTAGTTGCAGTGATACCTCAGTAACAAATGAGCACACCTAGCATCCAGATCTTGGTTTTGAAATAGCATTCCCCAATAAAATAAGAAGCAGGGATCCTTGGAGGAAAAGAAGAAGCAGGGATCCTTGGAGGAAAAGATGATTCCGGGGCTTAGGCAGGGAAAATGCAAGATAAGCCTAGAGTATCTTGTGATACCAGAAGAAAAGGCAATGCTGTAAAAAGGATAGAAGTGTATAGAAGTATATAGGAGCCAAATGAAAGGAGTGCCAATGGCCAAAGTAGAACAATTTGGGAAATAAATGATGATAGTATTGATTTAAAACTGTAGAATAAAATAAACATGAGTCTACACTGGTGTAAAGAAATAATTGGATAAAGAAAGGAGAAGGAAAAAAAAAAAAAGAAAGGAGAAGGAACAGTTCATTAGAAAAGAATTGCAGTAAAAGTAAAGACACTAAAAGAAATACAAAAGCACCATTAGGCAAGCAACACAGTAATCATTGTAGACAGGATTTCAAGTGGGTACTAAAATCAAAGTGTCAGGGTTTAAAAAGAAACAGAATATTAGTATAATCTCAACGTATCTCTCCCAAGATTACTATCCGTCACAAAAAGAAAAACAGTACCTGTACAATGAAGAAACCCATTAGACCCCATATTACCAAGTAGTCATGGTTAACATTTCCAGTAATTTTTCAACATTATGTATTCCCCCAATAGGCTATACTGAGGATACAGCATCACTTCTCTGATATTTTTGCCAAAAATGAATAACCTAAATGTAATTGTGAGGAAACTGAAGTCAAATGCACATTGAGACACATTCTACAAAGTAACTGATCACTACTCATCAGAAGTGTTCTGGTCATAGAAAAGACAAGAAAAGAATGAGAGAATGTCATGCATTGGAGGAAACTGAAGAGACATAACCAAGTACGTTGTGGGATCTTGGATTGGATCCTGAAACAGAAAAGGGACAGTAAGGGGAAAAAAACTGATGAAATTCTATTCAAGCCCATAGTTTTATAGTATTATACCCGTGTTAGTTTCTTGGTTTTGATCATTGAACCACAGTTGTGTAAGTTGTTAATATCAGAGGAATGTGAGTAAAGGATATCCATGTGTCACCTTTTAAGTCTAGAAATTATTTTTTAAAAAAACATATCATGGGGCACCTGGGTGGCTCGGTCGGTGAAGCTTCCAACTCTTGATTTCAGCTCAGGTCATGAAATCGAGCCCTGCATCAGGCTTCGTGCTGAGCGTGGAGCCTGCTAAAGATTCTCTCTCTCCCTCTCCTTCTGCCCCTCCCTCCTTCCCTCTCAAAAAAAAAAAAATAAAAAATTGAAAGAGAGAGAGATTATTTTCAGTAGCTTTTAAGCAGTTTACTTGGATAAGCCTTGAACATGAGACATTGCATGGGTGACTTTTTGCATAAATATCCTTTGGACGGCTATTCCAGTGGAATCCAATTGTGATAGAATTTACTATGGAAAGTAACATTAGTTACAGAGATAGGAAAGCCAAACAACGTATTCATTCTGAGCAATAAAAATAATAATAGCACAATAACTGATTTTTTACAATGTACTCATGGTGGGCAATAAAAATAATAGCACAATATATGATTTTATCTTAGTTATAGAATTTTTATTTTTCTTATGGAAATAACTTCTGAGATCTATTCTCTTAGCAACTTTCAAATATACGGTACAGTATTGTTAACTATAGCTGACGTGCTGTACATTTCTTCCCCATGACTGACTTACTATATAACTGGAATTTTGTACCTTTTGATTCCACCCATTTTGGCCCTCTTCTCCCCACCCACCCCCTTCCCCCCGTGGTCTCTGGCAGCCATACACACATATCATTTTCTTTATCCATTCACCAGTCAGTGGACATTTAGTTTCTTTCTGTATCTTGGCTATTGTAAATAATGCTGCAGTGGACATGGGCGTGCGTATATCTTTTGAGTTAGTGTTTTTTCTTTAGATAAAAACCCAGAAGTGAAAGTGCTGGATCATATGGATGTTCTATTTTTAATTTGGGGGGAACCCCCATAGTGGCTGCACCAGTTTACATTCCTGCCAGCAGTGCACCAAGAGTTCCTCTTTCTCCACATCCTCGCCAACACTTGTTATTTCTTGTCTTTTTTATAATATAATGGTATCCTAACAGATGTGTGCTGATATTTCATTGTGGTCCTGATTTGCATTTCCCTGATAATTAACTATGTTGAGCATCTTTTCATGTACCTGTGAGCCATCTGTATGTCTTTAGAAAAATTGTCTATTCAGATCCTCTGCTCATTTTTTTTTTTAAGATTTTATTTATTTATTCATGAGAGAGACAGAAAGAGAGAGGCAGAGACACAGGCAGAGGGAGAAGCAGGCTCCATGCAGGGAGCCCAACATGAGACTTGATCCCGGGACTCCAGAATCACGCCCTGGGCCGAAGGCAGGTGCTAAACCACTGGGCCACCCAGAGATCCCATACTCTGCTCATTTTTTAATTGGATTGTTCTTTTGCTGTTGGGCTGTACATGTTCTTTATATATTGGGTATTAATCCCTATCAAACACATGATTTGCAAATATTTTCTCCTGTTTAGTAGGTTGCCTTTTCATTTTGTTAGTGGTTTCCTTTGCTGTGTGGCAGCTTTTTAGATACACAGGCATACTCTGGAAACGTAGGTTCAGTTCCAAATTATGCAATAAAGCACATATTGCAGTGAAGCAAGTCAAATGAATTTTTTTGTTTTCCTCTACATATAAAAGGTAGGCTTATACTGTATACTGTTAAAGTGTAGCATTATGTCTAAAAAACAATGTATCTTAATTAAAAATACCTTATTGCCAAAAAATATTGATCATCATCTGAGGTATTAAGCAAGTCATAATCTTTTTGGTGGTGGAGGGTCTTACCTCTTGTTGCTGGCTGCAGACTGATGAGGACAGGGGATGCTGAAAGTTGGGGCAGCTATGGCAATTTCTTAAAATAAGACAACAGTAAAGTGTTTCATATCAGTTGACTCTTCTTTCCTAATTTCTCTGTAGTATGTGATGCTGTTTTGATAGCATTTTACCCACAGTAGAATTTCTTTCAGAATTAGCCAATCCTCTCAAACCCTGCCACCGCTTTATTAACCCTGTATACTATTCTAAATCCTATGTGGTCATTGCAACAATCTTCACAGCATCTTTACCAGGAGTAGATTCCATTTCTAAAATCCACCTTCTTTTTTCATCCATAAGAAGTAACCATTAAAGTTTATGGTGAGATTGTAGTAATTCAGTCACATCTTTAAGCTCCACCTCGAATTCTAGTTTTCTCACTCTTGCCACCACATCTGCAGTTACTTCCTCCCCTGAAGTCTTAAGCCCTCCTTCAAAGTCATCTATGAGAGTTGGAATCAACTTCTTCTAAACCCCTGTTGGGGTGCCTGGGTGGCTTAGTCGGTTAAGCATCTGCCTTTGGCTCAAGTCATGATCCCAGGGTACTGGGATCAAGCCCCACATGGGGCTCTTTATTCAGATGAGAGCCTGTTTCTCCTCTCCCTCTGCCTGCCGCTCTGCCTACTTGTGCATGTGTGCTGTATAAATAAAATAAATAAAATATTTTTTTAAAAAAAGGAAGAAAAACTTTGAAGCCAAGCAGTGACTTCTCACTAGCTGTGAAAGTCCTAGATGCCATCTTCCAATATGAGGCTGTTTTATCTACATTGAAAATCTGCTGTTTAGTGTAGCCACCTTTATTAATAATGATCTTAGCTAGGCCTTCTGGATAGCTTGCTGTAGCATCTGCATCAGCACTTGCCACTTCACTTTGCACTTTATATTATAGAGACAGCTTCTTTCCTTAAATCTCATGACTTAACCTCTGCTGTTTCAAACTTTTCTTCTGCAGCTTCTTCATTTCTCTCAGCCTTCATAAAATTGAAGAGAGTTAGGGCCTTGCTCTGGATTAGACTTGGCTTAAGGGAATGTTGTGGCTGGTTTGATCTGTCCAGACCACTAAAACTTTCTCCATGTCTGCAATAAAACTATTGTGTATTCACTGGAGTAGCACTTTTAATTTCATTCAAGAACTTTTTCTTTATATTTCACAACCTGGCTAACTGGTGCAGGAGATCCTAGCTTTCAGCCTCTCTTGGCTTTGGATATCCCTTCCTCACCAGGCTTTTTATAGTGTGAGGCATGCACCTCTTCCTTTCACTTGAACGCTTAAGTTAGTGGGTTTTTTTGTTTTTGTTTTTGTTTTTGTTTTTTTAATTCATGAGAAACACAGAGAGAGGCAGAGACACAGGTAGAGGGAGAAGCAGGCTCCCTGCAGGAGCCCGTTGTGGGATTTGATCCTGGGACCCCGGGGTCACGCCCTGGGCCAAAGGCAGGCGCCAAACCGCTGAGCCACCTAGGCATCCCTATTGTATGGTTATTAATTGCCTAATTTCAATATTATTGTGTCTCGGGACTAGGAACACCCAAACAGAGGGAGAGAAGGAAACAGCCAATTAGTAGAGAAATCATAACACATTTATTATTAAGTTCACCATCTTATGTGGACACAGTTTGTGTTGCCACAAAACAATTACAGTAGTAATATCAAAGATCACTGATCACAGATCACTATAATAAATACAATAATGATAATGAAAAAGTTTTAACTATTTTGAGAATTGCCAAAATGTGACGCAGAGACAAAAAGTGAACAAATGCTGTTGAAAACGGCGCTGATAAACTTGCTCAACACAGGGTTGCTCCAGACTTTCAGTCTGTAAAAAAAAAATTCAGTACAGTAAAGCAAAGTGCAATGAAACAAAGTATGCCTGTAGTCACTTTTTTTTTTTTTTTTTGAGATTTTATTTATTTGAGAGAGAGCTAGAGAGCACAAGCAAGGAGAGCAGCAGAGGGAGAGAGAAGCAGGCTCCCTGCTGAGCAGGGAGCCTTACGTGGGGCTCAGTCCTAGGACCCAGGGATCATGACCTGAGCTGAAGGCAAACGCTTAAGCAACCAAGTCACTTAGGTGCCCCTGTAGTCCAATATTTGTTTTTGCTTTTGCTGCCTTGCTTTTGGTGCCAACTCCAGAAAACCATTGCTAAGACTGATGTTGTGGAACTTACCACCTATGTTTTCTTCTAGAAGTTTTTATAGTTTCAGGTTTTACATTCAGGTCTTCTAACCCATTTTGAATTAGTTTTATATATGGTATAAGACAGGAGTCCATTCTTTTCTATAAGAAAAGCCATTCTTTTCGCATGGGCTATCCACTTTTCCCAACACTATTTATTGAAGAAACTGTTCTCCCCATTGTATATGCTTTCCTCGTTTGTCATCAATTAATTGACCATAGGTTTATTTCTACACTCTCTTCTGTTCTATTGATCTATGTGCCTTTATGCCAGTACCATAGAGTTTTGATTATGATAGCTTTGTAAATTAATTTGAAATCAGGAATGTTGGGACACCTGGATGGCTCAGCGGTTGAGCGTCTGCCTTCAGCCCAGGGCGTGATCCTGGTGTCCCGGGATTGAGTCCCACATAGGGCTCTCTGCATGGAGCCTGCGTCTCCCTCTGCCTGTGTCTCTCCTTCTCTGTCTCTTTCATGAAAAAATAAATAAAATCTTAAAAAGAATCAGGGATGGCTCTAGCTTTGTTCTTGCTCAATATTGCTTTGGCCATTTGGAGTTTCTCGTGGTTCCATACAAATTTAAGGATTGTTCTATTTCTGTGAAAAACGCCATTGGAATTTTGATAGGAATTGCCACAATAATTGATTTTTAAAGTTTTACTGTGTGCCATATATGGTTCTCACAGGGTTGCTTGATAATTTGATACCATTCTCCTCATTTTGTAGATGAGAAAATGGGTTTACAAAAGATAAATAACTTGCCTCAACTCAGACATAGTAGTTTCAGGATTTGAGCCTAAACTTGCCTAATTCCAGAACTCATGCTCTTAACCTCACTGATCTCCCTCCAAAAGGGAATGATGTACCTGTTGTAACCTGTGCACCTACCACAACCAAACACATCTGAAAAACTACCATTTGTTCTCCAAAAACAGCACTATACCATAGGAATAAAAGTTATACAGGTGAAATTTTAAATCTTCTAAAAGCTGTATTGAAAAGGTAAAAATAATTTTTTTTATTTTTTTTAAGATTTTATTTATTTATTGAGACAGAGAGAGAGAGAGAGAGAGAGAGGCAGAGACACAGGCAGAGGGAGAAGCAGGCATCTATACAGAGAGCCTGATGTGGGACTCGATCCAGGGTCTCCAGGATCACGCCCTGGGCTGCAGGCGGCGCTAAACCGCTGCGCCACCAGGGCTGCCCTAAAAATAATTTTTTAAACTGTATTTAACCTAATGTGTGCAAAATATCATTTCACTATGTAATCAATGTAAACATTACTAAAATATTTTGCGTTATTTTGTTTTCATACTAAGTTTGCAGCTTGGTATATGTTTTACATTTACACTGCATGTCAATCCTCACTAGCCACATTTCAGGAAACTGGTATCCACTTGGAGGTAATGGCTACCATGTTGGATAGTATAGCCCTAGAATGTCAAGTGTGACAATTATGATGCAATCCTGGTCTAACATTCTTCTTCCTCATTTGAAAATCGACTCTTACCTTACTCTTACTCTTACCCTTTAGAAGTGTAAATTAAATTTAATTTTTTTTATTTTTGTAGTAAAACACACAACACAAAATTTACCATTTTAATCATCTCTAAGTGCACACAGTTGAATAGCATTTAATACATTCATATTGTTGTGCACCTGTCACCACCATCCGTTCCCATAATTCTATTCATTCATCTTGTGAAAGTGTAAGCCCATTAAATAATAATTATTTCCCCGTTCCCACCCCCTGGGCAACCTCTGTATTTGTATTTTGTTTTTTTGGGGTTTTTTTGTATTTGTATTTTGACTACTCTAAGTACCTCAGATCAATAGAATCATACAGTATTTGTCCTTTTATGACTAACATATTTTGTTTAGCATAATGTCCTCAAGGTTCACCTATTTTAGCAGTTGTAGCGTATTGCAAAATATCTTTCTTTTGAAGGCTGGGTGATACTGCATTGTATGTATATACCACATTTTATCTGCTCATCTGTGGATAGACTCTTGGATTGCTTCCATCTTTTGGCTATTGTGGATAATGCTACTATGAACATAGGTGAACAAATATCTCTTCAAGACCCTGCTTTCAGTTCTTTGGTTATATACCCAGAAGTGGAATTTGCTAGATCATATAATGATTCCTTTTTTTTTTTTTTTTTTTTTGAGGAACCACTGTATTATTTGCACAGCAGCTGCCATTTTACATTCCAACCAATAGTGTATAAACATTCCAATTTCTCTACATCCTCCCCAGTACTTCTGTTGTTCTGATAATAGCTATTCTAAGGAGTGTGTGGTAGCATCTCAGAGTTTTAATTTGCATTTCCCTAATGATTAGCAACGTTGAGTATCTTTTCAGGTGCTTATTTGCCATTTTCTTTCTTTCTTGGAGAAATGCCTGTTTAAGTCCTGTGCCCATTTTTGAATTGAGTTATTTGTTTTGTTGTTGAATTTTAGTTCTCTGTATGTTTTGGATATTAATCCCTTATCAGATAAGTGATTTATTTTTTGGAAAAATTTTTTGCTTATTAAATAAACTCTGCCCCCAACATTTGCTCAAACCCATGACCCCGACATGAGGAGTCACATGCTCTACCAACTGAGCCAGTAGGGTGTCCCCTCTTAACAGATAAATGATTTATAAATTTTTTTTTCAATCTTGTGGGTTGCCTTTTCACTCTATTGATATTGGGTTTTTTGTCTGTTCTGTTTCGTTTTGTTTTTTAAAGATTTTATTTATTTGAGAGAGAAAGAGCGCAAGAGGACAGGTGGGGGAGGAGGCTGAGAGAGGGAAAAGCCAGCTTAATCAGGGAGCCCGATCTGATGTAGGGCTCAAACCCAGGACACAGGATCATGACCTGAGCAGAAGGTAGATGCTTCATAACCGAGCAACACAGACACATCCGTTTGGTTTTTGAGAGAGAGCACATGTGTATATACAGGCATCCAAGAGAGAGGGGGAGCAGAGGGACAGGGGAGAGTAAGAATCTTAAGCAGGCTCCACACTCAGCTCAGAGCCGAGACTCTCACAGCTGAGATCACGATTTGAGCCAAAAACAAGAGTCAGACAGGACTGACTAAGCCACTCAGACGCAATGGTTTTTTTTGATACTCAAAATTTTTTAATTTTTATGAAGTCTGACTTGTGTATTTTTCTTGTTTTCTGTGCCTTTGGTGTCATATATAAGAAACCATTGCCAAATCTAAGGTCAAAGCTTTTGTCATATATTTTCTTCTAAGAGTTTAATTGTTCTAGGTCTCACATTTAGGTCCCTGATCCATTTTGATTTAATTTTTGTATGTAGTATTTGGTAAGGCCCCAACTTCATTACCTTGCCTGTGGATATCCAGTTTTCCCAACATTTGTTGAGAAACTGTCCTTTCCCCACTGCATGATCTTGGCATCCTTGTCAAAAATCATTTGACCATATATGTGAGGGTATGTTTCTGAGCTCTCTATTCTGTTCATTGGTGTATGTGTATATATCTGCCTTTATGCCAGTACCACATTGTTTTGATTACTATAGATTTGTACTAAGTTTTGAAATCAGGAAGTGTGAGTCCTCCAGTTTTGGTCTTTTTTTTTTTTTTTTTTTTTAAATCAAGATTATCTTGGCTTGAGATTGGTTATGAATTTTGAGATTCCATATGAATTTGGGGATAAGTTTCTGTTTCTGAAAAAAAAATAATTGAAATTTTGATATGGATTCCATTGAAGGATCTAAATTTTAATGTAGGAGTAAGAATTGTTTCTAGTTTCTCAATATGCATTTTGAGTTTACTGCTCACATTGCTTATTGGAAACTGTTTGCTTTTAACAGTTATATTTTTAGGACTAAACCTGTTAAAGCCAGACTTTCTTAGACTTAATTATGTCTTATCTGGTAGTGTTTGTCATGGCAACTCCTGAAATCTCACCTTTTAATTTTTCTTTGGGGTTAGATAGTACTCATTTTCTTTCTCTCTTTCTGCCTTTCTCTTTCTCTCTCTTTCTCTTCTTTCGTTCTTTCTTTCTTTCTTTCTTCTCTTTCTTCTCTTTCTTCTCTTTCTTCTCTTTCTAGACACAGAGAGAGGCAGAGACACAGGCAGAGGGAGAAGCAGGCTCCACACAGGAAGCCTGATGTGAGGACTCCATCTCAGGACCCCCGGGATCACACCCTAAGCCAAAGGCAGACATTCAACCGCTGAGCCATCCAGGCGTCCCTCATTTTCAATTAGATACTACATTCATTGGTCTAAGAGGAAGGTGTTGCCATCTTGGAAGAGAAGATGGTTGGAAGAGCTATGAAGTGATTGGAGAAAATGAAAGCATTGGAACTATTCATTGTGAGCAGCCATGTCCTGCAGGCCAACCTGTTTCTCTTACTTAGAAGAACCAATCTGAGCAGTTGTCAGCACTTCTAGAAACAATAAATCAGTCTCCTTTCTGAAAGCTTTCTTACTGGCATCAGGATTAAAGCTCAGTATATTCCTATGGCTTTCCTGGGTGCTTTTAGACTCACAATAAAATTTTCTCTTTCAGAATTTGGTGTTCACCTAGCAGAGCTGACCGTAGATCCCCAGGGAGCACTGGCAATCCGTCAGGTAAGTTCACACTGATTGGCCCAATTTATAAGTAATTTCCTTTTTTATCTGGTAGTGAAACTTTCTTATTGGAAAGAGAAAGAATAAGACTGATTTACAAATAACCTAGGATTTTGTACTAGATTTAGATACACCTCAAATGGGGATCCCTGGGTGGCGCAGCGGTTTGGCGCTTGCCTTTGGCCCAGGGCGCGATCCTGGAGACTCGGGATCGAATCCCACGTCGGGCTCCCGGTGCATGGAGCCTGCTTCTCCCTCTGCCTGTGTCTCTGCCTCTCTCTCTCTCACTGTGTGCCTATCATAAATAAATAAAAAATAAAATTAAAAAAAAAAAAGATACACCTCAAATGATATTAGGCCATATATATATATGATATATATATATGATATATATATGAAAAATCATATATATATATGATTTTTATATATGAAGAAAGTCTTTTTCTTACTGTACCACTTGGCTTATTCTCTTTGCAGCTGGCATCAGTCATTTTGAAGCAATATGTGGAAACTCACTGGTGTGCCCAATCAGAGAAGTTTAGGCCTCCTGAAACTACAGAAAGGGTAAGGAGAGGTATTTGATTAGTCTTCCTATAGAGATTTGAGGAGCTGTCTTAAGAAATTTAGGAGCGGTCTTCATTGTTTGACAACATGGGGCAATGAAAATACTAGGTAGAAAAGATTGATTCATAGCTGGCATTATGGGAAGCATGCTACAGGTAAGAGAGCTTGAGTATCAGACTGACATGTTCAAATTCCAGTTCTGCCTTTTTTTACTAGCTATGAAAATACCAGAAAAGCCTTTTAACTTCTAAGCTTCAATTTCCTAAATATCTAAAATTAGAATTAAAATTCCAACTTCAAAGAGTTGTTTGAAGATTAAATGAAATAATGTTTCTATTTAGTACAGCACTATGCAGCCATTCTGGATGCCCAAGAAATTTTGAGGTATAAGGTCTAGGGCAATGCTGTCCATTGGCACTTTCTGCAGTTATGCAAATATTCCGTATCTATTTTGTCTGGGGCAGTAACTACTGGCCACATATGGGTATTGAGCCCTTAAAATGTAGCTGATGAAACTGAGGAACTGAATTTTTTACTTCATTTCATTCTAAGTAATTTAAATTTAATAAAGGACCACAGGTAGCTGATGGCTGCTGTAATGGACAGCATAAGTTTAGGGATCACAGATGAACTCTGAATGATTTATCAAATTTGTGTATTGGAGTTTTTGATAGATACGCAGTATTTTGTGTGTATTGTTTTTCCAGCACATAAACTGGATAGAACTCTGCCAGTCGCTTATAACCTGATCTAATGGCAGGTGGGTTTTTCTCCTCTGCAGGCAAAAATTGTTATCCGGGAGCTATTGCCCAATGGGTTGAGAGAATCAATAAGTAAGGTGCGCTCCAGTGTGGCCTATGCAGTGTCAGCCATCGCCCACTGGGACTGGCCCGAAGCCTGGCCGCAGCTCTTTAACCTGCTCATGGAGATGTTGGTGAGCGGAGACTTAAATGCAGTCCATGGAGCCATGCGTGTGCTGACAGGTATCAGAAGTTTTTCCCTAGTGTTGGTACTGGGATCCCAAGAAAACTTACTAGAGGCTGCGGGATGGAATGGCTCAGACCAAAAGAACGGAAATTTATGGCTCTTCCCAATCCTCCTCCTCCCCCTAGGTTTTTGTTTTGTTTTGTTTTTTAAGAATTTATTTATTTATTCGTGAGAGACACAGGCAGAGGGAGAAGCAGTCTCCATGCAGGGAGCCTGACATGGGACTCGATCCCAGGTCTCCAGGATCAGGCCCTGGGCTGAAGGTGACGCTAAACCGCTGTGCCACCTGGGCTGCCCCTCCCCCTAGTTTTTATCTCCATGTCTATACTCCCACTCCCTTGACTCTGTCCAGGGAATTAAGTTGGTTAGGTATTTCTACTACTCTGAAAACCACTTAAGGATAGAGTAATTGCATAGTAGTTAAGGACTCAGATTTCAATTAATATTCTGGTTTTACCTTGACCCAGGTTACTTAGTCTCTTGAGCCTGAGTTTCCTTGTATCTAAAATGAAGATAGACCTGAAGGGGTCTTTTGGTAAGTTTAAATGAGCTAAATCTATAGAAATTATTTAGCATAATAACTGACATGAGGTAAGCACTCTAAATTTTAGCTATTGTAATTATCATTATATTAATTTTCAACTTAGTTCAAGGCAAATTTAAGAATAGTCAAAATTTTACAGGAATATAAGAAAGAAGTTAAAAACAGCATAGCTATATAATTCTGACCTTCATTTGGTTAAAACAGCATAGCTATATAATTCTGACCTTCATTTGGTCAAATTAGATAATGTAGAATTTAGTATCTCTTCTTTCTGTTCTAAGAAGGTAATAAAAATATTTGAAGAAAAATACTTTTAGTCTGAGGAGATTTGGTGAATATCTTGTCTAAGCTTGATTAATTTGTTAATTCCCAGAACCTGAATTTTCCAGTCTTGTGAGTTCTGCTCTGCTTCCTAACTAGATGAAGTCACTCCTGTTTTGCCTTCAAGGAATTACCTGGACATTAGCTGCCTCCTATTGATCTTTTAGAAGTTGTATTTCTCCTCAGTTTGTGAGGGGAGCTTGTGAAATGTTGGCCTATATCTTCTTTCTGTATGCCTGGCTAGCTTACCTGAAATGTATTCCTACCTAGTTATGAACACCATTTCTTCTTTTTCTTGACTCTCAGCTTATTGAACTTAGCATCTGATCCCATTTTTACTAATCCATGTTTTACTGATCAATTCTCTGTCCAAAAACAAATTCCTGATCTCCTTTTGTTTTAGACCTCCTCTTCCCAGGTCTTGGCTGCCTTTTTGAACTACCGCTTTATTCTTACTGATTATCTGTGATAGGTGCTTGGAGTATAGAGCAGACTTACCAAAAAGATGAAAACGTTTCTTCAGATTTTTACTTCCCTGCTTATTACTTTCCTTCTCTTGTATAACTCATTATTCAGATGATTTCATATTCCCCTCTCTGTGGAATCAAGCATCTAGGGTTCTTTATGTACAGCTTCATGGTACCAGAATATCAGATAACACATGTTTTCTACCAAGGAAAAAAAGCATGTTCCCCTCCAGTCTTCCAACCCAAAGTTCAGCTCTTTTAAAAACCCGAAGGAGAAAGGCAGTTGTACATTTATCGTAGTTGGATACTGTAGAACCATCATTGTGCTTGACTAAGGAAATCACTGTTCAGTGAGATCACTTTTCTGTCAGCCACAGGGAAAGAACTATGGGGGAAATGGGTATTGTTTTATATTGAAGTCAGCAGACATGGGATGGATAGCTGCCAACCTCCATTCCCAGATAGCTGTTTCACATATTTTCAAATGAGGATAGACAGTGTTCTCAGAACAGCAGCTCCAGCGTGCATGAAGATGGCAGGACATGGTGCATGGACAGGATCCCAGTAGGAGAATGAGACTGATTTTCCTTGGTTTTTTTTTTTTTTTTTTTTTTTTTTTTTTTTTTAAGATACTATATACTTTTTTAAGCCTTTAGTAAGCTTTCTGTTAAGCTTATCTATTTATAAATGAGAACTAACACTAATGATGTGAAGGAAATGCAAACATAGCAGCTAAGGATTAAAATATTTGACCACAGGTACAACTTTTTCTTTAGTGTCAAAAGAAGTTTGGAGATTGAGATATTTCCAGCGCCCCACACCTTTTCTGACTTGCTGAGTAACCTCAGAAAACTTACTTTGGGCTTGAGCTTATAGAGTGTTAATGAATTGAGACTACTAGGAAGGATTATAGGAGAGTAAAAAATGTGATTGAGCCCTTTATTAGTAGAATATGTTAAACTGCAATTTTGATAAAACTTGTTTTCATTAATATGCTATACATCACATTTGTTTGAACTAATTTCTTTGGATTTTGAATTTCTGAATGAAATAGAACACTCATTTTATTCAGAGCTCAGAATTTATTCTTCAGGAGGAAACCAAACTAGTAAAGAAGACTCAGTCTTGAATATTTGATCTTCATTTGACTTCTGGTGATTGATATTGCCCAGAATTTGTGGAGTATATTAACCTTGAAATGCTGACATGCATTTCCAGTTGTAGATCATCCTGAAAAGTGTCCCAGTGATTAGCTCCATTTCTACGGTGATAATGTGGAATTGCCAGGGAAAAGCAGTAGTTAAAGTGAACAAACAGTGGAACTCAAGAGCTTGTATTCCACAGATTAACATGCGAAACCCAGGGTCCTTCATGCTGTCTCAGTGCCTTATGCGGAAAGTAAAGAGAAAGACACAACCTTTATTTCCCTCACCTTCTTAAAGTCTCATTTCATGAATAGGTTGTTTTTTGCCACATTCATACGGTAGAAATCCCTTCTGTTCCGATGAGCAGCAGCCTCTGACTTCTCGGTCAGTAAATGTCATTCACTGGGAAGAGTAATGTATACAGAGTGGAGTTGAAGCCTAGTAAGTCTGCATGTATTTTATTATGTGCGTCAAAACATCTTGCCAAGGGAGAATATTGGAAATGGAAACCAAGGTAAGATGCCTCAAAGTGTACCTGGATATTGACGATCAGGCATAAATTACATTAATACAGGATTTCCCTAAGGTGACCTTACAAGGACTTTTACACAGCTCTTAAAGATTTTCTTTCAATGTGTTTTTTTCTTTCAATATTTATATAAGATTTTTTTTCTCGATCATATGTATTTTCCTTTATCTTTGTTGTTCTCTTTCCCCTTCTTCTTTTTTTTTTTTTCTCTTTCCCCTTCTAACAAATAATAATTCTTGCAACTTTTCCTTCCCCAGGATGAGACCACCAGGCCAATAATGTCTTTACCTGTACTGCCACTTCAGAGCAGTTTGAAAATTTTCCGCCTTACGTTTTTATAAAGCAGTATTTTTCTTACCATTTCGCTTTTCCTTTGTAGAATTCACTCGAGAAGTAACAGACACCCAGATGCCACTTGTTGCTCCTGTCATTCTCCCAGAGATGTATAAGATCTTCACGATGGCCGAGGTATGAAGTGTCTGCTCCAAGATCGGAGCAAGTAAGAGCTGCTCAGATACTGGTCAGCCTCCACAGGTCATGAGGGAGACTGTTGTTTTTGCTGCCAGTCCCCAAATCTGGAGGCTATAACTGACAGAGATCTGAGTTTGGATTAACCTTAGATCTTTCACTTAATGAGCACAAGGGGGGATCCCTGGGTGGCGCAGTGGTTTGGCACCTGCCTTTGGCCCAGGGCGCGATCCTGGAGACCCGGGATCGAGTCCCACGTCGGGCTCCCGGTGCATGGAGCCTGCTTCTTCCTCTGCCTATGTCTCTGCCTCTCTTTCTCTCTCTCTTTGTGTGACTATCATAAATAAATAAAAAATTTAAAAAAATAAATAAATAAGCACAAGGGCCAGGCTTTGGTAACAGAATGAAATAGCATCTGCATTATTTCTTCACATATCTCCTTCCTCCTGGCATCCTGCAACCCTGTGCTGCCTCTAGCCTCTCGTTGAGGTGGCCACCTAAGCTTGTTCACCTCAGGTAAATGTGTGCAAGGACCCTATAACTGCATTACCCATAATAGACCAATAATATATATACAGTATAAACTATGAGTGCCTGATGGGTAATGTTTTAACCTCCCTACTCTTCTCTGCTGCCAGCCAGCGGTCTGTGTTTGGAAAAAATACATTGACTGTTTTGAGATTTCAAGCAGCACCCTGCGTAATATTTTTAATAGAATGAGCTCACAGAGGCCTACGTATAAGGCTAATTCCACTGAGTTCTAACATTTTGCTAGCTTTTATTCTCTGAATTACAGGAGAAATCTGTCCTGGATATGAGTAGATGATGTTTTCCATCTCTCTAGGGAAGCCAATCCCATGTCAGTATTTAGAAGTGGTAGTTTTTCTTCTAGTCACGGATAATGCAGACACAGACATGCCTATCTCATGGCTATGCTGTAACTTTTTGCAGGTGTATGGTATTCGAACCCGTTCCCGAGCAGTGGAGATTTTTACCACTTGTGCCCATATGATCTGTAACATGGAGGAACTAGAAAAGGTAAAGGAAGCCTTTGGGTCAGTAACAGACTTCATGCTTAAAAATCTCTACGCCTTCCGTTAGAGACAGAGCAGTGACTCATTTCATTTCCGTAGTACCAGAATGCACCCCGATTTAGTGTTATGGATGCATTTAGCATTTTGACTTCATTTTTCATTTGTATGTAGTTTAGTTTCCTTTTGTTTGAACCTTATTTCTTCAACCACCTTATCCTGGATCTTTTCCTATGAGCCATCGCCCAGAACTTCACTGATCTCTTATGGCCCTCTCACATGAGACACCAACCCCTGTCATTCAGAAGCAGTTTTGAAAAGTGGTCTATATAAGAAGGCTATGGTGAGGAACAGAAAGTGTCATAGAAGGAAACATGAAACCTTGCGTAACACCTCCAGTGACTTTATGGCTGCACTTTTCTGATTAGAACCCGCACCAGAAGAAATCTTTAGATGCGTCAGATCTGTGTTTCAGTATTTGATGTGTGCCTTAATGCACTGATTAGCGCTATATCCATAGCGCTATATCCACTGTTGACTTTGGTTTCTGTTATTAGGGTGCAGCCAAAGTTCTGATCTTTCCTGTGGTGCAGCAGTTCACAGAGGCCTTTGTTCAGGCCCTCCAGATTCCAGATGGCCCCACATCTGACAGTGGGTTTAAGATGGAAGTCCTAAAGGTAAACATTTACTACCATTGAGATACTTAGAGTTTTGGAAGATGGTCTGAAATCTTTGGCTTTTCCTCCTATATCACATGTAACTCTTAGCTCTTTCTCTTTGTGATTTCTTAGGCAGTGACAGCCCTGGTGAAAAACTTCCCAAAGCACATGGTTTCCTCCATGCAGCAGATTCTACCTATTGTTTGGAACACCCTAACTGAGAGTGCAGCTTTATATCCTTTTCAGAAAGCTTAAGGGACCTGCTACCACCCGTAGTCGGGAATCTAGCATTAGGTCTTGCATTCATGTGGTTCCACTTTTTTAAATGAATTTTTTAAAATATCTACTCTTAGGGTTGGAATGTTTGACATTCCCTTGTAGAACATATATAAAGCAGACTCCAAATTCTGTTTCTTTACTCTTCATCATACTTATGTGAGGACAGAAGTAAATTACACAGAGGAAGTTGAAGATCCTGTGGATTCTGATGGTATGTAGTTTATCTACTCCTAACAGATATACCGCTTAGGGAGGAAAGGGATCTAGGAAAGGAAGAAGCCAGAGACAGGAAAAGAACCATAACATAGAGGCTTCACTCTGTTCAGTGAGTTTTCTAGTTGAGTTTCCTTTCAGTGTATTAGGTATGGGGAAATGGGACACTGGAAATCTCTAATCTGTTCCTCAAAGGCATTTGCACAGATCTCATAAAATAGACTTTCTGAGTTGAAAGAGCTACCTCAAAGGCCTGCTTCTTTCTGGCAGATGATGATATTTTCATTTCTGTTTTAATAATTTTAGATATTTCAAATCAAAAATAGGCTAGAAAATATATTCAGTGTTTCTGATTCTTTTACTTGAAAAACCAAATATTTAGTATTCTCAAAGTTCCTTTCTTTGACTCCTTAGCTCCCCTCTTCTGTTTTCTTGGGAATAATAATCAGCAAGTACTTTAAATATTCATTAATTTCCAAAGATAATGTAGTTCATTTCCAGCAGCTGTGCTTTCTTGTCATTAAAATCTTCTCTTGTGTATTTCCTATAGGTGAAGTCCTGGGCTTTGAAAATCTTGTCTTTAGCATTTTTGAGTTTGTCCATGCTCTCCTAGAAAATAGCAAATTCAAAAGCACCGTTAAGAAAGCCTTGCCTGAGTTGATTTACTATATAATCCTGTACATGCAGATCACTGAGGAGCAGGTAAATGATATTTGGGAGGTAGTTACCAGCTTGTTTTGGGAAAGTGCAACTTGAATGTGAGATCTAGGTCAAATGAACAATTTTTATTTCTAAAAATAGACACTAGAAGAGTAACTTCATGTGAAGTTCTAGGAAAGCTTTGATACCACTTTAATGCCAAAATCTCTGGGTGTTGCCGTTTATTAACTCCAATATTAGGTAATCAGACTCTGAGAATACTTTTAGCTCCAGAGTACTGCTAACCAAAGACAATGGTATCTAGAAGAATCTGTTCCTTCCCTATAAATACTGACTCTTAAACCGAGATCATTAGCCTGGTTGGTGGGTCAGTAGACCAGAAAAGAACATTAAACAAAATAAGATAATGCCTCTTTTATATAAACAGCACAAGAATCGACATAATTTTCACATTAAATATTCCATGATACCTAATATATTCGGAAAGTTGATCTGTCCGAAGTAATAGCTAATGAAAGGTAGCAGAGAACTAGTAATCAGCCATATTCTAAGTGTTTACTAGAGAGGAATAACTTTTGCTACTTACCTTGATAAAGGATTTGCTTCTCTACATCAAAAAGAAAAGACTTTGAGGCTAGAGTTCTGTTCAAGATAAAAACAAAAGGTTGAAATCTTCCTATGTGTGTGGATGAAAAAAAGGAACATATAAACCAGATTGGCAGCCTCACAAAGACCTAACTTCATCATCCTTTCAGATTAAAGTATGGACGGCCAACCCCCAACAGTTTGTAGAAGATGAGGATGATGACACTTTCTCCTATACAGTTAGGATTGCAGCTCAAGACCTATTGCTGGTAAGTGGGTTCCCTTGATACTTCAACCAAAAAACCCTAATCAGGGCAGCCCGGGTGGCTCAGCGGTTTAGCGCCGCCTTTGGCCCAGGGTGTGATCCTGGAGACTTGGGATTGAGTCCCATGTTAGGCTCCCTACTTCTCCCTCTGCGTCTCTGCCTCTCTGTGTGTGCGTCCCTCATGAATAAATAAATAAAATCTTAAAAAAAAAGAAAAAAGAAAAAACCCTAATCAGTCACTTGAGCATTCCCTCTTCTTTCTAGACCTCTAACCCAAGTTGAACAGTGTTATTGAGTAACTATCTTAGGCTTCTTTGAGGATAACAAGAGAGCATCTCAAATGAAGTTTGAGACTCAGGAATTCCAAAGTCACTGGTACTGGTTTTGGTTTATAAGTAAATATTAGATGTAAAAATTGTGCAGAGTATAAAGTGTTCTAATGAGTAAGTGTAGTTGAATCAGGGACATTCAGTTTAATCCACTCTTAAGCCAGAATCTGTAGCACAAACCAGATGTTGCCAAACTTTTTTTTTTTTTTTTTTTTTAAGATTTTATTTATTTATGCATGAGAGACACAGGCAGAGGGAGAAGCAGGCTCCATGCAGGGAGCCCGACGTGGGACTCGATCCCGGGTCTCCAGGATCACACCCTGGACCGAAGGCAGCGCCAAACCGCTGAGCCACCCGGGCTGCCCTGATGTTGGCAAACTTTAAAAAAAAATTAGTTTGCTGAGAGATGAACATCCAAACATCTACTATTTTCTTTGGCTCTGACTAGAGCATGGAATTGTCCCTAGGCTGAAGGTCTGTGGAGAAGCTGCCTTTTGCTATCTGTTGGGTGGGAGGTTGTTCTCATTATTAGTGAACACTTCTCATTATCCTTCAGTATTTCTAAGGCACCTAGGAAAGATTACACTAAGTTTCAATTTGTAAATTAGCCTTTTATTTCTATAGTCAGACTCCCAGAGAATAAATAATCTAGTCCATTGTCATCTGAAGTTGAATCTATCATTGCTCACTGACAATCTGCTCATTCTAGCGAAAGGGAGCTTTACATTTTGTTAGCTTTTCAGTGCCTAGGCAATGCAGAAATGTAGATAGTACTTTAATTCCATTAAAGACCCTGAACTAATAGGGGTTGTATTTTTAGTACACTTAATCAGGGCTTAGCATGTACATATGAAAGAGTTTGAACCATTGAATTAGCAATCATATTTTCAGTTTGCAATTAAAATGGGTTTAATGGGCAGCCCCGGTGGCGCAGCGGTTTAGCGCCACCTGCAGCCCGGGGTGTGATCCTGGAGACCCAGGATCGAGTCCCACATTGGGCTTCCTGCAGGGAGCCTACTTCTCCCTCTGCCTGTGTCTCTGCCCCTCTCTTCGCTCTCTCTGAATGAATAAATAGATAAATCTTTAAAAAATAAAAAAAATAAAAATAAATAAAATGGGTTTAATTTGCACAAACAGATTTATAGCCCCTTCCCTCTCTTCTCAGGCTGTGGCCACTGATTTCCAGAATGAGAGTGCAGCAGCCCTGGCTGCTGCAGCCACTCGCCATTTACAAGAAGCTGAGCAAACCAAAAACAGCGGCACTGAACACTGGTAAGAGTGAGCAGCAGATACTTAACTTAAGGACACATTCTGGGTATCAGAGCTGAGAATCAAATTCTTGCTTTGAATCACATGTTTTAAAGCAGTTCCTCCCAACCTTAAAATAATCGGTTAAGATGCTTTTATTTTACCCCTTAATTTAAAAATCCTTGGAAGGAAGGATTTTACTTTTACTTTGTTTTTAGTTAGAAAAATCTGTTAATCTTCATTTTGCTGATTTCAGCTCTAGATTTAGATTGAAAGAGCAGATAAATGGCTTTTTTGGGTCAGACTGTGCTAGAATGCCCTTGGATGTTTCTTCTTCGCTCAGGTGTTTATCTTTTTGGTAGTGTAGTTTGTTTTACCACACTATGGTATCACTTTTGCAGGTGGAAGATACATGAGGCATGCATGCTTGCCCTCGGCTCAGTGAAGTCCATCATCACTGACAGTGTGAAGAATGGCAGGATCCATTTTGACATGCATGGGTTCCTGACTAATGTCATCCTTGCAGACCTCAACCTTTCAGGTATGTTTCAGCACAATGCCAGGATTCTAAAAGATCTTTAGACTTACCAGCTCAGTTATATTGTTCACTTAGATGGGTAAACCAGGTATTCATGTGTCCTTTGGGTGAAAATTCTTTCCATGCTAGAGCTCGAACTCATCTGAACCTCTAAAATAGCCTAGAGACCTTGGTTCAAGTTCTACCAGCTATGACAGATTTCCACATTTATAATTTCTCTACACTGTTCATGTTTCCTTCCAAATCAGTGCTCACATTTATGGCTGGTTTTGGCATTTGTTTTTGGGGGTGCAGGATTTGGGTTTTCTTTCTTTTTTTTTCCCCCCTAAATTTATTCAGGAGAGACACAGAGATCTCTCAGGCAGAGACATAGACAGAGGGAGAAACAGGCTCCATGCAGGGAGCCTGACATGGGACTCAATCCCAGGACCCTGGGATCATGCCCTGGGCCAAAGGCAGAGGATCAACCACTCAACCACTGAGCCACCCAGGTGTCCCTGGTTTTGGTATTTGAATAGGATGCAAATTTTGTTGCTATATCTTGGGAACTTTGGGTGGAGTTCTGTCGTTATTAAGTCTAAAATACTTTCAGGTGGTTTGTGTCAGGCTCATTCTTACTGTTTGTTTCCTGTCATTACTCTCAAACTTTATTCTTGGACAATATCCAAATAATTAACATGTTTCATTCTCATGTCCATATTAGCTACTTGCCTTTAAAGAAAAAAAAAAAAAAAAGAAGTTGGCCCTGCTATATGAGACTGTTTTCTCCAGCAATGCAGAGCAGTACTAACAATCATCATCTATTTGACATCTTTAGCTATGTTGCTTCTGCCCATGCTATGCCTTGTTCTCATCCATAGACCTCACCCCCCATTACAAAAGGCCATCTTTGCTTTCTCCAAGTACGTAAATCATGGGACTTCTCCAAGTATGTAACTCACGGGACATTTGGCATTATTTGCTCCATTCTCAATCCATTCACTTGCCTCTTGCTCATAAGCTAGCCCTTTAAGTAGCCAGAGCCATTTGAAAACATTCTACCCTGATTTGAAATAGGTAATCTGTTCTAGGATATCTCCTGATGTCCTTTCCTCTCTGAATCACAAAATTAAAATGGTTGAACTTCCAGAACTTAGGCCCATTGGGAATATCCTTTTTTTACTCTGCACTTACCTTATGCTGATGAATAGGTTTTCTTTCTCATGTTAGACTATCGGGTCTCTGAACGTAGGAACCCCGTCTAATACCTGTTTGTATCCCACAGTGTCTTGCATGTAATAGGCACTTCATAATTATGTGTTGAATGAAAGTGCTGGAATATCTCAAACCCACCAATATATTTTTTGTAGAATTTACCCTTGTAAAGAACCTTCAAAACTTCATGGAGACTTAAGAATATTTACTATTGAGACTGGGAGAAAGTTTAACATATAGCATTTATTATCCTGCCAATAGCTAAAAGCTTTTCTTTACCAGCCATTTTCAAACTTTCTGGTGTCAGGATCCCTTTACACTTTTAAAAATGATCACAGATTTTGCTTTGAATTTTATGTATCACTATTTAACATATTAGAAAGTAAAAGCTTGAGAGGTTTTGAGGCACCTGGGTAGGTTAGATGGTTAAGCATCCAACTCGATTTTAGCTCAGATCATGATCTCAGGATCATGAGATTGAGCCCTGCATCTGGCTCCAGTACACTGGATGTGGAGTCTGCTTAAGATTCTCTCTTTCTCTCACTCTGCCCTTCACCCTCCCCTTCTCTTAAATAATAAATCTGAGAATTGTCTAAAATACAGGAAATGCAAGCCTACATTTCATTAGCTGCCAGAGCCACGGTGTCACACATCAGATCACCTCTGTTAAACACTGTACACTTAAGAAAGAATGAGAATGACAAAGATGGATCATATCTTGGTATCACTATGAAAGTTTTAACTTTGGGGACTCCCAAGAGTCAGTGGACCATACTTTAAGAACTGCTATTCTGTATTATATAAATGAGCATGTAATTATATGACTGGCACAGGTTATTAGGTTCTGTTCAGTAATTCTCACCAACTGCATGTTTACTTTACAAGTAACTAAGTTAAGCCCTGTGACAGGCTGAATTAAGTATTATAGTCTGTCTTCAGGCAACTTATAGTAGGCCAGTGGGGGAGGGTAGTCATCATTACACAGGTGGCTGGAATATCCAACAAAACATGTAAGAAAGCTAAAGACATAGGATTATGGTAGCACAGAGATAGTTAGGATTGCTTCAGCCCAAGAGATCAGTTAGATTATGCAAGTAGAGGTGAATGTTTTGGCTTATAAACAAAGCACAGAAATAGCAAGGTAAAATGTGAGTTGCTGGGAGGGAGGGGTGTGTGCTTGAGTTTAGAAGGCATAAAAGGAAATCATCAATAATGCTAAAGTTACTGATCATAGGGGGCCTTGAATATAATGCTTACCTAAAATGGTCTCTATTTGGTAGATTATAGAATTTATTGACAGATACCACATAAAAGAATAACAACTATAATTTATAATGTTCAGTAATGGCCTAAGATTAGAAAAAAATTGGTAAAAAAAAAAAAAAAAAGAAGACATTTAGAGGACTAAGTAATAGTGCAAGTAAAGAATGATGAGAGCTAGGGATGGGAATGAAGGAGATAAGTCTTTTTAACCTAAGAATACTCAAGATCTGGGATGGCTGGGTGACTCAGTGTTTGGGACACCTGGGTGGCTCAATGTGAGCATCTACCCTCAGCTCAGGTTGTGATCCCAGAGTCCCAGGATCAAGTTCCACATGGGGCTCACTACAAGGAGCATGCTTTTCCTTCTGCCTGTGTCTCTGCCTCTCTCTGTGTCTCTCATTAATAAATAAAATCTTTAAAAAAAAAAATATTCACGATCTGCTTTGCAGCAAATAGTGAAAAGTGAAACTGGGAAAATGATTCTGTACCATAGATTACACATTTGCTTTTATCTGATAGGATCATCCTTTTTCCTTAATTAAGTTGTATATATTATGTAGTATCCAGTTACTGTGACAAGTTGAGGATGGAGGTGGGAAGGAGGAAGGGCAAGTAACAGAAACTTTTATTGTCTAACCCCTAATTGCTCTTTTTTCCTCCCAGTGTCTCCTTTTCTCTTGGGCCGAGCACTTTGGGCTGCCAGTCGGTTCACTGTTGCTATGTCCCCTGAATTGATCCAGCAGTTTCTACAGGCAACAGTTAGTGGTCTTCATGAGACACAACCCCCATCGGTTCGAATTTCTGCCGTGAGAGCCATCTGGGGGTGAGTACACCACCTTAGGGTGATAAGAGCTATTTTAAGAGAAAATTACTCAGAGTAGAAGTCCCAGACATCATTTGGCCAGTGGATTATGTTGCTTGGAAATTTCTGACGAAGATCGCCTACCAAATGGCAAATGGGCAGGAAAAAAAACATGTCAAGAACATGGCTTCTTTGAGTCCCAGATATATCCTGTTCCCTTTTGTTCCTTATTCCTTTAAAATTCATTCCTGCTCTGGAAACAGCTAGACCAACTCCCCTTCTTAGAAAAGTGAAGAACCAAGAGATAAATAACATACATAGGATTATACAGTGAAGAATTATAGAAGCAGGATTAGAGCCCACATCATTTTGTTGATTGATAACTCTGTTTTAGACACTAAATTTGGGATAATGTGGCCTAGTAACGGTGCTTATTTTTTCCCAGTTTTACCTCTCTTTTTCACAGCTAGTATACTAGTGGCTCAACTAGTCATTTATTTATATTCCTACCAAGATCAGAGGGAGCATTGTTGTTTTAAGTAACATTTTAAACTTCAAACTTAGAAGTCTCAGTTGAATCCTAAAAACTACCTAAAATCCTAAAAATACAAAATTCATCTTCTACCTACTGGCTCTGTCTTCTTAACCTCTTGAAGCAGAGATTGAGATGTTGTGTATTATTATGTATGTCTTTAGAAAGTATTGAGGTCAAATAATTAAGCAGGATGGCTGAATAAGATGCCCCTTGTTTGTATCCCTCCCTCAACAATATGTTGGCATCTGTTGATGGACAACATTGCTTTTGTGGGAGCTGTGAGACCCAGAGAAGAGACTATGAAACCTCCGTGCTGTCCAAGAACAAGGAGAACCATTTTGAGAAGACAGGCCCATACCCAATGACTGATACGCCAACCCTAGTCCTGGCTGTAGCCCCAGACATCGCTCCATGCTCTTGAGGGCTTGGCTCCTGCCCTAGTTGGCTTGGATTCTATCACCAGCACCACACATCAAGTATCTGGAAGGATCTTACCCAACTGGGTGTTGGAGAATAGGAATACAGACCTAAGTCCCATCTGCAGACCTTGGAGTAGCCCATGAACTGGTTCCACCCCCTCTCAGCTGTAGTCCAGGAGAGAACACAGATTAAGAGAATCACCCATGGATGAGAGAGCCTTCATGGAAGTCCAGGAGTCCAGCAGAAAGATTCCAGCATAGCACTGGAGCCAAAAAATCCAAGACTGGACACTTTAAAGGGGGTCAGTCAGTAAAGACTGGAAGGAGTAACTTACTTCAAATGTGAAAACAGCAACACAAGAAAGACTTTAAGGAACATGAAAAATCAAGGAAATGTGATAACACAAAAGGAGCATAATTTTCTAGTAACTGACTCAAACACAGAGATCTGAGATAAACCTAATAAAGAATCCAAATAGCTATTTTAAGGAGCTCAGTGAGCTATAAAAAACAAAATTCAGCGATCCCTGGGTGGCGCAGCGGTTTGGCGCCTGCCTTTGGCCCAGGGCGCGATCCTGGGGACCCGGGATCGAATCCCATGTCGGGCTCCCGGTGCATGGAGCCTGCTTCTCCCTCTGCCTATGTCTCTGCCTCTCTCTCTCACTGTGTGCCTATCATAAATAAAAAATAAAAAATAAATAAAAAAAAAATTCAGTGAAATCAGGAAAACAATATATACACAAAGTGAGAATTTAAAAGAAATAGAAATCATGAAAAAGAACCAAGCAGAAATTCTAGAGGTGAAGAATGCAACGAATAAAATAAAAAATGGAACAGAGACCATCGAGAGTAAAACAACTCAAATGGAAGAAAAAAGCCTGTATAATAGAAGACAGGATGTTAGAAATTATCCACTTGAAGGCAAGGAATAAGAAATGAAAGAGAATGAAGAAAACCTATGTGAATTTTAGGAAACCATTAGGAGAAACCATCTGTGAGTTATTGGAGCTCTGGAAGGAGAAGGGAGATAGAAGCCAACAGAAAGCTTACTTAAATAATGTCTGAGAACTTCCTAAAGCTGAGGAGAGATTGTACATCCAAGTTCATGAAGCTAATATTTCACTCCAAAATTTCAATTCAAAGTTATCTCCAACATAATAAAACTGTCTAAACTCAGATGGCTTTGGGATGCCTGGGTGGCTCAGTGGTTGAGTGTCTGCCTTCAGCTCAGGTCATGATCCCGGCGTCTTGGGATCGAGTCCTACATCATTCTCCCCCTCAGGAAGCCTGCTTCTCCCTCTGCCTGTGTCTCTGCCTCTCTGTGTGTGTCTCTCATGAATAAATAAAATCTTTTTAAAAAATAAAATCAGATGGCTTTTAAAGCAGCAAAAGAAAAACATTTCTCTCATATAAAGGAATACCTATAAGACCATCAGCTGATATTGCAGCAGAAAACCTTGCAGGCCAGGGGAGAGTGGGGTGGTATATTTAAAGTGCTGAAAGTAGAAAATGTCAACCAAGAATACGTGGCAAAGATGTTCTTTAGTCTCCCAGTCAAACCTTAGGGAATTCTTCACTTACAGGAAATACTGAAAGGAATTCTTCAAGCTGAAATGAAATCAAAACGTGAAATATACAACACATTGGTAAAGATAAGTATAAAAACATTCAGAATTCTCTTAACGCTGTAATCTGGCATTGTGTTAACCATTTAACTCTAAAGGACAAAAGTATTGAAAGTAACTACCTAAATTTGTTAATGAATATACAATATAAAAAATTAAATTATGACATTAAAAAATTAAATTGTGACATTAAAAACATAAAAGAGAGGGAATAAAGGGTAGAGCTTTTGTAGAGAAAGTTATCAGTGTGAAATAAACTGTTATATCTGTAAATGTTTTATGTAAGCCTCACAGTAACCACAAAGCAACAATCTACAATAGACAACAGGATCAAAGGATTCCACTGTGGGAAGTCATAAATTCACAAAGACAGCAAGAGAGAAAGAAAGGATCAAGGGAACTTCAGAAGAGCCAAAAAACAGTAAGATGGTATTAGTAAATACCAATCAAAATTACTTTTTTTTTCTTTTTGAGTAGGCTCCTTGCCCAATGTGGAGCCAGCCCAGCACGCTGCTTGAACTCAAGACCTGAGCTGAGATCAAGAGTTGGACGCTTAACTGACTGAACCACCCAAGTGCCTCTCAAAAATTACTTTAAATATAAATGGATTTAAATCTCTAATCAAAAGTCAAGAGTAGCTGAATGGATTTTTTAAAAAGACCCAACTTAAATGCTGCCTATAAGAGACTCACTTCAGGATACACATCCTCAAAGTGAGGGTTGAAAATCTATTCCATGCAAGTGGAAAGAAAAACAGAACAAGGGTAGCTGTATTTTTATCAGGTAAAATCGACTGTAGGTCAAAAGCTGTACAAGAGACAAAAAAAGTTATGTAATGAAAAAGAGGTGAATTCATTAAAGAGATATAACATTTGTAAACATATGTACATTTGGCATTGGAGCACCAATATATATTAAACCAATACTAACATCTGAAGGGAGAAATAGACAATACATTAATAGTAGGGGACTTCAATAATGCACTTTCAACAGTGGATAGATCAAACAGAAATCAATAAGGAAATATTAGACTTGAGTTATATTTTTGACTAAATGGACCTGATAGACATAAACAGACTGTTCCATCCAGTAGCAGAATACATGTTCTTCTCAAGCACACACACAACATTCTCCAGGAAGGATCATGTGTTAGGTCACAAAACAAGTCCTAGCAAACTTAAGATTAGAATCATACCAGTTGTGCAGCCCAGGTGGCTCGATGGTTTAGCGCCTACCTTCGGCCTGGGGCATGATCCTGGAGTCCCGGGATCAAGTCCCACATCAGACTCCCTGCATGGAGCCTGCTTTTCCCTCTGCCTGTGTCTCTGCCTCTCTCACTCTGTGTCTCTCATGAATAAATAGACAAAATCTTCAAAAAAAAAAAAATCATACCAGTTGTCTTTTCTAATTACAGTGAAGTAACAGTAGAAATCAATTATAGGAGGAAAACTGGAAAATTCACAAATAGATGAAAATTAAACAACATGCTCCTAAATAACCAATTGAAAAAGAAATGAAAAGTAAAATAGAAAAACACCTTGAAACAAAAATGGACACCTACCAAAACTTATGAGATGCAACAAAATCCGTTTTAAGAGAGAAGTTAAAAAAGAGAGAGAGAGAGAAGTTTATAAAGATAAATCTCTAAGAAAAAAATGGAGGGGGGCTCCCTGGGTAGCTCAGTCAGGTAAACATCTGCCTTTAGCTCAGGTCATTATCCCTGAATGGGGAACCTGCTTCTCACTCTCCTTCTGCTGTTCCCCCTCTTGTGTTCTCTCTGTCAAATAGATGGATAAAATCTTGAAAAAAAGGGGGGGGGGGATCTCAAAAATTTAACTTTATATCTCAGGAACTAAAAAAGGAAGATCATAAGCCCAAAGTTAACAATAGGAAGATCAGGGATCCCTGGGTGGCGCAGCGGTTTGGCGCCTGCCTTTGGCCCGGGGCGCGATCCTGGAGACCTGGGATCGAATCCCACGTCGGGTTCCCTGCATGGAGCCTGCTTCTCCCTCTGCCTGTGTCTCTGCCTCTCTCTCTCTCTCTGTGTGACTATCATGAATAAATAAATAAAATCTTTAAAAAAAAAAAAAAAAAAACAATAGGAAGATCAGAGCAAAAATAGAGACCAGAAAAACCACAGAAGAGACCAATAAAGCTAAAAGCTGTGTATTTTGAAAACAAAACTGACAAACTCTAGGTAGACTAAAAAGAAATGAGAGAAGACTCAAATATAAAACCAGAAATGAAGGGCACCTGGGTGGCTCAGTTGAGTAAGCTTCTGGTTCTCAGATCAGGATTTCCGGGTGGTGAGATCAAGACCTGAATCGGGCTCTGCACTCAGCAGGGAGTCGGCTTGAGGATTCTCTCTCTCCTCTGCCCCTCCCCTCCTTGCACATGTATGCATGCCCTCTCTCTCTAAAATAAATAAATGAATCCATTTTAAAAATCAGAAATGAAAGAAGAGACATTCTGATACCACAGAAATGCAAAGGACCATAAGAGACTACTATAAACAGTTATATGCCAACAAATTGGATAACCTAGAAGAAATGGAGAAATTCCTAGAAACATACAGCTTACCAAGGCTATTCGAATCATGAAGAAAAACCATTAACAAGTAAGGATATTAGATCAGTAACCAAAAACCTCCCATAAAAGAAAAGCCCAGGACCAGATGATTTCACAGGTGAATTCTACCAAACATTTAAAGAATTAATACCAATCCTTGCTCAGACTTTTCCAAAGAAACTGAAGAGGAGGGAGCACTTCCAAACTCATTTTATGAAGCCAGGATTACCCTGATTCCAAAACCAGACAAAGATAGCATAAGAAAAATGAACTACAGGCCAACATCCCTGATGAATATAGATGCAGAAATCCTCAACAAAATATGAGGAAACCAAAATCAATGGTACATTAAAAGGATCACAATTATGATCAAGTGGGATTTATCCCTGAGAAACAAGGATGGTTCAACATACATAAACCAATAAATGTGATTTATCACTGAATGGAATAAAAAATAAAAATCATTATTAACTCAGTAGATTTAGAAAAAAATCGTTTGACAAAATTCAGTATCCATTCATGATAAAAACTCTCAACATAGTGGGTATAGTAGGAACACACCTTAACACAATAAAGACCAACTATGACAAACCTACAGCCAACCCCATACTCAACAGGGAAACCCTGGAAATTTTTCCTTTAAGAGCAAGGGTAAGACAAGGATGTCCACTCTCACCATTTCTATTTAACCTGGTAATGGAAGTTTTAGCTAAAGCAGTTAGGAAAGAAAAGGCATCCAAATTGGAAAGGAAGACATAGAATTGTCCCTGTTTGTAGTTGATGTGGTTTTATATATAGAAAACCCTAAAAACTCCATCAAGGAGCTATTAGAACTAATAAATGAATACAATAAACTTTCAGGATACAAAATACACAAAAATCAATTGAATTTCTAATAATGAACTTTCAGAAAATTTTAAAACAGTGCTGCTTATGATTACATCAAAAACAATAACAAGCATAAATTTAACCAGGTAGATAGAAGATGTGTACACTGAAGAGGCGCCTGAGTGGCTCCGTCAGTTAAGCATCTGACTTTGTCTTGGATGATGATCTCAGGGTCCTGGGACTGAGTCCCACATCGGGAGTCTATTTATCCCTCTCCCCTAGCCCTTTCCCCCATTCTTTTGTGCATTCTCACGCATGCGCGCGCATTCTCTCTCTCTCTTTCTCTCTCTCTCTCTCTCCAGTGAATAAAATGTTTAAAAAAAGGTCTGTATACTGAAAACTAGAAGACACTGAAGAAATGTCTGTTTCTGAGACATTGAAGAAAACACAAATACGGTGGAAAGATAATTCCATGTTCATGCATTAGAAGAATTGATATTATTAAAATTTTCACACTCCTGAAAACAACCTAAGATTTGGTACAATCCTATTAAAAACTCATAGTGGCATTTTTCACAGAGCTAAAACAGTCTTAAAAATTTGTATGGAATCACAAAAGACCCTAAATGGTCAGAGCAATCTTGGGAAAGAAGAACAAAACTGGAGGCTTCACACTCCCTGATTTCAAATTGTGTTACAAAACTATAGTTATCAAAGCAGTGTGGTGTTGGCATAAAACAGATACATAGATCAGTGGGACAGAATGCAGAGCCAAGAATAAATGCACACATATATGGTCAATTTATAACAAAGGAGCCAAAAGTATACAATGGGAAGAGAATAGTTTCTTGAAGGAATGGTGTTGGGAAAACTGGTCAGCCATACGCAAAAGAATGAAACTGGACTCCTATCTTACACCAAAATCAAATCAGAATAGATCAAAAAAAATTGAACACAAAACCTAAAATCATGAAACTCCTAGAAAAAAACATAGAAGTTAAGATCCTTGTTACTGTTTTTGGCAGTGATTCTTTTGAGTTTGACACCAAGAACAAAGGCAACAAAAGCAAAAATAAGTGGGACTACATCAAGCTGAAAAGCTTTTGCACAGTAAAGGAAACCATCAACAAAATGAAAAGGCAACCTACAAAATGGGAGAAAATATTTGTAAATCATTTATCTGATAGGGGATTAATATTCTAAATATATATATGAAAAAATCTCAATGCCAAAACAATCCAGTTAAAAAATGGTAGAGGAACTGAATATACACTTTTCCAAAGAAAACCTATGTGGCCAACAGGTAAATGAAAAGGTGTTCAACATCTCTAATTATCAGGGAAATACATATCAAAACCACAGTGAGATAACACCTCACACATGTTAGAATGGCTGTTATCCAAGAGACAAGATAACAAGTATTGATGAGGATAGAGAAAAAGGAACCCTTGTGCACTGTTGGTGCTATAAATGTATATTGATTGGGAAAGTAAAACAGTATGGAGCCTCCTCAAACAATTTAAATAGAACTACCATTTCATCTGACAATCCCACTTTTGGGGAAATATCCAAAGGTCATGAAAACAGGATCTAGAAGAGCGAGCACTCCCATGTTCACTGCTTGTTATTTATAATAGCCAACATATGGGAACCTAAGTGGGTGTCAGCAGATGAAGGAATAGAGATGTGGTACACATATGCAATGGAATATTATTCAGCTGTGAGAAAGAAGGAAATCCTGCTATTTGCAACAACCCGCATGGATCTTGAAGGCATAATGCTAAGTGAAATAAACCATACAGAGAAAGACAAATACTGCATTGTATCACTTATATCCAGAACCTAAAATTAAAAATCAATTCATTAAAAAAGAGAACATTGGGGCACCTGGGTGGCTCAGTTCAGAGTATCTGACTCTTGATTTCAGCTTGAGTCATGATCCTAGGGTCTTGGGATTGAGCCCGATGTTGGACTCCAGGTTTAGCATGGTTTCTACATGTCCCTCCCCCCTCTGCTCCTCCCCCCTGCTCATGCATGTTTGCTCTCACATCTCTCTCTCTCTCAGTCTCTCAAATCTTAAAAAAAAAAAAAAAAAAGTTGCTGGAGGGTGGGGATATAGGGAGAGGTTAACAAAAGGGTACACTCTGTAAGATGAAAGGTTAAAGATTTTATTTACAACAATAAATCTTCCAGAGGATTTATTATAGATTGGAGGATCTAATATAAAATGATTATAATTGATAACACTTGATTATATATAACTGAAATTTGCTAAGAGAATAGAACCTAAATTTTCTCACAAAAATAAATATATGACATTTTGGATATGTTAACAAACTAGATTATAGGGGGAGCCTTTCACAGTATTATATATATATATATCAGATCACCACAATGTATACTTTAAATATCTTACAGTGTTATCTGTAATTATACCTCAATAAGGCTAAAAAAATTAAGTTAAAAATTAGTTTATAAGTTTATATTACTTTTATAATCAGAAAAAAATGTGAGGAAAACTTAAGAATGTCTAAGTCTCTGGCAACATGGGCAGTAATTTGCTTGAAAGGTGAAGCAGATCTCTGGAAAGGTAGCTAAAGCTTTGCACATCAGAGAAATGGATACTCATACATGTTTATAAAATTTTATATTACGTATCAAAGGCTGGATCCCTTGACCCACATCTGTGGATCTCAGTTATTTTCTTCACAGCCAGGTTTCTCCAGTCGATCGTTTCCCAGACAGTTACAATCTGGCTTGTGTTCTTATCATATCACTGAAACTGTTCTTTCTAATGTCATTAGCAACCTTTTAATGGTCGTCACACTGCCTTTGATTTTCTTTTGCCCTGGTTTTAATTTGTTCTTCGATGTCATACTTTGTATCATTGCAAACTGCCTGAAATCATTTCTGAAATGAGATACCGATCAACAAATACTTTTACTTGTGTCACATTTCTCAAATAATGGTTACGCCAGCCATTCTCCAGAGCTCTAAATTGATCTATCTGCTACTTACCAATACCAAAATGCCTGTATCTTCTAAGTATCTGAAAATAAACACATCCACTACTGAGCTTACTGTTGACTCCAAGACTGCCCTACTATATTCTGTTTCAGTAGAGGAAATCGGTACCAAAAAAAGAAAGAAACCAGTACCTTTAGATCTTATACTTCAGAATTTGTATCCCCTGTTTCAGTAAAAGTGGAGATCCCAGATCTCTGCCTTTTAGATCTTGGTTCCTCAGCCTTTCGTCTCTTCTCTCCTACTGCTACTAACCTAGCTTGTATTCTCAACTGCTTGTGCCTGAATTGCTGCCATAGCTTCCTAATTGATGTCTCTGCCTCCAGCCTCCATTACTGCAATCTGTAGTATTTTAGCTGTCTGTTCTTTCTAAAATAGAAACCTGATGGGATGTCTGGGTGGCTCAGCGGTTGAGCATCTATCTGCCTTCAGCTCAGGACGTGATCCTGGAGTTCCGGGATCGAGTCCCACATCAGGCTCCTGCATGGAGCCTGCTTCTCCTCCCTCTGCCTGTGTCTCTGCCTCTCTCTGTGTCTCTCATGAATCAAATAAAATCCTTAAAAATAAAATAAAAACCTGATATTTTTGCTCCTATGATGAAATTCTCACAGCTCCAGTTGTGCTCTTCAAACTGAGATACAGGTACCCAGAAGAAAGTTGTCCTGTGCTAGGTGATCCAGGAAGCTGTGGAACAAATCTGTAGCATCCTCCTGGAGTTTCAGTTTTGCTTGAAGATTTTCGGGGAGGGCAAAGAAGGTATTAGGAATAGCTTGTAAAATAGTTTAAGAAACACTGACTTCCAAAATAAAGTCTAACCTTCCTTAGCATGGCATACAAGATCCCGTATGACCTAAGCAGATGATCCACCAGACTGGATAGTCTCAAGTCCATCGGGAGGGCAGAGTAACTATAAATCTTTAGAGTGGAGAAGCAGAGAGGAGGAGGTAGAGAGAGCATAATTGAGCTAGAGAGATGGATGTAAAACCTAGCCTCCAGAATTGAGAGCTGACCAAGGCCAGGTGACAGATTAGCCCTTAAGGAAAAGTTAGAGCAAGGTCAAATTAAAGATGGAGATGTTATGCACCAAGAAACAGAAAGTCTGGGGCATCTGGGGGGCTCAGTCAGGTAAGGATCTGCCTTCAGCTCACTTCATGATCCCAGGGTTCATGCCCGTGTATGGGCTCCTTGCTCAGCAGGGAGCCTGCTGCTCCTCTCCTTCTGCCTGCTGTTCCCCCTTCTTGTGGTCCCTCCCCCTCTCTCTGTCAAATAAATACATAAAACCTTTTTTTTAAAAAGATTTTATTTGTTTATTCATAGACACAGAGAGAAAGAGGCAGAGACACAGGCAGAGAGAGAAGCAGGCTCCATGCAGGGAGCCTGACGGTGGGACTCGATCACAGGTCTCCAGGATCACACCCCAGGCTGCAGGCGGCGCCAAACCGCTGCGCCACCGGGGCTGCCCAAACCTTTTTTTTTTTTTTTTTTAAAGGAATATATAGTAAATTCTGAAGGATATGATTAAAGCAGTGACCTGAAGAATTATAAAGCATTTAATTAACATCTTAATGTGAATATCATGATATGACAGTGGGAGAGAGGTGAAAATTTAAAGGAAATAGCAGAAATAAGCGTAGAGGTGGTGGTGCTGATGTTTATAGACCACGTCACAGAAAAATGTAAAAACTAACTCTGTGAGTAGCTTCATAAAGCTACACATATAAATGCTGTAACCTATGACGTCAACTGGAAAAACTAGGACTTGAGGGATCCACTTGTGAGTAGTTCATGCTTCTCTCTCTGTCTCTAGTTATTGTGACCAACTGAAAGTCTCAGAGAGTACCCACGTGCTTCAGCCCTTCCTCCCCAGTATCCTGGATGGCTTAATTCACCTAGCGGCCCAGTTCAGCTCAGAGGTCCTCAACCTGGTGATGGAGACCCTGTGCATCGTCTGTACAGTAGACCCAGAGTTCACAGCAAGTATGGAGAGCAAAATTTGCCCCTTCACCATCGCCATTTTCCTGAAGTACAGTAACGGTATGCCACCAGGACTGCGTGTTGACGAGGGGCCCCAGAGGGAAGGTTGTGGCTGGGGAGTTTACGTGAAACTTTCCCCTGGATCTGACGGTCTTAAGCATCATAAGCAAAGAATGGCTTTCACTCAGCAAAGAGGAGAGCCGTGCTGGTATTCAGGAGCGTGAAAAAGTAGAGTACCTATTCCTGTCACTCTCACCTGCAGTCAGAACTGGGGGAAAAAGACGATGAGTAAAGGGTTAACAGGCAAGAGGTGCACTTCAGAACTTTAACAATCAAGTAGGAAATTGAGCGACGATATCAAAATCTTCCTAAAAGGAGAGACCTGCAGCTATAACATAGAAAGTGAGGTACTAAGGAAATAGACCTGGATGGTGTACATGGAGGGTTATGAACAGTGGGGTTTATCACGTGGCTTTTGTAGTAGCAAAACTTTAGAAGTAATAAAGATTAAGTACGTTTATTATATTCATAAAGTGGAATACCATGCAGCCTCCAAAAATCAAACTTCAAAGGAATAGTTAAAGCCATGGGAAAGTGCTCACATTATAATAAGAGAATAGATGGTTCACCAAACTGCATAGAATATAATCCCAAATTCTGGATTTTAGACAAGGATAAATTTATGGATATGTATGTATGAAGAAAAAATGTATCAAAAGGATGGTAGCCCAGCGGTTTAGCGCCAGCTTCAGCCCAGGTCATGATCCCGGGGTCCCGGGATCGAGTCCCACGTCAGGTCCCTGCAGGGAGCCTGCTTCTCCCTCTGCCTCTCTCTCTGGATCGCTCACAAATAAATAAATAAAATCTTAAAAAAAAAAAAAAATGTTCAGGGTAGATACCTCTAGGTGGTACAATTCCAGGCGTTTTCTTTCCTTGAATACTCTCCTACATTTTAAGCTTTCCAGTGGGGAGTGTGTATTATTAACACACACTTTACTTGTGTAATGCTTTATTACTAGAGGAAATATTTGTCTTTGTAGAGGGAGCAGCAATATTAAAATAAAGAATATATAGAGATAGGAGTTACATATATCATAGTAAACATTTTATTTGATTTGCTCTTTCACTTAAAATGTGTCCTGCAGAGATTTCCACATTGCGCTAAGATCTCTCATTCTTTTAATTTTTTTTTTAAAGATTTTATTTACTCATGAGAGATACAGAGAGAGAAAGAGAGGCAGAAACACAAGCAGAGGGAGAAGCAGGCTCCCTGCAGGGAGCCTGATGCGGGACTCGATTCCTCCGGACCCAGGATCAGGACCTGAGCCAAAGCCAGATGCTCAACCCCTGAGCCACCCAGGCGTCCCTCTCTCATTCTTTTGAACCATCAGATAATACTCCATAAGATGGCTGTGTCATAATTTGCCCATTCTGTTAATGCACATCTAGGTTGTTCACAATTTTTTTTTCAAAGCAGTGCAACGGTAGTCTTTTAACATGTATCTTAGTACACTGCACACTTTCTATTTTTTCCTGCTAGATATAGGAGTTGTTCTTTAAAAAGTAAAGTAGGTCAAGCTAAAGTTTCATTTCTTCCTAGGGCTCTGCTTTTTGGGGGTTTTACCTTTTGCCTTGGAAATGCTTTGGGCGTTCTTTTTTCTGTCATGACTACCCCCCTGGGAGATGTATACGATTCCTCTTCAACATGGGAGAACCTGGCAGTCAGTGTTTTGGCAGTCTTGGAAACTTTCATGTCTTCTTTTACAATGTTCTTTTATAATGTTAAAATTTTTTCCTTAAGCCTTTGATTTTATAATCCAGGTTTCACAATAAAATCATTAAACGATTTGCCCCAGAAAAGGAGCCAAATTTCATTTTAGGAGTCCCTGTTACTGACCGGTTTCTGGCTTAATGAAACCACACATACTCTGGCTCTTGGAGATTTAGCATCTCTCCTGTTCTTTCAGGTTATTCATACGGCCTCACTAGGTCCCAGGTATGTGATGTGTAAGCAAAAGTTGTTAACTTAGGTTAGGGCCAAGCAATAGGTATCATGAAGCCAGAAGCACATGCAGACCATTGGGTGAGGGGTTCTGTGTTGCCTTCTCCACTTCAGATCCTGTCGTCGCCTCGCTGGCTCAGGATATCTTCAAGGAGCTGTCCCAGATTGAAGCCTGTCAGGGCCCGATGCAGATGAGGCTGATTCCCACTCTAGTGAGCATAATGCAGGCCCCGGCAGACAAGATCCCTGCAGGACTATGTGCGGTAAGTGGTTACAGGACACCGGAGTGGGTGTAGGTGTAAGAAAAAGAGCATGCACACGCTTTGCAAATGTCACCTGCGGATCCCACCTTGCTGACCGGAAGCCAGTGGCCTTAGAGATTCAGAGGGTGATTTTCCTGGGGCTACTTTGCCCAAAGGACAGTAGGTGATTCTTGAGGCTTTAAGAAAATGGTTCTTCTTGTTCCCGAGTTGCCCTCAGTGAATTAAACAAGTGCTAACACAGTGCCACTGAGTATGTCACCCGACTCTCTGTCCACTCCACTGCCATTTACCGCCCACCCTCCTATCTAAGCAAGCAGTGAGCTATCAGGAGGCTGAGAGCACTATCTACTATCTAATTATTCCTTTCCTTCAGAAACTTATATTATTGAAGATTAACAAGCTTTCTTTTGGCTGCTGTGTTGTATCCACTCAATAAGGATCTTGGTTGTTGGACACCCCCAACGCCTACCCATGAGGCGGTTCTGATTCTTTCTTTTTCTCTTCTCTCCTTCAGACGGCCATTGATATCCTGACCACAGTAGTCCGGAATACAAAGCCTCCCCTTTCCCAGCTACTCATCTGCCAGGCTTTCCCTGCTGTGGCACAGTGCACCCTTCACACAGACGACAACGCCACCATGCAGGTACCTGAGCCGTGGTGATTAGAAAAGGGAAGATAGCTCCCCAGCCATGGGCTTGTAGTGGCCTGAGAGAGCGGACACAGTCCCATGCTTTTGAGATCCAGGTCTCTCAAATCTGTATTTAACTAAGGAACCCAGGAAGGGTCCAGACTGCAGAAGCCAAGCATTCTCTGCTTTGGGATATGTTGTAATCTTAAAAGGGATGGATGCCAGGCATGCTTCCCATCTATATCTGGGCATTGCTAATGTGGATGAGATTACAGACCTGTAAACTTGAAATTCTAAAGCAAGTCTTTTCTGACCTAAGAAAATCAACAAGATGATAAGCCTTTGGAAATCTCTAGGCAGACACTGATTCATATAGGTCTTGTTTATTCCCATATAGAGCTTCGGTATCTGTAATCACTGCTTGCATCTTAAACATGTTTTTCTAGTACTGGAGGTAGATCTTTATGGTTAAAACTTCGTTTACTTGGCCAATATCCCTTGTGATCAGAAATAACCATTTTTGAGATAGTTGATTAGGTGAAGCAAGGATTGAAAAGTGCATGGCTCTATCTGTAACAGTAAACTCCTGACTCCAACAGTATATACCCACCACAAACCCTGTAGGCTCATCACTCTTATGAGGCATAAGCCTCTAAGAATAACATTTGCCCGTACAGACTGAGGGCCTCCTGACATCTGTTCCCACTGTTGCTAATCTTGTTTGCCACCTTTGTCTCCCCAGAATGGTGGAGAGTGCTTGCGAGCTTACGTGTCAGTGACGCTGGAGCAGGTGGCCCAGTGGCACGACGAGCAGGGCCACAATGGGCTGTGGTACGTGATGCAAGTGGTGAGCCAACTCCTGGACCCCCGTACCTCAGAGTTCACTGCGGCCTTTGTGGGTCGCCTTGTCTCCACCCTCATCTCCAAGGCAGGGCGGGAGCTGGGGGAAAATCTGGACCAGATTCTTCGTGCCATCCTCAGTAAGATGCAGCAGGCAGAGACGCTCAGTGTCATGCAGGTAAGAGGACAGTGGGAGTTGGGCTTTCCCAACCAACCTCCAGGTGGTAGAGATGGAAATCAGTATACAGGTCCCGAGGTGTTTTTACTGTCATACTGTCCTTAGACAACAGTTAAGTAACACCTGTGTGTTCTAGCCCAAGAAATACTGACAGGGAAGTCTCCGTGTCCTCTAGTTCTTGCCTGGCTGGCCCCATTCCCTCTCATCTCCCAAGTCTCTGACATTGGTTTCCCTGAAGCAGATGTCCTTCTTGTTGCCTCCTAGTCTCTGATCATGGTGTTCGCCCATCTGGTGCACACTCAGCTGGAACCCCTCTTGGAGTTCCTGTGCAGCCTCCCGGGACCTACTGGCAAACCCGCCCTGGAGTTTGTAATGGCTGAATGGACGAGCCGACAGCATCTGTTCTATGGACAGTATGAAGGCAAAGTCAGGTAGGGCCGTCTTTCTGTTGTGGGCATTCCGCCTCTCCTTGCATTTCTTCCTTCTCTGACTTGCTTCATTGATTTTTGCTCGACATGTCAAACTGCCCCTTGTATTCCCTTTCCCTCTGTATCTTTATTGTTAGTCGGTGTCTTTGAATAGCTGCCATCTCGAATTTCCAAAACATAGTCACAGGTAGACCGTGCTTGTTTTTCCTCTCTGCTGCCTAGAGATCCTCCTCTGCCAGACTTCAAGCCAAGCACTGCTAGTGGCTTATTCTCCTTTATAAACCCAAGCCTTCTAACCCTGGCTTGCTAACTTTCTATCTTAGACTTGCTTCCCACTGGTTCTCATTACCGCATTGCACTTTCCAGGTGGCCAGCCATTGTGATCCTTGCCCCCCCCCCCCCAGCTTTGTTTAAGAAGTTCAAAAGTTCTCATTAGGCCATCTTCGTGAACACTAAATCTCATTTTCAGCTGAACCCTCTTATCTCTTGTAATTAGTTGTGAACAGAATTTTCACCAATCAAGAGTCTTAGGACTTAATTGCTTATCTCCTTGGAATAAACTCTAGATGGGTTGCTGATTGACCCTTTTTGGCTCTTCCTTGCCAGCTCTGTGGCACTGTGTAAACTGCTCCAGCATGGCATCAATGCAGATGACAAACGGCTACAGGATATCCGCGTGAAGGGAGAGGAGATCTACAGCATGGATGAGGGCATCCGCACCCGCTCTAAGTCAGCCAAAAGTGGGTGATGCTGCTGCCCCTCCAGTCCCCTCCCTAGGGGCTAAAGTGGGGTGGAAGGCAGGGATGTACTGTAATCTAGTTTTTTTTTTTTTTAAACATAATTGTTAGTGATGGGTTTGATAAAAAGAAACAAAACTATAGGTAAACAAGGGATCAGAACATACGGCTCCTTCCTCTTGCTGGAAATTGGCAAAAACAATCTTAGGTACCCCAGCTTCCAGCTTCATTCGGGGGCTCTGATACCCATTTCAGCATGTCTTTGTTATCGGATTGCTTTTGGCCTATGATTTTAGTGATTTGTAGGCAGCAGGTGCGAAGCTGCCCTATTCAGCCGTAGGTTTATAATCACCTCTGCTGTTTCTCAAACTGCAAGTCATGGGCACTGGAGTATTGCACTCTCTACAGTTACTTGGTGTCCAAGCTTTATTACCAGCAAAAACCATTTTCTATCTCCTTTAATTCCTGAACTCTCTTATCTGTCCTAACTTCTGAACTCTTAGACCAAGCAGAATGGAGTTATTTAACTTTAAATTGTTGTGTGGCAGCTGGATATAGTCTGGGATGGTGGAAAGCCTGAGGGCTGGTAAACTGTGTCCAGTGAGCAGTGCCAGAAGTTAGCACAGTGACAGTCTTCCTAGAAGCCTTTCCTTTCTTTTCCAGACCCTGAGCGCTGGACAAACATTCCTTTGCTGGTCAAGATCCTGAAGCTGATCATCAATGAGCTCTCCAACGTCATGGAGGCCAACGCCGCACGCCAGGCCACTCCTGCAGAGTGGAATCAAGGTGCACTGGCTCTTACTCCCAGCAGACTGTTAGCCTAGCAGATCAAGTTACAAATGTTCAAATCATCAATTTGGTTTATTGAATTACTGTTTTTTTTTTAAATGTTTGTATCATGCCTGTCATGTGGCTAGCACTGCTATGCACGTGAAGACCTCTTCAGGTCTGCCTTGTGAAATCTCTTCAGAGGCTGGGGTGTGCTGTAGCTAGGAGGCAGGCTAGTTAGCCCTTCCTGTATGGTTTTTCTTAGGAGTTTCTCAACCTTTTATCTACCCACCTGAACACCCTCGGTTCTTCCATTTAAACTTACTGTGAGGGCTTGACCATAGGGCCACATTACGGAAACCCATGGGACCTTTCCGTTCTGGCTTGTTTGCATTTGGGAAGGGACAATGTGTGAGCATGTTCCAGCTGCTTTTCATCTCTGAGTAGATGACTCCAATGATATGTGGGAGGACCAGGAGGAAGATGAAGAGGAGGAAGAGGATGGTTTAGCTGGCCAACTCTTATCTGACATTCTTGCTACAAGTAAATATGGTAAGCCATTTGAGAAGAGGGCAGCCATGCTATGTACCTTTTCTGTGCACTGGTCCCAAGAGGCAGGGTGCCAAAGGAAGGGGGGAGGTGGGCCTACAAGGGATGTACCTTGGGCTTCTTTAGCCCATCTACCCTAGCCGTGTGATGCCTTCCCGCTTGGGGCCCGAGCTTCTGCCCTGACCCCTCTCTGTGGTGACTGTGTCTAACAGAGGAGGATTACTACGAGGATGATGAGGAAGATGACCCTGATGCCCTGAAGGATCCTCTCTATCAGATTGATCTGCAGGTGAGAATGTCCAGAGAAGATAGATGTCTTGCAAGTGACAATGTCTCAAGCCACGGAAACAGGAATATGGTCTCACACTCATTCGTAGTTTGTCCTGAGAGCTTCAGGGCAGAGAGTTCCTGTCCTGCTGAATAGTCAAGGACTCTGGGTGGACTGGGACTTTGCACCTTAGCATTTTATTCCTACCAGTATGGCAGTCCAGTTTCTTGCAACCCCAGCTGTCTTGTGAAGGCTTCCCGGTAGAATAGGAGATCTGTTGGGAAAATTTCATTTCCTTACGGAATTGAGTCCCTGGGTTAAACCTAAACTAGATCCAAGAATGTAGAAAGCCATCCCTCGGGGTGTTGGCATTTGTCTCAGAGCCACTGCTTCCTATACCACTTGTGCTTGCCCCACTGTGGATGGTGAGCCTGGGAACCCTCAGTAATGCCACTCTTTTTCTTCCCTCCAGGCATATCTCACGGACTTCCTCTGCCAGTTCGCTCAACAGCCCTGCTATATAATGTTCTCAGGCCACCTTAATGACAACGAGAGGCGGGTTCTGCAGACCATTGGCATCTAAAAAAAAAAATGGAGACTTTCCACATTTGCTCCTCCTGGCTCAGCCACAAACCATTTTGCAGCCCTTAACTGGCCTCGACATGTACTTTCTTTTCAACCTAGAGTGGCCTCCTGACTCGGCCCTTGGCCTTTGCAGAGTGACACTGACAATTCAGACTGAGCTCACCAGTGCTGTCACTTAGGAATACTGGAACAAAGGACATTTCTCAAAGTCCCCCTGAAGATACTCCATCTCTAGGACCTTTTTCTCCCCAACTGTGCCCCCACTTCTGTTCCTAGAGTCCTCTGCTGGCCGCTCCCGAAACATATTGCCCAGAAGGATTATGTGTTCATGGATTATTTTGCCCCACCTCAGGAGCACAGGAAGTCATGACCATTTATATTCTAAAACAGACCTGTTTACTTCCATAGGACATCTGAGGTATTCAGATAGGAATACCCTTGAGAGATGATTGTGCTTTCTGCCCTCCACCACAGATGCTCTGGGTTCTCCATAGGAACGAGGGGAGCAGCTACCTTCTGAGCCCTCTCCAGTGACCTCTCCTTGTCTCCCTCCTACAACACTAAGGTTCCCCTGTCAAAGGACGTCATCTTGGTTTTGCCTCATTGCATGATTCAGCACCTCCCCCCAAGCTATTCCTGCGTATACATGCACACACACAAAATAAGCCAGACAGATGGCAATTTGTTTTTCCTTTTTTAGGAAAAAAAAAAAATGGGAAAAACATTTTTTAAAGTCCTCCTGACCCAACTATATTTAATATTCCTCTCCCACACATCACCACACAGTCTGATATTCAAAGGTTACCCCCTCTCCCTCAGGAATCCTCTAAAGTGGTTAAGTTGTAGCCCTCAAATTTGCAATGTGTATTTTTCTAGGAGAGTAAAGTAATCTTTACAAATGAATTTAGTCCGCATGGTATAAGGTGTCCCAGCACATCTGCCTTCTGTTCCTTTTAGAAGGAAAATAAAAGTAAGGAAAAAAAGATTAGGCGGAGCCATGTAGACACCCTAGTGTGTCCTAGGTAACCTAGCTCGAGCAAAATGACTCTTAGAGAACTGGTATCGTCCAATCAAGATTTTTTTTTAAAGATTTTATTTATTTATTCATGAGAGACAGAGAGAGGCAGAGGGAGAAGCAGGCTCCCTGTGGGGAGCCCGCCACAGGACTCGATCCCAGTACTTGAGCCAAAGGCAGACACTCAAACCACTGAACCCCCCCCCCAGGTGCCCCAATCAAGTATTTTTAAGGGACGTCCCTTAATTGGGAATTTCAGTCTGTTGTATGTTCACAAAGTGAATGAGGATAACAAAGGGAGGAAGACAAAGCCCAGCACTCCCGTTTTGGCAGTGCCCATACCTGGTGCCCAGATTTAGCAGCTACAGATTTCTAGACGTTGACGTTCCTGCAAACAAGAAGCAGACTATCAAATGAATTTAAGCCTGTTCTTGAGGAAAAGACCACACTCGTAGGGCATTTCCTGTACAGGACTGTTACGGAAGCTTCGGGGTTTTGTAGCTAATAGTGGTTTCATGCCACTAGGTGTCCCTGGTGTGCAGTCCCCACATCTGAGTTGGGGGGAGTGTCTGTTATCGTTCCTGTCCTTGAAAAGCCTGAGAGCACGTGCAGAGCATGGTCTGCTGCCAGCCAGGTTCTGAGACTAGTAACTGCTCCTGTTGCTTCTCCCCCTTGAGCTGGGAGAGTCCCTCACGCTGGGGCAGTGACAGGAGGTCTGGCCCATTGGTGCTCGAGAAAACCAATCAGCCTTAGAAACTCACCCTACCGTTGATCTCCATGCAATGCCATTGGTTCCAGTGCTGAAGGTTCCACAAGGCCAAATCAACCCTGACTGTGGCACAACAGATGGTCTCGCGCCCATGACGTCAAATTGCTGAGTTTGGGAAGGCTTGGAGCTCCCACACTGAGGATGATGGGGGCCCCTTCTGGGCCTGCTGAGTGGAAGAGAGTCTGTATCTGGTGCCAAAAATGGTTCTTGACAAGTGTCCTCTCTTGCTGATTTTTGGGGAGTACTGGAAAACTTGAGTCCTGAAGGCAAGGGTCTGGGTATACCCTGGGGCCACCCCTGCCCAGCAGACACACCGTTGTGGATGAGAGCAGAGGGTCTTGGACCCCTTGGCGTGTAAGCACTTCCTGTGCTCCCACAGCGTTTTCCCATCACCCACTGGCCCGTTAGAGCAGGTGCACAGTGGGTGATACTCCCGTTCTGTCAGTGAGGAGGAGCATTCAGACGACGCCCAGTGTCAGCAGGGACGGGAAAGATCTGCTTGAAGCCAGTACTCCCGACGAAAAGTTGAACTCCAGCTCCTGTTTTGCCTCTTGTTCTTTTGGCCAAAGAACTAGCTTGGGCCTGAAAAGGCCAGGGCCAACAGGTTAGGAGCCGAAGTTCAAGATAAGTGAGGGGATGAGGGCACGCTGGCGGCTCTAAGATCATCCAGGTCTCCTGAGCATGCGCACAGCTAGGACGCCGGGGCACCTTTCCAGCCGTGGTTGAGCTCCTGGTGGAAGGAACTGAAGGGAGATTGGAAGAATCAACCAGAAGATGGAGAAGGGGGAAGTCCAAGCCCGGAAGGAAGCAGATTGTCGCAAGTCCCTGCCCGTCCTGTGACATTGACCAGGGACCACAAGCGGACACGGCCCCGGCCCATAAATAGGAATGCTGTCCTCGCTGGGGTTCCATAGACGTCGCCATGAATTCAGAGCAAGTGCTGCCAAACTAGACTTGCAGGCTGATTCTGGTGACAGATAAAATCTGGACAAGGTAAAATCAAAGCATCCAGGAAATAGAGAAGTTGGTTACTGGCCACCAACCCTCAGACTACAAAGTGGCTTATTGTGGAATGGTTTGCGCTGTGCCCCAGGGCGCTGTCCTTGTCCCCTCCTTTGATATGAATGACAGATGGGGGGTTTCATGCCTTACCCATTCCAAAAGGATCTGAGGCCATTTATAAAAGAAACAGGACTAGATAGATGCCGATCACATTTTTTTTTTATTTATTTATTTTTTTAGATGGGAGAGAATCCCAAGCAGGCTCCGTGGGGCTCCATCTCTCAACCTTGAGATCATGACCTGAGCAGAAATCAAAAATCAGATGCTTATGCAGCTGAGCCATCGAGGTGCCCCTGCCAGTCAGATTTTTAGATAAGGGGAACCTCTCAGAGTGATGACAAGTTAGGATTCAAACAGACACTTCTATAGGCAGAAGTTAAAGGTAAGGTGGTTTGAGAACTCGGATTGATGAGTATGAAGAAAGTTAAGGGTTACAGAGTAGGCTGCTCCTGTCAGCAATTCTGTGTGCACGTAATAAGCGCTCATGATGTCAGGAGCCGTTAACGTGTCCTCAGTCAACTCCAGCGTAGTCCTGGCTGGGGTGGCGGACACAGATTGTGTAAGATCGGTTCAGTCTCCCGTGTGTGTCGGCAATCCTAGAGTGCTCCGTTCCATCATGGTGCTCAAACAGGAGGCTCCCCGACAGACGGCGTGCGCATCTGCAAGAGGAAAACAAGAACCGGAGGACCAGAGCTGTGCCATGCGGGAAGAAGCTTAAAGGAGCTGAGAAGACTCAGGGAAAACCGGACACCGCTTTGGAAGAAGAAAGGGTTGTCCAGTGAAGGACACGCTACTCCCCCCAGCCAGGCAGACCCGTGGCCAACGAGTAGACAAACTCAAGGCCAGTTTCTGGCTACTAGGTGTTTATTCTGTTCCGCAAATACTAAACTTCCTTGACATGCAAGGCCAGGGTTAGAAGCTAGTCTAGTCAGGGGTCAGAAATAAGGCAACAGATGTGGGTGGTGCCATGAGAGAAGTACTGGGGCCCATCCCCACTACCCAGAGGGGAGTGGTTAACCGTAAAGGAGAGGAAGGCAGGCAGGGTCGCATGGAGAAGGTGACCCTGGGACTGGGCACTCACAAGGTGGCCAACAACCGTTGAGGTTTCACAAGCCCCAAATGCCAATGGCTGTTCCAAAGCGTCACTTCGATTATCTCGGTAGACCATCTAAGAACTACCAAGTACGTACTTCTGTTTACCCCACCTACAGACTGGCGAAACCGAGGCACAGCGTTATTAAATGTTACCTGCCAAAAGTCACATGGCCAAGTGTGTGATTCTGACCCATTCTGACCCAAGGAGGTTGCACTTTGCCAGTTTTCTGTCTCGCCTCCCCAGTGCATTGGCCAGGCGGACGAGGGTGGGGTAGGGCACCCCGGAGCAAAGAATCTTTAAGAAAAGGCCTTCGTGGAATAGGATCGCACTTTCACAGCTTATATTCAGGTTAAAGGTATTGGAATTTATGGTTCACGGGGCTCTTGGCTAGAAGGAAGCTGGGAGGACAAGGGGGGCCAGGTGGTGCAGGATCCTGCGGGCCCCTAACCCCTCTTCAGGGAATGGATGACCACACTCAAGGAGTTGAGGCAGAGAAGTGACATGATCGGATTTGTGTTTGGGGAAGCAATCGTGATGTCTGTGCAAACATGCCAGCAGGGGTGCAGGTGAGAGAGCCGAGAGCCTGGGCCCCGTGGAGACCGGAGGCGGAGGGTGAAAGGTTGAGGGAGAGTCCGTGGGCCCAAGGGTGGACAGAGCGTGGTCCTGCAAGCGTGACAGCTGGCAGGGGCTCCGCGTAGACCCCACCGCCCTACCTCAGGCTCCGGATAGCAAAGCAGCCAAAGGTAACCGCTAACAACTATCCTACTGTTTGGGAGTTCCTCCCCTTCCGCTGCCGGGCTGGCCGGGGCAGGCCCACACTAGCATCCAGCAAAGACCCTCGTGTCCTGTTTTGTTTCGGGGAAGTTGTTTTATTTTTGTGGGGTTTTTGTTTCTGAGTAGGTGAGAAAGGAGTGGCATTACTGTTATTTTCCTAAAAGTGCGCCTTCTCCTGGTCTTTCAGCCCCGTCGGCCCTATGGCAGGTGTGCTGGCCAACTCGAGGGCCCGGGCGCCCTTGCTCCGAGTGCCCAGTTGCCCTGCGGGGGCCTGAGCATAGCTTCCGGGTTGGGGGAGCCGCGGTGGGCGGCGTCCCCTCGGATGCTCGGTCTCGGCGCTTGTAGGATGGACAACTGGTCCCTGCCTCACAGTTGTAGGTAGAATTAAAGATGACTTGAGCGAAGCGCTCCACCCGCCAGTAGCTGGGAGCTATGTTGGGCTCCTGTCCCTGACTCACTGGGTTAGGATGACTCAGTGCAGCTTCACAGATGCTGCTGCTAAATCGGGGTCTCCGAGAGGAGGAGCTGCAGGCGGCTCAGAGGAGGAGCTGCAGCCCTGCCGCTGGGGCCCTTAGGAGCGCTAGGAGCGTCGCGCCTGCCTCCACCGGCTGCGCACAGGTTCTCCGAGCCCCGCTGACGTGCGTGCGTGCGTTACAGGCTGTTGGCCTGGCCTCACTAGACGCCCATCTCATCCCAAGAACGTAGCCAGATTCCTCGTAGCCAGATTCCTCGCACTTTCTTGCCTTCACCGCCTCTGCGGGGTGCAAAACAGAGCCCCTAGAGGAGAGGCGCCCGGGGCCTGAGCCCTGGGGACCCGGTGGGGCCTGGGGGGGCGCCTTCCTGCGGGAAGGGCGGCGTGGTCCCTGGGGAGGCCGCACCGGGCGGGGATCCTGGGGCTGGCCTGCGAGGCTCCCCCACGGTACCTTGCCTCACGGGACGTCCCGGGTCCCCATGATCCCAGAAGGGGGACGGGTATTTCCCAGCACCGTCAGGGGGACAGAGGAGATATGGCGGGGCCCTTGCTCCGGGTCTGTGATCGCAGATCTCCCCTGATCCAACCCCACCGCCGTGGCTGCTCCCCCCATCCCTGGCCCACCGAGCACCCTAGGAGAGGCGGGACACGGGCTGAGGGAGACAGACGGCTGGGTGCCTGCCGGCCGGTGGGTAACCCCTCATGTGACCCTGAGTAATGCTCTTTCCACTGAACCGCGAGGGAGAGGGTGGGCCAGCTGAGCGAGGATTCTGGAGGGTTCCAGTGGGTTCGGCCCTCGAGGAGGCCCAGCCCAGGGGTGGCTGCAGACCAGGAAGGGGGGGCAGGGCGCCCCTGGTTGTGGCTCAGAGGGACCAGCGCACCTCCCCCCCCCCGGGCTTCCATCCTGGCCCTGCCGGGCGACTGGGGGCAAAGCCACTTGCGCTGTCTGTGCCTCCATTTGCTCTGCATCCCGGGGGCATCCTGAGGGTTAAAGCAAGATCAGTGAGCGGCCAGGGCCGAGGCACCGCTCACCGTGCGCTCTGGTCCCTGCAGAGCCGGTCACTCCGCCGAGGCCCTGTGTCCGTGTGCGGGTGGCAGTTCCCACCTGTGCAGTGAGCAGGGACGCTGGGCTGAAGACAGGGACCCCAGGGTGGAAGGGACCCGCGGCGGCCTTGGGCGGCAGCCTCCCAGGAGAGGGAGCGGGGAGCACGGGGAGGGCCGTAAACAGAACCGGCTTCCTTCCTTACCCTCAGATCTCAAAATAACACTGTCTGCCCCCACCCTGGCCAGCTGGCAGGGGTGCAGTCTGAGCAAGGTGCCATTTAAAGCCAACCTGGCCCTCCCTGTCTGCCCCACTGACTGGACCGGGCTCCCGAAGCCAGGCCCCGGCTGCCCCCAGGGCAGGCTGTTCCCAGATGCCACCCAGAGCAGCCGGGCTAACCCCTCCTTTCCTGGGGCCCAGGCTGCCCCGCGCCTCCGCAAAGAACCAGAGGCCTGGCGTCCTGCAAAGGCATAGCTAGAAGAGCGCTCCTTCCTACCAGGAGCCGGGGGGCGGGCGGGCAGTGAGGCTGCTCCCCACAGGCCCGCACCCACCCGGGCCCCTCCTGCCCACAGGACAAACTCCAGGGTCACCGCCTTTAGTTTGCACTAAAGAAAGAATAAAGCTAGACATCAGGGACGACCTTAGGTCGCAGGAAAGGTGTTTGTGTATTTGGGGACAGTGGGGTCCAGGAGATGGGGCTCCTTTCGTCCCCAGCTGAGCCATGAGACCTCGGCCACGTTTCTGGCACTCTCCTGGGCCTGGGGCTCCCCAGCTCTGGGTTGCAAGGAAGAGTCCCTGTGTCTCTGACACCCTGGAGTGGGTGTGATGAGATTAAATCAGAAGGAGGAAAGGGCTCAGGGTCCTTGGGGAAGAAAGGAATGCATAATTACCCATCTGCAGGAGGTGCCAGAGGACTGCTCACAGGAGGAGGGCTGGAGGGTGCACCCTCTCCTGAAGGAAGCATGGAGGCAAGTAGGGGAGAGGAACAGAGCTCCCCTGCCTCACAGTGGCCCAGAACGCCTGAGCCAGACACCTGGGTGGGGCAGGAGCCCCTGCAACGGAGGCTCCAGGGCCCTGTCCTGGGAAGGCAGGAAGGCCTGGGAGAGACCAGGCCCTGCTCCGGGCCCTGCTCCCTGCTCCGTGGGCTGCGATTTGAAGGAGAGCAAGAAGGGGGTTGGGAGGAGCCCTGAGCTGGTCACTCAGCCCAGGGAGAGATGACTCAGCAGTGTTTGCCTGGGTACCACAGCCCCCGGCAAAGCCCAAACTGGGTCACAGGCCCGGTCCTGGCCGCCCCCACCCCCAGCCGGCTCGCGGTGGCCTCCCCCACTCTAGTTGTCTCCCCCCAGTCTCCTGCCCGGGCAAGGGCTGGGCAGCAGGGTTCCCGAGTACGTGCTCTGTGTGCCAAGCCCAGCGCCGAGCACTTAGGACCTGTCCCCGCAGACGCAGGTGGTGAATCAGGGGCCTGGATTTGAAGTCGCAGAAGCCCACCATCAACCCCCACCTGCGTGAAACGGGGAGAATTCTCTTCCAACCTCTGTACAACGGGGCAGACTCATTTGCAGCGTTGGCCGCCGGCAGCATCAGCGTCATATTCCAGGCCCCTCGGGGAGAGCCCGCTCCTGGCAAAGTTGGCAGTTGGTCTCCTCTGATCACAGATTAATTACTGTGCCTCTCCTTTTCGAGGAAAGCCTCTGCCCCTCACTGGGGCCCGGGAGGAGGCTCCTGGGTGCCTGGAATGGATGAGGTCCGGGGAGCCCTGGCCGCCCTCAGCCGCTCCCCAATCCTCCCACGCAGCCCCTTCCCACCCCCGCCCAGGTCCTTGGCCTCGGCCCCCCAGGCGGCGCCAACCCTGCCAGTCCTCCCCCAGGCCGCCCTCCCGCCCCGGCCCCTGCGCAACACTGCTGTCCCGAGGGCCGCACGTTTTCCTAGAGTTTTCTGGTTAAAGGCTCCCCGTCGATGCGAGCTAGGTGGGTGGCCCGCTGCAGGCCTCACCCGGGGCCAGGTTGGAGGAGGACCAGCTGGGAAATAAAGGGAAGAAGCAGGAAAGCAGCTAGAAAAGGGGGCGTTTTGGGAAGCATGGGGCTTGGGCTTGGGCTTGTTTGACGAGGGAAGACTTGGGGTTTCGTTTTGGGTGGGAAAGAAGCTAAGGGCACTAAAGAGATGACGCAGAGAGGTCACACGCGGTCTTGAGTACCCGGGGGAGCATCAGCCTTGGCCAGGAAGGGACGACCCTTCCTCTGAAAGTCCCTCAGCCCACAGGGGTTACGTCCTGCAAGGCCCGGTGACAGCGTGGACGCAGCGGCCACGGAGCTTGTGCCTAGGAGGGCGTGGACGGGACCGGCACGCATGCAGGCTGGTGGACACAGGTTGTGCCCGGCGCCTCTGCTGCTGCACCTGGGCCGGTCCTGCGCCTGCACCTGCCATCATGTGCCCGCCTGCCCCAGTTCCGGGCCGGGGTGCCAGCGCCCATGGGGCCCAGGCCGTCCTCTTCCCTCTGTGCTTCCCTAACTTACTGACATTTTGCGGGGCCTGCCCTGTGCTGTCTGGTTCCGTTCCTGGGACACAGAGAGGCGCTGTCCACACCCCTGCTCTTGGGGAAGGGGATCCGGCTGGATGACTGGAGCCCCCCATCCCCTGGCGGCAGTATCTGGGGCCAGGCCTACGCTCCTGTGAGCCCTGGCCTCCCCGCCTGTCAACAGGGTTGATGAGGACACCTGTCTGCTCTGCTGCTCGCGGGCTGTGGGGACCCTTCACGAGGTAAACATCCAAGTGCCCTGGCAAGGGTGGCACCGCCGCCAGGCCTCGACTGGGCCCCTGACTTTGTCCGTGGGGTGGCAGGCAGTCCCCGGCCAGCGCCCCCAGGTAGCTGACAGCACACATTTGCAGGGGGACTGACTGCCCCCCAACGTGGTCTCCACCCGGTAGCTCCTGTGCCCCTGCCCTCGGGCCAGGGCGGCCATCCGCAGGGTCGGCCCTGAAGGAAGGGGACCCGATGGGCGACCGGCCCGCGGCTCCGGGTGGCCCCAGCCTGTCGTGGGGCGATGAGGCCACGGGCTGGTGCCCGCCGGCGCTGTCCACTGGGGGGGCGGGAGCCAGGGCAGCTGGCAGGGTCCGGGCCTGCGGGCACCGCGGACAAAGCGGCTCTCAGCCGCCTCTCAATGGGGGCCTGTGTTCTGGGTGGGGGCGGGGTGCCCTCGGCCTCTTGCCCCCCCGGCGCCGCCCCCGCCCCCGCCGGACGTCCTGGGCCGGACCCTGGGGCGGAGGAGGCCCTGCCCCTCTAGGGCGCCGGCGCGGGGTCGGGAGGGGGCTCCTGGGGCCGGCCGCGGGCTGGGTCCCGGCGGGGGCGGGGCGGGGCGGGGGCAGGGGCGGGGCCAAGGTGTGCGGGCGGGGGCGGGGCGGGGCTGCGGCGGGGCGGGGCTGCGGCGGCCCCGGCCGTGGTCCCGCCCCGCGGGAGGCGGGAGAGGAAGGCGCGGCGGGCGGCGGGCTGGGCCCCGCGGCAGCTCCCGCCGGCTGCGTCCTGCGCTCCGCTCTCCGGCGGGGCCGACCGCGCCCAAGCCCGGCCATGCGGCCCCCGGGGCTCTGCGGGGCGGCTCGGCTCGCGGCGGCCGCGGTCCTGGTGCTGGGGGCGCCGCTGGGTAAGTGGGGGGGCGGGGGGCGGGGGCGAGGGGTGCGCGGGGCCCCGCGGGGGGGCGGGGGGCGGGGGGCGGGAGGCGGGGGGTCCCCGCGGCCCAGCGTCCCCCGCCGTGCCCGCAGCGCTGGCGGCCGAGGACTGCCTGTGGTACCTGGACCGCAACGGCTCGTGGCATCCGGGCTTCAGCTGCGAGTTCTTCACCTTCTGCTGCGGGACCTGCTACCAGCGCTACTGCTGCCGGGACCTGACCTTGCTCATCACCGAGAGGCAGCAGAAGCACTGCCTGGCCTTCAGGTGCGCCCCGCCCCGCCCCGCGCCCCTCCCCCGCGCCCCGCGCCCCTCCCCCGCGCCCCCAGCCCACGCCGGGTGCCCCGCGGCCGCAGCCCCGCCGGAGGCTGGGATCCCGGAGGATGCGGCGGGCTGGGCCTCCCCGTCCCCTCGGCCGCCCTGGGCGCCCCCGCCCGCTGCGCCGCTCGGAGCTCAGGACCCGGAGGCCGCGGCTGCAGGTGCCTCCCGAGGGGCCGCGGTGCTCCGGCTCCGAGGCGACCCCGGGAAGTCGCAGGCCGGGAGCGCGGGAGCGGGGCGCACCCCGAACCGGGTCCCCAGCCGGCCGGGCAGCGCGGGCTTCTGGGAAGTGTCCCCTAAGCCGTCCCCCCTCCCGGGCCTGGGCACGGCCCCGGGGACCCAGACTCAGCCTGCTCGGCCCCCTGCCGGCCGGAGGCGGAGCACAGGTCTGTGGCCGCCGCCGCGGACTCCTTCCTGCGACTGTCACAAGGTGACGGGCCTGTTCTCTGTGTGTGTCAAGTCCCAAGACCATAGCCGGCATCGCCTCCGCGGTGATCCTCTTCGTGGCGGTGGTGGCCACCACCATCTGCTGCTTCCTGTGCTCCTGCTGCTACCTGTACCGCCGGCGCCAGCATCTGCAGAGCCCGTTTGAAGGTGCGCGCGGTGGGCCGGTACGGCTGGGCTGCACCCCGGGGCGGCCGCCGGAGGGCTCAGGGACGTGGGCCCAGTGCAGACACACACCCGCCAGCCTGTGACCCCAGAGATAATGTGCCGGGGCTCTATGTGAACACCCACGGCGTGCGCACACACACGTGCATGTGAATGTTCGGCTGTGCACCGCAGGCCGTCTGTCGACCTGGTATGCATGCAGTGGGTACGTGCACGTGTGTGACTCTTGGCGAGGGCACGAGGCGGCCTGCCGCCAGCATGAACCGCATGTACTGTAGTGCACGATGCAACATACGCCTGCATGGTGGCTGTGACCGCATACGCGCCCACACACGATGGGCGTGGGGACGTGACACTGCCTGGGGATCGGTGTGGGAGGGGCAGGCTGGGTCCCCCCCACCCGGTGGCAGCCAGGCCCCAAGCTGGCCTGTCCTTGCCCAAGTGGGATGTTCCCCGGGCTGTGTTCTCTGGCTCATGCGGCCTCTGAAACCTGCTGAGGGGAGCAAACCTAGACTGCCTGGCCACAGGGCCACGTGCAGGGCTCCCCACCCTGCTGCCAGCAGGCTCTGGGGGCAGAGCAGGGGTGGGGGCGTGGCCAGCCTGGAGCCTGCCCGTGCTGGGCCCCAGGGCCTTACCTTGGTTTCCCACGGAGCTGCAGTTCTGAATGAACACCCTTTCCCCCCCACTAGGCCAGGAGATCCCAATGACAGGCATCCCAGTACAGCCAGTGTACCCATACCCCCAGGACCCCAAAGCTGGCCCCGTGCCCCCGCAGCCTGGCTACGTGTACCCTCCTAGTGGTCCTGCTCCCCAGTATCCACTCTACCCGGCTGGACCTCCTATCTACAACCCTGCAGGTAAATGAGTGATCCGGAGCCTCCTGCCTGCCTGCTCATACCTCTGTGCTGGGACCCCCCTGCCCCTCGCTCACCCAAACCCCCCTCCCAGACATCTGCCTCAGCTGGAATTCTCCAGGCTACTCTTCCCCGTGGATCCTTCAGGCCTCTGGAATTGGGGGTCCCTTCACATCCTCCTGTGCCACCCCCGACCCTCACCCTGTCTCCTTGGCTTTCAGCTCCTCCCCCCTACATGCCACCACAGCCCTCCTACCCGGGAGCCTGAGGAACCAGCTGTCTGCTGCCCCTTCAGCGATGCCCCCTCTCCTGTATCTGCATCTGGCCCTGGGGGGGGGGTGGTGGCAAGGCTCCTCTACTCAGCAGGCCGCAGCCCAAGCCAAGCCCTGGGTCCTCGGGGCGATGGAGCGCCACCCAGGGAAGTAGACCAGGAGCTGAGCTGGACCTTGGCCGCGAAGGAGAGGGGTGGGGAGGGCTTGGGATCCGTGGACTGTTTTTACCTGGGCCTAGAGAAGGACACGAAAGCCTGGGTCAAGGCCCCTGCTGTTTTGGAGTCCCTCTAGGTCCCGGGTCCCAGCCAGGCACTCTGGGCCCGTCCTGCTTGCTCACCGCAGGCTGGAGCGGGCCAGGGAGTGGGCTCCCTCAGCGGTGGGCACAAGCCCTCTCCCGGCTGCCCCTGGCTGGAGCCCCGACCTGCTGGATTAAAGCTGTAAAGCTGTAGTCATGTCATTGCCTCATTGGGCCCGTCCTTGCCTTCCGGGAGCTCTGCCTGCAGCTGGGCCCTGGGTCCTGCCAGGGCCACATCCTGGAGCCCAGCACCGCCCTCGCCCCTTCCGCACCGAGCAGCCCAGGCTCAGGGCTCCCGGAGGGGTTCCCGGAGTCCGCGAGGTGCATTTCGCTGCAGCTGGGAAGAGGGCACCCATCCGCCCTACAGAGACACCCACCCCCCTGCTAGGGGTCTGGCCCGGTGACACAGAAGCCACTGCAAACTGTGCACAGGCACCTTCCCCTCCTCGGGTACGCGTGGCTTCCTATGTGGGTGCCACTGCTGGGTGTGTGACCCTGGGTGTGTCTCCAAACCCGGTTTCCTCAGTATCCCCGGAGACAGTGCCTCAGGGCTGTAATGAGGGTGAACCCTGTACATGGGACTGTGACCCCCTGCCCTCCCTTCCTGATCACAGGGGCTCTAGGAGCCGAGTGGAGACACCGGGCCACTCGAGGCTGATGCAGGGGCTCCCGTCAGTCCCCTTGGGTCACCAGGGGACCCGAAAACACTAGCCGCTGTCGTTGTTGTTGTTGTCGTCGGCGTCGTCGTCGTCCCCCCGCCCCCCCGCCCCCCCAGACACCCATGCATCTCTCTACACTCAGCCCTTGCCTTGTTCCCTGAGGACCTGGGTGCTTGTGCTCTCGGGACTTGTGTGGCGACAGAGCTAGAGAAGGAGGTTTTATAGTTTTTAATTCAAGTGGGAGAAGTGCCAGTGTGGCTTGGCAACAGCAGCACCCACCACCCAGCACCCATATGTTCGCCCCACCCGCCTCCCCCGTGGCCCGCCTCCCCCGTGGCCCTCCACCCGCAGCGTGTGTTCCAGCGGGGTGCTCACTGCGCCCTCCAGCGCCCACCTGGGGTCGGGATGGGGTGGGGGTGGGGTGTCGCTCCGGGCCAGCAGCAGCAACAGCCCAGCTCCCTCCCTTCGCAGTGAAATTTTCGGGGGGGCCCAATGTCCCCGGACCAAGCAGATGAGGAGAAGCTAATGCTGGGGGGGACAAACTGGGGTCACAGCTGCTCATCCACCTTCTCGCTGAGGTGGGGAAACACTTTAGGAGACAGGTCACCAGGTCAACCCCAGGTTGGAAACCCCTGGCTTTCCTCCCTCTCTCCCCTGCGGCGGGGCGGGGGGGTGGGGGGCCAGGAGACTGGGGACAAGGTTCCTGAGTTTTCCTATGAAAAGAGGCATTAAGTGGATGCGCGCAGGTCAGAATTAATTATCCTCAAATCCTCAATCGGGCTGATTAGAAATTGCTCTGTGGCCTGTGGCGGAAGGCGGGCTTATCCCAGTCCTAGCGCCTCCCCTCCCGGTGGGATGGAGTGTCCCCTCCACCGCAGCGCCTGTCACCTAATTCCACAAAGCACCGAGAATCCTAAGGAAGAGGGGGGAGACCATGACAGAGCGTGCTTTGCTCGCCCTGAGAGGCCCGCTCACCTCCCGAGCTCTAAACAGGGCAGTCCCCTCAACCTCTCCCTGAGCTTCTGTCCAGGACACCCCCCGCCCCGCCAGCCCGGGCGCAGCAGGAGCAGAGTGGCAGCTGCCCCCCATCCTCCTGGTCGGCAGCTAGCAGCCCTGAAACCAGGCGGGCGCCCTACAAGGGCTGGGGAGCGCTGACTCAAGGATTGGGGTGTCCAGTGGGGCCCTGCCGGGTGGCCGGGGCGCGCGGAGGACCCTCACGGGAGGTCTGGGAGGCACCGTCGGGGAGCACGCAGCACTCCATACTAGAGCAAATACCTCTTTCTTGGGCTTAGGCACCTGCTCAGGCCGCGAGGGGGAGGCTGAGGTCCGCGGGGACGCCGGGAGGTGCCCGGAGATGCCCGGAGAGCTAGGGCAGGGGTGAGTGAGAACAGAGGGGCCGGGGACGGAGAGGGGAGGAGGAGGAACAGCGGCCCGGAAAGCTGACGCTCCGGGCAAGGGGGAGAGGGAGGGAGAACGGAGGGGGGGTCGGAGCCGGGAGGTGCGCTGGCCTGGCCTGTGCGGGGCAGGGGAGGGGGAGGGGGCCCTGACCCGGCCCTCCCAGGCCCCCAGCCCGCCCTCCGCGGGCCCTAAGCGGCAGCGGGGCTCAGGCTGCAGACCCTGCAGGGTGGGGGAGCGGGGGCTGCGAGCCAGGAGCCTGGGCCCCGGGTCTCACGCGTCCCGGGAGTGACCGTGTTCCCGACTAGACCCAGCCCCTCGCTCACTGGCTTGTTGGGCTGCGGCAGGATGTGGGGGGAGCCCCCAGCAGCCCCGGCGCACCCCGCCCTGGGGTCCCCCCAGGCCGGCGGGGAGGGGGCGGGGGGGGGGGACGGCGCGACGGGGCGTCGGTGCGAAGATGCCCTGCGCTGGGGGGGCGGGAGACCAGGGGGGCGGCGCGGGGGGCGGGGGGGGGCAGGTGTGGAGAGCCCCGCCCAGGTCGCGGGGATGCAGCGGCGGCGAGAGACCTGGTTCCAACACGGAGATGCACCGACTCCTTGAAACCCCCCCCTCCCGGCAGTCCCGCCCGCCCGCCCCCTCCCCGGCAGGGCCCCCCTCCCGCTCCCCCTGCTCCCCCCGCCCTTCCCGGGACTCCCGTCCACCCCCTCCCTGGCCCAGGGACACTCCCGCTCCCTCCGCCCCTCCCGTCTGCCCCCCCCCGCCCCGCAGTCCCGCCCCCCCTCCCCTCCCGGCCGCCCCCTCCCCGGGCGGGCCCCCCCTCGCTCCCCCTGCCCCTTCCGGGACTCCCATCCGCCTCCCTCCCCGGCAGGGCCCCCCCCACTCCCCCCGTCCCCCCACCCCCCGCCTCCTTCACCCTCCTCCCCGCCCCTCCCCCCTCTCCCCCTCCTGCCCCCTCCCCTCCCCGCCCCTCCCCCCCTCCGCCCCGGCCGCGGCCTGCCTGCAGGTGGCGCCGCGCTCCCGCGTCCCGCGTCCCGCCGCCGAGGCAGGAGGAGCTGGGCCGCCCGCCGCGGGGAAGCGGGAAGGATCTGGCCCGACCAGACCTCGCCCGCGGGCTGGGGAAGGACCCCCTACGGGACGGTCTCCGCGGGAAGCCCACGTTTTGCAGCTGGTCGGCTGGGTTTGCTCAGGCCCCGGCTCTCGGCCGCCCGCAGGGTCCGTCCAGGGCGGGAGCAGGAGCAGGGGACCCGCCCCGGAGGTAGCTCGAGGGGCCGCGAGACCCCGCTTAGAGCTGCGGCCCCGCGAGGTCAGGCCCCGGGGCTGGACTTCATCCGCAAGGTGGGGATGACATTGGTGTCCCCGTCCCAGAGCTCAGGAGCACCTGAGGCAACCCCGGCCCCTAAGGCCCAGCCCCTGCAGCAGGCCACACCCCGCTGCACCCCGCTGCACCCCCCTGCACCCCGCTCCAGCCAGCACCCCGGGGGCCTGCCGCCCCATCCCTGGCCCAGCCCAGTGCCCGATGTGGGGCAGGGGGCAGGTGGGAAGGGTGAGGGACCGGGGTGGACCCTGGGGTCGGAGCTGTTTGCTCCCATGACTAGCCTGCCTCTGTGTGCTCAGACCTGGCACAGCACCTCCTTCATAGTAGGGGCTCCCCCTCCGCCACCCCGAAGATGGAGACTGCTGTGCTCCCTGCCGTCCAGACATAACCCAGAGACAGAGAAAACTGCCAGGGACCCAGGCCCAGGGGGGCAGTTCTGCGGTGCCACAGGGTGCCAGCGCCTTGAAGCCGGTCAAACCAGCACGGTGCTTTTGATGTGTGCCTTAGGGAGGGCGTGGGGGGCACAGCAGGTCAGGAGAGCAGCCTGCAGCCAGCGCAGGGGCGAGACAGGTGGCGGGTGCACCAGCTGCTCCCCAAATGGTCATTTGCTTCCCTGCCTGCTCACAGACGGCTGCCTTCCTGGGCTTGTGACCGCTGTGGGGAGCTGGCCCCAAGCCCACAGTTAGGAAGACTCGTGGAATGAGCATCCCCTGAACATGCCTAATATAGGCATCCCAGGGCCCCGTGCTCCACTCTGCCCGTCACCCCGGAAAGCAGCTCTGGCTCATGGCTCCAGGCAGCAGGGATGGTCAGGAGTGGACCCTGGCCGAGGCCCGGCTTCCTTGGCCTGGCCAGCCGGGTCGGTGAGGAGCCCTCTCCCCAGGCTTGAGGCTTTCCCGCTCCCAGGACTTTCCACAGGTGTGAACCCGTCCTGGGGCCAACTCGGGACGGCATGTCCGGGGGCTCCTGGAGTCCTGCACTGGGCCCGGGGCGAGCATCAGGAGCAGAGCACCGTACAGAGATGGGGCACAACCGTTCACGACTAAAGGCTTGTATATATTATCAAAATCTTATGGAAAAACAGATACACGGCTATTTATACAACAGCAGGTGGGTGTGAGGGAAATGTCTGCTTTGGCATCAAACCTTCAGGACCAGCTGCTGTCTCTCCCCCTCCTCGGGCCGGGGCCCAGTCCCCCCAGGCCAGCTGCCCCGCGTGGCATCTGCTGAGCCCAGGGGGTGGGAGGGTATCCTCAGCCCCTCTTCCTTCTGCCCGTGGGCCCTCGTGCGCTCTCATCCTCCCCGTGGCGTCGCACACAGAGGGCCACGGGGCCCAGCAGCTTTGCCCCAAGGGCTCCTCAGAGGCCTGGATCCCGGCCCTGGAGGGCAGCGGGGCTGGGCTGGTTACGCGGTCCTGGAGGGACATCTTCCTGGGCCGCGGGCCGCGGGCCTTTTGCAACTTGCCGGCTGCTCGGGCCCCAGGCACGCCATCTTCTCAGTGACACACTAAAAGGACTCTTCTTGTCCAGAAAGCTCAGCTCCGGGTAAAAAAGACATTTTTGGAGAGCCTCAGAGACAAGAAAAGGAAAGTGAGAAGAGAGAAGGCATCCTTCCTTGAGCGTGGCCAGGCCTCGTGCTCTCCCATGGCAGAGTAGGGGCATCCACAGCAGGTCAGCCAGGGGTGGGGCGGGTGGGGTCTGTGCGGCCCTGGGAGGCGAGGCCGGGCAGCCTTGGCATTGGCAGACGGTGCCCCCTGGCAGTCTGGTCCTACTGAAGCAGTTTGGGCACCTCCACCTGTAAGGGCAGGACAGAGGCGGTTCAGAAAGGAGCTCAGCGGGGGAGCCTCTGGGCTTCACTGCCCCCCGCCCCCGCCCCGGGCCTTCTGGAAACCAGACGTGGAATGAATAAAGGAGGCGCAGGCTGGACCAGGCCCCTCGCTCGGCTGGAGAACTGGAGGCCTCAGGTGACCGCTGCAGTTCTACTAGAGGTGTCCTCCATCCCGTGGTGTCTGGCCCCCGGCGGTGCCGCCCTGGCCGCTCCAGGGGCAGGTGACAGCCTCTGCCGCCCGAGGTGGGGGAGCAAGGTGTCTAGGGGTGGCTCGTGGGGCCCCAGCGCTGAGCCGTCCCAGGGGAGGCCGTCCTGCGGAGGGAACCTCCCGGAGACCTTGGGATACACGGGTCTGCGGGGCATGCCGGTCCTGAGAGGGAGCTGGTCAAAGGGAGGTCGTTTTTGCTTTTGCGACAGGGGGTGGGGGTGGTGGTGGGGGGTGGCAGGGCCAGACACAGTGGGGGGTGCACAGGGCCCGGGCGCACCCCCAATGTGCAGGCTATTTCTCCGTGTCTGGGAGAAACTGGCTCAGCAGCAGGTGGAGAAGAGGGAGGCTGCGGGGGCGGGGGGGCTACAGGGAGCCCTTCCAGGGAGCTGACGGGGCTGGGGGGGTGACCCGGCCCACCCCCCGCCCGCGACTACTTAACTTCTTGAGCTGCTTCAGGTTGCTGGAGCGGATAGCAGCCAGGAGCTGGTCGCGGGAGTTCTTCTCCTGACCGGGCAGGGCCCTGTCGCCCATCTTCCTCTGGGTGGCCGGTGACAGCGAGTTCCTCAGGGTGTCGGGGAGGAGGGGCGGGGCCAGGGGCGGCGGGGGTGGAGGCGGGGCGGCGGGGGCGCCCCCGGTCTGGGGCGAGTTCTTGGGCGAGGCCTTGGGGGACGGCTGCGGGGAGGGTTTGGGGGAGCCCTTGGCCGGGCCAGCGCGCGGGGGCACCCCCAGCAGATCCTTCTTGCCGCCGCCGCCGGCCTCCTGCGCCTGCCGCTGCTCCTGGAGCCGCCGCTGCCGCTGCCTGTCCATGTTGCGGCTGAGCAGGTTGGTGACCGTCATCCGGGGCCCGGCCAGCTCGAAGTGGTAGCCCAGCTTGAGCAGCGTGGTGTTCTCCTTGAGCAGCTTGGCGATCTCCATCTCCGTCTTGCCGCCGCAGATGTGCCGCTGGTTGTGGAAGCGCAGCTCGGTGAGCGTGTCGTTCTGCAGGAGGGCCCGGAAGATGGCCAGGATGCCCTTGCCCGTGATGTGGTTCGAGTCCAGGTTCAGGCTGGTGATGGTCTTGTTGGACTTGAGCATGATGGCGATGGCGAAGGCCACGTGGTCGTCGGCGCGCGTGTTGGCCAGGGCGAACACCTTGACCGCCGTGTTGAACTCCAGCGCCTCGGCGAACCGGACCAGGATCTCGTTAGTGATGCAGTCCGAGTTGTTGACGTTCACCTCGGTCATCTCGGGGTCGTTGTTCTTCACTCTCTCCAGGGGCTCGTCAAATATGCTGGGAGCCGCGTCCTCCTCCTTGGCGGGCCCTTCCGAGGCCGTCGGGGGGACCGCCGGGCCCGGTTTCTCCGCAGCGGCGGGGCTCAGGCTCTGCTCCCCGGGCCCCTCGGCCCGGACGGGCTCCTTCTTCGCCTTCTCGTCCTGCCTCTTGGCGTCTCCTCTTCTCATCCCCTCGTCCTCCGTCCTGGGGTCTGCGCGCCGCCTCTCCCCCTCTCCCTTCCCGTTGCCCTCGCCTGGGCCCGGCTCCTTGTCCTCTCCCTTCCTGGCCCTGGCTCTGGCCGGCCCTGCGCTGCGGTCACTGACCCTCTTCTCGTCCTCCCTCCTGGGGGCTGCTGCCCTGTCTTCCGCCTGCCCGTCCTTCGCGGCCTCCTTCCTGTCCACGGCGGCCCGGACCCGGCCCCGGTCGATCCCCCGGATGAGCTTCTCCTCCTTGGGCTTGTCTCCACCTTTGCCATCGGCTTCGTCCTTGTCTCTCGAGAAGCTCTTCTTTAAACCACCCCTCTTTGGCTCCTTCCCCAGGTCCGCGTCCCGTCTGGAGCCCAGGGGTTTTTTGCTGGCATCTCTGCCCCTTTCCTCTCCGTTCTTGGCATCTGCCTTTGTCTCCACTTGCTTGCTTTCCTAAGAATTCAGAAAAGAAAAATAAACATGAAGAGCTGGCTATGGGAGGAGTGAGAGGAGTGAGCATGGGGACAAGTGCGGGGAGCATTTGCACCGCTGCCCCGGAGCCTCCAAAGGGCGACGTCCACTGCAAATACCTAGGAGGCCCGGGCTTGGAGCGGCGGGGGGCAGGCTGACCTCAGGGTCGCGGGGGGCAAAGGACCCCTGAGGAGGTGGTGATGGTTCCTTCCCCGGGGGGCCCTGCGACCCAGAGCTGCCCTTTTCTGTCGGGGAAAGCTTCCAAGGGGCACCTTGCTGAGCCACGGTAGAACCCGAGGCAAAAGGAGAAATCACTAATACTGCCCCTGTCTTTATTTGAAATTTTGAATCTTGGGTTGTCATGGATTTCTTCTTCTTCTTTTTTTTTTTTTTTGGCATTAAATTCCATTTTTAAAAATATCAGTCATCTTGATCACCAAGCTTTTCGGTGGCGCCGCACATTCTATGCACTAGGCCAGTGCCTCACATGCCTCCCCTCGTGCTGGCCCCGCTTCCAAAGAGGAGGTGGGTCAGTGGTCCTCAGATGCTGGAATTTTACAGCGGACACCTTTTCAAAGGAATTAAAAAAAAAAAGTTGGCAGGGCCAACATAGGGCTGCCCACGTTTTATCTTACCAGTTGAAGATACTTCTACGTAAGGTCAACATAGCAGGATAAAGGATGTACCTTGACATCAAAACATCAAATAGGTGTAGCTTTTTTAAAAAGCCCACAATATCATCCTTTTTCTTTCCTTTTTTTTTTTTTTTTTTTTTTTAGTAAAGACTTTGGTAAAGACCAATGCGTCTCCGGGAGGAGCCCCGGAGTCCACTGAGTGAGCCGACCTCAGGAGGGAGGACTAGGATTCTGTGACCCCACACTGAGTGACACTCCGAGGCCTGGAAGGCAGTCGCCAACACAGGAGACAGGCTTGACTTTCACATGCGACGCGGGCCACCCGCCACTTCCATGGGGCCCTGTTCCTTCCTCCACGACGTTGCAGAAAGTCTGAGCCTTGTTTTCCTGCTCCCATCGGAGGAGCCGAAGAAGCATCAGGATCGCCTAAGATCCCACATGGAACTGTCCAACTATGATAGACACCCCTGAGCCCCTGGGACCCCAAGCAGGGTCCATCCCTAAAGGTTTTTGTGTTTGGTTTTTAAGAGGAAGAGACAAGGGCCTGATTATTAGGTTTTCTCTCTTTCAGGAGTGCTTGGCTGGGGTGTGGGAGGAGGAGGAGGAGGAGGAGGAAGGAAAAGGAGAGACAGGATGGAGAGCTGGTTGGTTCTATGGAAACAGTTTGTACCTGTACTACAAACACATGCCATTGGGGACCAGCCCCGGGGTTTATTTAGCAGCAAAAGTCCTTGGCTTCTCTGCTAGAATCACAACAGGCAGCCAAGGGGCACAGGGCCTGGTGAGGCAGGGCCGAGGAATGTGCCCCTTCCCTCCTCCTGCCCCACGGGGGCAGTTTGCACCGGGGCCTCTCTGGGGTTTTCTGTGCAAAAGGGCGGAGGACGCCCTCTCGTGCTTTCTCTGCCCCCCAGAGGCCTGGGTGGACTCTTCAGACCATCCTTGCAGTGACGGTGACCTTACTGCCAGTGGTTGGAAAGGAAGCAGATGCTTGCAGTGTGCAAATGAATGAAGGAACGTGAGTGAGGAAATGCGAGGGTCGCCCCTTTAGGACGCTCCTGATGATGTCTGCCCACTGCTCAGCCGGGAAATTCCGGCCCACCCCCACCCCGGCTCACAGTGGGTTCATCTCCCATTCCATCCACTTGGGGAGCGTGGAGGTGAAAGGTGCGTGCCACCACCCTCGGCCAGGTCAGCTCAAGCTCCAGCGGGCAGGCCCCCCAGGCAGGGGCTGCTGCCTCCCCTCCCCAGTGAGCGCCCCTTTGCATCTCTCAGCCCAGCTGCCCTTCGCACAGCTCCCACGCCCGCCCACCAGCCGCGCCCACAGGGAGCCTGGGAAGCCCGACGGATGCTAACCTAACCAGCCGGTTCAGGAAAGCCTGGGTTTGGGGTCTGACCTCCTCGCCCGTAGGGGCGGAGGCGCTCCTCTCCACCTGCCCAGGCACCTCCAGGTGCCTGGCCCCCCTGCTGCCCCCAGGACCTTGCTCCGCAGCTGCCTCCTCTCCCAGCAAACTCATCCCAGTCCAGACCAGGGCTCCCATTCAGAACTGTCCCCTGTTCTCCCATCGCGACTCCTTTTCCAACATTTTAACCCTCGCTCTGCCCTGACACCCTAGATTCAGGCCTACCCCCTGGTCGTCCTCCAGGACGGGTCCCTACTCCCCCTAGGGCACTCCCCCTACACTGGGGTCCTAGCTGGCTGGCATCTGTCATGTGTCCATTCTCGAGGAGGTGTTGCAGCCCTTAGAAAAGAACCTAATGAAAAACAGGCGGGGCGGGGGCGGGGGAGCTGATTAATCATGGGTTTCCTCCAAATAGCCAGGAATGAGTGGGGCTGGGGCTTGTTGCAGCTCGTGCAGCCCCGAGAGCTCAGATGTTGCCTTAAAAGGAGAAGGAGCCCAGCGTCCTCCCAGGGCTGGGATTTCTGGTGAGCGAGCTCCTCAGCACATAGCAGAGCTGCCTCCTTCTTGCTTATCTGAAAGGGAGTCCAAGCCAACTTCTTTTGCTTCTAGAACTGGGGGTGCCTCCTGGCGACCTCCGGAGGTTATTTTTGCTTGTCTTCCTGTCTCTAGGCCTTGCTCCGCTGTTCCTTATAGCAAGAGGGGTTTAGGTCAGATAGAAGGAAGAACTTCCATAGAGCAAAGGTCCACAGGCCTCTAGGTGAGAGATCTGAGCAGCAATCATGGTTTTGCCCTCTGGGAAAAGCTTTAGGGTTAGGGGAAGGCCACGGGGGTGCTTTGGCAAGCCTCGGTGAAGGCAGGGGAACGGAGGGCATGAGCTCTGCCAGCCTCTGCCAGCCTGTGAGGTCGCAGGGACCTAGCCATCAGACAGGGGAGAGGCAGCTCCTTTCCCCCACCTGCTCCAGGCCTGTGGCCTCATGGGGCTGCTCTGTCTGCCACTGGTTAGGATCCCACCTAAGTACCTTTGATAGTCACCCTGGGCCTCAGATACGACTTCCTCTCGAAGTCCCTAGAAAAGGAGAATGTGGGGCGCCCGGGTGACCCAGTGGTTGAGCGTCTACCTTCGGCCCAGGGCGTGACCCCAGAGTCCCGGGATCGAGTCCCACATCGGGCTCCCCGCAGGGAGCCTGCTTCTCCCTCTGCCTGGGTCTCTGTCTCTCTCTCTCTGGGTCTCTCATGAATAAGTAAATAGAATCTTTAAAAAAAGAATAAAGAAAATGAGAACTCATGGAGGGAAGGCCAATCACCCCGTGTGTGGCCTCAGCCCTCAGCCCCCCGCGGCCTGTTGGCTCCGGCACCACCAAGGCCCTGTCTCCCCTTCCTCGGAGCCATTGCCTGCCGAGGAATCCCACCTGAGGCCTGTGCGAGGGGGAGAGTCCACGGATCCCCCCAGGGGACGGCGCCCACACAAGATGCGCCCGGGGATCCCTCCCCACAGGACGCGGAAGGTGTGGGTCCGCTGGGCTCGCTCCAGCCTCCTGCCCAGACGCCAGGGTGACCGGCAACAGCCGCACCCGTCGCGGGGACCCCGCTGCCCTGAATCCAGGGGCGGGTGCTCCATCCCCGAGGCAAGTCCTGGCTTCTGCTGGGTTCCCGCGGGGCCTGGTGAGGCGGCCAGCCCGGACCCTGGAGGCACAGGGCGTGAGCTCGAGCTCCTGGGACGCGCAGAGACTCGGCGCAGAGACTCGGCCCAAGTCCCGAGGGCCCCGAGCGAGGCCGCGGGACCCGAGCTTGTTGGGAGCCGGCATTTTCCACGTGGCTCTGCGCCGCGGCCCGCGGTCCGTCTCTCGTGGGCCAGGCTCTACTTGGGAGGCGAGCGTCGGGGAGGCGGGCGGCACCTCGGGCTCCCCAGCGCCTGCGCCAGCCCCTCAGCGGCTCCTTCCTGGCCCTGCCCGGGGCTCCCCTGCTGCCCCGCGGCCCCGGGGCCCTGGCCCCACTCCCCCCACCGCCCGAGAGCTGACTCAGGCGTCTGTCTGCAGGGGGGCCGGGGTCCCCGGGAGAGCAGCCCCCTCACGCGGCGTGGGGGCCAGGCAGGTGCACCCGGGTGGCCTCCTGCCTCACCCGCCCCGAACGCCGCCTCTCTTCCCGCTTCCCACCGGGAAGGCCGAGGGGGCAGGAGCCGCAGGCCCGGCAAGAGCGCAGGGCCCGCTCCCCTTGGGGCTCGGCGGGCAGGACCCCTCCCCGGAGCCCCCGCCGCCGCCGCTCTGGTGACAGCTGGCTCTGTGCCCAGCGCGGGGCTTGAGCTCGTGCGGCCGAGGTCGCGCCACATGCTCCAACCTGAGCCGGCCCGGCCTCCTCAGCCCCCTTCGCTGTCTACTGAAGCAGAGTCGACACACGATGTCGCATTACTTGCGCATGTGCACCCGGTGGCCTGACAATTGTGCGCGTCCCCCAGCGGAGCCGCAGGTCCCTCCGGAGCTGCCGGGAGGACAGGATGGTCGGGATGGTCGGGAGGGCGTCCCCCCGGGGGCGAGGGAGTCATGGCGAACCCCAACTGGGCCTCGATGGGCTGCGTGAGGCTAGCTGGCAGGGTCACGTGCCGGCCGTGAAGCCGTTGTCTGGGATGCGAGGTGGGACGGACCACCCCGGGGCCCCAGGGTCCGGACCGAGAAGGCTTCCGGGGAGGCAGGTGGCCGGGGCCGCAGAGGCCTCCTCGCTCCTGCCCGAGGCCAGCTCAGCACTGACTTAGGAGAGTGAAAGTCAGCACGTGCCACAGCCCACGGGCCTGCCTTCCCCCCAGAAAGCCGCCCCAACCCCAGCTGGGTCCCTGGAAAGCCTCCCCAACCCCGCTGGGCCCCCGAAAGCCACCCCGACCCTAGCTGGGCCCCTGGAAAGCTGCCCAGAGGGCCGAGGGCCGGAAGTGGGAAGCGCCGGGTGGTTTGGGAAATCTCTCCCACCCCTCCCCATCCCATGGTGACAGAGGCAGGGGTGCTGGGGGATGGGGACAGGGGCCGCGCCCCGGCGAGGACACGCAGCCCTAGGGCCCTGCACGAGCAGGGACCACGAAGGGCTGTCCATTCTCCAGAGCCCCCCGCTCCTCCTGCGACCTGCCGGGCCCCCCGGGCTGGCTTCATTGGCCGGGAGGCATGTAGGGCACCCCCGGCGCAGCACACCCACGGTGAGAGGCAGGGCGGCAGGGGGACCCGCGGTGCATGCTGGGCCGTGGGGCCACTCGCGGCGGCGTCCCTTCAGGTGCCCTGTTCCCCACTGTCCCGCGTGGCGCGCCGGGGCTCTCATTCTAGCAGCGGCTCAGGGACAAGGCCCGGCACCCCCCAGAAACCCCCTTCCTGGGGTTATCCCGGTTCTGGCCCCTTCCCGATCATCCGGGCCGGCTCCCCTCCTGCAAAGCCCCCAGGGCAGGGAACACCATCTCCACGGGCCCTGGCGGGATGGGTGCTGAGGCGTCCCCTCCCGCTTGTTCCCGTGGCTCTTCAGGGGCCTGTGGGGAAACTGGGCCCCCGGCTCAGGAGGGAGGAAGGCAATGGGGAATGGGGGCAGCCTAGGGCTTTCACCCCCCTCCTTGGGTTTGCGTCGCTGGAGACATAATGTTGGGGGCGTTCAGGGGCTTAGACACGAAGACGCCCGTGCACGCTCGCTGCTGCCCAAAGCTAGTGTGTGGCGGATCCCCTGGGAGACGGGCTTGAGGTGACATTGCTAATTTGGGGCAGGGGTGGTATCATCTGCTGCAGGGGCTGCCGAGGAGGCCAGCGCCCAGCACGGCGCCCGCGCATCACAGGGGCCCCGTCAATGCTTGTTGGGACCATGATGAGGTCCCCCAGCCCCAGATAACCTGTTCGGAGAATGTCAGGGTGGGCAGGTGTCAGGCTTGAAGGGAGCCGCTCCCCCAGGTGACCCCGGCAGGGCCCGTCAGCCCCGGGGGCCAGCGGAGGCCTCCACCCCCTTCCCCTCCCAGCTTCAAATCCTGTGGGTTGACAGGGAGCTAATCCGCCCCCAGTAAACACAGCCGGGGACGCTGGAGGCCCGTGCCCCCGTGTCCCCCAATAGAATGTGGGCCAGAAAGGGCCTCCAGCCTGACCAGGGCTCCGAGGGCTCATGAGGGCCCCGGGGACGTGCGCACCTGGCAGGCTCTGGGCCCGGACGCCTCGGCTCAGGCAGTCACAGAGCTAAGGAAAGCTGCTCCCGGCGGGCATCCCGGGCGCCCGTCGCTGCCCCGGGCCCACCCTGCCCAGGCTCTCCGGGACCAGCCCGCCGCACGTCAATCGACTCTTGGGGTGGCGGGCCCCCCAGACCCCCGGCGGGGTGTTCAGCAAGCGGGCCGGGGAAGGCGACCCCGACTCGGGCATCCTTCTGCCCAGGGAAGAGACGGCACCCCGACCCCGACGGAGCTCGTGTCACGGCTTGGAACCCCATACTTCTCCAGGCTGCATCCCCCATCCCTGGCGGCCGATCCCCTGGATGAGTCCGGTTTAATCCTGTGCCCGAGTCCTTAGTCCTCAGCAGCTCTCGACACCTGCGGCTTCCAGCAAAGCCACCCACGGCTTTGTTAGCGAGGGCTGCTGGACGTGCCCTGGGCGGCCTTCGTGTGCGGGCGGACACTCCTGCGGCCCCGGGCTAGCCGTCGGCCTCGGGGCCCTCGGGCAGGGCGGGGGAAGCAGGGGAGGCCGGAGGGGGGCCCTCGGCTGGCAGGAGCCAGGGCCTCCACCTGCGGCTCACGGTCTTCCTTTCCCTCTGCGCCCGACAAGTTCTTACCATGGTCGTGGGGACCATCACCTCACGATAGCATCTTAGGAATCAACCATGGAAAGTTTACTCTGGGACGGTGTCCACGGGGGCGGCGACGGCTTCTGGGGTGAATGGTAACATTTTCTCCAGTATGCAGATGTGTCATTCTTTTTTCTTTTTTTTTTTTTTAATTTAATTTTTCATGAGAGACCCAGAGAGAGAGGCAGAGACACAGGCAGAGGGAGAAGCAGGCTCCATGCAGGGAGCTCGAGGTGGGACTCGATTCTGGGACCCCGGGGTCATGCCCTGAGCTGAGGGCAGGTGCTCAACTGCTGAGCCACCCAGGCGTCCCTTTTTTTTTTTTTTTTAGCATTTTATTTATTTATTCGACAGAGAGAGCGAGCAAGCGCACAGGCAGGGCAGCAGGAGAGGGAGAAGCAGGCTCCCTGCTGAGTGGGGAGCCCCACGCGGGCTCGACTCCAGGGCCCTGGGATGTTGACCTGAGCAGAAGGCAGACGCGTAACCCACTGAGGCCCCGGGGCCGCCCGTGGCGTCGTTCATAAACAAGCTCATGGAGTCAAGCTTAGATCTCGTGGGCTCTAACAGGTCACACGCTCAAGCGCCGTGTTCCGCTCCCCGCTGTCGGGCCCTGCGGGATGGACCCCGGGCTCCTACCTGGCACTCCTGGCAAAGCACACGACACAGACCTGACGTTTGCCACCGTCGCTTATACGTGCCGAGGGGTGACTAGCGTGCGGGGTGCTGGGCTCAGCTCCGGGGATGCAGAGACGGCGAGGGTGGATCTCCGGAGAGCAGCGACAGGCCGCCTGCGTCCCCTCGGCTGGCAGGAGCAGGCCATGGGAGGGGCCCTGGCAGGGAGCACCACGGCTCCCGCTGGAGTGGGGCTGAGGGGAAGACAGCCTCGGGGGAGCTACGGTCAAGGTGCCGGACACAGGGAGCCCCGAAGGGGCGTGGGGGGCCGTGACTGCTGAAGCCTGCGGTGGGAGCTGGGCCTGCACACGGCGGCTGGGGGCTCAGGTCCCCACGGGGCTGGGGCAGTGCTCAGGGCGTGCACTGCGTGTGCAGCTCAGAGCCCGGCGCCCACTGACGAAGGTTCCTTGGGGGGCACCCGAGCTCACCCCGGAGGAGGGGGAGTGTGGGAAGCCAGGAAGAGGCTTCTGTCCGCAGCGCCCCTGCTCCGCCCCGATCCCCAGCCCGTCCTACAGGGATGTCCCTCCACAGGCGGTTCTGCACCTCCTCAGCTGGCCCGAAACAATGGGGCGGTGCACTGGCCTGTGTGAAGTCACCCTGACGCCCCAGGCCTGCCCTACTGTCCCAGCCTTCCTGTTATCACTGTGTCCCCTGGTCCCTCTCTCCCGGGGACTGTGGCCAGGAAGCCTTATTACCGCTGGGTCCCCGGCAGTAGCACGGTGCCTGGTGCCCGGTAAGTGCGGGACAGGAAGCGAGGGAGGGAGGGAGGGAGGGAGGCAGGAAGGACGGCCACCACAGGAAGCCAAGAGCTAGCCTGGGGATGGCAAAAGGCAGGAAAGCTTGTAGACCAAGGAGCACAAAAGTGAGGGGTGAATAGAAACGACATTATTGGAGGTTGACATTGGAGGCGAACAGGGTCCCCTCGCCCACCCCCCAGGGGCAGAGACAGAGTCAAGGCCGAGCTGCCAGGGGGCTCAGCGTCCGCTGTGGCCGTAGGTCCAAGTGTGTTACGTGTCCCCAGCTGCGCCTCCCGGTCCCGGGGGAGCTCACCACGCAGGGCCTGGGAGCCAGGCCGAGTCAGGGCCAGACAAGGGTGCGGAGTCACTGGGAGAATGGGTGCGTGTGGGTCCACCCCACTTCTGGGGGTGACGGCCCAGGACTGCCATTCTGGGGCGCCGTGGAGCATTGCTAGACCACGCACCCCGGCCCCCAGGAGGCCGGGCCTGAGGCAGTTTCCCCGACGGCCCCAGGGCCTCACGTGCCCTCTGCTCACTTTGAACCCTCCGCTGGCGGCCGTCCTGGCTCCCGGCCCCTTCCCACCTGGGCCTGCGTCCAGAACAGGCTGGGCGGCACCAGGCTGGACCGCAGCGCGCACCCCTGCGCATGTTGCACCCCGGGGGGCCGCCCCAGAAGGCCTGCAGGGCGGGGGCGCGCCTTGGCCCGCAGCCTTGAGGATGTGAGAGCTGGAGGGAAGGAGGCGGGAGCCAAGAGGCAGCGAGCTCCAGGCCAGCTCCCGAGCTGCCTTCCGGTGACATTCTTTAAAGGAATGCAGTAAACAAGGAGGAGCAGCCTGGCCTGGGGCCAGAGGTGGGAAGCTGGGGGTGCCGGTGGGGGTGGGGGCGGCCACAGCCCACTGCTTCTCCTCCACCTTCCCCTCTCCAGGACAGGCAGGCTGGGAGGGGCCGGTTGGGTGTGCTGGCCTTAGGCTGGGAAGCTGCCCTCAGGACTGCCACCCACTCGCTGGTTCCTTTCGCGACCCCCTGGGGCCCCCACCGGAATCACACCTTTCAGGACAAGGCCACAGGCCCCCTCAGCCCGGTTCTCGTCCAGACTGAACTCCTGCCCAGTGTTACCGACCAAGTGGGGACGCCACGAAAGGTCCAGTCCAGGCTCCCGTCCCTTTTCAAGGCCGAGTAGTACTCCACTGCGCCTGTAAAGCACACTTTGTCTGTCTTCGTGCACGGGGACGTGTGGGCTTGCCCCCTTCCCGCTGTGGTGCGTAGGGCCGCTGTGAACAGAGTGCAAGTCCCCGCTTCCAGTTCTTCTGGGTCTCTGCCCGGAAGTGGCACAGCTGGAACGTGACCCAGATTCTGACCCCTCTGTGCCACCGCCTTGGCGGCCTCGCCTCCTAGCCCACCCAACGTGGGGAACACATTCTTGCAAGTGTCGTCCACCAGGGTCACGCCCACGGCCAAAGCCCCAACCCTGGACTTGGCTGACCCCATGCCCGCGCCACTGGGCCGAAGTGGGGCAAGCCGTGCCCCCGCCCGGGTGAGGCCTCGGCCTCAGCCTCCGCTCCCGCAGCCTGGCCTCCTGGTCACGGCCCCGCCAAGCCCTGGCTCCAGAGTTGGAACATCAGGTTCCAGTCTCGGCGCTCAGGCCAACGTGGGGATGACGGCCCGTCCCAAGGTTCTGAGCCTTCGGTGACGTGCAACGTGGGAGGCGCCTGCAGCGGCGCCCGATGCACCTGGAGCCGGTGGTAAAAGCCATGCTCTGGTTTCCCCAAGCTACAGCTCACTCTCGCTCTCTCGCTCTCTCTCCTCCCACAGCATCAGATTGAGGCTCTCCGATTCCTTCTGCAGTTCTCATCCCGCTCTCTCACCCTCAGCACATCCCCTCCCCTGCTCACTTCCCTGGAATCAACAGAACTCGACCTCCCACCATCCCTTGTTCGTCTCCTTCCCCCAGTCCTGGGGAGGACGCAGCGCGTCTCCTGTCCCAGGCTCACCTGCCGTGGGCTCCGGCTCCCACGCTCTCCTGTGCTCCTCACATGCCCACATCTCTCCCGGGTCAATCAGATCTGTGCCTGGACCCCACAGTCCTGCCGGGGGCTGCCCCCCATCGATAGCCTTTTATATTCAAACGTCCCCCAAAGAAATCTTACAAAATCCCGCCTCATTCCTGGATCCGACACAGTCGCCTCAGCCCCAGCGTTCCATGGAAATTAGTCTCATCCAGATATTACTGTGACCTTCTTATTGCCAAATCAGATTTAGATCTCGTATTTTTTTTTATCTTACGTAATTGCTTGGGAATGCTTGGGAATCGGGTGCCTCTTAAATGTGGATCTTCTTCGCTTTCGCTTTTAGGCCCTCTCCCTGGGTGACCTCACCTACCCAGATGGCACAGGTTGTGTCCTACTTTCTGATGTCTCCTGCAGCTGTATTCCTGGGCTGGCCACCACTGCGGATGGTCGGACCCTTGTATGCAGCTGTCTATCAACCATCCTGGCGTGGGTGTCCCCATGGGTCTTGAAGGCTGAGCTCCCCCCGGCTTCCCACTGTCGTGCCCATGTCTGCTCCAGTCCCCAGCTTGGTGAATGGTTCCTCCAAGCATCTCGTGGCTCAAATCAGAAACCCTGATGCAAGAGGATGGGAGGGGCATTTGGGGAAAGGCAATGTGGACCCCTCTGTACTCGGGCGCCCCTTCTCCTCCAACCCAAGTGGTCACGGCAGGGGAGCCTGTGAAATCAAGCTCTTTTCAGTTTAATCCCCTTACCTCCCACACCCAGCCGATGTCGCCTCCTCCTCACTACGTGTCAGTCCCTCCTCTCAAGCTCACGTCCAGGTGGCCGTCACCTCTCACTGGGTGACTGCAGCCACCTTCATAGGGGATTGCTGACCTTCTCCAGGACAGCCTTCACCCCCAACCACAGTGACTCCGCTGAAGCACAGGTCTGTCAACAGTCTTCTTCGCCGGACACCTTCCAGGGTTTGTCCTGCGCCCTCAGGATCATGTCTAGGCCCACAGGGTCCGGCCTCACTGGCAGTCCTCATCGGGCCGCTGACTGTCCTCTCTCGGCCTTCCTCCAGGCACTGCCCCCCGCCCTGCTCCGTTCTCATGGTTCTTGCAGGGAGCCAGTTCTTGGGCCTCTGCAGTGATGCCTTCACTACCTGGAAAGCTCATCCTTCCTCATTTTTCCTGGCAAATTCTTAGGCCGCTTCTTAACCTAGAGTGGCTTTCACTTAGATCTTCAATTCACCTGGATTTTATTTTGGAGTATGACAGGAGATGGTAATCTGTTTTTGAAACAGATGTCTGTTACTTTTGTGTAATGTCTGCGTTACTTTTGTGGTCAGAAAAAAATTTAAAAATTGTCTTTAAATAATTCAATTTGATAGAAAAAAAGAAAAAGATAAACCAAGACTCCTCAGGCCAGTGGCAGGGAGAAGGCATGGAAGGGATGGAAGGGTGCAGAGAGATGGGTGATGACTCCCCATCGTGCAGCCCAGCTGGGCTGGGCTAGGACCTGCCACGGAGCCTGACCCTTGCCTGGTTCTGTTCCAATGATTTCGAAGTTAGCCCGATGATAAATATTATGCCGAGCAGAAGGGCCAGAAGAGTCTCAGGCTCTGCCTCCGACTCCAGTGTAAACATAAGCACAGCTCATTTTTACCTCCCAGGATGATCTCGGTGGGGCGGAGTGTGGCTAGGAGGACAGTGCATCTGGGAACATCTTCTGATGCTACGTAGCTCAAGGCCCGGCTTCACATGGGGAGCAAATGCCATGCACTGAAGTTTCTGCATTGCCCTTATAAGTGAATGGGAGGGAAGGAATATTCTGGAAAAGAGAGGGACGTGCAAACTTGGGAGGTTGGGCTCTTGTACTAAATGCTTCACCAAACTCTGCCAGGGGGTATGGTGCTTCTTGACTGTTCTGAGTTTTCAAGGACGAAGATTTTTTATGAAAGGGACAGAAAATAGGGGAGGAAGGTGGGACGGTGAGGAGTGGCTCCGAGCCTCCGAGCCTGGTTGGGGGCTCCCGGCCCGAGAAGAGCCAGCCACCACGAGGCACCCGCGAGCAAGGAAGGGCAAAAAGTGTCTGCTTTTCACCGGGACCCTTTCTCCTCCGGCTGAGGGTGTCTGCGTTTTCCTGCCAGTGGGAAAAGGTGGGAAGGGAGGCAGGGGTCAAGGCGAGGGGTCGCTGTGGGGCTCATGCTGGCTTCGCAGGCAGCACCCCCTGGGTCTCCATTTGGAGGACAGAAAGAACCCAGGGGGTGAGGAGTCTTACTCTGGGTCTTCTCTGTGATGAGGGATCAGCTCCAGTGCTCTCTGCAGACCTTCGTGTTTTGCCAACTGGTCTGGTGACTCATGCTGGGAAGCTTGTAGCAAACCCCATTTTTGGAGAAGCCGGGAAATCTCTTTGTAGAAACAAACAAGTGCCCTTAGCACTCCGCTCCCTGAAATGCCTGCTCTCTGCTTCCTTACCTCATCCGGGCACAGATTAAAAACCCCAGCGAGTCTGCAAAACACTGTGGAGACTGACCTAAATGTAAGCTGTTTGTCCCGGAGCGCTGGGTCCCACTCAGGTCCCAAGGGGGAGCGGGAGGAACATGCTGTCCTCCCTCCGCCTGGGACCAGGAGCAAGGCCCTGGCTCGCGCCAGCCCCCTCCGGCCCGTCCTAGAGCGAGGAAGCCGCAGTTGCCTAATCATGCCTGGTTTCGGGAGCAGGTCTGCGGAGGGCTCTCCCGCCCACCCCCCCCAGGGGCCGTCGAGGGACCCAACAACGCGCCCCCTGTTTCCGTTTTACACCAGGGCCTGCAAATTCCGTAGCCAGTGCTGGGCCTCGCGGACAGCAGGGGCCGCGGACGTCGGGGTACAGCAGAGGCTGGCCTTCCCGGCTCCCCCAGCCCCAGCCCGGGCGGCCGTCGAGGGTCTCCCCGCCCCACATGTCCTGCACCCACCTTGCTGGGGCCTCCCCCATCAGTCCCGCTGGGCCGCCCCCACCGCCGCCTCCCGGCTGGGCCCTGCCTCCCCTCTCCCAGCGCGGCCCCCCGCCGTCCTCCTGGGCCCAGGCCTTGGAGGCCAATCCCTGGGCCTCGTTTCACTCATGGATAGTTCCGTGCGTATCGTTAAAAGACAGAAAAAGCTGTTTCACGAAGCTGTGCCACCACTGCCTGGCCTGAGGACAGGAGCGGTCCTTGGGGGGGGGGGCGGCACCCTCCCTGCCCCGCTCCTCCGCCCTCACTCGCCTGTCCCACCGACGGCGCCTGGCCTGCAGAGGGCCTCGCGCTTAGGAAGCACCTGCTGGAGAGCCTCCCTCCCACCCGTGTCCCCACCACACGGGTCATGCTCGTCCCCGTGACCCAGACCCTGGTGCCGCCCAGGAAGCCAAGCCTCCTTGTCTCCTAAAGGTGTTGTGCAAAGCCCCGTGGCTCCCGTGGCCCTGGGCTCCTGGGCAGCAGAGCCACCTTCTGCTCCGGGGCACTGGGTGCGGGGAGGCTCGAGGCCTCTCCCGAAGGAGGCTGCCCTTCTCCAGGCTGAGGGTTCCGTACTTGTGTTGAGCCCGTCATTCTGGTCTGACTAGAACTTTCCAGGGGATTTTGGTCCTGCTGCTTCAAAGTTGAGTCCCTCTCTGGTTCAGATCATTGGCAGCTACGGTGGGCGTCCCTTCTAGGCCGTCATGCCCACCGGCCGGGCCAGAGCGGAGGACAGAGCTCCCTGGGGGCCACCACACCCCCCACCCTCCAGCCCACATCCGGCCATCCCAGCCGCTACCCTATTACTCAGCATCCTGAAGCCTTGGAGGGAACAAGAGCGTGGAAAGGGAGAGGACTCGTGGCCTCCATGCTCCCTCCACTCCCTGCCGACTCCTCCTGGGGACTGTGACCCTGGCAAAATGATACACTGTGAGCCACCATGTCCCAGGTTTCAGGCACTTGCTAGTTGTTCTGGAAACTTCCTCCTTTTGTGCTGCAGGGTCATTACAACCCCCAAAAGCAGCTCCCTCCCAGCAGCTGAGGCCTGAGGGGGCACAGGTTCTTTGTGGCCCAGGCCACATTGAGGACGAGTCGAGTCAGGAAACAGCCTGAGCGTTCAGCTGAATCTTTAAGCTCCAGGAGACCTGGAGGGTGGGGCTGGTCATGCTACTGGCGGGGGTGGGGAAGGAAGCCAAGATGTGGGGGGAGGAGAGGCAGCAAATACGGTGCCGATCCATGAAGTCAGGGACGTCAACAGTACAGGCCCCAGTGCGTACACAGTGGGAGGCAAGAGCCTGGAGGAGGTGAGGGCACGGCTTCAGAGGAGGTCACTTGGGCGCGGGCGACAAGAGAAGGACTTCCTCAGCAGAGGGAACAGGATGGGGAAAGCATGTGATTCTTGGAGCACACCACGTCCAGGGATGGCTGGGAAGTCCTTCGTGACCAGAGGGATGCTGAGGAGCGGTGGTGAGAGAGACCAGAACGGCTCCCTGAGCCGGGCCACGGTAGACTTTGTGCATCCCGCCGCGGGACGTGGCTTCACCAGTGGGCAATGGGGAAGCATACAGATTCCTGACGAGAGAAGTGGCCCTCAGATTTGTGTTTGAGAAAGATAGGCCTGGCAGCTGTTTGGAGAAGGGAGCTGAGGGCAGGAGAAGCAGGAGGGGAAGAGAGGCTATCACGAAGCCCAGGCAAGAAGTGATGAGATCCTGGACCATGGCTGAGCAGGGAGCACAAGGAAGAGGAGATGAATTCTCTAGACACTTCTGGGGCTCCAGGTCATGATTCAGAGGCAGGGAACGGCAGGAAGAGGGGAGGATTGTCAAGACTTGCCGACCAGGTAGATGGCGATGCTTATAACCACAACAAGGACCATGGAGGGGAAGGTGAGGATGGGAATCGAGATGATGACTTGTTGCAGCGACAACAAAACTTAAATGCCTAACACGTGGGCATCAATAAGGATCTTAGGGTCAGGAAAGAGATCTGGGCTTGAGCTGTGGATTTGGGAATCGTAGGTGTGTAAGTAACAACCAAAATCATCAAGAAGAGGAAAGGGATTTAAAGAATAGGGGCAGGGAGGGGCACCTGGGGGTGCTCAGGGCATGACCCCAGGGTCCCGAGATCGAGTCCCGCATTGGGCTCCCCACAGGGAGCCTGCTTCTCCCTCTGCCTGTGTCTCTGCCTCTTTCTCTGCATCTCTGTTGAATAAATAAATAAAATCTTAAGAAAAAAAAGAATAGGACATGGAGACTGGCACATTATTCAATGAAATACAACTCCTACCCTTTGAGGTCAACAAAACCATAATGAGATACACTTCAGGCCAACGAGGCTGGCTATAATAATAATTAAAAAAACAGACAATAATGTGTGGTAAGGAGGATCTGGAGAAAATGGAACTCTGTACGTTGCTGGTGGGAATGCAAAATGGTGTAGCAGCCTTCAAAACCAGTTTGGCAGTTTCTCAAAAAGTGAAATACAGAGTTCTCATATGACCCAGCAAATTGACGCCTATGTATAAACCCAAGAGAATCGTGAGCATAGGTCCACACAAAACTTATGCACAAACGTTCACAGCAACGTTATTCATAATAACCAAGTGGAAACCACCCAAATACCCACCAGCTCCTGAGTGGATCACCAACGTGTGGCCTCTATGAAGGAATGGTACTCAGCCATGAGAAAGAATGCTGCTACGACACGGATGAATCTTGAAAGATACCGTATGAAAGAAGCCAGGCTCCAAAGACCACATACTGTGTGACTCCATTTCTACAAAATGTCCAGAATAAGCAAGACCATGGAGACAGAAAGTAGATACGTGGATGCAGGGCCTGTGCAGGGAGAGAGGAACTGGCGAGTCATTGCTCATGGGTCTGGCGTGATGAAAATGTTCTGGAGTTAGGTAGTGGTGTTGACTGCACAACTTCATGAATATACTAAAAAACTACTGAATTGCACACTTTATTGTCATTAACGTTGTTATTATTTAACTTTTTATTTTACTATTTTTTTAAAGATTTATTTATTTGAGAGAGGGAGAATGTGTGGGGGAGGGACAGAGGGGGAGAGAGAGAATCTCAAGCAGACTTCCCACTGAGCTCAAGGCCTGACGTGGGGCTCGAGCTCATGCCCCGTGAGATCATGACCTGAGCTGAAATCAAGAGTCGGATGCTCAGCTGACTGAGCCACCCGGGCACACCTGAGATTTTATTTTGAAGTAATCTCTACACCCAACGTGGGGCTGAAACTCATAACCCCGAGATCAAGAGTGACGTGCTCCACCGGCTGAGCCAGCCAAGCGCCCCTGAATCGCACACTTTAAAAGGGTGAATTTTTGTGGCATGTGAGTAATATCTTAATAAAAGCAATTTTAAGGTAATGAAGAGAGATTTTAGTCTTAATTACACAATGATAGAAGGGTTATGCTAAACAAAATCTCACTTTACATACTATCTTGTTTTGCTTTTTTTTTTTTTTTTAGATTTTATTTATTTATTCACGAGAGACCCAGAGAAAGAGAGAGGCAGAGACACAGGCAGAGGGAGAAGCAGGCTCCCTGTGGAGCCCAATGCGAGACTTGATCCCAGGACCCCGGGGTCACGCCCTGAGCCGAAGGCAGATGCTTGACCACTGAGCCCCCCAGGCACCCCTTGTTTTACTTTCTAAAGGATAACAAATAAAGAAATCAAAGTGTAAAAAGGAAAACAAACAAAAAAACCCCAAAAAACCTGTATGCCGGATACCACAGTTGGAACCACTGCATTGTAGACGGGCACCATCCAGCCGAAATATAACGTGAGCTATATAATCAATTTTAAACGTTCTAAAGTAAAAATAAACAAGTGAAACTAACTTAATGTTCTGAAAACGTGTATCTTTTCAATATATAATCAATATAAAGTCATTAATAAGATTTTACATTCCTTCCTTCTTGCTCAATCTAAAATCTGATGTGCTTTTCACACTTCTGGCACATTCCGTTCCTGACTGGCCCCGTATCAGTGCGTGACCCCGCACGGAGCAAGAGGTATCATATCGGGCAGTTCAGATCCGGAATGATGGTCTCTTCCCATTTGGGCCTGATGTATTTTCCTCTGTTTATTTCCATGTATGATGAGCAATATGAAAACCCCTAAATAATAAAGGGTTTGTGTGGCTGGCTCCAGTGTCATTAGGCAGAGACAAGCTGGGAAGACCACAACCTCTTCCACAGCCAGGCTGGGGGAGAAGGACCTCAAGGGAGAAGGGGAGCGGCAATCTGGAAGAGGAGAGAGAAGCTAGGTGAGTGAGTCTTTGGGGTCTGTGTTAGGGAGAAGGGCTCAGGGAGCCAGAGGGCAAGGGTCCTGCAGGATGGGAGGAGGAGTCACCCCAGAACAGCCAGGAGTGTTTCCTGCCAGCTGTGCCCCGGGGCTTCTCTGAGGGCAGGGAGGCCAGTGCCCACCTGCGACAGCACAGTGTTTGCAGGATGCCGCGCAGTGACAAGCGCCAAGGTGGCCACCAGGACTGAGCTGACCCCAGAAATGGGTGCACTGGGGATGTTTTGTCCATGAATGAGCAAATGTATCTCTTGTTCAAGCAGAGTCCAACAGGAAAGCCCAAGAGACCGATATTTTTCCCCTAAGTTACGCAGTTTGTTGGCACCTGAAGTTAGAAGAAAGAGTTCCTTGCTCAGCAGCTGGGTAACCTCTGAGTTTCTCCACCTGTCGAGCAGGTAAAGCCTGCGGAGGGAGGCAGGCGGCGGGGATTAAGGGAGCCCGAGGTGGGGAAGCGGCGCAGGGCCTACCTGCAGGCCCCTGGTGTAAGGCGCTCTCCTCCTCCTCTCGGGAAGGAGAAGGATGCCTCACGCCCAGGCCTGGGTGGCAGCTGTGGTGCGTGCACCTGCACCGCTTGGGGCAGGGCCCCCTGCAAGCGGGGGCCGGACTAACTGAGCTGCCCGTCTTGACATCCTCCCTAAGATCTGGAATCTTCCAAGGCTGGAGCCTTGATCCTCTCTTTAAGTGGTAACAAGTTCTTCCTCCCAGGACAGCAGGAAGCCAGGCACACGTGTTCCCTCCGTGGCACAACCCGCTGACCCATTCCCGGGAGCCTCGGTGAGGGGGAGGTGGTTCACCCTGTTTGGCAGGTGCGCCAACATCAGGAACTTGATCCCCTAGAAAACAGCGCGTGTGGCCTCGTGTTGGCCTGGGCTGTGGAGTGTGTCCTGAGAGTGACCACCGGTGCCTTCCTCTCCAGCGCCCGGTGAGTGTTCCCCTCCCTTCAGGGTTTTGCTTCCCCAGCTGGCCGTGAGTCCCAGCCGGACGGCCTGCTACCCATTCTATTTATCATCCCGTTTGGCCGGCCCCACCTCTCTGGGGATGGGTGCCAGAGGCCAGGGAAGGAGCCTGTGCTCTAGGATCTGTGTGGGCCCTTGGAAAATACATTTATTAGAAACCATGTAAATGTCCAAATATAGACATAGGGCCCAAGCAGGCCATACGATGCACTAAGGTTTAATGCTGACATCCACTGAAATGATGTGTGGGAAGAATTTTCAGTGACGTGGGACAGTGACTGCACTCTGATAAGAAAAAAAGCAGGAAACACAATTTGTGTGACTGTGTGTGAGTGAACACAGCGGCTCAGCCACAGGGGGACGTGCACACAGACGCATGTGCTCCCAAACCTGACGGTGGCTGCTCCCTGGAGCTAATGAAGAGGAATCGGTGCTATTTCCCCCATGTTTGGCAGGTTGGCTATAATGAGCCTTGTTCACTCTGCAGGTCGCCCTTGCTTTTCGGAAGCTGGCCCTGTGCCTCTTTGCTTTCAGGAGACTGATGCTACTGCCTGTTTTCCCAACTGAAAGGAAGCTGAAGTCATCCTCGCTTCTAGGAGGAAAGGGGGAAAGCAGAAATAGCAGCCGCGCCAGCTGGTGGGGGCGGCCTGGGGCAGCGCGAGGGGGACCCCCCCCAACCACACTCACACCACCACCTCCAGCGGCCAGGGCTCCCAACTGTGTCTGCGGCCCCTTGCTCCCCCTGGGCTCCACATCCGTCCACCTGTCCCTGCATCCGTCAGCAAGACGTGTCCTAAGGTATCAGAAAAGCCTTTTGGGGTCTGGGAATGCTCAGAACAATTTCCATATAAATCAGTGGCAGGAGCTTCTTTGTGCCATTTCCGCTTGCAAACACTTCACAGGAAGGCCCTGCTTCCCAGTAGTGGGGAATCCGGTGATTAGAGGCTACTGTTTGAAGAAAGTACATCTGGGGGTGTCTGGGGGGCTCAGTGGTGAGCATCGGCGCCTTCGGCTCGGGTCGTGATCTCGGGGTCCTGGGAGCAGGCCCCACATTGAGCCCCGTATCAGGCTCCCTGCTCAGTGGAGGGTCTGCTTCTCCCTCTGCCCCTCCCTCTGCCCATGCACTCTCTCTCTCTCTCTCTCTCTGTCAAAAGATAAATAAAATCTTTAAAAAACAGTACATCTAGAAATAGCACCTCCATGCTTATGTACCACCTGCTATTTCCACCTTTAAGATAAGGATTATAGATGGCGGGGCGGGGTGGGGGGCATCTCCTTGCCCTCCCGAGTCTTCAGTACTCTGACGTCATTATTAAGCATTTTCTTGGTGATTTCAAATACACTATGTTTGTCAGTGCAGTAAAGGACCAGGGAACAGGTAGGTCACCAGTCAGCGGCAAGTGCCAGAGACGCTCCCGTTGGAGCAGTTGACATGATGCATCTTGGGGAAACTTGATACAAGCAAGATGGCTCGATGTCATCCTCCATCAGCCAGCCGGGGTTCCAGGAGAAAATGGAAGTCCTCGATGCCTGAAGGCATGGTTGTGAGTAATGGATTAGTGTCTGTCCTGTATATCCAGAATGGGACCTGCTATTTTGCATCTTTGGGAGAATTGAGGAAATAATCACTTCAGTAATTTCCTGTAGGGCTGAGTTCTCTTGTAGAGCCCTGGCTGGGAAGAGCTGATTGTTTGTCTACGAGGACCTAACAGGACTGGTATGTCCAGACCTTCTGGGTCATCGTACCCACATATCCCAAAAGGGTGGGTGCTCTGTATCCCAGGACAGCTCTCCTGGTGTATGTGTGGGGCCCAAAGAGGTCATCCTCTTAAGTTCTCTAGAGAAGCCATATTACTTTTTCTAGATCTAGAGGCAAAGTGGCTGAACTTCTCCAGACATCCTAGGGAAGCACTCAGCAAATGGGAGCTGCTGGCCTCGGGCTGGCTGTATACAGAACAAATTATTACTGTCCTCTTTAGGGTATATCTGTGGCCCCAGAGATCATGGGCGAATTTGATTGGGTCGAGTGAAAAATGTCAGCCTACAATCTCAGGTCCCTAGAGAGCTGGGAAAGAGGAGAACATGGAAGAAAAAATGGAAAAAGTTAAAAAATGAGTCCTCGAGGCTCATTCTGTCCAGAACAAACTGAAAGGGAAATATGGCAATGACCCATCCCAACGATGCAGATTCCAGAGTGTAAACTTCTGGGCTGACTTAATTGGTTGTTTACAGAAACTGGGAAAAAAAGAATCACTGCCAAGTTGTCTTCAGTTTGAGGATCTGGACATAAAAATCATATTTTCTTTTTTACTATTACTTCCTTTAAGTAAGCTCTATGCCCAACGTGGGGCTTGAACTCATGACCCACTGTCCAGAGTTGCCTGCTCTACCAACCAAGCTAGCCAGGTGCCCCCAAAATCATATTTTCAAATCGTCTCAGAAGAATTTAGATGAATTCAGAACTCCTGCAGATTCGATCAAGTATGACAAGAACGGCATTTGTAAACTATTCGTCCTCCATTCCCTCAACATTTATTGAGCCTGGCGCTCTGCTCGCTGCTGGGGACACGGAGACGAGGAAGAGTCAGGCCTGGCTCCCAAGAAGCCACGGGAAGGAGGCACAGAAACAGACAACGCCGAGACAGTGTGTTAGGTGTGTGTGTGCTGCGGAAGGTGACAGGGGCTGCAGACAGGTGGTGCTTTGAGCACACACCCCAGGAGGGGTTGAGGGATCGGGGACCTAGGAAGCTGTCACCTGAGCTGAGCCTTGAAAGGATCCCGATGGGTGAGGCCCAGGTGGGGCCGGCATCCCAGAGGTGGCGGCGTGTGCAGAGGCAGAGGACGCAAGACGAAGCGTGGCCCCACTGGAGAACCCGTGCTCAAGTGTGACTATAGCAAAGGGTAAAAGTCAAGGAGAAGAGCATTAGTAGCTCCAGAGATAGGGCGGCGCTGGGCTGCCAAGGGCCTCCTAAGCCGGACTGAGGAGTGTGAATTTGATCATGGAGGCTATGTTGAGCAATGAAGGCTTTTACGCAGCAGAGTGTCGAGGTCATGATTCCATTTTATAATAAGACACTGGCAGCTGTGGGGGGGATGGATTGCAACGGGGTGAGAAGAGAGATCGGGTGGGAGGTCACGGCATGCTGCGGCTGATAAGCGATATGGGTGACAGCAAAACAGCGACAGGGAGGAGGGGGAGCATCAGGAGAGGTGGCACGGGTCCCTGGATGGGACCGCGTCACCGTGAGAGCTGCGAGCCCTGCGAGGGGTTAGAGCAGGAGAGTCCCCAGGGTTCCGCCCCAGGTGTGCCTCCATTCACCCAAGTGTAGAATGCAGGGGGGACAGCAGGCTGAGGGGTGGGGTGAGGTGACTATGATTAATTTATTTTTAGACGAGTTGAATCTGAGACACTTGAGGAGTCCAAGAGGCAAGTGAATGATCTAGAACTCAAAATAGAGATCTAGGCCAGAGATGGAGAGAGAGCACACAGCTGGTAGCTGGACCATGGGGTTGGACGAGGGTACCCACGTGGCGGCATAGGGAGCCCGGGGCCCTGAGAAACCACATCCCGAGGCGTCGGAGGAAGAGCCGCCCTCAGATGAGATGAGGAAGGAACAGCGGGAGGGACAAGAGAGCCAGGTGACAGGTGATGAGTGTGGTGTCTTGGCACCGAGAGGGGTGAGTATTTTGAGAAGGAGCAAGTGGCTGATACCACAAGGTAATGGCGGGAGAACTGAGAAAGCACCCCCGGCTAAGGGACCCGGGGCCCTGGGGCCCCGACACCTCCCAGCTCCTGGGCCCAGGTGAGAGTCCCTGTAGACAGGACTCCCTGCAGCTCGATGGCTGCCGCGAAGGGAAAGAGAGAAGGTGAGAACTGGACAGAGAAAGCCCAGAGGAAGGAATGTTGAAGAGGGAAGGAGGGGGGAGGAGGGAGGAGGGGGGAGGGAGGGTAGGAGGGGGGAGGGAGGGTAGGAGGGAGGGAGGGGGGAGGGGAGGGGGGAGGAGGGGGGTGACAGAGAGGGAGGCAGAGAGAGGGAGGGAGGGGAGGGAGGGAGGAAAGGAGGGGGAGAGGAGGGGAGGAAGGGGGAGGCAGAGGGGGGTGACAGAGAGAGGGAGGCAGAGAGAGGAGGGTGGAGAGGGAATGGGGTAGGGAGGGAGGGAGATGGAGGAGCATGGGGAAGGACGAGGAGGGTGGGGAGGGAGGGAGGGAGGGAGAGAGGGAGAGAGATGGGGGAGGGAAGGGGGAGGGAGGGAGGAGGGAGACAGGGGTGAGGGAGGGAGGGAGAGGCTGAGAGAGGACAGATGCTTAGAGGAGCCAGCCTCTGAGGACACGGGGAGCACAGGCCGGGACAGGAGGAGGGACAGCTCTTCGGTGACCGGGGAGAGGCGGGCTCCCTGCTCCGGGATGCGGGTCAGCCGCAGACCCCGAGGCTGTGCCTGAGGTGCCCACCGGGCTGAGCCACCGCTGCCCCAAGGGGCAGATCCCGAGTGGGGGCCAAGGCTCCCCAGCAGCTGGCTGCTCCCAGAGGCGCCCTTGGGCCGGGTGCCGGGGGGCACTGGGCCCGGCTTGGGGCTCCCTGCTCCGAATCCTCATCCCTCAGGGCGGAGAAGAGACGCAGCGATTCCAGCCCCAGGTGTGTTCCCGGCACCAGCGCAGTCACAGGGGCACCAAGAGGTGCCGGAGCCCCAAACTGTCCGCGACCCAGACGTCCCTGCCCTTCCAGTGACCGCGGACACAGAGCGCGGCCCGTTGGGCTCGCGGCCCCTGCACAGAGACAGCGACAGAAAGGCTGCGGCGACCGACGGTTGAGTGTCACCCACACAAAGCGGAGTGAACGCAGCAGAACAGGAAAGACCCCGTACTGTGCGATCGCATCCATGCGCGTCATATACGTGAATAATGTGCACGAACACGTGCTGCGTATGTAAGCGATGCGAGTGCGGTACAGACACACGCGACACTTGAAAGCCGTGGGACTCGCCTACAGGGTGGGAGGCGGAGGGGCTCCCGGGAGCACAGGCCTCGGGAGGGGGGGCGGGGGTCCTGCTCTCCTCCGGGCTCCCGCTGGGAGAGTCATGGAGCTCTACAGTTGTGTTTTGGACGCTTTTCTGTGCGTGTTTTATATTTCAACAAACACAAAGTGTTGGAAAAAAATCCATTATCGTCAAGCACAAAAGGAGACACGGGAAAGGCATTAAAGCTCCACGTCGGGTCCCCTGCTCGGCGGGCCCCCTCCTTCCCCCTCTCCCCCTGCATGTACTCCCTTTCTGTCTCTGTCGAATAAATAAAATCCTTTTTAAATTTTTAAAAATTAAAATCAAAATTTTAATTTTTAAAGAATTAGTGCTCGTCGGAGGCTTGCAGCGAGCACACAGTCCGCCCCACGGCCCGGTGCCCCCCGCCCGCCTCGCGCACCCCGCCCGCGTGGGCCAGCCTCAGCCGCGGCCCCGGGAGGCCCCGAGTGCTCCCCCCTGCTCCCTGGGCACGGGTGGCCCCAGGGACAGAAGATGGCTGCACCCGAGGTGAAAATCTGCTGGATTTCCGAGCAGCTCGGAGCTGGCTGTTGTCTGGGGACGGTTCGCGGGCCGGAGCTCGGATCCCGAAGTGTTTCCGTGTTTTCTCGACCTCACCCACGGAGCACTGAGCATTTTTCTTGTGACCCGACATTTAACCTCTGACGACGGTGACAGCTCGTAAGCCTCCCGGCTTCAGCCCGGCCGCTTGCTCCTGTGAAGCGGCTCCGAGCGTCCCCCCACCTGCCTCCCTCCTCGCTGGCCCCATCTCGGCTCCCAGTGCCTGACGATGGGGGAACGGAGGGCCTGGGCCCGGGCCTCTGCTCTTCTCCTCCGGCTTCCCCACGGGAGCTCTTCCAGGCTCGCGGTTTTAAGGATCGCCTACACACGAGCGGCTCTGGGGCTGCACGCGGAGCTCCAGGCCTGCACGTGCCGGTGCGCCCAACACTTGCTCTCGGACGTCCCCCAAGCACCACGAACGTAACCTGTTCAGACCAGAGCTCTTGATCTCCTCAAAACCAGTCCTCTTCTGCTGTGCCTGCTTCAGCGAACGGCCTCAAACCTAGCGGGTAGCTGAGGCAGGCCCGGCCGCGCCCGCGCTCTTCCCCCGTGAGTCCACACTCCCGTCCGTGCCGCTACCTTCCGGGTGTTCCCTAGATCTGGCCCCGTGGCCTCTTGCCGGAGCTTCATACCCTCGTACCCTTCCAGCTGGTCTCCCTTCTCCCCCCGTCTTGCCCTCCTACGTCTACTCATCTGAGAGACGGCACAGCGATGGATCCTTTTAGGAACCTCGATCGCGTCACCTCTCTCCCCTGCTCAAAACCCTCCGGTGACATCTCGCCGCACTTGGAATAAAAACTCCCTCTGCTGAGCCATAAGGTCCCTTCATTATCTGAATCCCGCTTACTTCTGGGACCTTATCTCTTCCACCACCCCCCCACCCGCCCCTCGCGCACCCTGCTCCTGTTACACCGGCCTGGCGTTTCCTCGGACACACTAAACCTGCTCCCCTACCCGGGCCTTTCTGCTTGCTGTTCCCTCTGCCTGGAAAGCTTCCCCCAGACCTTCCCGTTGGCCGGCTCCTTTGTCACTTCTTGGGCGAGGTCTTCCCTGACCACCTTACAGGAAATCATCATAGACCCTTTCCTGGAAGTGCATTCTTCCCTTTACATGTATGTAGCATGTGTGTCATACATGATGTGCATATGTCATATGCGATCTATTTAGGTAAACGGGTTCTCCGGCTCACCCATAAGAATAGAAGCACCATGAGGGCAAGGACCTCGTCTGTCTTGTTCAGTGCCCTGTGCCAGCATTCGGAAAGCACCTCGTATGATAGAAACTCCTAATAGTCGAAGGATTAATGATCTAATGGAGTCCTCCTCCCTCCTTGTAGATATAAAACATATTTCCTAAATCCTGCCTATGAAAAGAATGCTGAGAACAGGAACGGGTGGAGGGGAGAGCAGTGAAGGAAGGGAGGAAGTCACATGTAGGGGCCCTCACTACTGGGCTTCCAACCCCGCGCTCGCCACCTGCTTTATGCATATGATTTATAAGATTTTGCTAAAACCTCACAGCTAACCTATGACTAGGTGTTATTTCCATTTTAAAGATGGGGAAACTCAGGCTCAGAGAGGTAAAGCGATTTGTTCCGGTCCTGCAGCCGGCAACCAGCAGAGCAGGATCTGAACCCAAGTCCAGCTGGTCTGTGAAGACCCTATGCTGTGTGCTGACTCCATACATTCCACACCCAGAGCTTCCCCGGAAGGTCTGCCCATGGGATGCTCCACCTGGCTCTGCTGGCCCCGCTGGCCTGATCCAGAAGTCAGGGCCGAGGACGTGACCACTTGCAGAGCCCGTGGGTCCTTCGTGGGGGAGGGCAGGTGAGGGGTGGGGGTGTGAGGGAGCGGGAGGCCTGGCTGCCCTGAGTAGCATCCCGCCAACCCCGCTGGCTGTCCCTACAGCCGACCCCAGGGACAGGTGGAGCCAAATTTGTCCGAAGTGGCCTAGGCTTTTCTGAGCTCGTGGAAGCTGCAGACAAGGAGAATTCACCAGTCCTGAACCTCCCCTCCATCTCCCTTTAGCTCCTACTCCGTGTTTCCAACTCAGCCACCCAGGGGGCCACTAGAGCCTGGGGCGTAAAATAAAGTGGGCTCAGAGGAATCAAGGCAAGGGGGCGCCGGGGTGGCTCAGTCAGTGAGGCATCTGCCTTCGGCTCACGTCACAGTCCTAGAGGGCCAGGATCGCTCAGGTCACAGTCCTAGGGGCCCGGGGTCGCTCACGTCAAGGTCCTAGGGGCCCGGGGTCGCTCAGGTCACAGTCCTAGGGGCCTGGGATCCTGGGATCAAGCCCCACATCAGGCTCCCTGCTCAGTGGGGAGTCTGTTTTCCGTCTACCCTCCCCCTTGCTCCTGCTCGTTCTCTTTCATGCTCATGTTTTCTCTCTCTCAAATAATTTTTTAAAAAGTCTTAAAAAAAAAAGAAATCAAGAGAAAGGGGCCAGGCAGGAAGTAACTAAACCCACTGCCTTTCCCTGAAGCTAGCTGCCTGCCTCTCTGCCTCCCTTTCTGCCATTTCCTCACTCCTGCTGACAGATTGTCTCTTGATCTCTTAAAGATGAACAAACAAACCCAAAAGGTCGATTTGGCATCTCCACAGGTATACAGTCTGAAGGGTTTAGGGGAGGGGAGCGCCCACGATGCGCCTCGGCCAACCTCGTCCTCGCCACAGCCTTGGAGGCGCTGCCGTCTTCCTCCTGGAAGCTCAGTGACCAGAGAGCAGTGGCAGCGCCGCTGGCCCAGGGCCCCGGCAGGCACACGAGCAGGTTGAGACCTGGCCCTGCAAGCTTCCAACACCCGCGGGCTTTCTGTTCCCCACCCTGCCCGGGGCGAAGGGAGCCCGGAGGGAACGGATACTCAAGTCCAGATCCCTTCTTTGCCGGTTATGCCCCAAGAGGTCTGATAAACGAGAGGTCACGGCCCGACCTGGAAAGGTCTGGAAGGGTCGGTGCAGGATGCTCTAGCTCCCCACCTGGCCGTTGGCGGGCATGTCTGAGACAGGTACTGCGTCCCTTGGGTGGAAGGAGAGGCTGGGGGAGGGGAGCCGGGTGGGATGAGGACCTGACTCCAGCCCAGGTGTCTGCTCACATAGGCTCTCCTCGCCTCGGCGCGGACACCCGGGAGCCCCCAGCCCGCCAGACGCCAGGAGAAATCTCCCCTTGCTCCGTGGGCTCATACCCTGGTCCACCATCGCACCCCCTGCCCCCCCGGGGGCCGCTTCATTTCTGCATCTCCTCCTCGGCCCTGTGTGCCCTGCCCCCTCCTGCCAGGCTCATCCACGCTCCCTCTGCCCAAGCTCAACCCTGCGGGCACAGGGGACGGGTGGCGCCGACGTGCGAGCGGGTGCTGGGGCCTCGGGGCTTACAGTCCATCGAATCCAACGCCGCACAAGCACAGAGGAGAACGTATAAAACAGGAGCAAGAACAACAATGAAAACAAGCACCTGTGGATCCTACCACTTGTTTAAGAGATCGCAGAGCTGCATTTTCAAACTCTGGAAGGAGGCACCTTCTACCTCCCGGGAGAGATTTTCAACTTGTCTAACCCTCACTGGCTGCCTGCTGTTGCCTCCCCAGGTCCACAGGCCCCATCACCTCTGCTGCCCTCTCCACCCCAGCCTCCAGGGCTATTTCGGGTGTGTACCAGTCGGGGTTAATCTCCTTAATAGTTGAGTCGTGCTGCCCAGTGCACTCCTGATAGGGCCCAGCCCTCTGCAAAGGGCAAACTGAGGGCTCACGCTGCCGGCCTCGGGCCACCCCTGCATCCCCGTCCCTGCAGAGGGGCCGTGGACACTGGGCCACGAATGGAGCCTGGGTAGGGAGGGGAGCGGCTGCGTGAGCCCGAGGCCCGAGGGGCAGGTCAGGAGGCTGGGCGACCGGCTCGTGGGGTGCTTCTGGTTAGCCCCTCAAGGGAGAACCTCAAAGAGCTTCCTCCGCCCCTGGTTCAGCTGCGCCTGCTGCTGGCTGCTTGGAGGTGCTAATCCCGGCCCCTGGTAATGCCAGGGAGAAGGACAGGGGAGGCAGGCTGCAGATTTTCTTTCCCACTTGGGAAGGAAAGAGAACACACGAGTTGACCTGCTGGGATCAGGTTCCTGAAACCTGAGCCACGCACAAGGGTTTCACTGAACTGTTAGCCACACACCTGCCCAGGGGCTTTGTCTTCCACCTGAGCAGAAGGAGAGTCCCCAGGGGGCCCAGGCTGACAGGGCTGCTCCTTCAAAGGGAGAGAGGGAAGCCAGGGGTCAGTCCTGCTGAGCCCCAGCTCCCACTCCTAACTTTCATTCAACAAACAGAAGGCGGAGGCCCCACCTTGGGCCAGGCCCCAGGTCAGCGCTTGTCCTGCAGAATCACACAGGCTGGCGAGGGAGGGAGGCAAGAAAACGGGGTGGGTTGGTGCCGAGGGGCACGGGAGCGCTCAGACCAGACACGGGGCCGACCTTGCCCGGCAGTCAGGAGTGGCACCTGTGACCCGGAGGAAGCACGGGGGTGAGTAGGGGGGAGAAATAGTCATGAGGGATGGGACAAACCAACCCAGGCCGGCCCCGGAGTGTTCTCGCCACTGACAGAGAAGCCACCTGACGCCCCTTCCACCCTCGACACCCACCTGGCACGGTAGCTGGAATATGAATCTTGGGGCCCTCCCAACCCCCCAGAGAAACCAGAGCCTAGGACCCAAACTGGGCCTGCCTTCCACTCTCAGTTTCTGTCTAAAAGAAACAGCCCAACACGTTGTTGTGGGAAACGTCAAGCATATGCACAAAAGGAGAGAGAACCGTGAGATGGGGATGCGGGCACACCCACCCTCCAGCCTCAACAGCTGTCAGGGGCGGGCAATCCCATCTCATCCATCTCCCTCCTCAGTCCCCGTGTCCACCTTGTGCTAAAGCAAATCCCCTCATCCTATCACTTTTCCCCATAAATATTTCAGTATTTGTGTCTAAAAGGCAAGGCTAACTTTAAGAGTATGCCCCAATACCATCGCCCCACCTGTCCACCCGTGGTCCTCATATGGATGCTCCTGGTCCTGGGGGCAGGATGACGGCTCGGCCAGCGAGACCCCGTGGGCGCCCGCTGCTCCTGGGACGGCGCCTGAGCCTGTCCCAGCTCTGCGGTGGTTCTGCTCGTGTGTGTCTTGTGATCCTAACTGGATGATCAGCTCTTCAGGACGGGCCCGGGTTGCTGCCCTGGTTTGCACGCTCGGAGGCAGGGAGGAGGAAGCAGCGTCCTCGAAGCCCAGCTGGCTTCATGCGGGATGCTGCATGAGCCTAGGGCAGTTACTCAGCTTCTCTGGGCCTCAGTTTCCTGCTCTGTGCCATGGGGATTAGAACACCCATCTCCCAACAAGGGGGAGGCTTAAATAAAGGAAGGGGTGAGCACGTGCATCTAGAAGGTTCTCAGTATACGCTCATCTGGCTACACTTCCTAGAGCCGGTCTACGCCCCGGGTCCAAGCAAGGAGCAAAGGCCCCTGTCAGTGGGAGCTGCAGCCGCCCAGCCTGGAGCCCCTCCTGGAGCTGCTGCCCATCCCGGCCCCGCCTTGAGTGGCGGGCTTGGCTGCTCAGCCCTCTGCACGGACTGACGGAGGAGGGAGGGCTGGGCAGGCGGAGAAACAAGTGGTCCTTTCACGGCCTCCATGTAGGGCGCGTTTATTATGTGCCAAGGCCATTGTCTCGCGCCGTTGTCCCCCCATTGCCGCGACAATCCCGGGCTGGGTACCTTGTGGCCGAGGGGGCGAGTCACCAAGTAGCTTGCATGGGGACGCAGAGGAAGGCGGGCCTCGCCCCCAGCGACCCCAGCTCACCAACGGGAGGGGCAGCGGGCATCCTGCCATTCATCCAGATTCCAGAGATGAGGTTGGTGGCTCGGTCGTGGCCCTGACCTCCCGCCTCGCTGCCCCCACCTGCCCTCCGGCTGGACGGGGAAGGGAGGGGACAGCCTGTCGGGACAGGGCAGGGACGGCCCTGAGGCCATCTTCCCACACCAAGGACGCTCACCCGTGCCCACCCCCCCTGCCCTGGCGCGGCTCCGTGGGCAGAACCAAGTGCGCCCCGGCGGGGTGGGGGCGGCGGCGTGGGCAGGCGAGGCTCACCCGGGTTCAGTCGGCAGAGGACAAGGCCTTTAGAGAATTCAGTTTCCAGAAGCACGAGAGTCAGGTCCCCACGGTCCCCACAGTCCCCTTGGCTTAAGCATCTCGCTGGGGATTAAGGATGCTTTGCGTTTGCCTTCAGCCTCAGGAGGGTCTTTCTGCCCACCAGACGCCCCTGGGCACAGGCCGGGACCAGCAGTAGGGAAGAGGAGGGCCGGGCTCTAGACTGAGAGTCGGGGCCGCAGTGGGGCGCCTGCAGGGAGGCCGAGGCCTCAGGTGCATTGGGGGCCCCCCCACATGTCCTGATGGCTGCCTCGAAGCCGCAGGTCCTGGCCGCGAGCCCCCTGTGTCCTCTCCACCTTCTAGATTTGTTCATCGGTGTCCATGCCACGTCCTGGGCACTCACCTTGCCCACGGGGTAACGAATTTCCGAGCCTTCCCACTCCCCTCACTTTCAACTCCTTGGTGAAGCCTTAAACACGGGCCGGGGGGGTCAGGGCGGCACACACGGCCCCAGGCGCTCCACCTCCCATCCTCCAGCGGACAGGCTCAGCGACCTGTGCCGCCCCATCTCCTACCCGGCTGGGCAGGTCACAGGGGTTCCAGGGCGACGCTGGCCTCTCTCTTCCTCTGTGGGAATGGACGCGTCACTGGACGCTCTGGGCCTTGGTCTCCGCAGAAGTGGAACAAAGGACGAGAGTCCAGGCTGAACTATCTGATGTGAGAATCCCCGGGAGGGACAAGGTACGAGTCGTGGCCGGTCCCTGCTGAGTAGAGGAGCCGGCACGAACGCTCGGGACGGCCTCCCCGCTGAGCCTGCGCCGGGACAAGGGGCTCTACGGCTCACACTTGGGGGGCAGGCAAGGCTGCCCCACGAAAACCCACAGATGAACACATGGTGGGAAAGGAACCCCTCCAGCCCAACTCAGGAAAGCAGAAAACGTTCTTCAGCCCCGCCTCCTGTGGGCAGAGGTTTCCAGAACGGGCTCCTCGGCCTCGCCCCTCCTCTGTGCCCTCCTGGGGCAAAACCCTGCTGGCGAGGATCTTTAACCCTAGCTGAGGGGCCGGGCTGGCTTGCCAAAGGGCTCGGTATCAAAGGGCGGAGGGGATGCTCCCCAGGAAGTGCAAACCCCAACTTCCCCAGCAGGGAAGCTGAGGCCGGCAGCTTAGGGCGCATTTCCGCCTCACGGAGCCCTGACACCCGTCGCCCCCTTTGGCAAGCCCACCTGCCCCGGGCCTCCTCCGACGGTCCGTGTGCCGCAGCTGCCCCCACGGCCGAGGGCCGGCTGTCCTCCCTGGGGTGGCCGCCAAGGCCTGCGAGCATCATTCCACCCTCGGCCCCCACCTGCCCCCGAGACGCGCAAGGGGTGAGATGCACGCGGAGGGGGAAGCGCTGGGGGAGGAGGACGGGGTCAGCCTGACCAGGAGCCTCGAGGCCCTTCTCCAGGTCCCGCTCCAGGCGGGATGCTGAGGCCGCCAACCCGCCGGCTCTGCGGGGGGGCTCACCCTGCCGTTCAGCAGGCGCCAGCGGGCAGCCTGACGTCTTTGCCAGAGGCGTCGTGGGCGTGGGGTGGGGTCCCCCCGGAGCCCCCGGCCCCCGGCCGCCCCTCCCCTCCCGCAGCCGCTCACTCACGTCCACGGACAGCTCCCTCTGAATAAGTTTCTTGGTCTCCTTCTCGCAGAAGTTGAGCATAGCCTCCCGGTTGTACACGCCCGTGGCCGGCTTCTCCGTCTGGTTTCTCTGCCGCAGCCCCACAGGGATGCTCCCGTCCGGGTCCGCTGCGTCCAGCTCCTTCTCCAGCTCCTCCATCTCCTCGGGGGACAGCGTGGACAGCAGGCTGTCGATGTCGGGGTCCTCGCTCACCTGCCGGCGGTACTTGGCCACCTTAGACATCTCGGCTGATGCGGGGCCGCGGGGGGCCTGGAGGGCCGCGGGGAAGGGGGCGCCTGGAGGGCCGCGGGGCACCGGCTGGTCCGGGTGGAGCCGACGGGCTTGGGAGCAGACCCCCGGCTGGTCGAGGACGGGCTCCTCCGGCCTGCCCTGCGGTGCCACCGGTGCCCAAGTAGTAACTGCAGGCTGGCTCCGGAGCCGGGAGGGGACCCGGGAGGGGACCCTGGCGGGGGACCCAGCGGCCAATAGGGCTCGACGACCGAGGGCCGGGAGGGCACGAGCCAATCCCCACGCAGGGGCGGGCCGGCCTCGCTGTCAGAGCTGTTTGAAACTTGAGGACATTCCAGGGAATCTTGGAGCTCTGTGTGACCAAATTTAGTACCGAGCATTTAGCCTTTTAAAGACAAGGGGGCCACGCAATGAGAAAAAGATACAAAAATGCAGAGGCTGGCCGAGGGCCGGGGAGCCAGGAGAGCAGGGCGGCGGGGTCGGGGCTGGCGGGGCTCCCCCGGGAGCCCCGCCAGCCTCGGGCTTCTCCATCCTGTGGGGATGTTGCGGGGTCTGCGTGGGCCTCGGGCCCTGCTATTGTATCCCGTTGTCTACAGGCACACGAAGGGGAGCGTGATTCCCACCCACCCCCTTGGTCTGTGAGGGGGAACCCGGGGGCGCAGCCTCTTCTTGACAGAGAGAGAAAATAAACGTTCCCCGTGTGCCCAGATTGAACCTGGCAGCTGGGTGGGGGGAGCAGGACCTGCACAGCCGGGCAACCCTTAAAGGACCCCTTCCCTTTCCTTGAAGTGCCAAGGCCCTTGGGAAGGGGGTTCAGACCTCCCTCGGTCCCCTCTTCCCCTCTGCACCTTCCTTTGCTGCGCATCTGTACCCAGACCTCTGGGAGCACTGAGGCGGCTCCGGCAGGTGGCCACCCACGTATAAATCCAGAGCACGATTGAGGGTGTCTTCAGGGAAATATAATTCTGGGCTGTTGGGAGGGATACTATTGCAGCGGGTCTGGCATGTTTCATCCGAGGGCTTTCCACGGCTCATCCATCATGCCGCCTGCACAAGGCACAGAGACACCCAATCTCCTGCCCCCCCCCCTGCCACAAAATCCCTTCTAGAAGCCCTGGTGTAACCCATCAGGGTAGATGCTTCGATCTTTCCTGGCGTCTTTCCATCCTAAGCCAGAGAGAGACAGTCACCTGATCAGCATTTGCTGAGTCCAGGGATCATCTGGGACAAAAACTTGGCCCTGCCTTTAACGCCCACTTGTCCAGCTTTAGGTGAAGGCTGAGGAGGGGATGGCAGTGCCTGGCAGGACCAGGGTGCAGAGGCGAGGCCGGTGGCCCCAAGAGGAAGGGCTTGGACAATCCTGGGGGCTGTCCTTTTTATTTTTGTAATCTTTATTTTTTTAAAGGTTATTTATTTATTTATTAGAGACACACAGAGAGAGAGGCAGAGACACAGGCAGAGGGAGAAGCAGGCCCCATGCAGGGAGCCCGGCACAGGACTCGATCCCGGGACTCCAGGATCATGCCCTGGGCGGAAGGCGGCGCTGAACCTCTCTGCGCCCCCCGGGCTGCCCAGGGGCTGTCCTTTTTAAAAAGCAGTCCTTGTTCTGTCCCAGAGTCAGGAAGTACGTATTTATCGTATTTATCGAGTGCTTACTATGTGTCGGTTCTAAGGGCACGGCCTGGAACTAAAGATAGAAAACCAGAGTGCCTGCCTGGCTCAGTCGGAAGAGCATCTGATTTTTGATCCCGGGATCCTGAGTTCAAGCCCCATGTCGGGTGTGGAACCTACTTAAGAGGATCGGTGTGCTCCCCGCCTTCCCGCAGCTTGCTTTCTGTCAGTGAAGATGGTTAATAAATAATTTCAAATAAATCATTAAAAAATTATAAGCCTACAAAATGCCTTAAAAGAGAAGTACAGCGGCCATAAGGAAACACAACTAGGGGAGGCTGGAGAGCAGGATGTTTCCTAGTTCAGCCTGCAGGTATTGCTACTCAGGGGTCACGTGGTTGAAACGGGGCCAGCCATGGTACCAACCTTGTTTTTGTTCTGTTTTTTTTTTTTTTAGATTTTGTTTATTTATTCCTGAGAGAGACACGCAGAGAGAGGCAGAGACACAGGCAGGGGGAGAAGCAGGCTCCCTGCGGGAGCCCAATGCGGGACTCGATCCCGGGATCCCGGGGTCACGGCCTGAGCCACAGGTGGACGCTCTACCGCTGAGCCACCCGGGCGCCCCCAAGGTACCAACCTTGTAAGATTGTTGTGAACCTCAGGTTCAAACATGCACGTGAACCAGGCAGCTGCTATACCTGGTACGTGGCAAACACACAACGATTATTGGCAGTTATTATAATCTTTTACCCAGTTATTTACGATTATTTATTTCCTCGCTTCCTGGGTTCCTGTCTTCTCCCCCTCCCACCTCTTCTCTCATCTTTCTCTTTCTCTCCTTCAGCCGTAAGTACCTTCAACACACACACCCCCTTTCTCACCTGGTTCTCACTCACACACACATAACTTAGCCACTGCCACGTATACATAGCCTGCCCGGCGCTATGGCGTGAGAGAAATAATTACAACATGCTTATTCTCTTGAAAATGTATAATTTATGGCGCAAAAATGAATTATACTATAAGGCAAAGTAAAGCAAGACAGGTGCAAGCAATTGTTAAGAGTCCAACTGAGGACGCGGTAGTTTTGCAGGGAGCAGGGAGGGTGGGCAGCCCAGGGGGTACAGCAGAGGACCTGAGCTGGCCTGAGGCGGGCTCCAGTTTGATACGTCGGGTGGAAGGGATGCGTCCTGCACCTGCCAACAAGCCTCTAGCCCAACCCCACCTTGGGTCACTCAGTCTTCACTCTCTTCTCTGGCAGGAACTTTCTGGAAGAGGCATCATCTTCTGGGATCCCTGGCTCTGGAGCCGCCTTGGCCAACCTCTAGTCCCCAGTCCACTAAAAGCAGCTCTCTTTCCAGCTTCCAAAGATTTTTCTTTCTTGGGATCCCTGGGTGGCGCAGTGGTTTGGCGCCTGCCTTTGGCCCAGGGCGCGGTCCTGGAGACCCGGGATCGAATCCCACGTCGGGCTGCCGGTGCATGGAGCCTGCTTCTCCCTCTGCCTATGTCTCTGCCTCTCTCTCTCTCTCTCTCTCTGTGACTGTCATAAATAAATAAAAATTAAAAAAAAAAAAAAGATTTTTCTTTCTTAGGCTTTTTGCCAATAATGTTCACTCCTCCCTCCAAAAGCAATCAGGGCCTGACTGCAAATAGCCGCCTTCCGTCCCCGTCCCCGGGGGCAGCCTTCTTTGTACCATGTGGTCGACGTGACCTACCCTCTGGGTCCAGTGGTCTCTTCAGAAAATAAATCCACCACCTCCAAACCTCAAGGCGGGACTCAGGGCCTCCTAACCAATGCTCCTGCACAGAAACCCTTGCATCTCGCTGCCTCGGGCCCGCAATTCAAAACAGGTCGCTCCAGCCTGGGTGGCTCAGCAGTTGGGCACCTGCCTTTGCCTCAGGGCGTGATCCTGGAGTCCCAGATCGAGTCCCGCATCAGGCTCCCTCTGTGTTTCTGCTTCTCTCTGTGTCTCTCAAATATAAATAAATAACATCTTAAAAAAAAAAAAAAGGTCACTTTTCTGTTCCGACTCCGCTTGAAGTGTTCTGCTCCCTGGAGCCGCGGGGACTGTGAGCTCACAGAGCCTGAGAGTCTTCCCTTGAAGGCCTCACAGTGAGGAGCCCAGAGCCCAGGAGTACAGGCTCCTCCAGCCCCTTCAGTGAGGGACCGCTGCCCGCCCACTCGGTGGCCGGCAAGAATTGTCCAAGCTTCGAATCCACTTCCACCTGAAACATTTACGTCTCGCGTGCCGGGGCATCCTGGCATAGCTTCTCCCCAGAGAAAAACAAGAACTGCTGTGCTAGAACGAAGGGGAAAGGAAGGAAGGAAGGGAGGCCTCCAATCTCCTAGCCAAATCAGTGGTGGTAGTGGCAGTGGGCACAGGGAATTGCAACCAGTGTAAATGATGCTTAGGGTGGTTCTTACCTGGCCTGGATGACCAGGAAAGGCCCACTTGCAGGGGCAGAGGGTGGCAGGATGGTATAGCAGGTAAGACCACGGGCTCTGGAGGCCAGTGACATGTGCTCAAATCTCAGATGTGCGACCTTCAGTAAGTTATTTGACCTCTCTGAGCCTTAGGAGCCCCAAGTGGGGAATGAAGACATTAAAAGTACCTGCCCCCCTCTCAAAAAAAATAAATAAAAGATAAAAGTACCTGCCCAAAGAGAAAAAAAGGACCCGACTGCCCAGGGTTACAGAATTATTAAATAGATTAAATAAGATAATGTTTGCTACGCACGTAATGGCATCAGACACGTTGTCAGCACTCAATATACTGGTAGTTCATATGGAATCGTGCTTCTTCTAGGGGAAGCTGGAAGTTTCTCGAGAGCAGCCGACTTTGTCTCTGGAAGCAAGACACTGTCCTGGTCCAGCACTCCCGGCGTGAGTGGAGATGGGCAGAGGGGAGCTCTGAGGCAGCGCAGATGAATGTCCTCCCCCCGAGAGCAAGGGGGAAGGCGAGACGGTAGAGACAAGAGATTGCCACCCCCACCCTCACCCTGGCTGAATCCTCTTTGCCCACCAGAGAGGTGCCAGTCACAGACTGTGATCCCAAACCCAAGAGTCGGCTCTACTGTGAGCTTCACTTGTCCATGCCAATTTGAGATTCTCAGTGATGGGACCAGGCAGGACTGGGCATTTGGAGCCGCATCCGTGGCCTGTGACTCGGAGGTAGACAAAACCCTTTAGGACCGCCCCTAACCCCTGGCTCAGTGGAGCTCGGCCTGCATAGGTCCAGGAGGCCTGCAGGTACGGAGTGATTCGGAGGTGCACATTTTGAAAATGTCCATCCCCCTTCCTCCATGGGTTGGGTCTGTGTAGAAAGAAGCATTCCTGGTTCTTTTTCTCATTTGTGGTTTATTCTCTTGCACACTCCCCGCAGAAGCTATTTCAGGCCTGCTCCTCACCCTATGACCTCACTGCATCCTTCTAGAATGAAGTCCTTCAGCTGTATTAATAAAGGAGATAAAGCTGCAGTAAGTTTTCACTACCCTGGAAGGGAAACAAATCTGGTCCAAGGAGGGAAGGGAGACATCTCTGCCTGTGTTACCCTGTAATCGGGTCTGCTCCAGAGGAAGTCCCCGTCCAGCTCTCCGAGGCCGTTGGCTTCTGTAAACGTTCTTGAAAGGAGCCTCTGAAGGAAGTTAGTTCTTAACGCTTAGATGTATGGACGCATGAGAGATCCAGGAAGCGCAACCTCCCGAGGCAGCTTACATTTCCCATCTTGCTTCTTTGTCATTCTCCATGTCTTCGGCCCTAGAACTTGATCCCCCCTTTAAAAAAAAAAAAAGATTTTATTTATTTATTCATGAGAGACACAGAGAGAGAGAGAGGCAGAGACGCAGGCAGAGGGAGCAGCAGGCTCCATGCAGGGAGCCCGACGTGGGACTCGATCCTAGGTCTCCAGGATCACGCCCTGGGCCTAAGGCGGTGCTAACCCGCTGAGGCCCGCCCGCCCGCCCCAGGCTGCCCCGAACTTGATCCCCTGATACAGCTTCTTTCTTGCTGCTTTGCTGTTCTACTCTGCGGTGGGACCAGCTCCCCGCCCGGGACAGCGCCTGTTCCTTCCTGCCCACACGCAGTTGCCACCATCCCCTCTACCTCTATTGCCTTTCTCTCCACTGATCAAAATCTGAGCATTCCTCAGGCTGCGGCTTAAATGCCAGTTTGTCCTGCACATTTTGTGAGCGCACTCGGGCCCCCAGGGCTCCCTCTCTCCTCCCAGTGCCTCTAGCACTTACCACGTTGTGTCACACATTTTGGCATTTTTATGATCTTGACCCTACTATTTCTCGAGAGTGCATTCTTTCTCTCCAAATACATATTGAGGACCCTGAGGGCAGCAAGCACGCCGATATTTTTTGTCCTCTCTCCACCCTAATCCTAAAGCTAAGGACAATCCTGAGCACAGAGTAAGGGTCTTATAATTCGCTTGGGTTAGAATCCCTCTGGTTTCTCTTGGTTCAGCATTACCCGCGCACCCTCGGTATCTATCAAACGGCCACCCCTCGCCAATCTTAGGCTTTATCAGTGCCCCCCCCCCCCCAAGAACAGTCTGACTGTACAAGAGTGGAGGATGAATAAGAGCTGACTGTGGGGGATGACTAATTGTGGGGTAGATAATGACTTCCGAGTGGGAAAGAAGGCACCAGTGCTCCTGCCACACTTGGCTACTTCATCCAGGCAGTTTCTTGAGGCGCGAGGGACAATCTCCTGTTCTTTGCCTTCTTCCTCACCTTGAGCTCACCTTCCTTTCCCCTTATAGGAAAATCTCACAGCAAAACAGGCCCCAGAGTCACAGTTTGTTTAGTTCTACATGGAGCTATTTTCCCCAAAGCAATACTCAGAGGACCTGGATCACAGGGGGTTCCGGCAACAGCCTCCAGTGGGGCCCAGAGAACTAACTTTCACCAACACACCCCGCTGTGTTGAGTCACTAGTTCAAACTCCCCTCACCTTTATTATGATTTTCTCTCAAGGACCCCTTCTCCTTCTCCCGTCATTCCTTCATGTCTTTGACCTTCTCTCAAGGATCCCTTGAGGAGTAGGGGTCCTTGAGAAAAGGTCAAGGACCCGAGACTCAGTCTCGGATAGGGACTGTTGGCATGAAGTGAGCTGGGTAACCACAGCCTACAGTCGGGCGCTCAGCTTTGCAAACTCACAAACTAAGTATTATCACCATCCCTGGTGATTGATTTGATTCAAAAGAACCCAGCTCACAGGAGGCAGATGCATAAACTAGTGTAACTACCACGTGCACAAGAATAGTTTTGAGCACAGGCCAGGAAATTCTCTCTTAAAGGAACATCTATCCAGAAACCAAATAACAATCAGAAGACTGCGGAATGAATATGGACGAATCGCAAAAGAGGTAGCTAGAGCTAAGGAGTATTTCACTTGGGTCCTGGTGAGACCAGGAAAAAATATCTTTGCCCCATGAGAATGCCAATCTCTAGTTACTGAAATATTCATACCCAGTAGGCCTGGAGTGCTAACTATCAAATTCTTGCTTTCTGACTCCTCTTGTTGCCCATCTCCCACATTCTCTCTTCAGCCTGTACAATTAATTAGATTTAAAGGTTTTTAATTACAGTCACATTCCAAACAAAGACTTCTTGGACTTTACACATCCAAATCAGATGACTAGAGTGAACTGTTCTTTTCACATAAAGAAACATGTCACCGACGATCTTCAGTTCAGTGGAGGGTTCAGTGTTATCTGCTTACTTTATTTTTCAAGACCCTGTGGGTACCCCCCTGTTCACTGCAGTTCCCTATGGACCGCACTAACTTTTCCCATTAAATAAACAAACATATATTTTATTTTATTTATTTTTTTATGGTAGTTGTATTTTTAATTTTTCAAGGAGCCTCCATACCGTTTTCCATACTGGCTGCACCAGTTTACATTCCCACCAGTGACGCACCATGGTTCTCTTGTTGCCACGTACTTGTTATTTCTTGTCTATTTGGTAGTGGCCATTCTGACAAATAGAAGGTGGTAGCTCGGGGCAACCCGGGTGGCCCAGTGGTTTAGCACCACCTTCAGCCCAGGGCGTGATCCCATGGTCCCGGGATCAAGTCCTGCACTGGGCTCCCTGCATGGAGCCTGCTTATCTCTCTGCCTCTCTCTCCGTGTCTCTCATGAGTAAATAAATAAAATCTTAAAAAAAAAAAAGGTGGTATCTCATTACGGTTTGATTTGCATTTTCCTGATAATGAGTGATGTTGAGCATCTTCAGTGTTGCCATCTGTACGTCTTTTTTGGGAAAATGTCTCTTCAGTCCCTCTGCCAATTTTTATTTATTTACTTTTGTATATTTTTTTTATTGGAGTTCGACAACATAGAGCATAACACCCAGCGCTCCTCCCGGCAAGTGCCCCCCCTTAAGTGCCCGTCACCCAGTCACCCCGTCCCCCTGCCCACCTCCCTTTCCACCACCCCTTGTTCCTTTCCCAGAGTCAGGAGTCTCTCATGTCCTGTCTCCCTTTCTGATATTTCCCACTCATTGTCTCTCCTTTCTCCTATGATCCCATTTACTATTTTTATATTCCCCAAATGAATGAGACCATATAATATTTGTCCTTCTCCGACTGATTGACTTCACTCAGCATAATACCCTCCAGTTCCATCCACGCCGAAGCAAACGGTGGGTATTCACCCTTCCTGATGGCTGAGGAACACTCCATTGCAAACATATATTTTAAAGTCAATCTCAAAAGTAAGGAACGGAGGAGAGTTCCTTCAGCGGACATCCCGTGACCAAGGTTTTGTTGACTGTCAGCTAAAAGAGGTTGGTGGTTCCCATCCTTCTGGCCTCCTCTTTTCTGAGCCAAACGCCCACCCGGCATATCTTCTGGTGATGTCTTTTGGAGCGTGGCCTGGAGGAGGGTCTGTGGTCCTCGTCCCTTCGATGGAGGGTCCCAAACCGGTCACAGCACTCAAAGGTGGCCCAGGTAAGTCCAGTTGGAAAGCATTCATGGGGATCCCCGGGGGGCTCAGCGGGTCAGCATCTGCCTGCGGCCTAGGTCGTGACCCCGGGGTCACCCATCAGGTCCCACGCTGGGCTCTCTGCACAGAGCCTGCTTCTCCCTCGGCCTGGGTCTCGGCTTCTCTGTGTGTCTCATGAATAAATAATTTAAATCTTAAAAAAAAAAAAGGGGGGGGGATCCCTGGGTGGCTCAGCGGTTTAGCGCCTGCCTTGGGCCCAGGGCGTGACCCCGGGGTCCTGGAATGGAGTCCCGCGTCGGGCTCCCTGCATGGAGCCTGCTTCTCCCTCTGCCTGTGTCTTTCTGCCTCTCTCTCTCTCTCTATGTCCATCATAAATAAATAATTAAAATCTAAAAAAAAAAAATCTTAAAAAAAAAAATTTATGGAAGGTCCGCGCTGTGACCGAGGGCCTGACACCGGCTGCCGGGCTCCGGCTCCCGCTCCGCCGAGTTGGTGACAGCTTCAGAAACCACAGCGAATTAGCGGAGATTAATTCCCAGGTAGCAGCCAAGGTGGTAAAAAAAAAAAAGAAAGAAAAAAGAAAAAAAAATTAAGATTAAAATTAAAAGAAAGGCACTTAGGAAGTCTGGTGAGCCCTAGCGGAAGGCCGCGCGGCTCATCTCATCTCAGCCGAGTCCGGGCCGCCCGGACCCCAGGCCACCGGGTCGCCCCCGGGTCGCGCGGCCCAAGCCCGGAGCCCAGACCCGCAGCCTCCGGAGTGGGGGTGGGGACCGGGGCGGGGCCAGCTCTGCCCGCAGCGTCGCTGCCCCGCCCCCTCGCTGCTCCCATTGGTTGCAGGGAAAAACGCCGAGCCAATCCACACACGCTGGAGCGCCCTCCTCTGAGGTCACTTCCGCCGCCGGGGTCAGGCTCCGCCCAGCTGGCCCGGCATCCCTCGCGCCGGCGGAGTCAAGATGGAGGAGTACGCGAGGGAGCCCTGGTGAGCCTCCCCCGCGCGCTTGCCTTGCGCCCGCCCTGTGGGCCGGTGGTGCCGGTTCCCCGCCGTCGGGGGGCGGGACGTGCCGGCTGAGCTCAGTCGCAGGCCTGCCGACGCGGCGTGGGTGGCCGCCAACAGCCGGCGCGCTGGCGACCTTGCTTCGGGCGCGGGGCTCGCTGGGGCGCCCCTGTGCCCGCCGCGGGGGAGGGGACCGTGGGCCTCGCAAGGCCGTCCTCGGGGCCGTGCTGGGGCAGAGCAGAGCCCCCCCGGGGGCGGAGCTTGGGGCCCTCCCTTGGGGCCCTCCCTTGGGGGCTACCTGCGGGGCAGAAGGCGCTGCGGGCGGGGGCGCTCGCCGAGGGCCGTGGGCGGGGGGAATCCGTGCACCGGTTCAGTGTCGGGCCAGGCCCCCGTGCTCGCCGCTTTACAGGTTCCAGGCGTGGAAGCATGATGGGCTCCCCCAGGGCGTGACCCCGGGGTCCTGGGCTCGAGTCCTGCGTGGGCGCCTGCGTCCTCGTCTGCCCGTGTCGCTGCCCCCCGCCCCGTGTTTCTCATGGATAAATACATAAAATCTTAAAAAACAATAATAGTTCCCGAAGCTCGCAATTGCTGTCAGAAGTCTCAGGTTGTCCAAATTTAAGGTCTCCCCGGGGGGGGGGGGGGCGGCGTAAGAGAGAAATCAAGTCTTGCTGTTTGGGTTAACCGCCTGGGTTATGGTGTTAGAGCAAAAGCCGAGATGCCCTCAACCTGTGAAAGTGCCTAGGACCTGACCATCGGCAGCCATGTTACCTGCCTTGTGCCCTTTTTTAAAGATTTTACTTATTTATTCATGAGAGACACAGAGAGAGGCAGAGACAAAGGCAGAGGGAGAAGCAGGCTCCAGGCAGGGAGCCCGACGTGCGACCCGATCCCAGGTCTCCAGGATCACGCCCTGGGCCCAAGGCAGGTGCCAAACCGCTGAGCCACCCGGGCTGCCCTCTTTTTTTTTTTTTTTTTTTTAAATCCCTCAAACGGGGTACAGCGTATGTTTCAGCACCTTCTGGCTCTTTAAAATCACCAAACGTAACGAACTCTCCTCCCAAATCAGTGCTTACATACGCAGAATTCGGCACGCTGTGGACTTGTCATCAGCTGCTGTTGGATGTGACATAATGACACAGGCAGGCAGGAGGCTGAATTTTTTTTTTTTTTTTCATTTATTCTGTGCAGAATTTACTCCCGGGGCCGTAAGTTTTTGTTTCTTCAGTTTCTTCTGGGATATCTTTTTCTTCTGTGCAACCTCCTCTTCTGGTTTAGGAACAATCTGCTCTTTTTCAGTAAGAATCCTCTCGATGTGGCAGGGAGAGCTCATGTATGGGTTAATCCGGCTGTGAGCCCTGCAGGTTCTACGTCGCATCTTGGGGGCTTTGTTCAGCTGGATGTGCTCAATGACCAGAGAATCTACATCTAAACCCTTAAGTTCGGCATTACACTCCGCATTTTTAAGCATGTGCGGTAAAAATTCAGCACTCTTCTTGGGCCACTGACCCTGTGTCCAGCCCCAGTGTTTGGCCTGCGCACACCTACCAACTCCACCGTTGTAGCGACGGAATGGCACACGCTGCTTCTGCAAAGTGACATCTTTCAGATACTTGGTGGCTTTTCGAATATGCATACCCTTGATGGCTTGGGCAGTTTCATGTGTGTTCTTAAAGTGAACACGAAGATTTGAACCTCTCAACTTGCATGATTTTGTAGGGTTTTTTGGGTCCAGCAAGTAGCGAACCATCTCTGGAGGTCACCTCAGGCCGCTCGGAGGAAGAGGAAGCGAGGCTGAATTTTTTTGACTTTGTTGAGTTAAAGATGTCATAAAAATAATGAGTTTTCATCCACTGATTAGGTGGTCCCTTTCTCTGAGTACGTATGTCCTGAAGGAATACAGTCAATTGTCTGGTTGGTTTTGTAGTCAAAACTGCTTTAATCTTCTGCACTGCCCTGTTTGGTAAGAGTGTTTTCCCAAGTCCACCAGCCTCGAACTACAAGCATCTCTTTCCTCCCCGCACACCCCCCACCTCTAAACAGGTACACCATATGCGTATTGTCACTATTGTACATGACATTCTTAATGTCTTTTATAATAGCTTTCCAATTGCTCTCCTTCCCTCCAGCCCACTTTAATACATCATATGGACTTAATCTTTCTAAATACTTCCTTTTAGGGGCGTCTGGGTGGCTCAGTCAGGTCTGTCTTCGGCTCAGGTCATGATCCCAGGGTCCAGGACTGAGCCCCACGGTATCCTGGGGCTCCCTGCTAAGTGAGGAATCTGCTTCTCCCTCTCCCTCTCCGCCTCCCCGTTTGTGCGTGCTCTCTCAGATAAATGAAAAAATCTTTTAAAAAAATAAATACTTCCTCTTACCATATGTTTCTTTTAAAAAACCCACAGTCTGTGTGACCTAAGGGGAAGGATTTGGAGCTTTGGAGTCCTAGATTTTCTATTTAAATTGTACTAATTACGGGCAGCCCCGGTGGCGCAGCGGTTTAGCGCCACCTGCAGCCCGGGGTGTGATCCTGGAGACCTGGGATCGAGTCCCACGTCAGGCTCTCTGCATGGAGCCTGCTTCTCCCTCTGCCTGTGTCTCTGCCTCTCTCTCTCTCTGTGTCTCTCATGAATAAATAAAATTAAAAATTTTTTAAAAATTGTGCTAATTACTACCTATATGATCTTGGGCGAATTAATCTGTCAGAGCCTCTACTCGTGTAAAATGGAGGAGACAGGAATACCCTTTTTTGCAAAGTTAAAAGCTTAGAGATTCTATCAGAGAATAACCTAACTTTCTTGAAAATCATAGGTCTTGTTTGAATGAAGGCACCTAAAACATAGTTCATACTTAATAACTTAATTGCATTGTTACTTGTTCTCTGTTACTTGTATTTGTCTAGTATTTCCATTCTTTTAGAGTCTAGCTTCAACCTTTTGTGTAGCTCATTACTTCTTTGTAGGAACATTTTGATTTAGCCAGAGTTTGTGCAGAAACTATTTCCGTCTTGCCTTTACTTTGGACATCTCTCTTGGAATACTCTGGTTGTCTTCTGATCTGCATCCTGCTGTTCTTTACCGATTTTTTTAATCCCGAACTAATAAGATCATGTGGACTAGATCTTTTAGTTACTGGCCCACCACTCAGAGGGAGTCGCTAATTCATTTCCTTTGTGTTTTATATTTCCTATTAGTGTTTCTACCATTTTAAAGAAATTTTCCTAATCCTTTTTAGTCTCTAAGCTCTGCTGCTTAAACTGTTAAAGTGAAATCAAGTCACCTTGAACTATAGACTCTGATTCAGTAGGTTCTGGGTAAAGTCTTGAGAGTCTGCAGGTCGGTGAAACTGAGGTGTTTCTGATTCTGCTTTTAGCTCATAAAGCAGGCCTTGCTATTAGCAAGGCCCCAAAGCATCCTGCTGACAGTTGGAGTATGTGCATAAGATACTCCGTACAAGTCATTCCTCATTTGTATTATACTTGAGTATGTTTTGACTGCAAGGTTTTGTATTCCTATCCACCAAAATCAGAAATTATTCATTCAAATTCTCCAGCAGCAATTACACTGAATTCACATGTTTACTTGAGCGAGTAGATTGCTCATAGGCTCATTATATAGTGTTTGACCCTTGAGACTAGATCAAAGAAATAGCTTTTATTTGTAGTGGGTTTAAAATGAAATTAACCATTGACAAACTTTTTTTTAAACCTGATTCCTAGAATAGTAGTTCTGTTATGGTCACATTATTCAGATATCATTGTGTTGTACAGTTAGGTTGCTACATTTGCAAGCTGGGTTTATAATTATTGGAGAATAGAGTATTCCAGTGTGTTAAATGGACCTAATACAAACTAAAATTCTAAGTGCTAACTGGGACTTAGTAAACACAGGAAGAATTTCATATTTCAAAAAATTATTAAATTTGTCTCCCCCTGTCCTTGTTGAATCTTCATTTTTGGGAGTCTCAACTTTAAATTTTGCTGTAGCAGGAGAGCTTACTTTGATCTTTGGAGATTGGATCAACATTGATTATAACATAATTTCTACATTTGTTTATTTGCTTTTGTGCAATGCCCAACTGTTAGTGAATGCACTGATTTTTAAATGAAAATTAAGTACTGTTAACAGTGGGGAGTTAAAGCCAGTTCCATTCCTTATGGCTTAGAACTGAATAGATATGGATACATTCAGAATCCTTTTTCTTTGTCTAAATGTTTATTTTATTGGTTGCAGTGGGCCCTGAATTGGAATCTGTTGCATTCCTTACTGTATTAGCAAAGAAAATTTTGCGGTTTATGAATGAAAAATGCAGTCATCTCTTTCTCTCTCTTTCTTTTCCCCTGTTCTTAGCCCTTGGCGAATTGTGGATGATTGTGGTGGGGCCTTTACGATGGGTACCATAGGTGGTGGTATCTTTCAAGCAATCAAAGGTTTTCGCAATTCTCCAGTGGTAAGTAGGTGAATGGTCTTATTTTGCCATCACTTGAAATCTGGATTTGGTAATATCACTGGTGACCATATCATTGGGCTGGAAATGTATTGTACTTCTACTATTTTTCGTTGCTTCTCTATAGGGAGTCAACCACAGACTACGAGGGAGTTTAACAGCTATTAAAACCAGGGCTCCACAGTTGGGAGGTAAGCAGAATTTTTCCATTTGTACTTCAGACTATCTTCTCTTATTTGTTTGAAGATGAAGCTCTGTTTTTTTTTTTCTTCTTTTTTAGCTTATACCAATTAGTGGTTTTAGTTCAGTCTAGCGGCTTATTAGAAATTACTGTCTCTGTAAGATCTTCTTGATTTATGGTTTATTCAGAAAGTTAACTGGAACTGCTACATCGATTCATTTGAAACTTTCATCTCTGTCCCTCCAACACTCGGTGGTATTTTTGTTTTTTGTTTTGTTTTTGTTTTCTCCTCTTATCCAAAAAGAAGATAGTGTGTTTAAAGCTTAGGTTTGTGAGAGTCAGGAGTGATAGTTTCTGGGGTAATATAAAGCTGAAGAGAATGTGATCTGAAGGATTGGCATTTCATGAGAGAGAAACTGATGATGCTGCTCAGGCTTCTCTCCAAGTTTAGGTTTTATGTTGTGCAGAGGTCAATAAAAATTTGAAAAGAATTCATGACACTTTTTAAACTTGGTTACTTAGAAGTTGGGAGAAGAGAGATGATAAAAAAGCTTGGAGGCTATGTTCATTTACAGAGATACAGTCAGATTGGAGACACCATGTAGAACACATGAAAAAGACTAAGTACTTTTAGTCATCTCCTAGTAAATTTATGTCAGAAGAAATAGTCCTGTCTTTTTTTTTTTTTTTTTTTTTCTTGTCTTTGTTTTTAGCATATTTTTCTTTGGAAGACTAGCTAAGGGTTGCCATTTATCGAATGCTTGCTATGTGCTAAGCACTCTCCTAAGGGTTTTACAGCTTTATTTTAATCCTTAGAGTAACACATGAGGTAACTATTATTATCTCCATTTTCCAGATGAGGAAATTGAAGCTCTGAGAGCTGAAGTGATGGTATATCTTTTTCCTTTTATTTCCTCTATAATAATTATACCCCTTGGAAGGTAAACAGTGACTGATTTTCCTTTGCTTTAATGGTTACCATGTTGTTCAAGAATGATAAGTAGTATTAAAGCTCATGTCAAATCCTGAATGCCCAATAGAAGCAGAAGTCATTCAGATTTTTATATGTCTTTTTAGAGGCTGCTTCTGGGATCCCTGGGTGGCGCAGCGGTTTGGCGCCTGCCTTTGGCCCAGGGCGTGATCCTGGAGACCCGGGATCGAATCCCACATCGGGCTCCCAGTGCATGGAGCCTGCTTCTCCCTCTGCCTGTGTCTCTGCCTCTCTCTCTCTCTCTCTGTGTGACTATCATAAATAAAAATAAAAATAAAAAATAAGAGGCTGCTTCTATCATAATAGGATTTTTCAGTGGATTGAAAAACCAACCAGGTAATGTCACAGCTAAGAGGAGCTTAAGGAGACATGACCACTAAATGTAATTTGGTATCCTGGAACAGAAAAAGGTCATAAAAACTAAAGAAATCTGAATTAAGTGTGGACTTCACTTAATACTGTATTGATTTTGCATCATTAATTGTGCAAATGCACCATGGAAATGTAAGATGTTTAGAAATTGGTGAAACTGGATGTGGGATATATGAGAATTTTGTACTATATTCACAGCTTTTCTGTAACTCTAAAACTATTCTAAAATAATCAGGGTGAAATAGAAGAAGAGTAAGTTGTGGTATAAGTGAATTGGGATCATTTATTTCAAATCCTTGGGATTGGCTTTTTTTAAGGAAACCATTGAGAAATCTTTATGGTGTCTTTTTAAAAAATACTGGGATATCTTTAAAAAGGTGTGTGGGGAGGGGGCACCTGGGTGGCTTAGTTGGTTAGGCACCTGACTTTGGCTCAGATCATGATCTCACGGTTCTGGGATCCGACCCTACATTGGGATCCCTGCTTAGTGGGGAGTCTGCTTCTGCCTCTGCCCCTCCCCTCTGCTCCTGTTTTCTCTCAGCTTTCTCTTTCTCAAGTAAATAAATAAAATCTTTAAAAATAAATGAACAAAAATAAAAATACTGGGACGACATTTTCAGTTTAATTCACTGAGCATTTATGAGCTTTTCCAGTAAAAATCCAGGGGACAGGCAGCATCGAAAAATCGTAGTTGTATCCTGAAGAGTCTTATATTTTCATAGGGGAAATTTCATGGGGGCTTTGGACACATACTCATCATTCTTCAAGCATCTTTTGCATTTTAGAACAAGATATTCCAGGCTCACCTGGTACTTTCCCTGCCCCAGCCACAGAGTCAGCTATTTCTCCAAAGAGCTGTGGTTCCTTTTAGTTGAGAATAGTATTTAGAAGCCAAAATCTGGGCACAAAGTGTATCGTTGCTATTGGGGTGTTGCTGTTCCCAGACCTTTGTAATAGAGCTAACCACAACATAAACATATATACCCACATTTATATCTGTATTTATACATACATGTTAAAAATCATGAGCTCACATCAAGACCTCAATTCCCAGTCTAGCCTCATAGGGTTTATTCTTACCTTCTCCCTCCATCCTTGTCCTGCTTGGGCTGTGGCACCCTACGCCAGGCCGCCCCTTTCACATGGATGCATTCAACTCAGTGCCAGGCTGTCCTTCCTTGAGAACCCTTCTTACCCTGCTTGGACTCAAACTGATTCTCATCAGTAACCAGAGCTTACTCTGGCAGTTATTCTTGGAGGATGGGCAGGTTTCAGACTTGTGAGGGAGTGGGAGTGTCTTGTTAGAGGAATTTAGTGAGGTAATTCTAATATACCTGGGCATCAGATATCTCCCAGGGCATATATTTACTGAGTTAGAGGAAAGAACTAGTTTATTTTTATGTAGTATGTGGTATCTAGTATTGGAGCAGAAACGAGGGCTTATGCTGTACTTTAATTGGTTATATCTACTAGATTTAATGGATATGTGAGAACTGGCAAAGGATTCTGGTGATGATCTGGTTTTGACATTTAGTGGAACCCAGTGTGCTGCCCTTACTAACATATCCCTACTATTTTGAGATTTCAGGGGGTAAAGAATAAAGTGACTAGGGCTCTTCTGGGCAGTTTTTCTATAATCATACTAAATATAACAACTCTTTATACGTGCAGGTTGTGTGCACTCATGATAGAGGGTTTGGATAATAAAGAAGGCGTGAATAAATGGAAGTGCTGTGTCACGTCACCCAGAAATGGTGATGATTAAAATCTTGAGGTGGTTTTTCTACATTTTGTGTGTACTTGTATAAGTGTATGTTTGGGTGTTTTTTATTTGACAAAATTGTTAATGTGTTTAGAGGAGTTTAAGTGCCAAATAACTTGATTTAGTGTTTAGTTTCATACTCGAGGAATAAAGGATAGAAAGAAGAGAGGAAAGGTAATTTCTCTCCCCTTGATGTTCCATAATTCTATTTGTATCATCTGTTAGCCACTTTAGCACATATTGGCTTACACCTAAAATACATTCTGGGACAGCTGGATTTTTTTTGTATCCCTGTTGATTTTCAGAGTATATATAGCTTAGTGACATTTAATGGAAAAAAGAAGAATAGAGATAAGGTAGAGCTATAAAAGAAAAGGAGACAGGGAAGAAGTAGGGTGGCTTTGTTGTGTTTATTGCTTTTTAAACAGAGATACTTGGTTCTGAAAGGGAGATTTGTATTTAGCCTGACTCTTCTAGGCCTGGCTTATTTCTTTTAGGCTTTGGGCCATTGCTAATTTTCCAGCTGATATAATACAACCCACGCTTTATTGAAAAGATAAGTATCCTGACTTTTGTTCAGTGCTTATCCAATTTTGTGTTTGCATGTATTTGTTTGGAGTGTGGGAGTTTTAAAAACATAGAGTTGAAAATAAAAGTAAAAATAAAAACATAGAGTTGTTATTTAGAGTTATTTTTAGCTGTAATATTTTAAATATAAGATGAAAAAAATGAAATTTCTTTTGTTTTTAAATAAAATAGGTAGCTTTGCAGTTTGGGGAGGTTTATTTTCCATGATTGACTGCAGTATGGTTCAAGTCAGAGGGAAAGAAGATCCCTGGAACTCCATCACAAGTGGTGCCTTAACAGGAGCCATACTGGCAGCAAGAAGTAAGCAATCAGTACAAACTAGTAGAAGCAAGACTTTTTGGAAAATCTTATCTGTCTTAACTTAGTGATATCTGTAATACATAAAACTGAGCACTGTTTAATTTAGTATAGCATGAATGTATATGGTGATTTGGGGGAAAAATAAGAGTATTCATTTGGAATGTTTGAGAATGAGAGAGCATGGGGTTCTGATCTATACAGTGGTTAAGAGCAGTTCAGGTTCAGGTTCTGCCTTTTACTAGTGTGTGACTGGGCAGTTTGCCAAATTTTTTGTGTCATAGTTTCCTCATTGGTACTCTGGAGTTAATAATCATACCTGCCATGTAGCATTGTTATGAGTAAAGAGCTTAGAACCACCTTCTGGATCGCTGGGACAGAAAGCAATCCAGAATTTTGGGGGAATTTAGTGGTTTAGGCCAAGGATCAGCAAACTTTTTCTGTAAAGGGCCAGATGATAAGTATTTAAGACTTTCTGGACTGTGAGGTCTTTGTCAAATACTCAGCTTTACAACTGTAACATGAAAGCAGCCATAGATTATATGTAGAAGAATGAGCATGGCTATGCTAATAAGACTTCACATAAACAGACAATGGGCTGGATTTGACCTAAGGGCCTTAGTTTGTTGACACCTGGTTTTAGTCACTGAGAAAGAGGTTTGGGAACGTGGGTAGCATGTAGCCGTATGGACAGCTGTTTACTAAGTCTTTTATTAAACTAGTTTTCTACTAAAGTAATCTCTTTGTTATTAATGTATTCAGATGGACCAGTGGCTATGGTTGGGTCAGCTGCGATGGGTGGCATTCTCCTAGCTTTAATTGAAGGAGCTGGTATCTTGTTGACAAGATTTGCCTCTGCACAGTTTCCCAATGGTGAGTCTTCCTGTTTACTACCATATCTCAAACACTGGAATGCCCTCTTGATGTTTAGAGAAAACCTGTCTTTCTGCTAAAACGTGGTGGTTTGTGATTTCTACATTTGCCATGGTTTATGAGGGTTATGATAATAGGCCCTGATTCTATTTGAAAAGGCGGATGTGGATACAATTATTGTGTTTAACCACAGTAACCAAAATGCTTTGGTTAGATAGTTTGCTATTGATCTTTCTTACAGTTCTTAGGTTTTGCCAGTGCTCATGTGCTCATTCTAAGAAATTACCAGTTATTTTAGAGGGGCTTGAAAAAGATCGACCCTTGCAGATGTATACAATAATGGTAGTCCATCAGCAACCTCTTAACTATACATGTATGTGCCAGGCACTGGTCAGGATGCTGGGATATAGTGCTAAATAAGGACTTTAATTCCTGTGGGAGATGACCAACTGACATGTTAACAGATAAATGAGATTTCATTGTGTTGCTTGCTTTGGAGAGAATGAAATAGAGTGGAAGAAAGTGGCTATGTTTGAGAAATCACTAGGGTTGGCAGGGAAATTTTTTTGAGAAGTTGGTAAAATAATTTGTTGCTAATTGTTCCTCTTAACCGATGTATAGGGAAAAGTTAAATTGTGGGCAAGGTGATCATTACATGGTCATGAAATACCTGCTTAGCTGTTAAATTGTGTACCTTCTAGTAACTGCAGAAAACGTCTGTTGCCTGTAAAGAGCCAACATTCCCTTTGTCTATAGAGGGACAGTATTCCTTGATATTGGAAGGAAGCAGAAAGATAATCATGAAGATTTTAATAGGAAAAATTTGACCTGGCATTTGGGGAAGGAAATATGCAGAATAGCGACACACGTTGAAAATTATTTTTGGAGCTTGGAAAAGATTCAGCATAGAGTTAGGAATAGATCATAGCTCCTAGTTTGATACGATTTCCCTGAGGCACCTAGCAAGAGATTCAGTGTCTTTTTGGCACAGTTGTAAAACACACTGCTCAGTAGATGCCAGGGATGATCTAGGGACCTCCTGGATCCTCTCAACTTCTGTTCCTATTTTTTGATCATTTAATAATCTTCTGAGTTAATAATCTTCTGATGTGCATTTTCTAATTTTGCCTTTTAATTTGTTTGTACCACTTTCTTGTAGAAGATTTCACATAAAACATCAGAAAAGTTTCATTTTTTCTGGAAATTCAGAGACTAATATAACAAAAACACGAGTTACATTGCCTTTTTAACTTTTTTTTTTAAGTAGGTTCTTTGCCAAGCTTGGGGCTTGAACTCATGACCCCAAGGTCAATCATGTTCTACTGACTGAGCTAGCCAGGCACCCAAGTTACATTGTCTTGTAGAAATTAGTCTTGGTTATTTTGCTTTAGCATTTTTTCCTAGAGAAAAATCTTTAAAAGATAGTGCATTTTATTTGAGACAGAAGATGTGTTTCTGAAAAGCTGTGTTGGGGAGAAATCTTTGAAGAGTTCAACTATTTTTCTAGTTGACATGAAAAGGTTTTTAAAAATGAAAAAAATGAGGTAAAACTGTACCTAAGTAATAAAGGTTATCTTCAGTTTACCTGTTTCACCCAGTATTTTCTCTAGTTTTCTGAAAAGAACAGATAATGCTTTTGTAGTGAAAAAAAAAAAAAAATCATTGGATTGAAGTATTGGAAAGCTTCGGGGAATTTTACCACTGCCCTCTTTCTCTCTTTACAGTTATGTTTTAGTCTGCTTTAGTTTCCTTGAGGAAAATAGTTGTGATTATTCCCATAAAAGTCTTTTTTTTTGTTTAGAACCACATTTTTTTTTTGGAGCGCGTGGATGGCTTAGTCAGTTAAGCATCCAACTCTTGGTTTCAGCTCCGGTCTTGATCTCTGGGTTATGAGATTGAGCCCCATGTCCATCTCCTTGCCCAGCCCAGAGTCTGCTTAAGTCTCTCTCTCTCTCTCTCTCCCTCTCCCTCACTCCCTGCCCCACTCACTCTCTCTTTCAAATAAATAATTCTTTTTAATAAAAAAACAACCATTTAAAAAAAAAAAACAACCATTTTTTTATTAGTTTACAGGCTCTCTCATCCTTTGAAAACTAAAAATTACAAGACTTCGTTCTACAGCAAGCTAGGGGATGTCTTCCCTTTTCAGAATTCATTCTCTATTTAATTGGCTGTATAACTGGATTACTGATTTCTCTTAAAACATGACTAAGGTACTTAAACTTTGTGAAAATAATTTTAAATAGCTACTGAAAAATATGTCAAGAGGTGTGAGATTCTTCTCATCTTTGTAGCAGCTTGTTACAGCAATTATTTTAAAAACTTGAATTCACTTCTTGCTATAATTAATCCATCTGACTTTCCTGGCATAACAGTGGAGAGCTGTTCATTCTGGAGCATAAGGGAAGCCAGGCTGTCATGTTCTACCAAATTTGGAGGCACTCTCATGAGAATTAGGCCGTAGAGATTTCAGAGGACAGCTCTAAGGTAGCAAGCATGTTATTTTTTATTTTTATTTTTATTTTTATTTTATTTTTATTATTATTTTATTTTTATTTTATTTTTATTTTTATTGAGTTGACTGATTTACTCTCTACAAAGACTTGTTCTTTTTAATTGTAATATTCAGGTGGTTTTTAAGATGCTTTGCTTTCTTAATTGCAGGTCCTCAGTTTGCTGAAGACCCCTCTCAGTTGCCTTCAGCCCAGTTACCATCCTCACCTTTTGGAGACTATCGACAATACCAATAGGACTTCTTTCCCAGGATTTCTTTAACAGAATGAGCTGTAGTTCAAGAAGGAATTTCAGAAGATAAGTTAAAGTCTGTTTTTAAAACCATAGGTGGGACAGCTATAGCCAAATAGGCTTTGAAGAGACACTTAGCTCTTTTTTCTATTTAAAAGAACATTGGGGGGGGAATGTTAAAAGACAATACATTTATTTATTCACACGTGGATTGCATTTGTGATAAAAATAAATGTCTAATACCTGTAAAAGAAAATATAATAAATGCTTAGAAGATGAAGGACCAAAGGGCAAATGAAGAGTGACCATCATTTCCTTGGGGATTTCTCTGCCTGGTTTTATGTGTCCTGTCAAACAATAAAAAACTAGAACTTGCTCTTTGTTTTAAGATAAGTTGTAGAGTTCTACTCTTCATCCTCAAATATTCAAATAATGCAAAGTTGAATGTTGAATATTGCATGTTTTATAGTTAGGCTCTCATCTCACTTGAAGTAAAATATGTATGAGAAGAATTATGCAGAGTTAACATGGATCATTTCTCAGTAAATACTTTATGGATTGAGGGTTAAAATACCCTTTACTTTGAAAGTAAAATATGGTATTTCTTGGTTTTGAAGATGTCAGATGTAAAACTTTCTTTACCTTTGAGGCTCCTGTGTCTTTTTTTTTTTTTTTTTTTAAGGTTTTACTTATTTATTTAGAGAGCCAGGGGGTAGGGGCAGGAGAGGCAGAGAGAATCCCAAGCAGACTCTGTGCTGAGCATGGAGCCCAACACGGGGCTCGATCCCACAACCCTGAGATCATGACCCAAGCTGAAATCAAGAGTCAGATGCTCAATCAACTGAGCCACCCAGGCACCCCTCCTGTGTCTTGGTTCTTGATCATCACCATCCTCACCAGAAACAACTTCTTCCAATTCTACCCAATTCTGTATGAGAAGAATTCATGGAGGGTATAGTAGCCCTGGAAAAGTTTGGTGTTTATTGTGTGCTTAAAAATAAAATGTATGCAAAAAAAAAAAAAAAAAAGTATGCTGATTTTAGTATTCCAAGTCCCCGGAAGCTATTCTTCATAAAGGGTGTGATTTGGGATCTGATTGGGCCTGGAAAATGGATTAGCATTTCAGAATAGGCCATTTTTCTGCTCGTATTGGAAATGACATGTGGCCGTACAGAAGGCAGGAGGCTATTACCCATTTGCCTACGTCTGTGTGAAATGGAGAACAAATCCATGTAGCTGTGGTGAACACACATTTATCTTTTGGCCCAATGCCATACACATGGTAAGCATGTAATTACTAATTGTGATCTGATCTTTTTTATTTGGTAAGATATGTATAAAATACTATTTATGCTTTAACCATTTGTAAGTACAGAGTTCACTGACATTTAAATACAGTCCAATATTGTATAGTCATCACAATTATGTATATCCAAAACTTTTTCATTATCACCAACATAAATACCCATTGAATAATAGCTTCTCATTCTACCCTTCCCCCAGGGCCCTGGCAACCACAGTCCTACTTCCTGTCTCTGAATTTGCCTACTAGGTATCTCTTATAAGTGAAATCATACAGTGTTTGTCCTTTGTCTTATTTCATTTAGCATAGTGTTTAAAGGTCCATTTATGTTGTAACATATGCAAAAATTTCTTTTTTGGGGGTAGCTGATTATTCCATTGTATGTATATACCACATTTTATTTATGCATCCATTGAGGGATGTTTGGGTTGCTTCCACCTTTTGACTGTATTGTGAATACTGCTGTAAACATGGGTTAGTCCCTGCTTACAGTTCTTTAGGATGTATGTATACCTAGGAGTGGATTACTGGGGCACGCGGTAGTACTATGTTTGACTTTGTGAGGAACCACCAAACTTCTCCACAGCAGCTGCACCATTTTATGTTACCACCAGCAACGCACAAGGGCTCCAGTTTCTCCACATCCTTGCCAACATTTATTTTCCTTTTTAAAAAATTATAGCCATCCTAGTATGTGTGAAGTGGTATCTCGGGCTGAATTTACAGTCTTCCTAATGACATATGGTACTGTGCTTATTGGCCACTTGTGTATCATCTTTGGAGATTTGTATTTAAGTCTATAGCTCTGACTTTCACAAGTACATGTCTATCGGAAGAGCAATTCAAAGCTGAGGATGTGTTGAATTGCGTACAATTCTCAAAGTCTCCTTACATTCCTTCTCTTAAATGGTGTATCAGTTTGGAAAATAAGTTCCTTTCTTAGGAGTTCTGATTCTTTGAAGATTGTGTATATGTGATGCTTGCTGGTATGTTTTTGTCATTTTATGGGTTAACTCTGGAGTCTTCAACTCAGCATATCTGAAGCAAGCCTTAGTTACAGGTGAATTTCTGGAATTAGTGAGGTAGAGAAAAAATTTGAAAAAGATGGAAAACCAGTTATTTTTAATAATTTTATTTTTTTAATTATTTTTTTTAAGGAGGGGCTACAGAAGGCGAAGGAGAGAGAATCTTAAGCAGAATCCATACCCAGCACAGAGCCCGACTTAGGGCTCAAATTCATGACCCTAAGATCATGACCTGAGCCTAAATCACGAGTCGGATATTTAACCGAGTCACCCAGGTGCCCCAAAGAGAATAATTTTAAATTTTATTCCACTGTCTGCAGGACACTAGATCGAATAAAATCTTGCCAGTATGTTCCCCGGGCTTCCTGCCTCTCTCCTCCTCAGTTGATATCCCCCTTACTCTTTACCTCTTGTGGTTAGGAGAGGCTTTGCTCTTGTGGAAAAGGCTTTCTACCTTTAATGCTAGAGCCTGGCTTGAGGGCAGTAGTTCAAACTTCTCTAGAGATGAGAGGTAGAGAAAGAAGGTGTAAAATGGGGAAAACAAACTTTATTCCTTTATTTTTCTGCTTGAAACCACATGGAGCATCTGTGGTGTTCCTGGCACAGGTGTTTTGTAACAACCCAAGAGCTTCTGTGCTCTGCCTGCCCCCCCTCTTTGCTGGCTCATTCCCAGCTCGGGTGCCTTCTCTGCAGTCTAGTGGGAGTGCTCGGATTGAGCCCAGGTCTTTCCCTATGTGTTGTCACACTCAGCACAGTAGGAGGAGATCGCCAGGGGAGTTTTACAGGGAACACTCATGCCTGCCACCTAGTTTCTATTAATCTTTTTCAATTGTAGCAAACAATAGAAAACTAGGTTTAGATTTTATTTTTATTTTTAAAGATTTTTACTTATTTATTCATGAGAGACACAGAGAGAGAGAGGCAGAGACACAAGCAGAGGGAGCAGCAGGCTCCATGTGGGGAGCCCAATGTGAGACTCGATCCCGGGTCTCCAGGATCACGCCCTGGGCAGAAGGCGGTGCTAAACCGCTGAGCCACCCGGGCTGCCCTAGGTTTAGATTTTATTTTATTTATTTATTTATTTTTAGGTTTAGATTTTAATAAATGTCTTAAAACACCAACTTGAAGTTTGTAATAAATATTTTAAAACTAATTTTGGTATACTAAAGTATAGCCCAGAATAAGAGCTAAAATAACCAAGTTGTTTTAATGATCACAATAAATAATCGGAGAAAGAAGCAGACAGAGAGGGGGTTTCTCCCTAGGTCTTTCCTGGAATAATGGAGTGAGTTGCTCAGTTTCAAGGTTGAAATGCCCGTCTGAAAGATCCCATCTGCTCTGCCGTTTTTGATGAGTCTCTGACAGTTGGTGTGAAATTGGCATGTGATCATTTCTGAGTCAGGGTTTGGAAGACGTGCGGGTACAGCTGCATCTACTACTGAAAGCGCGTCAGTTGTCATAGATGAAATGTCTGCAGTTACGAAAGCGTGGTCATAGCTCCACCCTGTGGTGTGCTAGTCCTCGTTAAAGCGGTCTCCATTCTCTGATCTCCCCGTGGGTCAGCACGCTACACCTACACGCAACCTGTGTTTGTAACTCATCGGAACACAGCCACGTCCTTCCACGTTTGTGCTGTGGCTGCACTCTTGCTTCGATGGCAAAGTAGACTAACGGTAAGAAAGACTGGCCTGCAACCAGCACGAGAGAGGCAGGATTGAGTCTCAGTAGCTGCTAGAATTGAGCTTCTTGAGGACAGGAATGCATTTCATAATAGGTACTTGTTAAATATTGAGCGAATGAACAAATTATAAGCAGATGTGTCTGTACCCAATTTATTTATTTATTTATTTATTTATTTTTAAAGATTTTATTTATTTATTCATGAGAGACACTGAAAGAGAGAGGCAGAGACACAGGCAGAGAGAAGCAGGCTCCATACAGACAGCCTGATGTGGGACTCGATCCCGGGACTCCAGGATCACACCCAGGGCCAAAGGCAGGCACTAAACCACTGAGCCACCCAGGGATCCCTGTACCCAATTCAAAAGTCTGAAACGTTTCAAAGAAGTTCTTATGAGATATTTCAGGCACACAAATGTAATTTTAAACATACCCATGTACCATCCATGTTGCTCAAGAAAGAAAACCTGCATCAGGCAGTTGAAGCCTCTTGTGTGTGGCCCCCTGATTCCATTCACCCACCTCCCCACAGGAATCAGCTATTTTCCTGAATTTGATTATTGGCATTGCCATGTATTTATTTTTAATTGATCACTTTAATCTGAGACAATTTTAGATTTACAGAAAAATCGCAGAAATAGAATTTCAGTATACTTTTTGTGCTGCTTTCCTTTATGTTTTAACATCTGACATGACCGTAACACCATGATCAAAACTAAGACATTCACATTGGTCATATTAACTAAACTATAGACTTTCTTTTAATCTCATGAGTTTTTTCTGTAATTTCCTTTTTCTGTTTCAGGATCTAGTACACAATGCCAAATTCTATTAATCGTCAGGTCTCCTTAATCTCTTCCAATTTATGACAATTTCTCAGTCTTTCCTTGTTTGTGATGATATTTTTGTTTGTGAGGATACCGTTATTTTGAAGAAACCCTCAGTTTGCATTTGTCTAGTGTTTTCCTAAGGTTATGCATTATTAGAAAGGACAGCACACAGATCTGCCTTCTCAGTGCATCTTGTCAGGGGGCAGATGATGTCTATATTTATTACTGGTGATGCTGACGTCGATCACTTCATTAAGGAGGTATCTGCTGGCTTTCTCCACTGTAAAATTACCACTTTCCCCTTGGTAATAAATATCTGGGGCGGGGGGGGGGGGCAGATACTTTGCAAATGTCATTTTTTTTAAACATTTGCCCACTAACTGCCATGTGGCTGTGATTTTCTGTTTTTCTCATACCTTCTGCATTAATTGGAATTCTGTAAGAGCTGCCTCTTTTCTCTCATTTGTTTATTCAGTTATTTATGTTACTATAGATTCATGGGTCTTTATTTGGAGGCCATAACCCACTACTAGTATTTATTTGCTCAGGTTGTTCTAAGTTTGCCCATTGGGAACTCTTTCATGTCAGCTCTTAGGCTCTTTCAACATTGCTTTTTTTTTTCTTTTTTAATTTAATTTAATTTAATTTATTTATGATAGTCACAGAGAGAGAGAGAGAGGCAGAGACACAGGCAGAGGGAGAAGCAGGCTCCATGCACCGGGAGCCCGACGTGGGATTCGATCCCGGGTCTCCAGGATCGTGCCCTGGGCCAAAGGCAGGGGCCAAACTGCTGCGCCACCCAGGGATCCCCATTGCTTTTTGTTTTTGTTTTTTTATCCCCTAATTACTTCCTACCACTGCAAGATGCTCCAAGCTCATCTATTTCCCTGCTCAAGCCCTGGAATGCACCTTTTTCCCAAGGAGCTCTAGTTCCCTTCATGGGATAATGGTATTTAGAAACCAAAATTCTGGTTCGTAGGTATGCTCTTCGCTACTTGGGTGTCCCTGCTGTTAGTCCTTTTCAGAGGATAAAAATAGGAAATATATGTAATATACTAACTCATGCACATACACAGCTTTATTTCTATATCCGTAATACAAAAACCATGAGTCCCTCCAACTCCAGTCCAGCTCCATAGGATTCATTCTGGCCATCTCTCTGTATTTCTAACAGTAAGAAGCTTGACTCTTGTTATCTATAATAATTTGCTGCTTTTTAAAAATTATTATTATTATTTTTTATGATAGTCACACAGAGAGAGAGAGAGGCAGAGACATAGGCAGAGGGAGAAGCAGGCTCCATGCACCGGGAGCCCGACGTGGGATTCGATCCTGGGTCTCCAGGATTGCGCCCTGGGCCAAAGGCAGGCGCCAAACCGCTGCGCCACCCAGGGATCCCAATTTGCTGCTTTTTAAAAAAAGATTTTATGTATTCATTTGAGGTAAACAGAGAGAACAAGCAGGGAGAGGGGCAGAGGCAGAAGCAGACTCCCCGCGGAGGAGGGAGCCTGATGTGGGGCTTGATCCCAGGACCCTGGGATTGTGACCTGAGCCAAAGGCTGATGCTTAACTGACCGAGCCACCCAGGCGCCCCAATAATTTGCTTATTCAATCCTAGTTACATATAAGGTGATTTCAGAATTGCTAAACCATACCTCTGTGAGAAATATGCCATCCAGAGTACAGTGTTTGTCAGGATTTACTCAAGACATTTTCCAAATGTCCACTTCATTGTAAGGTCCACCCCCTTCTTTGTGGCTACGTGGTTCACTGGTGACACAGCCAGACTCGTTTGCTGCAGCACGTGTTCCATATTTCACATCCTGGTGGATTTTTGTTTTAAATTTACATTCAGTAGAAGTCACTCTTTGTGGTGTACAGTGATGTGGATCTTGATGAATGTGGAGGGACAGGTATCCACTGCCACAGTTTGACACACAACAGTTACATCACCCCCAAGATTTTCTCGTGCTGTCCTTCTGTTGTCAACCATTCCCTCCAACCCATGGCAACTGCTGGTATGTTTTTCTGTCTCTGAGTTTTTCTTTTTTTTTTTTTTTTTTTTTTTTTTTTGAGTTTTTCTTTTCAAGAGTTTTGTACAGATGGAATCCTACAGTAGGTAGTCTTGCATCTGGTTTCTTTCAGTTGCCAAAGTGCATTGACGGTTTGTTCCTGATGTGTGAATCAATAGTTTGTTCCTTTTTTAAAAAAAAATTTTTATTTATTTATGATAGTCACAGAGAGAGAGAGAAAGAGAGAGAGAGAGAGAGAGAGGCAGAGACACAGGCAGAGGGAGAAGCAGGCTCCATGCACCGGGAGCCTGATGTGGGATTCAATCCTGGGTCCCCAGGATCGCTCCCTGGGCCAAAGGCAGGCGCTAAACCGCTGCGCCACCCAGGGATCCCAGTTTGTTCCTTTTTATTGCTGAGCAGTAAGTAGTCTGTTGTTCATTTATTCACTAGCTGAAGGACATTGGGTTGTTTCCACTTTTTGGCGATTGTGAATAAAACTACTGTAAACATTTGCTTACAGTTTTTTGTGTGAACATGTTTTGATTTCTCTTGGTAAATACCTATGATTACTGGGTCATAAGGTAGGTATATATTTAATTTTACAAGAAATTGCCAAAATCTTTTCCAAACTGACTACCATTTTGTACTCCCACCAGGAACATAGGAGAGTTCTGGCAGTTTTGTATCCTCATCAGCGCTTGGTAGTATCAATTTTTGTTCTTGTTTTTTAAAATTAGCAATTCTAGGTACATAGTGGTATCTTGTGGTTTTAGTTTGCATTTCTCTCGTGACTAATGGTGTTGGGCATCATCTTTTCATATGTTCATTTGCCATCTTTATATCTTTTTAGAAAAGTGGTTCAAATTTCCACCTATTATTTTTCTTATTTGGTTTTGAGAGTTCTTTGTATATTGTGGATACGAGTCCTTTGTCAGATGTTGTATTTATAAGTATTTTTTGCACGCTTTGTTAAAAATTAGTGGTGTGAGGCTGTTTCTGGATCCTCTGTTCTGTTTTACTCTTCTACGTGTCTACCTTTCACTGGTACTACACTATAGCTTTATATTAAGTTTAAAAATTGGGTAGTGTGAGTCCTCCAACTTTGTTTATGTTTCTCAAAATTGCTTTGGTTATTCTCTTGCTTTTGCCTATCCCTACAGTGAGCTTATTGATAGCTACAAAAAAGCCTGCTGGAGTGTTTATTGGGGTTGAATTTCATCAGTATTCCATAGTTTTTAGCATACAGATCCTGCATACGTTTTGTTACATTTAAACCTAAGTATTTCATTTGGGGAATGTTATTTAAACGGTATTGTTTTTAAAATGTCAAATTCCATTGTTCACTACTAGCAGATAGAAATACAATTGATTTTAAGACTTTTTTTTTTTTTTAAAGACTTTATCTGAGAGAAAGAGAGATCACAAGCAAGGAGGAGGGATCAAGGGAGAAGCAGACTCCCTGCTGAGCAGGGATCCTGATGGGAGACTCGATCCCATGACCCCAGGATATAACCTGAGCCAAAGACAGACGCTTAACTGACTGAGCCACCGGGGCACCCACAATTGACTTTTATATATTGATCTTGGATCCTGTAAATGTGATGAACTGTTACTAGCTCTAGGATCCTTTTTGTAGATACTTTGAGATTTTCTCTGTAAACAGTCATGTTGTCTGGAATAGAAACAGTTCTGTATTTCCCAGCTATGTGGCTTTTTTCTCTTTTTCTTGCCTTTCTGCAACAGTGCAGTATCGGATAGTAGTAGTAGGAGAGCACATCCTTGCTTTGTTCCCTATCTTGAAAGGGAAGCAGCCAGTATTCACCATTCTGCATGTTATCTGTAGAATTTTTGTCGATTCTCTTTATAAGGTTAAGGAAGTTCCCTTCTTTTCCTCGTTTGTGGAGAGCTTTTGTTTGCTTATCTGTTTTGGTCATGAATGGATTTTTGTCAAATGCTTTCTCTGCATCCATTGAGATGATCACATGGCTTCTCTTTAGCCTGTTATTATAGTGAATTAACATTGATTAATTTTCAAATGTGAACCAGGCTTACACTGCCAAGATAAACCCTACTAAGCAATGATCTGTTATCCTTTTTATGTATTCTGGATTGATCGACTGATGTGTTGGTGATAATTTTTGCATCGATCTTTATGAAGAATATCGGTCTGTTTTCTATGATGCCTTGGTTTTGGCATTAGAATAACATGGATCTGAAAATGAGTTTCTACCTTTTCTGTTTTCTGAAAGAGATTGTGTAGAACTGGTGTTTTTTCTTCCTTAAATGTTTGATAGAATTCAGGCATTTGATAGAACCATCTGGGCCTGGAGTTTTCTTTGTTGGAAGGTTTTGTTCGTTTGTTTTAAAGCTTATATTTATCTATTTAGAGACACATACACACACACACACCACGTGAGCAAAGGTAGGGGCAGAGGGAGAAGGAGAGAAAGAATCCCCAGTAGGCTGTGCTAAGTGCAGAACCTGTTGCTGGGCTTGATCCCACCACCCTGAGATCGTGACCTAAGCCAAAATCAAGAGTCAGACACTTAATGTACTGAGCTACTTAGAAGCCCCTGTTGGAGGTTTTTTAAGCTACAATTTCTTTAATACAGGATGTTTTATTTTATTTTAATTAATTAATTAATTAATTAATTAATTAATTAATTTAAAAGGATTTTTTAGATTATAAATTCCTTCTTGGGTGACTTGGTAGTTTGAGTCTTTTGAAGACTGGGTCTGTTTCATCCATTTTGTCAAATTAATGAACATAGAGTTGTCTGTAGTATTTCTTTTTGTTGTTCTTTTTAATGTTTAGGAGATCCATACTGATACCTTCTTTTGTTCCTGATACTGACAGTTTATGTCCTCTCTTTTTTTTTGTTGGTTTAGTTTAGGTCAATGTTTATCAATTTCATTGATTTTTTTTCAAAGAACAACTTTTGGTTTCAATGATTTTCTCTATTTTTCTGTTTTCAGTTTCATTGATTTATGCCTTCATTATTTCCTTCTGCTTGCTTGGAGTTTAGTTTACTCTTACCTAGTTTCTTAAGAATGAAGCTTAGATGATTGATTTGAGAACTTTCTTTTCTAAAATAATCAATGCTATAAACTTCCTTCTAAGCACTTTGCTAGCTGTATTCCATAAATTTTTATATATTTTCATTTAATTCAAAATATTACTATTACTTTCAGTAGGTCCCACACCCTGCATGGAACCCAACATGAGGCTTGAACTCATGACCCTGAAATCAAGACCTGAGCTGAGATCAAGAGTTGGACCCTTAACTGATTGAGCCACTCAGGTGCCCCTAGTTCAAAATATTTTTAAATTTCCATTGACCCATCCTCTTTGAACCATGGATTATCTAAAACTGTGTTTTTCAAATTTCAAATAAATGGGCATTTTCCAGATATCTTCCTTTTAACTGATTTCTAATTTAACACTGTTATTTGAAAACACTTTGTATGATTTCTATTCTTTTTAATATGTAAGGTTTCCTTTATGACCCAGTCTAGGGCCTATTTGCTGAATGTTCCATGTGTTCATGAAAAAGATACACACTCTGATACTATTCTATGAATGCCAAGTGGTTGGTTGATAGTATTGTTCAGATTTCACATATCCTTAATGATTGTCTGTTTACTTGTTCTATCAATTACTGACACTTTCGAGTATTGAAATCTCCAATTATAGTTGTAGATTTGTCTATTTCCCCTTGGAGGTCCTATCAGTTTTTGCCTCGTGTGTTTTGAAGCTCTATTGTAAGCTCAATACACCTTTAGGATTGCATGTTTTGGGGTAACTGACCCCTTTATTATTATGTAGAATTCCTCTTTATTGATGATAATATTCCTTATTCTGAAGTTTACTGTTATTAATATAGTTACTCCAACTTTTCGCCTAGTGTTTGCTTAGCTTTATATATTTTTTCATCCTTTTACTTTTAACCTATTATGTCTGTATATTTAAAGTGAGTATCTTTTAGACAACACAGTTGGTGTCTTGCTCTGTTAGTCAACTAACAACCTCTTCTAACGTATGTTCACACTCACTATGATTATTGATGTAGTTGGATTAAAATGTACTATCTTATATACTGTTTTCTATTTGTTTCATTTTTTCTGCTTACTTTTTTCTTTTTTTTTTCTGTCTCAGGCATGTTACTCAAACTTAACAATCCCATTTTAATGTTTCTATGAACTTATTTATATGTATTTTTTTAATTGCAAAAAAACCTTTTTTTCATAGTTAGGGTTTACAATATACATCTTTAATTACAGATAAGGACCTTCCAAAGTGTATTTTTTTTTTAAGATTTTATTTATTTACTCATAGAAACAGAGAAAGAGAGAGAGAGGCAGAGACACAGGCAGAGACACAAGCAGGTTCCAAGCAGGGAGCCTGACGCGGAACTCGATCCCGGGTCTCCAGGATCACAACCCGGGCTGCAGGTGGCGCTAAACCGCTGTGGCACCCAGGCTGCCCCACCAGTGTGTTTTCAATTCCTCCTTCTCTGGGGCACCTGAATTGCTCAGTCAGTGAAGCGTCTGCCTTCAAATCTCGAGGCATGATCCCAGGGTCCTGGGATTGAGCCCCGCATCCAGCCCCACATCGGGCATTCCGCTCAGCGGGGAGTCTGCTTCTCACTCTCCCTCTGTACTCTCTCTCTCAAATAAATAAATAAAATCTTTTTTTTAATAAAAAAAATTAATTCCTCCTCCTCATCCTTTTGCTGTTGTGCTACAGTTTATTTTTATATATTCTGTAGACACACAGCACATTGCTGCTGCTTTTGCTTTGTACAGTAGGCTTTCAAAGTAGAAAGGGCTTGGTGTGCAAACCAAGGCCCGTGGGCCAAATTCATCCTGCCACCTCTTTTTGTATGTCCTGCAAATTAGGAATGGTTTTTAAATTTTTTAATGGTTGAAAAAATAAAAAAATTCATAATATATGAGAATTAGATGAAACTAAAATTTCAGTGCCTATTAAAGTTTTATTGGGGGCAGCCCTGGTGGCGCAGCGGTTTAGCGCCGCCTGCAGCCTGGGGTGTGATCCTGGTGTCCCGGGATCGAGTCCCACGTCGGGCTCCCTGCATGGAGCCTGCTTCTTCCTCTGCCTGTGTCTCTGCCTATCTCTCTCTCTCTCTCTCTGAATAAATAAATAAATCTTTTTTAAAAAATAAAGTTTTATTGGAACATAGTTACAGCCATTTCTCTGTTTTGCCAATGTCAGCTTTTGTACTTTAAGGCAGAGTTAAGTTCTTGCAACAGACTATAAGGTCCACAAAGCCTAAAATATTTGTCTTTTACAGAAATTTTTTTTTTTGCCAGCCTCAGTTTTAGAGCAGTTCAAAGTAAGAAAAAGATTATTTTATTTTACCTGCATTTATTCAGTTTCTAGCACTGTTCTTTATATGAACCTAAGTTTCTGTCTGATACCTTGTTCCTTCTGTCTGAAGACCTTCCTTCAACTTTTCTTTATAGACTAAATGTGCTAGCCCTTAATTCCCTCAGTTTTGGTCCGAGAAAGTCTTTATTTCCTCTTCATTTAAAAAAATATTTTCTTGGGATGCCTGGGTGGCTCAGTGGTTGAGCATCTGTCTTTGGCTCCGGGGGTCGAGTCCCACATCAGGCTCCCCCGTAGGAAGCCTGCTTTTCCCTCTGCCTGTGTCTCTGCCTCTGTCTCTTTCATTAATAAATAAATAAAATCTTTTAAAAAATAAAAAGTATTTTCTGTAGGTTAACAAGTTTTTCTCTTAGTGCTTTAGTCATATTTCATTGATGTCTGGTTTGTATCATTTCTGACTAGAAACCTACCGTAATTATCTTTGTTCCTCTATATGTCTTTTATTTTCTGGCTTTCTTTAGTATTTTCTTTTTTTTTTTTTTAAGATTGTATTTATTTATTCATGAGAGACACAGAGAGAGAGGCAGAGACACAGGCAGAGGGAGAAGCAGGCTCCATGCAGGGAGCCTGACATGGGACTCGATCCTGGGTCTCCAGGATCATACCCTGGGCTGAAGGCAGACATTCAACCACTGAGCCACCCAGATGCCCCACTTTAAGATTTTCTTTTCAAAAAAAAAAAAAAAAAAAAAGATTTTCTTTTCATGTTTTTAAAACTATGATATGCTGGGGCACCTTTCACTCAGGGCGTGACCCCAGGATCCCGGGATCGAGTCTCACATTGTGTTCCCCGCAGGGAGCCTGCTTCTCCTTCTGCCTGTGTCTCTGCCTCTCTCTGTGTGTGTCTCTCATGAATAAATAAAACCTAAAATAAAAATGAAAATATGATATGCTAAGGTGTTCTTTTTTTGTCTGGCATTTATCCTTCTTGGTGGTCTCTAAGCTTCTTTGTGGTTTCACGTCTTTCGTTACTTTTCAAAAATTTTGGGGATTATTTCTTCATATTGCACTCCTCTCTGGTTGGGATTCCAGTTATGGATGGGCTGGATTATTTGATATTGTCCAGCAGCTCTTGGATGCCTTGTTTCCTATCCCCTGTTGTTTTTCCTTTGTGTTTAAGTTGGGTAATTTCTTTTTTTTTTTTTTTTTTTTTTTTTTTAAGTTGGGTAATTTCTACTGACTTATCCAATTGTCTTCTTTGGCTGTGTTGAGTCTAGTGATGAGCTGGGTGAAGACATTTCTCATCTCTGGTATTGTGTTTTGCATTTATAACATTTTCACTTGATTTTTTAAAACAGTTTCCTTCTCTTTGCAGAAGTTACCCATCTTATCTTGCCTATTATTCACCTTTTCCATCAGAGTCTTAACATATTAATCATGATTTTGAATTCTCTGTCCCAACATCTGGATCACATTTGTGTCTAGTTCTGATGTTTCCATGTACTTCATTTTTTTTTTTCAAATTGGACCTAGTGTAGGATACAGCAGACATTGAGGTATATACAATTAGTATCTGGAAATGGAAATACCTTTGCTCTTCCTAGGCCTTTAATGGGGGTAAGGGATGAGTTAATGTGGTTGGGGTTTGGTCTTGGCTTGAAGTTTGTTGTTGCTAAGGTTGCCTTTGGTGTACCACAGGTATCAAATTCCCGTAGTCATGCCTGGGGTATAGAGTGGGTGCTCGTCTGCCAAGCAGTGTCTGCCTTCAGCCTTAGGACTTCCCTTTGCAGTGCACCCAAGAGGAGAGCTTTCTTGTTCTCCTGCTCCTGTCCCTCTTCTACCGATACCACTTTGACTTGTTTCTGGAAGTTTGTTAGCTTGGAAGGTGGGGGGTGAAGTGTTCCTGGTTCTGGTTAGGCCTCAGGTGTAGGCAGGTATCATGCCTCTACATCTCAGGAGGGTACCCTTCTCATCTTTCCTGCTCCTCCTCCCTTGTAGTTCTGGAGCCAGCAAATATTCCTGCCCATCCCCCTGGGATAGATTTTCTTTTTCCTGTTCCCTTCCTCTACAGATTAAGTCATATGCTTTTTAGGGGGAAAGCATCCCAGTGGATTCATGCCCGAACAGCTGTGGTTGTTGTGCCCTCTCCTAGGTCTGCACCATGACAACCACTTTCTTGGGGCTCTTTCTGATCTTTTCTATGAGTTTATAGAGAAAAGTCTATAAGAGGGCACAAACTCCCAATTTCTTCAGTCCTCTGGTAGCTCACTAGCCCACATCTGGCCTTCACCAATTCATTAACCATCCTACCTGAACTATTGCAAGTGGCTAGTCACATCTACCCCAACCCTACTCTGCTCATCCTTCTGGTGCCTGCCTCTCCTTAGATACTTGGCCAGTAGGCTGTCCTGGGACTACAACTCTCTGATTGGTTTAGAAATATTGTAGATTGTAGCTTATCTAGTCTTTTCTTTGAGAGGATGAGTTTCTTTCTTTCTTTTTTTTTTTTTTTTAATACTTCCCTATAGGGATCCCTGGGTAGTGTGGCGGTTTGGCGTCTGCCTTTGGCCCAGGGTGTGATCCTGGAGACCCAGGATCGAGTCCCACGTCGGGCTTCCTGCATGGAGCCTGCTTCTCCCTCTGCCTCTCTCTCTGTGCCTCTCATGAAAAAATAAAATCTTTATTAAAAAAAAAAAAAAAAAAAAAACTTCCCTACATCCCCTAGTGGAAGTCAGATGTTTTTATATTTTTGCTGTATTTGCAGCTATTACTAAACCATTTTTAAGAGAATATAAATAGCATATCCTGTATGTATTCTTACACAGTTCTGCTTTCCACTCAACACTATATTTGTAGAGTTCAGATACAAAGGACAGATGATGACAGCAATAGCAATACCCAGAGGATCATCATTTGTACCGTTGCCCTTGCCCCCAAGTCCCATGGGTAGATCCAGAAGGAAGCCTGCATATGGAATGGGTTGCATTATAGGAGAAGGAGCTTAGCAAACCTGGAACTGTTACAGTGGGCAGTAGCATCACTGTTCTTTGCTTTAATGGAGGGATTACCTTTATTATAATAGACAGTATGCATGACTTCTCTTTGTTCCAAAGGAAGACACTCTATCTTCTAAGAAGCCAGAGTTGATCAACCTCACCACTGTGGATGTTTGGGGTTGGGTAACGCTTAGTTATGGGGATCTTCCCTGTGCCTCGTAGGGTGTTTATAGCATCCCTGGCCTTCGCCCACTGCACGCTGGTAGTACCTCTTCTCCCAGTCATGACCACTAAATATGTCTCTAGACATTGTCAAATATCTTCTAGGGGGCAAAATCGCCCCTAGTTGAGAACTACTATGGTAAGCAAACTTACCCTTAGCTCCAGAGGGAGTCGCCATCTTGCAAAGTTCACTATACAAACGGACTTGAAAAGATCGTCTAGAACAAAGAGCAGTCAGTGCTTCCTTTTGCAAGATGTGTGGATCATTGTCTCCCAACATTGGTTTTAACTTCATTGTGGTTAGAAGAATATTGTGTACGCCATTGATTCTTTGATTTGTTGAGACTTGTGCATGGCCCATCTGTGATTAGTTTTTGTAATTGTCTTAAATGTGTCTGAAAACTGTGTGTTTTCTCTTATTGTTAGGTGCAAGGTTTGGTATGTGTTGATCAGGTCAAGATCATGACATTTCTGTACAGATCTTTTATGTCTGTATAACTTTTGTCTGAGTGCTAATTACTGAGATAGATATGTGAGGCCTCTCTGTTGGTGAGTTTGTCCATTTTCCCTTGTAATTCTATTAATTTTATTTATTTTGAGGCTATATTATTAGGTACATTCCCCCAATTTGAGAGCTAGAACACTGACAGGTAATTTGCTTCTAGGTATTTATGAGTTCTTCCCCATCCTAGGCTGCTGCCTTCCCCAACTGGGCTAACTACTGTCCTGGTCTTATTATTTTTTCCTAATTTTTTTTAATATTCCATATTTTCCCTATTTGTTGTTTTGTGAGTTGCATTCGAATTATATTCTTTAGGTGGTTTCCTTTAAAATCTTAATACACATACTTAAGAAAACCCCATATTTATCTCTAAATCTACTCTCCTCCTTATAATACAAGCAGCTTGGAATGGTTCAACTCCAGCTACCGCTTCTCTTCTTATGTTCTTTTTGGCTAATATTCTTGTTTCACTCTGATTCCCTCATGTAAACATTATTAATATATTATTATAATTGTTTTATACAATGTTTGTTTAAACTCACCCACTTTTTTTTTTTTTTTTTTTTTTGCCTATGCTTTCTGTATCTCATTCCTTCCTTGTGTGAACATTTTCCTTCTTCAGGTAATTCCTTTAGTCAACAATTCTCAGTTGACAGTTGTTTTTTTCTCAGTATTTTGAACATAATACCTCTGGCTTCCATTGTTGTTAATGACAGCTGCTATTAGTCCAATTTCCAATCATCATTCTTTTATAAGTAATCTGTCTTTTTCTTTGGTTGTTCTTAAGATTTCCTTTATGTCTTAGACTTCCTCAATTTTACTAAAACATGTCTATATGTAGATTTTTTTGTTTGGAATTGGTTTTGACCTTTAAACCTATAAAACTACGTTTTTCATTAATTCTAGAAGATTTTAAGCTATTATTTTGAAATATGCAAGCTGTGTTGCATTCTAAACATTAAAAAGTAAGTAAATCAATAATGAAAGCAGTTTGGGGGAGAGGTGGGTTGTGTCTACAGTGTCTTTCTACAGAGTAGAAGGCCTTTCTGAATCTGCTGTGAGTTGTTGCAGATACCATCTAGAGGTAAACCAGAAACCGGGAGGGAGCCATGCAGGGAAGCAGAAATGGGAACAGTGGGAATACACTGAGGAAGAAATTAAGGCTAAAAGAAGAAACCTAACTCCATAAATATTTTCTCCCACAGCTTCTTGCTCCAGCAATATTTAACTGGAAAGATCAGGCTATGTGTTTCTCCCTTGTGTTCCACAACATATTGTTCTTCTCAGAGAATAGCACAGCACATGGAATTGTCATGATGTGGTTTTGTTTTTGTTTTTTTTTGTTTTTTGTTTTTTGTCTGTAAGTTAAAATGTGAGCTAGACTGTGAACAACACCAGCAGAGAGACTGTGCCAGATTTGTTAAAACTGTATCCCCAACACCCAACCTAGTGGCTGGTGTATAGTTGATGCTCAACTAAAAACACATTGCATCAGGGAATGAATAATTTGGAGCCAGTTGTATTATTGGAAGTCTGTTACCAACTACTGTGCTCAATGCCGCAGAAGAGTTGCTTTTTCAAAAAAAAAAAAAAACTTGGATTTCACTAATAAGTTAAAAGATTTTTTTCACTAATAAGTTAAAACACTGACCTTATATGGAATTTAAAAAAAACTACCATAAGTATTTCATAAAACAAAATTTTAACACTATAATAGTAGGTAACACATGATAGGATTCTATTACCTTTTATGAAAAACTTCCTATGTTGTCTTTTTAAAAACCTAATTTGAATCAGTGAAATATCATCGACTAGCTCCTTATTCACAGAAGGGCTATTGCAACCCTATTCATACAGAAAAGATACAAAATATAAGGCAAAGGTACCCCTAGCTCAATATGCTTTACAATACAATAGGGGAAATAAAACTCACAGGACGGACAGCCAAGCATCACGCCGTAACGTGCGCGTTCACTATTCCTTGGCAGAAGAAGGAAAGGTAAGTGTGCTTGGAGCTCCTGGGGATGAACCTTGATCTGCTGTGGGATTGAGCTATTACTCCTATCTTACAGGTGCAGAAAGGGGCTTGGAGAGGTTCACCTTTGTCGGGGGTGATTGCCCAAGGTGTCACACGGCCCTAATGATCGGTCCAGCGCGGAGTGTGAGATCTCAAACTCAGACTCTTCCAACCCAGGGCTCCATCCACGTCCCGCTACCTTCCTGGAAGATCGGGAACCGAAACGTCCGCAGAGAAAGGTGTGCTACTTGGGACGACGGCAACAGCGCAGTAGGATGAGCCTGGACAATTGTGGACCGGACTATCCCACTGTACCTTTCTGCCCACGGTGCTCAGGTACCCCGGACAGGCTGGAAGTTGGGGACTTGGAGAGCAAGGGCGGGGCGGGGCGTTAGGTCAGGTGTCGGGTTTGGAGAGGGGCGTGACCCAGCCCGGGCCTCCCTGGGGGCTGGGCCTGCGGGCTCGGGGCGGAGCCTGAGGGGCGGGGCTTCCCCGGGGCGGGGCTTCCCCGGGGCGGTCGGAGGCGCGGGGCGGCTTCCCCGCGGCGGCTCAACGGCGCGGCGGGACCATGGCGAGCGACGGGGGTTCGAGCGGCTCCTCGGCGGCCCCGCGGCCGCTCCACTCTGCGCAGGCGGTGGACGTGGCCTCGGCCTCCAACTTCCGGGCTTTCGAGATGCTGCACTTGCACCTGGACCTGCGGGCCGAGTTCGGGCCTCCGGGCCCGGGCCCCGGGAGCAGGGGCCTGAGCGGCACGGCGGTCCTGGACCTGCGCGGCCTGCTGCCCCAGGGCGCCACCGAGCTGCGGCTCGACGCGCACCCGTGCCTGGAGGTGACGGCGGCCACGCTGCGGCGGCTGCGGCCCGGCCCGGGGGAGCCGCCCGCCGAGCCCGTGCCCTTCCACGCGCAGCCCTTCTCGCACTACGGCCAGGCCCTGTGCGTGGCCCTGCCGCGGCCCTGCCCGCCCGGCGAGCGCTTCCAGGTTCTGCTCACCTACCGCGTCGGGGAGGGACCCGGGGTGAGTGCGCCCCGGCCCGCCCCAGGGGGAGGCCGAGGGTGATGCCGAGCTCCGGGCCACGCCCCGCGCTCCGGCACCTCGGCGCCCCTCCCGCGCCCCTCCGCGCCCCTCCGCGCCCCTCCCGCGCCCCGCCCCGCGCCCCGCCCCGCGCCGCGCCCCGCCCCTCCCGCCCTGCCTCCCTCGGGCCGCGGCCGGCCTGCAGCTGCCCCCTCGTGCCTTGCCCGGTCCCCGCCGCTCCTCCCCTGGGCTCTGGCCGCCTGTCCGCGCTGCTCCCGCGTCTGCCTGCCGCCCCCTCCCGCAGACGCGCCCCTGCCCTGCGCGCCCTTCCGGAGAACCGGCTGCTCCTAAAGCGGCCTGGACGTCTCCCTGAGCGCTGGGGCCTAGGTCCCTGAGAGCTGCTGTAGTTCTTCCCGTGCGGCAGCCCTGGACGCGGCCGGCTGATGAGCCCCGGGCGCTGGCTCGGCCCTTTGTGCTGCGCGCTCGCTCGGTGCCCCGCGCTGAAAGAACCCTGAACCCCAGAGGGTGGTTGCCTTTTCTTCTGCAAAGTCCTAGGCTTGTTTAACGGAAGAATTTGAGTAAAAACGGGAACTACAACTAGGCTGTACTAGGCTTTGTCATAACTTGGCCCTGTTATTACTCTTGACTGACTCAAATACTGATGGACTCTTAAATATTACATTTCCGGGGTGGGGGGCAGATATGGGAAGTAAAAGGATGGATGGTTATCTGGCTTGCGTTTGTAAGAGTTGGAAGCTCCTTCCTAGAGAGTCCTGAGGCTGCGGTTGCTTTCTCAGGAAGGATGGGTTACAAGTGTCCCCGGGAGGCTCCCTGCCTGCAATCCAAGTCTACTTATCTGGCTAGCAGTTCCTTTCGCTTAGAGCTGGCTCAAAGGGCAGTTCTGTTTCCATCTGTAACTAACTACTCAGGAAATAAATGAACCTGTGATAGAACTTGTTTAAAAAACGAGAAGTCCAAAGCAATTCCAATTAACCTCTAAGGCTCCAAAGAAAAAAAACCCAGTGCCCTCTAAGGATAACATAACATCAGTAAATGCATTTGGTTGCCCTGTTATGTTCTAGTTTCTGGCTTGGGGTGGGAATGAGGAATTAAACAGGATAGCTGGAAAAAAAAATAAACAGGATAGCTGGAAAAATAAAGCCCTCTCTGAAAGTGGCACCTCATGTTAGACTGAGTACTAAATGGCTTTCATCAGAGCCCTAACAGCGGAGATTCCCACTTTGCACTACATTCAAGGCACTTGTATGTATTCCTTCTTCTCATGGCCACCATCCTAAGTGAGAGCTCTCCCCGTAATCACTGTAGGTAACAGCCGCACCCTGACTTTAGACTCTTTTTTACATAGTGGAAGTACTTACACTACCAGCCTCCTTCATTCTCTCCCCTGTCATTATAAACAAACAAACAACAAAAAAACCTCAACTAAAGATGATGATGAAGGACTTACAGTATGGCGGAGAGGATGACCGGTGTTTATTAAAATGCGCCAGGTACTAGTCTATATGCTTGACAGAAGTTAAATGAGTTATCTTTGTCTAAGTGCCTGAAACAGTGCCTGGCACCTAGTGAATACTGTGTGTTAGCTCTTATTGTCAACTCATTAAAGTTCTTTCATTAATATAATTAAAAACAGTTTAGGGATGCCTGAGTGGCTCAGCCAGTTAAGTGGCCCAATTCTTGATTTCAGCTTGAGGCATGATCTCAGGGTTGTGAGATTGAGCCCTGTGGTGCCCTGGCTCTCTGTGCTGGGTGTGGAGCCTGCTTGAGATTCTGTCCAAAAATATTAAAAACCACTAGATTAACAAGAAAAGTGAGCAGATAGTACAGTTTCCATATACCCTTCCACACAGTTTACTCTATTAGCATTTTGCAAGTCTGGTACATCTGTTACAATTAATGAACCAATACTGATACAGTGTTATTAACTAAAGCTCAGAGCTTTTTTTTTTTTTTTCTTCAGATTTTCTTTTAAAGTTTTCATTTAATACTTTCTCTGTTTCAGGATCGCATCCAGAATACCATAATATCTTTAGTTCTCATGTATCCTTAGGCTCCCCTTGGCTATGAAAATTTCTCAGACTTTCCGTGTTTTTGATGACCCTGAGAGTTTTGAGTATTGGTCTGATACATTGTAGGATGCCTCTCTGTTGAAATTTGTCTTTCTCATGATCAGACAGGGGTTATTAAAAAATAAAAAATAAAATTTATTTTTTTACAGCAATTTTAGGTTCACAGCAAAATTTCATGGAATGTCACAAACGTACAGTGCTGTCTTCACATCATATTGAGAATACATAGTATCAACATAATTTGTGACTGGTTGATGGTGACCTCACTCACCTGGCTGAGACACTGCTGTTTCTGCACTGTGACATTTCTTTCTCCTCCTTTCCATCTGTATTATACTCTTTGGAAGGAGACTCATTGACATTTTCACACACACTACAAAAGAAACTGAAGCAAATAAAAAGCCAGCATCTCCATGTGCTGTCCTTATGCCTCTTAAAAAGCAGGTCTCAAATACCCGTGTTCAAAGCCTTTCCACCTGCCGTGAGGCATGCCCCCCACCTCTGTATCTGAAACCTACCTCCAGTTCCCAGAGACCTGCCCGTCCGTGCCTTTCTCCATGTTGCTGTCCACCGCCTTAAGAATGTTTTCTCCCTTCCAACCATCTCAGTCCTACTCATCTTTAAACCAGAAAGTTTCGCTTCCCGTATGAAAGGTTGCCAGAGTTATGTAATCGGTTTCTAAATTCTAAGTGGCTTTTGGTGCTGACATATCCAGCAAACCCTCCCCTCCTCCAGTTACATCTATATTGTAAGTGAACTTTTTGCTGTAGGCAAAAATTGGATTTGTGATAATCACTCAGATTTGCTCTTTGTTAAAGGCTAACAGGAAACAAATTAAGAAGTATATACTTCTTAGCCCTGGCACCTGGCTGGCTCAGGTGGTAGAATGTGCAACTCTTGATCTCGGGCTTGTAAGTTTGAGCCCCAAGTTGGGTGCAGAGATTACTTAAAAGTAAAATCTTTAAAAGAAAAAAATAATTATATATAGCCAATGCCTATAGTATACATCTATTCTGAAAGGGTAAGTTTCAGGAATGGAGAACATGTATTCATCACAGACTCCTCCCACTTCATTTCTGCATTTCTATGCCTTTTATCACAAGTTCAAATACAGCTGCTTCCTCATTGGTTTTTTGTTTGTTTGTTTTAAGATTTTATTTACGTATTCATGAGAGACCCAGAGAGAGACAGAGACACGGGTAGAGGGAGAAGCAGGCTCCCTGCGGGGAGCCCGATGTGGGACTCGATCCCAGGACCCCAGGTCACGACCTGAGCCGAAGGCAGACGCTCAACCCTGAGCCAGGCGTCCCTGTTTGTTTTTTAACGAGAAACTATTACAGTGTGAAGGACTCAGAGGAGGAAGATAGGATGCCAGGGTCAGAGGCCATGTCTGGAACTCTTGAGATACCCAATGGGATGTGAGAAACAGACCCTTTGTAGTGTTTCTACCATGTGAAGTGGACGCCATACCTTGGCATGGATTCTAGGGTGGATTAAATACACAGTAGGAGAGAACTTCCCAGTCAGGGCTAAACTGCTGGCAGGATTGTAAGGATTACCTAAAATTCTCCCAGGCCAGCCAGCCACTTTTCTCTGGCTGGACTGAACTCATGTAGGGGGTGTCAGTTTCGAAATGTTCTTTTATTCTCTTAGGTTTGCTGGTTGGCTCCTGAGCAGACAGCAGGAAAGGAGAAGCCTTTTGTCTATACCCAGGGTCAGGCTGTCCTAAACCGGGCCTTCTTCCCTTGCTTCGACACTCCTGCAGTGAAATGCAGATATTCTGCTCTTGTTGAGGTAAGGGGGCTAAAGTTAAGTGCACCTGCTCTTGGGATTGAAAATATAATTTCAGATCTATCTGATTACCTTTCAGCTGTTAAATTGTTACATCCATCCAGTGGCACCTCTGCAAAATTCCCCCAAGGACAGGAATATTATTTGTGTTAAATGCCACCAGCTTAGCACAAGTTTAGTTTCTTGAATCTTTTTGTTCTCCAAAATGGGCTCCAGGTCATCGCCATCACTATGCAGGTTGTCAGCCATGCTGTTCTTCGAGCAAATCAGGAGACTCTCCAGGTAAAATCTCCTAAGCTTTCTCTCTTGTCAGGTCCCAGATGGCTTCACAGCTGTGATGAGTGCTAGCACCTGGGAGAAGAGAGGTCCTAATAAGTTCTTCTTCCAGATGTGTCAGCCCATCCCCTCCTATCTGATAGCCTTGGCCATCGGAGATCTGGTTTCGGCTGAAGTTGGACCCAGGTAGGAAACAAGACCCCCACAGGCAAGATTGGACTGACCTTGAGGCCAGGAGGCCTCTGACCAATGGCCCAGCTGGGATGGTTCTTGGGACAGTCTTGCATCCTCTCTGAATGGACAGCTTCTCTGCAGCCCAGAGGCGTGTGGCATGTGTACAGAGGGAGGAAGTCTTCTCTTTCTGCCTTCCCTCCCTGCTCTCTCCCACTCTAATCCTGCTGTCTAGCTAGAATCAGGTCATCAGTCCTGCTACCAGTAGCTTCTGTCCTGGGCCACCTTGTGGGGTGCAGGTAGGCACCAAGCCAGAAATTTTAGAAGACTGATCTTTATTAGTATCTTTTAGTTCTGAATTCCCTTCTAGCAATTGTATTTGCTTTTTAATCTTTGTACCGAATGTCCCCATTTTCTCTAGCACTTAATTCCTGGAAATATACAACTTTGATCTCATTGTTCGCCTCAGGAGAGGAAAGTGGGAGCTCCTTTTTTGTGTGCTCCAGATGAATAAACCTGAACCCGTGGTGGCAGAGATCCTCCGGGAAATCAGATGGGTTTGATGGCGATAAAGAAGGATTTTGTAAGGTTTCCTGCGAAAAGAAACTTGACCGGGAGTGTAGGTTTTTCCTGGCTCTCATATTATCTGCCAGTCCAGTGTAATCCTGATGTAAAACGATCAGAGGTTGGATAGTAAAGCTGTGGCGCATTTCCTGGCTCTGTTGCTGTGACCTCGCAGCTCCTGGGGGTGATGGTATCCTTGATGGCATTGGTCACAAGCGTCAGACTTCATAGCTGGGCTCAGCAGCACTGCTCAGATCATGAATCCTAGTTCCTGGGTTTCAGAGAGAATGATAGGTGGGATGCCACTGGCATGTGTCCCCGCACACACAGTGCAAACAATACCAATCTAGAAAGAGCAGGTGCTCTCTTGCCATGAAGGGCAGTCTTTCTGGCACATAGGGTAGTAGATAAGCAAAGGAGTGTCAGCGTTGGCAGTTGACAGGAAAATAGATAAGGAAAGTCGTTTTAGAGAAGTTACTCTTACTAAGGTTCTGTTAGTAAGAGTATGAGCTATTAATGAGGAATGAAAGAAAAATGTATTCCAAACACACCAGAGAATGCTGATTTTTTTTTTTTTTCTGAGCCGTCTGTAATAAAACAACAATATAATACATCAGTCCAGGTGATAGAATCCATTTAACTGGTGCTGATGACTTATTACTTCTCTTATCAGGGAGATGGTCCTTGCCTCTTGGAGCACAGCCTAGGGTCTTGTGAAGGCGAGTTAGATGAGAAGGTCATCTGGCAGACTTTGCCGCCAGTCCCAGTGGCTGTTACCACGGGATGGAAGTCCTGGGCAGAAGAGTTGGTGGATATATCTCAGTCATATTTTACGTATAATCTCTTCAGGGTGGGGATGGGGAGTGGAGGTTACTATTGTCTCCATTTCACAGATAAGCACGCTGAGGCTTCTGGTGGAATTGCTTGTGCAAAGTCACATCATTAGCAGAACTGGAATTCCAACCGAGGCATTTCTATTGCAAATCCCGTGCTTGTTACGACAGATTACTGGTGATAAAACTCCAGCTGGACTGAGAGCATTCCAGTTTGTTTTGACAGAAATCTGTGTAGTGGAGGAGGTATCTTGGATGCCCCCTGTCTAGCCTGGCCTTCACCTTCTAGTTGTAGCAAGCTGACATGGCCTGGGATAAAGGACTTTGCTAGTTGTGATATCCAAGCTGATCACAAAGCAATTCCTTGAGGACTCTTACTCCTGTATCATGGTCTTTTCTCAGCCTGGTACCCTGTCACATCATCTTTGGTGACTTTTTTCTCCATCGGGATTACCTGTCCCATCGCCCAGGATCGAGGGTGGCTTCAGGTTTCCTCTCCCCCTGACTCAACCCCTTACAGTCATGGGCGCGCTCTGCAGCCTGGGGCCTAGCCGAGGGCATTCGCGTGAACTGTCTGTGGCAGCGATTTTAAACACCTTCCGCTCATTCATTCTCTGACCTCACCCTCTTGACCTCCTGGCCCCCTGGTGGCCTCATTCCCACTACATCTGCTTTGCAAGCTCACCGAGGCCTTAATTCCTGCAAGCTGTGCATTTCCTCCTGGGCAGCCAGCCTCTTGTGGCCGGTCCATCTTTTCTCTGTGGCCCCAGGTGTGGGGTTGATCCTCTCCTCCCAACACCGGGGCCACTTTGCAAACTATGCTGCTGCTCTAACTTCCAGCCCCGGGGCCTCCTGTCCCTCTTCTCTGCTTCTGTGCCTGGGTGTCTGAGAGAAGGAGAAGTAATGCAGCTGTGCATACTGGTTCTATGACCCATTTCTGGTTTCTTGGTGAAAAGTTGGAATTAAAAGTCGAAATAGACATTCATGTGGTTTTCAAGAAAAACAGAGCAAACGTAGTCTTCAACTACAGATAAGCTTCCAATATTGCTCACCAGTCCTTTTATTTATCTTTCTAGCTGACTGTCCTTAAATGAAGACTTTCCCCTTCAATTTTCCAATTCAAACACCAGACCCTCACTCCAAGCAGATATCTTGTCTCCTACTTTAGTGAGAATATTTAATGCATCAGATATGGTTATGTCAGCTTCCTGTTTTTCATGTAAAAGCCATTTTCATCCTTCCCCTTTTCCCCTCTGGACTCTGAAGAGGGGTCCATCCTATTTAAAGCCAGATCTCTGCATCTGAGCCATCCTTGGTTCTGTGCCAAACAAAGCAAAAAGCAAACTCATTGACTCCACCTTCCCTCCTAGCACACTACCTTCTGCTCCCCTTCTTAGCCAGGTTTCTTAGAAGAGTAGCCTTTATGCTCACCCACCCCCCATGGACTACTTGGACCCGTGGAAATCCAGCACCTCTCCCCGTTGTGCCACAGAAACTCCTGTAGTGAGAGAGGCCACTGGCCCCACCATGTAAAGCACATGGCTCCTCAGTCCTTGTCTCGGCGTTCTATGCTTTTTCTTCTGCCTCCGTTGACCCACCTCTGGCTCCTGTGACTCAATTCTGTCCCAGTTCCAGGACTGCCCGGTTCCTCCTCCTGGTCTCTGTTGTGGGCTCTTCTCTGCCCAGCCCGCCATGTGCTGGTGTCACCCAAGACTCTGTTCTGGGCCCCTTCTCTTCTGCTACATACTTTTCTTGGGAATATGTACTCGCTTGTGTAATTTAAAGGTATCTTCTGGGTACTGCCACTCGAGTGATCTCTCAGGGCTCAATCTGATAATACCACTTATTGGTTTAAAATGCTCTTGTGGTGGGACACCTGGGGGGCTCAGCATTTGACCTTTGGCTCAGGTTGTGAGTTCTGGGATCAAGTCCTACATCGGGCTCCCTATAGGAGCTCCCTCTGCCTGTGTCTCTGCCTCTCTCTGTGTCTCTCATGAATAAATAAATAAAATCTTTAAAAAATATTTTTAAAAAATAAAAATAAATACAGTGCTCTCATGGCTGTGGAGGTCCAACTGTGTCACGTGGCCTGTTGGGCCCTTTGTGACTGGAGCTCTGAGAACCTCCCTCCCTGCCCTTCCCCTCCTCGCCCCATCCGCCGTCTGATGATGAGTGCTCCAGTGGCCCAGACTGTCCGTGGCTCCTCTCCTGCACGTACCGTTTCCACTGCTAGGCTCTTGTGTCTGCTACTTGGGAAGCACCTGCTCTTTCTCCTCCTGCTAGAACAGTCCCTGAGCCTCTGCAGGGCCCAGGAGGAAGCCTTCCCTCTCCCCTGACCCGGAATTGTCTACTTTGCCATCTTCTTCTCTATCCAGTATGTCCGTGTAGGAGGACAGTGCTGTGGAACATCCAGAAGCTCTTGGCCAGGGTGCAGTCTTGGGCTACAGGACCCTTGAACTCTAAGGTCAGCTCATCCTTGAATTCAGTGAACAGCCTTGGGCTAATCACCTCCCTTCTCAGCCCAGACTTTCTGTGGGGCTAGATCTTGATTTTTACCCCCTTTCCACCTTGTTTCCCCTTCTCCCCCCCCTTTTTTTGAAGATTGATTTGTTTTGAGAGAGAGAGAGAGAGCACAAATGGGAGGGGCAGAGGGAGAGAAAGAACCTCAAGCAGACTCCTTGCAGAGCCTGACACGAGGCTCAATCTCATGACCTGAGCTGAAACCAAGAGTCGATTGCTTACCCACTGAGCCACCCAGGTGCCCCTCCCCTTCTTTTTATTTTGCAAATTTCATACAGATAATTGAGAAAGCAATGCATTGAACGCCTGCATGCTCATCCATTTTGCCATATTAGTTTCATTTATTAATATCAGTTTTTTGGTGTGGATTCATTTTTGGTTTTGCTTGGCCATTTAGAAGCAAGCCAGTCAGGATGCCTCTCCTAAAAATAAAGACATTCTCTCTTACAAGCACAATTGCCACTGCCGTTCCCAGATAGTCACACATTTTTTTTTTTAAGATTTTTATTTTATTTACTCGTGAGAGATACTGAGCAAGAGAGAGAGAGAGGCAGAGGCACAGGCAGAGGGAGAAGCAGGCTCCATGCACCGGGAGCCCGACGTGGGACTCGATCCCGGGTCTCCAGGATCACGCCGTGGGCTGCAGGTGGCCCTAATCGGCTGTACCACTGGGGCTGCCCGATAGTCACGCTTTTCTATTAATGTTAGTGTGGGGTTACCCCTGGAGTTGCTTTCACTTCCCCGGGTTGTGAGAATCACCACGGGGAGGAGGAAACCAGCTTTCACTGTGTGAGCCCCTGTATGAAGGGCTTTTATATACTGTCTTCTTTCCTCTTTCCCGCTCGCTTCACAGATGGGCACACTGAGACTCAGAGAGGTCAGTGACTTACAAGGTCACATTTGGTGTCGGAGACAGAAAATTATGGCGCCGTGAGTTTGAGCCTGTTGCACACGGGAGGCAGTTCCTCCTTGTCGCTGTGTTGGGTTCTTATTTATCAGGTGTGGCACGCAGTCTCTCGGCCCATGTAGGGGATCCGACGTTGCACCTCCTGCCTCTGTGGCTGGCCACAGTGTCACATTCATTTGGCTCAAATATGCAACTGCCAGGTTTCTGCGGGTGCTTTCAGGATCGAGTCTCCAAGCACCATCCTGCTCCTTCTGTGTTCTTGTCTTTAGGAGCCGGGTGTGGGCTGAGCCCTGCCTGATTGACGCTGCCAAGGAGGAGTACAATGGAGTGATAGAAGAATTTCTGGCAACAGGAGAAAAACTCTTTGGACCCTACGTCTGGGGAAGGTGTGGTATCACGTCGATCCCAATGTCTTTTGTTAACCTGAGTCCCTGGTTTCCCCCTGCCTTCCTTCTGGTGCTGCTGCTTCTCCTGTCTCCTAGAGCGGAGCCAGCCCCCAATCCCAGAAGTAAAGGAGAGGAGGATGAGCAAGAGGGAGGGATAAGCCAGGCCTCATTCACTGTTGCTGAGCAGGGCATCCCGAGAGGGAGGGTTATTGAAGTGCCTTCCAGCTGCTGAGTGTGGAGTCCGGGAAATCCTGTCAGGGAACCTTTGTGACTTGGTTGCTAGAAGCAGCCACACACTCCCGTTTTCTCCTTTGACGTCTTCAGACTTTAGCTGCCTCAGATAAAAGGCTGTTAGATCTTTGTGACCCCACCTGAGACATCGTGAGCTAACCGACCGAGCTGATGGTACGGCCATACCCTGCTTGGAAGGAGAACAGGGAGGTTTCAGAGACTGGCCTTCGAGAGAGCAAAACCTGGGGAATGGGAGGTCCCAGCAAGCTGGCTGGAGGGCAGAGGACGCTGGATGTCATTTCAGTGCTGGGCTCAGGGTTACGTCTCCCAGGACCGAGAGTCCTGCCTGGGGAAGTGAGGCAGGGTCTGTGACCTCCCACTCTCTTGGCAGATATGACCTGCTCTTCATGCCACCATCCTTTCCATTTGGAGGAATGGAGAACCCTTGTCTGACCTTTGTCACCCCCTGCCTGCTAGCAGGGGACCGCTCCTTGGCTGATGTCATCATCCACGAGATCTCCCACAGTTGGTTTGGGAACCTGGTCACCAATGCCAACTGGGGTGAATTCTGGCTCAATGAAGGTTTCACCATGTATGCTCAGAGGAGGATCTCCACTGTCCTCTTTGGTAAGCCAGCGCCCAGGTGCCCGTCCTTTGCCTAGGACCCCGCGCCGCATGCTTCCACCTGTGAGGCTGGCGTGATCTCCTTTGGGGTTTTGGGACACAAGTGGGCGTGAAGGGAGGAATAGTAGTGCGGAAAGCTCGAGGGAGAGGCCAGCAAGGGCCAACTCTAGACAGAAGTTCCTTCTAAGTAAAGCAGCCCCGTGGCATTGCATGGCATGAAATCAGTAAGCACGGGAGTGGAGGGGGTGGTCTCAGGACCTCCGTGTTGGCTGAGTGAACCCTCATCTAAGCTGAAGGCACGCTCCATGCTCTGCTCTCCCAACAGCCAGGCAACCCCTCCAGGAGAATTGCCCAGCACCGTCCACCCAGATAGCTAGTTGGTTTTACAATGAATTGTAAGATTATTATAATCATGACTTTCTATTGAACACCTACATACCGGCTTTGTACAGGCACCTTATTAAAAATAACGTCATTTAATGGTTTTACAATAGCCTTATGAAACAGATGTTATCTCCATTTATGTATGAGTTCACTATGACTCGAAAAGTGCGAGAAATGTGCCCCAGCCACTTAGCAGGTGAGGCCAGAACCCCAAATTGAGCCCAGGTGTGCTTTTAAGATATTTTCTCAACATTGTCTCATTATGGAAAACCTGCTATATATCAGGTATTCTAAAAATATAACATTTATTGTTTTTATTATTTCTCACATCAAAATCTATTTTGAAATATATGGGAAAGCACGCACAATACGTTTACCTATAATCTCAGTGTTCAGAGAAAATCGGTGTATATCCTTTCAAACATTTTCCTGTGTGGGTGTATGAATCATCAGACCTTCCAACTGCCTTTTTTCTTTTTTCTTTTTTTTTTTTTTTTTGACTTGATAAAGTTAAGCGTTTTCTCAGGTCATTAAATTTTCTTCCATAAAAAAAAAAATTCTTCTATAGCTACAGAGTATGTTTCTTAACTTACTTAGTTTCTAGTTATTAGTTTTTTTTTGGTTTTTCTTTTTTTTTTTTTTTTTTTTTTAAATTTTTATTTATTTATGATAGTCATACACAGAGAGAGAGAGAGAGAGAGGCAGAGACACAGGCAGAGGGAGAAGCAGGCTCCATGCACCGGGAGCCCGACGTGGGATTCGATCCTGGGTCTCCAGGATCGTGCCCTGGGCCAAAGGCAGGCGCTAAACTGCTGCGCCACCCAGGGATCCCTGGTTTTTCTTTTTCTTCTTTCTTTTGAGAAAGAGACTGTGTGTGAGCAGGGGGAAGGGCTGAGGGAGAGACATTCTCAAGCAGACTGTGCGAGGGGCCCATCGTGGGGCTCAGTCTCACAACCCTGAGATCATGACCTGAGCTGAAATCAGGAGTTGGACACTTAACCTGAGAGCCGCCAAAAAAACCTTGGTGGCCCTGGTTTTTTTGTATGTTTTTTTAGGAGAGGGACACACAGAGGAAGACAGAAGGATAACATTTCTTTTTATTTTTTTAAAAGATTTTATTTATTTACTCATGACAGTCACAGAGAGAGAGGAAGAGACACAGGCAGAGGGAGGAGCAGGCTCCATCCATGCAGGGAGCCCGACGTGGGACTCGATCCCAGAACTCCAGGGTCACACCCTGAGCCAAAGGCAGACGCTCAACCCCTGAGCTGCCCAGGTGTCCCTAGGCGCCCCTGTTATTTTCTAATGAAAGAATATTTTGACAAATATTTTTTACATGTAAATGTTTATGTTTCAGATGATCTCAATGGAGGTAAATTCCTAGGAATGTAATTTCTGAGATCTGAACATTTTAAACGCTTTTTAGCACACATTGCCCATTGCACCCCCCTCCCCCGAAAGTTTGTACAGATGTATGCTTTGATCCAGAGTATATGGAACAGGAGCCTGTTTGTGACTGTCCTACTCAGCCACTGAGGGTCCTGCAAGCAGATGTTGTGAGCCCACTGCGCAGATGAAGAAGTTGAGCCTAAGAGAGGTTGAGTAGCTCGCCCAGAGTCAGAGCACCTTGAGAGTGGCAGAGGTGGCTAGTTCGCAGCCTGGTCCCCTTCCCCTCCACCATTCCCTCTGTCATCCCTAGAGCCAGATGGACATGTAGAGACCCTTGGAAAAATTTTGGGTGACAGTTTCTCTTGTCTGATGGGAACAGCCTAGTGAAAAGAATCTGTTTTCATAGAAGATCAAATTACTATCTCTAAGAATTAAAATATTTTTATGGAGAAAGGGAACAGTCCCAGAAAAAGGTGTGTTTCCCTCATCCTCATGTATGGGCGAGCCCAAGAGCCTGAGCTCACCACGTCGTGTGTAGCCCAGAGCAGCAGGGAGCCAGGGGATGAGTCAGGTTCTGGGTCACGGACCCCTGTGGGCCTGGGGTTCCCCGGGGGTGGGAGTGGTGATGCCCTGAAGCTTCGGCGGCCAGTCGTTGACCTTGTGGCCACCAGGGGGCAGCACACCCTCTTTTGTCTGAAAAATCTACTCGGCTTGGGCGTTCTTGAGGCCTAAGGGTTCCAAGGATTCTCTTTGCCCTAGGCTCTGCCTACACCTGCTTGGAAGCTGCCACGGGGCGGGCCCTGCTTCAGCAGCACATGGAGGTCACTGGCGAGGAACACCCACTCAACAAGCTCCGCGTGAAGATTGAACCAGGTCCAGGAGGCTCCTCTGACTGCCCCTCCCCGAGATTGAGCTTGGAGCCCCAAGTTACTTGAGCTCTGTGCTGAGCGGTGCACACCTTGAATGCCATCCTGGGAAGGCGGAGCCCTCCAGAGCTCCTTTTAGCCATTTCCTGGCCTCTAGGCCAACTCAACGGAAGCCACTCCAGCCAGACGGGAGTTCTTTCTGGTTTTGTGCAGTTCGTAGTGACTTGACCATTGCTCTGCACTTGTATGGGCCCCTATCGTCTTACAGGGCTCTTTGCCATCCTTTTTCTATCAAATGAGACCTGTGGTTTTGTAGGTTGAGCATTTGCCTTCTTTTACAGAGGACGTGAGTGAGCACCCCACAAGTCAAGTGACTTGTCCAAGGTCATGTATTTTTATTTTGTGACATTTTTCTTTAGTTCCACGTATGACTAATCTAAAACCTTTCTGTGCAATTTAAGCTCACGTTCCTCGGTGCCAGTGACCATGAAAATGAACTCTCTGTAGAGTGGTCATTAGTTTATTTTGGTCTAGAACATTCGTAGAAACAACCAGTCGTTCTGGGAGGGGAGGAGGTTCAGTGTAGCTGGTGACCAAGAGGGCTTGAAAAGGCACCAAGCCCTGTGCTCAGCCCGAGAGTCAGTGGAGCCCAGTGGAGCACAGCAATCCCGGGAATAAGGAAACCCGCCAGTTCCCCTGGAAGGCCGGTTCTTTGTCCTCATATTAGGTCCGTAGACAATGACCCCTTAAGATCAACTTTGAAGTGGCTTGAGAGGGGCCAAGATGGATCTGAAAACTTTCCTGGCCTTGCTGAACCCGAGGAAGCTGAAATCCGACCTCTTCCATGATTACTCATAGAACCCGGAGCTGGAGAATAGCCCAAGTGACAGGTTACAAGTGTCTGCTTTCTCTGCTAGGTGTCGACCCGGATGATACCTACAACGAGACCCCCTACGAGAAGGGCTTCTGCTTTGTGTCATACCTGGCCCACTTGGTGGGTGATCAGGATCGGTTTGACACTTTTCTCAAGGTATAGTCAACTCAGAGTCGAGGGGAGAAGGAGGAGGCGCAGAGAAGCCAGCTGGGCGAGAGTGCAGGGGTAGAGGCGGGGCCGAAGGGGCGAGGGGTTGGAGGAGAACCCGAGGAGCAGGGGGACTGTGCTCCCCCTGGGATCCAGAATGCCTGAAAAGTTCCTCCCTCCCTGCAGGCCTATGTTAATGAATTCAAATTCCAAAGTATCTTAGCTGAGGACTTTCTAGAATTCTACTTGGAATACTTCCCTGAGCTGAAGGAAAGGAGAGTGGATTCCATTCCAGGTGAGCAGGAGAGCTGGCCTGTGGGCTCCTGGGAGATAGTGGAGAAATGAGTCTAATCTGCGTCTGGGAAGACGAGGGCGGGGCGGGAAGCGTTAAATCAGCGTCCTGGTAAGTGGCAGTGAGCAGCTGCCCAGCCCGGGGCCCCGGCCCCCGTCCACGGACGGACTCTCTGATGTCCTCCTGGCCTGGCTTTCTCCACTTTGTTCCTTCAGTGTCTCCCCTCCGTCCCCGTTCTCCTCCATGACCCAACCCCACTGCCCGGAGAGCTGCGGGCTGTGACCCGGGGCAGCAGTACCGGCCGGCCCACCTTGCCTGCGAGCATGGGCGGCCTCGCACGGCGTCCGAGGGACGGAAAATCCCGGGGGCCACCCTGCGCCCTGAGACAGACGGTGGCCTGGGACGGACGAGGCTGCTCAGGCTGGGCGCCCCGAGTCAGCCTGTCGTGGGGCTGGTGGCGCCGGCTTCCCCGACCGCTGGGACCGCTCGCCCAGGGCACCCACTCCCTGCTGCCAGGCCTCTGCTTCAAGGTCACGAGACTCCGTGGCTAGTGGCGGTTAATGATTACTGAGTGCTTGCTGCGCCGGGCGGGAGCCCTCGCCGTGTGCTTGCTTGCCTCGTCCCCCCACGGCCGCCTGCGACACGGGTCTCCTCGCCCCGCCTTGACTGGGCTCCAGATAAAGCTGAGGTGCCAGAGGCGAGTACCGGGCCTGGGTGGCGGGGCTGGGCCCGGGCAGCCTCCCAGGGCCGGAGCCGCAGCCCCGCGCTCCTCTGCTGCTCTCAGGGAGCATGTGGGCGGGCCTGGCCGGGAGAGCGGTCCAGCGACGACCGCGACTCGAAGCCACCGTCTGGGTAGAGAGAGGAGCGCTCCGGTTGACGCAGCGGTCCCTGGGGGTCGGTGTAAGCGGGACGTGGCGGGAGCAAGGTGATGTCCAGTATTAGGGAGTTTGGGGCCCGTAGACGCAGACGGGAGCTCGAGGTCCAGGCGCCGCTGGAGCGAGTTGACCTTGGCGCCCGCTGCCGGGGAGTTCCGACGGCCCCCTCTCTCCTTCTGCTGAACAGGCCTTGAGTTTGATCGGTGGTTGAATAGCCCTGGCTGGCCCCCCTACCTCCCCGACCTCTCCCCCGGGGACTCCCTCATGAGGCCTGCCGAGGAGCTGGCCCAGCAGTGGGCGACCGAGGAGCTGGACATGGGGGCCATCGGAGCTGTGGCCATCTCCACCTGGAAGACCTACCAGCTGGTTTATTTCCTCGATAAGATCCTCCAGAGGTCCCCTCTGCCTCCGGGTAAGGGAAAGGGGCAAATCCACGTAAAAACGCCAGGGTTCCTTGTACACAGGGCTTGACATCAGGGACGAGGGAGACTCAGGGAGGAGGCAAGGCTCGCCCTCGGGCACCTGCCGGGTGCTGGCAGGTGGATGCAAGCACCTGGCAGGGCTGCGCCCCGGCTGACGTCAGCCATCCGCACGGGCGCCGTGGGGAATGGGATCCCAGAGCCCCGCACGCACCCACGCCTCTGAGTCCTGGTGACCGCTCGGTGCCTGGGGGCTGTGATGTGAGCCCCGTGTGACAGGGTGACCTGGGCACGAAGAGGCCACGAAGCCAACAGCTGGCAGGGCTGGGCCCCAGAAGCTCTCAGCCACTAACACATGTCGCTGCTCAGCCAGAGATAACGTGCACCCAGGGGTCCAGGGGTGTTGTAAGGAGACAGTGGAAGCCAAGGTAGCTTTCAGCAGCTCAGTGGTGGTGGGAGAAGACGGGGGCGCAGGAGACGTTAGGAGGATCCCTGTGCTGGAAGCCGGGAGGAGAGCAGGACGGGGACACGGTCTGATTACGTTGAGGGAAGTTTGGTGGAGGAGCCTTAGAAAAATGAAGGTGAGGTTGAGCTGGGCATTACCTTCCGGAGCAAGGTGAGCAGGACGGTGTAAGGTGGGCGGGTGGGAACCCCTCGACGTCGTTCCCGATGCTTTCGGGGGGCCTGTGGGCAGACACATGCCTGTTGAGGGTGGAGTTAGGCCCCTGGCTCGTGGCTCTGGTGACACCGCCAGTAAAAACCCATGTTCTTTTTTCAGGGAATGTGAAAAAACTGGCAGAGACCTACCCGAACGTCTCAAACTCCCGGAACGCGGAGCTCCGGCTCCGATGGGGCCAGATCGTCCTTAAGAATGACCACCAGGAGGATTTCTGGAAGGTGAAGGAATTTCTCCAGAGCCAGGTGAGTGACCCCACCTCCTGCCCCATTCAGGCACGCGGTGGGCCCCTTGCCTCCCCGGCCACAGTCCTGTGCGTAGAGCCTCACCGTCTGCCCCTCTGTGGACAGAGTGGGGGTGGGACGGGGTGTGGGGGGAGGACCCTGCTCAGGGTGGCCGGGGAAGGCGTTGCCATGGCGGGGAAGCCTACAGGGCTGGGGAGCTTTTCTGGGATCAGCTGGTGTGGCCTGAGGGGTCCGAGCTGGTCCAGCTAACACACTGGGAAGAAGGGTCGAGCCTCCCGTGACCCCCTTGTCACCCACCGCAGCCCGTGGGTCAGCCCCTGGCTTGGTGGCCACCCACCGACAGCCTTCCCAGCTGGGAGCCCCACTGTGCCAACCGTCCTCATTGCTGGGTTGAGTGTAGACCCCTGGGGGCGCCTGGGTGGCTCGGTCGGTTAACCGCTGACTCTCGATCTCGGCTCAGGTCTGATCTCGGTCTTGAGCTCAGGCCCTGCGTTGGGCTCCGTGCTGGGTAGACCAGCTTTAAAAAAAGGGAGAAGAAGAAGAAGGGGAGTGTAGATGCCCTGAGCTAGCAGGGGTCGGGGTGATACTAAGATCCACCCGCGGGGACCCTTGGCCCCCACGAAGACGCCAGCGTAAGAGCCGCCTGTCTGGGACCCCTCGCTGAGAGCCTCCTCCCTCTTGGTGCCTGCCGAGGCCCCGGGGCCCGCGGACTCGCTGAGCGGTGCTCAGGCCACGCATTTCTTGCAGGGGAAGCAGAAGTATACCCTCCCGCTGTACCGCGCCATGATGGGGGGCAGCGGGGAGGCCCAGGCCCTCGCCAGGGAGACCTTCGCGGCCACTGCCAAGCAGCTCCACAGCAACGTCGTCAACTACGTCCAGCAGATCGTGGCGCCCGTGGCCACATAGAGGCTCGCGGCCCGCCCGCTGCGTCTCCAGGCTTTCCCACATTGCGGTTCTCCGGCCCACGTCCCTGTGTTTACTCCCCCACGCGGAAGCCTGTTCCCTGGGCTTGGGTGTCGGTGGTGCTTGGCCTCTGCTCTGCTGGAAACTTCTCTGGACCAGCCGGTCCCGAGGCCAGAGAACCTTCCAGGGCTCTGGCTGCGGCTCCTGGCTCTGGTGAGGGCCCCGTCTTCTCCCTCCTCCCCACTCCCTGGAAGGAGCAGAGACGATTTTCTTATCCTACCCCTGCCCTCCCCTCTCCTCCTCTCCCCTGCCCTCCCTGCCCTCCCTTGCTCTCCCCTCTCCTGCTTTCCCCTCTTCTCCCCTTTTATTTTCTTTTCTGATTCTTGAAATACTATGCAAGGGGCTATAAGTTTAATCTTTATTTTAATAAACATTTTTAAGTGACAATTATCTAAGGTGGAGGTAACGTGTGAAATTTCTTGCTTCCACATGTGCCCTCTGCTGAGCAGATGTTGTGAGGTCGCAGGGAGGGGAGGGGCCTCAGAGGCTGACAGCACTTCGCTGTCTGGGGGGAGCTCGCAGGTGGAGGGGGTGGGGGTGGCGCACAGGCAGATGGAAGGACGTGGCCACAGGGCGGTGGGGGGCCCGTGCAAGGGAGCCCCATCCCACTTCCTATGAAGGAGCCCAATTCCCTTCCTGCGGCACCACCCGTTCATCTCTTCCTTTGCTTGAAACGTGTATTGTAGTGTCTTTTCCTCTGGCCTCCTCTTCCTTCCTGGGCCTCGCCTGCGTTTGATCCTGGATAAGTCGTTTTGTGTTTTTAAAGATTTTTATTTATTTATCTGACAAAGAGAGCACAAGCAGGGGAGTCTTAGAGGGAGAGGGAGAGGGGCTGAGCGGGAGCACGTGGGGCTAGATCCCAAGGCCTGGGTCCTGCCCCCCGGGCGCCCTGGGTGAGTATTTTAACTGTGAGTCTGTTGAGAGTTTGGCGCCAAGTGCGGCGTCCTGGTCCCCACGGGCATCGCCGCGGCCGACAGCCTGGGCTGGGCCGTGGATGAAGGGGGCTCACCAGACACTTATCTCTTCTTGAGTCTCCGCCTTGGCTGTGTTCTTGGCTTTGGAGGTCATCGGCCTCCGCCTCCGCCGCGCAGGGCTTGGGAGAGAGCACGCGGTGCAGCCCCCAGACAGGCTCCTTGAGGCTCCTCGCACGAGTTAGGGGACAGAGGCGGCGGGCCGGCGGGTGATGGCCTCGTCCTCGGCCCTGGCGCTCTGATGGCGGACCCTGCGAGGCTCCTTCGGGCCCTTGCGTCCACGTGCCGCCCGCAGGCCTCCCCGACTGCCCAGCGTGGTGTCTGGGGTGCCATGACCGCCGCTCCTGGGCCCCACTAGCGTGGTGAGTGCTCGCGGTGCCCAGCACGGGGACCCCGCCTTGCGCTGCCGGCCCTGCTCTCCGCCTTCGGCCCCCCTAGTCCTGCGGGACGCGGCTGCCCTCGTAGAGGGCGGGGGCCGGGCTCTTGCCACCCCATACCCCCAGGACCAGGCCTCCCGGGGAGAGCGTGGGGGGCTGCGCCCCCGTCCTACTGCAGCTCCTCCCCACAACACCTCCCAGGCCCTGACCTCGAGCTGGAGTCCTTCCCACTTACCCATAACACCACCGCGCTGCTGGCTGCGGGGGCATCAACACCAGGAGATAAGGGCCGGCCTATAGGGCTTCCTTATCTCGGCCCGTCCCCAATGTGAAGCCCCGTGAAGGCAAACATCCTTCTCATCCCACCCTCGGGAGCCTTGGCCAGGTATCCCCCAGGGCAGGGGAGCATGTGAGCCGTCCTGGGGCTAGAAGCCGGTTCGCCCACATTCCAGGGTGAGTGACTGGGTGGAGGGTGTGCCCGCCTCGGGCTCCTGGGGGAGGCCCCCTGAAGGGCTGGGGAAAATCCTACCGCCAGCCCCCGGGGCTCTCCAGCCACCTGTGGCCAAGGGGAGGGGGCCCTGGAGCCCAAGCCCCGTCCTGGGGGCCCAGCAGTTGCAGGGACAAAGAGGAGAGGGTCCCAGGAGGTGGCCTTGTTAGTCACCTGGCGCTAGGGACAAGGGAGGGGTCAGCTCCGGAGGGGAGCCACCCTGTGTGAGCGGCTACCTGGCCCACCGAGCCTAAGCTTGGCCGCCCTGGCGCTAACGGGGGGCGTGGGAGGGGTACCCAGCTCCCAGATCCCAGATGCTGAGAACTAGTCTGGAGGAGACCTTAGGGGCTATTAAGCATGAACAACCGTGTTTTTACCCGTGGGGAGGCCAGCAGAACCGCGTAGCCGGGCGGCCGCCTGAACGCAGGCCTGGGCCGCCTCCTCCCCGTCTGTGCTGCCGTGTCAGGGTCTCCGGCGGGGTCTGCGCGCTTAGACGCTTAGACGGGCCCCCCGGGCCCCAGAGGCCCCCCGGCGGCCAGGACTACCCGGTGTTGTACCCGGTGTGGGAGAGAGTCGCCTTTCCTCCAGGGAGCCAGGCTTCTGGCCACTAGAGGGTAGCAGACAGGTGCCCGGCGGCGGCGGGGGAGGGCGAGGGCGCGGAGGCTGGAAGGGAGACCCGACGGGGGCTAAACACGGCCGCGCGGCTCGGCGCAGCCCCGGGCCCGGGCCCTCCCACGGGCGGCTGCAGCAGTGCTGATGCTCGCGTGGGCTCCGACACGCCACCAGGGCGCAGGCACCGGGGCTCGGGTACACGCGGCCCTGAGGCTGGCAGGCCGGGCCCCCGCCCAGTGTGAGCTCAGGAAAGGGCCCGGCCTGGGGAGCCTCGGGAACCCGGGCGCTGTGCGTGAATTCCCTGAACCCCACCATCTGCTGTCCCCGCCGGCCCCGGTCCTCGGGTCTCTGCCTGTTTGGGGACCAGCAGTCCGCGCAGCCCCTCGCGGCCTGGCCCCCGGGGGGGTCTCCTGCGCCACCCCAGCGGCACTCCTGCCACCCGCCCAGGCCGGTGCCCTGTGCCCAACCCCAGAGGGTGCGGGATGACAGACTCTGACAATCATTAAACCAGCCGGGCCTGATTTCCCAGCACCGCCTGCCAGGATCCGGGCCAAGTGGCACAAAATATGCAAATCACCTGGGGCCAGAAGCCCAGTCTAAAGGCCAGGAAATCCCCTCCATCCAATGAGCCACCGGCTCAGGTTACCGCCAGGCGCTATAAGGGCCGGGCTGGGGAGGAGCCCCGCGCCTCTATTTAGGGCGGGAGGGGGCGCGCGGGCCAGACACCGCCGAGCTCCTGGCCAGCGCCGGCGCGGCTCTTCCCTCCTGGATTCCCCACCTGCCCGCTGTCCCTGCTGTCCCTGCCGCTGCCCGCCACACCCACACTCCGCCTCCAGGTAGGACGCCCACCGTCCTCGGTGGCCCGGCCCTGGGAAACCCGATGGGGGTCTAGAGCCGCCCGCGGGGCCTAAGCCTGAGCTGCCTGGAGGCCTCGGCCGCACTGCCTCTGGGAGGGACAGGGTGGCCCCGCTGCCCGTGCTACTCGAGGGCGGGGGGGGGAGGGCGGGCAGCAGGAGGCCTGGCGCCCACAGCAGCCCCGAGACCTGGGAGCCCTGCACGAAGAGGGGGCGTCGGAGACACCCTGCTCGTCACCTCCCTTGGGGCTGGTCCTGCCCCGGGCTGGGCCGGAACAGAAGAGCCGGAGGGCAAAGGGCAGGACCCTGGCCCTCACCTGGCCTCCGCCTCTGCCCCAGGTGGCCTCATGGCTGCAACCTGCGAGATCAGCAACGTCTTTAGCAACTACTTCAGTGCTATGTACAGCTCCGAGGACCCCGCCCTGGCTTCTGCCCCCCCTGCGGCCGCCTTTGGAGCCGATGACCTGGTGCTGACCCTGAGCAACCCCCAGATGCCACCGGAGGGCACAGGTGGGTCTCAGCAGGTGGGATGGGGCGTGGAAGGGAGGGAGCGTCACCCGCTAAGAACCTGCTAGATCCACGGCTGGCCGGCAGGGAAGAGGGTCCTCCTCTTCCAGCGTTAGGGGCAAGGGCGCTGGCAAGAGGCTGAGATGTGGGGGTAGAGGGGCAGCGGCCGCTACGAGGTGCTGGGCGAAGCTGTGGGGAGTGGCGCCCCCGCCGCCCCTCCTGGGAACTGGGGGCGGGCAGGGGGCGGGGGGGGGGAGTCAGTGCCTGCAAGAGCCCGAACCGGTGCCAGAAATGGGCTGTGAAGGTCCGGGTGGCTCAGGCCACCTGACATCGCGCCGTGCCTTGCAGAGAAGGCCAGCTGGTCAGGGAAGCAGCCCCAGCTGTGGTCCAAGGCCCAGGTTCTGGACTGGATCAGCTACCAAGTGGAGAAGAACAAGTACGACGCCAGCGCCATCGACTTCTCGCGGTGCGACATGGACGGGGCCACGCTGTGCAACTGCGCCCCCGAGGAGCTGCGCCTGGTCTTTGGGCCCCTGGGGGACCAGCTGTACTCCCAGCTGTGGGACCTCAGTAAGTGCGGCTGCGGGGCCCGGGGGGTGGGACGGGGGCGCCAGCCGGGTTCTGACCCGCCCTCCTCCCCGCCAGCCGCCAGCTTCCCCGACGAGCTCAGCTGGATCATCGAGCTGCTGGAGAAGGACAGCATGGCCTTCCAGGAGAGCCTGGGCCCCTTTGGTGAGAGCCCTCGCCCCCCGCCCAGTGTGCCCCAGCTCCAGGGTCCTTGGGCCCCAGGCCCCGTCTGAGCCCTCGCCTCCTCTTCCCAGACCAGGGCAGCCCCTTCAGCCAGGAGATGCTGGAGGAGAGCCGGCAGGCCGGCCCCTACTTCCCCGGCAGCTACGGCCCCGGCGCCCTCTCCCCGGGCAGCTCCGACGTCTCCACCGCAGGTGCGTCCTGGCCTGGGCCACAGCCTCCCTTTCCCCCCAACCCGCAGCCCCGGTGCCCTGCGCTTCCTGGGAGGGACAGAGCGGGTGGGGGTGGGCCTGAGACCCCAGGAGCTCACCCCGGCCCCGCCTCCCTAGGGACTGCCACCTCCCAGAGCCCCCACTCCTCAGACTCCGGTGGAAGTGACGTGGACCTGGATCCCACTGACAGCAAGCTCTTCTCTAGGGGTGAGTGCAGGGAGTGTCCCATGGGGCGGGTCTGTCCCCTCATGCCTGATGCCTGCAGGGCTGCCCCCCTGCTCGCAGCTGCCCCGGCCCCCCAGGCCTCCCCGCCTGACCCTGCCTGACCCCGGCCCCCCTCGCAGACGGCTTTCCTGACTACAAGAAGGGAGACCCTAAGCACGGGAAGCGGAAACGGGGCCGGCCCCGCAAGCTGAGCAAGGAGTCTCGGGAGTGTCTGGAGGGCAAGAAGAGCAAGCACGGTGAGCTCCTGGCCCCTTTGCGTGGGGGCCTGGGCGGCAGGTTCCCTATGGCGCCGCGGGTGCCGTGCTGTCCCGTGGTCCCCGGCTGGACACACTGCCCCTCCCTCCCGCCGTCACAGCCCGCACAGGGCAAAGCTGTGTGTGCGGGTCACCGGCTGATCACAGAGCCTAGACTGAGGGTGCTGGAGGGGAGGGGAAACTGAGGCACGAGAGCTCAGATTCCCAGCCCACCCCCCACTCCAGTTCTCTGCACACTTGCTCCGTCCCACCTGCTGGGACGGCCTCTAGGCCTGGCCTCGGGGCCTGGTGGGAGCCAGCCGGCCCCTGGGAGCTGCGGGGTGAAGGCCCCGAGCTCCTTCTCCCCAAGTCTCCCTCCCCCCCACGCTAGGCCCGGCTCCCTGGCTATTTTTTCCAGGAAGCTGCCCTCTTGTCCCCCAGGCGGGGGCCAGCTCTCGCCCCATACTCTCCAAGCTCTCACCGATCGTCGGGGCGTTTGCTTTTTAACCGTGGCACCCCCCAACCGCGGGTTCCTTCAGGCAGTAGCGTGCCTCAGTCCCCATCGGGTCCCAGCCAGGCAGCGAGTAAAACATCTGTGCTGCGTGCAATGGGGAGGGGAGGTGGCGACGCGGCCGCCCATGGGCAGGGCGCTGGGATGGGCCTGGGGGCGAGGGACCACCTGGGCCGCCGGCTGACGCGTCTGGCCTTGCAGCCCCCAGAGGCACCCACCTGTGGGAGTTCATCCGGGACATCCTCATCCACCCAGAGCTCAACGAAGGCCTCATGAAGTGGGAGAACCGGCAAGAGGGTGTTTTCAAGTTCCTGCGATCAGAGGCCGTGGCCCAGCTGTGGGGCCAGAAGAAGAAAAACAGTAGCATGACGTACGAGAAGCTGAGCCGAGCCATGAGGTGAGCGGGTGCCCGGCCCTGGTGACGCGGCGAAGCCGGGGGGCCGCGCGGGCACTGCTCCCCCGGTCGTCCCTGCCCCCCAGACCTGCGTCCTGGAGAGCGAGGGCAACAGTAGGGCCTGCCCCCGGGTGGCCCGGAGCAGGCAGGAGGCTGCGCAGCAAGCACAGGAAACCTCCCCTGGCAGCACCTCTTTGCATTACCTGCGAGGCTCGTCCTGAGAAAAGCTCTTGCTGGTAGAAAGAGCATGAGCCACGCAGCCTACACCAAGCCCAGGCTCCCCACCTTGAATCAAGGAAATTGCTTGTCTGGACCTCAGTTTCCCCCTGAATTACGACTAAGGTCCCTTCCAGCCCTAAGACCATGTGGTTTCATGATGAGCCCCAGGAGAGAGCCACAAGGTACAGAGGAGCCAGGGTAGAGGCGGGTCCTCGAGGCTCGGAGTGCACGAGGGGGGCAGAGGCAGCCCCTCCCTGCAGGGGGGAAGACGGGGGAGCTCCCGGAGGTGGATCAGGCTCAGGCTGGCAGCGGTGGGGCGGGTCACGCACAGAGGACGCGGCCAGCGGAGGGCCTGAGCGGCCCGGCGGCTCCCTACCCGGGCGCCTCTGAGCGCTGTTCTCCGCACGCAGGTACTACTACAAACGGGGGATCCTGGAGCGGGTGGATGGCCGGCGGCTGGTCTACAAGTTCGGCAAAAACTCCAGCGGCTGGAAGGAGGAAGAGGCTGCCGGGAGTCGGAACTGAGGGCCTGCAGTGGACCCAGGACCAAACGCACGGACTTGAGCCCGCGGGCCCTCCCGGGAGCACCGCCGCGCCCCACCGCCGGGCCCCACCTGGGCGGGCTTCGGCCGCGCTGTGGAGAGATGCCGACGTCCGGCACCTCGTTCAGCCGTCATCCTGGGATCCGGGGCTGTGGCCTCTCCTGTCTGCCCTCCTCTTGGAGTTACGAGCCCTGGGGTTGGAGGCGGCTCGTCTGCTGACCGTAGCTGCCGGGGCCGCTCCTTTGACCTGACGTGTCCTCAGACCCGACCCAGACAGCAGCCGCAGACACGACGTTCCTCCTACAGACGCCTGGACTGAGCCACGGGGCCAGGGGGAGCCCCAGGGGCCTGCGAGACGGGGACAGAGGGGCCTCCGGCACCTGCTCTCTGGACTGGCTCCCACCCCAGTGCTTGGACTCCGCAGGCAGGGGTCAGAGCACTCCCTAATTTATGTGCTATAAATACGTCAGATGTACATAGAGATCTATTTTTTCTAAGACGTTCCCGTCCCCGCTCCTCTCCCACCACGTGTTAGTGGTCAGACTGACTCCTCTGGGCCCTGGGCCGGGCCAGCGAGGGGCGGGGAGATGCTGGGACCCTCAGGATGGGGCTCCTGGCTCCTCCTCCTGTGGATGGAGGCAGAGACCTCCAATAAAGTGTCTTCTGGGCTTTTCTAACCTCTGTCTTAGCTCACCGCGCGCTGAAATTCAGGCCTCTGGATTGGACGAGGGCATGGGGTTGGAGGAGGGGCCAGGGCAGGAGGTCTTGGGCTAGAGGTGCAGGGGTAGGGACAGGTGTCCTAGGGTGGGAGGCCCGGTTCGCAGACAAGCTGCCCCGGGGCCGGGAGGCCAGCGAAGGAGACAGGTGACACGGCGCCAGCTTCCCAGGCTCCGTGCAAGGGAGCCCTGCGCAGGCCCTGCTGCCCTCACGCCTTCGCCCGGTCGCCTCGGCCACCAGCCCTGGGGCCTGCTTCCTGGCCGACGCTCCGGAAGCCCAGAATTGGGTGTCGAGCCCCATGGCGCAGATGCCTGGGCCCCCAGCCCTGCGGGCCGCACACCGAGGAAGCAGACGGAGACGCGCCCGCCGAGGCCGAGGAAGGACGGGGAGGGGAACGGCCGCTCGCCAGCCTGGTGCCCTGCAGCCCACCGGGCCGTGCCCCGCGGAGCCAGGACACGGCCGCCGCCCGATTACAGATGCACAAAGTGAGGTCCATAGGGCCGGGGAGCCAGCCGGGGCAGTTCCCTGGGGCCACGGCCGCTTCCCCCTGCGGCGCCCCAGGGTTAGGGCTCCCCTAGCCTCATCCCAGGGCATCCCCACCCGGGTTGCTCTGTCTCCACGGTGACACCGCAGGGGGTGCAGGACAGGCGCTTCCCCAACTGGAGGTGGGCCGTCCAGTGGGAAGTGCCCCACGTGGGAGGCTCCACGCGCCGCGGGCCCGGTGACGAGGCAGTCTGTGAGCTGGAGACGCTCGGTGGCCTCGGGGACGCCGGAGCACTGGCCGCAGGGTGGGGGTGAGGGAGGGCGCGGCCCAGGCGGCACAGCTGGCCTCGCTCTGCGGAGCCCCGGTCGAGTAGGTAACGGGGCCAGTGGGGCAGCTGGCGTGGAAGGACCCCGATCTTCTTTGGGAGAAGAAACGCCTTTGGAGCCGGGGTTGCTTCTGCGGCACAAGCAGGTTAGTGGGTGAGGGAGAGGGTGCAGGTGCCGGAGAGACCCTGGGCTCCCCGCGGGTCAGGCCACCTGGTCTGGAGCCTTCGGTGGCATCTCGGCCCAAGAATGACCTCCTCACTTCCTGGGAATGAAGATGCTCCATGTGCCGCGCTGGGTTCTCCGCCCCTGTTGTCTTGGGGTCCTCGGGACCGACAGCGAGGGGACCCCTGCTGCCCGACGGCGCCTTGCCAGGTGCGGGCTGCACCTCAGGAGCCTGGAGCACGCTGCCCCCATGCTCCGTGTCCCCCGTGCTGACGCGGAGCCGCTGGCCATGGGTGCTCACCCGAGGGTCCCCCCCGGGGAGGGGGCTGGGCCCGGGCCGAGCCCCTCATCCTCCACCCAAGGGCTGGGAGGTGGCATGGGGCCCAGTGTTCCACTCTGACCTTTGTCCCGCCCTTTTTGGTTTATGAGGTGCTTTCCTTACCCCATTATCTCATTTGAGCTGCACCACAGCCCGTTGAGGAGACTGGGTGTCCCCGTGTCCCTGCGGAGGCTCGCGGCCAGGCCAAGGTCACCCCCTGGCCAGTGGAGTGAGGGCCGGACCCCAGGCATAGGTCCCCCTGCTGCAGCCTGGGGGGCCCCTGGGGAGAGCAGCAGAGCCGAGGGCCTTCCCCCAGTGGCTCTCCACCCGCTTCCCCCTCAGGCCGCGGAGGGCTCAGGCCCGACCCCGAGGCTGCCCTTTCTCCTTCCCCCTCCTTGCTGTCCCCTCTGGCGGGTGTCAGCCACCCTTACTCCCACCCCCGCTCCTCCCCACCCCACCCCAGCCACCAGGGGACCCACCCCCAGCAGAGATGGGCCCTGCGGCAGTGCAGGGGGTGTCTCCTTGGGTGTGGCCTCCTCGGTTGTGTGGGGCCTGCCCAACTGTGTGCGGCCTGCCCAGGTGTGTGAGGCCTTCCCGGGTGTGTGCGGCCTGCCCAGGTGTGTGAGGCCTTCCCAGGTGTATGAGGCCTGCCCAACTGTGTGCAGCCAGCCCAGGTGTGTGCAGCCTGCCCGGGTGTGTGCGGCCTGCCCAAGTGTGTGAGGCCTGCCCGGGTGTGTGCAGCCTGCCCAGGTGTGTGCGGCCTGCCCAACTGTGTGCAGCCAGCCCAGGTGTGTGCGGCCTGCCCGGGTGTGTGTGGCCTGCCCAAGTGTGTGAGGCCTGCCCGGGTGTGTGCGGCCTGCCCAGGTGTGTGAGGCCTTCCCGGGTGTATGAGGCCTGCCCAACTGTGTGCAGCCTGCCCAGGTGTGTGCGGCCTGCCCAGGTGCGTGAGGCCTTCCCGGGTGTATGAGGCCTGCCCAGGTGTGTGCGGCCTGCCCAGGTGTGTGCGGCCTGCCCGGGTGTGTGCGGCCTGCCCAAGTGTGTGAGGCCTGCCCGGGTATGTGCAGCCTGCCCAGGTGTGTGAGGCCTGCCCAGGTGTGTGCAGCCTAACCCAGGTATGTGCAGCCTGCCCAGGTGCGTGAGGCCTGCCCAGGTGTGTGAGGCCTGCCCCGGTATGTGCAGCCTGCCCAGGTGTGTGAGGCCTGCCCAGGTGTGTGAGGCCTGCCCAGGTATGTGAGGCCTGCCCAAGTATGTGCAGCCTGCCCAGGTGTGTGCGGCCTGCCCAGGTGTGTGAGGCCTTCCTGGGTGTATGAGGCCTCCCCGGGTGTGTGCGGCGTGCCCGACTGTGTGCAGCCTGCCTGGGTGTGTGCGGCCTGCCCGGCTGCAGGTCACCTCTTATCTGCTCCCGTGGGGTGGGTGGGAGGGCGGCCCCCTCCCGTGTTTGGGCGAGTCGCCTCCCCGGTGAGCCCCCGGATTCTCCCCACAGCCTCGCCTCCCCCGGGTCAGAGCAGCGGTGCCCTTCCCTGCCCTCCTGGGGCTGCGGTCAAGCGGCTGCGTGTGTGCTCAGCGCGCCGTCCTCCTCCAGGCGTCTGTGGGCACCTCTCCCTGCCGGCGTCTGGGGCCTGTGCACACACGTCGCATCACTGACACGCACATGCTCCACTCATACCCCACATACACCTGCTTATATGCACGTGCCCGCGCCGCCACAGGCGGATGCTCACGGCCCACACCCCGCACACCTGCACCCATGCACATCACACCCACACCCACACCCACGGTCATGTGTCAACCACACACTCATATGTCCACACACATCACACACACTCACAGCCTCGACCTCCCTCCCCAGGGCGTTAAACCCCAGGTGCGCCCTGCCCCAGCCCTGTGTTGACAAGGCCCATCTCTTTCCTCAGGTACAACAGACCCCACTGTTTTGGTTTGGTTTTATTCAGAGAGGAGGAGGGGGAGGGGAAAGAGGGGGAGTGGGGGTGCGAGGGGGAAGGTGGGGAGAGGGAAAGGGGTGGGCGGAGATTTTAGGCAGGCTTCACACTCAGCACCCGGCAGGTCCTGGGGCTCGATCTCACAACCCTGAGATCAAGACTTGAATAAGGATCAGAAGCTCAAGCAACTGAGCCCTCCGACCCCCTTTTGGAAGCCTTTCCGGCCCCCCTTCGGCCATCTCCCACCAGGCGGGTCTAGACCCCCCCTCCAGTCAGGACCAGTTGCGTAAGCTGCAGGGCGCTGTGCAAAATGCAAACCGGGGCGCCTGTTAAAAGTCCATAAAAATCCCCAAATGGCCACAGCAGAGCAGAGCACGAAAGCCAGTGAGGCCCCTGAGTGGCCGCCCGGGTCCCAGGCCGGCTCCTGCGCCCCGTGGCCCCCGCGCTCCCCTGGGCCGCCCCGTGCCCCTGCCGCACACATCTGCAGCTATCGTGCCGACACGGAGCAGTTGTCGACTTTCTATAACCAGGACGATGTTCATAACCTGGATTTCCGGCTTCTGTTAAGAAATCAGAGGATTTGGGATGCCCCGGGGGGGCTCAGTGGTGGAGCGTCTGCCTCGGCTCAGGGTGTGATCCCGGGGTCCTGGGATCGAGTCCCGCATCGGGCTCCCCGCAGGGGCCTGCTTCTCCCTCTGCCCGCGTCTCTCTCTCTCTCTCTCTCTCTCTCTTTCTCTCTCGGTCTCATGAATAAATAAATAAAATCTTAAAAGAAGAACAAGGAGGAGGAGGAGGAGGAGGCCGGCGGGCCGGGCCAGCGCTCCCCGCGGACCGCGATCTCCAGGAGCGGCTCCTGCCGTCCCCCTCGATGTTCCAAGTCCGCCGTGTGCCCACCGACCAGCCTGAGCCACCCGGAGAGGCCGCCTTCAGGCCCTGCGGGGCACACGCACGCCCAGCGCCTGCTCCTGCTCCCAGCCTCGGAGCTCGTCCGTACCCCGTGTACTCCCGTGTACCCCCGTGTGCCCCCGTGTACCCGGCACAGTGACGCTGTCCAGGCGTCGGCGGGCGAGTGCATGGCGGCCGTGGGGGGCTCCCGCTCACGAGTATGGAAACCTGGGGTGGCTCGTCGGTTAAGCGCCGGACTCCTGACTGCGGCTCAGCTCGCGATCTCAGGGTCGCCAGACGAGCCCCGGGTCGGGCTCCATGCTCAGCAGGGACTCTGCTTGAGACTCTGTCTCCCTCTCCCTCGCCCAACCCCCAAAAAAATAAATAAATAAAATCTTAAAAAAAAACACAAGTGTAGAAAGCCAGCCAGCTCCTGGTGCTATGAGGGCCTGGGTGGGGACAAGGGCCGAGGCTTACTAGGCAGTGTCCCACTTTCTCACATGCAGGTGCACCTGCAGCCCGCACGGCGTGTAACAGATGCCCCCAGGCCTGGCCTTCTGCGCGCCCGCGGCCCACGCAGGTAGGTAGCTCTCTCCCTGCTGAGGGAGCAGCGGCCTGGCGACCCTCCTCCATCCATGCAACAGCTCCTCATGTCGATGTCTTCCCTTAGCTCCCCTCTTGTCTCAGGAAGAACAGGGCCCTGAGTTGGTGCCCGCAGCGTAAGCACCTTCCATGATGTGTAGAGCAGAGCACAGATCCACGTGAGAGCCCCAAGCTCCAGGTGAGGCCGAGGCTCAGGGGAGGAAGGTGCAGCACCTGGGGTTAGCGTTGACGGCCAGGCTCTTATTGGGCGCCTAGCAGGTGCCACGCAATGGGCCGCCGGTGCTTCAAGGCACCACGTTCATTAATCCTCCCTGCGACTGCACAGTGGGGGCCCGCCGCGTACCTGGCTCTACGCTGGGTACAGGGGACGCGGCTGGGAAGAGGTGGCCCAGGGGGCGTAGGGAGCCTGGGCTGGAGCCCAAGAAACTCCAAAGGCATGTAAGCCCCCCAGCAGGCCCGCAAGGTAGGATCGTTCCCCAGATGAGAAACTGAGGCTTTAGAGAGAGAAAGAAACGGCTCGAGTTTTCAGAGCCAGTGAGGAGAAGAAATCAGGATGTGAACCCTGGCTTCCCGGGCCTCCCTCGGCCCCACCACTGACGCGCCAGGCGCCCGGCGATGCTGAGTCTCACCTGCTTACCGGCACCTGCAGTGCCACCACTAGGTGCGCCCTCTGGGGAGTGTCAGCTCACCCACAAACCCGCCTGGGGTGGTGGGTGGGGTCAGTGAGAGATGCTCTCGGGGGCTTCTGGATCCTGTGGGAAGGATGCAGAGTGAGCTTCTGTTCCCGTGGGGCCCTCGTGGGGAGTGTCGGGTCCTCACGCTCACTCCCCTCCCCCCTCCTCCCCTCCTCCCCCTCCTTCCCTCCCCTCCTCCTCCCCTGCCACATGCAGGCCCGGGCCAGGGCGACAGCAGCAGCAATTAGCTCAGCTCAGCTGCCCGTTACTGGAACCTTTGTGTCAACTCTGGAGCCGATCCAGGAAACCATGCCCAGTGTCCCGCATGACTCAGTCTCACCTGCCCACCTCCACACCTGCGCCAGCCTCGGTGACCCAGGCTGCAGCACTGCAGGGCAAGTCCCAGGCTCCCCTGGTGCATCCCTCACCTACCCCGGGTGCCTGCAAGGCATGCCGGGATTTAGAGTCCTTAGGGCACCAGCTTGGTCCCTTGACTGATTTCTAGCGAAGAAGAAATGCTCCAGGCAGGCCCAGAGCGGGGGTCGGAAAACCGGAACCTCTGTGGGGAACGCAGGCAGAAGCGTTTGCTCTCCTGTTACTGTCCGCTCTGGGAGACGCGTACGGCCGGGAGTAAGAAGGCCCCGACGTCCAGAGCTGTTGAGGGCGTAGAGGTTGGTAACTCAAGCTTGCCACAGGCCCTTGGTCTAGGTGTGACTTCGGAGACGCTTCCCAAGGGCACTTTGACAAACGGTCTAAAAGCCTTAAAAAACCCATGCGCACCACTGTCCGCAGCAGCTTCATGCCTGAGGATTGAGAAAATAAAGAAAAAAAAAGGAAATAACTGGATAGGTCCGCGAGAATCTGCACGGGCCGCCGTTACGTCGCTGTTACAACTGCAGGTGAACAAGAGCCGCCTAAGGGCCGGTCCTCGGAGGACCAGCACGGGACGGAGGCTCATTCAGACACGAGGCCGCCAGGAGAGTGATGCTGGGGGGCCGGGGGGGATGGGGGGGCTGCCCTGGGCTCAGGTCATGACCCGGGGCCCGCTGGAGACGGGAGCCTGCCGCTCCCTCTGCCCCCCCCCCCAAATAAATCAATAGAATCTTAAAAGAAAAAAAATGTCTCCAGTGTTTCTTCCCTTAAATCACTCAGAAGCAAGAACGATTCCATCCAATTTGGTGAGAAACCTGTGGCTCTGAGAGACGAAGATCCCGTGGAAAGATTCACAGCACGTTACGGGGTTGTTCTTTTATTGATTCTTTCCTCGGCGGTCCTGCCTCCTGATGAGCCCGCTGAGGCCATTCTCCAGCTCCCCGTCCACTTTTTAATTTCCTGCCTGTTCCTCTTTGACGCTCACGATCTTCCCCGATGAAATTCCCTGTCGGTTCCTGCATGTCGTCTACCTTTTCCACTAGAGCCTTGACATTCGGGTCACCTGTGAATCCAGCTCCACGGGTTACACTGTTCCTTGGCAGTCGGATTTTTTTCTTTGATATTTTTGTATGTCTCGTAATGTCTATTTTTTAATTTATTTCTTAAAAAGATTATTTATTTATTTGTTTGTTTATTTATTTATTTATTTAATTTATTTGAAAGGGAGCAGGAGAGAGAAAGAGAGAAAACAAGCCGGAGTGGGGGAGGGGGGGTAGCAAAGGGACAAGCAGACTCCATGCTGAGCACAGAGTCCGACTCGGGGCCGATCCCATGACCCTGAGATCACGACTCAAGCAGAAGTCACGCATTTCGACTGACTGAGCTATCCAGGTGCTCCTGGCTCCTAATTTTTTATGAAATGGTGAACATCCGTGCAGAGCAGTGGAGATTGAGATAAATGGTGGCACGACTGGAAATGAGTGTGGCTCCTCCACTGGGTCACCAGTGTGCGTCCATCTGTCTGTCTAGGGGCAGAGTCGAGCTGCTCAGGGGCCCAGTCGAGCTTCAGCTCTGCTGACCCTGTGCGTGTTGCCTCCTCTTGCATCGCTGCACGCTGCTGGGTTGTCAGGGATCCGGCTCTTCCCTCAGTGCTGGCACCTGTGCACCTGTGCACCTGTGCGTGCTCCCGCCATGGCCCGCAGTCACATCAGGCTCCTCAGCCTGGGCCCAGGTGAGGCGGCGGGGCTTTTGTGCTCCTGGTCAGGCCCCCCTTTAGGATGTTCTGGTCGGGTCTCCCCTAGGAAGTCCTAGTCAGGGCCCCTCTTTAGGACGTCCTGGTCAGGGCTTCGCTTTAGGATGTTCTAGTCAGGTCTCCCCTTTAGGAAGTCCTGGTCGGGGCTCCACTTTAGGAAGTTCTAGTTGGGGCCCCCCTTTAGGATGTTCTGGTCAGGTTTCCCCTTTAGGGGGTTCTAGTCAGGGCTCCCCTTTAGGATGTCCTAGTCAGGGCTCCCCTTTAGGACGTTCTGGTCGGGGCCCCCTTTAGGAGGTCCTGGTCGGGTCTCCCCTTCAGGAGGTTCTGGCCAGGGCTCTGCTCTAGGAGGTCCTGGCTGGGGTCCCCCTTTAGGAGGCCCACGAGCCCGCCTGAAGCTGGGATGTCGGCTGATCCCGCGCCTCCAGCCTGCGCAGCCGGGCTGCCTTGTGTCTGTGGCGGATTTCACGGGGGAGAGTTTCCTGGTCTCCATCAGCTGAGGGTCCGCAGGCGTGTGGGTCCCACGCCGAGCCACCAGCCCCGTAGACCCTGCTGTTGGGGCCCAGCCTGGGCCTTGGAGGCCGCTCAGTGGCACCGACCTCTAGCTCCAAATGCCACAGCGCTCCCTTGCCCAGCTGTGGCACCGCAGCCCCTGGAGAAGCCAGGTGTACCCCGGGGGGGCAACATGTCCTGCCCCCACATGCTGCATTAACCCATCCACCCCCCACAGAGGTAAGCAGTGTTCCCTTCTACCCCTTCCTGCTAGGCCCATGACTGAGGGCCGCCCTCCTCACCTTCCCCTCCAAACCTCCTGCCCCACTCCTCCTTTCCCTGCTTCTTCGGGGGGACGGTCTGGGGGCGTCCTGCCAGTGTCAGCCCAGGCTTGCTCCCAGCCCGGAGGGGTGTCAGACTTCTCCTGCCCCCGCCCCCGGGCCCCTGGAGGTCGGCGGACAAGCCCTCGGAACGTGCAGCTCCCAGGGACTCTACTCTCACAGCAGCCCTCACTCAGCCTTCAGCAATTTGGAGTTTTTGTTTTTTTTTTCAAATTTCATTTATTTATTCCTGAGAGACACAGAGAAGGAGGCGGAGACACAGGCAGAGGGAGAAGCCGGCTCCGTGCGGGAGCCCGACGTGGGACTCGATCCGGAGACCTGGGGTCACGCCCTGGGCCAGAGGCAGACACTCCACCACTGAGCCCCCTGGGCGCCCCAGCCTCCAGCAATTTGTTAAAAATGCCAGCAAGCTCTTCCCCACTGGTGAGGCCTGGTGTGTGTTCCCCACTTGCTTTGCCTCAGGCCAGTCCGTGCCTACATCCCACCTCTCCTTGGAGGGGCCTGTCTGTCCAAGGGTTCTCCGTTACTTGGTGGCCCTGTGTCCCAGCTCTCTGAAGGAAATCCTGATTTTGTAGTTTATCTGACTGCTTGTTACTAGGGTGGGAGTGGCACCCTTTCTAGTTTGCGCATCCTGAGTGGAAATATGCCCTCCACTCACGCTTTACCCATATAGAGGTACCCCCCCCATACACTGTGCATATTGGTTCTTTGAAGGGGTCCTGGACCTCCTCGATAGCCTTAAGAAAAATAAAAATCCTTTTCCTGACCCCCCCCTAAATGCACACGTGATGCAATTTTGCCTACGGGCCCAAGAGCATCTTTACTTCATTTCTAGTGACTCATTCTCCAGATAAACTCATGTCAGTACAAGGATATCCCTGCAGAATTCGGGGGGAAATGACAAAATACTGGAAACAAGAAAATTAGTCACTTAACTGAGCGGTTATCGTGTGTCAGATGTAGTTAAGGTTTTACATGTGCAAACTCTAAATCTCCACAACTGCCTTTGGGGCTGGACCTGCATCATCCCCCACGTTACCGGTGAGAAAATAAGGTGCAGAGCATGAAGGCCGATCGATCACTCAAGGTTTCCCAGCCGGTCAGTTTGAAACAAGGACTCCAACCCAGGCAAGTGGGTTCCAGAGTTTATGCTCCTGAGCATGTCTAAATGTCTGGTAGGAGAGCACTGGTTGGAGGAATTTTTTTTTTAATTTTTTATTTTTTTATTTATGATAGTCACACAGAGAGAGAGGCAGAGACACAGGCAGAGGGAAAAGCAGGCTCCATGCACTGGGAGCCCGATGTGGGACTCGATCCCGGGTCTCCAGGATTGCACCCTGGGCCAAAGGCAGGCGCCAAACCGCTGCGCCACCCAGGGATCCCTGGTTGGAGGAAATTGAATTAAAAAGAAGGCATGAATTTGTGTGGACCAATCCCCGAAACCAATGAAGTAGAAAAAGCAGATAATAGCAAGATGTATAGTTAGTTTGTCATCACATCCGTGGGCAGGTGGGCAGGGGGGCAGGGGGGAGAAAGAATGAGAATCTCCGCAAGGACACAAGACCAACTGGTGACTGGTGTTACTTCCAGAATAGGAATGGGAGTCCATGTGGAGGACGAGACTTTTCATTAGTCTCTACTGAATACTTTTGAGCACTATTGAGCACTACTTGGATACTTAACTGTATATAAATTTTTATATTTTGTAGCTTTATATATTTTTCATTTTATTTTATTTTTAAAAAATGTTACACATACATCTTTTTTAAAAAAATTTATTTATTTACAATAGACACACACAGAGAGAGAAAGAAACAGAGACACAGGCAGAGGGAGAAGCAGGCTCCATGCCAGGAGCCCAATGTGGGACTCGATCCCGGGTCTCCAGGATAGCGCCCTGGGCTGAAGGCAGGCGCCAAACCGCTGAGCCACCCAGGGATCCCCTATTTTTCATTTTAAAGGATATCCTTTAAAAATGATTTAGCATTGTTTTTTGTTTTTTGTTTTTTTGTTTTTGGTTCTCCCTACACACACCATGGAGCTCGAACGCAGGACCCTGAGATCAAGAGTCACGTGTTCTTCTGACTGAGCCTGCCGGGTGCCCCTCAGCATCGTTTTATTTTATTTTATTTTATTTTATTTTATTTTATTTTATTTTATTATTTTATTTTATTTTATTATTTTATTTTTTTTCTCATCATCGTTTTAAAGCACAGTATCTCGTTCACTTACAAGAGTCATATAAAATAGGAATTATGATTTCCGATTCACAGGTGAGTAAACCAAGATTTAATAAAGTTGAGTAACTAGTCTGTGATTATACAAACATTAGGTAACAGAACCAGGATTTGAACTCAGTGTGCAGGACCCAAGTCCACAGCTTATCTTGTATGGTGTTATCTCTATGCCTCTGTCTTCACTCACTCATGCCTTCATTCCTAAAATACTTATTTAACACCTACGATGTGATCACCAGGGGGGAGTACCTGGCTTCAGAGCTGATTAATATTCTCTCCAAGAGATTGGATACATAAACATTTCTCCCCTCACCCCGGGTGAATAAAGAGAAAATGTATGGTAACGCACAATATTGGCCAGGGTGTGGGAGACACATTGTCATACACTGCAGCTGTATGCTGAAGTGCAGCATTGCACAGTTGGGCGAAAGCATCAAAAATCTGCAAGCCTCCAACCCAACTAGTCAACGTCAAGGAACGTATCTTAAGCAAATAACCAGGTACGTGTATAAGGGTGTATCTACAAGGAGGTTCGTGGCATCTTGATAAAAACCAAAATGTCTAAAGTGAGGGAATTTGTTAAATAAATGGTCACATGCACACATTGAAACACTATGCAGTCATGAAAAATGATATGTGATTATTTAACGACGTGGAATCTTATTATTTTGTTCATTTTGTTCATGTTCTACTGTTACATAAAGAAGATTGGTTAGAAAAAGCATGGACAGTATGTCTCAATTTTGGTTTTAAATGTAGAGATAAATATAGGATATGCATGCATAGAATGCAGCTTGGAAAGATGTATGTCGGCTTGATAACAAAGCCACCTTCGGATGGCTAGATTACGCATGATTTTTCCTTTGGTTTTCATGCCTTTCTGTGCTATCAGATTTGCTTGTTTGTTTTTTAATTTTCTTTCACAATAAGCCTGCATTGCTCTTAAAATAAAAAAGTAGACGAAAGCCTTTTCCATTCTGAAAAAATAAACATTAGCAATTCAAAAAAAAAGTAAAACAAACAACACATCTAATATTTGGGATAAGTTAACTCAAGTATGACTCACCTAGTTACAATCTAGAATATTATGCCTCCACTAAAAAAGATGATTCATTGAAGAATCTGCTGTGTGCCAGACATTGATGATAATGAAGGAAGCAAGGACTAGGCCAGTGCTCTCCTCATCACGAAGTCATGTGAGTAAGCAGGTGTTTACCACACATCGGGATTCCTAGTGTGATGAAAGTAGTTACCAAGTGATATTGAAACCATAGAGCAGAGCACAGAGCCTGGAACTAGGTGCGGGTGGGAAGAGGAGCGGGAACTCGCCAGGGCACAGAGACGCGGCTCATCCAGGCTGAAAGAACATCATGTGCAAATGTAAAGATGCACAGAATGGTCCCATTTATACAGAGAATGGTAAGAAACTGGGTAGGTTTGGAGCATAGTATTCCAGGCCGCGGTGGCAAAAAAAAAAAAAAAAAAACCAGGCCAAGAGGTTTGTAGATGATGAAATGCTGTACTGGGTCCTGAGGGTAATGGTAGCCTCTTAGGGGCTGATGTATGTGTAATGGGATGACAGAGTCATAATTGCTTTAGGGAAACATCCCGCCGAGGACACCACGGGGTGTAGGTGGAGGGGGTGGTACCGAAGACAAGGACGGCAGCCAGAAGGCTGTTCCCAGTGAGAGGGGTGAGGACCTGAGTGATGGTGATGGCAGCAGAGGTAGGCTGTGGTGGCGCAAGGAGTCGGGGGTCCATGGACATGTAACGTGTAGAACCTGAGAGATGAATGTGGGAGAGCAGGGTCGGGATAGCACAAGGGGGGCCCCCGGGGGGCTCAGCCGGTGAAGCATCTGCCTTCAGCTCAGGTCATGATCCCTGGGTCCTGGGATCGAGCCCCGTGTTGGGCTCCCTGCTCCGCGCAGAAACTGCTTCTCCATCTCTCCCCCGCCCCTCCCACTCCCCTGCCCGTGCTCTCTCTCTGTGTCAAATAAATAAAATATTTAAAAACAGAAACACGGGATCTGCTTCTACGACGGGCGGGTAGGGCTGCCATTCTTCAGAGCAGGGCCTGAGGGAGCCACCGATCTGCCCCTGCGCTTGCTAGATTTGAGGGGCTTGAGATGTTCAGCAGGCAGGCGTGGAGAAGGATTTGAGCCAAAAACACAGGCTTCAGGGTCATCAAGCATATATATGATAGTTAAAGCTAATGGGTGGATATCACTCAGGGAAGACGTGTAGAAAATAGAGAAGAAAAAAGTCCAGGGATGGAGCTTCTGGATTTTTTTTTTTTAAGATTTTATTTATTTATTTATTTATTTATTTATTTATTTATTTATTATTTTTATTTATTTATTTATTTATTTATTTATTTATTTATTTATTTATTTATTTATGTTAGACATAGAGAGAGAGGCAGAGACATAGGAGGAGGGAGAAGCAGGCTCCATGCCGGGAGCCCGATGTGGGACTTGATCCCGGGTCTCCAGGATCGAGCCCTGAGCCGAAGGCAGGCGCTAAATTGCTGAGCCATGCAGGGATCCCCTTCTGGGTGTTTAGAGGCCGGGCAGAGGAGGCCCGGCAGCTCTACTGAGAAGGCGAGATGGGCTAGGGCGGAAGACGAGGCCGGGAGAGGACGGCCCCGGGAGGGGGACCATCAAGGCAGAGCGGTCAGCAGTGTCAGATGTCAGAGGAAGCTCTCGAGGCATTTTATGAGAACCGTGGCGGGAGGCCGGGAGGGTGAGTGAAGGGTGGTTTCACTGGGGCTGCTGTGATTCGAGTAGTGGAGAAGGAAACGGCCGGAGCAAGTGAGGGCAGGGAACGGTCGTTGGTTCTACTAGGGTGTACCGGGCACCTTCTGGGGTCGGGTGCCGCCTCACCAGGAGCACACAGCTGGACCGGACGGAGCAGACGCAGCCCCGCGTGGACGTGGACTGTCCGGAGCACTTTCCGCGCCGAGCGCCGGGCCCCGAGGCAGCTCTGCATCCTTGTACGCCTGGGGTCAACAGGACACTGTGCGTTACCTACGCCAGACTCTTTTTAAAAAAGTATGAAAAAGAAAGAATGTGGACTTCTCTTGGAGAAGTTGGATGGAACTATGGATGAGGATGTAGACGGGTTTTGATTTTTAGGATGGACACTGGGCGTGTCTACACGTCAGAAAGGAGAATCCAGAGGCTAATAATGCGGAGCATTTGCCACGTGTGCCAGAGCTTGGGGCTTCCCGGCCAGATTCTGGGGAACAAAATGCCCATTTGACAAGAGCAAGAGAGAAGGAAGAGTAACATGTCAGGTGTGTTCCTGATAAATTGGACGTTGGAGAATGTGGATTTTCTCTGTAGGCAGGAACAATGGGTGACAGTTAGCCACTCACTCACCGGGTCCTGGAGGCACTGGACACGCTCTCCTTCACACCCCAAGCACCACGGCCTCTCCGTGTACAGTGAGCCGCACGGAGGCCCAACGGACTTGCACACTCTCTCTGCAAAGAGGAGGAAGGCTCTGGCTGCAGTGCTCCACCCGCGCTCCTCAATTTACCCGTTGCTCCATCCTGCCCGGAGAGCAGCGAGTGGGGGCCTTGGGAAGGGCGGGAAGGTCCCCGAGCCCCCGCAGACACAGCAGGACTGAGGCGTGGGTTCCCCTTGAGCCAGCACTCTGCTCCCGGGTGCCCTGACTCACACTGCGACCCCCCACCCCACCCCGTGCAGCTGGGCTTGCCGCCATCCATGTGGCACCGGGTCCGTTAAATAATCGCCTGGAGTCATAGAGCCGAGGAGGTGCTGGGACCAAGGGTCCTGATCTGGAGACCTGGGTCGCACTCGTGATCACAAACGTCTCGGGGACGCGGTCTCTTGGGGCAAGAGGGGGTGCAGAGGCTGCGAGACCAGGGCGCCGTGAGCGAGACGGGGAGTCCCGCCCGGACGGGGCGCCGTGGTGGGGCAGGTGGGAGGCACCTGGAGGCCCGCGCAGGAGGCTCGGTGCCCAGAAAGGAATCGCTGGGCCGTGGCTTTAGAGGGTCCGCGAGCCAAGGGAGAGGCTGGGTGCGACCCCCTGAAAACGGTGTCGTTTCCCTCCCCTTGAAAATAGTTGGGCATTAGCGACTCTAAGGGGCGCGACGCGGCGGGGACGGTCCCCTGAACTGGCTCATGAAGGGCGGCGGAGCGTCCACCCGGCTCAGTCTCCTGAACACTTGCTCCTGGGACGCAGCCACCGTGCCGCGAGGAGGCCCGAGCCCCACAGGCCCGACCACACCCAGCATCCGGGGCTGGACACAGACGTGGGGAGGCGTCGGCGGTGACCCCAGCCTCAGCCCCTCATGGTACGACCGTGCAAGATGCTCTAAGCGGAGCCGCCTCGCAGGGCCCTGGGCAACCCCGAGAGCCATGGAAGATAATCATAATCAGGGGGCTGCTGTTGTTCTAGGTCACGCGATGCGATGTGAGGAGACTCCCGGCGGCAGTGGTGACGCGGACGGCATTGGAGGCGTGACGCTGCTGCGACAACAAACAGCAGCCCTCACCGTGTGCCGTTGGCCTTAGGAGCACGTGGCGGGCGGAAGCCGACGGGCCACCGAGGAGGCGGAGCGTGGAGGGACCACCGGCCCCAGCCCCGGCGGGCCCTTGTCCCCGAGGCCGGCCGTCGTCATCACCAGCGTCCCTCAGGGGCCCTGGCCCCCTGCCTCCTTTTGCTGTGGCTTCCTTGCCTGCAAAGCCGCAGCTGTGACCTACGTCAGCTCTCAGCGCCCCCAGCCGGGGTTTGTGCTGATCAACGGCCACATGGTTTTCAGCCTCGGCCGCGGGGGCCCGCGTGGCTGCCGGGGTCACCCTGGGAGGGCTGCGCTGGCACCCAAGGGGCAGAGGCCAAGCCTGCCGGGCACCCAGCAACACCCGGGACAGCTCCCCGCAGCAAACACGGAGCGAGCCTACGACATCCGCGACACTGACATGAGAGACTCAGCCACTGACCGCGCATCTCAGGTGGCGCCTGGGTCACCCGCCGGTCCTACTGCCCTTCCCTGGTTGGCTCGTCGGGTTCTCTTGGAGGAGCGTCTCACGCGTGTCACACGTCCTCTCCCTAGGTCACTGAGGGAACAGAAGCCATCGGAGGAGAGCCCCGCGCCCCCACCGGGCCCACCCCTCACGCCGTCCCCGCTCCTCCCGTTGCTCCAGGTGAGGCCACCCTGCACCCACGCACTAAATCCATGTCGCCTACTCAGGGACGAGGCCCCAGCAGATCCCCGCTCCCCTCCTCAAAATGTTCCTCTTTGCTTGATTATCCCCATAAATATGGCGTATAAATGTGCTTTTCTTTCTTCCGTCTTGACCGTCAACAACTCCAAACTCTCTCTTTTCCTATGTTTCCGTCCGGCTTCTGCGCATCTCCCGGCTGCCCTTGACGGCCAAGAACTGACGTGCCTGGGGGCTCCTAAGCTTGGGCCTCAGGGGCCCCCGACTGCGCCCTAACCAATGTCAGCGGCGACCTTCGTCGTGTCCAGTCCAGGTCTGGGTGCTCACCTCTTCCGTCTGGTGGGGGATGGGACACACTGATCATGTCCTTCTTCACACTGTCTTCACGAGGCTTCACCGGCACACCCCCCTGGGGACCATCCTCCTCAGACTGCCTTCCCGGTGCCGCCCCATCTCCCTAACCTCAGTACCGGGGTGCCCAGAGCTTGGGGCTTGCTCTTTCCTGTCTTTGCTTCCCGTCGGTGACCCGACAGCTGCACGGCGTTAAATGCCATCCGAGCACTGATGGCCCCCGACCTCCAGACTCTGGTGTCCAGCTGCCTCGCTGATGCCTCCACTTGCAGCTCCAACCCGACATGCTCGACCTCACCTCTCCGACGCCCTCCCAACCTTCTCCCACGATAAGTGCAACCTTTCTTTTCGTTGTTGGAGCCAAAAACCTTGGAGTCATCCCGGACACCCCCCGCCCCCCCGGCCTCACGTTTCAGATCCGATCTGGAGGCCATCCTGTTGTCTTTACATCAAAATGTACCAAGAATCCAACCACTTCGGCCATCCGGACACCCTGGTCCCTTCACCTCTGGGCGCCCCGGGTGCCCTGCGCTCCGCTCCAGGCGGGCACTCTCCACTCCCAGCTGCCTGCAGCCGCTTCTTTCTGCCCGGGGTCCTCTCCACACCCAAACGCCTTGATGCCTCACTTCCTGTGAGTCTTTGTTTAAAAATCACCTCCTCCGTGAAGTCCCCGACCTCCCTGATTAAAACTGCACCGGCGCCCCCAGGCCTGCCCCTGCTCCCCCCCTTCTGTTGTGGTCCATTTTCTCCATTGTACTAACTATGGTCAGACCCACCGTATACGTGTCTGTTTATTTATTTATTTTTGTCGATCGATCTTCTCTCCCGTGAACCTGTACGCTCAGGGAGGGTGTGGCGTCTTGCCCATTTGTCGCCAGGCCACAACGCAGAGAAGACATTCAATAAGTAAATAATTTATTGAAGAAATGAGCGGATCCACTTCCTGCTTCACAAAGAAACTGATGGCCGTTAGTTGTCACCTTTGACTCCTCCTAACTGGGGACCTCTGGCAAGGCTGGGACCTTTAGGTCTAATCAACGGGTAAAAGATGGGCGTCTTGGCTACTGGGGGACTTTTCTTTGTCAGGCTCTTGGGAGGGATGCGGAGACTGTGAATGAGCTCATCACGGGCTTTCATCTCAGGACTAACGGGGCCAGGGGTCCACCAGGAATTAGTAGGAGAAGGACATGGAGGGCCATGGTGGGGTGGGGTGGGGTGGGATGGGGTGGGGGTGCGGAGCCCAGGCAAGCTGGCACCGAGGTTCAGGCCCTGGAGTCAGCCTGCCTGGGGTGGAGGCCCACTGGGCCCTGCTGCGGCGAGGCCCTGGGGCAGGTACGCCCAGCTCCAGGCCTCTGCCTTCTCGCCTAAAAAACAGGGCCAGTGTTCATACCCATCTCCTGGGGTGTTCTGAGGACTCAGAGGATCATCCATGTAAGGCACCAGGCAGCACATGCTGGGGACTTGCAAGCAGAAACAAGGGACCAGGAACTTAGGGAATAAGGGTAGGGGCCTGGGGGGTACAGTATGCAGAGCCAGGGCCAACGCTCTACAGACTCCGAGTGCAGGGCTTTCGCCCCATTTCCTGTGTTGTCTCCACCTACTGGGTCTCTTGCCCTGCCCCGCAGCCTGTCGCCACCACCACGGCCCCTCAACTCAGGCGGGAGGCTCTTCTAGGTTCTCTCTCCTTTGTTTATTTATTTATGTATTTATGTATTTATTTATGTATTTATTTATTTATTTAAAGATTTTTTTTATTTATTCATGAGAGACTCACAGAGAGGCAGAGACACAGGCAGAGGGAGAAACAGGCTCCATGCAGGGAGGCCGATGTGGGACTCGATCCCAGGACTCGAGGATCAGGCCCTGGGCTGAAGGCAGCGCTGAACCGCTGAGCCGCCCAGGCTGCCCCTTTATTTATTTATTTTTAAGGATTTTGTTTATTGTTTGAGAGAGAGCACAAGGCGGGGAGCACGGGGGCGGAGGCAGGAGAGAAGCAGACTCCCCGCTGAGCAGGGAGCCCCGGCTCGGACTCGGGGCTCCATCCCGCGACCCTGGGATCATGACCTGAGCCAAAGGCCTATGCTTAACCAGCTGAGCCCCAGGGGCCCCAAGATTCTCTCCCCTTCGTCTGCGGTTCTTCTTGCTGCGCCCGCCACGTGGGCCTGGGTTACCAGGAGGGGTTCTGTGGGACAGCTAGGGTGGGGGAAGGGGTGACTTTGGTCTGGAATGTGCCCTTAGTTCAAGAAAGCACCCCCTGTTCCCCACCCACTTGAGGGCTGGCCAGGGCAGCGGCCTCGGGAAGGGTCAGGGTGACATCAGCCCTGCGATGCAGGCTGGGCTGGTTTGCCCGTGGGTAGTCACCTCTCCCCAGTGAGCTCGGATTACCTCACCCTGGAGCAGAGCAAATGGTTAACCAGGTCCACATGGAACTGGAGGGCCAGTGGCCAGGGTATGCAGAGCCTTGAAGACCTGGCCTGGGTGGCACGTCTGCAGGGCAAGGGACAGATGAGCGCCTTGGGAGAGCTGGGTATGTGGCAGCCCCTGCTTCGGTACCTGGATTACTGCTGCGGAGTATTGCAAACGTGTGACCACAGTTCGTGTAAATACACATGCGAAATGGAAGACGTCCTGAGAGCAAACCACATTACACGTTTTGCATGAACTTAGGTGGCTTTTTATTCACCTAGCATCGTTCAAAAAGTGTACACCTGTATCTAAACCATGTAGGGTGTATATTCTTTAGTTTTTTTTAAGATTTTATTTATTTATTCATGACAGACACACAGAGAGAGGCAGAGACACAGGCAGAGGGAGAGGCAGGCTCCATGCAGGGCCCGACGTAGGACTCGATCCCGGGACTTGGGGGTCACGCCCTGAGCCCAAGGCAGATGCTCACCCATTGAGCCACCCAGTCGTCCCTTTACATATTTTTAAAAGAACACTGGGGAAAGATGAAAATTTAGTAACAGGTACTGGAATGGATGATCACGGATATATTGGTTCATCCCACAGATATTCAACGAGCTGCATTACCTACGCAGATATACTGAGTCCTGTGTTAGATACGATGGGGGAACAGAACAGGGCTTATCCCTTCTCTCAAGGGTTTATGGTATGTGGGATTAAAGAATAATATACTATAAACCGCACAGCTGGGTGAGGCCTGGCTGCTAGTGAGAGCCAACCTGAGTTAGAGACTAACTGATCTGCTTCCAGGGCTGGACAACGGCCCAGAGGCATCCAAACCACAGAAGAGGCTGTGGTCCCCCGTACAGGCCTGAGTGCACACTCCCACTTAGCACAAAGCACCCCGGAGCATGCACATTACATTTACTTAGAAAATTCCAGGCAGGGCAGCCCTGGTGGCGCAGTGGTTTAGTGCTGCCTGCAGCCCGGGGTGTGGTCCTGGGGAACTGGGATCGAGTCCCACGTCGGGCTCCCTGCGTGGAGCCTGCTTCTCCCTCTGCCTGTGTCTCTGCCTCTCTCTCGCTCTCTCTGAATGAATAAATAAATAAATCTTTAAAAAAAAAAAAAGAAAAAAAAGAAAATTCCAGGCAATGAATGTGCTTCTCAGAAAGAAATCACACATCCTGACGATGCTGGCTCATTGGGCCGCGGCGCTAGGAGTTAGCCTCCGCAGTCCTTGAGTCTGGAGTTTGCCAGGACCCCCGGCCCTTGGGGAAGAAGTGGCCTCCCCGTCCACTCCGAACATGCTTTCATTTGTTGCAATCTCAGGAGCCTGGTCCCTGAGGATTCCCCAGCCCGTCTTCTCTCTGCCTGGTTCCTGCCCGAAGTATTAGCTACCCCCTGATGCAGATCCTTGAGCCGTGTGACACTCAGTTGCTGGTTTCCACGTGGTGTCTTGGACATAGCTGGGTTAGCAGCAGTTTGAAGTCCCTTGGGTGCCATCACTTGGGCCCTGCCCCATCAGATTGGTGGAAAAATATGGCACCAGAAGGCTTGGAGTGCAGCCAGGTGTAACCGGTAGATGGGCCATCTATCAGCTGCCCATCAGGCATTCACAGGGCGGAGAGCCAATCCCAAGGCCCTGGGAGTGCAAAGTCTCCCAGAACGGCCCCGTAACACCTGGCTAATTCTTTGGATGAGGAGTTTCTACTTGACTCCTCCTCTGCCTCCTTCACTGCCTCCTCTTCCTCATGTCCCTGACATGTTTCCTACACATCCGGGCACAGCAGATGCATTTCTGGCTTGTCCTCTGCTCTCCCAGGCTGACAATTCCCCATCTTATTGACCCCCATGCCACTCCCACACCTGCAGACCAGCTAAGCTATTTATTCTGATGTTTTCTTCTAGTTTAATGATTTTTATTAATTTGAGAGAGAGCGAACACGCAAGTGAAGGGGGAGGGGCAGAAGGAGAGGGAAAGAGAGAATCTCAAGCAGACTCCCCACTGAAATCAAGAGTCAGATGCTTAACTGACTGAGCCATCTGTTTTAAATAGGCTCCTCTTGGGGGATCCCTGGGTGGCTCAGCGGTTGGGCGTCTGCCTTCAGTCCAGGACCTGACCCTGGAGTCTCGGGATCGAGTCCTCCATCGGGCTCCCTGCATGGAGCCTGTTTCTCCCTCTGCCTGTATCTCTGCTTCTCTCTGTGTGTCTCTCATGAATAAATAAATTTTTAAAATCTTAAAATAAATAAATAAATAAATAAATAAATAAATAAATAAATAAATAGGCTCCTCTTGAGAATACAAGTGAAATAAGCCGGACAGAGGACAAATACTGAGTGACTCCACTTATATGAGCTCCTCGGACTAGCCAAGCGCTTAGAGACAAGAGGTAGAATGATGGTAGGGGGCCGAGGGAAGGGGGTGGGGAGCCGCTGTTCAACGGGAGCAGAGTTTCAGTTGGGAAGATGAAGACATTCCAGAGATGGACAGTGTGATGGTCGCAAAATAATGTGAATATACTTAATGCCACTGGGCTGTACGCTTAAAATTGGTAGGATGGATGGAGCAGCTGCGTGGTGCAGTTGGCTAAGCATCCAGCTCTTGATCTCGGCTCAGGTCATGATCTCAGCGTCATGAGCCTCGCCTCGCCTTGGGCTCTGTGTTCTGGGCAGAGTCTGCTTGAGACTCTCTGTCCTTCTCTCTCTGCCTCTCCCCACCCCCACCTTGTGCTGTCTCTCTCTCTCTCTCTCTCTCCAATAAATAAGGTCAATCTTTTAAAAAAAAATGGTAGAGCAGTCCATTTTGTTTGTATATTTTACCAAATTTAAGAAAAAAGCTCTATTTTATCAACTACTAGTTGATAAACATAACATTTTTATGTGATACTTAGAAGAGTTTTTACTAGAAGGGGATTGAGACCTTAATTTTATTTAATTTATTTATTTATTTTGGATTGAGATCTTTTTTTGTTTTGTTTTAAAGATTTATCCATTTATTCATGATAGACATAGAGAGAGAGAGAGAGAGAGAGAGAGAGGCAGAGACACAGGCAGAGGGAGAAGCAGGCTCCATGCTGGGAGCCCAATGTGGGACCCGATCCCGGGACCCCAGGCCTACGCCCCGGGGCCGAAGGCAGGCGCCAAACCACCGAGCCACCCAGGGATCCCCACTGGATTGAGATCTTTAAAAGAAGGCTCCCTCTTCACCTGCACCCCAGTGTTTACAGCAGCAACATCCGCGATGGCCAAACTATGGAAAGAGGCCAGGTGTCCATCGATGGATGAATGGATAAAGAAGATGAAATATTACTCAGCCATCAAAAAAAATGAAGTCTTAAAAAAAATGAAGTCTTGCCATTAGCAATGACGCGGATGGAACTAGAGGGTATTATGCTAAAGAAAATAAGTCAATCAGAGAAAGACAATTATCATGATTTCTCTCATATGTGGAACTTAAGAAACAAAACAGGATCATAGGGGAAGGGAGGGAAAAATAAAACAAGATGAAATCAGAGAAGGAGACAAACCATAGGGACTCTTAACCATAGGAAACAAACCGAGGGTCGTGGGAGGGGCGGGGGGGAGGAGGGGTCACTGGGTGCTGCGTGTTAGTGAGGGTGCGTGATACGGCGAGCACCGGGTGTGATTTGCAATCGGTGAATCACTGAATTAATAATACAATGTTAATTAATCGAATTTACATAAAATTAAATTTAAAACAACTCCTCCTTTCACCTACACGAATCTAGTTCAACAAAAAGGCTTACGTTTCTATTTCTCACCGAGGGTTTGACACGCTAGTTACTGTTTTCCTAGCATACATTGTCTTTTTTTTCATTTTTAAAAAACAGTTTAAATTCACGCCTATTGAATCTTTGGAAGTGTCTGTCCTCGTACCATCCGGGACCATCGTGGATGACGGTGAACCCGCAGCAGCGCGCTCGCCCACGCCTTGCGACAGCCTGTCCTTCGGGGCTGCCTGGGGGACAAGGGAGCCAGCTGAGTAGGCCGTGCGGCCCGCGGTCCCCTCGCTCACCTGCCGTGGACGGGCCGCGTCACCTGGAAGGTGGCTGAGCTCTCCGAGCCCTGGTCTTAGCTCTGCGGTGGGGGTGCCGAGGGTATCCGCCTCCCTGGTCGGTGCCGAGACTCCCGGGGCCACGCGTCGGCTCTCCTGCCTCGACTCCCGTCGCTGTAAGTGGGCAGAGGAAGGAGCAGTCCGTGGTCACCTTCGGCAGGTGACCCCCCTCCACGGCCTGGCCTGCCCGGCGTAGGTCCCCCTGTGCTCCCTCGTTCCCCGGGAACGGCTCCAGCGCAGCATTTGTACAGGTAGCTGTCGGGGTGAGTCACCTGCTCTGGGGAATGGGCAGCGGGCGGCAGGTGTCTGTACGGTGACAACACACACTCAACAGGTGACGCATCTTGAGCACGAGGGGCCTGGAGGAGGCTTCGGCTTCCGGTCCCTCGGGGGGCTCAGTGCAAGGACCCGAGGGCCCCCCCAACGAGCCCCAAGCTGCCGACCCAAGGCCAGCGGTGCTCATCCCGCCTCCCGTCCGGGCGGCACGTCGCGGGCAGCCAGGCCCCGTGGGAATCGGGTCTTGCCATTTAGGGAGTGGCTTCCCGCCTGCCACCCGCTCGGGGCCTCTCGTGACAGTCCGAGGCCATCAAAGCAAGTGCCATCACAGCGGCTTCCTAAAGTAGGAACGGGAAAGCAGCAGCGGGGTGCAGCACGCGGGCTCGGGGGGCCAGCACCCCCCGCCGGCTGTCGGGGCGCGGAGCCCAGGAGACGCAGGAAGCCGAGCGCCCATGGCCCGGCCCGGGGGAGGCGCGGGCCGCTGGGGCCCACGGGACACCCAGCTGCAGCCAGGGGGACGCCGCGCTCAGACACAGAAGGCGGCGACAGCTGCTAACCGTGCGGAGCTGCCCGACGCCTCGGAGCCGCCCGCCCGAACCGGGGTAAAATGCTAAATGCGGTGCCGTGTATATTACTGCGTATATTACTGTATTACTAGCGAGCATTTAAGGATGATATATATTGGGGTGCCCGGGGGGGTCCGGGGTTGTGCATCCACCCTCGGCTCCGGGCGGGATCTCGGGGTCCCCGGATCGAGTCCCGACTCAGGCTTCTGTGCTCTTACAAAAATATTACTATATAATCCAACATAGGTCCTACCACACACGTGTGACCAAGCAGCCGGACTGTCCTGGTAAATCCTCCTCTGCTGCGAACCCTCCGCGGCGCCTCTCACGCAAGCACCCGTGGAGGTGCGGGCCCCGCCTCCAACTGCGGCCTGGCTGGCCCCTTGCTCTTCCTCCCGACCCTCGCAGGCCACGCGTGCTGTCCCCTCAGGATTCCTCAGGGTGCCTCCCTCACTGTCTTCAGGTCTTCATTCTATTTGACGCCTTAGGGAGGTCGCCCTGGCCATTCCCCCCAAACCTCTCTGCACGACGATTTGTGACGTGCGGTGCACTGGCGTGTTCCTCCTTGACGCTGGGGTGGACGCTGGCTCGGATGGGCAGGCCCTCGTCCACCGCCTGACCGTCGCCCCTAGTCGGTAAATGTCTGCTGAATGCGTCGGCAATTCTCGATTTTCTGTGACCCCGGGACTCAGAAGCACCTAACGGGGATTACCGTCGAGCGGAAGGGAGCACGGTTGCCCTCCTTCCGTCTGGGCTCCTGGCTGATGGTGGCTGAGGCCCTTTTGGACGTCTCCCTGAAGTGGGGAGCCGCAGCCTGAGGCAGGCCACGTGGCAAACCAGTGACTCAGCATCCGGTGCTCCCAGCTGTGTCCCGGCGACAGGGCCTTGCCTGAGGCCGAGACCTGGCCCGAGAGGACGGTGGGCCAGGGCAGCCCCAGGAGGGGGCGGGAGGCGGGGGGCGGGGGGACGGCGGGGCACCGCGCGCTGCCCCTCGGTGGGCGGGTCCCCGGGCCCCTGGGTACCACCCCTGTCCCCCCTGGGGTGTGATGTGAGCAGCCTCTGGGCTGAGTGAGGTGCAAACAAAAGGCTCCGGTCGCCTTTGTCCTCTACCCGCCCCTTGTCCTCTGTTTACATCCTTCCTTCCCGTAAATGAGTCGGGCACTGGCCCCGCTGGCAGGGAGCCAGACACACCTGTAGGACAGGTTGGGCAGAGCTCGGGGGTGGGGAGGCGGCCGCAGCGCTGGCAGGTGACTCAGGCCCTTGGGGAGCAGCTCTGGGCCAGGGATTCTCGGGCAGCTGAGAGGATGCGAGGCCCGGGGGGCTCCCTGGCCCAGGGCGCTCCAGGTCACAGCTGTTCCAGGGGGCGCCTCCTCGAGGGAAGCCCAGGTGGAGGGAGAGGGAGAGTAGGGCAGCCAATAGGATCCGCGCTTGGGCCGCCTGACACCTGCTGGAGACCCCACGGTGCCCGGCGAGGGGCCTTGCGACCAGGGGATGCTCTGGGCGGCTCGGGTGGGAGCCAGGAGGGTGACCCTGGAGTCACAGCTGTGGAGGGAGCGACAGGACGCAGGCGGGGCAGGGGGTGGGAGCGGCCCACCTGGCGGAGACTTAGCAGGTGGAGCCTCAGGCCCAGGGGAGAAGGGCGGCCTGTGCCCTGCAGGTGGGCATGGGGCCGGGCCGGGGCCTTGTGGCTGGGGGCAGCGCCGTCCTCCGTGGGACGAGGAGCGCTCAGCCCACCAGGTCACGAGCCCGTGTCTCCCCGTCTCTTCCACTCTGGGCGGTGACGCCTAGACGCTGTCACCGAGTGCGCCCCACGCTTTGGCACCGGGAGCACAGCCGTCCCATCCCGAGCTCGCAGCCCCTGGCGAACCCCCGACCCCCGGGCAGCTGCCCTCCGCCCCCAGCACCCGCGTCCCTCTTCTCCAGCTCCTGGTCCCAGCCTCCAGTCTTCTCCCCGCCGCCCTCGCGGGGACAGCCAGGAGGTCGCTCAGGACCCTTGGGTGGCCTCCCCCACCATGCGGCGCCCACACGGTGACTCCCCAGAGGGCTGGGGCTGTCTCCCTGCGGGGACCCGTGGCCGCTTCTCAGGATGGGGCCCGGCCTGCTGTCCGCAGGCCGCCCCCGCCCCTCAGTGGCCCGGACGCAATGGCTTGGGGTTCCTCGCACCTGCCCGCGTCACGCGCCGTGTGTGTTGGGGGCGCACCTGGGGTGAGCTCCTCTGCTTTCCTCTCGGCGGCACCTGCACAAGGCTCTGGGGACCCCGGGCCCGAGCTCCCCTGACAACCCCCAGTGAAGGTACGACCGCCCGGGGTGTGGCGGTGCTCCTATCCTGGCCCCGAGCCTCACCCCCGCCCACAGCCCCCAGCCTGGCCCCTGCAGCCCACGGCCACGGCCCACCGCCCATGCTCCCACCCCGACGGCCACCCCACCCAGAGCAGCTGCAGGTCACCCATGGGGGCCACTGGGGTCCCGAGGGGCAGACAAGGGCCTGGCCGAGGAGCCACAGCAGGTGGTACCTCTGCCCTCGAGCAGGGGGGTCTGGGTGAGCAGGTCCCCGGCCGAGCGCCTCTGTCCCCATGGGACCCCGCAGCTCTCCTTGCTGCCGCCTGAGTCTTCCAGAGCCTGGACTCTGCCTGTCTCCAGCCACGATTGCTCCGTCCGACCGTCTGTCACGAGGTCCCTCCTGTCCCCTAGGACATGTGTCCCAGGGCGCCCGGGGGGCTCAGCGGCGAAGCGTCTGCCTGCGGCTCAGGGCGTCGCCCCAGGGTCCCAGGATGGAGTCCCGCGGCGGCTCCCTGCTCGGCAGGGCCAGCCTCTCCCTCTGCCTGCGTCTCTGCCTCTCTGTGTTTCTCATGAATAAATAAATAAAATTAAAAAAAAAAAAAAGGAAAAGAGGTTTCACAAATTACAAGCCCCTTTTTGTTGCTGTCCTATCAGCAGATACAGTCCTACCCCGGGGTCGCCCTAGAACCTCTGAGCACAGGCCGGCTCCTCTGGTGCAACACCAGCTGCGCCACAGGTCCCGACGCCCCGGCCTCGAGCACCATCCCCAGGGATGAGCCGGCGGCCGGGCTCGGGCGAGAGCAGCCTGGGCTGCAGACGGCGGCATCACTGGCTGGAGCCGGGTTTCTAGGACCTCTGGTTTCTGGGCCGGGATGGCGAGAACGTGGATGATCAGAGGAGCGTTAGGGTTCCCCTGTGGTGCTCAGCTGATGGGGCCTCGGGGGAGGCCGGGCTTAGCCCTCTTAAGCTCCCTGGACTGAGCCCCATCTTGGGGACACTCGAGGGGCTCACGCTTCAAGGCTGGGGACAGACTCTGGACTTGGCCCAACCTTTGTTCATTCGATGCAAAAATGGGGTGGATGATGCCTTCTTATCTACTGATGTTCAACAGACGTTTAGGAAAACACAGGGGAGCTGAGGCACAGGAGATGCTTCATAAATTCTGAATTTACCCCAGGACAGAGGAAGGTTGGTTTATTATTATTCACAACCGTGGAGCCTCTCCGCAGAGCTGCCCCGGGGCCACATTTACTCTTTAGTTTAACTACTCAGTTTATCTATTCCTGCATTATTTTCCATTCATTTCATAAACAGGGGCCCACCTGCGGATGCTCCCTGCTGCAGCCCTGCAGCCCTGGTGAGGCATCGGAGGCAGCAGGACGCAGGGCCTGGCTTGGTGGGGCGCCCACCCTGGGGGGCAGAACCGGGGGAGGGGGACGTGGAGACCTGCTGGAAGCATTCACACTGGCTCAAATGGTCCCCAAGTCCTCCTAAAAGAGATGGAAGCTGTTGAGTGGATCACGCCGTGTGCACACCGTGGACTCTTGCACGCTTGTTAGAGACGGGTGTGGGGCTTCACGTGGTCACGGGGAGAGACACCCAGGATGAGAAGCAGGTAACAGCTGGGCATCCAGGATGTCGTGCCATTTATGTAAGATTTCCAGTGTGCTTTGCTGTGTTAGGATTGCCTGGGGCGCCCGGGGGGGCTCCGTCAGCCTAAGCGCTGCCTTCAGCTCAGGTCGTGACCCCGGGGTCCTGGGATGGAGCCCTCCATCCTGCTCCCTGCTCAGCGGGGCGCCTGCTTCTCCCTCCCCCTGCCCCTCCTCCTACTCATGCTCTGTCTCTCTCAAATAAATAAATAAAATCCTAAAAAAAAAAAAAAAAAAAAAAAGAATTGCCTGGTGGGTCTCTGCAAACCAGAGACCATGCCTCCCATCAATACAGTCCTGTCCTGATATAGCCCCTTAGCAGGGCTTGCTGCTGGTGGAGAATCATTCCTAACTGAGCGCAGATTCCCGAGTGGTGTGTCATGGTCTTCAGATGTTTCCATTACAAAAAAAGTTGAGAATAACTGTCTGTATATACGCACAGAGAAATGTCTGGATGTGCACTCTCCCGTAGGTTATCAGTTTTACCTCTAAGGGTGAGATGTTTAGTTGAGTTTTACTTTTCGGTGCCGTTCGAATCAATATAATAACCATGGACAACTTTAAAAGTTTTCAATTAGCAAAAATCGCGCCTCAGATAAACCTCATTGGCTGAGACTGCCACTGTGCAAAGCTTCATGCACTACTTAAAAAGAACAGCTCTATTTTATATAGACATCATAAAATCCACCATTTAATTTTTTTAAGATTTTATTTATTTTAGAGAGAGAGAGAGAGCATTAGCAGGGTAGGGGTAGTGCATAAGAGGGGTGAGGGAGGGGGATAAGCAAACCCCTTATGGAGCACGGAGCCCCCGCAGGACTCCATCCCAGGGTCCTGAGATCGTGACCCAGGCCAAAATCAAGAGTCAGAAGCTTAACTGGCCGAGCCACCCTTGGGCCCCCAAATTCACCATGCAAAGTATACAATGTGGGGATCCCTGGGTGGCTCAGCGGTTGAGGGGCTGCCTTCCACCCAGGGCGTGATCCCGGGGTCCTGGGATCGAGTCCTGCGTTGGGCTCCCTGCGTGGAGCCTGCTTCTCTCTCTGCCTGTGTCTCTGCCTCTGTGTCTCTCATGAATAAATAAAATCTTAAAAAAATAAAAATAAATAATAAAGTATAGCATGCAGTGGCTTTTAGTATATCCAGACTTGTGTGACCATCAGCACCATCTTGTTTCAGAATATTTTCATCACCCCAAAAAGAAACCTGGTACCTGTTACGGGGGTATGGCCCCTCCCCCTAGCCCCTGGCAACCATGAATCTTCTCTCTCTTTCTTTCTTTCCTTTCTTTTTTTTTTTAATTAATTTATTTATTTGAGAGGGCAAAGGGCAGAGGGAGGAGCAAGAGAATCTTAAGCAGACTCCGTGCTGAGTGTGGAGCCCAACATGGGGCTCGATCTCAGGATCCTGAGCCCAAACCAATAGTCGGTTGCCTAACTGATTGAGCCACCTGCTGCCCCTACTTTCCGCTTCTACGGATTTGTCTATTTTGGAATTTTCATATAAATGAGATTATACAATTCATGGTCTTTGTGACTGGTTTCTTTCATTTGGCATTGGCCCCTGAACAACACAGGCTTGGACTGGCGGGGTCCACCTGTAGGTGTGTTTTCTACAGTCCAGTGCTGTAATTGTACTTCCTGTTCCTTATAATTTTCTCGGTAACACTTCTTTTTTCTAGTTTATTGTAAAAATGCAGTGTAAATACATACAGCATAAAAAGAAGTGTTCGTTAACCGTGTGTGTTATCACAAGGTCTTCTAGTCCACAATAGGCCGTGAGTAGTTAAGTTGTGGGGGAGTCACAAGTTATGCAGATTTCTGACTGTATGAGGGGCCAGTCTCCAACCCTCATGATGTTCAAGGGTCAGCCAACGGCATTTCATTCCTTTTTATTACTGAATTACATCTCGACTACGCGTTACTATTACAGATAGTTTACCAAAGACCTGGTAGGCCTTGAGTTTGGCGTAGAAATGAGAAGATATCTGAATTGTTAGCGTAGCTCATTTCTCAAAAATGTTTCTGTTGAGCATCTCTCCTTCGGAGCGCTGGAGATCCACCTGCGAACGTGAGCACAAAGCTCTGTGCCCTCAGGTACCTTGTATTCGAGTCGACAAGGGACACGTGATAACCAAGTAAAGAAAGACCTGGGTAACTTAGGTGATAGTAAGTGCTCTGAAGGCAGGACGGCAGGATGCGTGCTAGAGAGGCAGGGCAGGGTTGGGAAGAGGGTCTGGTTTTGATAGGGCGTTGGGTGAAGGCCTCTCTGAATGGGTCAGACAAAGCTAAGAGCTGTCTGGAGACAGGTGAGCCATGGGACGAGGGAATAGGAGGTGGGCCCTGAGACCGGGCAAGCTGGGTGTTTTAAGAAGCAGCAAAGCTGTGCGCTAAGCCCCGGGACCCCACGGCATGCCACAGGAGATGAAAAGGCAGGCCTGGAGAGCCAGAAGGCGCAGGGGCTCGAGGGCCACAGCAAGGAGCTGGGTGGCGCTCCAACCGAGACGGGCCGCCGTAGCTTTCCCCTGGGCAGTGACCCAGCCCGATCGCTGCTTGTAAAAGCTCACTCCGGGGACCACGTGGAGAGCACGCGGGGTGGGAGCAGGCACGGAGGAGGGACAGTAGTCAGAGGCCACGGCAGAGGTCCTGGGCGGAGGCGGCAGTACATGGACTGGACTCGGGATGGTGGGAAATGGGCAGATTAGGATCATATTTCGGTGGTAGAACAGAAAGGGCTTCTTGGTGGACTGGTGCACACAGAAGACGTAGAGCCACCAACACGAGCATCACGGGGATGCTTAGGGGAGTAGCAGCGGGGCCAGGCCCGGATGACAAGCGGTCACCATTACTGCTGCTATGATCTGGAACTGTTTCCCAGGCCTCGTGGGGTCAAGACAGGGAAAGGCTAAGCCTGGCACAGAGGCTCGACTAGGTGTGCAAGGCAAGTATGGGCAAGCCCCGAGTGGCTTGATGAGGCCCCAAACAGTGAGTCCTGGGAAAAGGAAATGAAGCTGCCCCAAGATTCTGGTATCTATGACAACTGAGGCCGCCACATGCCCTGACGGTTCTCCCAAGGACCTCAGACAAGGCCCTGCTATGTTCCTCAAGCGCCCAAGCTTCGTGGGGGATGGGGCGAGGCCCTTCCCGCCCAGTCCTTGGCCTCCTTTGTAACCATAGATACACTGGTGTAACCTGAGCTGGTCTCACTGGTGTGTGGGCGGGTGTGGTCTGTGGGCCTGGGGCCAGAGAGCGAAGCTGAGCGTCAGACCTGTTGGCCAGCTGAGCTGGGTGCCAGCACTCTGCAAACAGACTCGAGTCACGAACCCAACAAACCACTGAGCTGGGTTGTCATCCCAGCACTGAGGGCAAATTGGCTGCAGAGGGTGGGGCTGGTCACACCGCGCTGACCAAAGTGTCCTTGCTATGCTCTGGGCAGGGTTATCCTAGGCAACGGGCTCGCCATGGGGGCAGACTAACAAGAGAGTAGGGGTGGCCTGGGGGATCCTGTGATCCTCACTGGAAACATATCCCGGGGGAATGAAGGTAGGTGGGGAGCCAGTAAAACTGCCTTTTCTGGTTTCAGGAATGGAAAGGAAGAGTGGAGCCCTCGTGTCCGTCTGCCAGCAGGCTTGGTTGGGAGACCCAGGTGCATGTGGCCACAACTAGGGGACGGATTCATATTAACTCAACAAGCACTTGTAGAGCCCTTACTTACATATAAGACAGAGCTGAAGGGAGCACGGGTTCTGTCCTTGTGGAGCTTAGAATCTAGGGAAGGTGAGCCAGGATTATACATTCCTTAACTTCCTGTGCCTCCCTCTCTCCCTCCCTACCTACCTCTCAATTTCTCTCTCTCCTCCCCCTTCCTCTCCCCTTATCCAACTCTCCATTTAGCCTTCCTTCCATCCATCCATCCATCCATCCATCCATCCACTCATCAGAGCCCTTACCGCATTGTTTCATCATTGTTGGTTGATCAGCCTGTCTCCTTCACCCAAAGTCTTCACCCAGAGATTGTGTCTTGGGCACGACTGTGTACTCAGCACTTAGCACAAAACCTGGCACTTCGAAGGTGCTCAGTAAAAGTTTGTTGATTAAATAAATAAATGCATGATTGGCCATGACACGACACAGTGTGAGGTAAGTGCCGCAGGAGAGGTCTTGTGTCTTCATCGCTCACTATTAAATCTCAGGGTTGGGAGTGTAGTGGTTGCTCAATAGACATTAATTTTAAAAACGAACAAGTGAATGCATGGATGCATGGAGCTACAGAGTCGAAAGGAGGGAACAGTGAGGTCCTCCTGGAGAAAGGGGCACAAGGCCAGAGGAGGAAGCTCTGGTATCTGAGAGGGCTTTCTGATGAGGATCCTCTGAAGGACCCTGTGAAGGTCTTTGAGGTAGTGAGAACCCCTTGAGGTGCAAAATCACATTTAGAAAAATCTGGCCCTGGTCTTCGGGACCCCTTGCAGAGCTGATCCTTCTTGCGGTGGCTTGTGGAATCGTTCTTGCCTTGGTTTCACTGGGAAAAAATGTTCAAGTGCTCGAGGTGAGGAAGCCATGCTCTAGCGCTCTGCTCTGGGTGACCAGAGGACGAATCAAGGACCAACGGGCACTGGTCCCTTGGTGGCAGATGTTGTCTTAGAAGATTTCCAACCAAAGGACAGGCAATTTCCTTCTGAAAAGGGGACACAGATGTGTGTCAGCCAAGGCCAGAGGCCAGCGGGCAAAGGCTCACAACCCGATGCGCTCGCTAACAGGCTCATGACTCCCCACCACCCTGGACTGGCTCCTCTGCGTACTGACCACAGACAGTGGACACAGCAGGGCCACGAAGGAGCAGATGGACCTTCTGGAGAAGGTCCTTGTGGACCGGGTCTGCGGTGGAGAAACCCACCGTCCGGTTTCCCTGTCTGTGTGGTCATCTCTGCCCTCCTGTGCACCCATCCCCTCTCTGCGAGGGCCTTGACCTCACCTCCCATCCTCTCCACACACCCCCACGAAACCCTCCTTCCCTTCTGGCTTCGGTGAAACTTGGTTCCTCTCTGTGGTCACTTCTCCCCCCTGCAGCCAGGTCACACTGGGGGTGGTCAGCGTCTCGTGCCCTCAGGGGCTGGAGGGGAGGTCAACACGGTCTTCCCTCTCGGCTCAGTAGCTGGCACCTCCATTGTTGCTGTGGCCCCAAATCAACTTATCCTTGATGCTTCTGGACCCTTCGTACTTCAAATTTAATTTTTCCAACAATTCCATCAAACTTTAGAAGTATATTTATTCAGTTCTCCCTATCTTCACCCCTCAGAGCCTAGGTAGGTTGTCCCCCACCGGGGGCTACTTACTACATTAGCCCCTCAACCTCAATCTCCCTGTTTCCATCCATGACCTCCTGTAAATATTTTCCACAGATTAGCCAAAATGGTTTTTGGAAACTCTTTTGAAGGAAAACCATTTCCGACTCAGAATTCTTCACCTAGCTAAACCCTTGACCAAGAGTGAGAGGGGAATGTACATTTTCAGCTATTAATAATGTCAGAGAAGTTACCTTCCACATAATCTCGCTCAGAAAGCTACTGGAAGGTGTGCTCCACCAAGATGAGAGTGAAACCTTTTTGATTCTTGATCATTTGGGTGCGTTCTCTCCGTCTCCCTCTTGCCATTTATATAAGCTTGTAGGACTTTCTTTATTCCTGGAGTTCTGAAGATTAACTGTGACGTGCCTTTGCATGTATGTCTTTTCAAACATTGTCCCAGGTACTTGCTGCCCTTTGAAGTTGGAAATTGAAGGATATTTTGGTTTAGTTTGGGGACATTTTCTTGGACTATTTTTTTTTAATTTATTTTTTATTGGTGTTTGATTTGCCAACATATAGAATAACACCCAGCGCTCATCCCATCAAGTTTCTTGGACTATTTCAGTGATGATTTTCTTACTCCTGCTTTCTCTCTTCTCTCTTCCAAGAACCCCTATTTTTCAGAAGTATAACTCTTCGGAGCTCGTTCTCTCATTTTCTCATCTTTTCACTCTTATTTTGTATCTCATTGCCTTGTAGGCCCATCTTCTGGAAGACTTCCTCAATTTTATCTTCCAACTGTTTTCTAACTATCGTTTTCATAGCGTCCTCTTCTTGCATATTTGTGTTCTCTTCTTGCACATTGTGTTCAAGGGCACATTTGCACATGGCTAAATAGCACATGACTCCAAAACATAGATTTGGTTCAACAATAAACCTCTATTGTCTCACAATTTCTTTGGGTCAGAAATTCAGGGGGGGCTTGCTGGGTGGGCTCTGGGTCAGAGTCTCCCAAAAGCCTTTGCTCCAAATGTTGGCTGGAGACTTGCAGGGACCAGAGGGTCCATTTACTCACGTTCTATTCTTCTTTTTTTTTTTTTTTTTAAGATTTTATTTATTTATTCATTAGAGGCACAGAGAGAGAGAGAGGTTTTAGAGACACAGGCAGAGGGAGAAGCAGGCTACCTGCGGGGAGCCCGATGAGGGACTCGATCCCGGGTCTCCAGGATCAAGCCCTGGGTCAAAGGCAGGCGCTAAACCGCTGAGCCACCCGGGGATCCCTACTCATATTCTATTCTTGTAGATTGAGTTGTCCCTGGCCTTTCCCTCCACTGTCTTAGGATTCAGGATGTCACCGGGACATGGCACCAATGGCCACAGCTGAAACGATCTGAACAACAAAGTAAGGGTAGCGCTGCGCTATAACCACGCACATCAAGTCAACATCCATGCACACACACCGTATAAATGCTTGTCCTGTTGGATGGCTCTCCATACTCAGCTTTTGCCTTGCTAACTGCATTTTTTAAAATCTTGAAACACAGACAAATCTCATTTGAGGAGCATTTCCCAAAATCTCCGACCAGGAGTCCTCAAAAATGTGAAGGTCACTGAAAACGAGGAAAGCCCGGGTGACTGTAAAGGCCAAGGAGAGTCTGAGGACATACGACAACTAAATTGAATGCGGTATCTTGGATGGGATCTTGGAACCGAAAAAGGACATCGGGTCAAAGCTAAGGAAACCTGACTGCAGCAGTCCCCCTTGGCCTGTGGTCTCAGTTTCCCGAGGTCAATCCCACTCAGGAAGCAGATGGCCCTCCTTCCGGAGAGTGGCCAGGAGGTCAACAGCGGCCTCACGCTGCGTCACCGCGCCCGCGTCACCCCCGCACTTCGGCTCATCACGTAGGCATTTTATCATCTCACATCATCACAGGAGCAGTGACCGCGGTCCAGTAAGAGACCACGAGGGAGAGAGAGAGAGGCCACATCCACATAACTCAGACGACTGCGCTTTGTTACAATTGTTCTATTTTATTATTAGTTATTATTGTTAATCTCTTAGTGTGCCTCATTTATCGCAGGTAGAGAGGTATAGGAAAAACCATAGATACACACGTTCAGTACGAGGGGCGGTTTCAGGCAACCCCGGGAGGTTGGGAACATACCCTCCTCCGTGGATACGGGGCGATCGCCGCGCGGTGTGGAATTCAGCTAACAATCTCGCATCAGTATTGGTTCCTTAATTGTGACCAGTGCCCTGTGCGAAAGTGAGAGGTTAATAACGAAGGATGCTGGATATGGGGAACTTTTGGTGTTTTCTCAAATTTTCTAGAAATTTAAAATTATTCTAAAATAGAAAGTTTATTCCAAAAAGAGAAATATAGGGGCGCCTGGGTGGCTCAGTCGGCTAAATGTCTGCCTCTGGCTCGGGTCATGATCTCGGGGGTCCTGGGATGGGGCCACACGTTGGGCTTCCTGCTCAGAGGGGAGTCTGCTTCTTTATCTCCTTATGCCCCTCCCCAGCCACTCCCCTGCTGCTCGTGATTTCTCTTGGTCAAATAAGTAAATAAAATAAAAAAACGTTAATGAAACAATTAAAAAACAAAAAACTGAAACAAAACAAAAAGAGAAGTGTAAACCAGGTATGTCACTTGCCTTTTTAATCCCCAGTGACTTTCTATCACACATGAAATAAAATCTAAATCCCTTATCCTGGCCCTTGGAGACTAACAGATTGGCAGCATCTCCAGTCTTTCCCACCACTCTCCCCGAGCCAGTCTGCCCCGGCTTCTTGGGGCTCCTCGAGCAGCTCATGCTGGGTCCCAGCCCCGAGGGCTTTTGCATTGACCATTTCCTCTGACTTCGGGGTCTCTGCTCCCAGTTGAAAGGTCACCGGCTCAGGGCTCCCTGAGCACCAGGCCCTTGGAGGCAGCTCAGTCGCTGCAGAGCCCTAATCGCCATCTGATGTTTCTCGTTTCATCGTTCTCCAGTGGCCCAGCTCCCTCGGTGGGGATGTAAACCCTGAGAGAGTGAGCCCTGTCTATCTCGTGTCCTGCTTTCATGCCCAGAACCTAGAACATATGGCCTATAAAAGGTACTCAATATTCATTCCAGAAGGGTGGTACCGGGCACCTGGCTGGCTCAGTCCGGAGAGCTCATGACTCTTGATCTCGGGATCTTAAGTTCAAGCCCCACGTTGGGTAGACAGGTTACGTAAAGATAAAATCTTTAGAAATAATAAGTAGAGGCAGGATCTTCGGAAGATATTTCAGGTTCAAATATTCTGTTCTCAGGTTCTGCAACCCAGTTTCGGGGAGCAAAATGTGACCACTAAATACCATTCGTTTGGACCCACCAGTCACGTCCCTGTTACTTCCTCCTGCCCTGTCCCGTCAGCTATCTTGTCATGTCACCCTGATCAGTGGTTTTCAGACTATGCTTTACGAAGTCCTAGTAGTTTCAGCTTTTGCCGTTAGGGGTAGGCTCTGGGGAGGATGCTGGCAACCCTAACCCCCGGCTCTATGTCTTTGTATATTAGACTTTGCTGCAAGCTCTCGTCTGGAAAAAAAAGTCTAAAAAAAAAAAAAAAGAGAGAAGAAGTCTAGGACTCAAGCAAGTGTGGAAAAGCCCTAAACGGGACCATTTTGATGCCAAGCTATAAGTCTGGAGGCTCAGTAAGTACCGGACAGGATGCCAACGTCATCAGGGGCCAGGGAAATGCAAATCAAACCCACAGTGAGACACCCCCAGGGTGGCTGTAATGAAACAGAAGGATGAGTTTTTTGTTTTTTTTTTTTTTAAGATTTTATTTATTTATCCATGAGAGACACAGAGAGAGAGGCAGCAACCCAGGCAGAGGGAGAAGCAGGCTCCATGCAGGGAGCCCGATGTGGGACTCGATCCCAGGTCTCCAGGATCACAACCCGGGCTGAAGGCAGGTGCTAAACCGCTGAGCTACTCAGGCCGCCCAAGAAAGCTGTTTAGAAATAGAACAGTTGAGCCCCTTGGGGGGCTCAGTGGTGAAGTGTCTGCCCTCGGCTCAGGGCGTGACCCTGGGGTCCTGGGATCGAGTCCCGTGTCGGGCTCCCTGCAGGGAGCCTGCTTCTCCCTCTGGTCCCACCCCCCCAGCCCCCCGTGTCTCTCATGGATAAATAAATTCTTAAAAAAAAAGAAATAGAGCAGTCAAGGCCATGCTACGTGGAGTGTTACTCTGGGGCTCGATTCCTCCTCCTTTTGCCCTCTAAAGCAGGCCTAGAACAATCAGCAGAAGAAGGTTGTCCTGGTTGAACAGTGTTAAGTCCCAAGGCTGGGGGGTGGGGGGCTCTGTGCCCACCTGCTCTCTTGGGGGTATCAGAACAGTGCTTGGCAGAGAACGTTTGTTGGATGAGTGGATGTTGAACTGCTCCTTGATGGATACAGAGACGAGGCCTCAGGGAAGAGCTTGCTGTGTGGACTGGGCGGTGAAGTCCCTAGAAGCTCCAGGTCCAGGACAGCTGGATGCAGACCCGGTGACTGGGTGAGGACCCCTGTCATCTCGGCCCCGCAGAGCCAAGGACTGGGTCTGAGTCTGGCAGCCAGGACTCCCTCCGGAGCTCCCCGCGGCCGGCCCGGCTTTCAGGGCGGCCCCACTTCTCTCTCCGCCGGCTTCCTCTCCTCGTCCTTGAGAAGTGTTGGCCCCCAGTATGCGTCGCACACTCCAGCGCTGTTGCAGCCCCTTCTTCCAGGTGCGAGGAGTCCTAGAAAACAGGTCGGAAGGTGGGTTTGGGGGCTGGACGCCTCCGTGTCTGGCTGCAGCGGGGACCCCATTGCTTATGGGGTGCAGCGCCCCCCGCCCCGCCCCCAGCGCAAGGTACATTGCGGAGACTTCCGCTGGTGGTAAACTGGGGTGGGGTGTCAGTGGGACAGAACACACTGGAGGCTGTGACAAGCCTGGAGTCTGACCGAGGTCAGGGAAATGGGGTCTCTAAGGAGCGGGATGTTGAGAAGGCCACGGCTAAGTTACTGATGCTGTGACAGCTCAGGGCACAACAGGCCCCTGAAAGTCAGGTGTGGAAGTCCCGCCGAGGATGCCTCTGGTTGGACCAGAGAAGCGCCTGCAATGGGAAGGCCCAGAAAACCGAAGACCAGGCCTCGGATTTAAAAGTCAGACCACGGGGCGCCCGCAGGCTCAGCGGTGGAGCATCTGCCTTTGGCTCAGGGCAAGTCCTGGGGTCCTGGGATCGAGTCCCGCCTCGGGCTCCCCGCTTGGTGGGGAGTCTGCTTCTCCCTCTGCCTCTGTTCTCTCTCTCTCTCTTTTTTTTAATTTTTATTTATTATTCATGATAGTCACACACACAGAGAGAGAGAGGCAGAGACACAGGCAGAGGGAGAAGCAGGCTCCATGCACTGGGAGCCCGACGCGGGACTCGATCCCGGGTCTCCAGGATCGCGCCCTGGGCCAGAGGCAGGCGCCAAACTGCTGCGCCACCCAGGGATCCCTGTTCTCTCTCTCTCTTAAGTAAATAAATAAAAATATTGAAATTTTTAAAAAGTCAGAACATCTGGATTTTAAGCTTAAATATTCAGTTTATTATAAGGACGTTAGGGTCCAACGACTGTGACCCTGACGCCTGGAAATACAGGTACCTGCAGATGGAGACCCCGAGTGAGGCCCAGGCCTGCTATCCTGGCTCCCTCTGAGTCTGCGAGGGCAGCGGCGGCAAACATGGCCCGGGGACTTGACCGTTTCTACTTCCGCTGTCACCATCTGGGGGCTCAGCACCTTACCGGCTGCTCTGTGCCTCGATTTATTCACCTGTGAGATGGCGGCCACCCACCTGTAGGATAGGCAAGCCCGTCTACGGTGAGGATCAAATGGGGCAAAGCATTTAGAACCTTACAGCCCTTGGGGCGCCTGGGGGGCTCGGCGTGGAGCGATCACCTTGGGCCCAGGGCGTGACCCCGGGGTCCCGGGATCGAGTCCCACGTCGGGCTCCCCGCAGGGAGCCTGCCTCTCCCTCTGCCTGGGTCTCCGCCTCTCTCTTTCTCAGGAATAAATAAATAAAATCTTTAAAAAAGAACGGCCAGCCCACAGGGAGAACCGACGGAGGCAGCCACGACGTCCTCCCTGGCTCTGCAGGACCTTACCTCCCGCGCCTGCGGCCTGGGGCCGTGCTGGTCGCCCCGTGTCACCGTTCACAGCGGGCCCCTTCACTCTCAGGTGTATCCCAGCTTGGATAATACCTTATAAGGTCACCTGGACCTTATCCAACTTAATCACCGGCATTCTCTGAGCCACATGTTGCCGTGTCCCAATTTACAGATAAAGAATTATGAGGCCTGGGGAATGTGATAATGTGCTAGTTGGCCTGTCTGAATTCCTGTGACCGTTCTGTCCTCTACCTCCAAGGGCTCTCATCCCTAGTTAGCAACTCCAGAAAATTCCCGGCAGCTGCCGGGGAGGCGGGAGAAGCCGGGCCCTGCAGGGCGGGGGCGGAGGTGCCCATCCAGCCGGGGCCAGATGAGCCTCCCAGAGCCCGGCTGCTGGGCAGGCTGGTGGCAGGCCCTTGACGGTTGGCTGTGCCACACCAATGCACACGGGCACTCCCCGCGCCTCAGGTCCCTCCCAGAGCTGTCACCACCCTGACCTACCTTCCTTTTTTTTTTTTTTAAGGATTTATTTATTTATTTGCCATGTGGGGGTGGGGAGGTGGGCGGAGGGAGGAGAGAGAGGGTCCCCAGGCAGATTCCCCAAAGAGCGCAGAGCCCCACCCGTGCGAGGGCTCTATGTGGGGCTCAGGGCTCCATCTCAGGACCCTGAGACCGTGACTTGAGCCCAAACCAAGCGTCCGACGGAGCCACCCAGGCGCCCCACCAGCCTTCATTTTTGCTTTTGCTTTTCTCATCCTTAGCCATCGTAAAAATTTTTTTTTTAAATGTTATTTTCAGGTTGAATCTTTGTGACACCTGGGGCATCTTATCTTCCTCATTGGTGCTAAATGGTTGGCTTTTGGATTCCGGGAGTGAGGACATTGTGGGTGAGGCCAGAATAACAAAGTCACCATTGATTTGACATTTGCCAAACCATGAATTGCCTGATTGTATTCCTCTATTCCCCTAATGGAATCGGTCCTGTTCCGGCCCTCACTTTCCCTGGTGGAACCTGAAGCAAAAGGGGTGGCCCAGGTCACCTTTATTTATGTATTTTTTAAAAAGATTTTATTAATTTATTCATGAGAGACACAGAGAGAGAGGCAGAGACACAGGCCATCTTTAAATTCTGCAGCCAGGATTTGAACCTGGATTCATCCGAGGTCCCTGGGGGGCCCCTGGGAGGGCGTGGGTACTCGTCTCGGCCAGGGCGCCTCGGGGTAGCTGCCTTGTGCTGGGCGGTAAGGACCCCAAGGTGCCAAGGCCCAGGGCTGGCTCTCCAGGGTCGTTGCGGACAATCCGGCTGCCCAGGTGGAGGCGCGTGCTCTGCCTGCGGGAGGAAGATGGGGTTGGCTCTGCGGAGCGTAAGATGACCAGGCACCAGGCACTGTGCTGGGTGCTGGGCAGGACACAAGAGGAAGAGGGGCACCCTAGACACAGGGGCCATGCACCGCGGTGTGGAGGCGGGGGCGCTGCGGTTCTGGGGGGGGGGCGGTCAGCGTGGGAGGGAGGCAGGCTTGCAGCGCATCACAGATGTCTCTGCAGGTCCATGCACGGGGCCTGCCAGCCTTTTGGGATACGAAGATCCCTTTTTTAAAAAAAACCACTTAAGGGGCAGCCTGGGTGGCTCAGCACTTGAGCACCTGTCTTCGGCCCAGAGCGTGACCCCCGGGGTCCCGGGGTCGAGTCCCACGTCGGGCTCCCCACAGGAGCCTGCTTCTCTCTCTGCCTGTGTCTCTGCCTCTCTCTGTGTCTCTCAGGAATAAATAAAATATTTAGAAAAAAAAAATTTAAAAACACCTGAGGACCCAGAATCTTTAGACCGAGAAGACACGTGGGCTGGTGCACTTTCTCAGGGTGGCCTCTTCTCTCCTGTGCCCTGTGGACGTCTTTCCTGCAAGCCTGGGTCGCTCCCCCAGAGTGCCCTCCCTGCACCCCACCCCAGCCCTGCAGCCACAGGACCTTTCCAAGCTGCAGATCTTCCCCTGGAAGAAGCCTTTGAGGGTGTCCCGTTGTCCCTAGGGTCAAGTCCACGGGGCTCGGCCCAGCTCACAGGCCACCGGTGACCTGAAGGCCTGTGCCTTTCCCTCTCTCTGTCCCTAGACCCGCTCTGTCTAGGTGCCGACAAGTGCTCCTAATTCCACTTCTGCGTGTTCCCCTTTTCCTTGTTGGCATCGGCCCTGCTTCCTGAGCGACCGTGCAAGACGGTGGGGGTCTGGCTGACGTCCACAGATGCTGCACGAGGTGTCCCATGCCCCTGACCGAGGCGGGCTCCTACAGCGGGCGGTGGAGGCGGCTGGCACGGTGCCTCGGGGCACGCGGTCCTGCCCTCTCTCCTTCCCCTGCCCGAGGTATGGGGAGAGCCGGGGCCCAGGCTCTCCTATCTCAGTGGGGCCCGGGCCAAGGCACCACCTGGTGTGAAGTAAGGTGAGGCAGATGTCAGCCTTGGCCTCCTGGACTTTGTTTGCGCTTCGTGGGGAGTCAGTGCTCTGCTGGGGATGGTGCGGGGGCAGCTCCAGGGCCTGCTCCAGGCCGCAGCGTGGCCTGGTCCCCCCCTTGCTCACTTGGTTTCAAAGTCCTGAAGGTGACTGGGGCGGGTGGCAGGTGCTGGGGCAGGGTCGACCCCGACACCCGGCCTCCCTCTCCCTGGCCAACCTCTTCCTTCCGAGGGGTGTTGCAGACCAGGGACATTGTTGAAGGAAGCCCACCCCCCGGGGCTGCTGTGGGACTTGAACCCATGGCTCAGGTTGTAGGAGGAGGCCCAGCACCTGTCCCCTCGCAGGTCAGTGAGGACCCACCAGACCCTGGGCTCTGATCCCATCTGAGGGCTTCGTGGAGCCTACCCCCCCGGACGGTGCTGAGGCGGGGGGCTGGGAGTCTGGGCCCTGATGCGGGAGGAGAGGGCAGGCTCGAGACCCGGCGCTGGGCTCCTGGCAGCTTGGAGAGCTGTTGCTCTAGAACCTGATAACTGCCTGGGCCGGGCCGAAGATAAGGGGCAGCTGTTTGAAGTCCAGAGAGATAAGAACTTCAGAGAAAGTTGATAAGAGGACTGAGATGCACAGGGTTCGGCTCCCCCATCTCGCCTTTCTCCAGTTTCGGTGCGAGTGTGCGAACCCCGAGTCAGACCCCCAGCTTGGCGAGGGGCCTGCTGATGGGTGTGCGTCCCTGCCACCGCGCGTGGGTCTGTGGGCCTGTGCCCTGGCCCTACGGTGCCCGTTGGCAGCGGGTCCTGCGACCCCCCTCCTCGCCGCCCACCGGGCCGCCTTCCCAGGTGCACTTACTCATGCACTCATCCAGTTGACAAACACTGTGTGCACGTCCAGGCGCGGCTCCGGGCACCAGGGGTCCACCAGGCACGGTCCCTGCTCTCACGGGGCTCATGCTCCGGGGGCTGGGGACAGACCACGAGCCAGCAATGACAGCGACTGGGGTACAGCAGAGGAAATGGGGACAGGATGTGGAGGGTAATGGGGGGCAGCGGCTGGGTGCCTTGGGACGGCCTGGAGGATGCAAAGGGGCAAAGGGAAAACCTTTCTGGAGTCAGCAAGTGCAAAGGCCCTGGGGTCAGACAGCGCAATCTGTCTGGCGGAGAAGGAGGAGGACAAGGACAAGAGCAGCCGCAGGGGATCGGCACGGCGACCGCAGCCAGAGAGCCCCACATGAGCAGCTTGCGGACGGTTCGATGCGCAGCAGGAAGCCACGGGACGTTGAGTCGGAGGGAATCTGACACACATGCTGAAAGTTCATTTTCGTGGCTGCAGGGGGACAGGCTGGAGGGGACAGGTTGAGGAGCACAGTCTGGGGGCAGGAATCCTGGCTGTGCCACTTGCTGTCTGTGGGACCTTGGGCCGGTCACCTAACCTCTCTCTGTGCCTCTGTGACCATGGAGACAAAGCCAGGCTTTGTTTGTGCTTGGTGCCACCCCCGGGGGGCTCAAATGGGGAGTGGGGGGGTGGGGGGCAGGGCCCCTCGCATCCTGATGGGGAAGATATGGAAGCAGAACCCCGCAGGGAGCACCGCGTGCCTGGTGGGGAACTGGAGCAGGAGCCTATTGGCGGGACTGGGTGCGGTCAGGGGTCAGGATGGCGGAGGGGCGGGTTCAGCCCAGACCCACCTCCCCGAGGGGCCCGGGAGGGAAGGGGAGCAGAGCTCGGGGCTGGGCTGCAGGACCGCCTGGTGCCCACCCGGCCCCCAGGCCTGGAGGAAGTGCGATCTGGGAAGAGGGGGCCTGAGGGGAAGGAAGGATCCAGAAGGCTCCCAGGGCCTCGGCCATGTGGGAACCAGGGCGGTTGCTGCTGCCTGGCGGCCTGCCCTCTGCCCCAAGGATCCCCGGCCCTAACCAGGCCACCCCCCTGCGCCCCCCGCCTCGCCCTGCGGCCGGGCCTGGCTCCTCAGAGCAGGGAGCAAGGCGGCCTGTGTGACCCCTGGGGACGCAGACCCCTGCAGACGCAGCCTCCCGCCCCGCTCTCCGGGGTGGGGGGGAGACACGGGCGAGCCCAGCACTCCCCTCCCGTGTTCTGGATCCTGATGGATCCACCGTGGGCGGCTTCGCCTCTTAGGCCGTGGACACAGGCTGCGCCCGGCAGAACGACGCGGTCCCCGAGCTCCCACCCCGCGGGGCCCGGGGGAGGCACACAGTAAAATGTAGTCACCCATCAATAAACAAGTAACGACGCGTGTGTCCCTGGGGGGAAATAAAGCGGGGCAAAGGGATCGCGGTGAAGCCAGGGTCATGGTGTGGGCTCCGCAGAGTCCCGGTTCGGGAGTGCTGGGCCGCAGACCCGCGTGCGTCAGCCGTGGGCCCACCGTGAGGAAGGAGTGGGGCCGACGGCAACGACGGGGCGCCCGAGGCTGCAGGGGGCTGCCGAGGGGACTGCGGAGCGGCTGAGGGTGCGAAGACCTGGGGTCCAGAGCGGAGGCAGCGCTCGTAGGGTCTTTGCAGGGCTTCAGGGCTTTCACTTTGGGGACGACGACAAGCCACCCAGGTGCTGGGGCCGCCTGGCTGCTGTCTGGGGGCCTCTCCCCAACACGATGCTGCCTGTCTCGGGGGGGGGGGGGGACCCCTGCCTCTGCCCGCCGTCTGGGCAGGGCCAGGCTGTGCACCGGGCCAGGTTGGCTCATGGGGTCTGCTGCTCGGCTGGCCGCTGCGCCGCTGTCCTGGGCCCCCCGGGGCTCACCCAGAGCCCCCCTCAGGCAGTCGCCCCCTGCCAGCCGGGCTGGGCACCCAGGACCATGACCCGCGTGCTGGTCACTGCCTCCATCGGCGCTGGTCAGGTCCCTCTGTGCCTGACTGTAAGGTCCCTGGGGGGACCGGGCTCCCCGACGGGTCTCCCTGACGGGAGGCCCCACACGCTGTGGGGGCCGCCTCCCCAGCGCAGGAAAGCACAGGGGTTCACGGCCATGGCCTGGGGGTTAGGGGACCTTTACCGCCCACCTGCCGAGCGATTGCCCCACTCTGACTCAGTTTCCCCACCTGTAAAGAGACATGGACTGGGCAAGGTCAGGGATTCCTACATTATTTTGAAACGTCCACAAAGTCTGTGGTTCCCCCGAGGGTGACGAACAGATCCGTCCCGCGGCGTGCGAAGGGGGCTAACAAGTCTCTAGACTTGTCCCTGACGCTTCTTTCAACTGTGACAATGTGGTTCCTGGTGCTGGGACTGTGACCCGGCCTTGGGGCGGGTGGGGGCAGGGAGCTCCCTCCTTGGCCGAGGGGCTGCTGCCTCCCCGTGGACCTGGGGCTGGTTTCTGCGGGCCTCCTTCAGGAGGCCCGCGACCCGCTTCTGGAGGCGGAGGACGAGTTTGTGCTCGGGAGCCTGTGTGTCCTCAGTCTGGCCCGGGACCCGGGGTGGTGGGGAAGACGGGCCCCACCCCCATGCTGGCTCCAGGGGGTTCCCACGGGGGAGATGCAGCGAAGGCGGGAACAGAGGAGGCAGGGGCTGCAGGGCTGGGGGTACGGGCCCCACGCCTGCACGTAGACGCTCACCCTATGCCAAAGCCGCTGCGGAGAGAGGCCCCGTGGTCTGAGGCCTTGCCCGCTCCCCCCTCGGCTGGGCATCCGGGAGATGGGGGTGGCCCGGGGCCAAGCCAGGCACCACCCTTTCTCACCAGGTAGTGCCTCCCGGCACGTTCACACCCAGCGCTGTGCTGGTGAGGGCTGTAAACTGAGCCCTGGGTGCTGGGGGGGGGGTCCTCGGTCTCCCCTGCACCCTCGCGCTCTGAGGTCCACACAGGCCCAGCCCAGGGAAGAAGGTGCGTTCTCTTGGGCTCCGGACGGGCACGGATGAGGGCCAGAGGACAGGCCAGCGGCTGAGGCCAACTGCAGAGCCCCAGCAGGCCGCACCGCGCTGCCCTTTGATCCAGCCTCTGAAAGCTGGATTATGAGACGCGGCCCATGTTTCCATAAAGGGGAGGACGATTGTTTCCAAGCCAGACAAAGGACTCTTTGTACAGCCCCAGGACCCGAGCCCCGGGAGCCGCTGGGGGGGAAGGAGCGCCCCGCCCGGGGTGCAGGGGGTGGGGCAGGGCAGTGCCGGGCCGAGCCTGTCCCTGATGGGCAAAGGGCGTTAGTGACGTCTCGCGGCCTGAGAGGCACGCCCGAGCCCGCGTGGGGCGGACGGGGCTCCTGTGGGGTTGCTCCAGCCTTGGCCTCGAAGTGCATGCAGGCCTTCACCCCTGCGAGGGCTGGCGCGGGGGCACTCAGGGAGGGAAGGGCTGACTCCTCCTGTTGCCCGCTTCCCACACCTGAGCAAACAGGTGTCAGGGTAGAGAGTGAGGGCTTTGGCGGTACAGAGACCTGGGGGCCAGGAGAATCTGGAGAGTGTTGGAAGTAGGAAGGAAGAAGGGGGCACGGGGTGGGGGGTAGTTCCCGCTGCAGTAGAACCCACCGCCTGGCCCCCCCACCCGCTCTCGCGGCTTCCCTGGGGCCTCGCACAGAACATCCTCATAGTTTGCAAAACAAATCAGGCTGTTGCAGAGGGTGAGAGTGTTGCTCTCCTCCCAGCACAAGTGGGAGAAGCCTGGATTGGTGGGGATTCCATCCAACCCCAGTTGCACCCCTCGCCATTTGTTAGTTAAATCCAACCGTTTCCCTCCCTTCCATGTCTTCTGTCTGCCTGCGAGCGACAGGACGGGGAGGGGGCGGCCTGGCTGTGGACCGGCCTCCTGGTCGGGGCAGCTGTAGGGCAGGGAGCTGGGCTCGGGGCCCAGGAACTCCGGAGACACAGCGTTGGGGGGCTGCAGACCCGGTTGAGGGTCTACCCCCCAGGTAACAGCAGTGCAACCTCCTGAGGACAAAAGCCCAGCTAACGGGTCATCTCGGGGAGGGACAGGGCCACCTCAATGGAGGGTTGGCAGCCTTTGCGCAGGACAGCAAGGTCCACACGGCTTCAGAATTGGGAGCTGGTCCCAATGCAGCAGTCAGGGACCGGTGGGAACAGCAAAGCAAGCACTTTTGAAGCAAAGGATGTAAGGAATCTGAGGGAGCAAACTATTGAAACCTGCCCCAGCAGTTCTTGGAGCGAACGACTGGGCCTCTCACCTGGAACAGTAGTGCTAATGGGGCGATGGGATAGTCGAGGCACAGTAACGGGGCCATACATTGGTAGGTAGGTGTGTCCATCTGCGTCTTAGGGTCAGGCTGAGAGGGTGGGACCTCCAGGGGCTTGTTGGAGGGGCCGGCCGCGCTACGGTCCTAACAAGCACGACCAGACAGCGTGACGGACACGGGGGAGCTTTATACCCGGAGAACTTGGGGTGGGGGAGGAACTCCAGCTGACCCCAGAGGAGGCCGAGACCAAGTATGTGGGCAGCAGGTGCCAAACCAGTCCCTGCCCGTGGAGGCGGGCTTGTTGACTTTGGCAGCCCCACCCCGAGCCTCCTTCTACCCCAGGAAGGCCCGAAGCTGACACTGGGCCCTGCTGGGGCTGGAGGTATTCCCAACCAGGCCTGCTGGGGCAGGCTGCGGCCGGCTGCGGCCCTGGGGGGGCTACCCCAGGGTGGGGGCCTGGGCCCTGCCAGGTGAGGCCCCGGCCGGGCAACGTCAGAACCCAATGAGCGGCCTCCCGTGGGCCTCAGAGGGCAGGCCTGACAGACGAGGCTAAGGAGGAAGGGATGGGGGACGTCAGCAGGCATCCCCAGGGTTTGTCGTAATGGGGCACCGACGGCGCACGGAGATCCAGACGTGCAGTCCCCCTTCGTCACGGCAAACTGCTGATGGGTAAAGAGATGGGCGGCGGGTGCCTGGGGGACCCCGCTGGTTAAGCGTCCAACCCCCAGTCTGGCTGAGGGCATGACGTCAGGGTCCTGAGATGTAGCCTCACGCGGGCTCTGTGTGGGCGCACAGCCTGTCTCCTCCCCCGTCCCTCCTGCTCACTCGCTCTCTGAAAAGAAAGAAAGAAAGAAAGAAAGAAAGAAAGAAAGAAAGAAAGAGAAAGAAAGAAAGAAAGAAAGAAAGAAAGAAAGAAAGAAAGAAAGAAAGAGAAAGAAAGAAAGAAAGAAAGAAAGAAAGAGAAAGAAAGAAAGAAAGAAAGAAAGAAAGAAAGAAAGAAAGAAAGAAAGAAAGAAAGAAAGAAAGAAAGAAAGAAAGAAGAGGGAGGGAGGGAAGGAGGAAGGAAGAGACAGATGGTCACGGGGACCTTCAGTGACCTGGATGGACAGGACGGACCTGGACGAGCTCCTGGTGGAGCTGCTGTGGCTTCAAAGGCCCCTCCACAGCCTCCCGAGCCACGACTTGTCCCCACGGATGCCGCCGGCGCGGGTCGGGGTGGCGGAGCACGGGTGGGAGTGGCGGAGCCCAGGCTGGGGCAGAGGGAGATGGGGAGGTGCGTGTGTGCCCGCGTGCCCCCGAGGCCCTGTGCGCCCGACCAAGAACATTCGACGCTCTGCACACCAGCTCCGTGCCCGCCGCGCCCTGAGCACGGAGACGGGCCAGAGGAGGGCCCGCGGGGCGTGGGGGGCAGGCGGTGGGGGAAAGGCCGGGCCGTGGGCCGTGGGCTTCCTCCCGCCCGCCGGGCGCCCAACCCTGGGGCCTGCCTCTGCCGCCCAGGGCTGGTCCTCGGGACGAGGTTTTGCCCGCTGCAGGCTGAGGGGTCGGGGCACTACCCCTGCAGGGGCTGGGACTGAGTGGAGGGGTCTGGGCTCCCGACAAGGAGATGCGGGGTGGTCCACCGGGCAGCGGATCTGGTGTCTGTCTGTGATGGGGGCTCTGTCTTCAGTACAGAGAAGGCCCGGGTCCTAGGGGGAGCCAAGGGCCACATTTATTTCTTCCTTTTTTAAAAAATTTCTTTGAACTTTAAAAACTTAAAAAAATATATTTTATTTATTTATTCATGAGAAACAGAGAGAGAGGCAGAGACACAGGCAGAGGGAGAAGCAGGCTCACTGCAGGGAGCCCAATGTGGGACTCGATCCCGGGACTCCAGGATCATGCCCTGGGCCCAAGGCAGTGCCAAACTGCTGTGCCACCCAGGGATCCCCCTAAAAACTTTTTCTTCTTTTTTTTTTAGATTTTGTTTAAATTCAATGACCATATAATGTATTATGGGTTTCAGAGGCAGAGCTCAGTGACTCATCAGTTTTAGGTCACACCCAGGGCTCGTGACAGCAGGTGCCCTCCCCAACGCCCGTCACCCGGTGACCCCGTCTCCCCTAGAGCGCCCCTCAGACTGTTTGCTGTGATTCAGTCTCTTATGGTTTGTCTCCCTCTCTGTTTCGTTTCGTTCTATTTTGCCGTCCCTTCCCCTATGATCCTCTGTTTTGTTTCTTAATTCCATATGAGTGAAGTCATCGGATAATGCTCTTTCCCTGATTGACTTATTTCCCGCCCCGCGATACCCTCCGGTCCGTCCACGGCATGGCAAGATTTCACCCCTCTGGGGGCCGAGTGGTGTCCCACTATGTGTGTGGAGCACATCCCCTTCATCCCGGTCTGTCGTTGGGCGTCAGGGCTCGTCCTGCAGTCCGGTTACTGTAGACACTGCTGCCGTGAACCCGGGGCGCAGGTGCCCGTTCGGATCACGACATCTGTATCTTTGGGGTAAACCCCCAGCGGTGCAATTGCGGGGTCATAGGGTAGCTCGATTTTCAACTTCTTGAGGACCCTCCACGCGGTTGTCCAGAGCCACCTGCACCAGCTTGCGCCCCCCCCCCCCCCCCCCGCCACCTCCACGTGCACTGGAGGAGGAGGCTTGAGGGTGAGGAGGGGCGGGAAGCAGGAGAGGAAGGCGTGGGCTGCACTCCTGGGTTTCTCACACCCTCTGACTTCAACCCCACACCGTCTCTCATCCACGCCTCAGCCTTCCCGAAGGGACTTAATCACAACAGTAGGAGAAGTCACAGCAGCTATTGTTTACTGAAAACATGTCTTGGGCCAGACACTTGGTTAAGTGACTTATTCTAACTTTATTTCTAAAATTTGGAACATCCTGGCAAGTTAGGCGTTCTTTTTTGTTTGTTTGGTTGGTTTTTTTTGTTTGTTTGTTTTTTTGTTTTTCTGAGAACAAATAATTTTTTTTTTTTTTTAAAACAAATACACCAAAGAATCATGCAATGCTGCCAGCATTGGAAGCAATCCTGGGCCACAAGTCTGCACACTCCTTTGCGACTGGTCCTGTAATAGCAGAACCTTTCATTTCACCTTTATTATTTACTATGACCCCCGCATTATCCTCAAAATAGAGAAACACACCATCTTTTCTCCGGTATGATTTTCGTTGTCAAATCACCACTGCTGGATGTACCTTCTTCCTGAGCTCTGGTTTGCCTTTCTTCACTGTGGCCATCACCATGTCCCCCACACCAGCAGCAGGAAGTCTGTTCAATCGTCCCTTAATCCCCTTCACAGAGATAATATACAGATTTTTGGCTCCTGTGTTGTCAGCACAATTGATGACGGCTCCTACCGGAAGACCCAGGGAAATCCGGAATTTTGCACCGGAGGACCCACCACGTCCTTGCTTAGACATCTTGAACACCGGAAAAGGACCAAGTTAGGCGTTCTTGTACGCATTTTACAGATAAGGAAACTGAGTCCCAGAGACGTTAAATAACTCTCACTTGGTTTAGGATTCCTTTTTTTTTTTAATTTTTTTTATTTTTAAGAGTCAATTTATTTTGGAGAGAGGGAGAGCCAAGGGGAAAGGTGCAGAGAGAGTGCTAAGCAGACGCTGTGCTGAGCGCGGAGCCAGAGGAGGGGTCAATCCCATGACCCTGGGATCAAGACCTGAGCCGAAACCAAGAATCAGACGCTCAACCGACTGCACCCCCCAGCACCCCTAGGATTCCTGTAAAGCCCGTCAGTCTTGTCTAGGGCCAATCCCGCCCCCAGATGCCAACCCACCCTCCTCCCCAGCTTTCTATGGAGACTGTCCTCCCCCGAGAGGAGGCCACCGGCCACGGAGCTGAGCATCCTCTCAGTTGTACAGATCACCACCTGAAGTGTCAGCCCCTTGGAGGTGGATTCACCCCCGTGTGCTCATCCCCTTACTGGCCTGGGCTTCCTCTCCCGAGACCAAGCCTTCCGCTGCTTTCCTTTGTCCTAGACTTTTCCATTTTGCCATTTAGGAGTCGGCCCACGACGGTTCCCCACGTGCTCACCTCAGCCCTTCCGTGGATTATTCCCAGCACCTGCGGCCTCGACAGGACCCTGGCTCCCTCGAGGACCCCAGCTCCCAGCAGCATCCGCGGGGTGACGGAGGCTCCCTGCTTTCCAGGCGTTGGGGGTGTCACTGCCAGAGGTCCCTCTGAGGCCCCTTCCCTGTGACTTTGCTACCTGTCCCCTCCTCATCACTCCTCTCGACCACCTGCTGCTTCCGTGACTCTTTCTTTACGGATGGGGGGACGTGCGGGGCCTCTCTCCTCATCCTGCCTTCCTCCTGGGTGCTTCCAAAGCCCACGGAGACGCCCCATCCAATCCAGGAGCCCCTTTGTTTGTTGGCCTCAACCCCAAAGACCCTCCATCACCATGGCCACGTCCCGTGTTTTGTGGTCACTGAACCGCCCTATGACCTCACTCTTGAAGTCAAGTACCCCAGGACCTCCCCTTTCCCTCTGCAGCTCTTCCAAGCTTCCTTTTTTTTAATAATAAATTTATTTTTTATTGGTGTTCAATTTGCCAACATACAGAATAACACCCAGTGCTCATCCCGTCAAGTGCCCCCCTCAGTGCCCGTCACCCAGTCACCCCCACCCCCCGCCCTCCTCCCCTTCCACCACCCCTAATTCGATTCCCAGAGTTAGGAGTCTTCATGTTCTGTCTCCCTTTCTGATATTTCCCAAACACTTCTTCTCCCTTCCCTTATATTCCCTTTCACTATTATACAGAGTTTTGAAACCTGTGTCCCTGGTGCTCCAGCCTCGTCCCTGTATCTGTCCATACTTTTTGTTTTTCTGTCCATACTTCCTGCTTTCGTCCTCTGCGCATCCAATCCAGACCTCAGCCTGTCCTTCTAACCTCTTTGTGACTGCTCCCCCCCAATAGTTCTTTTGCATACGTTGTCCGTGCTCTTAAAGGCAAACAATGGAATCCCTTCTATTTTAAGCAACAGGGTTTTTTTTTTTTTTTTAGCTTCCGAATTGTTGGCCAGGCTCAACACACAGAATCTTGGCTGAGCTTCCAGATAAAAATTCCCAAACACATCCCAGAATGAGGCTGCATCTGTGCTCACACAGGGGCTGTCAGCAGGGGGTTCCTGTCTGGCTGGGGGCTCAGAGCCTGCTCCTCGGGGACTGACTCCACCCCCCTGGGGCTGGAACTGGCCTTTAGTATTTGCCGTAGATGCTTTCGTATGGCTCCACTTTGAAGAACAGCATTAGTTTTTTTTTTTTTAATTTTTTATTTATGATAGTCACACAGAAAGAGAGAGAGAGGCAGAGACACAGATAAAGGGAGAAGCAGGCTCCATGCACCAGGAGCCTGACGTGGGATTCGATCCCGGGTCTCCAGGATCGCGCCCTGGGCCAAAGGCAGGCGCTAAACCACTGCGCCACCCAGGGATCCCTAGTTTTGTAATTAGAACCTATTTTATGGGCACCCCAGTGGCTCAGCGGTGGAGCGTGTGCCTTGGCTGGGGTTGTGACCCTGGGGTCCCGGGATCGAGTCCCACGTAGGGCTCCCTGCATGGAGCCTGCCTCTCCCTCCGCCTGTGTCTCTGCCTCTCTCTCTCTGTGTCTCTCATGAATAAATAAATAAAACCTTTAAAAAAATAAAATAAAAAATAAAAAAATCAGTTTAAAACCCCTTTACCCGTGGTGAGCCGCTCCCTTCACGCAGAGCAGCAGCGCGTCTCGCCTGCCCCCGTCCCGGCCTGCTGAGGGCCTCAGCCTCGGCTTTGCGCCCTCTTCCTGCCGCCTCCAGTGGGCTCTCGACTGTGCCACGGAGCCGTGATCTTCCCCGAGCGCGCCTGTGACCTCAGCGCTCTTACCTGATGTCCATCTGCGACTCTCCGCCACCTGCAGGGTGAATGAAGCCTGGGTAAGGCCCCCCCCCCGGCCTGACCACAGGCCATCGTATCGCTACCCCAAACCCCTCTCCGCGGCTCCGGGCTTCTGCGGTTTTATTTCCTCAGCTGGGAAAACTCCTCTTCCCCGTCCTTGCCTGATTAAATCCCTCTCTCTAGATTTAGGCCTAAGGGGGTCCTAAGGCGCTTCCATGGCACCTCTTCCAGGAAGCATTCCCAGATTGCACCCCTGCCCCCCGAGTAACTTCTGCTCCTGGTGACTCTGTAGAGCTCTGTGCTGCTTGTTCAGTCATCGTCTCCTCTGGACTGTAAACTCCGGGGAGGATCTTGCCTCGTTTCCTGCTCCAGGCCAACAGCAGGCAGAGCTTAAGGACATTCGGCGCGTGTGAAATGAATGAATGATCACATTAACTCATTAATCAACAAATGCCCAGGCTCATGTAGCTAGGAGGTGCCAGACAGACCTGGCTCTGTCGTTTTACTTCACGCCATTCTGCTTCTCTGAATAAATCAGGACAATCTGGTTCTCAGGGTTGTTTTTGTCTTTTCTAACAGTTTTATTGAGTAACAATTGACATACGATTAACTGCAGATATTTAAACCGTACAATTTAACAAGTTTCAACATTTGCGGAAGCCTGTGGAACTAACAACACAATAAAAAAATAGGGAACGTATCCATCAACCCCCCCAAATTTTTCCGCAGAGCGAAAGATAGAACAATGGGTTTTAATGTTGCAGGGTACCAGACGTTCCCCGATACGGTTTCGGATCCCACAATTGTAACTAACCTCTAAGAAATTCCATTTGTTGAGTTTCAGTTTGGTGTCAAAGAAAAGCCACAATACAGATTCAGAGATCTGGAAGAAAAAAATGTAAAGCAATGTCATATTCTCATGAAAGTTTTTGTTTTAGAAAATGTTTTTTTTTTTATTTTTTTAAAGACTTTATTCATTTCTGAGAGAGAGAGAGAGAGAGAGAGAGAGGGGCAGAGAGCGCGGGTCGGGGGGATGGCAGAGGGAGAGGGAGAAGCAAGCTTCTTGCTGAGCGGGGAGCCTGAGGCAGGCCCGGACCCCAGGACCTGGCCGAAGGCAGACGCTTAATGGGCTGAGCCACCCAGACGTCCCTCAAATAGGTTTTTATTTTTATTTATTTATTTTTTAAAGATTTTATTTATTTATTCATGAGAGACACTGAGAGAGAGGCAGAGACCCAGGCAGAGGGAGAAGCAGGCTCCACGCAGGGACCCCGACGTGGGACTCGATCCCGGGTCTCCAGGATCACACCCTGGTCCGCAGGCAGGGCTAAAGCGCTGAGCCACCCGGGCTGCCCTCAAATAGGTTTTTAAATTAAAATGTTATTTATGACTTAATAGAGTGAGTTTATTATTGTTATTTTTAAAGTGATATTTTGAATCCTTCCGTTTTGATTTCTAATCTGATAAATAGCAGTAGACGTCCCCCACATGAACAAAACAAAACAAAAAAATCTTTGGAGACTTCAATAAGTTTTCAGAGAATAAAGAGGTCCCGAGACCAAAACGTTGAGAATGACTGACATTCAGACCCAAGGTTGGGAGCGTCAGCTCTGAGGTCTGACTACTCGCTTCGGGATCCGGGCTTCACCCCCCGGCACTTTATAGCAGAACTTTGGGCAAGTTTCTGATCTCTGAGGTCCCTGGGTACCGCCTCGTACCTACCACAACAGGTTGTTGAGGATCAAATAAGTCAATGCATGGAAAATATTTAAAACAGTGCCTGGTGCATAAGGAAGTGCCCCATAAACTTTAGAAGGGGACCAGAGTGTGCCGCCCCGAACACGCCACCTTGCTGAAAAGATTCTTTTGAGCTTAAGGCAACTGAGGAAAAGCAGCGGAGGCAAAGCTCTCTGCCCTCCCCCAGCTGCCTCGAGGCAGGGGGCCTCCCTGGGACGGTGCCTCCCCTGGGTCGGTGCCCCCGCTCTGCCACCAGGAAAAGAAGAGCCGTCTTTCCCGTGCAGATGAAGACAAGGCCGAGAGGAGTCCGCGCGATCGAAATCTTACTAAATAATCCTTATCTTCCAGGAATTCCCACATATATTCACCTTCCCACAATTACCACCTCCAAACCCCTTCCCCTTCATCTTCTCACAATTTATCCCTGTTTCTTAAAATGGTAAGAAAAAAAATGGGAAAAAAAGTATTTATTTAAATCATCCCTACACCTGACACGGGGCTCGAACTCACCGCCCCGAGGTCAAGAGTCGCCGGCTCTTCTCCGGGAGCCACCCGGGCGCCCCTAAGGTATACGTTCACCGCCCTTTCTGTCTTCGCTTTGCCTCCCCGAAGGCCTGCACGCGCGCTAATATTAAAATACCAACGGCAACTACGGGGTAATCCGTGTAGGCCTTTTCTCCTGCTAATTTGTTTTTTTTTTTTTTTTTCATTAATTCTTAGAGTCTAGTCACCGAACCTAAGAGGGACTAGAAGACATTTCTTTCCTCCTCCACCTCGCAGTCACCGTGGCAGGCCGACAGCCCCGAAGGACCAAACACACCTCCAGGGAGAGGCCTCCGGTCGTAGAGCATTTACCCTAAAGACCTCCACACATCGGCTGCAGGAGGAGCGCGCAGAAGCCGATGTCAGGCCGGGTCCCCAGGAGCTCCGGGAGCCACCAGCGTGACGAGAAAGGGGCGGAGTGACCTGGGCACTGGGACCCTGAGGCGCGTGTCCCAGCGCAGCCCAAAGGAGCCTGTTCTGACCCTATTCTCCCCACAGGCCGCAGGCAGGATACGATTAGCACCGGATTTCCCCGTGTGGACCCTGGGATTGGAGCCTGGGAATTAGGCCGTCCTCCAGGGTAAGGGATCATCATCCAGGTGAGGGGCCATCTTCCAGGTAAGGGACCATCGTCCAGGTGAGGGGCTACCCTCCAGGTGAGGGGCCGTCCTCCAGGTAGGGACTGTCCTCCAGGTGAGGGGGCCGTCCCCAGGTAATGGCCAGTCCTCCAGGTAAGGGGCCATCCTCCAGGTGAGGGGGCCGTCCCCGGGTAATGGCCAGTCCTCCAGGTAAGGGGCCATCCTCCAGGTGAGGGGCCGTCCTCCAGGGTAAGGGACCATCGTCCAGGTGAGGGGCTACCCTCCAGGTAGGGACTGTCCTCCAGGTGAGGGGCCATCCTCCAGAGTAAGGGACCATCGTCCAGGTGAGGGGCTGTCCTCCAGGTAGGGAGGGTAATGGGGGCCGTCCCCGGATAATGGCCAGTCCTCCAGGTGAGGGGCCGTCCTCCAGGGCCTGGGGCCCCTGTTTCCGAAGCGCTCTCCCGTTTGTGTCATGCCGGCCAGGGAGGCTTGAACGCCCGGGGGGGCTTTGCGCCCTGGCCCAGAGCCGAGCTGCCCAGACAGAGCCTGCTCACACCTGCACACTCCATGGATTCCACCCCTTATCTCCTTCCTCCCCATCTCAGCAGAGGAACGCTCTCTCTTCCTGCCTTGGTAACCCTGCCCCCCCACCCCCAGGGCTCTCAGGGACCTTTCCCCTTCTCTCCTTTTTTTTTTTTTTTCATTTTTTTATTTTTAAATATTTTCTTTATTTATTCCTGAGAGACACAGAAAGAGGCAGACACCCAGGCAGAGGGAGAAGCAGGCTCCTGCGGGGAGCCCGACGCAGGATTCGATCCCGGGACCCCAGGGTCATGCCCTGGGCCGCAGGCAGATGCTCAACTGCTGAGCCACCCAGCCCCCCCACTTTTTAAAGCGGTTCACTAGAGATACCAGCTCCATACAACAAAATACACTCCTCTTATGTGTTGTCCCGATGCGTTTGGTGCATGCGTGCCGTCCCGCACCTGCCACCACCGCGCCGCCGCCCGTTTCCCTGGCGCTCCTCTGCAGTACGCCTCCTCCTTTTCCAGCTCCGGACAAACCACTGGTCACCTCACTGTGGCTTCGCCTCTTCTAGAATCTAAATGGAATCATGGGATCACGAGCGTGGCCGCCCTTCCGCAGCCGGGCTCCGGGTCCAGCCGAGGTGCGCCGGGTGACGGGCGCCGGCCGGCCGGGCCGCCCAGCAGCGCTGATAGCCGCGCTGGCCCTGATCCTGGCCTCGAGTGGGTAACGCCGCGGCCGACCTTCCTGGACTCGACTCGGTGTGGACGTCTGCTTTCGTTTCTCTGGGGCTGGTCCTGGGGATCGGCAAGTCGTAGGATAGGGCCGTTCCTGGGACACTCCCCGTGCCGTGTCCTGGTGTGCCCCATGCGAGGCGTCCACTCGGGTGTGACGCACGGAGACCCCCTTCCCCGCCACGACGTCACATGCGTTCCAGAAGGCACAGGCCCCGGAGAGTTCCAAACACGCGTCGCCCACGAGTGGCCGGCATCCGCCTGGACTCTGCGGTCGGGGTGAGCGTGACGCAGGTGGAGCCGAGTGCCAGAGCCCCGTGGAGCTCGCCCGGGGGCGCGGCGTGCGGGAGCCACACGAGTGGTCCACGCTGTCACACAGCCCAGCCTCACCCGTGACACTATCCTTTCTACGGCATGAAAATTGCTTGCGGCCTCAGTTTCCCGCCAGTTGCCCTGCGCCCAATGGTCCCGGCGGGCCCACCCAGGAACGAGGGTGAGGCCGACGGAGCCGCCTCCCAAAGTCCCGCGGAGCGAGCGTGCCTGGCCGTACAGGCGCCTAGCACTGCCCGAGGCCACGCAGTCGTAGGCGGCGGCCTTACTCCCCGATTTGGGGGAAATACGTCTCCAGAGGGCGTACGGGAGGGAGCATCTCCCTGCGACCGGGGCGCTGCCCAGCCCTTGAATCGCTTCATAAAGCCAATTACATCTTCAAAAAAAGGGGGGGGACCGCATATTAAAGTCCTCCAGATTCTAGAGAGACCTTGCCCCCTCCTGTGTCTCTCCGGGTGCCTGTGTGCTCCCGGCTGGCAGACCCTCGCCTCCCGCAGGCCCGAGGCCCCACGTCCTGTGTGGGACCCGCCCGCCCCCCCAACTGCCCCGCACAGCTTCTGGGTGTGGGCCCCACCACCCCCGCGCCCCGCCGGCTTGCCTGCTGCTCTCCTCCCCTCTGGAGGCTTCCCGGGGGTGGGTCTGTGTTTTCAGTCCTCTATCCCCAGGGCCTAGCCCAGTGCTCGGCACCCCATAAAGCTGAATAAATGTTTGCTGAAGGAATTGAATGAAGTGCTGGCTAGATGCCTCCTCAAGGTCTCTTCAGGCTTGATGAATCTCCACGGTCACTCCTCAATTAGCCCTCTCCCCCCTCCCCTGCCCGTCCCCTCTCCCAGCCTCCCGCACTGATGCACAAGGAAGGAGAAAGGCTCTCCCCACAGGAGCTGGAGGCTGTGGAGAAACTGAGGCAATTCTCTGGGTCCCCCTGAGCCCTTGCCTTAGGAGGTGGCTCGGCCACGTGTGAGAAGAGGGCCCACACCGCGTGTTTGGGGGCAGGAGATTCAGGTCCCTAGCCTTTCCCCGGGCACTTCGGGGGAGCTGCCCCCAGGGAACTCCTGCAGCTTCGGGAATACGCGAGCTTGATCACAGGCAACTCCCTCTACGTGTTTGTCCCGGGCCTACTGAGCTCGTGGGGACTTTCGGGGCTTTTTAGTCCTGAATTCCAAAGGCCCCTGATGACGCCCCTGAGTCTAAGGCGCCCAGGCCGAGACTGGGACAGATGCTCCACTGTCATCCGAGAGCTCGGCTGGGGACGCAGACAGAGGGACATCACAGAGGGAATGATGGGGAGGCCCAGCGCGGAATCCTCGGCTGGCAAGGCCCCGGGTCTCGGCCCCGGGTGACTCCCCGCGTGACACTGGCACAGGGGCTTGCAGTGAATGGCCCCGTGGGACGGCAGCAGATGCCGCGACTGGCCTGGGCGCTGGGGTGCACCGTCCGTCGGCCCCTGTCACGGGGAGGGCCCGTTCGGTCCCTGCCTTCACGGCCCAAACATTTCCTCATCTCTCTTGGGAATTCGAGGCTGCGAGAGGTCCCTGGCCGAGGGAGGCTTCCGGAGGCGACAGCGTTGGGGAGCGGGGGCAATGCTTGGGTGAGCCCGGGACCCACGTGAGAAGAGGCTGCGGGAGGACCGCCCGAGGGCACCTGTACTGCTCCACGGGGTTGGAATGGGGGGAGGCTGCTGGGGGAGGCCAAGGGCCCAGGCCAGGAGGCGCGGCTGCTTCGGGGTGCACGCTGAGCCCCAAGCAGCCAGGGCTGCTGCCTTTCTCCGGCCTTGCTGTTCAGAGCACCCTGTGTGCTCTGCCTCCCAGCAGGAGCCCCCTCACCTCACTGGCCGGGGTGCTCGGGGGCCACCTTGTCACGGCCTTTCAGAGATGTCGGCAGCTCTGCGTCTGCCCTGGGCTCAGGCCCTGGGATCCAGTCCCGCATCCGGCTCCCCGCGGGGTGTTGGCTTCTCCCTCCCCCGTGGCCTCACCCCCTTTGTGCCTGCTCTCCAGCTCAAATAAATAAATAAAATATTAAGAAAAAAAAAGAAAGACAAAGGCTCATCACCACTCTCCTGGATATAAACTCGGGCATTCAGAGTCCCCTCCTATATACTAGTTTTTTTTTTTAAGATTTTATTTATTTATTCGTCACACACACACACACACACACACACACAGAGGCAGACACCCAGGCAGAGGGAGAAGCAGGCTTCCTGCGGGGACCCCGACTCGGGACTCGATCCAGGGACCCAGCATCACACCCTGGGCTGAAGGCAGTTCTAAACCGCTGAGCCCCCGGGCTGCCCACTATTTCTATCTTCTGAAAACTGGGGCCCACATGCCGGGCGGCCCCCCGGTGCCCACGCAGGGCGCTCCCTGGGGCCCGCACAGCGCCGCGGGGCAGCGCTTGTCATCCCGCCTCACCGATGAGGCTCGGGGCTGCCGGAAAGCTGCCCAGGTCCCCGCCGAGCTGCTCCTCCGACTTCTCCAGCTTCCGCCCTCTGACCATGGACCCCCATGTCGCCGGGGAAGGCTGGACCTTGCGACCCACGGCGTGGCCCCCCGTGACTGACCCCATGCAGCCCCCGGGGCCCAGGCTGGGGGTGGGAGGTGGGCAGCAGGAGGGGCACGGGGCCTTGTAGCCAGGAGAGATGGGTCGGACGCCACGCCAGGCCTGGGTCCCTTCGCACCCCCTCCCCGGGGTGGAACCGTTCTTTCTGGCAGAGCAGGTCCAGCCCGTGATGTCAGGCCACTGGGCAGGGCTTCCGGGGACGGGCGACACCTGGCTGGCGGCAGGTTGCGGTGGGGCCGCACGTCTCCCCTGTCCCCGGGGCAGCTTGGGGACGCACCTGCTTCTTTGGCAATGGTCATAATTACAAATGTCTCTCAGGAAGCCCTCCAGGAGGCTGGGGGTGCGATTCCCGGCGGGGCCAGCCCACTGCGAGTTTCACGCCTGGCCCTGGGATTCGAACCCACAGCGGCCAAGGGCCAAGACCGGTGATGTCCTGTGTGTCTCTCGATGGGTCGCTAGTCCCCTCTGGGCCTCCCCTGGGACATGAAGAGGTTGGAAGGGAGGGTTCCGAGCAGAGGAGGGGCGTGCGGGGTCTGGGCAGCCTGTGCTGTGCCCCGGCTGTCCTGCCCCCACCCTCCGTGGCCCTTCTCTCCCCTGGTGGCCTCAGAGCGAGACGGTGACTCATCGGGCTCCCGGCACCCAGTTTCAGCCTTGCCCCGCCCCCGCCCCGGGCCTTGCATTTGCTGTTTACTCTCAGAGCAGGTGCACTTGGGTCACGGCACGGCGGGAGGGAGATGGGGCCTGGGGACGCGGGTGGGGTCGGGGCACCATCCAGCCCCATCACCCGCGGGTGGCACAGGCCAGGATGGGGTCCTGAGGCCCCCAAGGCTGCAGAGGTGCGGGTGGCCTGGCACCCCGGCCCCGCTAGCCCTGCCCCTCCCATGGGCCCCGGGTTTCAGCCCCCCCCCCATGCCCCGAGCCCTGGGCTCTGCCTCTAATCTCCTCCTGGGAGTCTTCCAGCCTCCCCTGGTCAGCAGCAGTTTCAGACTTCGTCATTCAGCAGCTCCTCCTATGGCAGCCCTGGCCCCACCCTTGACCCCAAGGCCCCCTCCCAGGGAGAGCTCAGCCAGGAGGGGTGGGGGGCTGGAGGGGCGCCCTGGGGTAGGGGGTGGGGGCTGGGAGGATGCCTTGGGGGAGGGGGTGGGGGCTGGGGGGCGCCCTGGGGAAGGGGAGTGGGGGGTTGGGGGGGCATCCTGGGGATGGAGGTGGGGGGCTGGGGGGGCCTTGGGGAAGGGGGTGGGGAGCTGGGGGGTCGTCCTGGGGGAGGGTGGGGGGCTGGGGTCCCTGGGCAGGGGGCACCAGAGCTGCCTGTCACATGGAGGAGGTGTGCAGGGGAGTCGGGCCCCACAAGCCCTGTGTCAAGGGGCGTCTGGGCGGCTCAATGGGGTTAAGCATCTGACATGGGCTCAGGTCACGATCCCGGGGTCTCTTCTCAGGCTCTGTGCCCAGCGGGGTGGGGGCAGTTTGTCCCTCTCTTTCTCTGTCCCTCTCCCCTGCTCACTCGTTCTCTCAAATAAATAAGTGAAAAACCTTTCAAAAAAAAAAAAAAAAAGAAGAGAAGAGAAGGTGTGCGAGGAGTGGGGCTGGGGAGGCGCAGCCCAGACCTGAACTCAGGGGGAGGCTGGAGGAGAGCGCTCCCCGGGGAGACCAGAAGGTGTGTCCACGACCTGGCATGTGGGTCTGGGAACCTGCATTGGTCCCCGCCCGCGGCTCCCTCCTGCAACCTGGTCCCACCCGCTGCTCTCCGGGGCCTCAGGTCCCCATCTGAACAAGGCAGGGGCGCGATGGGGTGAGGCAAGGCTCCTCCCAACCCCGCGCTCTGCGGGTCTCTGCGGGTCTCCCAGGTGGGCTCCTGCATCTCCCCATGGGAGGGACGACGTGTCAGTGGCCGTGGGACAGCCAGGAGTAGGTCAGCACTGCGTGGGGGCGTCCAAGACAACCAGGAGCTCCACTCCGGCCCCCGAGGAGCCCCTCTGCCCCCGGGCCCAGCAGGTGGATGGTTCCTCTGGCGTCCTGCCCAGGTGTCCCACATGGCGGCCGGGCCGCGCCGGGTGGGCAGCCGGGGGAGCTGGCAAGGGGCCCGCCAAGGCCTCTCCAGCGGCCGTCCCCCCGCGGCCGGGCACACACTGTCCTCCGCTCAGGCGGCAGGGGGAGGGGGAGGGCAGGGCGCAGAGCTGTGGGCTGAGATCCTGGGCTTCTCGGAACTTGCAGCCGTCAACCAGGACCCCCGCTGCGTGTCCCCGGGGGTCGCAGCTGCTGCCCGGGCACAAAGGGAGCCTGGCCAAGAGCGGCTGACGGCTGACGTCCCCGTGTCGGCTCCTGCGGCCCCTGTGTCCGCCTGGGGCCTGGGCTCTGTGTGTGTGTCGAGGCCCACAGAGCCCATCTTGCTCTGTCCCATCTCGGACTCGGGGACAACCGCCCGGCCCAGCCCTCCCGGGCTAGGAGGCCTCGAAGCCACACCCACAAAGGGCCTGGGAAGAGTGAGCCGCTGCATGTGCGTGTGACCCAGGCCGGGGGACGGCACCCTTGCCGCGACCTCTGTGTCCAGGGGTCCCTCGTGTCCGGAAAGCCAGGGCACAGGGTGCTTTCCCCTCCACGCCAGCCCTCTGCTCCTCTTCCCCAGCCCCTCGGAGGCTTGCTGGGTCACCACGGCAACATTTCCCTGCTCCCTGGAGGCCTCTCCCCGGGTCTGGAATTACCTTCCAGAATGTTTACCCACAAGCATTTTATGTTGTCGGCTAGTTCAGGCGAGTCTTTCTGGGCTGAGGAAACCCCTTTGCGGCCTCGCCAGGTCGCAGGCAGCCAGCAGGCCCCTCGAATCCCTCTCGCGGCAGGTGCGCTCCTCCCTCCTCGGCAGGGAAGGCTCGAGGTGTCAGGGTGGGGCAAGGACAAGGTGAAATCATGCACTACTGGGAAGGCCACCCAAAGGGCATGTCCCACTGACCTGCAGTCAGCAGCCCGAAAGCGTCACTGCCAGTACAGGGAGCGTTGTCCGTCTGGGTGGCGGGAGAAGGCTCGAAAGATAAAGCAGGGCATGAACCCGACTCCGTGACAGCCCATTAGCTCTGCTCCGGGACCTGGCTGCAGTGACTCACTGACAGCCAATCAGGAGACGCTGAGCCGAGACCTTTCTCGGCCTGACACACCTGTAACCTGCTCGCCATCTGTTGGACCACACCCCTGCCCCGACCATTCCAGAAAGAAATGTAAATCTGTGTATAGGGCTGCCTTCGGAGGGCTCCGTGACTGCGCCCGACCGGCACCCACCCCGGGCGGCACTGGCGGGAGAGGAAGGGTCCCGGAGATTGCGGGGGACCTGAGTAGGCCTCTCCGTTGTCCGCCGCCAGCTCTCCTCGAACCATCCCTCCTCCATAAAACAAAAGCAAGCAAACAAAAAACACCAGTCAGATGGCAGCCCCACAAGTCCTTCCGTGGATACCGGGCTTTGAGGGGCCTGAAAGAGCTCCCGGCGAAGCCCGTTCATAGACGGATCCCCGCTACGGAGTTCTCTATCCAAGGAGGGCACGAGGCTCCTTATCGTTGGCCAGGGCGTCGCCCACAGTGCTAGGAGCCTGGCCAGCCCCTGGCCACACGGGCCCCCCTGGAGGATGTCCCAAGAGGGTGCCCCCTGGGAGGCCACGGTGCGTCAGACATGCTCAGGGGAAGACCAACGTGCCGCCTTCTTACCTTAGCTTGGAGCCCGGCCCGGTGTCGAGGGGTGGGGATACCCTGTCGTTTCTGGCGTGGGACAAATGGCTGAGTTTTAAGCTCATTGGTGCAGGAGGGACCTGGATGGAGGGAGGTGGGGACAGCCTGCCGCAGGGTAACCCTGGAGGAGCCATCGGGAGAATTCCATTCATTTTCAAGGTGCCTAGAGGAGGGTGCTTGTGCTGCAAGGGCTGAGCCCCTAGGCTCTGCCTTGGCTGAAGCCTGTTGCAGGGTCGCAGGGTCACAGGGTCGCAGCTCACCCCGCCGGCCCAGCCCTGCTAGGAAGGAAACCAACGAGTGCGTGGAGTGGGCTCCGAGGGGCGCTGGGGGTCCCCGTCCACCAGGAGCTGCCTCCCCACAGTCCCTGCTCGTGGAGGGTCCCTTCCGCAGAGGGCCTCCCATCGACGCTCCCAGGATCACAGGGTCCAGCGTCGGGCAAAGCCAAGAGCAGCTCTGCAAGCAGACGTGGGGGACTTCTGTGCTGGTCTAGACAGGAAGGGAAAGACAGGAACCCCACGAGGATTCAGGAGGCGCCGCTCTGACCCCGGTACCAAGGGTAGGGGCCGCCCGACGTCGTTCTCTCCCTCCGTGGGTTGGGGCGGGCTGGCTGTGACTCCAGGGCGAGACCAGCCCAGCCCGGGTGGGGTCTCTGGGTCTGTTGTCAGTCTCTGCATATGGGGAACTCCGCCACGGGCCCCACTGGGACTCTCGGTCTCCCTCTCTGGGGCATTCTCTCCTTCTCCACCCAGCCTGGGGCAACCATTAGGTGGGCGTAGATTAAACTTTTCACCCTTGGGAGAAGGGGACAAGACCCTCGAGCTCATTCCGGGGTCCCTCAGACTCCAGGTCCCAGCACCAAGGCCTTGGCAACCCGTGCCAGGGCTGGACGGCCGGGTGGTGGTCGGCAGGTCCAGAGGCCTCACGCCGCGGACGTTCCAGGAGCTCAGAGGTGCAGAGCCCTGTGAGGAGCGCTTTTTGTGGGACCAGGGGAGGAGGCAGGAGGGGGATGGAGAGGGAAGGAATACGCGGACGGAGGAAGGGAACAGACGCGTATAGAAACCCGCTGTGTGTCAGGAATGTCGCTTGAGTATATAATTCGAGGCTCACAACCCCCTGTGAAGTGTGTGTGACTCTCCTCCCTTACACCCAGGAAAGCCGAGGGGCACACAGGTTGAGCGACTTGCCCAAGGCTGCAGGTAGCAACGGTGGCTCGCGCGGATCTGCAGTCAGGACAACCCAGCAACAGAGAAAGAGCGAGATGCGCGGCTCCTAGGCCCAGGAGGGCTCAAGAGGGCGGTTCAGGGGCACCTGGCTGGCTCACGGGGCAGAGCCGGCGAATCTGGAGCTTGAGGTCTTGTTTGGGCCCCACCTTGGGCCTGGAGGCAACTTAAAAAGACAGAGAAAGCCGAAGTTCAGCTCTCTTCCCCTGGACACCTACCCCACCTGCGCTCCGTGTGCCGCCGGGCGGGTGCTGCCCAGGGAAGGGTTAAGCCTCCTCCTTGGCTCCCCCCTGCATTCTTTTGTGCTGAGCTCTGGCTGGCAGCTTATGTCAGGACATCAGGGCAAGAAAGCAGAAAGGACACGGCCAGGGCACCTGGCAATGAATAATCTGCTCGTCCTGGCCCGGATGCCCCGCGGCTGCCCTGTGTGGGGCGGTGAGGGGGACGGCGGGCAGCGCCAGCACCGAGGGCAGGGCCGGGGGCTGGGGCTGGAGCTGGCTCCGTCTCCCATGCAGTCACCATCTCAGCAGACCTCCAGTGGCTTTCCCACTGCCCCCCGCCCCCGGCTGCGGCCAAACCCTGAGCAGTCACAGCCGGGGCCCGGCTGTCCCCCGAGGTTGTATCCCAGGCTGGGTCCAGGCTCCAGCGGGCCCTCCAGTCGGCTCCTGGGGGCGCGAATCCTGTAGCCGTGTCTTAGGGGACGGCCGGGTGTGTGTCTGGGACCTCGCGGGGGGAGCATACAGGAAAGGACGAGGATGCCCTCTGTGAGCTCCCCGGCTCCGTCAGCCTCACCCCGCTGCTGCCTGGCCCTTGAGCTCTCGGCCCCACGGTTCTGGGGCCAGGCTCTCCCCCGCAGCCGGTGACACTTGGCTTCGCCCCATCAGCTGGATCTGCCTGGAATCAAACCTGCCCCCAGCCCCCCCCCCCCCCCCGCTTCCTGCCAGGAAACGTCGCCCTCCCTCCTTTCTGTCGAACCAGCTCCCTCACCTGCACCCAGACTCTGTCCCAAAGAAACCCTCTGTGCGGCTTGTCTCTAGGAAGCCTTGACTCATCAAACACCTGCCCATTGCCCTCAAGCTCTCTTGCCCTGCTGGCCATCTTCACACCCCCCTGCCTGCTGCCGGGGCCAGTCCCACCCCTCGTGGGACCCATCCTATGTCTCCTGTCTCGTACCCGACGGCGTGTGCATGTGCGTGTGCATGTGCTGCGTGTCCTCCGGGGACAGATCCAGCGCCAACAGCTGGGCCCTCCTGGAATCACATTTCTAATAAAGGAGCAGCTTCCGCAAGACTCCAGCCTCCGGCATGGGAATGGGCTGCCTTGAATGGGAGTGACCTGTCTGTCAAGAGGGGGTTTCAAAGAATGGCTTGCCCTTCCTCGGTGACAAATGCTTTTGAGCATTAATGAGGTGCCCGGCACATCGTAGGCAGTCAACGAACGTTGTTAGACAAATTCCAACACGACTTACTCCCCCCACCCACCCCTACAGTCATGTAAAAATTGGCGATTTTGTGCTGATCGGGCCAACCGGTTGGGTCCTGAAGCTTAGGCTGATGTTTAAAGCGTCCTGATGGGGGATCTGTCACCCAGAGGGGAGTCTGGGTAAGCAAAAGGGGACACGCAGTCACCCCTGCAGGAGAGCGGTGCCCCTGCTGCGTGCCCGGAGACCACCGTGGAGGTGCTCGGGATCTGCAGCTGGAACCTTGTCCGCCAGGTTCTGATTCCTGGTAACCAGCTGTGCTTGAGTCGGCGGGAACCCAAACCTTCCCCTGAGCCCAGACGTTCTCGCCTTGCTTCCACCGCTTCCACCGTGCTGCAGAGGGCTGAGGAAAGGCGCGGCGTGTCTGGAACGCGGCGCTGGGCTGGGGCAGGGGCATGGCTCGGCGAGAGTGAGAGTGAGAGCAAGGGACACGCCAGGGACAGGGCACCTGGGGCGGCTGGATGGCTTCTCACCGAGCACCTTGGCGGTTGGAAGACTTCCTTTGTTGAGCAAGCCAGATGTTTCCTCACCCCCCACCCCCAGTGAAGGGATTTGGGTGAACACAGAACAAGTGGGATTTGGGGAGTATGCCTCTGCTTACTATTTATTTGTTCTTTCATTATTTTTAGTTTTTTTAAAGATTTTATTTATTGGGATCCCTGGGTGGCTCAGCGGTTCAGCACCTGCCTTCGGCCCAGGGCCTGATCCTGGAGTCCTGGGATCGAGTCCCACATCAGGCTCCCTGCTTGGAGCCTGTTTCTCCCTCTGCCTGGGTCTCTGCCTTTCTGTGTCTCTCATGAATAAATAAAATCTTTTTAAAAAAAGATTTTATTTATTCATTTGAAAGAGAGAGAGAGAGAGAGCACGAGCCAGGGGAGAAGCAGAGGGAGAGGGAGAAGCAGGCTCCCTGTGGGGACCCTGATATGGGACTTGATCCCGGGACCCTGAGGTCATGACCTGAGCCAAAGGCACACACTTAAGCAACTGAGCTACCCAGGCATCCCCCTATTTTTTTTCCCCATAAACACACATATCAAGTGTCTACTGGATGCCAGGTGCCAAGGAGGCAGATGGGAAGATCCCAGAGTCCGGGGAGTCCGCGTTCTGGGGGCTCCCGGGGCCGCGGCTTCTTCCCTGGGCTCCTCGGCAGGCGCAGCCCCAAGGCCGCTGGAATTGCTTGCACCCCGCTTGCAGCAAGTGTCACAACCTCCGGAAGAGCTGCAAAAGCGTGGGTCGCTCGGCCCACCGAGGGATCCTGATGGAGCGGGTCGAGGGGCCTGAGAAGGTGCATTTAAGTCAGTTTCCAGGTGCTGGTGAACCACGGACATGCGGTAGTGTAGACGTTGTACCTTCTGGAAACACCTTCGCCGTGCCCGCATTTCACTGCCACAGCGTCCCTGGGAGGCCTCGAGCCCGAGTGCTCCTTCTCGCCTTCGACCAAAACGAGGAAACGGGAGGACAGAGGGGTTCCGTGATTCCGGGGCACCGCCCTCGTTTCCCCGGGGCCTTCACACTCCATCCTCAAGCTGTCTGGGAGCTGGTTTCTTCGTGGGCGCTTCCTTCTCTCCAGTGTGACCCTCCGGGGGGCGGAGGGTGTGCCCGTATGTCTGTCCACTGTTCCCGGAGTATCTCGGTGACGGCTGCACATAGCAGGTGCTCAGCAAGTAGTTGTGAGATGGATGGATGAGGGATGGCTGAGATGACAGGACTAGCTAGTCGCAGTGCTGGGGCCGGGGCTCGGCTCCCCTGACTTTTAGAAGCACCTCTGCCCTTCGGGGCCCTCCGCCTGTCCTCCCAGCGGGACCCCAAGGCCCCCTGGGCCTGGCACAGCGGGATCCAGCAGGAGTCGAGGTGCCTACACCCTCTTGCCCCACCGCGTCTGGTGCCAGCCGCAGCCCCTTTTCAGGCCCAGAACCCGGCGGGGGTGGGGCCTGCCTCAGCGTTTGCCCCCACCCCACCCCACCCCACCCCCACTCCCGTGCCCTGTCTCTTGAGCAGCTCTCTCCTGCTCTGTTGGCTGCAGTTTCCAGACCTGCAGCGCGAAGATCCGGGTCCGCCTCCTGCGGCCTGCGGGAGCCCAAAGAGCAGCACATCTGCCGCGGCGCTCACGGCTGCTGACTGCGTGGACCTTGCTCCGATCATAAACTAAGTGAACTCACTTCATCTGCACAACAAGCCTGCCATCATCCCCAAGAAACAGGCGAAGAAATTGAGGCACAGAAGGGTTAAGTGCTTGACCAATGCGCCTCCCCCCCAGGGCTCGTCCTTGGCAGGCCCATGAGGACCCCGTCCAGCAGGCCGGCCCCGAGGGCTGAGCCGCAGGCCCGGGAGGCGCCTGCTCCTGTGATTTCCCAGGTGGCCCTGAGCAGTGCCCGCGCTGCCGGGACAGCCCCAGGCTCCGTCCTACGCTGTCCCCTCGCTCTCCTCTCCGACAGCAGCGGGAAATTCCCAGGGAGAAGGACGGGGAATTCCTGGGATCAGGGACACACGTTCCCCAGGAAGCCTCTGCCTCCTGCTTGGTGCGCGGAACAGACGTGCTTGCGGCCTCCACCCCAGCACAGGGGCGGGGGAGTGGATGGGGGGGGCTCATGTTGGGGGCCCGCAGGAAGGGCGGGATGGAGCAGTGAGCAGTGGGAGGGGACAGGACCGTCCACTATCAGTACCCCACAGACTACACACAAGCCCGGACCCCCAGCTGCCGTCTAGGACAGGGGATGGGGGGGATGGGAGAGCGGCCCGGGAGGATGGGGGATGGGGGACAGGGGGACAGGGGGCATGGGGGGATGGGAAGATGGGGGCGAAGGGGGGAGGGGGAATGGGGGTGACAGGGGCATGGGGGGGCTGGGGGCCGGGGTGACAGGGTAGGGGGGTGGGGGGATGGGGGCAGGGCTGAGGCAGGTGGGGTGGGCAGGGCAGGTGGGAGAGGCCGGCCTCCCTCCCATCACTGAGCCTCTGGTTCCCTCTAGTGGCCCCGGACGCTCCAAGGCCCGCACCGCAGGCCGCAGCAGAGGGGGCGCTCCTCCAGGGGTTCCCTGAGCGGGGCTCCGCGCCAGGCCCCCCCCCCCCCCCCCCCCCCCGAGAGTAGGAAGGAGCAGAGGGCTGACATTCAGCTCATCACAAGCCGGCCCATGGCCAAGGGCTACCCCGTGTGGACACACGTTTGGTGGTGGGGCCCCGGGCATCACCCCCGGGCCTTGACGTCCCTGAAAAGTAAGAGGGCTGGTGTAGGTCATCCTTGGGGTGTCCTCCTGGGTGAGAGCTCCGTGGGGCTACACAAAGGAGGCATCAGGAGTTCACCCCCGGGTCCCAGCTGGTGGTGTCGAGCGGCCAGGACGCTCACATGTGCATGAAGCACCCTGCTTACACCCGTTTACACCCGCTTATACCCTGTTTCCACGGGCCGGCACCTGGAGCGCCCAGGGGTACGGGTGGTGACTTCCTACCACAGCAGCCACCCCAACCGGGTGGGAGGTCGTTTCCACGACAGCAGCCTCAGTGCCAGAGGCGTATGGAAGGACCGGACTCCCAGGGGCAGGTCCCGGGCCAGCTGTCCAGTGGGATTAAGAAAGCACAGTTCCAAGGGGGGCTCCTCCTGCCCCCGTCCCCCCTACAGAAGTTGCGAGCCTGAGTCCTGGTGCTGCCCCCGCTCCGGGGCCCCGGGGGGGTGGGGGGTGCTGGCCACACGGGGACAGTCGAGTCCTTGGCTGGTCCGACTTTCGGGTGGACTTCTGCCTCTTAGCTGTGACACCCTGGAGCCCAGGCGAGGTCGGTCCTGAGCCCCCTGAGCCCCCAGAGCCCCCAGAGCCCCAGGAGGGTGAAGGGTAAGAAGCCAGAAAGAGAAGATGCTTGAAAGGCCAACGACCTTCCCTGACCTCGTCCCAGGGCACCTCAGGCTTTTTCTTTCCTCCTCTTCCCCGTCCTCCTCCTTTTTCTTGCCAGTCCTGTCTCCAGGTGGCGGGTGGGGCGCTCGGGGAGGGAGGGAAGCTGTCCTGCTCAGGAAGTCCTCCGGGACAGACATCTGCCACCGCCGTCCCGGGGCCCCGGGGCCTGGTGATCTGCAGCCCCGGCTCCGAGGCGCCGACATAGCAGCCGGCCTCCTCCTGGATTCTAGTGCATTTTCTTCTTGCGCCCCCTTCCTGGGCTGCCTGGGGGCATGGGGGCTCTGGGGCCTCACCCTGCACCCTCACCCCCCTCGGGGCCCTGACCTGCCTGCACCCCCACCCTCATACCTCCCGCCTTCCGCGTGAGCCGCACATAATTGCTTCCAGGACCGTGACCCGAGCGCGGACCATGCAGTCCCGCGTGCGCAGAGCCCAGGCCCCCGCCCTTGTGCGCCTTCCCTCTAGCAACCTGCTCAAGTCCCCGGCCTCCCCTCCCCTCCACTGCCCTCGGGATAAAAGTAAGGGGGCCTCCGCCGCCCCTTCGGCTCCCCGCACCGGCTCCCGGACTCTGTCCCCGCAGCCCCCGCAGCCCGGCCGCCCTGACGTGCCTGCTGGCTCTTGGGTGGTCGCCCGGCCACCTCCGAGGCCACTCCTCCACCTTCCCCATTGTCTGTCAGGCAAACTCAGGAGCCAGTGAAATGCCCGCTTGTCTGGAGCCCAGATCTCTGCGGGTTCCCTCGGCAACTCGTCCTCACCTTTCACGGCATCTATCACGCTGAACCGGAGTGACTTATTTACACGCCCTTTCCTCCTCCGACTGAAGGCCCCTCGGAGGCACAGGCCCTTTACGCTTCTGTCGACTGGAGCACGGCAGGTGCTCGGCGACTATTGCCCGCGGCACATGTCCAGGCATCGCGTCTGGATCCGAATGTGGTTCTCCAGGCTCGACGCCGCTGCCTGTTGCTGGCCGTCCACGTGGCAAGGTGGCTGGCGGCGGCCTGGTGCCTGTGAGGAGCTCCGGAGGCAGATCCAGGGCCCGGCTCGACCGCGTACCAGCTGCGTGACTGACCTCTGCGAGCCTGAGAAATAAAAATAGTAACATTTGCTCCGTAGAGCGGTCGTGAGGGTTGACGGGGAGTCAGCGGGTGCTGGATCCAGTGAGTGTCTACTAAGGCACCGTGGGTAAGTTATTGTCTGGTTGTTTTTTTTTTTTAAGATTTTATTTATTTATTCATGAGGCCCAGAGAGAGAGGCGGAGACACAGGCAGAGGGAGAAGCAGGCTCCATGCAGGGAGCCTGACGCGGGACTCGATCCCAGGACCTCGGGGTCACGCCCTGAGCCCGAGGCAGACGCTCAGCCCCTGAGCCCCCGGCTGCCTGCGTTGGTCACCCCAGTTGGAGCGGCCGGCGGGTCGTCTCCCAAGGCAGAGTCTGGAGCCCGTGGTTTGGTCTTGGCGCCGCCTCTGCACCCCACGGGCCCCTAGGCCAGCCATGTGCCCTCTGGCTCCTGAGGCCGAGAGCGGGTGGCCTCTGAGGGCCCTGTGGCTCTGGTCCGCTGCTGCCCGAGGAGGAGTGTCCTGGAGGGCGAGATGCGTGAGGACAGCAAAGAGTGCTCTATGCCCAGCAGAGGGCCCTGCCCAGCGCCCGGCCAGCAGGGTGGGAGGGCGCAGCGCGAGTCTACTGGAGCAGGCTGGTGATGCCAGACGCCTGACTGGAGGCGGACCAAGCGGCCAGCTGCCTCCAACCAGTCCGCCCGGCGCCCGGGTCTCTCGCCCTCACCTGCTGTCCGTGGGGCCGCTGCCTCCTGCTCGTCCGGCCATGCAGTGGCCGTGGCCGCTGACCGTCTCTCTTGCCGTGGTCTTGGCTGCGGGCCGAGCAGAGTGTGGGGGGGTGCGGCCCCGCACTCGGGCAGGCACGGGGCTGAGGCCCAGGGGCAGCAGAGCCGGCCCAGGAGAGGCACCGAGGACGAGGAGGCCAAGGGGGTGCAGCAGTATGTGCCCGAGGACTGGGCCGAGTACCCCCGGCCCATCCACCCGGCTAGCCTGCAGCCCACCAAGCCCCTGACGGCCACCAGTCCCGACCCAGACAAGGACAGGGGCGCCCCGGGCCGCGGCCCGGAGCCTCGGGGCAATCTGACGGGGATCCCGGGCCAGAGGCTGCAGATCCAGAACCCCCTGTACCCGGTGACCGAGAGCTCGTACGGTGCGTATGCCATCATGCTCCTGGCCCTGGTGGTGTTCGCTGTGGGCATCGTGGGGAACCTGTCGGTCATGTGCATCGTGTGGCACAGCTACTACCTGAAGAGTGCCTGGAACTCCATCCTGGCGAGCCTTGCCCTCTGGGATTTTCTGGTCCTCTTTTTCTGCCTCCCCGTGGTCATCTTCAATGAGATCACCAAGCAGAGGTTGCTGGGCGACGTTTCCTGCCGGGCCGTGCCCTTCATGGAGGTGAGTGTGTGTCCTGCTAGAGGGAGGCTCTGGGGCTGCAGGCGCCAGGCTGTTGGGAGTGGGACGCGCAGGCGCGCAGGACCCCGGAGGCCTGGAGCCCTGTCTTGCTTCTCTTCCAGTTTGGGCAAGGAGACACCTGCTGTATGGGCTCCTGGGAGCTGTCGGATAAACTCAGCGGGCAAGGTGGGGCAGGAACGTGTGCGGGAGCCGGCGGGCCGGCCCCAGCCTGGTCTCCCGCGCGGCAGATCTGTCCCCCTCCCTCTTTCCTCTGAGCTGTCCCCTCCCCTGCCTTCACCCCCTTCCATTTTCCTCCTAAAAAATCGCTCTATCTGGGCGGGGTATGTCTCCTTTTTCTCCCTTTGTACCACTGACACTGCCCTGTCCTTCTTTACTTCTTTTTCAAAAAATTGTTTAAAGGATTTATCTATTTATTCACGAGAGACACAGAGAGAGGCAGAGACACAGGCAGAGGGAGAAGCAGGCTCCCTGCAGGGAGCCCTGGGTGAGACTCAATCCCAGGACCCCAGGGTCATGCCCTGAGCTAACCACTGAGCCACTCAGCCGTCCTACCCTCCTTACTTCTGAATACCCTGCTTCCCTAAGCGGACTGGGAAAGGAGACCCCAGTGTCCTGCAGCCCTCCGACCCCCAGCCGGTGTCCACTCCCCATGAATACAAACGTTAGAAGGAAAGTCCCTTCCTTGCCATGATGGGTGTTGCTCTCAGAAACGGTGCTGGAGCCGGGGGTGGGGGGTCAGCGTCAGCTCTGTCTCTGACATGCGGGGGGTCGCTGGGCAGGTCACAACTCCTGCGCAGGTTGCTTAGCTCCCAACCGTGGGGTAGACCAGATGGCCCCGCCGGCAGGTTTCTCTACCCAATTCTGGAGTGAACCACCCACCTCCCTCTCCTTTGGGAACTTCCACCTTCAGACGGGCACACGAGCGGTGGTGGTTGTGTAGACAGCGTGCGGACGGCCGAATCGGAACATTACAGAGATACCCCAATAGACGTGCACCGCTGCAAGCCCCGGGCAGGCAGGCCACTGCGTCCCTCTGCACAAGAGCACGGCATCAGCAGGCGGCCTTTCAGACTTTGGCTATGCTGCAGGGGCGGGGACTAATGAGCACTGGAGTGACTGGCCTCCCCGGGAAGGCTGCCGCTCTAGGGAGGGCGGACGGGGTCGTGGGACCTGGGTGGAGAAGGGATTAGGGTCAGGTGTCTATGTCCTGTGCCCAACTCTGTCCCCAGTTCACTGCATATCAGTGAGGACTTCATGTCTGGACAGACGGAGGCCCAGCAGCAGGTGTGGCCCCCTGGTGTCCTCCCCAACCCAGGGAGACCACCCAACGGGCACCCAAAGTTACTCGAACCTGAAAGAAGATCCTACAACTGGGGCTAGCCTTGACATCCTCGTTGTCATGGGGGCACAGAGCCCAGCACCCCGTGAGAGGTAGGAACCGGGCTTGGCCCCTCACCAGCTCAGTGACACAGGTGACTTACCTAACCTGTCTACACCCCAGGTTTGCCCTCTGTCAGTTGGGGATAATAGTAATAATAAAAGTATCTCAATAGATTCTCGCAGGATTCAGTGAGTAATATGTACAAAGTCCTTAGAGTCAAACTAATTCAGTAAGTGTAGGGTTTTTGCGGGAAAGGGTCTAAGAATCGAGAGGAGGAGGGCAGATGTACGGGAACCCGTGCCTGCACGTGGCTGGCGGGCCGTGAAGCCTGGCCCTGCCTGACCATGGATCTCGACACACCTAACACCTCGGCGGTGGCCGACACAGCCCAGGCCGCCCGCCCCACACCTCCTAGAGGTGGAGATGCCTGGGAGCTGATCGAGGCCCACTTGAGGCTGCGTGGTGGGGTAGGAGGTAAAACACCCCCGCCTGGAGCCCCTCTGCAGGAGGGAGCAGCAGAAGGCAGCTTGGAATTCGGTTTTGTTTTTTGTTGTTTTTGGTTTTGTCCGAGCCCAAAGGCTTCCCCTCCGCCGGCCTGGGCTCCCCCGCCAAGTGAGGGGCACGGGTTCTCACAAAGATCCCTTGGTGGCAGTGCTAATGAGCCAGAGATTGTCTCCCCCGCCAGAAGAGGGAAGCGTTTGGACAGAAGGGGGGATCTGAGCACAATCCCTGAGTGTGGTCGGCCATCGCCCAGCAGCGTGGGAGGGTTCGCCCCTTCCTCTCTTCTCTTCCCCTGCGGCCCTGGCTTCTTCCCCTCAGCTCCTAGGGGGGTCTTCCTGTGTGCTTGGGGCTGCTTCCCCACGCAGCCAGGCCCCGGGGGCTTTTCTGGACAGGACAGGGAGACTGAGTGTGCGAGAGCGAGTGTGAGTGTGAGCCACGTTTGGAAACCATTCACCCTGATGCACATAATGGGACGTTGTGGGGAAGGGACTACGAGGGCCCGGAACCTCTAGGTGTTTGTCTTGGTTCCTCAGTAGAGAGGAGTTTCCAAAGTCTCAGCGAGCGCTCGGGCCCCCGGGGACCCAGGCCATTCACTCCCTGGCCCAAAGGCAGAGAAGGGGGGTGCACAGGGTTGGGCCGGCCTGCGCGTGGCCCCCATTGTCCGGCCTGAGCGGCTTCTTCACCTGGCTGCAGGGGTTGCTGACGCGTGTGCAGGGCCTGACGCCTGACGCCGGGAGATGCTCACTGTCAGGCCTGTCCTTTCCGCCCTTGGCACTCAGGCCTGTCCTTTCCGCCCCGTCTCGGCCGGAACCGGGCCCCCTCCTGGCCCCCGGTTTGACCGCGCGCCCCTCTCCCCCACGCCTCTGCCTGCAGGTCTCCTCTCTGGGGGTCACCACCTTCAGCCTCTGCGCCCTAGGCATCGACCGCTTCCACGTGGCCACCAGCACCCTGCCCAAGGCGCGGCCCATTGAGCGCTGCCAATCCATCCTGGCCAAGCTGGCCGTCATCTGGGTGGGCTCCATGATCCTGGCGGTGCCCGAGCTCCTGCTGTGGCAGCTGTGGCAGGAGCCGGCCGCCGGGGGCACCGCGGACTCCTGCATCATGAAACCCTCGGCCAGCCTGCCCGAGTCCCTGTACTCGCTGGTGATGACCTACCAGAACGCCCGCATGTGGTGGTACTTCGGCTGCTACTTCTGCCTCCCCATCCTCTTCACCGTCACCTGCCAGCTGGTGACGTGGCGGGTGCGGGGCCCGCCGGGCCGGAAGGCCGAGTGCCGGCCGGGCAAGCACGAGCAGTGCGAGAGCCAGCTCAACGGCACAGTGGTGGGCCTGACGGTGGTCTACGCCCTGTGCACGCTCCCCGAGAACGTCTGCAACATCGTGGTGGCCTACCTCTCCACGGAGCTCACGCGCCAGACCCTGGGCCTCCTGGGCCTCATCAACCAGTTCTCCACCTTCGTCAAGGGAGCCGTCACGCCCGTGCTGCTCCTGTGCATCTGCAGGCCGCTGGGCCGGGCCTTCCTGGGCTGCTGCTGCTGCTGCTGCGGGGCATGCGGCGGCCCCGACGCCCCGGCCGGCGGCTCGGACAGCAAGCCCAAGACCGAGATGCCCTCCTCCATCTACTTCCACAAGCCCAGGGAGTCGCCCCCGCTCCTGCCCCTGGGCACGCCTTGCTGAGGCCGGGCTGCAGGCTGGGGAGGCTGGGGAGCAGGGTGGGGGGGTGAGGGTGGAGGGCCGCCCCAGCCTGTGTCTGGTGTTTCTGTCTCCATAGGTCTTGCTTCTCTGCCCGTCTTGCTGTCTAGGGTGGACTTGCTTCCTCTCGTTGGGGTTCGGGTGCAGGCCTGTCAACGCCCCCTCCCCCATTGCTCGCGGGGCCTTCCTGCCCTGTGCTCTCAACGGGTGGGTGGTGATGCTTCCGGGTCCCCAGAACTGCCTAGAAAGCCCCAGTCCCCCCAGCTGGGAGCCAGAGCTTCGCCTGTCTGTCTTGGAACGCTCTGCCCTCTAGTTGGGCCCTCTCTATGTGTCGGCTCCTGACACTCATCCGTCCTAGACTAGGGGCCCTTGGAGGCCAGCCCTGCCTGGCTCTTCTCCAGACCAGGTCTGCCCTGGGCTCGGACTCCTCCTCCTCCTCCTCCTCCTCCTGGCACCTGCTCTTCTCCCAGAGGATTGCTCTCTCCTTCCTCTTCCTCCTTGGACGTATCCTGGGCTGCCCGGTCCCCACCTCCCTTGGTAGGCCCCGCGCCCCGTAGAAGGCCCGTCAAAAACAATAAAGTAGGTAGCAGCACCCCTGTGCCCACTGGAGTTTCTTGCCACGTCCTGCCAGCCCAGACGCACCCAGCCCTCTCCAGGACAGGCGGCGCCCCTGAGGCTTCGTGCTGGCCACCTGGGCCCCTCCCGGCCGTGGCTGGAGTCCTGGGCAGCCCCCCGGCCCCTTGGCTTTCGCAGGCTCAGGACGCAGAGCACTAAGCCTCCCTCCTGGCCTGACCCGAGCGCCCTTGGGAAGCCGAGAGCTGCAAACTCGTCTCTCCTGGAGCCCCCACCGCACTCCCCTCTCACAAAGCCCCCATTCTGGAGGAGCCAGCGGCCTGCCCTCCGTGAGCCCGGGGGGCTTCCAGCCTCTGACTCTGAGAGCTGCTCTTGTTCAGCTTCTAGAACAGACTGTTTTGCCCATAGCCGGCCCAGCTGGCTGGTCCCTGTCTGCCCCCACCACACCCCTTCCTGGCAGCCAGAGCTCCATCCTGCGCCCCCAGAGACCCTTCGGCCCCTCCTGCTGGCCCTGCCCGGGTGTCCCACTTCCGCCGGTTCCCCCCGCGCCCTTCCAAAGGCTCCCTCACCCTGCTTGGGCCCAGAGAAGCTGGCACAAGGTCAAGCACAAGGGACACCTTGGCCCCGGCCACAAATCACCCCCTGCTTCCCTCAGAACTGCCCCCACCGCCTTCAAGGGCAGCCCTGGGTGTCCCTGGCCACTCCTGCCTGCCGGATCCACCTGGCACATGAGCACAGGGCCTCGGCAGGGTCCCAGGGGCTCGGGAGGATGAGGGACAGCGGTCGCTGAGAGCCCCGGGCTCCTTTGTCCTTGTCTACCCCACCCACACCCCTTGGCCTCAGCCCTGCCCGGCCCCAAGCCTCCTTCCCCCCTCTCTTGGGCATCTTAATGGCCTTGTTCTCCCTTCCTGGCACCCACCCCCAGGACGGGTGACGCCAAGAGAGAGGGAGGCCGTTGCTAAGTGATGAGGCTGCCATGCGCACAGTCTTTGTGCTGGGGAATGACACCCACCCATCTCTCCGCAGACCTGTTGCCACAGTGACCGAGGCCCGCAGCTTTGTCTGTAGAAACTTAAGATGGGTGGGTGGGGGCCGGGCTGGAGAGGGGGCCAAAGGGAGGCTGGGTGCTCCGAGGCTACTGGGGCCATTCCCTCCGCAACCCCCACTCCCCCTCCGCCCCCGCTACCGCCCCCCCAGTCCTAGCTGCACCAGTGGCTTCCTCCGGGCTGTAGGGAGGGGGCTGGGGGTGAACCGAGGTGAAGGCTGAGGGCAGGGGAGGGGGGCGCCTCGGCATCCTGTTTGGGACGCCTTTTCCACAGAGGGCGCCCACCCCCACAGCCCTGCCTCTCGGTCCAGCTCCGGGCCTCGGGGGTTGGGCGGTGGTGTCTCCGAGGCCCTGCCACCACCACTGCCTCCCATGCCTGCCAACGTGAAGGGCTTGTAAGATTAGTCAGCAGGCCAGCAGGCCTTGGGAAAGAGCCACCGTCCCTCCAGCCTGGGCCAGCTGGGGGAACAATGTGGCATTTGTTGCTTAGGGGTCCCAGGCCTGGGCTGGGAGGGCAGGTTGGCGCAGTGGTGGGCGGCGGATTCGAGCTGGGATGCTCAGAGGCAGCGCGGGCATTCTCCCTCCCTGGGGCGCACTCTGCACCAGCCCTCAGACCCTGACGCCGGGGGAGGGCGACCACCGGGCCTCCCACAGCAGCTGGGCGCCCAGAGCCCAGAGAACCACCTCCCGCCAGTCAGACTGGACGCAGTTGCCGAGCCTCTCAGTTTCCTCATCTGTAGAATGGGAATAAGCCCTCCTTTGGAGTCATTAAATGGGACAAGATATATACGGCATCTGGCGTGACACCTGGCACCTTTTCTTCCTTGCTCCCTCTTGGGAAATGAATTCCCTAGTACCACAGGGTAGGCTTGGCCGGGGGACTCTCCAGGCTCACCCGGGTTTCGGCACTTCAGAGGGTCCCTGGCACGGGCATTTACACATACACGCAGTCTGTTCCTTGTCCAAATTTTACAAGTTCTTTAGGCAGTTAGGCACCTTCTGTGTGCAGGCCCCAGGAGGAGGATGCCTGCTTGCTGCTCACCAGCTCAGCCCGTCAGGTCTCAGGTGTCACCCTCACAGGGGACGCAGGACGGGGAAAGGCAGGTCAGCCCCGACACCTGCCCCGTCCTGGTCCCGCTCCCTGTGTGAGGGACAGGCCTGTCCCGGCCTCCCAGGCCAGGGGCGAACCGCTGCCACGTCTGCAGCCAGGAGAGCATGGGGGCAGCCCGGTCCCAGCTGCCACCTCCTTAACCAGGGGGGGCACGTTTCCTATCCCTTAGAACTGGAAGATACCCTAAAATCATTTTGCTCCATTTGCCAACTTCCATCCACGTTCTTTCCTCAAACTCCCCTGTCGGTGGGGAACCACGTCGCCCGGCAAGTCATTTCTGGCCAGAAAGTATCTGCAGGAGGGAGCCCTGGACACCGAGGGAGGGCTGGGGAGGCTCAGAGCCCTGAGCCCTGGGGTCCCTGCTCCCAGATCCCAGCGGACCGCGGCTCCTTCTCCCTGCAGACGCAGGAGCTGAGGGCCTGGAGCCGCGCAGGGCGGGCTCCACTTTCCAGGTGCTGAGGGACAGGGGGGGCTGGAGGGCGGGGCCTGGAGGGGCTGGGCGGGGAGCCCGAAGGGGCGGGGCCCGAAGGGCGTGGCCGGGGAGCCTGGAGGGGCGGGGCCTGGGGGCCCTGAGGGGGCGTGGCCGGGAGCCTGGAGGGGCGGGGCCTGGGCCCTGAGGGGGCGTGGCCGGGAGCCTGGAGGGGCGGGCCCGGGGAACCAGGGGGCGGGGCCCGGGGCGGGGCCGGGACCCTGGAGGGGCGGGGCCGGGGAGCCCCGGCTTCCCGCAGATCTGGGTCAAGGCGGCCCTGGATTTGGGTGAGCCGGGCCCCGAGGCTTTGAGGCAGCCGCCGCGGGGGGGGGCGGCTCCCGAGGCTGGGGTCACTTGGGGAGGGGACGGGGACTGAGCCGAGGACTAAGGAGCAGCCTGTCCAGGAGGCCGGTGGCACCTACCCGGCAGGGAGGCGGGGCCGCCCTCAGCAGCGCCCCTGGGGAACGGCGGGGGGCTGGGGGCGCGCGGGGGCGGGGCTCGGGCTGCGGCCCCATCCTGGCTGCGGGGAGCTCTGCTCCCGCACCCGGAGCCCACAGGCTTCCTCGCCCCGGCAGCTGCAAGCCCAGGGCTGGAGCTCGCGGCGTGTGCATGCACGTGTGCAGGCAGGGCCGCGGGCGGGGGGGGGGGGGGGGCACGCGTGCGGAGGCTGCTCTGTGGGTGCCATTGTGTGCCCGTGTGAGCGCGTGCCTCCCTCTCGGGGCGGTCTGTGCCCGGGGCGCCGCCCGCCAGCCATTCCTCGGCCTCCACGCACAAATAACCAGGTCCCGACACCCCCCCAACACAAAACTGGTCATTTATTCTTGTTGTTAGGAGGCAAAAAAATGTACAGTTACAAGAATCATTTTCCAAACAGAGGTTAAATATGAGCTAAAAGTGTAAAAAAAGGAAGAGGAACATCACTTTACAAATCATTAAATTAAACAAATAAACAAAACAAAACCCAAAGAACCAACCCCCCATGCTGAGTTCTCTCCTTGTGCAACTCTGCAAAACGAGAACAGAAAATGAGGTGGCCCATGGAGTTGGGGGCCCTGGGAACCGGGCAGGAGCCGGGGGCCGGCAGGAGGGGCCGTGGGGGCAGCGAGGAGGCTGGCCTCCCGCCCCTGCGGCCCGGTGGTCTGTGGCACTGGGTGGTGCCCGCTGGCCCCCACTGAGACTGGGGGCGGAGAGGGGCGCCTCTGGAGGCTCCCTGTCAGCCTGTGATATTCAAGCACTGCAGGGACAGGCCAGACTGGCAAGGGAAACAAACAGGACCTGGGGACGTCCACGGGTGCCCAGCTGGTACCTGCCCCAGGTGTCAGCCTTCACTTCCCTAATCCCCACCTGCCCCCAGGCCAGCCCTGCAGCTCTTTCCTTCTTTCCAGACCGTCCCCCTCCCAGATCCTGACGGGCCCCTGCAGCATCAAATGCTTGATTTTAGTCTTTGCTTAAATTAAAAAATTAAAAGATATATACATATATATACTGTACACACAGGACAAAAACAGAAGAGTGTTGAAAAGGGCAGCGTGGGGGGGGCACTGCGGGGAGGAGGGCAGGGGCTGTGGGGCTGGGTCGTTAGGAGGATGGAAACAGGGCGGGTAAAGGACGGAGGGCAAGAGGTTAGGGGATCAGAAAGGGGAGCAGTTTATTTTACAATAAAATCAGGAGTTGAAACCTCAGCAGAACAGGACTCTGGGATCCCCAGAGGACCCCTCCCCACACTAAGTGAGGAGGGGCGGGCTTAGGGGGGACGGCGGAGTGGGCGGGGAGCTCGGCTTCGGGTTTGGATGACAGCAGGTCCCTGGTCCGAGGGGGAAGGCCCGCAGTCTCAGCTTCTCCGTGACTTTGAGTGTTGAATAAGCCACTGTAGGGTGATGTCTGGGCGGGGGACAACAGAGAAGTTTATAGGCCTTCCCACGGTGGGCCGGCTGAGGAGGTGCAAGGCACACCCAGGGGAGTGGTGGGAGCCCAGGGCCTACAAACCACGGCTGGGGATCAACTTTAAGGTCACCCAGAGCCAAAGCATGGCAGGGGTATCCGGGTGCTGGGAAGGGGAGCCGCCATGGACTGCCCCGCCCCAAGGGGCCTGGGCATCACCTCATCCAACCCTGGGGCCTAGGCATCACTTCATCCAACCCTGTGACGTTACAGAGGGTGAAGTGAGGCCCACGGAAGGGGGCGATTTGCCTAAGATCACACAAGCCAGGAGTGGGGGGAGCTGGGGAGGGCGAGGCTGACGCTCAGAATCTGAGCCCCCCGGGACCTGTCCTACCGAGAGCTAGGGACTCTGGGCGTCAAGGCCCCCCCGCGCAGTGGAAACCCTCGAGAGTCCTGCTCCAGCACACCCAGAAGCGCCTCCATGCCACCCACCCACCCCCGGCCCTGGCTGTCCCCAGAATGCCAGCAGCTCCCCCATACCCACGCGCACCAATGTTGTCCTTTTCTTTGCAGGAGATGGAGTAGCAGCAGATCTCTCGGTCCTGGATGGCAGAAAGATTCCTGGGGGGGACCAGAGGAGAGCCTGCTGAGGCTAGGACTGCCCAGGGCGCCTGGGGCTGGGGCTGGAGTCCGTCCCTTCTGCCCTCCCCACCCCCCACCCGGGCGGGGTGGGCTCTGCTGCTGCCAGGTGGCCACACTGACAGCAGCAGTGGGCGCCTCCCCACCTCCTGGGAAATCCGGGAGGCGGAAGGCTAGGGTAACCACTCACATTTTCTCAATCAGCTCCTTCTCGTCCAGTGCTCCCGGGAGGTCTCGCTTGTTACCCAGGACTAAGACCTACAGAGGAGGGACGGCAAGGACTTGGTCCAGGGTGGCCGGGCCAGGCTATCTGCTTCCCGGTGTCCCCCCCCCCCCCCCCCCCGCCGCCCCACCACCCTGAGGGCGCCTGGCCTTCCCCTGCTTCCTGCCCTGCCCCCAGTGACTGCCCAGTGGGCTCCTTCCCCTCCGGCTCCGTTAGGGCTGCTGACCGGGATGCCCTGCAGCTGGGGTTTGTCCAGTAGGTTGTGCAACTCGTTCTTGGAGGCCTCAATCTTCTCCTGGTCAGCGGCGTCCACCATGTACCTGGGGGACAGACGGCAGGATGGGGCAGGCATGTTGACACTCAGGGCTGAGAGGTAGGAAGAGGAGGAGCTGTGCTTGCAGGGGAAAACATCTTGTTCCGGCTCGGTCACCTCTGCATCTCTGGGCCACCTGGGCCTCCTCCACGGCCCGCCATTACCCTGTCATCCAGTCCCCTCTAGAGAAGCTGTCACACGGGGTGTGTGTGTGTGTGTGTGTGTGAAGCTTGGCCCTTTCAGATTAGGTGTAAATCCCTCCCAGTGACCCTCTTAGGTCTGCATGGGAAGACTGGCCATGGTTGAATGAAAAAAGCAAAGGAATCCCCAGATTTTCTTACAGCGAGATACTTCTAAAAAACAGTGAAAATGAAACAATCTTTTGTTGGGCATGTATATACATACATCTACATACAGATAAGATACAATTATTTTTAAAAAGCAGGGGAATGAATCATTTAAATCACGAAACTCAGGATGGTGGTAACTCTAGGTTGGGGGAGGCAGGAAGACACCGGTGCCTTCGGTTGACACTCTGGCCCTCAGATTGGCCGGGAGGTGCTCCGAGTGCTTCGCAGGTGAGAAACATGCGGCTCGTGAAGTAAAGGCAGGCCCCACATGGACTGGACGGTGTATCATGGACCGAGGATTGTGACTCATCCGGTTCTGCCCCATGGTCCCCGCAGGCAGGGAGGCCGGGTGGCAGGGGAGGCTGAGCCCCGCGTCCTCCTCCCCACCTGGCCCTGCACTTACACGATGGCGCTCACTCCTCGGCAGTAGCGCTCCCACATGCTGCGGAATCGGGGCTGTCCCCCGATGTCCCAGAGCTGAGTGAGAGAGAGGGTGACATGTCTCAGCAGCAGCCCAGCAACCTGACCCAACCGGCTCCCTTCCCTCCTGTCCCTACAGCCCTTGGCCTGCCTCAGGCATCTTGCGGCCTTTCCCCAACTCTCCCAGCCTCTCCCGCCTCTCCTCCCGGGGTCTCAGACACCCTCCCAGCTCCCCCCGGCTGCCCCGCCCCAATATGCACACAGGTGCTCTTCTTTGCCTTCCTGCCGCTCACCTTGATGGTCACGTTCCCTTTGGTGATTTTGCGCATGTTGAAACCCACGGTGGGGATCATGTCCTCATTGAACTGTCCTGACTGCAAGGAAGAGTCAGAATTGGAAGGGGGGGTACAGATCGGTGGAACCCAGACGCGCCGTCCCCGGCAGCCACAGCCATGAGGCCGCGAGGATAAAGCAGAGGCCAGGCCAGAGCCTCGCGGGCCCCGTATGCAAGGGGCACGGGGCCATCTCCCGAGTGTCCCCTGCTTCCCAGCAGGACGGCCGTAAGCATCTCAGGGGCCCACCCCACGCCACAGCCCCCCCCACGCCACAGCCCCCCCCAACCCCCACCCCCGTGAGCACGAGGCACCTCCCCTCCAGGCACTCTCAGTCTCAGCCTACACCGAGAACAAATTCTTCCTGAGGTCTCACCAACATCTGTGTTGGAACAGAAGCCCCTTTACTGTACTGAGTCTCCAGCGGAGCAGAGGAACAATGAGCTCCCAGCAAAAGAATTTCAAACAGGTCATGGTAAAACAGTGGGGGGACCACAAGGGAAGCGGGCATACGGATCTTCAAACTAGCAGCAAACAGTGGGAGGGAAGATGAACAGGGCCCCCCAAAGTGCAGTGCACACCCAGCAATTTCTGGACTGTCTACGGTTCTGGTGTATTTGCACTACCCTCCATTTGTTAGGGGGGGTGATCCACACTCTACATCCCCTGTTGCCTCCTGCGTCCCCACGAGACTGAGCGCTTCCTGGGGCGGCGAACCCTGCCCCCCGTTAACAACACTAGCACGTGTCTGCTGGATAATTAGGAGTTGACTGTAATTCCAGACCCCACAACCCAGTTTTTGAATTCTAATGATGTTCGTTTCTCCCCTTCTACATTGTCTCCAAGATGTCTAGATTGCTCTAAACCAGCACCAGGCCTGAAGTAAGGCCAAAAAACTCCCTCCAAGGTCACCTCCATGTTCACAGGTAGGACACTTGTGTTTACTACCCGCCTCCCCCAGATGCAGGAGACGGGGCTTCGGTAGCCTGGAATCTCAGGGTGACAGCCGTGTCTCTGAACCATGCCATTGTCTGCTGCTAGCTGGTAGCAATAATTTGCCTCAGGTCACGTAAAAAAGTCAGAGGCTCGGACCATCAGCCAGGATGGAGGAGGCATGAGCTCTTACTCAGAGCCTGCAGGCCCGAGTGAAGACTCCCAGGGTCCCGTCTGAATGAGAGTGATTGGTTCCCTTTCACCTGCGGGAATTGCCCAGGCTCATGCTCCAAGGCCCGGGAAGTGAGGACTGAGTCCCCATGACGGATGCTCACGGCAAGGTGCAGGGAGCAGGTCCCTAACCTGCGGGCCACACAGATGGACTTCGGAGAGTCCCTGAACCCCCTGAAACTGCACCTGACCTACATGTGCAAAATTTCGGTTTGTAGGGACACCTCTCTGGGGAAAGGGTCTCTAATGTGTGTTTTGTTTTAGAGAGAGAGTAAGTGGGGGTTGGGGAACAGAGGGGGAGAACATCTGAAGCAGGCTCCACACCTGCTGTAGAGCCCCATGAGGGGCTCAATGTCACGACCCTGAGATCCTGACCTGAGCTGAAACCAGGAATCGGAGTCGGGTGCTTAATTGACTGAGTCACCGAGGGCCTCTAGTTTTCATCAGATATCAAAAGGGTCCAAGAGCCCTAATAGTTAATCACCGAGAGAAAGGAGTGCCCTGGAGGAGGACGGCTTCCCACTAAATATGGAGACCCTAACCACTTGCCCTCTAAGTCCCAGACCCCAGCAGGGTGCCAGGGTGGGGGTGGGGGTGCCTGCTGGACCAAAGTCCACTCCTCCCCCATCTGGGCTTATGAAGAACATAAGGGTCTGAAGAAGAAAGCCCAGTTTTTGTTAATCACTCATCATGATGCAGCTTGGACAAGACACTTCAACATCTCTGGGCCTTGAGGTTCCCTTCTGCAAAATGGGGAGAAGGGTTTTTGTTTCCTAGAGACTGGAAAACAGGCTCACAAAGTGCTTGGAAATGGTCTGGATATACATGAGAAGCCATCTGGCGTCTCTGGCAACTAGAAGACCCACAGGCTCCCATATAAATGAGAAGCCCAGCCTGGCCGCATGTGATCCTGGGCTAGGAGGCCCTTTAGGGAACAGGCTCCCTGGCACCCATATTTCCAGTTCAGCTGTGAACCTAAGCTAAGTTGGAACCAAGTTATGACTTCATTTCCCTGCTAACACCTCCTGATCTCACAAGCTGTTCGTTTAAGGTTGGAAGTGACCCCAAAGTCACCTGGTCTAACCTCTCGTCCCAGACTTGAATACCCTGTGGCTCATTCCCTCTTAGGTGGGCTCCAATTCTCCAAGAGAATTCTTTATAATGAGTCAAAAATCCATCTTCCTATAACTGCCATCCCTTGCTCCAAAGGCTTGGGAACCCCAAGACTAGTTCTTGCACAGGACAGTCTTTTACATATTTAAATGGCTTGAGATATTTGAAAATGGCTCTCTTGTTTCCCTCAGGCAAATCATCTCCTACCTTCTACATGACAGCTTTTTCAGAAGAACTCCAAACCTAAGTTTTAAGTTCTTAGAAGCGGCGAGAAGTCTCTACATAATTTTTTTTCTCCAGTTCACATTAGCCTGCTGAGTGGCTAAGACACATAAACTCAATTTTATTTACAGTCGGGCCTCATATAGCGAGTAGAAAAAGCCAAATGGGAAAAAAGCTGAGGCAAACAGATGCCAAATGAACAGGAAAGGTGATTCAGAGTCAGTAGTGGGCATGGGAACAGAGCCCAGGGGTTCCGATTCTTCATTTCCTTCTGAAAGACGCTCTACTGTGGTTATACAGCAGGTGGGCAGAAATGTGAGTGCTGGAACCCGGGAGGATCTGAGAACACCAGTTCCCCTGATGCTAGAACTCCCACTGAAATCTCCATGAGGGGTGGTTTTTCTTTAAAGGGAAATTTTGCTTGCACTTTTTAGGATGTGAGAGCCAAAGTGGCAAATTTAATTTCAAAAAAGGGAATGCATGGGCTAGGCTGTCTCTGTACATCCCGGAAACTCTGACCCTGGCAGTGTCATTTGTGACTCTTGAGTTCTGTTCCTGTTCTGGACATGATGCAGGTCTAGAGGAGGCCCTCCTGGCCAGGGAGTGGAACCCACCCAGGGGCCTGTGGATCTCCACCCAGGAGCATGACATTCATAAATGCCCCATGAGAGAAGCTTCCCTGGGGCCTGGAGGTGACACCTAGGCTGAGCCATCAGAGCAGCAGCAACTTGTTCCTCCTCTTGGCCTTACCCTGGAGACATGTCCCAGGTCAAAATGCCTAGAAGCCGAGCCACCCAGGCCTGCAGGATCAGAGTCCAGGCATTATGCTCCTGCCCAAGGGGCCCAAGGGCTTGAGTCAGTGCCAAATCTAACTAGGGGCCAGACTCTAGGGCCAGAGCCTGGGCAGACGGGAGCTCAGGGGTGCACGCTGCCTAGGAAACCGGCATGCCAAAACCCCCAGCAGGGGCCCGAAGGTCTCACCCTGGCAGATGAGGAGCCAGGAACCATGGGGTGGAGGAAGGAGCAGAGGTCATGTGCAAGGCATGTTTGGAAAAGGGAAGCTGGTGCCTAAACATGTGACCATGGGTCACCCGCAGCTCCAGGCCGGAGCCGAGGCGAGGTGCGGCCCTCCCGCCTCAGGCAGCGCTCCTCCGGGGATGCTGAGATGCGTCAGGGGGCCCTCTTCTTCCAGGAGGGCCGGGAACGCGGGCGCAGGGAGGTACCTCAGGTACCTCAGGTACCTCGCTGACCCACCACACTTCTTTGCTGACCTATCTCGCGATGCGCGTTTTCGGGCACTATGTGGCCAACCCGGCCTTCTCGGGGAGCATGCTGGGGCGAGGCGGGACCACCCCGGCCCGGCCTCAAGGCCCCCCGGAGTCCCAGGCCCAGTGCAGCCGGGTCTGCAAGGCAGGCCGCAGCCATTACTGCAGCCTCAGCTCACACTGCCATGGAGCTCGTCTTCCCTTTTTCTGAGACAGATTTTAACTCTTTCCCCACCACTCCCTGGCGGCGAACCGCCGAGAATCGCGCAGGCCGGCCTCGACCCAAGGCCTCAGGGCTCCGGGTCCCCAGGGTGGGCAGCGCCCCTCCAACTCGGGCTGCGGTCCGGGGCTCCCCCCGCGGCAACTTCTGGGCGCGGCGGCCTCTCCAAAGTCCCTGAGGAGGCCGCCCTCCCGACCCCCAGGACCAGGACGCCGCGGGGTCGCCCAGAGGAGCCGCTGAGCCTCCTCCGCTGATGCCTCGGCTCCAGCCCCGGGGCTACCGCCCCTCCCCCTCCAGCGCCAGGCTTCCTCTTCCGGCAGCGGGTTAGAGCCGCGGGGGCACCAGGGGCGCCGAGGGTTAGAGCCGCGGGGGGTCCGAGGGTTAGGGCCGCGGGGGGTCCGAGGGTTAGGGCCGCGGGGGCACCAGGGGCGCCGAGGGTTAGAGCCGCGGGGGGTCCGAGGGTTAGGGCCGTGGGGGGGTCCGAGGGTTAGAGCCGCGGGGGGTCCGAGGGTTAGGGCCGTGGGGGGGTCCGAGGGTTAGAGCCGCGGGGGGTCCGAGGGTTAGGGCCGCGGGGGGTCCGAGGGTTAGGGCCGCGGGGGGTCCGAGGGTTAGGGCCGTGGGGGGGTCCGAGGGTTAGAGCCGCGGGGGGTCCGAGGGTTAGGGCCGCGGGGGGGTCCGAGGGTTAGGGCCGCGGGGGGTCCGAGGGTTAGGGCCGTGGGGGGGTCCGAGGGTTAGGGCCGCGGGGGGTCCGAGGGTTAGGGCCGCGGGGGGTCCGAGGGTTAGGGCCGTGGGGGGGTCCGAGGGTTAGAGCCGCGGGGGGTCCGAGGGTTAGGGCCGCGGGGGGGTCCGAGGGTTAGGGCCGCGGGGGGTCCGAGGGTTAGGGCCGCGGGGGCACCAGGGGCGCCGAGGGTTAGGGCCGCGGGGCGGGGCTGGGCTCGCCCGCGCCCCCTCCCCCAGCCGGCCGTCCGCACGCGGGGCGGGGAGGCCCGAGCACTTTCGCCCCGTCATGCCCCCTCCGCGGGGCCGGGGGCGCTGTGCCCTCTGGCGCCCCCGCCCCCCCTCGCGCGCCCGCGGCCCGGCCCCCGCCCCCCGCCCCGGGTCCCCGCGGCCGCGCTAGGCCCCAGGCGCCCGCCGCTCCCCGCCCGCGCCGCCCGCGCACCGCGATCACGTTGACGAAGGTGGTCTTGCCCGAGTACTGCAGCCCGACCAGCGTGAGCTCCATCTCCTCCTTCCAGAACAGGGCCTTGAACCAGTCCAGCAGCTTGTTGAACAAAGCGATCATGGTCGCCGCCGCCGGCCCCGCCCGGTGCCCGCCGCCGCCGCCGCCGCCGCCGCCGCCGCCGCCGCCGCCGCCCCTCGCTGCCCTCGCGCTGCGGCCCGAGCGGCCCCTCCCGTGCGGCCCGGGTCCGCGGCTCGGAGCGGGCGGAGGCTGGAGCGCGGCGGCCGACGACTCCCTGCCCCGGAGCCGCGCGCCGATGGGTGTGGCCTCGGCGCCTCCGCCCCCGCCCCCGCCCCCGCCGCCGCCGCCGCCGCCGCCCGGCGCGCCCCGGGCGCGGACCCCCCCGACCCCAGCGGGCGGCCGGGGCGCGGGGCTCGGGGCTCGGGGCTCGGCCTGCGCCTGCGGGCGCCCGGGGAGACGCGCCACCCCGCGGCCCTGCCTCCCGCCCGCGCCCGGCACCGGCCCGGCCCTGCGGCGGGGGATGCGCCCGCCGGCGGGGGGCGGGGGGGGGCGTCCGGCAGGCAGAGAAGGACGCTTCACCCACTTTCCGGGCCTGCACGGAGGCTGATGGAGGCTTTTTGTTCCCGGGTCCTTGCCCCGGAGCAACCTAAGCAGCCGACAGTGACCGACAGTGACCACCGGGCCGGCCCGTCAATGCTCCGTCTTGTCCTGTGACCCACACTCGCCCTCAGCTGCTGGTTTGGGCAGCCCCGACCCCAAGTGGAACAGCTGCCCGCCGGTGCTTCTGTCATCATAATCCGTAGATAAACCCCTGCAGGGGAGGGGCGGTTCCAGGGAGGAAGACGGGCAGTGCTCGGAAAAGTTGGCCTGTTTTGGTGAAAGCCAAAGTTTTCTCCCAAAGGAGAGCCAACGGCGGGAGGCGCAGGGCGGGCCAGGATGCTGCGGCCTCCGAGGATGCGGCTGCAGGGCCCGCTGAGCCCCCGAGCTGGCCGTTCCCCCCAGGCCCCAGGGCAGTCCCGACCCAGGGCGGGTGCTCCTTAGTATCTGGTTTTTCAGATGTACTCACAGTTGGGCGTCCGACCCAAACCCTATGTGTCAGGCCTACCCAAGGAGAGCCTGGATGACCAGTGGCCAAAGTGGAGGGATCCCAAACTATCATCCTTCTAGCTACTGCCTCTTCTAGGTCCCGACCTAGCTCCAAGGCACCCCTCTGCCCCACTTCCTAAACTGCAGTGTCACTATGCCACGTCTCAAGAACTTCTAGAAACATCCATGCCCTGGGGTAAGGGTCTAGAGCTCACTCCTGGTCTGTGGCATCTTACTCTGTTGCTGTGAAGAGGCTCCGAGGCTTGAGAAAAAGATGGGAAGAAACGAATCAGTCATCCAAAAAAGCCTTTATTCTTCTACCCGGTCCCTTCTCCAGAGCTTGTACTAAGTTCTAGAAGGGGTGGGGGCGGCGTACCAGGGAGGGGAGCCTGCGGGCCCACGCTTACACCTCTGTTTCCCTCCCTGCCCGGTCTGAGCTGGGCAGGCTCAGGCACTTGAGAGCTCCTGCCCCGCAATCCGGGCGGGCACAGCCTGTGCGCACCTCCCATCAGGCGCAGGGAAGGTTGGGGGGCTGGGGAGCCAGCTCCCGGGGCTGCAAGGAAGGAGAGATTCCGTTGTGAGACCAAGCAGAAGCATGAAAAAAATGAACCTCCATGTCCACACTGCACGCTCTTCAGAAGGGGCGTCATGCACAAGGAGACTCGGCTGTTCTCCAGGCTCCAGCTCCTTGGGGGGCTCCCGAACCGGCATCAGCAAAGGCAGCCCCTGGGGGCTGAGCACCCAGAGGGTGGCACTTTCCTTCACCCCCACGAGCAGCACATCTTGGATTCGAGGATGAAGGACCGGAGGTCTCCCGGGGGCGTGCAGGTGAGCCCTGAGAGTGATGGTGGGTGCCCTGGAAACTGTGCTGATACTGAGATGCCGAAGGGCGTTCGCTCTCTGAGATAGACTCAGAGGGATCCCAAATTAGCCTGAGGCCCCAGGTCCGCAGGGAGCGCTTTCACCCCGACTTGCTGTGGAAACAGCCAGGCTCTCCAGGCACACTCTGCAAATGCAGGGGGACGGGGGGTGGGGGGGGGGAGGCAGGGGCAGGCGGCTGGCTTTCTAAAATCAGGCCAAGCCCTTTGTTTCACCCTTTCTCCTCATTCCTTTGTACCTCCTGCTACCGAGGGCTCTCCTGAGGTCGTGGAAGGAAGACCGAAGATGCTGGGCCCTCCCACGGAGCAGCTGGGGTAAGCGGCTGGCAATTATGGAGGCAAGGACCCCGCTGGACTTCTGAGGGGTCCCCACGCCTCCCCTCTTCCAGAGGTTCCGACTGCCTGGCCTGGTCAGCCCTGGAGCCTGATCCCAGGACTCCAGTGTGGGCACAGGGGCGGTCTGGGGCCTTGTTGCCCTTCGGTGGGTGGTATCCAGCCCTTGCAGGTGTGGGGCGAGGAGACAGTCCCTGCGGGGATGCTGGGAACGTGGCCACGGTCAGGACCAGGCTTCTCTGGCATCCGGCCTGTGCTTGGGCAGGGCCAGGCAGCCGATGGTCTTGGGTCACTGTCTCGCCGGCCCCAGGACGGGGGCACAGCTGGCGCGGCTCCTGGGAGCTTTTCCCATTGCTTTCGCCATGGCAGGGAGGCACCTAATGTCCACGTCCCAGAGATGAAGCTTGCGGAGCGCTGTGGGCAGGACCCGGACACCTGGGCTCCTTTCTCAGCTGTCCTAAATGCCGGCTCCTCGCTCAAAGCCCAGAGGGACACGGGAGGTCCCCCAAGCGTCCGTTTGGGGCCGCTAGTGGAAGCAGAAGGGCGGCCCTGCTAAAGCCCTGAGTCTGCTGCAGCCTCCTGTGGCCGCGCGAGTCCACTGAGGGGGGCAGCCCTCCCCACGCCCCTCCAAGGGGTCCCTCAGGTCACGAGGCCCACGTTCCCAGCCCCCCCACCCCACCCAGGCCTGGGGGAATTTGGCCCCTGGGCTGGTGGAGGGCCCCCGGAGTCAGGGGCAGGGCCCCTCCGGCAGCTGGGCCGCATACAGGGCCAGGGTGTGGTGCAGGAACTGGTACTGCTCCGTGGTCTGGATCATCCCGCCCCTGTATGGGAAGCACGCAGACGGGGAGTGGGGAGGGTGGGGTCAGGCCTCAGAGCCCTGCATGGGGGGTCCTCCCAGAGAACTGTCAGCCACTTCCCACCTTCATCCTCTGAGCTTCCTACGCCCTCCGGCTGCCCCTCACTCCTTCCCTACAAGGAAGGCCCCTCTGCCCCATAGTCAGGGCGACTCATACTGAGATTTGTTCTCTGACCCATCGGCTCCCAAGGCAGGACCAGGCCTCGAATTTTCCCAAACCTCAAAGTTTCCACCTCCCCATCTTAAAAGCAAGCATAACCATTCCATATATCTGTAGAGTAGGCTCTTATATACGAGAAAAGGGAGTTAACTCTTTCCTTACACCAGCTCTCGGGGGAAGGAGCCATTATTTCTCTCCAGATAAAGAGATGGGGCCTAGAGAAATACCAAGACAGCTCGGTAGGTGCAAGTCAGAAGGTGCACCCTGGTTCCCATGTCCAGGTCCAGGGCCTTCCATGCATTATCTAGAACCAACCGTACCCTGTTCTTCCACCTTCCCCTCAGTAGGGAATTTGGAAACAAAACCCAAACAGATTTGTGCTCAGATATCCACAGAGTGGCGTATTTAATTCTCAGCCTGCAAAGCTAAAATTCTAGTCTTTCCTGGGCGCTAGTTGCAAAAGAAACAGATCTTTAAGCCAAGAGTCCCTTTCTTCCTCAAGGGAAGGGCCCGATGGCGATGTGCCTGCAAGTTCTGTGGTGCCCAGGAAGCACTGATGCCAGTCCTCAGGTTGTGGGTCCCACCCACGTCCGCAGGCCCGTCCACCCACCCGTCCACCTCCAAAGACCCGCCTGTCCACCTGTCTACCTCCGCGGACCCACCCGTCCCCCTCCGCAGGCCCATCCTATCCACCCATCCACCTCCGCAGGCCCATCCCGTCCACCCGTCCACCTCCGCAGGCCCATCCCGTCCACCTCCGCGGACCCACCTGTCCAGCCGCAGTTGGCACACAATGCCCAGAATGTCCACTTCCCCTCGGGCCTTCAGCTGTTGGCAGCCAATGCGGGTGGCGATGAAGCAGCCGGTCCGGCCAATCCCTGCACTGGACACGGCCGGGAGGGGGTGGGAGGTTACGGGGCCCAGGGAACGTGGCCCCGGGCCCCAAACTACGGAGAAGCAGGGGGAACTTAGGGCGCTTTCTTTGGGGGTGGAGGCCTGGGGATGGGGGAAGCTGGCGAGACTGTCGCGGGTGGGAGCTGGTGCTGGAGGAGGTTACGTGTCCCTAACCCTGTCCCAGGGCAGCGGCCATCCCTGTGGACGCTCGGATGACCGTCTCCTGCTTAGCAGCGGGCGGTGCTTCCAGCTTGGGGCCCCCCCAAGTTTGCTGAGCCCCCACCCCGCCCTCTCCAGCCGTGAGGCCCCCCCCACAGCTGCTCATGCTCAGGGGACCTTCCCGGCGCCCCCTTCTTTGGGGAGACTTCTCGTCTGAACCCCGACAGAGGTGGCCTGTGGGGAGGGGGCCCATGAGTCCCTCTGCCTGTGCTTGTGCCCGTGCTCTGCTCTGGAATGGTGTCCTTGTGGGAAGCGCGTGCCTGTTGCCCCCTCCGTCCCACTCAGCTTCTCACTCTGCAGCCTAGTATTCCTCTGGCTAAATCCAAGTTTCTTAGCCAGTCCCAGGAGGCGTCTTGTCACGGGCCTTCCAGAGTAACTCTTAGCTCTCTCCTCGCCTCCCCCACGTGACCCCCAGGCCCCCCATGTCACTCTACTCCAGCAATGCGTCCGTTCAGAAATTCTGTCGAGGGGCCTTTGCACATGCTGTTCCATCAGTCGGGAGCGCCTCCCCTTTGCATGCCTCACTTGGCTACTTCACCTCTCGGGCTTTCACTTAGTTTAAACGTCCTTCCTCCTGGAAAAACTTCCCTGGCCCAAGTCTGGGATGTGCGACTTGGTCCTGTGCTCCCCGGCACCGCCACACAGCCCTCATCACCCTGTGTTGCACTTCGTCCTTTGATGTGCATCCTTCCTGGGGCCGTAAGCCAAGCTGTCTCCTCAGCAGCAGGGGCCATGACCCCTGCCCGCCCCAGCCGACGGGGAAGCTCTCTGATAGTGTCCGCTCTCTGGCCTGTGCCCCAGTGTCCGGCCCAGGTGGCCAGGCCCTGCCTGGAGGAGAGGATGAGCACGTGGTGCTTGCTGGTGGCCTAGAGGGCCCTTCCTGGGAGAGCTGGGCCTGCCCGACGCTGTCCTTCTTGGGCCCCTCCGGGGACAGACCCAAGGCAAGGACGGGGGCCGCGTACCTGCAGTGGACCACGATGGGGCCGGTGCTGGCAGCCGCCTCTGGGCTGTCCTCCACCTCGGCCACCAGGCGCAGCAGGGGCCCCGCCGACTCCGGGGTCTGGTGGTCAGGCCAGGCGGAGAAGAGGACGTGCTTCACTGGCCGGGTCTCCTCCTGGTGCTGTTACGGGGACAGGCATGAGGCCCGGGTCAGGCTGGGGCACCGCCAGCCTTCTCCTCTGGTGCCAGGGGTGGCGAGGGCCAGAATCACCCCATGGACCGAGCGGGTGGGATTGGGCCTCCCCTCTGCTCCCCAAGCCCCACCACTCCCTGTGCCGACGCGCCTGGAGGACTGTGCCCACCGACGGGGAGGGCCCAGGTTCAAGCCCTGGCTCTGCTCTAACCAGCACGTGACTCTGGGCACGTCCCTTAAGCTCATTCTTTTTGCTCAGGGAAAGGAGGCAGTGGTACCGTGTAGGACACTTCTCTGGACGCCTGGGGGATAATGAACTGATAGAGGAATGCTTGGAAAAGTATGAAGCGCCAGGTGCTGATAGAAGGCACTTCCCAGCCCTTGGCGTGTGTCACCATGCGTCTCCCGCCCTGGCTCCTCCAGCAGGACTCCGGGACCCCACCTCTCCTTTCCCGGGCCTCCTGGTGGCTCCTGTGGGTTCGTTGGCTCTGCCCTGACACTAGGGCACTACCTATGCTTCTCTTTCTTCTGTGCCTCAAGCTCTTCTTTTACTTTCTAAAAGATTTTGTTATTTATTTATTCGTGAGAGACAGAGGCAGAGACACAGGCAGAGGGAGAAGCAGGCTCCATGCAGGGAGCCTGACATGGTACTTGATCCCAGGACCCGGGGTCACGGCCTGGGCCGGAGGCAGACCCCCACCGCTGAGTCCCCCGCCCCGTGCCCCTCAAGCTCCTCATTTAGATGCGTGTTTGAGAAGGTTTGGAGGCGCGAAGCCCTGGCTCCCCGTGAAGGGTGGGCCTGAGTTTCCGGGTGGAGGTCAGGGGCCGCCGGGACTTCCTGTACCTGGATGCTGAGCTGCCGCACAGTGTACTCTGGACATTCTTTGGTGTCTTGGATGCGGATCCGGAAGGGTCCATAGGTCTCCTCTTCTGTGGGCCAGTAGTGGACACATTTCTAGGAGGGAGGGAGCTGGGAGTCAGAGGGGGAGTGTCTATCAGTGGAGCAGGGCCAGGATGCCAGAAAGGGGAGTGGGCCCCCCTCCTGCCCACTGGGGGGCTATGGGCGGCCTGGGTCGGCCCTGGGGCAGGGGGGCTCCTGGAGCTTGGCACCTGCTCGCTCCTCCCCGCCCTGCCTCTGACACTCAGAACTTTCTGAGAGGCGCAGACTGGGGCAGGGGGCAGGGGCGGGGGTGGGGGGCCTAGTGCTGAGCTGCCCCCTAGGGGGTAGGGGCCTGTGAGGTGCGGGAGGGGGTAGCCGGGCGGCTCCCTAGGGACTGCGGCCCCACCTCCTACCTCCTTGCCCTCCCGGAGCTGAGTGAGCATGACGATGAGTGACACTTCCTCCTGCCACACCATCTCCCAGAAGTCCGACACAGTGTTGGGCATGGGGCCCTGGGTGGCAATGTAGACCTTCTCCTGCCCGTCATAGCCCTGGGGGGGGGGGTGTGCAAAGGAAGGGCGGGAAGCAGTGAGAGAGGGCCGGGGCAGTGGTGGGGGGACCTGGACCCTGCAGGTCCTGGGATCAGGCCGCCCCACAGGGGCTCCGGGAGGAGGAGCGCGGGTTCAGACCACCGCTCTGACCCCCTCTGCCGCGGGAAGCAGGGTGGCGGCCTCCGTAAGCCTCAGCTTCCTCCTCTGGGAAGTGGGCTCGTATCTGGCATGCGGGAAGCGGTACAGATCCGATTCCAGAAAGTGCACGGAGAGGCCGGCGCCTGTTCCGTCCTTTGGTCCTTTGTGGGGCGCGTCCCCTGCCTCCCCGCAGCCTTCTACCCGCACAAAAGAAGAAAACCGCGTTCAGCCCTTGGTGGAGGGACCGGCTGGCCGTTCCGCATCACTTTTACATATTTAGTAGCAAGATGCACTCGGGGCTGCGGCCCCTTCCTGAGCCCTCGGAGCCTCAGCTCCTCCAGATGAGGAAGCCCAGAGAGAGGCTGCTCCCCCGTTTCTGCGGCTCATGGGAGGTCTCCTTCCGACCGCTGTCCTTGCCACCCCGGGCCACTAGGGGCGCTGCCTGGACAGCTACTTAGGGCCCCCGCAGAGGTGGGGAACCCGGGTAGGGAGCCACCGCCCCCTGGTTCCTACACTGATGTTAAACCATCTCCACGAAGGAGAGAGAGAGAGAGAGGAGACAGCTAAGAGCTCCTTTGTGTGCAGCACCTTCCAGGCTGAGCCCCGGGATGGAGGGGGCGGGGCAACGGTGCGACTTGCTCCCTGGGTGCAGGGCGGGCGGGGATGAAGGGCCCTGGGCTGGTATCATCCCAGCGTAACATCTGCTCTGTGCTCTGGCTGGTGGCCGGGGCCCCTTCGGGGTCTGCCCCAGCTTGGCGGGGCCGGGCAGCGGTGACTGGAGCGGGACCCACAGCTGAGAGGTGTTCTCTGGAGACAGATGTCCTCAAACACACCCCACTCCCCGCAGGGCAGCGGCGGCCAAGGCCACTCACTCGGATGTAGTTGGCGTTGATGTAGTCTCCGTCCTCTTGGCTCTGTGCCCGGCCCAGGCAGACGCGGCTCTGGGGATCTGGGAAGTAAAGATCAGCAGAGGTCAGAGGTCAAAAGGGGACCGACTAATGCTAGCTCCCACGGGGTCAGGAAGAGGTGAGTCCCCGCGCTTGTCACAGCGAGTCCGGGATAGCAGGTGGCCACGGACCCACTAAATTACTTCGTGTGCAGACAATAGGAGCCGCAGAAGGCCTCTGAGCAGCAGAGGGACGTGAGCAAAGGACCTCCCGGGGCGGGTTGACCCGGCGGATTGACCCGGTGGGGCCGTAGGGGACGGACTGTGGAAGAAAGGGTTTGGAGCAGCAGGGGCTTGTGGGCGGTCGGTGGGACACTCCAGCCCGGAGGGTGGGCAGGGGCGGAGCAGGACTGTGCCAACGGGGATGGAGAAAGAGACGTCGAGGAGAAAGCGTCTTCTCTGACGGTGAACACGGGATGTGGACGAGTGACTTGCTAAACTCGCACGGTGGTGACGAGGCGCCAGGACTCGGGCTGCACTGGGCCTGCCCAGCTCTGCCTCGAGCGGGAGGGCTGTCCCCACGCGAGTCCCAGCAGGGACGGAGGCCGGGCTCGTGAGCAGGGGAGACAAACTCCCCCAGGGCTGGCCTGGTTCTGGACGGGGCCCTGCAGGCGGGGGGACCTCCCCTCCGTCTTTGACTTGGGCCGGGACGAGGGCCACTCCCTCCCACTCCCTGGGCTGAGTGCTGACCCACCAGGCGGGCAGGGGCAGGGGCAGGGGCGGGGGCGGGGATGGGGGCGGGGGCGGGGGTGGGCGGTGAGACGGCCTCACGGCTGGGAGTTGCTGGAGGTGGGTGGGCAGCGGCAGGAGTCAGTCTCCCGGGGTCTGGAGCTTGCTTCTGTGCGGGGCCCTGGGCCTTTAGGGCCTGCGGGGTCAGCCCCTCAGAGCCCCGGACTCCCATCCCCAAACCTGCCACTGCTCTCGTAGACGCGCCCTCGCTGGGGCCGAGCCTGTCGCCCTCACACCGTCCAGCCCAGGGACGGCTGCACTCCCCTGACATGCGGTTCTTACTCGGCAGGATGGTCTTGTAGCGGTCCTTGGAGGCGTGGCCAGGGATGTCCAGGTCTTCAGAGTTGACGAAGTTCGAGGGGATCTTCTGGCAGAGGGAAGAGATGAGTGAATATCGACCCCCGTGCCCGCCTGCCCCCGCCGCCCCGTCCTTGTGTCCACAGGGGCTGATCCCGGCAATTCCCTCCTGGCCTCCGTGGGTCTGCAGGGGTGCAGCGCAGAGGGGCCCACGGGGTGGTTTTCTCCCTCGTGGGTTCTCTTTCCGGAGGCCCAAAGACGAGACAGTACGGTGCCCGCTGGCTGGCTGTGCTTCGGAGGCACACAGCACCGCGGGGGGACCCCAAGTTCTTACCAGGAATTCCTCCTCCAGCTGTTTGGGACTGGGCGGCTGGTGCTGCAGGGCCCAGCGGGTGAGGGGGTGTCCAGCTGTGCGCAGAAAGTGCAGGGTGACCTCCCGGGGCGTGTTCACTGAGCAAATGGGCTCCACGGCCCCCAGGGACCGCACATCCAGCATCAAAGCGACGTTGGAGCCCCTCCTGTGGGCACGACAACACCACTGGCTGCTGCTTTTTGCTGTTGCTGGTTCAGGGCACGTCTGAGGAGGCTGCTCCTGGTCTTCCCCTGGGCGGAGGCCCGGTGGGTTCGAGGGCTCTGGCCCCGCTGCGTTCCCTCCTTTTGTCACCTCGACGCTCCAGCTGCCTGCCTGCGCCCCTCCTGCCACACCCAGAGCGTGGACGAGCCCAGACCCAACACAGCCCTGCTCCAGGGACTACAGCCCCGCCTCGGGTTGGGGAGCAGCCCAAGGAGGCGGGAAACTTTATCCCGACCTGTCAGTGCATGCAAATGACATGCAAATGAGCACATCTGGGTTCCTTTCCAGGTTGGAGCCCTCAGCCCTCGGCCTCGGAGCTGTAGGGGCAGGCGGAGAGCACCGCGCAGGGTCTCAGGGCTGGGACACCCCCCGCCCCCCAGGAAAGGCCTCACCTCTCCTGCAGCCGCACGTGCTTCTTGGCCGGAGCTTTGCTGGGTGGCGGCTGGGTCATGGCTCCCCCCAAAGACCAGGTGGACGGCCGTGCTCTCGAGCACCCCCCCCAGTCCTGGACCATGCTGGGCTGGGTGCTGGCCTGGGGGAGGCTCACGCAGCCATGAGGTTCACCTGAAAGACAGGGCCCTCGGCAGCTGACCCCGGCCTCTCTGCCCGCCTGAGAGGCACCCAAGCCCAGGCCCACCGCCTGCTTTCTGGCACCTCCGCTCTCAGGTGTCGTCCCTTCTCCGAGCAGAGCTGTCGTTTTCACGGCAAGAAGGCCGGGGTCCCTACGAGGGGGGACCCAGGGCGGTGGGGTGGCCGGGGTTGGAGGAGGGACCCAATGAGGTATGGAGCTTGTGCGGGGAGGCAAGGTCAGGAAGGGCTCCAGACGGAGGGGGATGGGGGGCAGACGCTGCCCGAGGCTGGAGCACAGGGGGCCCGCGTGGGGCCCAGGTAAGGAAGGAGAGGGAGGAAACAGGAGCCGCGCGTTCTGCGTGGAAGGGAGAGAGAAAGCTCACGGAAGCCACCTCCAGGCCGGGCCCGCTCCGAGATGAGAGGTTTGAGGCCTCTCGCGGCAGCAGCAGCAGAGCCAGCTGGGGACCCTTGGGGACCCTGTCCTCGCTGCGGGCGGGCCCAAGGTCATTCTGGCTTCTGGGGTCTCTGTCCAGGGAGGTAGGCTGGGGGTGTTTCCTTCTTCCCCGCCCATCCCCCCACCTCCCGCCTCTGTAACCGTCACAGGAAATGGCCTCACAAGCCCTTGAGCGGCAGCGCATGGTGAGGCGACAGCTGGGGGGACGGGGGGCACGGAGGTGGTGGGCCTGAGTCCTCCTGGGGGGGACTGTCCCCACCTCCCAGAGCCAGGCCGTGGCGTCCGAGGGGTGGGGGCGGCGGCGGAGCCGCTAAGCCCCGAGGTGAGGGGACACCCCGGCCGTGCAGATGTGCGGGGAGCCAGAAGCTCGCACGAAGCAGGAAGGGATGGCTGGCCTCTGGTCCCCCTGCAGCGCCCTGGGGCTCCCTCCCCGCACCCCTCGGGGCCGTCTGATGGGGCAGCACCCATTCCCCGGCCACACAGCGTGGCACCCCACGCAGCCTCGCTCCCACCTGCCCGGAGTGCCCCCCCACCTCCCCGGGGTCCCCACCACCCCAGGACCACGGGGCCCCTCCTCCCCCGGTCAGGGACTCACTGAGGCAGCCGTGGCCTCCAGGCCGCCTCTTGCCAGCTGTCTGTCTGTCTGTTGGTCGGTCTTTGAGGGCTGAGGACGCTTCAGGAAGCCAGCTTCCTCCCTCGCCCCTCCTCGCTGCCACCCACGCACACCCCAGCCGCCTGCTGCCCTCCTGCGCCTGCTGCCACCACCAGGGGTCGGGTGCCTCTCGCCTGTGCCCCGGGGTGGGCTGCCCGGGTCCCTCGGGCGGGGGTGCGGGGACGGAGGGGGCCGGACCGCTCCCCGCCACCCTGGCTCCCCTCGCCCCCCGCCTGCGTGCTCCCTGGACTGTTTGGCCTCTGGGCTCCGGTCACGTGCAGCGTCAGCCCGCTGCCCCCAGCTCGCTGCTGGTTCTGGTCCCGCCGGCCCTGCCCGGACACTGCTTCCCACTGCCCTGCTTCTGCCTCGGCGCCCTGTGGTCCGGGGAGCCCTTGCCCCCTTCAAGCTCTGGAGTCAGGGGCAGGGGCTGGGGCACCTGCAGAGGTGGCTGTAGGTGGTGGGGCAGGCTGGGAGGGAAGCAGGGGCAGAAAGGCCCAGGCCAGGCCAGAAGGGCCGTCCCTGGGACTCGAGCCGCAGCCAAGCTGCCAGCTACCTGTGGTGGCGATGGACCAGCAGGCCCGGGAGTGGGTGGTAGACACGGTTCGTAGGAGAATCTGGGGGCCTCTCCCCCTGCCTCCCCCCCAGCCCCTCCAGTTCTCCCCAGCATCCTGACATCAGTTCAGCAGACTTACAGATAGTGGACAGTCTCTGGCCCTCACAGGGCGCGGTGGGTGGGGTGGGCGGGGGGTGGGGGACTCCCATGCCTTCTTCGCGTCTGGGGTCCCAGGAAGTGGCCCCTGCGCCCAGGACTCCAGCGCCCCCTGCCCCCGCCTCGCCTCGGGAGGCCCCTTGCTGGCCAGCTGCCCAGCGGGTCATGCTCGCTGCACGGCTCCTTCCACCTCGTAACACCGCGAACACCCTCCCCGTCCCGGCCCCAACACGCGCCATCCCCGTCCTCTTGCGTCCTCCCATTTCTCTGATTCAGCTGTCAATGGTGACAGCAAAAAAAGAAACCATTTTCAACAGGGGGTGGGCACACAGGAGGGGCGATGGGGAGGGGGCTGGCCATTGGGGGGGTGCTTGGGGCCAAGCCCGGGATGACTCTGCGCAGCTTGCGAGGCCTTCCAGCACCTGTCCGTGCTCCCGGGGGTGCGGATCGGGAGCCGGCCCCTTCCCGGCCCCTCCAGGGCTGGCTGGTCCCGGAGGCTTCTTCACTCTGGGGAGTGGGTGGCTTCCCTGAAAGGAGGAGCTGGAGCAGTAGCTGGCTCTGGTCCCCAGAACAGGGCGGAGGTGGGGGCAGGAGAGCCTGGGAATCCCTGGTCGACCTTCGGGAAGGGACCCGAGGTGGCTTCTGCCTCCACCGCTCCCCCAAACCCACCAGTGGGGCCCTGGGATTCAAAGAAGGGGGCAGGAGGGAATCAGAAAGAGGGCCAGCCCCGTTGGGCCAAGCTGTTGATGGTTATCGAGAACAGGAAGCTAGGATACCACAGGGGTGGGGAGGAGGAAGCGGGCCCAGCCTTGCCCCCTGGCCGGCCCGTGCCTCCAGGTTCCCACCAGGTTTCCCGGGTCTGAGCCCCACTGGCCGTGAGCACACCCTCTGCCCTCACAAGGGCCCGGCAGCAGGTTGAGGAGCTACACGCTGAGGGCAAGGAGGCCGGGAGCCAGGAGACGGGGAGGGGGGTGAGGGTGGGGGTAGGGGTGGGGGTGGGGGCAGCAGCGTTAGGCAAAACCCTGAGGATCTCTCAGTTCCCGTTGCGTATGTCTGGGGTTGGGGGAACAGTCACTCCCCGCCTCCTGTCCTCCCGCCTTCTGCTTAGAAGAGCCTGGATGTGCATGGAGGGCAGAGCGTGCCACCCGTGGGCCTGGTGCCCCCCGCGGGAGCTCCCCAGACCGGCCAGCCTGCTGGAATCAGGGCAGGCCCGGGGCTCCCTGGGAGTGGGGGCCCCCAGAACCCCCTCATTCCTGGGGGGGAACTGCCCAGATCCCTCCAGTAGCTGGCTTGCCTTCCAGAGTTGGGATTTGGGCTCCAGCCACCCTGACTCCCAAGGAAGCCTCGCAACAGCAGGAAGGCAGGAAGACCCATGTGCGATGGGCAGACTGGCGGCTCCGCTGCTGGGACCCTGGGGCGCCCCTGCATCGCCTGAGGCTCAGTGTCCGAGGCAGGCTCCTCCCCAGGCGGGTGATCGGCTCCTCTCTAGTGCTCGGGAGAAGCCGGCACGGCCCAGAGACGCGCGCGTGGCCTGAGGGTCTCCAGTCCTGCAGACCCCTCCCCACTGCCCGTCCGCACCCCCCTCCTCGCCAGTCCCCAGATCCGGGCCGCCGCCCCCAGCTGGCCGTGCCCTCCGTCAGAAGCCCCGTGGAGGGGCCGCTGTGTCTGGAATTCCTGGCAGCGCCCAGGGAACAAGACCCCGCCGCCAGCCCCAGAGGCAAGGGCTGCCACCCTGTGGGATCCCAAGGGGACGCTTCTGGGCTTGGGGCCCGCAGCCGGCGGCCAGGACTCCCGTGTCCTGCACCCTGCACGTGCCCCAGTCCTCCTTAGGCCTCCCCGCCCCTCTCCGGAGAAGCCCTAGGGTCGTAGGTGCCCCCACGTCCCCCCAAACCCCCGGCCAGCCAAGGCCTGCTGGCCAGCCCAGCACTCCAGGCCCTGCTTGGCTCTGGCGGAGGGGGGGCCCCAAGACACAGTGAGTGAGGAACCGGGGGGCCTCTCCTGCCAAAGCCGGGGGGCTCAGGGGACCCTGGGAGCGGGGCACGGCAGCCCTAGGAGGTGGGCCAGTGGCCGTCTGGCCGGGAGATGCCAGCCTGCCCTGGGGCCCTGCCACCGAGCCGGCCATCCTGGAAGCTCACCTGCCCGACCCAGTTTCCCCAACACCTTTTGGGTACCTGCTGGCGAGGGGGACTTTCCCACACCCCACACCCCCAGCCGAGGACCGGGGACTCAGGCGGGCTGAGCGCCCGGGGAGCCCGGGAGGAGCCCATTCTTGGCCAGCTGCTGGGGCTCAGGTCCCTCCAGGGGGACTGGAGGCCCGAACGGACCACGGCCCGAGGGCCAGGGGGGTGAACATCTCTCCTACCATGTGGTCCGCCCGTCCGGGACCCTCCTGTCCGTCTCCCCCTCCGCGATGCCCTTGGATGCCCTGTGTACACATGTGCCCACACGTGCTCGTGCATCCGGATGGGTGTGTGCTCCCCTGCAGCGCCCACCTGCAGGGTGTCCATCTGCCCGCACCCATAGCCCCGCACGGCCCCCCAGCCCCCCAGGATCCCGGTCTACCCCGCCCCCAGGGACCTTGCCCAGGGTGTGGGAGGAGGAGTGGGAGCCTCGCTGTCCCGCGCGTCCATCCGGCCCCTGTCCTGCCGGCGACTATCCTCCCCTCGTGCGGGGGACACCCTGGCTCCAGGCCGGGGACAGGAGGGGCCCGGAGGGAGCTGCGTGGGACGGCTGTGGGCAGACACTGCTGGCTGGCATTTGGGAATCGGGGTGCCCTGCCCTCTCCAGAAGGGATCGGTAGGTGCTCTGAGACTCAGGAGGACCCCGGGGCTTCTCTAGGGAGAGGATGTGGGTTTGTCCGTGGGAGTGGTTGCCGCGCAGGAGACAGCCCTTGTGGTACTTTTTTTTTTTTTTTGCTGAATGGGGAGCCTGGGCTGGGGCGGCTGACCTGTCTGTGGGTTATGTCCACCCGCTCTGGGCCCCTCCTCCCTCTGCCGGGCGGGCAGGCAGCTGGCAGGTGCAGGCGTGCTCCTGTGGCCAGGTGTGGTCCTGCTTCCCCGGGACTGTCCGCAGCACCAGCTGGGGCATCTGTGCTGCCCCCCGGGCCCCCCACGGGAGCTCGCGGGCAGCGTGAGACCCGCCCCCCCACCTATACCCTGTGTGGCCGCATCTCTGTGGAGGTTCTGAATCAGGATGTCTCCACCCCGCGTCTCCTCTTTGCTGCTGCTTCTGGAGACTGTGCTAGAAAGAGCGGAGGGGGTACCCCAGGCGCGGGGGGCGGGGCTGGCGGCACGGGGAGGAGGCTCCCCACCTCCTGGCCACACTGGGGCCTCTCCCCGGCTGCTCTCTGACCCCCTGCTCCCCGCTGAAAAAACACACGTGTGCATGTACACACGCACGCAGCCTGGAAAACCTGATGAGTGTGCAGTGCCGTTTGCAGGCCCCTATCCCGAGGCCGGGTAGGTGGCTGGCTCTGAGGTGGGGGCCGGGTGGGGGCCGGGTGCGGAGGGGGAAGGGCGTCGGCCAGGCTCTGGGCGTCCTCCTGCGGGCCCCCGGAGTTCAGCTTCTATCCCGCCTGCTTTCTGCACCTGCCCCTCGCCACTTCCTGAGGGGGCGGGAGTCCCGGGCTCCTTCCCCAGGGCCCGAGCCCTTGCTTTCCCTCCTGCTCCCGCCCTTCTGTCGGGGTAGGGACACAGGGTGCGGGCCTCCAGGTGAGGAGCTGGCTCTAGGCCGGGGTGAAGCTGACCCGCTTCTAGGCCAGGCCTCGGGGAGGCTCCCCTGCGCTTAACCTGCTTGCAGCCTGGTGGGGGCGGGGGGTGCAGGGGGATAGGTGGGCACCGCTGACCTAGGTAGGGGAGGTGCGGACGGGAAGCCACCACCGCAAGACTTAGGTAGCTCCTCAGAGAGCTCCAGGCTGAGAGGACCCCAGTTGGGGGTTAGGAGCAGGATTTGCTATCTGGGGCCGGGGTCCCCCTCCGTGGAGCTCAGTGAGGATGTGGGAGCAGATGGGTCCCAGGGGCCAGGTGGGCTCTTCTAGACCTGTCATCGCGGTGGCTCGCGGCCTTTAGAATGGGTCCCCCCAACACACACCCCACCCCACCCCATCCACGAAGGCCTGGAGCCACGTGGGGGCACCGAGGGGGATGCGCTCCCAGCGGGCGCATCCCCTCAGCCCCACCCGTGCACGCGTCCCCAGCCCTCGCCTCCCCGGCTGGCCGCAGAGCCCCTGTGTCCGCCTGCTGATAGCACAACCACACTCTTCTTCGGGGCCGGGGGTGGGGAGCCACTGCGTGTGCCCTGTGTGCCCGCTGGCAAGGCCACCCTTGTCTTTGTCCTGGACTTTCCCAGGCCTCCCTGGGACTTATCTGCTGGAGGAGGGGCAGGGCGGAGGGGGGTGTGCTGGGGCAGGGGAGGGAGAGGAGGGCTTCTCTGCAGCCTCACAGGTGCAATCGGCTTCCACCCTCCGGCCCTGGGGGCTGGGGGAGACTTGCAGCGGCCGAGGGCTTAGGGTCTGCGTCCAGAGACAGCCCCTTGCTCTTGGGCCGCCTGCTGCCTGCCCCTGCTTCCACCCCTGCCCACCAGGCGGCAAGGGGAGGGTTGGGGGGCCTGGCTCCACCCCTGCTGCCTCCATCGTTCCCTTACAGCATCGGGATGAGGTCCCCCCTCCTGTTTGCAGCCTTGCTCTGGCTCTGCGGTTTCCTGGCCAAGGTGCGGTGGGCCCTGGGGGCGGGGGGGGGGGGGGGGGGGCGGGGGGCTCCCTCCTCCAGGGCCTGTCCGGCTGTCTGCGGGGCCCCACCGCCGCCCTCCCCAGATGGCCTCCCCGTGCCCGGCTGCCTCCGAGCCTGGCTGTGCCTGGGGGGCTGCTCTGGGGCCTCTCTGGGGCAGTGCCAGGCCCAGGACGGCCCTCTCACTGATCCTGACCCTGTGGCCCACTGCCTTTCACGGAGGCCCAGACCCCACAGCCTCTGCCCATCTCCTCCCCCTCCTCCTGCAGGGAGACGCCCCGGCTGGGAGCCCAGACACACCGAGAGGAGGTAGGTGTCTCCACGGGGCGGGGGTCCAGGAGGTCCGGGGGGCGCAGGGTCGATTTCTCCATGCCAGCTTTGGCCTCCGCTCCGGCCCTTTTTTCTGCCTTCCGTCCTGTAGAGGAGAGGGCATTGGGAGACTCTGGATGCACCCCTTTCCCTGGAGGGAGGCCAGGGGAGGCCGACCAGCCTCTTTCTGAGCTGGGCAGCCCCGGGGCCAGACAAGTTCAGCCGTGCCCTCGGCCTCACCCACTTGCGTCCCCCGGGCTGTAGAAGGGCAGCGCTCCGGGCCCGCACCTACGCAGCCTGCGCTCCGGGCCCCGGGCCGGAAGTCGCTCCCTGCTGGCGGGGACTGCCCTGCGGCCCTGTGGACGGAGCCCCGCCGTGTCGCCTGCGGGCTGGGGCAGAGCGGGAGGCGGCTGTCCCGGGGGATGGCCAGGGACCAGGGAGCCCAGGAGGGCAACTTCTCCGAGGACCATGCTGGGACGGCAACCCGTCTAGAGGCCCCGGGGGCCCCGGGGTGCAGCCCCTCTGGTCCCGACGTGCCGCTTCTCCCCACCTCTGCGCAGCCCCCGCCGCTGTCCGCGACCTGCAGCTCCGGAGCCCCGGGAGCCCGTCCAGCCTCGAGGCCTCGTGGGCTGCTGCCCCAGGGGAGCAGGGGGCCTGCTGCCTTCTCCTCTACCACCTGGAGTCCCAGACGCTGGTGCGCAACATCTCTGTGCCACGGGGCTCCCTGTCCTACACTTTCAGTGACCTCTGGCCAGGCAGCGAGTATGTTCTGGAGGCCACCACCTGGGCCGGCGACCCCCAGGGCAAGAGCAGCGTCCGCCAGTGGACAGGTAAGGCCGGTGCTTGGCGAGGCCCAGACGGCAGCCGGTCTGGGAGCGGCCGGGACAGGCCAGAGCCGCACGGGCCGCCTTGGCCCAGCAGAGCCGGGCTTCCGCTCTCCTACCGCCAGGGCTGGTGCCGGCGCCCACCCCACGGCCCTTCGGGGCCTGACTCTGCTCTCCCCACCTTCTTCCAGCCCCCGTGTCCCCTCCCCAGCTGCTGCTGCGTGCCCTGGGCACCGGTGCCCTGCACGCCTCCTGGAACCACTCGGCTGGGGCCGCCGGGCTCCTCCTGGTGCTCACAGACCTCTTGGGCGGCACCAACCTGACTGCAGTGGTCGGACGCGGGGTCTCCAGCCACACCTTCCTTCACCTCTCCCCGGGCACCCCCACGAGCTGACGCTCTGCGCTGTGGCCGGGCCGTGGAGGGCAGTGGGGCCCCACGCCACCGAGTGGACCTGTGAGTGCTGAGGGCAGGGGGACCAGGACAGGCTCCCAGCTCTTCTCTGGCCCAGTGGGTGGGATACGTGGGGGGGCCCCTTCGGGACCCTGCGGGAAGGGGTGAGGCTGGGCGGGGAGCAGCCTCCCTTGCTGCCTGGTGGGGGGCCACCTAAAGAACCATGGTGGTGTGACATCACCATCACTCCCCGTGCCAGCCACGGTGCCAACGCGGTCCTGTCGCCCCCAGTGTGTGGTAGGGGGAAGGGAGCCGAGGTTCGGAGAGCAGGCCAAGGTCAAGCAGCTGGGGAGTGGCCTTGGGTGCCCGCGGAGCCCAGGCTGAAGTCCCCATGTTGCTGCGAGAAGCGCCGTCTTGCCCTGGTCGAGGGAGAAGCAACCGCACCGTGGAGCGGGTTCCAAACGTCACGGGTGCCCCTCCTGGCCAGGGGGCTCCGGGCAAACCGCTTACCTTCTCTGTTTGTTTCTGGTTCGGTAAAGGGGGCGGTGATGACTCAGTTCGTGGCCTTGAGGGGAGTACACACGAGCACAGTGGGGGGTGCTTAGGACCTGCTGGGGTGGCCACGCTCGGTCACCGGCGAGCTGTTACTCCTGTTACGCTGTCACAGCCGGATCCCAGAATTCACCCCGAATGGCGGGTGGTGGTGGGTGGTGGTGCCCGCCTCTGGCAGTCGCGCGGCCTGGTGCATGGGGAGAGGACGGCGCGGGGAGGGCAGGCTGTCTCGCCCCCACCGGGTGGGTGCTCTGCACATATTTGCGCCCTGTCCCCCCAAGATTCCTCTGCCCCTCTGGACCTGGTGCTCCTGCTCCGGCCCGCGGTGCTCTGGGCAAGCTGGAGGGCGGGGCCCGGCGCCCGGGACAGCTATCTGCTCAGGCTCAGTGGGCCGGCGGAGAGGAACACCACGCGGGGCCTGGGAGCCCTCCGCGCCACGTTCCCGGGGCCCCTGCCCCCTGGACACTACACTCTGGAGCTCGGGGCTCTGGCTGGGCCCTATGATGCCTGGGCCCGGGCCAGAGCCTGGCTGCCTGGTGAGTCTGGGCTGCCGGGAATGGGAGGGGGCACCTGCCCGGGCACCTGCGAGGAGAAGCAGCCGCGTGCTCACTCCCCACAAGCTGCATCCTCTGCAGACTCTGCGGCCCAGCCCGCGCAGAGCAAAGGGTCCGAGCTGCCGCTGGACGGGCTGGCGGCCCCTGCGGAGCCGAGCAGGCAGGCCCTGCTCTACACCGAGGGGGCCCCGGGCCTTCCTGGAAACATCTCTGTGCCACCTGCCACCGCGCTCGGCACCTCCGGGGGGCCTGTACCTGGGGCCCACTCCTGGGTGGACATCGCCTCGTCTCTGAGAAACACTACCCGGAATCTCACAGACCACATGAGTGAGCGTCAGCCACCGTGTCCCCTGACCCCGGGGTGGGACCCTGCGGCTGGGGGTGGGTGACCGGGGGAGGAGAGAAGCGGCCTCACAGGGCCACACTCCATGCCCTCCTTACCAAACCGCCCCTCCTTCAGAGCCCCCGGCACCGCGGTCACTGGAGGTCACCAGCAGGGGCAGCCCCTCTGACCTGGCCATCGGCTGGGCCCCGGCCCCAGGGCTGCGGGAAGGCTACAGGGTTGCCTGGCATCAGGAGGGCAGCCAGAGACCACTGGGCGGTCTGGTGGACGTGGGGCCGGAGAGCTCGGGCCTGACTCTGAGGGGCCTGCTGCCTGGCTCCTGCTACACCGTGTCCGTCTGGACCTGGGCAGGGAGCCTGTGCTCCAGCACCCAGAGGACCCGCGCCTGCACCCGTGAGTCCTGGGCCGCAGCCCCCGGGCCCGCACAGGACAGTGGGCGTGGGGTCCCAGCTTCCTCTCTGGGCTCGGAGGGTCGCGTGTGCATCAGGGTGGGCCTGCCGTGGATCTGTTTGCAAGCATGCTCCGCCTCCTACCACCCGATCAGCCATCCAGCCACCCGTCCACCTATTCAGCAGATATTTAATGAGCGCTTCCCATTGAGCGCTTCCCATTGTTTAGGTTTAGGGTTAGGTGCTGAGGCTAAGACTCACGAGCAGGACGGTCTAGGAAGGAAGACGACAGCAGACAGAGGAGATATGTGAATACATAGGCGCACATTTGTTACGCGTCACACAACAGACGTAAGCGCATGATGCGAATACGCAGCATCGATTTGGAGCCGCCAGCTGTGTTCTTATAGGTTAAAACTGATGACTATTGGGGATTTTATGAGGTTCCGTCTAATGTTTTAGGACTCATAGAAGGGCAACCTGCGTAGGGAGTCAGGGAAGGCTTCCTGGAGAGGGAGGAGGGTGAGCTGAGAAGCTTAGGGTCTGAGTCTGACAGAGAAGAGCTTTCTGGAGAGGCTAAGCACGTGCCAAGACCCTGGGGTGGGGGGAGAGGGAGATAGAGGGAAGGGGCTGGGGGAAGAGAGGGGGAGGGTGGAGCTTGCAGGGAGTGAATGCCAGCAGGTGAGCTGGAGACAGGGCCCTGAGGGCCTTAAGAAGTAGGTGCTGGGTTTTGCGGGGACCCTGTGACCAGACCTCACACCCTCAAGGAGCCGCAGCGTGGGGACGAGGTGGGGGGCAAGCATCAGGGCAGGGACTGTGTTGTTCAAGTGGTTTTCTTTTTTCTTTTTCAAAGATTTATTTGAGACAGAGAGAGACAGAGAGAGAGACAGAGAAAAAGAGAGAGACAGAGTCAGAAACAGAGACAGAGACAGAGATAGAGACAGAGACAGAAACAGAGAGACAGAGACAGAGAGATAGAGACAGAGACAGAGAGAGAGAGAGCGCGCACACGCCAGCGCACTTGGGGTGGGGAGGGGCAGAGGACAGGGAGACTCTCTAGCAGGCTCCCTGCTTAGCGTGCGGCCTCCACGGGGTTCCGCTCTCAACCCCGAGATCATGGCCTGAGCCGGAATCGAGGCTTACACGACTGCGCCCCGGGCACCCCGCAGGAGGCTCACCTGGGAGACACGAGGAGTGTGTCTGGAGCCCCCGGGACGTTGGCCTGAAAAGGGAGGAGGGTGCCGGTGACGGGGCAGGGGAGGTGGGTCACTCCAGGAGTGTCTCCACCTTGACCTTGCAGTCCCTGCTCCTCCTGCCAACCTGAGCCTGCGCCTGGCCACCCGGCCCCCCACCCTGACCGCCTCCTGGAGTGGCCCCCCCGGGGGCAGGGATGGCTTCCGGCTGCGGCTTTACCGCCTGGGGCCCCTGACTCTGGAAAGCAGGGACACTCTGGGCCCCGAGGCTCAGAACTTCTCCTGGGCCCGGCTGCCCCCAGGCGCCGAGGTTCTGGTTCAGCTGGTCACCGTGCGGGGCCCAGACGAGAGCAGCAGCGCCAACGCCACGGGCTGGACGCGTGAGTGCCCTGCACACCCTTCCTCCCCGGCCTCCGTGCTGCTTGGGTTCCCGGGCCACGCGTTCCCCGCGACGACTCTGCCATCTGTGGGCAGGCCGGCGGCTGGGTTGCTCCCGGACCTCCAGGCACCGGGGTCCCCACGTCCCTACCTGGGCCCCCCACCCCGGGGCATCCCAGAAGGTGGGCAGACCCCGGGGGGTGCTCTCATTCAGCAGCCAGGGCATGCCCCCCTCCGCTCTCGCGTGGCCAGGGAGACCCAGCCAGGACCCAGGCTCCAACACCCCCTGACCCCCCGCCCCGCCCCCCAGGCTGGGTAATAGCCGCAGTGGCTCAGGCTCACGGGTCCTCTGCTCAGGCCTCCCCGTGGTCTCCCATTTCCTCAAGACAACCAGCTTCGCAGGCGGACTCTACGGCTCTGTCCCTTTCACATTTGAGAAACTAAGGCACAGATAAGCCCCCTCACTTGCCCTGGGCTCCTAGCCCTATGTGGGGAGCCGGGGTTCCCTTTCCAACACTGTGACCCAGTCTCTGCTCCTTGCTGCTCGCTGCTGTCCAGGGGCGCGGGGCAGGTGCCGGGCTGGCGGGGACGGCGGGCAGGGCTCGCTGAGCATCGCACGGTGGGTCCTCTCCCGCTCCCCTGAAGCCTCCAGGGCCCTAGAGCCGGGTTTGGAAGCCCCTGTCACACTGGCCTGGGTGCCCCCTTCTTGCTGGAGCCTCCCTCAGCTCGTCCTTGCCCCCACCCTCAGCTCGTTCTTCTCCAGTGTGGTGACTCCCTGCACCCCCTTCCTCCCAGGGACCACGTGACCTCAGGCAGGCCTCGGGGGAAGCTGGAAAGAGCTTCAGGCAGGAGACCCGGGTGCTAGCCGAGGCTCAGTCTCCAGAGCGAGCCTCTGAGCCTCAGTTTCCCCCATTTGCAAAGGAGATGTTGACTCAATGACTGGGCCAGGCTTCTGTGACTCCAGGGCCCAGGCTCCAGCTGAGGGTGAAGGGGCCCCAGACAGTGCCTGCCCTTAAGGACCTGCCTGTCACGTGGGGGCCTTTATTTATTATTATTTTCTAAAGACTTTATTTATTCTTGAGAGACACAGAGGAAGGCAGAAACCGAGGCAGAGGGAGAAGCAGGCTCCCTACGGGGAGCCCGATGCAGGACTTGATCCCGGGACCCCGGGGTCATGCCCTGAGCCCCCTAGGCGCCCCACATGGGGGCCTTTAGAAGCAGTGGCCTACAGGGCCTGGGGCTGGAAGAGGCAGTGGGTTTAAGTCGGGAGCAGCCGGGGGCAGCCCCTGCCTCCCACAGGGATGGTGGGGGGTGGAGGGGGAGTAACTGGTGAGTGCAATGCTGGGTGAGCTTGTGCGCTGCTGCCGCTGCTCCTGCAGGAAGACCCTGGCCCACCCGGGCCACCGCCCCCTCTGGCAGGGTGAATTTGGTGAATTTGCAGGGGTGCAGAGTTCGGCCCCTAACACCTCCCTTCCTCTCAGCCTTGCCATACCTGGCTCTCCCCGCAGCCCCCCGCGCCCCTCCCCTGGTGCACGTGACCACCGAGGGCCCCACCGAGCTCCAGGCGTCCTGGGTCCCTGCGCCCGGGGCGCGCGACGGCTACCAGGTGACGCTGTACCTGGGGGGGGGCCTGGCGGGCTCCAGGACCCTGGTGGCGGGGGTGGGTGGCACCAGCTTCTCGGCATTGACCCCGGGCACTCGGTACGACGTGGAGGTCGTCGCACAGGCTGGGCCCCTCCTCTCGGCGGCCACCACTGCCTCAGGCTGGACCTGTGAGTGGGGGCTGCAGAGACCCCAGACCCCGGCCCCTCCTTAGCTCCACCTGCCAACCCTGCCCCCGTGCACCCCCAGCCCCCTCCAGCCTCGCCCCGCCCGGTCGGTACCCCCTGGCCTTCCGTGCCCATTCACCCGCTCCCCTTCCGTCCGCAGCTCCGCTCCTGCCCAACGAGCTGCTGGTGTCCATGCAGGCGGGCAGCGCCGTAATCACCCTGGCCTGGGCCAGCGGCCCCTTGGGGCACGGGGCATTCCATGCCCAGCTCTCGGAGGCCGGGTGCCTCCCCTGGGCGCAGCCCCTGGTGCTCGGCCAGGCCCGCCTGGTGCTCAGGGACCTCACCCCCGGACGCAATCTCTCCCTGTCAGTGCTGTGCCAGGCGGGGCCGCTGCGGGCAGCCACCCACCCGGTGGTGCTGCCTGTGGGTACGTGGCTGTGTGTTGGGGGGGGGATGCAGGAGCCCCGGGGGCAGGCCCGAGGCCAAGCCACAGCGCTGCCCGCACCGCGCGGAGCCCCTGCCCCTGCTGGGCGCCTCCCTGCCCCTGCCGCCCGTGCTCCTCCAGAGGGGCGCTCGGGGCCAGAGGGGGTGTCGTGTGTCCGAGGGACCAGCGCCCCACCCCTTTGCCCCAGCGCCAGCCTCTTGGGGTGTCCTGACACCCACACAGCGAGGAACCTCTGATTCCCGCAGAGCCCGGCCCCGTGGAGGATGTGCAGTGTCAGCCCGAGGCCACTGGCCTGGCCCTGACCTGGACGGTGCCCGCGGGGGACGTGGACAGCTGTGTGGTGGTGGCGGAGCAGCTGGCCGTGGGGGGGGCGCGCCCACCTCGTCTTCCAGGCCAGCACCTCCTGGGACGCTCTCCTCTTGCCCGGCCTGCTGCCTGCCACGTCCTACCGCCTCGGCCTCACTGTGCTGGGCAGGAACGGTCTGCGGAGCCGTGGGGTCACCCTGCTGTGCACCACCTCTGCGGAGGGTGAGCGCTTTCATGGCCTCCAGAGCCGCCCTTGCCCTTACCCCAGCACTGCCCACTGGGGGGTTGCTCCCCCGTGTCCCCAAGCTTTGCTTTGGCCCTGATGCACACAGCACACCGTTGAGCCTGTGCCCGGCACCCTGGCCCCGGGGGTGGGGGTCCCAGTTCTTCCTTCCTCGTCCCCGTCAGGCACTGGTTGCCAGGCATCATGACAGGTGCTAGGGACGTGACCTGCCCTTGGCCGCTGGCTCCTGGTTAGGTCCAGGCTCTGCCCCGTCCGTCCCCAGGCTGGCACCCCCCGGACTTAGCTGCAGCCCCCCAGCTGGAGCCCGAGGCGGGGATGGGCGTGCTCATCACACGGGGGATGTTTGGCAAGGACGACGGGCAGATTCAGTGGTACGGCATCATCGCTACCACCAACCTGTCACGTGAGTCCCGGGACGGAGGGGACGGGGTCACCCTGGCTCCTGCCTGGTGTGGGATGGGCGAGGGGGCTGCAGACGCTGGACCGGCAGGACGAGATGTCTGAGGCTAGCGTGAGTGCTGCAGCAGGAACATTCTCGAAGACGGGGCTGATGTGGTGCGATGCCTGCTGGGCATCCGCGGGAGAAACGGGGGCAGCGAGGCCGCAGCCCGCCCGCCGATCTGCACTGGCCCTTCCTGTTCCCCTGCAGTGGGTCGGCCACCCCGGGAAGCCCTCAACCACACGTGGCACGACCACTACTACGGAGGACGGGACTCCTACCTGGCCACCCTGCTCCCCAACCCCTTCTACCCGGGGCCCTGGGCCGTGCCGAGGTCCTGGATGGTGCCTGTGGGCACAGAGGACTGCGGCCGGACCCGGGGAATATGCAACGGGCAGCTCAAGCCAGGTTCCTGGTACCGGTGAGGGCTGAGACCGGAGGGAGGGCGAAGCCGTTGGGAGTCTCCCGGGAGTACGGGCTGTTGGCACATCGGCTCCACAGATGCATTTGCCGGTCCGTGAGGTCCGCAGGGTTACTGACTGAGCCTCCCGGTGGGCGAGGCAAACAGGGAGCGCCCGTCTGCTACGTGGGTCTTTTGTGAGGGGGAAAAACACCAGGCCGGGGCGGGTGGGGACGGACTCCGTCTCAGCTTGCCTTGGCGTGTGGGCACCTGCTTCGGGGGCCTCTTGCTGTCCGGAAGGGCAAGGAGCTGGGGGGGAGTTAGGGGCAGCCGGTTGTGCAGTCAGGGGTACGTGGCATGTGGCCCCTTAACAGGCGAGGGGCGGTCACTATTCGAGTGTCCACCGCCCGGGACCCCGTGGTTTGGAAGGGGCTTTGCCTTCCTCCCCGCCCCTCCCCAGCAGAGGCTCCGGTGTCGCTGCCGCAGGTTCAGCGTTGTGGCCTTTACCAGACGCAGCCCTCCCGACACCATCATCTCCTTCTCCGCCTTCTCGGGTAGGTGGGCACCGGCTGGGCCCCGGGGAGGGCAAGGGTGCTGCTGCAACTGCCCGCCTGCCTTCTGAGGCTCAGCCCCGACCAGCAGCAGGAGGGACTGAGCTTGGACTCCAGGGAGGGAGCGTGGAGACGGAGACCCAGGGCCAGTGACACAGGTGCTCCAGGCACCAGGCGCGGCCTGGGCGGGCAGAGGCCGAGGGGTTCGTGCTTGGTCCCTCCACGATCGCCCTACCTTCCTGCGTGGCCCTGCAATAAGCCGCAGCTCCCGGGCCACCGAGGCTCTGCAACAGCACCGTCCAGGGAGGCAGGAGCAAGCCGCGAGCGTGCACCGTAGGGTCCTCAGGTTCCTCGGGAGCTACGGCCCACGGGCGAAAGTGAACAGGCGACAAGAATTTCTCTCACGTTTTATTAGACTGAGATAGTAAGCACACTGTCATATCCACACGCGACCAATCTTAAGAATTATTAACGAGATACTTTACGTTCTTTTGTATTACTAAGTCTTTGAAATCCTTTTTTTAAAAAAAAATTTTTTTAAAGATTTTATTTATTCCTGAGAGACACAGAGAGGGGCAGAGACCCAGGCAGAGGGAGAAGTAGGCTCCCTGCAGGGAGCCCGGTGCGGAACTTGATTCCAGGACCCTGGGGTCACGCACTGGGCCGAAGGCAGACGCCGGACCCCGGAGCCCCCGGGCGCCCCTCTTTGAGCTCCTTACAGCAAATCTTACCTCCTGCATTGGCCAGTTCAGGCACCCAGTGGCTCCCACGGCTAGCAGCTGCCCGACTGGACGGTGTGGTTGGAGACGGTCCAGGGCACCAGGGCCCAGCCCGCCCTGGGGGTGTCGGGGGAGCGTTTGGGGTCCCCTGGAGGCAGGCCGGGGACCGGGGCTCCGAGTGCCCTGCGGGGCGACCTTGCTGGCATCCAATGCCGGCCTCCGGCCTTGGGCTGGGATTTGGAGCTGCGGAGGTGGGCGGTGACCGTGCGGCCCCAGGGGACAGCGACTGCAGGTGGAGGGATGCGGCCCGACGGCCCCCGTTTGCGTCCATAGAGCCCCGTGCCGGCGTCTCCAGGGTGGCTGTGCCCCTGCCCGCGGCCGTGGGCCTCCTGGCGGGCTGCTGCCTTGGCGCCACTGCACTGGGCCTGCTGTGCTGGTGGAGGGCAAAGGCCCGGAGGTGAGTGGGGGGACGGCTGCCGCCCTGCGAGGCCCCCCGCCGCGGCCGGGCTCCTCCCACCCGCCTCTTCATCCTCCACAGGGCGGACAAGAATCGGTTTTCCCAAGAGCTGACCCCTTACAACCTGCGGTGAGCGCGGCTGCCCGCCTTGGCCGCACCCCCGGGAGCCCCTGTGACCCTGCAGGGCTGGGCATGGCCATGGGTGCACGGGGGAGGGGGGGACCAGGGCCGAGGCTGTGCTCTGTCCCCCAGCTCAGGGCGGGCTGTTCCCCGGGGCCCCTCGGCCCCCCCAGACCCACCTCCTCCCTCTCCTGCCAGGCGGACCCACCGGCCCATCCCCATCCAGAGCTTCCGGCAGAGCTACGAGGCCAAGAGCGCCCACGCTCACCAGGCTTTCTTTCAGGAGTTCGAGGTGAGGCCTCTGCGGCCCTGAGCTCCGGGTGAGAAGAGCCGGGGCCCCGAGGCCCTGCCGCGGGGAGAGGTGGGTGGGCCTCAGCACCCAGCTGCCCCGATCTCCGCAGGAGCTGAAGGAGGTGGGCAAGGAGCAGCCCAGGCTGGAGGCCGAGCACCCTGCCAATGCCACCAAGAACCGTTACCCGCACGTGCTGCCCTGTGAGCGCCGGGCGCCGGGCTGGGCAGGGGTGCGGGGCTTGGCCTGGCCCAGGCACTGAGTGCACAGCTTCCCCCGCAGATGACCACTCCCAGGTCAGGCTGAGCCAGCTGGAAGGAGAGCCCCACTCCGACTACATCAACGCCAGCTTCATCCCGGTAAGGGCCACCTGCGGGGCCGTCTGTGGGCGTATGTGCCTGGGGGCCGAGCCCTTCGTGGAGGGCCTCCCGTGTGCCAGGCCCTGGCGCTGCTGACCCGCAGCCTCGCCTTCGAGGGAGCCCGCCGTGTGTGCACGGGTGTGCCCACGCGTTCACGCATGTGTGTGTCATACGTACCACTCAGCATGACAAGCGCCATGCCAAGGGCACAAGCGTGATCCTCAGAGCGTGGAAGAAGGAGAGAGAAAGCCTACCTGGCAAATCAAGAAGGGCTTCTTGAAGGACGTAATCTCTTGAAGGATGCGCAGAGTTCTGATAAGAGATGGAAGAGGGGAAGGGCATAGGGCGGAAAGGACAGCCGGAGGACACGGGTGGGAGGGTCCGGGTGTGGTGAAGGTTTCTGAGGACGGAAGAAACACGGAGTTTGGACTGAGAAGGGCTGGTGAGGAAGTTGCGCTGGGAATGCTGCACGTTAGGACCTTGTTATTCCCACGGAGGTGTTTCTGGGCCCTCCAGGGTCGTGCCTGGGCGGCGGCCGTGGCAGTGGTGGCGTCTGTGCAGCCACCCTCCTGGCTTGAGCTCCTGGTGCTCCTGCATTTGCACAGTGTGGGCACAGCACCCTCACTCCTGTATGTCGTTCAAGGGACGTTTACTGCCGTGTGCTCGGTGGGGCCTGGGGACCAAGGCGTCCCCAATCAGTATGTCCCCGTCTTCCGCCCACAGGGCTACACCGACCCGCAGGAGTTTATTGCCACCCAGGGGCCTCTCAGGAAGACCGTGGAGGACTTCTGGCGGCTGGTTGGGAGCAGCAGGTCCACGTCATTGTCATGCTGACAGTGGGCATGGAGAACGGCCGGGTGAGCGGGCCCTGCGGCTTGGCCACCAGGTGGCACACGTGCAGCTCTGTCTGGGAAGGCGGTCAGGCAGGAGAGGCCCAGAGGCGGGTGGGGTCCCCAGGGCCACCAGAGCAGGGACCGGCACTCAAGCTCCCAGGTTGACTCCGTGTCCTCTGACCTCTGCTGTTGCTCAGTGTGTCCATGTGCTCTCGCTGTAGGCAGAGGGGGGCAAGGGGGTTAGGAGAACGGGGCACGGCCGGCCACGGGGCAGGCAGCAGAGAGAGGACGTTCTGCACGCTGTCCGCCAACGAGCCTGGGGATGTCTCCTCCGTGCACCGTGCGATGCGGGGCCCTGGGCTGAGAGAGCCCCTGCTGGGTCTGTCCTCCAGCTGGCACGCTGCGGTGAGGCCACGCAGCCCTAAATAGAACCGCCCAGTTTTGCAAAAAAGCCCAGCAGCTGCCTGGGACCCCTAGGGGTCATATGGCAGGTGTGGGGGTGATGGTGCCGGGGCCAGCGGAGGAGAGGGGCTTCTGGATGAGGCAGCGCGGAGCTGGCTTGGTACCAAGAGCAGGACTTCAGCAGGTGGCAGAGACCTGAAAGCTGGCTGGGAAGGGTGGTCCCGGTAAACCGGAGGGTGGCAGTGACCAGGTGTGGGCCCACAGCCACCCCTCTGCTCTGTGCCCCTGGCCCTAGGTGCTGTGTGAGCATTACTGGCCCGTGGGCTCGACCCCCGTCACCCACGGCCACATCACGGTCCACCTGCTGGCCGAGGAGCCCGAGGACGAGTGGACCAAGCGGGAATTCCAGCTGCAGCACGTGCGTGCCCGGAGGGGAAGGCGGGGGGGGGGGGCACTCTGGGTGCCCTGGCCTGGGGCCTTCCGAGATCTGCCCGCTTGCAGCTGCGCCCCGAGGAGTCGGGCAGGGAGGGCACGGGGACCGCGGGGACGTTAGTTTTATCCAGGTCAAGGGTAGAGCCCTGAGGCAGCTTCCCCGCAGCCCTTGTGGCCTCACAACCGCTCACCGGGGCAGGAGAGCCAGGGACCCGCCTCGCCCCTGTGCGCGCCCCAGGCCAGACTCCCCGCGGGGATGCAGCGGGAGCCGCCCCTGCGCAGGGGGCGGTGACCGTCCTGGCCTTCTCTGGCCTTCCTGGGCGGCTCAGGGCGTCAGGGCCCGGCCCCAAGTGGAGCCCCGGGTCGGGGTGGGGGCGTCTTGGCCCAGCCGTGCGTGCGCCCCGAGGCCTGGCGGGGCAGGAGCGGGGAGCGGGGAGCGGGGAGCGGGGAGCGGGGAGCGGGGCTCGACGCCAGTCCTGGGGGTGCGGAGGGCGGGGGGCGGGGGATCAGGGCCTCTGAGGCCTGGGGCTTCGGTGCGCCCCTGGAGGGAGCGGGGAGGAGGGGAAGAGGCTGGGCCGAGCGGCGCCCCGGGTCGGCCCCAGGTCAGGCCCCTGCTCCCCGCCGCCCGCTCAGCGGGCCCAGCGGCAGCCGCGGACGGTGACGCAGCTGCAGTTCACCACGTGGCCCGACCACGGCGTCCCCGAGCCCCCAGCGCCCTGCTCGCCTTCGTCCAGCTGGCCCGGAGCAGGCGCGGGCACGCGGGGCCTCGGCCCGGTGCTCGTGCACTGCAGGTGGGGCGGGGGGGGCCTGTGGCGGCTGCTCCAGCAGCTGCAGGAGGAGCGCGCGGCGGACTGTTCCACGCGGTGTACGCGCCGCGGCCGCACGGGCCGCTCCGGATCCAGACCCCGGTGAGCGCGGGGGGGCGGGGCGCGGAGGGGGCGGGGGCGGGGCCTCCCCTGGGGCGCACCCCTGAGGGCCGCCCCCCGCCCCCCTGCAGAGCCAGTACGTGTTCCTGCACCGCTGCCTCCTGACCAAGGCCCTGGAGGGGCCGCCGGAGCCGTCCGAGTGAGCGGCCGCCCCGGGGTCCCGCGGGCGGGGGCGCCGGCCGTGCCCTCCCCCCACCGACGCCCCGCGGTGTGCAGGGAGCGGGAGCCGCGGAGGCCCGATTGCGCCGCCCGCCGCCCGCGCCCCGGGGTCGCAGCCCATCGCCGTGAGCCGCTGGGCCGAGGCCTGCGCGCGGAGGGCCGCCCACGCCAACGCCGGCTTCCTGCGGGAGTACGGGGTGCGCGCGGGGCGGGGCCCCCGGGGCGGGGCGGGGCGGGGCGGGGCCCCCGGGGCGGGGCGGGGCGGGGCCCCCATCCCGATCCCCGCCCCCGCTGACGGCCGCCCGCGCCCCCAGCTCCTGCTGCGCGCCCTCCGGGACGACGCCGACTCTCCCGCGCCCCCTGCCGGCCGCGAGCAGCACAGCACGGTGCCGCGTGAGCGCCGCGCCGCCCGAGGGGGTCAGGGGGCCTGGGGGGCAGCGGGCCTGGGGGGGCACTCGGCCTGAGGGTGGTAGCAGGCCTGGGTGGGCACCCAGTCTTTGGGGGGGCAGTGGGCTGATGAGGGCATTGCACTGGTGGGGTCAGCGGACCTGGGGGGGTCACCTGGCCTGGGGGGGCAGCAGGCTGGTGGGGGCAGTGGGGCTGGGGGGGCAGTGGGCCTGGGGGGGCACCCAGCCTGGGGGGCAGCAGGCCTGGGGGGTACCCAACCTGGAGGGGGCACCCGGCCTGGGCGCGGCTCCCACAGCCTCACCCCCTCGCGTTCCCTCAGGTGACCGTTCCCACCTGCGGTTTTCCGCGGCCAAGGAAAGCCTCACTAGCAAGATGCTGGAAGCCTGGCTCTTCCCTGTGAGATGCCGCCCTGTCCTTGGCCCCCCCCCCATCATTGGAGCTTCTTGGGCAGGAGCTCTGGGGGCCCTGGAGCTGCGCCGGGCAGGGGGCACCCTCAGTTCCTGGGAGCCAACAGGCTGTGCTCTGCAGGGCGGCCCTTCTGGCCACGACCACATTGTGGTGACCGGCCCTGCGGGGCCCGAGGAGCTCTGGGAGCTGGTGTGGGAGCACGGGGCCCATGTGCTGGTCTCCTTGTGCCCGCCCGACACCTGGGAGCAGGTGAGGGGGGCAGAGGGTGGGAGGGCTCAGGTATGGGGGCGGGGCAGGGGACCGCATGGGCTTGGAGAGCCCCCTGAGCAGCCCCCACGTTCGGCTCACAGCAGTCCTGGCCCACGGAGACGCAGCCCATTGTCACAGAGACAGTGACGGTGCAGTGGGTGGCGGAGAGCGTCACGGCGGGCTGGCCCTGCACCCTCCTGAGGGTCATGCACGTAGGTGTTGGGGCCACAGAGTGGGGGCGGGGGCTGTGTGGCCCGACGTTCCTCTGCTCCTCCCTGCGCCAGCGGCAGTGTCTTTGCGCCCAGGGGGAGAGCGGGAAGGAGAGGCAGGTGCAGAGACTGCTGTTCCCGTGCTGGGAGCCGGGGCGTGAGCTCCCCGCCACCACCCTGCTACCCTTCCTGGCTGCCGTGGGCCAGTGCTGCTCTCGGGACAGGACGAAGCCGGGGACCCTGCTCAGCCACTGCAGGTGCTGCTGGACAAGGGCTGGGGGAGTGGGTGCCCGCACCCCTCACTGCCCACTGAGCCCTGCTTGGGTCATGGAGCAAAAGGACACGGTCCCCCAGGGCTCCCACCTTCCTCCTTGCTCTGCCCTGATGGCTTCCGGCCATATGACATCTTTTAGGGATTTACCCCCCCACCCCCGGGCTCGCCAGGTGCCCGGTGTCCCCATATACCTGGGTACCCCAGCCTCCTCTGCCCTTCTGCGCCCCGCCCGCCCTGGCACCCCATCCAACTCGAGGTCAATTGCAGCAGGGGTGTGGCCCAGCTGGGCACTTTCCTGGCCCTGGACCAGCTGCTGCAGCAGGCGGGCGTGGAGTGCACCGTGTACGTTTTCAGTGTGGCCTTGCAGCAGTCACAGGCCTGTGGCCTCATGACCCCAACGCTGGTGAGTGGCCACCAGGGCTTGGTGGTGGGCAGGGGCACGGGGTGGGAGGAGGTGGCAGGGAAGGTTCTAGGAGGCAGGCGCAGCTCCTGACCCCACGTCCCCCCCAGGAGCAGTACATGGACCTCTATCACTGTCTGAACAGCGCGCTCCTGGATGGGCTGCCTTGAATCGGCGCTGGTCGCCGTGCTGCGCGGGAGCAGCAGAGGTCTGGGCCTGGCGTGCGGGGATGGGCGGCCTCTGCAAGCCTTCCGGGGCCCGGCTTCCCCAGGAGGGCAGCCTGCACACCGGGCTCCGTGCCGGGCAGGGCCTGAAGTGAGGAATAAAGAGAGTGGTCGAGCCTGAGACTGAATGTGTTTCGTGCGTCCACCCTCCTGGGAGGAAAGAAGCGGCCTCCAGGACATGCAGGACATGGGGCGCGGTGCAAGGTCCTGGTCGGCAGGCAGCCCTGAGCAGGGTGGGGTGTGGCCGGGGTGGCCGGCCCAGGCCCCCGTGCTGATGGCTTTCCTGGGGAGCAGCCCCCAGCGCCCCATCTTCCAGTTTTCCAGTGGTCTTAGACTCAGGTCTCTCATGTCTTGGGGGCCCTAGCTTCAGAGCTCCAGTTCCTCAGGGTTCTTCTGCCCCACCCTCTTCCCTTCTCTTGCCATCCCCAGCCATGTCTACCTGCCAGTGTCCCCGGGGTCCCCGGCGGGGCTGCCGGCGCCGCAGCCACACCACACCGGACACAGGAGCGACCAGGGGCTTTGTCGCTTCGTGGGAGGCTACTCCTCGGGCACAGCTGCCAAGTCTTCTCTGCTCCTCGGCTCCCCACCTCGTGCCCTCCGTCATAGGAGGGAGGGAGGGAGGAGGGAGAGCAGCAGGGAATTTGGGAGGTGAGAAAAACCAGGAGAAACCGGAAACAGGAGGGGGTGAGGACCCAGGAGAAAGCAGCCGGTGGCACACACGTCAGTGAACCCCGCACCGCGTGACACGACACGGCCTCGGCACTCCTGCCTGACTCCCTGACCCGGCTGCACGATTTTGGATGGCCAGGCGCCTGATGCTGGACACCAGTGGTCCCTGCGCAGGGCCCTGGGGGTGCGTGGGGGCACAGAGAGGGCCTGGGCAAATCAGAGCAGGAGGCCCGAAAGGCGGGTAGGTCCCCAAATGGGAAGGGAAGGCGGAGGTCCCACTGGCCAACCCGCGTTCCTGGTAGAGAGCAAGGGGCCGCAGCCCGAGAGGCCTTTCTCAGGCCTGGTTGGAGAAGGGGCACAGAGGCGGGGCTCCCTGCCCCCTCGGAGCCTTCTTTGGTGCACCCCCAGGGGGAATGGACGTCACGTCCTCTTCTAAGCTACGCTCATGGGGAGTCCCAGAGGTTAGCCCCACGGTGACCGTCCAGCTGGCTGGACACTAGCCCTGAGCGCCCCAAGCCCGCCACGAGGGCGGCTGTGGAGGTTGACATGGGCCTCAACAGTGGTCTTTGTAGTCCTGGCCCCTCGCACGGGAGCAGTGGAATGGGGCCACGCTCGGGAGGAGTGAGGCCGGAAGCAGGGCTGGCAGGCATCCGTGGGTCTGTCCGGTGGCAGGACCCAGGACCGTCTCTGGCCTTCCATCGGTGTCAGGGCCCGGCCCCAGGTGGAGCCTCAGGTGGGGGTGGGGGGCATCTTGGCCCAGCTGTGCAGCCCTGAGGCCTGGGCCGGGGGTGGGGGGGCAGGAGCAGGGAGCGGGGTTGCCATGTGAGTCGGTGGGGGGAATCACGCTGCCTCTGAGGCCTCCAGGCTTTGGGTACAGGTTCTGGAGGGAGCACGGGAGGTCAGAGCCCCCTGGGGGGACCGACCAGGGCCGACGGGGCAGGTGCTAGCTCGGCCGGGCCTTGGCTCACTGTGGAAGGCCACGGGCCGAGGCCCAGGCGGCCCCATCTGCACTGAGGAGAGGGGACCGGCCCCCCAGGCCCTGGGACTGACCGCAGGACCTTGGGCTGCAGCTGCCCAGCCGGGCTGCAGGTGGCGCCAGCCTGCCGACCTTCGGGAGCGGCCGGGGCTGCCCGGGCGGGGCGGCTGGGTCCCCGTCGGTCTAAGCAGCTGGTCCCCGGGGCGCACCGAGGTGCTCCAGGGCCTCAGACCCCAGCAGGCGCGGCCAGCACCCTCCGTGTCCCGTCTTCTTGGGGGCAGGCCACCCTCGTCGCCTGCCACCCCCCTGCACGTGGTGCGCCTCTCACCGCCTGACCCCCTGCAGGACACACGGTGACAGGGACAGACCCCGAATCCCCCACCCGGGGCTGGGCCTCAGCCACGTGACCTTGGACACTTCACTCCCCTCTGGGGACTCCCGCAGCCGGCGGTGGAGGGGGGCGGCCGCGGGGCCCTCACGGCTGCTGGGGGGGGCGCCCTGCAGGTCCCGCGGGACTGGGGGCTGACCCCGCGGGCGGCAGGGTCCCGGGCGCGCCTGGGCCCTGGGCACCACCTGGTTTCCGGACAGGAGCAAGTGCAGGTCCCTGCGTGCTGCCTCTGTGGCTCTTAGGGTTTCTGGGCCTTTTTTTTTTTTTTTTTCTTTCCTGGATGAAATTCCTGCCAGCTCGGAAGGAAGGAGGGAAGGGGAGCGAGCCACAGCGCAGAAAGTTTCCTTGACTCCTCCTCCCCTGTCTCCCTCCCCTGCCAGGCCCGGCCCGTGCGGCTCAACAGCGAAGATCACTCAACAATGCCTGCCCCTCGCTGACGGCCCGGCCCGCCCGCCGCAGGTGCCCACCGCAGGTGCCCGCCACCAGGTGCCCGCCGCCAGGTGCCCTCCACCAGGTGCCCGCCGCCAGGTGCCCGCCGCAGGTGCCTGCCGCCGCGATGCGCAGCCCGGCCGGCCTTGGGGCGCTGTGGCTGTGTGCCGCGCTGTGCGCCTCCCCCCCGGTGGGCGCCCCCCAGCCCCGCGCCGCGCCCGCCTGCCCGGCGCCCTGCCGCTGCCAGGAGGACGGCATCATGCTGTCGGCCGACTGCTCGGAGCTCGGGCTGTCTGCCGTGCCCCGGGACCTGGACCCCCTGACGGCTTACCTGTGAGTACCGCCCGGCCCTCCCGCCCCTGCTCCCGGGCTTGGGCACCTGCTGGGCTGTGATGGAGGCCCCGGCGTCGGGGAGGGCTCCCGGCTCCCGGCTCCCCGCGGGCTGCAGCTGCGGCTGCGGCAGGCGGGGGTGCGGGCTGGGCTGCCCTGGGTCTCCCCGCGGCTCCCATGGGAGCGCAGGCCGGGCAAGAGGTGGGCGTCGGGACCCTGGGGCTGGAGGGCACCCCCCCCCCCCCCGGGGCTGGCTGGCCCTCCTCCTGCTGCTGCTTTCTCACCGGCCACCAGGCAGTGCCCAGGACCTGGCTGAGTGCAAAGCCCACTGATTCCGGCAGAGGGGAGGGGAGGGGGGGTGCCCAGGGGGTGCAGACCGCCCGGCCCCCTGCCTCGGGAAGGAGAGCACAGCTGTCGCACCGGGGGGACCCCAGAAGCTGGGAGAGGAGCCTGCTCCCTCTGGGCTCCTCCAGAAGCGCCCGTGCGGGCACCAGCTCCCTCTGCTGTGGCCTCCTGGCTCCCCCAGGGGCCTCCCTGAAGTCATGTCCCAAGAGGCCGTGTTGGAGACACTAATTTGTGGGCAGGCTCCCAGGCTGAAAACCAGAGAACCATTTTTAGAGCTGAGTTGGGGTGAGATGGCACGTGAAGGGGACCCTACTGGGGGCAGCTGCCCCAGGAAGGCTCAGAGGCGGAGGGCTGGGGGCATTGCCTGCTCCCCCCCGGGGGCAGGAGGAGGCTGTGAGAGCACCCTCCAGACCAGCTACCTCCACCCCCACCCCTGCTCCGGGGAGGAAGCCTGCCCCCCAGCCCTGCCCAGGCTCCTTCACCTTTTCTCAGGGGAGTTGGGGTGGGAAACTCGGGGACCAAGCGTTTGTTGAGCTCAATGGGATGAGGGCAGTCAGTTGGGGTGGCGTCCTGGTGGCGTGTGGTGGGTCCTTCCCCCGCAAGGGAGGCCCAGCAACCCCTCCTGGAGCTCCCCTCCCAGCCCTGCCCCTAGTCGGAAGCACCTCTCTACTTGGAGAGGCGCAGTTTGGGAATCAGGGCACAGAGTGAGAGGAGAAAATCGTGCCCATATTCCAGACAGGCAGAGTGACTCCTTCAAAGCCCCGGGGGGTGAAGGCAGGAGCAAACACTGGGGGCAGTGAGGACACTGGCTCTGGCCCCCATGCCTGCTAGAGCTAGGGTGGCCCCGCTTTTAGGCATTTTGTGTATTGGGGGGTGTGTGACACTGCTTCACGTGAAGACGGGGCTCTGGGGCTACAAGGAGTTTGCAGATGGCCTCTGTAGGGTGTTTCTCCAGCGGCGCAGGGGGAAGGTCCCTTTCCTGGGTTGAAGGGACCTTTGCAAGAGCGGTTGCTCCAACCTCTCTCAGCACCGTCTTTCCAGACTGACCCTCTCTCTGGAAGAACCTGGGGAAGGAGAGGCGCGATGCCACCTCTGCAATCCAGGCGTCCCACCATCCGTGCCGATGCAAGACATTCCGTCACCTTGTTCCCTGGAGCTGGGAGGCCTGCATTTGGGTCCAGTAGAGGTGGTGCTCTCTGAGCTTGTCGCGTGTCTCTGTGGGACTGGAGAGGCTCTCCCGAGGCTCAGGTTGTGCTTCAGAGAGTGGGAGAGGGGAGGAGACGGAGTAGGGTCCCCCGGCAATGTGGGCGACTTAGCAGTGGGCTCTGGAAGGCCAGAGGGAGCTGGGGGAGAGCCGTGTCCCTGCCCTGGACCCCAAACCCCAGCTCCTTCCCCGCTTTGCCACCTACTGAGTCGAGGAGCTCCTGGAGCCTTTGGTTTGTCATCTGGGTGTGGAGAGAAGCGGGGCGCAGAGAGAGTTAGATGAGACAACGTGCACGCATGACGTCCCCAGCAGTGGGGACCCACGGGGCTGAGTTACCCTGTCGCCTGCTGCTGGGCGTTCAGAAGTGGGCGCCAGCTCCAAGAACACTTCCCACCGGAGGGAGAGGGAGTCGGGGGTGATGCAGAACTCAAGGGAGGGGCGCCTGGGGGGCTCTGTGGGCATTGGCAGAGCATCTGACTCTTGATTCCAGCTCAGGTCAGGACCTCAGATCCTGGGAAGGAGCCCGCCTCCGGCTCCGCGCTCAGGCTGGAGCCTTCTTGTCCCTCTGCCTTTGCTCCTCCTCCATCACCCACCTCCCTGCTCACTCTTTTTCTTAAATAAATAAATAAATGCATAATCTTAAAAAGATTAAAAAGAGAAAGAACTCAAGGGAATGGATTGTCGCAGGGAAAAGAAGGGCGTGTGCGAGGGAATCATCTGCAGGCGCTGGTCTGGGTCAACGTTGGCTGTTCCGGGGTCCGGGGGTCCAAGGAGCTGGTTGACGGTGGGGGTGGCAGGGCAGTGGACACGTTAGTGTTCCCAACGGCGGCAGGAGAGGGGGTTGACAAGGCGAAAGGTGAGGTTAAAGCCGTCAGGTACACAGTCGCAGGCCGCAGGTCCCTGCGGATCTTACCGGGAGCCGCAGGTTGAACCCCAGGCGGCACCAGGAACCACGGACTGCGAAGGTCCTGGGAGTCCTAGGCCTGCCCCGGGAAAACTCGCTTCCCATCTGCTTCCGGGAAGGGGACAGTCCCTCCTCGAAGCCGTCACCTTGCGCGGTGTGCACCCCTCTCCCTCCCGCCGTCTTGGTTCCAGCGAACACCAGAAAGTCCTCTTCATTCCCAACTGCTAGCCTTTGCCTCGATGCTCGACGCTCAAGTCCCCAAACCGTGATTCCTTGGGGCCCGATGCCCGACCTGTTTGATCAAGGTCAGGAGGACAGACCACAAATTATGTCTTTTACGCCTTTTACGCCTTTTACGCCTTGTTAGTCTGCTCCCAAACAGAGCCTCCGTGGGCCTGGCCAGGGTTCGGGCCTCCTGCCTGGGTAGGGCCTGTTCTGGGCACTCACGGGAGCCCTGGGGCCCTGGGCCAGTCCTGTCTGCTGGTGACACGGAGGCCTCAGGCCTCTTGCAGTTTCCTCCCCCACGTCCACGTCCACACGGCAAAGCCTCAGGGCCGTGTCCGCCTGAGGGAGTCTGCCGAGTTGCTCTGTGTTCCCCCTTTTGCTTCCGGAGCCAAGGAGGAGAGGGCTAGGAGCCCCCGTGTCCACCACCCAGGGGGCTGTGCCTTGGGCCGCCCGGCTCCCCGCTTGCTGCCCTCGGGGCGGCCCGTGAAAACCACGGAGTTTGTTTGAAAGGTCAGCCGGGTGCGCGTGGGTTCCAGGGAATTCGCAGTCTCATCACCGCCCGGGGCAGTGCCGGGGTCCAGGTGGAGGCAGGCCACGGGGCGCGGGGGCTGGGGGCTGAGAGCTTGGCCTCGGCCATGCCGAGCAGGGACGAGGACCCATCACTGAGCCCTGTGAACCTGGCCCAGTGGCTCTGTGACTCAGTTTCCTCATCTGTAAATGGTGCTCATATCTACCGTAGGGCTGCCGTGTGGATTCTCCAAAGTGATGTTTGTAAAGGTTTGGCATGGGTGTGTGGCCTGTGGGGAGGGCTCAGTCAGTGCCCCCCAGTGCGGTTCCCAGGGCCACCAGGGCCACGGAGGGCCTCCTGGAGGAGGAAGTCCTGGCGTTGGCGTTCGGGGGAGGAGGAGCACTGCCCTGCGGAAGGAAGGGAATGGTGCATGTGTGTGTTGGGGGCACGAGGAGGAAGGGCAGGCAAGGGGGCCCGAGTGGTCATCCCGGGAACCCCGCCGGCCCATGCCACCTGGGGCGTTGGGGGCAGGAGGTGGGCAGCGGTGGAAGCGGGCAGCTCCTCCCGCCCGCTCCGCTGGGCTCCAGGTGGGGACAAGCACAGAGGCCTGCCGCTCAGGCCTCGAGGCCACCCCTCCTGGGCCGGGCCTCGGTTTCCCATTCAGGGAGATTCTAGGAGGCTGGGCCGGCTCTGCCTTCCCGAAGCCCGGGCTCTATGAGTTCCCATCAGCAGTCCCCCAGTTGCGGTCATGCGAGCTCCCCAGCTTTCCTGGACCTCGCTGTGTACACATTTTGGAGAAGAACTAGAGTGGGAGAGGCAGGGCGACAGCAGCCCTGAGGCCGCCCGCCATGGGAGGGAGCCTCCAGGGAGCCGGGGTGGCGGGGGTGCCACCTGGACAGGCCACAGAGGGGGAAGGGAAGCGGGGGGGGGGGTGGGGGTGGGGAGCCGTTCCTAAGTGCCGCCCCGGGGGGGGGGGGGGCGCGGCCCATCACAGGGCGGTCCCGGAGGGGTTGCCAGGAGGGTGAGTGTGCGATGAGCCAACACCCCAGTTCAAAGAAAAGGCAGGAAGCAGCCCTAGGCATGAGAAAAAGGAAAGCTCTGGGCTCTGGCAGGGCGCGGCTGGGCGGGGCGGCTGCAGAGGGAGGAAGGCCTGGCTCAGAGCAGAGCACCTGGTGCCCCCGCCCCGGCCCCCCGGGGCCCAGCCCTGATGCCCCACGGGAGCCCCAGCCACCCCCCAGCCTCCCAGGCGGAGGGTCACCGGCGGCACAGGACAGGGCGCCGCGGGGAGGCCCTCCCGAGACGCCGGCCGGCACCTGCTGAGAGACTCTGCACACGGGGGAAGTGTCGCCTTCCGGGTCACTCCTGCCTGGAGGGGCCAGCTCCTCCCCAGGAATGGGAGCTCTGTGGCATTAGGGCCCGAGGAAAGGTGGGCGTGCTGGGGGCCGCTGGGATCTCTGCCCCAGACATGGCCTCTGCGCGCCGCGGGTGCTCGGGCTCATCCCTATGGGACCTCGGGCTAGAACCCACCGGCGGGCACAGGCCGAGGCAGGGAGCCCGTGGGGCCTTGGGGGGCACAAGACGTGGGGTGCCGCAGGGCTTCCCGACCCTCTTTCTCATGTCGGAAATGATGACTTGTTTCAGCCAAACTGAAGTAGACTCACTGGCTCGGGGACTCAGGATGCCGGGAGCCCCTTTGGGCAGATTAGTTCCCCCCTGAAAAAAGGAGGTGGACCTCGATTTCTCTTGAGAATTCAGGTCTCTCGTCCCGCCCGTCAGACGTGGGAGAACAGGTCTCGGGAGGAGAAAAACACCCAGGAGGCCAAACTTGGGCAGGGAGCAGAGTTATTTTGGAAGCGGCGCGAGGACCTAGGGGGGCTGGGCAGGGCTCGGGGTTGGCAGGGCGCCCCCCGGAGTCATGCCAGGCCGGCTGGCAGCGGCAGGTGGGGCTGGGCCGGCACGGCGGGCGCCTCTGAGCCGCGGGGGTGTCCTCCTGCGCCATTCCTTCTCCCCCGGAGCTCGTGACCAAGGCCCGTGGCCCTCGTCACCCCAGCTCTGGGGTCGCGGCCCCCTCTGAGGACTCGGTCAGATCCAGACTCTAGTGGGGGCCGGGGAAGCGCCTCATGCCTGGCTTCCCGCCCTCCTGGCTGCCCTGGCGCGCCCGAGGATGCCCTCCAGGTTGGCACCTCTGTTCTCTGGGCTGTGACTCTTCTTCCAGGAAGAAACCAGGTTGGGGCGCCCGGGGGCTCAGCGGTGAGCGCCTGCCTTGGGCTCAGGTCATGACCCCAGGGGCCTGGGATCGAGTCCCGTGGCGGGCTCCCTGCAGGGAGCTGCTTCTCCCTCTGCCCCTCCACGTGCCTAAGCTCTCTCTCCCTATCTCTGTCACTATCTCCGTCTCTTTCTCTCAAATAAATAAATAAAATCTTAAAAGAAAGCAGGTTGTCAGGAAGGTCACCCTGGGGGCCTGGATGCACACATCCAGGACGCTGACACGGCGCTGGCATCGCGGCCTGACCTGCAGGGGCACCAGCTGGCACTTTCTGCCTTATGTAGCCCCCCCTGCCCACCCCGAACCGCGGTGGGGTTTCACCCTAATCATTGCCGCTCAGGGGGTCAGAGCTGGGGGTTTTGGAGCCGAGGGGCAAGACTGTAGCACCTTAGACTCCCAGGCGGAGCAGCCCCTTCCAGCCTATTTCCAGTTTCTTGCGTTTCTCGGAAGCGGTGGCGGCTTCATTCCGGTCCCTGGGCCAGCAGGGCCTCTGGGCGCTCCCCTGTGGGGCTGCTGGCAGGGGAGGCGCTGCGCCCTCTGGGAGGCCGTCGGGGCGGCCACGGCGGGTCAAAGGAGGCAGGGCAGCGTGGCTCCTGCGCCGGGTGGTCATGGGCAGGGAGGTCGCAGGACGCAGGACGGGGAGGACCCTGCGGGGCAGGGCAGGCCTGGGCAGGCCGGGAGCCTGGTACACGGAACAGCCTGGGGCTCCGCTGACCTCCCCGGACGACCAGCCTCACTCCTCCAGGCAGGATGTTCCAGAGCAGGGCTCCCGGCCTTTATCGCCTCGGGCCACACATTTTAAAAAACAAAAACTGATTCAAGGTGTTCAGCAGCTGGGATGAATCAACACGCTGCTCCCAGCCAAAGGCACATAGCCAACCGCAGGCAGCCTCCGGCCCCCAGGGGCTGCGGCCCCCTCCCCCCCACACCTGGAAGCACTGCTGTGGAGGAAGAAGCCTGCGTCTGCCCACTGACCGCCCGGGTTCAAGCCTCAGCTCTGGTGCTAACTGGTGGGAGGGCCTCCCTGCTTCTGCTCCTCTCCTGGCATCTACTTCCTGAGCCTCAAAATGGGCATAAGAACAAACTCGGGGCGCTGGGGGGCTCAGCCGTGGAGCGTCCGCCTTCAGCTCAGGTCCCGGGATCGAGTCCCTCTGCCTGTGTCCCCGCCTCTCTCTCTGGGTCTCTTGTGAATGGATGTATAAAATAGTAATAAAAAAAAAGAATATCAAGCTTTTTGAAAGATGTTTGCAACTTGGCAGAGTGCTTGGCATGCAGCAAATGCCCGCTACACGGGGGCTGCTGATCACCCACTCTGATCCCCCTCGGGAGAAGCCCTTGGAAGGAGAAACTGAGGCTAGCACCAAGCGGCCGGGTGTCTCACGGGCGCAGCTCCACCGACCTGCGGCTTCGCTGGGACTGAGCCCCAGGGGGTGGGTTGTAGAGCATGGTTCTCCGCACCCAGTCTCCCCCTGCAGCCCCTCCCCACGGCCCCTGGAGGTGCGGGAGGAGGTGGGGCTGTCCCCGAGAGTGTGCAGACGGGCGGGTGGGCGGGAGGAGGGTGCCGAGTGCCTTCCACTGCTCTGGTGTCAGGGGCTTGGCCACGGTCCCGAGGCCCAAAGCCAAGGCAGATGGACCACTGAGCGGGGAGGAGGGGAGGGTGCTGCTGCGAGGAGGTGCCACCACCGCCTGTCGTCCAGCCAGCACCTAGCACCTGGCTAGGGTCCCTGCGGGCTGGGAGGGGTCCCTGCCCAGTGGCCTCGGGAGGACCCAGACTGTCGGCGTTGATTCCGCCTCCCGGTGTGATCTGCAAGTTTGAGTTGTCCCCTGACCCGGTTACCGCTGGCTCCTGGGAAACAGGCCAAGGCAGCCGCCGCTGAGGGGCTTTTAACACCTCCTGTAGGAAGGAAGCCTTCCCGGGTTGACCCAGCCCGAGGAGCCTTTCCCGGCTCCCTGGGCCTCTCCCAATTTGCCTCACGTTCCTTTTGCGTGTGGGCCTGTGCCGTCCTGGGGGGACATCTCCGTGGGCACAGCGCGTGCAAGCCCGGCTCCCAGTGGCCGCAGCGCAGTCCCCGCCCGGGTCCCTCTCACCCCGGCGCCTGCCGCACTCCCAGTCCCCTCTGCTAGTGGATGGTGACAGGGCCACGCACACTCAGGCTGAGCGGGACGCAGACGTCCCCCTGTTCACCTGGCAGACGAGGACTGGCTGCCGCGGCTCAGACAACACCGGGCTGACAGCTTCCTCCTGTGTCCACCGTCGGGAGGCCGGGACCTTGGTTCCTCCCCTCGGGGGCGGGGGGACCCCGGTGAAGGGGGAGAGCCGGGTGGCTTGGGGGCTCCAAAGCCCACACTCTTTGCTCTGCCCTGGGGGCTCGGGGAGGGAGATTAAGCAGCGCACAGACAACCGTGACACTGCGGAGAGTGAGACGTACACCCGGCAGGCCCAGATAAGGAGCAAGGAGGGTGGGCTCAGGAAGGACGTAGAGGCAGAAGCCCGGGGGAGGCAGCTGTGCAAGGGAGAAGCCACAGAGTGGGCATGAGAAGCCCTCGGTCGACATTCATTTGCAAAACAGAATAATCCTCTCTCTCCGGGGAGGGGTTGTATTAAGCGGGGGTCCTGCTGCGGAGGACGAGGACGCGTCTCCACCACCACCTCCCCTCCGCTGTGGAGACACCAAGTGGATGACCGCACACCTGTGTCTGTCCAGGGCGTGTGTGCGACTGTCCGTCTGTGCCCCTGACTGAGGCCTCGGCAGATTCAGAGTCAGGGTGTCGAGGTTAGAGTCCTAGCTCAGGCTCCGGGCAGGAGCTTGCTGGAGGCAGGGTCTGCGCGGCTGGCTCCCTCCCTCTTAGGACCACATCACGCCTCCCCTCAAACACCTGGGCACACGCACACGCACACGCACACACGCGCACACCTCCACCTGCAGGGGGCACTCGGAACAGGGCACAGCCCCCACCCCCACCCCCACCACCGGGAGTCCCCGGCCAGCCTCCCTCCCTCCCCCTGGCTCCAGATCTGGGGCAGCCCCAGGGTGGGGGGGTCTGAGGAAGGGGAGGTGGATCAAGTGTCCAGGGATTGTGAAGGTTGGGGCAGGAAGGGGCCGTAAACCAATCCGCTGCCTTTGTGGTGGACAGAGCCGATTAGGAGGCCGGAGGAGCCTAGGAGGGAAGGGGTCTATTGTCTGAGACAAAGGCAAGAGGGAACAGGAATTGGGACGGGGCCTGGGCTCCCGCCCTCGCTCACCCGGGGGCAGACGCAGGAGCCAGCAGGACCCCAGCTCCCCGACACAGACCAGCTTCTGCACTAGGGAGCCGGCGGGGACGGGGCCCAGCCCAGCCCGGGCCTTCCTCGCGGGGTGTCACAGACGCCACCGCCGCTGCCCCGCGTGGACTGACGCGCTGCCCTTGCCTCTTCACAGTTCCTAACGATTTCCTAACAGGTTTTCTCCTGCGAGGGGTCCTGTCGATGATCCTGCTCCTCACTCACCGCCCCTCGTCTTTCTGGTTCATAGAACGAGGAAATCCCTTGCCCGGCCTCCGTTCCAAGTGGCCATAGAGTCACATGAGGCCACTTCTGCGCGTCCTGTGCTCTGCTGCTAGCACGGCATCTACCTGGCGCCTGTTCTCACCGTTGGGGCAGACAGGGCACGAGGGCAGACAGGGGCAGATGGGGGCAGACGGGGCATGAGGGTGGGAATGGATGGCAGGAGGGATCTCCCAAGGGATGCCGCTGGGTAAAAGAGGCAGCTGCCGGCTGCACGCATCTGGGTGGCCTCAGCGCCGGAAGGGACACTGGGTGCCACCGGGCTGGGGCACACCTTGGCCTGGGCAGGTGGCATTTTAGGGGGCAAGGGTCAGATGGAGTGCACAGTGCGCAGGTGAGGCGCGGGGCACATCTGGATCTGGGTGCGAGCGAGTGTTTTGTCAGACTCTGGGGGGCAAGGCCGTAGCTTGCCTGGCAGGGCCTCTGTGTGCCTTGGGCCCCTCCCTGTGTCCCGTGGTTGGGCGCAGCGCTCAGGGCAGGAGCTCTGGGCCGCCCTCCAGGGCGCCCAGCCCCCGGGCTCGGCCTCTTACCTGTCTGCCGAAGGACGGGCCCTTTGGTGCCCTACAGTCCCACCTGTAAATGCTGGGACGATAGCGACCTGCCTCGTGGGGCTGTTGGGAGGACTGACCGAGCTACTAGGTGGAGATGCCTGGGTGGCCGGCGGCGCCTAGCACACTCCGTGGGCGCTATTATTTATTCAGCCCACGAGAGTGACCGAGGGTGCACACCCCCCCACCCCACCCCACCCCCACCCCGCGGGGCCGGGCACCGTGTTCCACGGACACTTCTCCGTATCGCAGCCACAGCGGCCGATCCGGGGAGACACAGGTTTAGTGCCACCCTGTGTGGCCCTCCCCAGGACACCTGCCGGCCCTGCTGGCCCCGCCCCTGCTGCCCCTGCTGGCCCCGCCCCTGCTGCCCCTGCTGGCCCCGCCCACCGCCCCTGCAGCCCCTGCAGCCCCTGCAGCCCCTGCCACCCCCGCCGACCCCGCCCCGCCCAGCTCGCCCACCCTCCTGCGCAGTGAGGGGCCGCCCCTTCTGGAAGATTCCGGGGCTGCCCGTGTGTCCCCTCCTCCGCCTTCATCTGAGCCGCCCCCGGGACCCCACTCCGTCCTGTGCACCCGGCGCAGGAGGCCACCTTGCTCGGGCCTCTGGACAAGTCCTCTGGTCCCTCCGGGCCTGTTTCCCGTTGGGCTGGGCTGGCAGTTCCTGACCCGGGATGTTCTGGAGACAAATGACGGGGTCTGAGCGAAGAGGGGAGGGAGGAGAAGGGGAGGAGGAAGGGCAGCCAGGCCAGGCCGGTGGGGGGAGGGAGGTGCCGGGTCGCGGGGCCTGCAGCTCCCTGAGGTCCCGGGCGGGGCGGAGGCACGGCACCCCCAGCATCTCCAGGGCCGCGTGCCCAGCCAGAACAAGGCCCCCCATTAACTGTGTGCAGCCAGCGGAAGGAGGAATGCCCACCCCCCGCCAGCCGACGCCACGCCAACCCTCGCCCCGCCGCCCGCTCCCCCGATCTGAATGCAGAAGCCCAGGGTGCCGCCTCCCCCTCGGCCCGCCCTGCCTCTACCTGCCAGAAAGTATTAGCCTCACCCTCCGGATTGGCATGGGGGTGCAAAGGCACCCCGCTGCGGCCCAGGGACCTGCTGGGGGTGGGCTCGGGGTCAGGAGGCACCTGGGTTAACCCCTGGGACCGGGGTGCCCAGCCACCGACAGCCCTGGGGCCTTGGGGGGGCAGGGACCAGAGAGTGTAGGACAAGGGAACTTCTGGGGCCTCCTGAGGTGGTGCTGCAGCCGCTGCCCCCGCCCCGGGTGGGGGGATCCCGGGCCCCTCGCCCCAGCGCTTGCTGTAGCACTGCCCCTCGAAAATGTGATCATCGCTGGGAAGTTCTTCCCTGTGTCCTTCCTTCTCCTGCTCTGATATCCTGGAGCTTCCTCCTGCTTTGGTCAGGGCGGGGTGGGGGGGAGAGCCAGCAGCTACCCCCCATCAGCCTCCAAGGCCCCGACGGGTGGGCTGGGTAAGCTTCCCGCGGGAGCCTACCCCAGGGGCAGGAGGTGGAGAGGCCACAGGGTCCCCAGGGATGGGGGGCTGCAGGGGGCTCTCAGCGGGCCCCTCCGTGGGGCTGCCCAGCACTGTGGCCCCCTGACCCCCAGCACCTGCTTGCTGCCCCCAGGCCCCACTGTGCGGGGAGGGAGCGGAACTGGAGAGTGGAACGAGGGCTGGATGTGAGCCTCTGCTTGATCCCGGGGGCAGGCGCCCTGGTCCAGGCCCCACCACAGCCGGACATTTCCTGGAGCCAGTCACGAGGGGCTGCTTGAAGAAGACCTCTTCTGTCCAGTCCCTTGGGGCCCTACTGAGCCCATGGAGCAGCCGTGCTCCTCCCCGCGCCCCAGCCCAGTCCCCGCTGTCCCAGAGCTCGCAGGCCACTGTGTGACGGCTGAGCCCCCGCTCTGGCCCCCACCAGCCCACTGCCTCCTGGTCCTCGGCTCTGGAGGTCCCCCGACGCCTGCGCTTTCGCTGTGCCTGCTTCTGCCTGTCACAGTGGCCACGCGGGCACACGCATGCCTCCCCAGGGCTCAGCGAGGCTCTGCACACACGGGCACACGCACGCCTCCTGGGGCTCAGTGGGGCTCTGCACATGGCGGGTACATTCACATCTCCCCGGGGCTCAGCGAGGCTCTGCACACGCAGGCACATGCACACCTCCCCCGAGGCTCAGCAAGGCTCTGCACACATGGGCACATGCACACCTCCTGGGGCTCAGCAGGGCTCTGCACACGGGTGCACTAGGAAAGGGAACTGGGGCCAAGGGCAGCCTTCCAGCAGGGTGGGGTCTGACAGGCGCACCATGCCCAGTGGCAGCCTGGGGGCCAGGCCATCTCCCCCAGGCCCCACCACCTCAGACAGAACCTGGTTGCTGCCGTGTCCCCGGGCTTCTGTGGCCATGCTGGTCACACACGCATGCACACACACGCACACCCACAGGGGCAGGGAGGAGCGGGGAAGGGGAAGGAGCCAGCCCTTTGCTCTTTCTTGGAGGAGGCCTGGGGGACAGGAATGTCTTTGGCTGGGGGACCCTGGCCTGAGATCAGAGGATCAAAGGATGCGAAGATCCTGGGGCAGGTGGCAGCCACTTGGAAGCAGCAGCTGGTGCCTCCTCGGGGTAGGGCTGACCCAGAACGCCCTTCCCTCCCCTCCCTTTCCCTCCCCCCTCCCTCCCTTTCCTGCGGCCCTACTGTGCTGCTTCTCAGGACAAGGGCTCGGGACAAGGGCTGGGGGTTGAATGCCAGCAGGGGAGGGACGAGAACTGCCCCTGGGTGGACAGGGCCACCACCCCATGTGACCTCCCGAGGGAGATCCGCCCCGACACACCCTGTCCCTTTATCCTGCGCAAAAAAGGCTGAAGGCAGCGGCTGGAGCGTCAGCTAAGCAAGTGGCGCTGAGGACTGCAGGCTGCACACTGGGGCCCCTCCGGCCCGCAGGCGGCCCTAGTCCTTCCCACCGGGGCCCCCTGGGCGCCCCCAGCTCCTCTCCTGGGGTGCCGAGGGGAGCTCAGGGACTGCCCAGTCTGAGTGACGGTCATTCTCCCCCTTTGGGCTCCCGGGGAAGGGCACGTCCTCTGCAGAGGGCAGGCCGAGTCCGCTCCCCTGCACCGGCTCCCCAAGTGCTGCCCTCCCCTCGGGGTGGAGCTGGAGGTGGGAGCAGTGGGAAGGGCTTACCTGCGCAGGTGCCCAGCTGGCCCCGCTGCTGGAGAACAGACCGAAGAGGCTGCTGTGTGCTCCTGGCTCATGTGGGGGGAGCAGACGCGCGGAGGAGACGCCCCCCTCGCACTGGGACGGGGCTGTGCAGACACCCTGCACCCAAACCCTCACCACCACGATCCAGGGCCGCTAGGACCGGGCTCTCGGGGGGCAGGGCTCGTGCATCATGGACCTCGCGGCTTCCTCACCTGGCCTGGCCCCAGCGTCGGGTGGTGGGTGGGCGGGGCGCTTGGTACTCTCGGTGGAGTGAGGAGGCCCCGTGGGAAGCGCGTGGAGCAGGTGCCGGCCCATCCTGGCTGCCTGCGTGCCCTGCGCTCCGCACCCGGGGGCCACTGAGGCACAGAGAGGTGACAGCGTGGCCGGCAGGGGCGGACCCGAGCCTCAGACACGGTCCACACCAGAGGCTGTGTCGTCTCACGTCGCCGTGGCGGTGGCCGTGCTCGCACTGCGCCGTCTGCGGTGGTGGCCCTGGCTTGCGGGGCCGAGAGCCCCGATTTTGGATTTGACTCCATTTGAGTGAACTTCCAGTGAAGTGGCCACGTGTGCTGGTTGGACTGTGGGGCTGTGCTGCCTCTCGGGCGGCCGAGGGGACCCCCTTGGGGTCCCTGCAGCTCGCGGGGGCTCTGCTCTGTCTCCTCACGTTCGAGGGCAGCTGTCCGCCCCTGGGCAGCCCCGACTGGGCCCCGGAGGCCTGTGTCTCCTCGACTCCCTGCCCGTGGGGCTGGCATGGCCTGGGGAGCACACACACTCTCACAGTGTGACCCTGGGGCCCTGCTCAGCCCCCGGAGCCTCCTCCCAGCCTGGGCCCGCACTGAGGGACAGTCCCCGGGGCCCAGGCTCCACCGCAGGTGCAAGTCCCTGAGGCCGTGACTCCCGCCTGGGCCGGAGCAGCCCTGCCGCTGCCCCGTGGTGAAGCTCCGACAGGGACGCAGGGGCACCCGGGACGTCCCTCAGCCCCGGTGAGCTGCCCCCCACGAGGGGAGGCTCCGCCCTGGAACTCCGACCCATCCCCCGTGCCCGTGCCCCCCTTCGCTCCCGCGCCTTGGCAGCTGCCACTGCCATCGCATTTGCCCCTAGAGTTTGGTCTGGGGCTGGTTGTGACGGTGGCGCCTGACCACCGTTTCCCAGATGTGGCGTCTCTGGGTGGGAGGGGCCTCAGCCGGGCCTCCTCCTCCCTCCCCTCCTCCCTCTGCCCTCAGAACCTGACACCCCGCTTCGCTGACCTCACCCCTTCCTGCCCCACCTGAGTCCCCGGGTCACCTCCCCTCCGCTGGGCAACTCTTGGAGATGAGCCCCAGGTGGAGGCCGGGCCGCCCCGTCCAGCCCTCCCGCTCCCTCGTGCTGCCCAGAGCGCCATCTGCTCCAGGCGGCAGCCCGGAAGACGTGCTTGTCAGGAACAGGGGCCAGGATGTGACACAGTGAAGCAAGGGCCCTTCATTGGAAAGCACGGGGCCGTCCTCATGTAGGACTTTGTGCGAAGCCTGAGGGAACGTGTTGCGCGGTCATGCGTGTGTGAAGATGCACTTTATCCCGATTAGAGGGACTCCCTGGTTGGGAAATCTGGGGAAATTGCAAAAATCCAGGAGAACTTTGTGTCAACTGGTGTGTTTAGACTCTCAAGACACAGCCGGAACCACGTGATCCCTGATAAGGAGGTGCCACCCGGGTGAGTCCCCCGGGCTGGGCGGGGGGGGGGGGGGGGCGCTTTAGGAAACCCAAGATCAAGGAGGCGCGGGTGGAAGGAGCGTTGCCCCAGGGTCTGGGGGGGCCTCATCCTCGCAGCCATCAACCCGTCAACCTCCTGCGACCTTGGGCCACTCTGTCCTCCTTTGCATCTGCTTCCTCCCTCGTCAGCTGACCGAGCGCAGGGACAGGACAGTACCTCTCGTCCAAGGGCTGTTTGGAAATCCCGGGGGGGGGGGGTGTCGCGTGGTCACAACTCCTGGGAGATGCTGCAGGCCCTCGGGAGTGAGGCCGGGGCGCTAACACCCCGTGGTGTGTGGCCACCCGCGGCCGCCGCGCTGACCCCCCCGCACCGTGGAACACGGGACATGCTCTCCGGGTGCTTTCCACCCTGAACTCAGTTCTGCACAAGCGCCTCGAGTCTTGCATTCACCCCTCACTCATTTCTGCCCCAGGAAGCCAGGCTGCTTTATCCTTGGCCTCTCCTGAGCCTCTGTTTTGTCCACGTCTAGACGCACGGCTCCCGACTGAAGCGGGACGGCTGGAGGAGCAGTGGGGAGCACGCAGCACAGTACATACGCGGGGCTTTTTGTTGCTGCTCCGTGAGTCAACCACCCTTCGCTGCAGGGCCCCGCGCCCTCCCCGTGCTGTGTCCACGTCCCCGGGCGGTGCTGTGGGAGCCCCCTGCAGCCCGCCGGGAAATACTGGTCTGCAGGTGGTGGGGGGCCCTCGGGCGGCCTGAGCCAGCCGGCTTCCCCGATTCCTTCCCCGATTCCACGTTCCCAGTGCTTTGCTCTGCGCTGTGTCACTCATGGCCCCGGGCAGCCACCTGGCCACTGGCCCTGCTCAGGGGAGGGACGCCCTGCCACCCCCACCCCCACCCCCACGTCGGGCTCGTCCTACACTGCCCGGTCCTGCTCCGTGTGCACCCCCAGCTGTCTCGGGTCCCCCGGTGGGTGATGTGCGCAGAGGGCGGCTGCGTCGGGAGGTTGTGGCGCACACTGGGCCCTGATCACGCTGCTGCCCTGCAAGGAAGGTGCCTGAGGGATCCTGCAGAGGAGGGCCACGCTCGACCCTCCCCGGAGGAGCAAGGGCTGTGAGCTGCGGGGAGAGGAGCTGGGGCAGGCTGGTCACCCACTGGTCTCCGTCTGTGATGCGTTCACTTGGGCATTTCGTACACGCCCCTGTTTGCCGGGCGTCCAGCGAGATTGGAGGACACAGCCAGGCTGCCACGGTTAAGGCCCTGCCCTGAGGCTCGTCGTTGTCTGGGCGTTTCGTCCTAGTCCTCCTGATCCAGCTAGGGGAGTTCCTATTAGTGGGCCCCTTTATCAGGCCCCGCGCTTGTTTTATAGCTGGTAACTCATGTCATTGTCACCACGGCTAGTGTGAGGGGAGCCCCTTCCTACCCCGATTGTACAGATGGGAAAACGAGGCTTGGGGAGGCTGAGCGGCATGAGCAGGACCGGGTGCTGGTGCGATGATGAGGTGGTGCGGCGCCAGGTAGCGGCTGCAGCTCGGTCATCGTCACGGAGGTAGCGTGCGCAGGGGCTGGGCAGGGTGGCCCCGCGGCGTGGCCATGCCCAGGGACAGGGGCTCACCCCCTGGCCACCGGGATGGGCGAGCTCAGCCCACGGTGGAGACGGTGCCCGAGGGGCTCTGCTTCCGGGGCCGCTTCTCCAGCGGGGCAGGTGGGGGGACAGTGCCAGGCCTGCCCCAGCAGAGCCCCAGGCCGTCCGCTCTCCCGGTGTCTCCCCCACCCCGAAAGAGGCAAACAGAGCAGATGCAGCAGCGCCCTTGGGCGTCAGCCAGAGTGCCGGGGGCGGGGTCCCCTCTCGCCCCACCCCCTCCAGTTTCGGGTCCTACTTCTGGCTGCCCCCCCACCCCGGCATCCTCCCGGTTATCAAACCCGGCTCCTTGTCTCCATGGTGACACTGCCTCACCCAGCTTCCTTGGGTGGTCCGGTTGCCTCACAGGGTAAAGCTCTGAGAACATTTTCCGAATGTGTGGCCAGAAACTTCCCTTCCTGCGCCCAGGGCTGCCCAGCCGTCCTCTCCCTGCCCCGCATCCTGCCAGCCTCACCCGCTGACAGCCCCCCCCGCCCCGCTGTGTCCGGCTGAAAGAGCACGCAGCCCTGTGGGGATGGCAAGGACTTCTGACGGTCCTGCCACCCTCTGTCCCCCTCCCACGCAGTCCAGGGGGCAAGCGACTTGCAGGGCTCGGTGCAGAACGAAAGTGCAGGACCGCGTGTTCAGAGTGTGCGGAGGGTGTCAGCTCGACGACGGCAGAGACCAGAGGAAGCCGTGTGCTTCTGGGTGTGGGTGCATGTGAGCTGCACGGGGCAGGTCGAGTGTCCAGGAACCGGGCCTGAGAGCGGCAGCACGGACGTGCGTGCGGGTGTGCACATGCATGTGTTCATAGTGGCCCCGGGTCAGGCATCGGGCGTCTGATTCAGCCGCAAGCTGGACCCCAGGGAGCGTCGCTGAGCCACCAGGCCCCTTCCTGGGGTCGGGAGCCAGACGGGTCAGGAACCTGAGCCCAGAGAAGGACCTGGTTCCCCGACAGTCACACAGCCTAAAAGGGGTTTCCAGCCCCGGGAGCGAGGCCTGGGCGAGGCTGATTGTTTCCCCCAAGGAGGACTCCTATGACTTAGCACCGCACGCGGCCCTGTCCTCGCCGCACACGCGGGCCCAGCACCCCCGAGGCAAGCACATCCTGGAGCTCGTGTGCCCTGCGTGCGGCACTCCGCTGCCCTGTGGGTACCTGCGGGTCCTCACGGCCAAGCCCAGGCCCCCGGGGGCCCTGCCCCAGAACCGCCGCTTCACAGCACAGCCCCTTTGTTCAGGGCACCCGCGTGCCCCACCAAGCTGGGGAGGGATCAGCTGGGGATCCAGCTCCGAGGCCCGCCCCGCACCTCCCTCTCTCGGCCTCCCTTCCTCTTCCTCTCCCTTTCCCAGGCGCCAGCCTTGCCCCTCGCCTGAGCCACGGGGAGAGCCACCCTCCCTGCCCCCTCCCGGGGCCTGCGGCTGGATGTGGGGCGGGCTGGGGGGTCCAGACCCCTCCTCCCCAGGGGAGAACAATGAGGCCGCTCGTCAGGGTGGGGGGCGGGGCGTGGAGCCACATCAGAGTCTCCGAGTCGCGGCCCCTGGGGGGACAGCTGAGTGATGAGGCCTGCGTCACGTGCCCGCGTGCTCCTTGAACTCCCGCTCCCGCTCCTGTGGAGACACGTCCAGAAATGCACGGGGCAAACGTTTAGAGGTAATCAGCTCTGGGGTGCCTCGTGCTCCCCGCCGGGCTGAGCTGGGCCGGGCCCAGGACTCGCAGAGAGGCGCAGGCTCAGGGCCTAGGCCTCCTTGCCCCGCCGCCCGGCGGTACCCCTGCCCGCGGAGCCCGGACGTGCCCGAGGGCCACACGCTGACGGAATCGAGCAGCCCTCGGGGTCCTGCCCCCCGAAAGCGACTCCAGCAGCCCGCCGGCCTCCTGGCCCACGCGGAGCAGGCGGGAGCCGTGGACACCAGCAGCCCTGCCCTCGACCGATGCCTTCCTTCTTCGGGGCACGTGCGTCAGAGCCGAAGCGTCAGGGGACGCAGAGCACAGAGACGAGCAGTCCTTATAGACTGGACCGGCCCGGCCCAGCCTCTCTCGGCTCCCCGGCCTCCGGAGCCTCCGCACGGCGCGCACTCGGGCCTCGGGGGAAACAGGTCAACGCGGCCCGGGGGTGCCCACCATCTGGCGGCTGGTTGCACTCACCTCCGCACCCCACGGGCGGTGGGCTGGGCCGACAAGAGTTAGAAATAGCGTGGACCCCAAACGTCGGCCGCACGCGTCCCTGAGGCGCCGCCGCTCACCCAGGCGCGGGCTAAGGGACGGCTGATGCACGGGAGGCCTCCCTGTCCCCGCAGCCGTCGGACTGGGACTCTGGCCCTCGTGTTGCCGCCGGGCGTGTCCTGTCCAGCGGGCGGCCCGTTGGCGCTGGCTCACTTGTGAGGACCCGTTTCCGGATGAGGAAACCGAGGGCCACGGTGTCTGAGAGCCCAAGCGCTGATGGGTGGGGAGACGCAGCTGGCCTCGGGCCTTGTGATCTCAAGACCCTTTGTTTTCTTGTCCATGAAGCGCAGATAACAATGGAATCTACCTCGGGGCTGCCGAGAGGATTACTTGGAATTATGTGGTTAAAGGTTACCAGTGCTGACGCGGGAGCCGTAGTTAGGGGGTCACTCTGTGTCAAGGCATCTCTGGAGGACCGGTGACCCCGAAGCCACCCACCGGTCCCTCCCATGACGTGGGAAGGCTGGATCGATGCAAGCCGGGGACCCAGGGAGGGCCCAGGGTCTGCGACAGGAGGCTGGGCGGCTGTGGGGGCGTGCCCGGGGGTCCCCTGGTGGGGGGCTTGGGAGGAAGGCCAACAGGAAGGGGCAGGGAGTCCCCCCGGTTCTGGGACGGAACAAAAGGACGACGCCCCGCCGCTGTCGCGGGGATGAGACAGCAGTGCGTGACTGTCGAGTGAACTGCCACGGCCACAGCCGCGACCTCCGGGCTCCAGCCTCCCCTTTGAACCCCTCCCCCTTCTCTCGGAAACTCCACGAATGGTTCCCTAGCTTCTCCCTTGGGCGGGGTCTCCCGCACAGCCCCTCCCCGAGGGCCTGGCACTGGATGGGCCACAGCCGAGGGCAGAGCCGGAGGCCGTGGAGGGTGGTGTCGGGACCGGCCCCCCGCCCCGTGCTCCCCCCCAGGGAAGGCACCTGCTCGGCCAGGCTGGCTCTGGGGCCCGACGGTGCGGCGTCCGCGTGTGCCGGGGCCCAGACAGGGCGGCTCACGGCCCCTTCCCGTTTTGTCTCCACGCAGAGACCTGAGCATGAACAACCTCACAGAGCTGCAGCCTGGCCTCTTCCACCACCTGCGCTTCCTGGAGGAGCTGTGAGTAGAGGCCTCCGGGGCCTGGGGCAGGGCTTCGGGACCCTGGCAGCTGTAGGAGCCTGGGCTCCCCGGGGGGGCTCAGAGGAAGGGGCCCCGGGGCTGTTCCGGAAAGCGGGGAACTCAGCGGCCCCCCGGGGCAGCTCTGAGTCCCAGGCCGGGTGGAACCACATGGTCCAGGGCTCTGAAACCCGGCCCGTGTCCTCGAGGCCAGCGCCTGCTTGCAGCTTCCCCCGCTGCTTGCTCCTCTCCCTGGGGTCATCTTGGACCCGCTCCCTGGTGTCCAGCGACCAGCCACCCCCAAGTCCCGCTGGCTCTTCTCCGCGGTGCCCGTCACCTCCACCCCCCCCCCCCCCCGGACTCCCAGGGCCGCGGCCCCAGGGTTCACGCACAGCTGCAGGCCGCTCCCACCTCCCGACTGACCCCCCACCCCCCCAGCCTCCTTTCACATGTACCCTGCCCGTCTTTAGGGGCAGCTCGCCAGCTCAGGGACCTTCTCTGACTCCCCAGCGGCCGAGGGGTCCACTCCTAAGGCCCTCCCCCAGCCTGGCCTGGACCCACCTGGCTGGCTTTGCTCTACGGAGGCCAGTCGTGTTCACTGTCCTGGCAGGAGACGTCCCCTCAACCTGTGCCCACCATCTCGGCCACAAGCCGTCCCCGGTCACTGCCAAACACGAGGCCGTGTCCTCCCCCGAGTCCTCCCGGTCCCAGGCCTTCCCACGGCTGCTGCCCTGCCTCAGCCTCCAGGGGAGCTCAGGAATAAATCCTCTCTTGGGTTCAAGCACCCGGCCTCCCTGCCCAGGGAGGCCAGGTCTCTGTGTGCCCAGTCCTCCCTCGTTGGTCCTAATCCCCAGCCCCCTGCTCCCAGCCTGCTCGGACCTGGTTTGGCAGCACCACTGACCCTCAGGGCTCCCCTGAGGTCCACCTAAACTGCAAAGCCTGGGCTCCTGGCTGGAAAAACATTCATAACCGCGCCCCTCCCCTGACTCGGCTGCTGCCCTGCCAGCACCCTGGACTGTGCCCTCCCCCCCCGCCCCTGCAGAACACAGTCGGCCTGCCCCTGCTGGAGTCAGCCCGGGGCCCTGGCCAGGCCGTCGGGGTCACACGCTTACTGAGCTCCCCCGTGGTCAGAGACGAGCTCCGGGTGCTCTGGGGGAAGCACGATGGGGACCCGCCTGCTGCCCTCAGGGACGTGCGGGTGAGGCAGTCCGCTGTGCTCGGCAAGGGGGCAGGTGCGCGGGCGGCTCTAGGCGGCCCCGCGGGTGGGTGAGGGACGGGGCCAGGGCGGCCTCTCACCCTGCGCGGGGGAGCTTTCCGGGGGACGACCACTAAGCCCGCTCCCCAAGGCAGGGCAGACTGAGAGGCAGCAGGGGCCCACGAACAGGAGGAGCCGCGTCGTGGGGGGACTGAAAAGTGGGTGTGAAGGCGGAGGGTGGCGCGCAATGCCCGGGCTCGGTCTGCCAGCCGCAGGCTCACCTTTGTCCTCGCAGCCCCGGGAGGAGCTTGGGCCCCTCTAGAGGTTCCACCTGAGAGATCACGGGACAGTCCCGTGGCTGGCGTCCACCTGCAGAGCCCAGCTGGGGGGCCTCGCATCTCGTGATGCCTTCCCCGCACGTTGTGCTTTTTTAAAAAACAACAAATACCAAATAACAAGATTCTTATTAAAAAAGGAAAACGACAGCTTTCCAGGCAGCTTGTGAGGAATGTCAGCACAGCATCCGCATGCATAGCCCCTCGGGGGCACCCAGAGAGCCCGGGGCCTTCCGCACCCTCCGCACCCTGCGTGCTCGGTGCGTCCCGCCCGCTTTGGGCGTCGAGCATATCCTGTCGCACTTGCTCCCTTTAGGGCCGGCGGTGACCCCACAACAAACAGGGAGACGCTTCGTTAGGCCCGAATGTTGGGCTCATTCTAAACCGCCCCTTCCCTAAGGCTCCTGGCCGCACGGTTGAGGGCACAGGAGACCCCCCCCCCCATGTTACCTGGGTCCCCTGCTGACCCGATGCAGGTGAGGGCGGCGGGAGGCATCCGGGTGAGGACGGGAGCCCAGAAGTGAATCAGGTCTGGGTGACAACTCCGTGCTGGGCCACAGCCTGCCTCTGTCACCCTCGGGGGAAAGTGTCGTGACCCCCTGTCCATGCCTCAGATTGCTCCCATACATCTAGGGACAAGCTCGCCACCCGACCTCCCGGGGTGTTGTGGGAGCCGAGTGACCTTGGGCGTGAAGCATCCACCACGTTGTCCACCTCCGTAAATGGTAGTCAGCACCCCGTGCCCGTCCCAGGCCCCTGGGCACCTGGCAAGTGAGGCCCGGCCCCGTTTGGGTTCCCCGCCCGCCTCACTGTTGCCCCGTTTGCAGGCGCCTTTCGGGGAACCATCTCTCGCACATCCCGGGACACGCGTTCTCTGGCCTCTACAGCCTGAAAATCCTGTAAGTATAAGCCGTCCCCATTTTCCCAGGGGTGCGCCCTGGGGCCCCGTGGGCAGGTTCAAGATCCGTAACCGGGTCCTGGTGTGTTACTGGCTCTGCTTACTTCCTCTTTACTTCCCATTCTAATCATGATTTCTGTTTCTTTGTCTTCACCTTTTCTTTTCCCCTTCTTTTTTTTTTTTTTAAGATTTTATTTATTTATTCATGAGAGACACAGTGAGAGAGAGAGAGAGAGAGAGGCAGAGACACAGGCAGAGGGAGAAGCAGGCTCCCTGCAGGGAACCCGATGCGGGGTCACGCCCTGAGCCTAAGGCAGATGCTCCACCCCTGAGCCTGGGGGGGGGGGCAGTCTTTTCACCTTTTCTATAACAGACCCTCTGATTGTCTGTTAATCAGTCTGTTTGCTTGATAGTCATGGCAAACCCTCCAGGGAACTCAAGTATCTAAATATCTCCCTTTTTTTTTTTTTTTTTTTTGGTGATGTGAATAGTGGCCAGCGAGGCGGGTCCTTACTGTCCCAGTCCCAGGCTGGAGGCGGAGGAATCAGGGTTTCCTTGCCTCTCTCCCTGCTGAGACCCAACCTGGTCTTGCGGCCCCGGCTCAGAGTCCCGTTCCCATGGAGTCTCTCCGTTCCCAGGCTTCCTCGTCCTAGTTCCCTTCATCTTTCCCTTAAAGCAGACGGAAAGTGAGGGTTGCGGAGGACCTTGTGTCAGTTTGGTGACTTTCCCCCTTTTGCTGTCGGGCTGATGGCCCATCTCAGAGAAGGAGCAGCCGAGGCACATCCCCTCCCTCTGCCCGCCCCAGGTGCTCACACTGTCCCAGCCAAGGCCGTCTGTCTCCCCCAAGGCCCCCCTCATGTTATGAGGAGTGAGGATGGAGGGCCGCGGGGAGGAAGTGGATGCACAGGGTCTGAGGGTGGGGGGAGAGGTTCCTGGGGAGGGTACATCACCACACAGACTGGTTTGGGAAGAAAATGAGGATCTTGAAGGCTGATCCTGGAGCAAGACAGTGAGCGCTCGGAGCTTCCCCGGACTGGCGAGCCATCGCCCAGCCCTGCGGCTCCCTAAGTCCTCACTTGACCTGCGGGTCTCCTCTGTCTGGTGGAGCAGGGTGTTCACTGCACAAGAGCATCTGGCTGAGGGGCTGAAAAGGGACCAGAATCCCGTCCTGTGCCTGGCTTGGGGCTAGCTCCACCTGGAAGGACGGTCTTTGTCGAAGGTGCTCAGAGCTGCTCAAGGCACGCATGGCCCTGGCCCCTCGGGCTGCCAGCTGGTCTGCACCTGGTGCACGGCTCAGCGCTTCCTTTTCATGCTGCTGGTCTTGGACCCCTCTGGCCTCTAGCTCTGGTCTCTGCCCCACAGGCGTCCTGGTGTCTTGTGCCCCTGCCCCAGCCCGTGCGGTGCCCTTGGGTCCCACCGCGTCTCTCCCAGCCCTCCCTGGGCTGGCTTCTCTGTGTCAGCCCCGGCTCCCCTCCCTCTGCCCCTCTGTGCCCCCCTTCTTCCTGCTTCTCCTCGTGGGCTGTCTCCATCCCATCCGCATCGCTGCCCCGGGGTGTGGGGAGGCATCCCGAGCCAGACGCTCAGCGCAGGCAGCCTGCCTGGTGGCGTGTCTGTGCCCAGTGGCAGGCTCAGGCCTGCAGCCGGATTAGAGCGCGGGCTCTGTTTGCTGGGCCTTCAGAAGATGTGAGGCTCCCGTCCCGTTCCTAAGGCTCCGGCTTAGAGAGGAGCCTCCTCTTTCTTCTCTGCCTGCATTAGGCAATAAATCAAAGCCTCCGAGAAACCGCAAGCCTCCCGCCCCCTTTCTGCCAACGGCGCCCGTGGCCGGGTGAGCTGGGCGGCCAGGAGAGGCCGCTGGCTGGGGGCCAAGGCCACCGGACCCCCACGCTGCTGCTCGAAGACCCCTGGCCTCCCGTGGCCTTGGCCTCCGTGCTCTGCCCGTGGAGGTCCCCGCTGAGAGATGCCCCGGGTGCCCCGGGAGCCTGTTCTCCTGCTCGGGCGGGCGCTGCAGGGCTCCAGAGCGGGCTTGTCCTGCCCCTGGGCAACCAGGCCAGCTCCTGCCTCCCGTCCTTCCCTTGCTCAGGGCTCAGAACTGCAAGAGAACGGGAGCCTCAGAGCCCAGCATCCGCAGGCCTCTCTGTCTGAACCAGAACTCTGTCCCTTTCCTGCTGCCCGGACTTCATCGGGGCCGGGACTCTTTTTTTTAAAGATTTTATTCATTGATTCATGAGAGACAAAGAGACAGAGAGAGACAGAGACAGAGACACAGGCAGAGGGAGGAGCAGGCTCCCTGTGGGGAGCCGGACACGGGACTCGATCCCGGGACCCAAGGTCACGCCCGGAGCCAGAGGCAGCCGTTGAGACCCCCAGGTGCCCTCGGGGTCTGACTCTTCTGAACCCTATCTTCCTTTCTCTGAGGCCAACGCTCTGCCTCTTTCGTCTCGGAAGCAAAGGACATAAGAAGGGGGGTTCGTTCCCTGTCCGACCGGCTCCTCCCTGTGCCCCCAGCGCAGCCCCCGCCCCACCTGGACGCCTTCACTCCTCCACCGATTCTTGGAGCCCACAGGCCCAGCCGGGCGCCTCTGCAGACAGCCAGCCCCGCCTTTTCTCCAGACCCTACAGGAGGGATTGTCCGTCCCCGGGAGTCAGGGAGCCCGAGACCCCTGCCCCTGCCCCTGCCCGGCTCTGTGTTGGGACTGTCCCGAGGGAAGCGCAGGGCTGGCCGCTGGCCTGTGGGAAACAGCCTGCCCCTCTGAGAGCGCCTGCCCTGCGGCCCCGTCAGGGTGAGGGGCCAGCCCTGTGACGGTGAGGGGCCTGCGGAGGCCGGAGCTCCTGCATCCTGACCCCCAGCCTGAGCATGTGGAGCCGGCCTGGGAGACAGATGGAGGGAGAGGGAGGGAGAGAGGATGTGTGCGCGCCCCCACCGCCTCTCCCCTCACAGGCCTCCTCCCCACGGCTGCCTCCCCCCAGGAACTGCGTGAGGCTTGACCTCCCTGCCTTGTCCACCAGGCCCACCGCCTCACTGTGTCAGGTGGCTCTGGCCCGTCCAGAAGGCCTCCCGTCGGGCCCAAGTGGCTCTCCTGAGACCCAGACCCAGGAAACAGGGATCAGCAGCCCGAGGACGGGCTCTCCCCCGTGGCCCCCGGAGGCTGGGCACCACATCGTCCCCAGCGACCTAGTCCTAGGTTGAGCCTGTGGTTTGGGGTTCCTGGTCCTGCCGCCTCGGTGGAGCTCGGCCTGCAAAGGGCAGCCGCTGCCCGGGGAGCTGCAGCCGAACGCCCGGGGCCCCAGGAGACTGCCCTGGCTGGTTGCCCTGCTGCCCCCTCCAGGCTGTAGTGGGCCATCGGGGGCTGCCGTCGCCCCGTCCACTCCCCACCTGGCCTCATGGCGGCCACGCCCGGCCCAGTCGGGCTCCCTCGGGTGCCGATGACATGACCTGGACTGACCTGTGAGCTGTGCGCGGCGGGCCGGCCGCTGGGAGAAGGCCCGGGGGCCCTGGGAGCCCAGGGAGCTCCTCGAGCCCTGCTGCCCCAGGAGGGGGCCACTACCGCCCTCGTCCCGTCGAAACGCGGATGTCAGGGTCTTAGGTGCAGCAGATCCCAGAACAGGTGTCAAGAACGACACGCAAACGCCTCAGTCTTCTTACTTTTAAAACGGGGACGTTGGATATGTTTCCCGACGCTGCCAGCTACAGAGCCTTAAAATACAAACGCCTGGGGCAGAAGTCCTGATGTGTAACTGGAGGGAGGGCGTCTCCACTTAGGGCGGACGAGGGGTGGGTGGACTCCAGGCTCTGTCTTGCCCGCCCACCCCGGGGACCCCGAGGCCCCTCCGCAGAACCAAAGCAAGGGTCTTTGTCAACCGCCGGTGGATGGCCTCTCGGGAACTCATGGTTCCTGCCCCCAGTGCCTCTCAAGCCACAGGGAGCACCCACCCCCAGGGCTTCACAGGTGACCAAGGGAGGAGTCCTGAGTAGACTGTAGACTGAGGGCCTCGCAAAACCTACGCCCTGACATCCCTCGCCCAGAGGTTGGGCCCCGGGCCGTCATCGGGCTGCGGTGTAACCTGGACATGGGGATTGGAAAAAATCCTCCCAGGTGGTTCTAATGTGTAGCCAGGGTTGAGACCCGGTGCGTCGGAGAGTCCGGCTCGCCAGGCGGATCAGGGCCAGCGAGCGAAGCAGGGCAATGTGGTCACAAAAGCAGTGGCCCCGGAGGCAGGACTTGGGCCTTAGGCCAGCTGCTGCCATTAGGCTGCTTTGTGACTGGGGGCAGGTCCCCTCCCCTCCTGAGCCCCCCCTTTGTCTCCTCATTTGGAAAACAAAGAGGCTCTCCCCTTCTAAAAGGTACTTCAGGCTTTGATGACCCAGTTGTGTTGCCCCAGAGGAGTGAAGGCTGGGAAATGAGGACTGGGACAGCCAGGGAGACAGCCCGGGCCCAAAGCCAACCGCCGCCGACCTCGGGCTTAGTGGGTTGGGATTCCACGGAAGCCAGGGCTTTCTGGACAAACAGACCAGACCGACTGCCTGGCGCGGGATGAGTTGCCTGGGGAGGTACCAACTTCCCAGGATGATGTGCCCTAAAGTGCGGCAGCCTCTGTGTTGGGAGGGAGGCAGGATTCCGAGACCGTAAAGATCTTTCTAGATTTGGGATGTGACAGAGGAAAGGGTAGGAGGGTCTGAGCACGTGAGGGGGGTGGAGACGCGTTGGGGTGCCCAGGGGAGGCCGGGTTCTGCGCGGAGTTGGCCAGATGCACCTCGGGGGCCCCAGGAGAGTGGAGGGTGGGGGGGGCTGTGAGGTGCCTGAGCAGCCTGCGGCCCTTCCTGTTTGCCCAACCGGGATTTCTCCATCTCCTCCCTCCGAGCGTCCTGGGGCCTCTGGGGGATGGAGTCAGGGCGGCTCCCTGAGATCTCCCGGTGAGGTTCCCACTCAGTAGTTGCAAGGGGTTGAGGCGTCTGGAAGGACAGGAGTACTAAGCAGGGCGGACGGCAGGACAGGTCCCCGGCCCCTGAATATCATAGCTGAGTGAGAGTCTACGCGTTGTCTGGCAGCTTCTTCCTTTGAGAGATGAGACAACCGGGGCCCCGAGAGGGGAAGTGGTGAAACCACATGGAGGAGCAACACCTGCTGACGCGCCCCGCGCCGCGCAGGGGTTCTTCTATTGAATCCATTTAGTTGGCGCCTCAGGTCATTATCATCATCCCCAGTTTACAGGTGAGGACACTGAAGCCCATAGGAGTTAAGTAGACGTCACGGCCATCAGGCAGCTGGACAGAGGCAGAGCCCAGGCCCCAAATCCCAGGCTACTTCAGATCCTGCAGTGTGACGGCTACGCTTTGAGGAAGCCTGGACAGGTTTAAATTCTACCTTTTTTAATTTATTTTTTAAAGATTTTATTTATTTATTCGTGAGACACACACAGAGAGGCAGAGACCCAGGCAGAGGGAGAAGCAGGCTCCTTGCAGGGAGCCTGATGCGGGACTCGATCCCAGGACCCTAGGGTCACGCCCTGGGCTGGAGGCAGATGCTCAACCGCTGAGCCACCCGGGCGTCCCAACTTCTACTTTTTTTAATTAAAACATTTTTAAGATTTTATTTATTTATTCATGAGACACACAGAGAGAGGCAGAGACACAGGCAGGGGGAGAAGCATCCTCCATGTAGGGAGCCCGACGCAGGACTCGATCCCGGGATCCTGGGGTCATGACCTGGGCTGAGGCAGAAGCTCAACCACTGAGCCCCCCCCCCGGGCGTCCCAAATTCTACCTTTTTTTAAAGGCTGACTTTTTTAAAAAAGATTTTTATTTATTTACTTATTTATTTGAGTGACACAGTGAGAGAGAGACACAGAGCGCAAGAGCAGGATGGGGGCACGGGGAGGAGCAGGCTCCTGCTGAGCAGGGAGCCAGATGCGGAACTCGATCCCGGAACCCCGGGATCATGACCTGAGCTGAAGGCAGACGCTTCAGCGACTGAGCCCCCCAGGTGCCCTTTAAGGTTGACTTTTAATTAATTAGTTAATTATTTGGGGAGGGGATGGGGCGCCCAGTGTGGAGCCCGACGTAGGACTAGAGCTTACAACCCTGAGATCACTGCCTGAGCCGAAATCAGGTTGGGTGCATGACCGACTGAGCCCCCTGGCACCCCCGACTTCCACCTCTGCAGCACGACTGTCCTCGCAGGGTCCGCTCCTGGGACAACCGAGCCTGGCCCCCTTGGCTCACCTGGCCTGGGGCAGGGCCCGGGGCAGGGCAGGCCGGACCCCAGCCCCAGGCTTCTCCGCCGTCGTGGGGGGCTGACTCCCCAGCTTTGCCGGCACCAGGGCTCTGCTCATCTCCAGGCCAGGCCCACGGCGACGCCAGCATCCTTCCGTTTGTGGGCTTGTGGTTCGGTATCTTGAGCTCAGGAGGGGGCAGGTGTGGCCTGAGCGGGACAGTCACAGGGCGCTGTCTCCCTCCGCCTGGTTGAGGTCGGCCCCTCAGGGCCCCCGTCTTTCAACCTGAAGACGGGGAACGAGCTCCTCTTCCTAAAGCCCGGGGCCTCCGACTGTCCGGAGCCCCACGCGGAGCTCGGCCGAGCTCACCCCTCCGGAGGGCGTAGGGTGTAGGGTCGGGGGAGGGCCCACTCCCTCTGCCCCGGCGGGTGGCTGCCCTCCTCCCCCCATCCCAGGCCCAGCTCTCCAGGCCCTCAGGTGAGAGGCGCAGACGGCGATGCCCCCGGGGCCCGGGGACAGGCCGATTCCAGCTGAGCAGCCTGCCGAGGGGACCCCGCTCTCTGGCTGGCGTGTCCCCCCTCCCGTCCCCCCGCCTGGGCTGTGTGAGGCTGGGCCGTCGGGATGGTGCTGACATGCCGACCTGGGTATCTCCAGCTGTTCCTGCGGACTTGGGCTCCACACCAACATACTTGCCCGGGGCCCTGCCTCCAGGGGTCTTGCCCCGTCCACATCCTCCCCTCCCCAGAGATGCCCCCTCTTTGCATCGCACCGACAGGGAAACGGGCCTGGGGAGACCAACGCCGCCGCCGCCCAGGCCCTTTCTGACCAAACTGTGACAGAATGGCTGGTGCTCTGACCTCCGGGCGCTCGGGCTCCCCGAGCTCTCCTCCGCTTCCTCCCCGGCCCCCCACAGGCCTGCCTGGCCCCCTGCAGCCCTGCCCAGCCCATCTGACCCCAGGGCCCCCCCCCAGCTAATGGGCGGGTGGGTGCAGGGGGCTCTGGCTAATGGGCTGGTGCAGGGGACCCCCGCTAATGGGCAGGTGCAGGGGATCCTGGCTAATGGGCAGGTGCAGGGGATCCTGGCTAATGGGCGGGTGCAGAGGCCCTCTGCTAAGGGGCAGGTGCAGGGGACCCCCACTAATGGGCGGTGGGTGCAGGGGCCCCCTGCTAATGGGTGGGTGTGGGGGGCCCCGCTAACGGGTGGTGGGTGCAGGGGGCCCGGCTGCGCGCGCTCCTCCAGCCCTGCCCTCCCCTTACAGGATGCTGCAGAACAACCAGCTGGGAGGAGTCCCCGCGGACGCGCTGTGGGAGCTGCCGAGCCTGCAGTCTCTGTGAGTCACAGGGGGCCCAGGCCGGGCAGCTTCCTGGGGCCTGACTCACAGCCCGGCCTGCCTCGGCTTCCCCTCCTTTCTGCGCCCCCCCACCCTGTGTTCCAGACGACGTGCCGCTCCGGGGTTGGGTTTTTTCGGGGGTTTTTGTTGTCGTCGGTATGTGTGCGTGTGGATCCGAGAAGGAAGGCCCTGGGCCCCCCCAGGACTGTGGGAGTGGGACCTCCCGGGGTGGGGCCTCCGGGGCAGCAGCCCTGGGCGTCTGGTGTCCAGCCGAGGAGCCCGGGGCGCAGGGTGGAGACAGCCACCCCACAGAGGTCGGGCAGGGGTGACCCCCCCCCCATAGCTTGCTGTAGCCCCGAGGCAGGGGGGATGCTGGGCTCTGACACCATTGCCTTGCCCCAGGGCTGGGACTGCATTCAGGGACCCGCTGCCCCCAGGACACAGCCGGCCTGGCCCGGGGCCCTGCAGCTCCCGCCTGGCCCGGTGGGGGCATCAGCATCGCGGAGGCAAGGTGCCCAGTGTGCCTGAGCGCTGCGTCTCACTCCTGCGGGCACCTCATGGGGCCTGGGTCTAGCGGGCGCCCGACGCGGGCCTCCTGAACCGCCTGAGTTCCCAAGTACGCCTACGTTTGATGGGAGACTGAACAGATGTCCCGGGAGCCGTCAAAGTCAAGAGACAGGCTTGGGCATGACGTTTAGGCACGGGGAAACTGAGGCACAGCCAACAGGCACTGCATCTGGACGACGGCCTCTGGCCTCCCCGGCCGGGGTTCACCATGGCCCCCGCCCAGTCCACGGATGTGTCCCATTCTTAACTGTCCTGATTGATCCTCAGGGAGCGGGGGGTGGGGAGCGTGGCTTTCCGTGCTGTGACCCACACTGGGGCCGAGGTACAGCCGCGCCCGGCCGGCGGTGTGCGCCACAGCACCCCTGCTCAGGGCTCTCTGCTACCCCTCGCTGGCCGTCTCCCCCCTCCTGGGCCGCCCCTGCCTCCGCTCACTCTCGCTTCCCACCTCCGCCCCAACGAGCGTGGCCTCTGGCCCCAGACACCTGTTGTCCCGCATCCAGCCACACTGCGCATGAAGGTTCAGTCTTGTTTGTTCTATTTTTTTTAATTTTTATTTATTTAGTCACATAGAGATAGTCACAGAGAGAGAGAGAGAGGGAGAGACACAGGCAGAGGGAGAAGCAGGCTCCATGCACCGGGAGCCCGATGTGGGATTTGATCCCGGGTCTCCAGGATCGTGCCCTGGGCCAAAGGCAGGCGCCAAACCGCTGCGCCACCCAGGGATCCCTAATTGAGAATCACATCTTTTGGCTGCTCGGGGGTCCCCGAGGCCTTGTCTCTCTGACGGCATGTGGCTTTGGGGGCACCGTCTGAACCTCCTGAGAGATGGGCAGGCCCTGCGGCCGGGGGAACGGGACAGCTGGCGTCTCCCCGCGGCCCTGTCAGTCCCCGTCGCATGGGGGGTCAGGGCGGGGTCGGAGGCCGGGTCCCCCACTCCGCAGCTCTAAGGCCGATGAGCAGGTTCCGCCTCTTGGAGCCCTGTGAGGAGGCTCTGATCCCGGCCACCCTGTCCCTGTCCTCGCTGTGCCCCCCTTCCTCCCCCTGCCCGTTGGGGATGATCCCCTTCCCCGCCTGCCTCACGGGGTCGTCGGAAGGTCACGCAGGCGCTGGACACGGAGGCATCTGTAAAAAGAAGGCCCCACTCCGCTGCCCGGCATAGCGGTGCTAACGAGATAGCGTTCGCGTAGCCGGGCACTGAGCCGTGCATTGTACGCGTATTTTTGAGGCTTTGCTGGGGAGGGTTTGCAGCCTGAAGAGTCATCAGGGAGCGTCCACTGGGCAATGCGTCGGGGAAGGGCGTTCCGGGCAGAGGGAGCGGCACTGCCACGCCACGACGCTGGAGGACCTAGGAAATTGTAAAGGCTTCGCCAGGAAGTGGGCCCGGCTGAGCTTTGTGTGCGTCGGGGGCTGGCGGGAAGGGCAGGCGCCCAGAGATCCGGGGTCAGCAGAGGCCGCACCGTCGGGAGGGCGGCCCTCGCAGGGATGAGGACTCTGGGGAGCGCAGGAGGATTTCTAGCAGGACGGCAGGGTGACGGGGTTCGCGTCACTGAGAGATGACTTCGGCAGCAGTCACCGAGGACAGCCTGGAGGAGTGGAGCCCTGAAGGGGCCGGTGAACCAAGGGTGCTGAAGAAAGGCACGGCCGGTCGGTAAAAGAGGTTGACGGGCGCTGGAAATACCAGGATGGCCCGGGTCCGCGCTCTGGATCTGACGCCCTGGGGGGGGGCTCCTTTGCTTACCACCTGCGGGGCCCTGAGCGCATCGGATCACACGGCTCTGCTCCCCTGTGTTTACTGGTAAGACGGAGGTGGCGCCTGCGTCCTCAGCAGGGCGGAGTAGGGGGAGTGGATGCGCGGTAGAACGGTAGCTCTGGTCGCTACTACTGCAGCTGCTGCAGCCTTGGGGTGGGCGGAGGTGGGCGTTGCGGGAGGAGCAGTCAGGCCCAGGCCGCCGGGCGTGCCCCCGGCTTCCACTCGGTGTGGACACCGGGAGCCGGGCACGCAGTGAGAGCACGGTGGGAGGCAGGCGGGCCGCCCAGAGGGTGAGCGCTTGGTGGGGGGCACAGGGAAAGGTCGCTTGGACCTATTGAACTTGAGGGACCCGTGGGTAGGGTGACGGGGCGTCTCAGACACCCTGGAGAGGGGGTCACGACCTGCAAGACAGCCGTGTGCGCGCGCATGTGTGCACATGTTGGGGAGAAGGGGGGCGCTTGACCCAACTCGAGCGTTCTGTTTGGTAGGTGTTTATCCTAAGCTGGGGTCCTGAGACCCTGTCCTACTAATCCGGGTTCCTGCATCACAGAGACAATACAACCAGCCCGGCTACTAGGCTGAAAGGAGAAGGTGGGAGCAAATGATAATTTGGGGAGCCCCTCCGTGTGCCTGCCGGATGCTCATGTGCTCCGTGAGATGTTTCATGTGCGTGGCCTGAGTCAGGGAGGACCCCGGGGCCCGGGCTGGGGAGTGAGGAAGGCAGGGCCATACCCCCACTTGCCGTCGTCGCTGCGCCCTTTCCATCCCAGCTGCAAGGGAGGTGGCTCTGGGCGGCCATCACTGGGTGCCCCCCCTTCCTGACAAACACCAACAAATAGAAATTTCCCCCTTCCTGTAGGATGTCGGTGGGTGGGTGGGTGGGGGCAGCGTATAGGAGACACATCCCTGCCCTTGTCCCTCCTGGGGGCGGTGCGGCTCAGGTCCCTGGAGAAGGCTGTTCCCTGCCTCCCGGAGCGAGAGTCCCCCACAAAGTCTGGAGCCCGTTCCTGGAAGCTCAGTGAAGCTCCGGACCGCAGTTCACCTTCTACCAGCTAGGACCAGACGCGGGGGGATGGGAAGCGGCTTTGGACCAGTGGGGAGTGGGGCCAGGTTAGGGGACTGGCCCTAGGTGGCCAGCGGGGCCTGCTGTAGAGACTGTTTGGCTTGGCCCTGGGGCGGGTGGCACCAGCTCCACGTTCCCCCTCCCTGGATACACTTGCTTCTTCCCCGAGCAACGTGGGAGGGAGACGATGGCAATGCCAGATGTGTCACGCCAGGCTTGAGCCAAGGCCAAGAGAAACCACGGGAAGCCAGTGGAGCCTGGGGGAAAATAGAAACTGGGTGGGGGTGAGGCACGGCGTGGGGAGAGGCACGGAAAAGCAGAAAAACAGCCCAGAAAGACTTCGGGATGGGACGGGGCGGGGCGGGGTTGGGGGGGCGGGAAGCACAGGCCAGCTGGTCCCTGGAGAAGAATCAGAGAAGCACAGGGGAGAAAACAGGAGCACAGCCCCACCCTGGACACCCCACGGGGCAATGCATGGTCGCCAGGGGTAGCCTCTCGAAGCTGGCGTGTGTGTGTGTGTGTGTGTGTGTGTGTGTGTGGCCGGGGAGGTGATGGGGAGCAGGGCCACAAGCTGAAACCCCGAGCTGGAGCCGGCAGGACCCTCTCCCTCCTTGCAAGCCAGCCGGCCTGCCTGCTGCCGGGGACCTGCTGCCGTGGCGGGGGGTGGCGGAGAGCATTGCAGAAGTCAGGGATGGAGCGGGCCAGGGGTGCCCGCCTGCATGGAAGGAGCTGGGCTCAGGGAGGTGCGGGAAGGGGCTCCCGCTTACCATGCTTCCATCTCATTTAATCCTGAAATCCCTACATAGTAGCTTCCATCGGTCCCGTTTCATGGAAGGACAACCGAGGGCCGGAGAAGTTAAGCAACCTGCCCGAGGTCCCCCGGCTGGGATGTAACTGAGCGGGTTTCTATTTTAACTCTGACTCCAAAGTTCCATGTTCCTTTTTTTGATTTTTCTTGAAAGAGCAAGTGCGCACATGCAGGCAAGGGGAGAGGGCGGTGGGAGGGGCAGAGGGAGCTCGGGAGGGAGAATCCTGAGCAGGCTGCAGGGTCCGCGGGGTCCGAGTGGGATCCATCGGGGCTCGAGCTCACGGCCCAGAGATCGCGACGTGCTCTGGAGAGGCAGGTGCTCAGCAACTGAGCCACCCAGACGCCCCCAAGGACCAGGTTCCCAGCCTCTGTCTCCTCACACCCACTCTGGGACGCAGCACTGTAGGGTCCACACCCGGCTGCATCGCTAACTAGCAGAGACCGCGGGCAGGCCCCCCCCTCCCGTTTCTGGGCCACGGGCTCCGTACCTGTGCCATGGGGGTTCACGTGAGACGGCTGCCGACGGGTCCCAAGACGAAGCACGTCGGGCTCCAGAGATACGAGGGCGCCCCGATGGGGTTAAGGCCCTGTGCCTCAGCTGCCTGTGATGGCTGTGTGCTTGCTCTCGGGGTCCCGGGGTCTCTCTGTGCGACGCAGAGCAACCCCCTTGAACCCTTCCAGCCTCCTGGGAGCCTGTGAGGGGGGATGAGGAGGCAAGGCTCGAGCTTCCCCCGGAGAAAATGGCTAACCCTCTCTGGCCGGTGCCAGGGGTTCTATGAGGGCAAGGATCGGAAATGGCGAAAGCACAGGGCTTCTGAGCAGGTGCCCCTTATTCTGTACGTGTGACCCCCTCCCCAGGACAGTTATCCCCCCAGATGGAGGGCCACAGCCCGGCTGATGACACCCGGCCCGTAAGTGGCACCTCCCATGTGGGAGGGGCTCATACTTCTTCCCTCTCTTACTCCTCCCCCGACCCGCCTGGGGTGCTCAGACTAGTAGTGTCCTTACCCCGTTTACGCCGGGGCAGACCACTGAGGTGCCGGGCGGGGCGGGGGTGTTGATGTGACTCGATGGAAGGCACTACAGTGAGTACGGAGCAGAGCCATGGCCCGGCCCGGAGTCCACGCACAGAACCGTGGGGCTGGGCTGCCTCTCGGGTGTTCCACGGCTGCTGGGTGAGCGGGTGGTGAGCCCTGGGGCCGGGTCATTGCTGGGGCTCTGGGGTCCCGGGTGTTTCTGGAACCCCTGCCCCCTGGGCTGGGTTCGGGTAGGGTGCTCTGCTGGGGGATGCCCAAGAAGCCCAGATCGGGCTGTTTCCGTCCTCACTCTGGGAGCTCGAGGGTTGAATGAGCCCAGTTTGGGGGCCTCTGACCAAGCCCTGTGGACCGCGTGGCCCGTAACCAGCAGAAGCCTATTCCTAACAGTGTTGGAGGCTGGGCAGTCCGAGACAAGCTTGCCAACACGGCGGGGTCAGAGGGTGAGGGTCCCCTCCTGAGCTACAGGCTGCCGACCTCTGTTTGCACTCGCACGTCTGGAGGAGCGGGGCGGGAAGCAGGCTGTGTCCCGGTTCTGACCAGGGCTCCACCCTCGTGGCCTCACCTAATCCCAATCACCTCCTAAGGCCTTAGCTCCTAAATCCATCACACCTCGGTCCATAAGAAGGCAAGAGGGTTGGTTGCCTGGGGAGCGAGGGCTGCTGACACTGGCATCAGCATCGATCCTGCAGGCCTCTGGCTTTGATCGTGACCCCAAAGGCTCCTTGAGGGAGGGCCTGCGGCTGGCTGTGCCTGATAACCATCTACTTGTGAAAAGCATCAAGATTTTTTCTTTTTTTTAAGATTTATTTATTTTAGAGAGAGAGAGAGCACAGCAGCAGGGGCAGCGGGAGAGGGCGAGAATCTCAAGCACACTGCCCGCTGAGCTCGGAGCCGACCAGGGCTCCGTGACCCTGAGATCACGACTGAGCAGAAGTCAAGAGTCAGACTCCTGACCGACTGAGCCATGCGGGCGCCCTGGGAAAGGTTCGCCCTTGCAAGGAGGTGCCCCTGCTTTTGTAGCCCAGTTCACAGGCCCACCCAAGAAGGACGGTACAGAGGGGAAGGGCTCTGCTCAAGATTCCCCAGTGAACTAGACATGGAGCAGGAATGGGAGTCGGCAGGGTCTTCCTGTGTGGGGGGAGAAGGGCCCGAGCATGACTCACCTTACCGCTCGCAGCCTCCCCAAGCACATCTCCGAGAGGCCCCAGTGCAAGGCCTGGGCGATTCCAAGGGAGAGAGCCAGTGACGCACGAGCCTGGGGAATTCCCTCAAGGAGGCATGTCCCCCCCCCCCTCTCCTGGGCACCTCGGGCAGGAGGAGGATATCCCTGGGGGGGATCGAGGAAGGTGCCCTGGGGGCACAATGGGCCAGCACAGTCACGACTAGGACTTGTGTGAAGTGTGCTCTCTGGACCTGCAGCCTCAGCAGTACCTGGGAACCTGTTAGAAATGCGAACTCTCAGGCCTTACCCTGGACCCACTGCAGCAGAGTCGAGGACCACACACACCAGCAGTCTACGTTTTAAGAAGCCCCCCACCCCCACCCCCCGCCGCCCTGGGGGTTCCATGCACACTGGACATTAAGGATCCATCTTGGAGAGAGGAGATCTGTTTGCTGGCACTGCCGCAGGGAGGCTGAAGACGACAGCGATCCATGCTCTCCGAGTCCTGGAGCCGGGGGGTCGGAAGTCCAGGTGTCGGCGGGGCCTCTAGCAGCTTCTGTCGGCGGCCAGTCTGCGCTCGCCGTGGCCGTGTCATCCAGTCGCCGCCTTCCCTCGGCACGCGGCCTTCTCCTCTCTTGTGCCTCTGTGTGCTCTCCTATCAGGACACTTGTCACCGGATTTAGGGCCCACGCAGGTAATCCAAACTATTAATGACATCTGCCAAGACCTTTCTGCTGAATGAGGTCTCCTGCACGAGTTCTGGGAGTTGGGACGTGGACTTGTCCTTCAGGGCACCACTCTCAACTGGCCACGAGGAGTAAGATGGATGGCGGGGAGGGTGAGCGAGCCTGCACCCCCGGGAGAGTGCCTGGGGTGAAGAGCTGAGAGTCGGGTCAGAATGAAAAGAGGAGGCTTCCCCTTGCCCGTGAGCCAGTGGTGCGGGCACCTGACGAAGGAAGGCCCGAGGCTGGCAGGCCATGGGGAGGAGGCCCTGAGTCTGGGCAGTTCCGGTCCAAGTCACATCCTGAAGGTGCCAGGCTGCCATGGAGGAGCCCCGAGCTGCCCCCGAGCCCGTCACGCCATCTAGACAATATGATCAGTGCCACCCAAGCTTGCCTGCCAGCCAGAAAGGGCCCTGAGACCGGGCCATGCTGTGGGGCCCAGCCGAGGGGTCCCCAGGGACGCACGAGGTGGCAGATGGCCTCCCCGGCGCAGCTATTTTAGGTTCCATGATTATATGCTACCGTATTTGGATCTCCCCAAGGTTCCGGGAGTTGATTACTACATTCGTCTGGGGCAGAGGCTGCTCTGAGGTGGGTGGGTGGGCGGGCGTGCAGGCAGCCCCCCGCATGTGAGGAAGCTCTGAACGTGGGTAATTTGGCTCCTGGAGACTCTAGGAGAGTGTCCGTGGTGGGCTGGGCCCTGGGATCCTGTGGAGGTTTTTTCAGCGGTAAATACTGGTCTGGGATAGAGTCGGCCCAAGTGGGGCCACCCAGGAGCAGCGTGGTGCCTCACCCCGTGAGGAGCACCTCAGTCTAGACTGCGGGTCTCACCACCCTCCTGCCCCTGAGTCCCACGGGGCTCTTCCAGGCTTAGGCCCGAGAGGTCTGAGGAGCCCCCCCAGGTTGGGGTGTGGAAGCTGATAACTCAGATGCAGTTTAGGTGCCCATGGGCCCCAGGGAGAGCCAATAACCAGGGAACTCCCTTCCCCATGGGGAGAAGACAGGAGCAAGTCTCCTTCCTCCATGTTACTGCCCTCTCTGAGCAGCTGACACTAGGGCAGAGCCCTGGCCTGGGTTCTGGGTATGTCTGGGGGAAAGAGGAAATACAGCCACTCGTGCCCGACTATCCACCCATCCGTCCGTCCATCTATCCGTCCATCTGTCCTTCCATCCGTCCATTCATTCATCCATCCTTCCATCCATTTGTCCATCCTCCCACCCACCCATCCATCCATCCATCTATCCATCCATCCATCATTCCATTCATCCGTCCTTCCATCCATTTGTCCATCCTCCCATCCATCCATCGATCGATCCATCCATCCATCCATCCATCCATCAGTCCATTCATCCGTCCTTCCATCCATTCATCCTTCCTTCCATCCTTCTGTCCATCTGTCCATCCATCCATCCATCCATCAGTCCATTCATCCATCCTTCTATCCATTTGTCCATCCATCCATCCATCCATCAGTCCATTCATCCGTCCTTCCATCCATTCATCCTTCCTTCCATCCTTCTGTCCATCTGTCCATCCATCCATCCATCCATCCATCCATCCACTGTCATCCTTCCACTCATCCATCCATCCTTCCTTCCATCCGTCCTTCCATTCATCCATTTGTCCTTCCATCCATCTGTCCATCCTTCCATCCACCCATCCATTCTTCTATCCATCCATCCATCCATCCATCCATCCATCCACCCATCCATCCTTCCATCTATCTGTCCTGTCCATCCTTCCATCCATCCACCCATCCATCCTTCCATCCACCCATCCACCCTTCCATCCTTTCATCCATCTGTCCATCCTTCCATCCATCCACCTATCCATCCTTCCATCCACCCATCCACCCATCCACCCTTCCATCCTTCCATCCATCCATTTGTCCTTTCATCCATCTGTCCATCCTTCCATTCATCCATTCATCCATCCATCCATCCATCCATCCATCCATCCATCCATCCATCCGTCCTTCCTTCCATCCATCCTTCCATTCATCCATTTGTCCTTCCATCCATCTGTCTATCCTTCCATCCATCCACCCATCCATCCTTCCATCCACCCATCCACCCTTCCATCCATACATTTGTCCTTCCATCCACCTGTCCATCCTTCCATTCATCCATCCATCCTTCCATCCATCCATCCTTCCTTCCATTCATTCCATCCATCCATTTGTCCATCCTTCCATCTACCCATCCATCCATCCACCCATCCATCCATCCTTCCATCTGTCCATTTGTCTATTCTTCCTTCCATCCATCCATCCATCCATCCATCCATCCATCCATCCATCTTTCCATCCATCCATCCATCCATCCATCCATCCATCCATCCATCCATCCATTCCTCCATCCATTGATTTGTTTGTTCAAGCTTTGCTGAGTGCCTGGAATGCCTGGCAGAAAAATTCCTGAGATCAATCATAAAACAAGGGCCTGCCTTTCAGCAGCTCGTGGTTTGCTGCGGGCACATCCACACACACCCAGACACCCGCCTTCACTCCACCCTCACATACACTATGCTCTTAAGCTTCCAAGACAGAAAATTGGTGCCAGTGAAATGACATAAAACTAGTGTGTGAGAGCAAAATGTGGGTTGACTAACATGATGAAAGCCAGGTGAAGCCCAGGAGGGCTGTGATAAGAATCCTACTGGTGGTTACTGTTGTTGAATGCTTACCCTATATTATATGGTCCGCAGCCCTAGGCAAAGGCTTAGCAGATATCACCTTTGTTCCTTGGAACAAACCTCGATGGGAGGGACCGTGATTTCCATTTCATAGAAGAGAAAATTAAGGTTTGGGGAGTTGATCACAGAATTGAGAAATGGTTCACCTGAGTTCCAAGCCTGTGCGTGCCCGTAACCACCGTCCTAGGCCATGCAGGAGGGCAGTTGGGAGGGACCCAGGGGTCTGGTTTCCATGGTCATCTTAGGGAAGCTTACAAAGTGCAGATTCCTGGGCCGTTTCTCACAGCACCTGCGCAGGAATCTTGAAGGCTGGGGCCCGGGCTGCGGATGTGAGAAACCGTCCTCCCAGGTGGTCTCTGAGGCAGGGCCAGATGTGGGAACCACATTCTGGGCCTCGCTACTCCAGCAGTGCTGGGCACGGAGCTGGGGAACGTGTCAGCAGTGCCCACTCTCGAGCTGCCATGGTCAGGAATCTATATTTTAACAAGACCCACCCTCTTACCTCCCAGGCAACTGGTGCGCAATAAAAATTTGAGAATCACTGTTCTTTTGTGCAGGAGCTTCTGGGGCACCCTACCCCTCTCCCAATCTCGGTGAGGACGGGCAGTAGTCATTCTTTGCCGTCCACGTCCATTCAGCCCTGCCCGTACCCCTATACGATGAAGGACGGTCTATGCAAAGTCCTCAAGCGTTAAAATACATTTTTTGTTCCCTGCCATGACTTGCACATGTAGGGTCAAAACGCGAGGTTTGGGTTGCTTTGGCTGTGGACCCCCCTAAAGGCAATGAGGTGTATACCACGCGATCTCTTGGAGGATGCTTGTGGAGACACCGTGGTTAGACTTTGGGAAGCACTTCCCAGCTAAGACCCCAGGGAGGGTGAAAGCCTGAGCACTTGCTTCTGAACTTCTGGAATCACACTCCCCACCTGTGGTGGGGGCGAGGCGGAAGGGGTTTGACCCCATCTCACTCTGATCCACTTGCCGTTTTCTGGAAGCTCACAAGGTCTCATTAAAAGTCGGTGTCACGGGGGCCTTCGAGGAGAAAGGAGGGGCCCCGCTCCTGGCAGGAAGAGGGGGCGCGCCTGCGTGCCTGCAGCCCGCCTGCCCCGGCTGCACCCCTGCCTGCGGCGACCGCCTCCTGCCTCCCGCCGCCGCCGCCCGGGGACCCAAGCCTCCTGGGGCTGGGAAGGCTGGACTTTGAGAGTCTGTGAGTCATTTTCCACCCGTTTATGAGCCCTCGGAGCCGGGGAGGCCGCCAGCGCCGCCGGGGTGTGGAAGACACACACGCCGACCGGAAAAGGCTGCGAGCACACGGGGCTCCCGCCTGGCCGCGGCATGACCGACCGCAGGACCTTGGAACAGCCAGCGGAAGGCGCGGCGGGGTCACCGGTCCCAGGCGGTTGTGCAGGTGAGGAGCCGCAGGGAGGGGAGGGCTCCCGGGCGCCCCGGAGCCCAGGGCAGGCCACAGACGCTCCTTGGCTCTGAAAGGAGACGACCTACCCAGGAGCCTCTGTGACCTCTCTGCCCCGTGGCTCCGAGCTCAGCTCTGGACCACGGTCCCGGCCCCCCTCCAAGGCGGCCTCCCTCCCCCACAGGCCCCAACACCTGGTTTTGGACTCGGAGCCACTGCTTCCCCTGTCAGCCGAGAGCAAACAAGACCAGCAGGAGCTGGTGGGGAGGACTCGGGGGCCCTGGAGGCGCCTGGGGTCTCTGCAGGCCAGAGGGGAGGCCGCGGGGCTTGGTGGGCTCCAGCTGCTCTGGGGTGGCGGCACTTGAAAGGTTGCAGAGCCTTGGGGGCCGCAGCCCCGGAGAGCCGCTCACTGCCGTCCCCCTGCAAAGCCGGCACGTCCCTGAGGAACAGGGGCTGGCCTGGCCACCCCGGCTCGGTCCCCTGTCCCCGTGCCTCCCAGGAGACATGAACTCTGCATGTTCTCTGTCTCTCCTCCTGCGGACGTCCTTCTCCAGGGTTCTCTGGCCCGAGAACCGGCGCCGCCGTTCCGTGCGTCCCTCCAATGGGGACTCGGCAGTCGTCACGGCCTGGGGACTGTTCATCTGGTTGCGCGGTCATAAGTCCTCCCATCCCCCGTGCACCGTCCCCTGCCCGCCACCGGCCGCTTGCTGCCGCCATGGCCTCTGAAGGGTCCCCACTTCTCTCTGAGCCCACCGTCACCTGCCCTGCGCTGCAGTCCCTGGGTCTCAAAACACGAACCCCATCATGTCGCTCCCCTGCTTAAAGTTCTTCAGGGGCTCCCAGTCGCCCAAGGACCAAGCCCAAAGCCCTTGCTCGCTCCACGCGCCACCTGGCCCCTTCCCTCCTGCCCGCAGCCCACCCTCCGCCTCTGCTGGATCCCGAGGGGACGGCCAGCAGCTCGGGGCGTGGCCCAGGTGCCCGAGGGTTCTGGAACACTCGCTCCTGTTTCTCCTTCCGCTCACCTACCCAAGTCCTGCTCCCCCATTAGGCCTTAGCTTATTTATTTATTTATTTATTTATTTATTTATGAGAGACCCAGAAAGAGAGGCAGAGACGCACAGGCCGAGGAAGAAGCAGGCTCGTGCGGGGAGCCGGATGCAGGACTCGATCCCGGGACCCCGGGGTCAAGGCCTGGGCCTGAGGCAGACGCTCAGCCCCTGACCCCCAGACGCCCCAGGCCTTGGCTTCAGTGTCGGCTTGGCAGGAGGCGTTGTGTGTCCCCGCTTGCACCGGGTGCCCTGCGATGCCCTCCCGGAGCGGCCTGCGGTGCGCCCCCCCTTCCTAGCTCGGTGCGGACAGGCACTCCTATAGTCTGAGTTCCCGGAGGTGGAGACGGCGTCCCTGCCCTGCCTCGGGGTTCCCCACACCCGGCACAGCGCGCACCGTGGCCCCGTGGCTGCTGAGTGCAGGAGTCGCCGCGGGAGGAAGTGGTGAAGTGACTTGCTGAGTATGGGCCGAGGTGTCCGAAGGGGGCTGCGAGGTCAGCCCAGGGTCAGGCGTGTGATGCTGACGCCCCCGCGGGGAGAGCTGGGCAGCCCTGAGCCAGGCGGGGAGCCTGCTGCCCCCCACCCACCGAGGTCGCTTTTAGGGGAGGCCGGACGGAGGAGGAACTAAGCGGGGAGCGCGGCCGTGGGGAGGGGGCCAGGGGTTCAGAGGGAGAGGAGCGGGTCACCCCTGACAGAGGAAGGGCCTGCGAGGGGCACAGAGACCGTGTGCGAGGACTGCAGCCCCCAGCGTCGGACGCCTGCCGTCAGGGCCTGCGCCCTAGTGTGTGTATCAACCTAAAAGAAACAGAAATGGGAAATAGATTTATTTTTTAGAAACCCGCGTCGTTTTTCTTCCAGAGCCAAGAACAACATTCTCTGCAAGTACCTGCTACTCAGGGCTGGTCTCGGCGGGGCAGCCCCGGGGCTCTAAGATAGAGAAGCAGGGGCTGGGGACGCACCTCTCCAGGCTGACTACTGGGGGGCACTCGTAATTTCCAGGGCTCCGGGTGGGGGGGTGGGGGTGGAGAGGAAACCCCGGATTCATCCCAGCCGGGCGTTGGGAGGCCCTATCCCCCAGCCACTCCCCAATGCTTCCTGCCCTGTCGGCGCCGGTGGTGGGGCTGCTCGGCCTCCCCGGGGGCACCAGGCCTTCTGGGCCCGCGCAGCTGCCTCGGCCCCAGCCGGCTCCCCGGGCCCCACGAACCGTCTCTCAGCCACACATCTGCAACCTGCGGCCTGGAGGGCCCCGTAGGACAAACCCCTCCAAACATCTGGAGAGCAGGGGAGGGCCCACGGGCAGGGGAGGTGGGGGCTGGGAGGGACTAAGCAGCCCCTGGACTCTTAGTTCTGCTGTTCGCTGAAACAGAATGGGGGGGCCCCGGCTTCTCCATGTCGTCAGAGGGCACCCCGAGGGTGGTCTCGCTCCTCTGACCGGCAGCCACGCGCAGACCCCCAAGGACTAGCGGGGCAAAGCTTCGGTTGAGTTCCATCTGCTTGCCACCCATCCAGCAAAGTCGCTTCGCCCCACTTCCCTCTAGCTCCCCAAACCTGTCCCTTCCCCCCCAAGCTTGGGCATAAGCTCTTCCTCGCCTACGATGCTTTCCCCTTCTTTCCACCAAGCCTTGCCTCTCGACTTCCTGTATCAGCGCAACACATGCATCATCTCCTCCAGGAAGTCCTCCTACCCTGATTCCCTCTGGCTCTGAGCCCGATGGACACACGGGGAACACTCGGTCCCAGAAGCAGGGCTCCTCAGTCTTCACAACCAGGAGGGCAGGAGGGGAGGCCCCGGGCCAGAGCAGAGGGGGAAAGATTCCAGCAGAACTTTTTTCTTTTTTTTTAAGATTTTTTACCTATTTATTCATGAGAGACACAGAGAGAGGCAGAGACCCAGGCAGATGGAGAAGCAGGCTCCATGCAGGGAGCCCGATGCTGGACTCGATCCCGGTACCCCGGGGTCACGCCCTGGGCTGAAGGCAGGTGCTCAACTGCTGAGCCCCCCGGGGGCCCTCGAGCAGAACTGTCTCGTCTTTGGAGAAAAGCTGACCAGAATTCAGGCTGATGCAGAGGGACGGGGTGAGGGCAGAGGCGACACCAACCCCCTAGGTGCTGTCTAGAGTGTCTAGAGACCTGGCTTCAGACCTGGAGGGGACGGGGCGCTGGGACACTCGGTGGGCGCCTTCTGGGGGTCTGGACGGTTCTGAGGAGGGGCTCCCTGCCTCGCCCGGGCAGATGGCTGCTCTTCGGGGCTCGTCCGGCTCCTTGCTGTGAGCTGACAGGTGCCCCGCATCTGCACGGGCCCACGCCGCTTGGGTCGGAGAGGCGGAGGGCGGAGGAGACTGAGTCTGGGCGCACGTGTTGGGGCCTAGTGCCGTACCAGACACACGCGTGGGCTCTGTCCCCGACCCCTTAACCCAAACCGTTCGGGTCCAGCCTGGGAAGACCCCGCACAGGCCTCGCGTCCCCTGAGTCTTGGCTCCGTCTGGGGCTCCGCGCTGCAGCGGCCCCGGGGAGCTGCCTCGCTCCGGCTCAAGCGGTGGCTTGTGACTCGGGGCCTTCTCTCAAGGAAGCCGCTGCTTTTCTTGGGCTGCATTTTCTAGATTGTCTAGCTCTGCTGTTCTCTAGATTCAGGATCGTGGGCCGATGGTTCTGAGCCTCCGTTTCCTGACCTGGAAACCAGGGATGAGAAAGCGATTGTCATGAAGGAGGCGACGCCGTATCTCTCACGTGCCGTCCACAGCAGGTGCGTCCTGCATGCACGTGGAAGGTGGTCCTGCTCTAGACGAAACTCTACATTTGTCTTCCGCAGCGTCATCGTGTTGCCCTTGTGAGGGTCCTGCAGAATAGGGCCGCAGAAGGGGCAGGGCCCCCCAACCGCGGCCTGCCGTCAGTGAGTGGGGGGGGTCTCACCCCCACGTCCCATTCCTTGCGCGGGTCCGTGCCAGCCGGGCCCTTGCGGTGACACTCAGGACGCGCAGGGCGTCCCGCGAACAGTCCCCGGTCGGCGGGGGCTGCTGCACTGGGGTGGGTGCGGCGTCGGGGGCGGATTTCGGATCTGTGGCCAGCGCCCGACGCCTGCTGTTTGCAGTGCTGAGAGGTCTGACAACCCAGCTTCTTTCTTTCTTTCTTTTTTTTTCTTTTTTGGTTTTATGTATTTATTTTCAAAGGGCAAAATACTTGGATGATTTAAATGCGCGTCCAACGGAGTGACGCCGCCAAGCCAGCAGTGACGCCAAAACGCGTTCTCACTGGCAGATGCCGGCAGTGTGGTCTGAGTCTTCTCTCTGTGAGAAAAAAAAAAAAAAGAAACGGGGGTGAGGGGGTCCGATACGTTTCCTTATCTGCGGTGTCATCTACCATTTCCTGTGGACACACCTGAACTTTTCCACACTCATCTCAGGAATTTCAAACCCAGATCCATCGTCCGAGGTCATGGTCGCGTCCACGCGGTCCAACCAAGCTGGGGTCTCGTACAATAAGAGTCTCCCGAGAGCTCTTCTGGGCCAGGCTTGTCGCAGAGGTGGGCATGCCCGGGACACAGTCCTTGGTTCCTCTCGGACCTCGGGGGCGGGGGGCGGTCACTCCGACCTGGAAACCAGAGCACACGCAGGAAGGAAACGCCGCTGCAGGACGTGGGGCCCTGATACAGGTGCATGGGCCTGCAGCTGCTTCCCGAGCTCTCGGGCTTCAGAGCCACCCCCCCCACCCCGGCGGGCAGCTGGGGACCCACAGGCGTCTGCGAGGAGGGGAGGAGTCCGAGCAAATGGGAGGCACAGGAGGGATTGGTGGGGCTGCTGCAGGATGGGGCCGGGGCCCAGGGGGAGGGGGCAGGCGGCAGGGCCTGGTGATGGCTTGGGCAGGTCAGGAGGCGGGGGACGCGCAGGTGACACGAAGCCGGCTCCCCTTGCTCTGCTCGCTCGCCCGCGCGAGCCCTGCGGGGAGCTCCCTTGCCGCCTCCCTCATCTCGGCTCTCCGCAGCCTGGGACTTAATTACACACTGACGCACTTTATTAAAAAAATAAATAAATAAAATGTTTATTTTTGTTCTGACTCACTGTACAGAATTTAGAAAATACAAAAAAATAAAAAGAGGAAAATAAAAAATCCCCCACAAGTCTACCTCCCAGACACAAGCTTGTTAGCGCGGCCGTGCGGGTATTGCTCCACGAACGCACCTGCGCGTGCTTCTCTTATGCCACGGCGCATCTTTACAAACCGCTTGGGATCGGTTTTGTCGTTGCTCCAAGAGCGTACCGGTGTAGCGCCAGCGCGATTATTTTAGGTTGGGAGAGTCTTGAAAACCGAGGTGCCATTCACATGGCGGGAAGTCCCTCGCTTATGAGGTGGACAGTTGGGAAGGTTCTGGCACATGGGCGGACTTGCGCACCCGCCAAGCCGATTCCAGGGCATTTTCTCGACCCGTTGGCTGTTATTCCCGCCCCCATTCCCCAGCCCCTGGCGAGCGCTAACCCACTTTCTCTCTGGATTTGTTGTTCTGGATGCTTCGTGAAAAGGGAATCCTAAAGTAGGTAGTTTTCGCATCTGGCCCCTTAGACTTAGCACCATGTCCTCGGGCCTCACCCCTCCACGTAGCCAGGCAGGTGATCAACTCTTCATTTCTCTGCGTGGCTGAAAAATACTCCATCATATGGCCGTGCCACGTCTTGTTTGCCTGCCCTCCGGGCTGGTGGGCCTGGGGTTGTGCCTACTTTCTGGTTTTCATGAATAATAGGGCCACAAACGCCGTGCACACGCACGTTGTCAGTTGAGCATCGACCGGGAGCGCCGTTGCTGGGCCGCGTGGTCGCCCTACGTGGTCGCCCTACGCACAACCTTTTGAAGTGGCTACAGCCTCTCCCGTCCCCACCGGCGCGGGCTGAGGGTCTGATTTCTCTCCCTCCTCGTCAACACCTGTTGCTGTCTCTTCAAGCACAGTCCTCCTCGTGGGCGAAGCGGGATCGCGTTGTGGTTTTGGTTTACATTTCCGTAGCGACGCACGAGATCGAGCGTTTTTTTCACGTGCCTATCGGCGATTTGTTTGTTTTGTTTGGAGAAATGGCTGCTCAGATCCTTGGCCCGTTTTTGACTCGATTGTCTTCTTTTTTCATTGTTGAGTTGCAGGAGTTCTTTATATATTGTAGATACAAGTCCCTTATCGGATCTGTGATTTTTCAGATTATTTTCTCCTGTTCCATGGCTTGTCTTTCTGTTTTCTTTTTCTTTTAAAGCTTTATTTATTTATTTTAGAGAGAGAGGGAGGCTGAGTGTCCAGAGAGGGGAGGGGCAGAGAGAGAGGGAGAGAGAGAGAACCTCAAGCAGACGTCCTGCCGAGCAAGGAGCCTGACGCGGGGCCCAATCTCACGACCCTGAGATCATGATCTAAGTGGAAATCAAGAGTTGGATGCTCCATTGACTATGCCACCCAGGCCTCCCTCCATTTTCTTGATGGTGCCCTTTGAAGAACAAAAGCATTTCGTTTTGATGAAGTCAAAGTTGCCTGTTTTTTCTTTTGTTTCATGTTCTTTTGGTGTCATATTTAAGAAACTCTCGCCTAATCCCAAGTCAGGAAGATTTATGTCTATGTTTTCTTCTAAGAGTTTTATAGTTTTAGGTCTTTGATCTGTTTTGAGGTGATTTCTGTAGATGGTGTGCGGCAGAGGTCCAACTTTGTTCTTTTGCATGGAGAAAGCCGGTTGTTCCAACACATTTTCATCACCCTGAAGACTGTTCTTTGAAAAGACTGTTCTTTCTCCTGAGAAACTGTCTTAGCACTTATCAACTGTCCATTAAAGTATGAATTTATTTTTAGACTCTCAAGTTCATTCGGTTGATCAGTATGTCTACCCTAATGCCAGGACTGTGCCGTCTTGATTACTTTAGCTCTGTGGTGAAATTTGAAATTGGGAAGTGGGAGTTCTCCAGCTTTGTTCTGTTTTGAGATCATTTTGGATATTCTGGCTCCCCTGCATCTCCATGTGGATTTTAGAATCAGCTTGTCCATTTCTTTTCTCTCTTTTCTTTTCTTTCTTTTCTTTTCTTTTCTTTTCTTTCAGGGGTACAGGGGCGGGGGGGGGGGGGAGAGTCCCAAGCAGACTCCCTCGCTCAATGCAGAGCCTGATGGGGGGGGCTCAGCTTCATGACCCTGAGATCATGACCTGAGCTGAAACTAGGAATCCGTGCCTTAACCTCCGCAGCCACCCAGGCGCTTGTCCATTTCTGCAAAAAAAAAGGACATCAGGAGTTTAACAGGGATTGTGTTGAATCTGTAGGTTAGGGCAGCCCCAGTGGCCCAGCGGTTTAGCGCCGCCTTCAGTCCAGGGTGTGATCCTGGAGACCTGGGATCGAGTCCCGCGTCGGCTCCCTGCATGGAGCCTGCTTCTCCCTCAGCCTGTATCTCTGCCTCTCTATGTGTCTCGTGACTAAATAAATAAAAATTAAAAAAAAAATCTGTAGGTTAATCTGGAGAGTGTTGCCATCTATACGATATCAGGTCTTCCAACCCATGAATATGAGGTAGCTTTCCACTTATTTACATATTCTTTAATTTCTTTTAACAATGTTTTATAGTTTCTAAAGTATAGATTTTGTACTTTTTGTTAAATTTATTCCTAAGTATTTTATTCTGGTTGATACTATTGTAGATGGAATTTTCTCAATTCCATTTTTGGATTGTTCATTGTAAGTGTGTAGAAATACAATTGATTTTCACATATCGATCTTATAACCCACAATCTTGCTATATGCTCATTTATTAGTTCTAACAGCTTCTTATTAGGTATTTTAATGTTGGATAGGGGAAGTTCCAGTCTATTTTTCAGTTATATTTTCTCATCTATTTATTTTATGACACGATCTTTAGTTTTATTTTGTGAAGTTACCGCCAAACACTGCCAAAAAATCCCTTTGGGATCTTACCTGGAAAGACATTAAATCTATAAGGTGAATTGTAGACAATTCACACATTTATAAAATTTATTCTCATACAGGACTTATTTCTCTTCATTCAAAACATCTTTTATACATCTTGGTAATCTTTTTGTGGTTTTTGTTTTTTTCATTAAGGACCTGTGTATTTCTTGCTAGAACTGTTTCACAATATTTATTGTGTTTTGTTTGTTCATGAGCTTTTTTTAAAAAATATATTTTAGTTATTTATTTGAGAGAGACAGCACGCAGATGCACAGGTTGGAGGACAGGCAGCGGGAGAGGGGGAAGCAGACTCCCCATCAAGCAAGAAACCTGATGTGGGGCTCAGTTGTGGGACCAGATCACGGGACCCCAAGATCTTGACCTGAGCTGACTGAACCACCCAGGTGTCCCTGTTCACGAGCTTTATTTTGGAGGTTATTAGTGATATAAAGAAGACACTTTCAGCATTATCTCCTGTTTGTTGTTGGAATTTAGGAAAATATTGCACATCCAATGGTATCTAGTCACTTTATTGAATTCTTTTATTAATCTTAAGGGTTTTTACCATTGGTTGTCTGGATTTGGAGCTATCTAATGTTATAAATAAGAAGTATAAAAAATAAGAAGTATAACTCTTCTGTTTTCTGCCTTATGAGTAAATCAGAATTTTCAGAAAAATGATTATGATTATTAACAGTTATGACAATGAACATATTTACCTTGTTCTGATTTTAGTAGTAAAATCTCTAAGATTTTCCCATAAAGTATGATACTTGATACATGTATTTTTAAAGATTTTATTTATCCATGAGAGACACACAGAGAGAGGCAGAGACACAGGCAGAGGGAGAAGCAGGCTCCTTGCAGGGAACTCGATGCAGGACTCGATCCCGGGACCCTGGGGTCACACCCTGAGCTGAAGGCAGATGCTCAACCACTGAGCCACCAGGCATCCCATTTCTTAACATAAATAGTACTTATCATTTTGAGAAAGCATTCCTCTATTTCAGTATTTTAAGTCTTTTTAAAATTAGGATTCGGTGATGTTACTAGAGTGATTTTTCAGTATATATTGAGATTATATATACTGAACCCGTTACACTGTAGTAGAATTTGTTATTTTATTTTATTTTATTTTATTTTATTTTAATTTTTATTTATTTATGATAGTCACACAGAGAGAGAGAGAGAGAGGCAGAGACACAGGCAGAGGGAGAAGCAGGCTCCATGCACTGGGAGCCCGACATGGGATTCGATCCCGGGTCTCCAGGATCCTGCCCTGGGCCAAAGGCAGGCGCTAAACCGCTGCGCCACCCAGGGATCCCCGAATTCGTTATTTTAATTATTATAGTATTCTTGGAGTTACCATGTCTTCGTGGCGGTAGATGGTAGATTATTCTCACTGTATTATTCTGTTGCCAGTGTTATATTAGAATATTTGTATACTAATAAAATATTCATGAATGAGAATGATCTATAGCTCATTTTCAGTGCTTTCATTGATAGCTTTTGATATTAGGCTAAACTGAGTTCAAAGAGTGAATTGGGTGTTGTTCTAGTTTTTTCTATTCCTGCAACAGTTTATAAAGGAAGCATGGAAGTTGTTTTTTACTTGGAGGTTGGAAGAACTCACTGATAAATTGTCTGGTCCCAGACCTTCTTTGAGAAGTGAATCCTTTGATAACGTTCCTAAATTGTTCTTCTTTACAATTAAAAATTTTGCCAGAATGTGACTAGCTACGAATTTCTTTTCATTCAGTTTACCTTTTAAACAATATAAACGGTATATTTTTTTGGCCTCAAAATACTTTGTTTTGTGTCTTCCCCTCCCAGGCAGAGCTACCTTGTGTTTCTGCTCCATTCACTCTGGCTTTAATCCTCTGGAATACCTATAGGTTTTAAGCTCAAATTCAATTCTCTCTCCTATTTATCTCTCCTAATTTTCATAACTTTCATCTTTTATTCTGACTTCAAAGATCAGGTCTCATGTTTATTCTCCGCATTGCTGATTCAGTTTTCTGCGTGCCAGTTGTACTATTATTACCTACAATGCAAATCTCCATTTTGCTCTTTCAACTTTACATTCCTTGCAGCATTCCCACATCCCACCTAGTTCCCTTTGCATTTCAACTTGTCTTCCAGATATACCTGTATTTTTTCCCATTTTAATGCTGTTGTTCTTCTGTCTCAGCTTTTTTTCTTCTTTGGATGTTTGCTTCTATTTCGTAAAGGTCATAATTTCTTAACAATTTCCTTATTAAGGATGCCAGATAAGCTTCTATTTTTTTTCCTCATTCTAGTAATAAATTATTTTTAGAGATTTGATCTTTCTCTGGGTTTTGAGAGGCTATGACTCCTTTTTTGTTCTTCAGATTTTTTTTTAAAAAGTGCTTGGAAGTTTTTCTTTATCTTTTGAAAAACTGTATTTAAAGAAATGTGGCAAAATACATATAACATAAAATTTACCATCTTAACCATATTTAAGTATGTAGTTTAGCGGCATGAAGTACATCCATAGTGTTGTGTAACCATCACCAGCATCCATCCATAGAACTCTTCTCATCTTGCAAAACTGAAACTCTGTGCTCATTAAACACTAACTCCACGTTTTCTCCTTATCCCCGGTCCCTGGCAACCACCACTCTGCTTCCCGTCTATGAATTTATTACTCGAGGTAGCTCTCACATGAGCGTGACCGCTGTATTTCATGCAGCATCAGGTCTCCAAGGTTCATTTATGCGATAGAATGGGTCAGAATTTCCTTCCATTTTATAGCTGAGTGATGTTCCGTGGTATGTGCATACACACATACCATATTTATTTATCCATTCATTCGTCAATAGACGCTTGGATTGCTTCCACCTTTTGGTTCTTGTGAACAATGCTATGAACATGGATTAACAACTCTATCTTGGAGTTTGTACTTTTTCTCCTTATCTTTGAATAGAGTGGATTTTCTCTAGGTGCAGTAATTGTCACCAGGGAGGTAATGTGAGTTGCATTGTTTTGCTCTCTAGCCTCCTGGTGCTCGTTCAGTCAGCTTCTCAGATACACAGGTGGAAAGCTGGTTGGTGTGTACAATTCTCAGGCCAGTTTCAACATCTAAGTGAAGACTCATCTGGTGTAGCTCTGGTGTCCTGCAGTGGAATCTTACTCCTCACCCAGGGAATAGTTCCCTGATTCCTTCAACCGAGGACTCTATGAAAGCCTACACCAGTGGTTGGCTACCTCGGCTGAACATTAGAATCACTGGAGGAAATTTTAAGTGATCATATGTGATCATATGTTTAGGCCCCACCCTGAACAAATTGACTCAGAAATTCTAGGGGTAGGCCCAGGCACCATGGTTTTAAGTAGCTCCTCCGGTGATGCTACCGTGGAGTGCTATCTCAAGAGGCATGACCACTAAGGCTGCCCTCTCTCGGCCACAGGACGGTCCTTGCCTGGGAGAAACTCACCTCCCAGGATGAAGGTGCCGCTTCCGGTCCTTCCGGAATAGGGGAATAGGGTGGTGGTGGTGGAAGGCACACCTGGTACCTCAGCAAGCATCATTCGCACAGTATAGGAACACAACTGTCCAGGTTCCTGGATTCTGGTTCAGAATAGATAGATGCGGAGTGAAGACTCGGTTCCATCGACCTCAGAACTAGCACAGGCCTGAGACCCTGGTTAAGTGTTGCTTTTGGTCAAGGTCTAAGTTTTCATCTTAAATCTGGGTCTTTACAGATGTTTTAATGAGAAGGTGGTTAAGTTTTCCCCCATTTGAACGGTAAACAACTTGAGTATGTTTTACTTGTTTCTTTCATTTCCCTCCTAGGCCAGAGGAGAGGGCTTATGGCTAGGCCCCCTGTGCCAGTGATTTTAGCATGGAGTTGGGGGACAGTGAGTACTTACAGATCAATCAGAAAGGACTGAGACGATGAGTGTAGGAAGGACCAGAACCATGTAGGGCTGGGTCAAGAAGTTCCTGAAGGAGAGGAGTTTTAAGTAGAGCTTTGAAGAGAGGAGGGAGAAGCATATTTCAAATAGTGGCACCAACCTTTCAAAGGAACAGAGATCAATAAACCATGAACTCTGGAACAAGGAAGGAGGTGGAGAGGCATATTTTCCAGATGAAATGGAGAGGGGGAGACCTTCAGAGAAATGAGGCTGGTGAGAGAATCATTCCAGGAAAGGAATCTTAGAACCCAAGCTTAAAAGGTTTGGAATTTACTGGAAGCCACGAATGACTCTGATCAAGAGAAAGGCAAGATCACAACATGGTCAGGGGAGGGTGGGTTGGTTCTCTTAGTCTGTGTGGATGGATGGACTGACGGATGGATGGATGGATGAGTGGATGAGTGGGTGAGTGGATGGATAGATGGATCAATAGGTGGATAGACTGATGGGAGGTACAGAGGTTGGGGAGGAAGGGATTGATGCCACACATCTACCCGTAGTTCTCATACTGGTCCACAGGGAGCCAGGGAGCCCCTAGAAATGAGGAAGGAGAAAACAGACTGTGGGAGGGACTGGAACCCTGTGTTGGGGAAGCCAGATCCAATCGAAACTTTTTCCTTTCTTTCTTCTCCTCCTCTTCCCATGGTACGTTTAGTATTAATACGTGGCTTGGTTTTCCATGGTACCTATTACTGCAGAGTCTGCTGGGATGGCCTTTAAGTATTTTTAAGGGCCGCGATTTTGCTTATATTCCATAAACCTGTGACATCACTACCCCCTCTCTGGAGAGGCAAGTTGGGAAAATCCCCATCTGCCTCTACCTCTACCAACTACAGCCGCCTTTGCCAAGGGCAAGCATCCAGGCCCAGGCAACCACAGGACCCAGCTCTCGAGCATATCCCAGACAGCCCCGGAAGGTCCCCAGAAGCCAGCCTGATGTCTAGAATCCAATGGCTAGAGGCTGGGGGATGGATGAGATGGGTTTTTGTAGTCCCCACCCGAGGATTCCGGGATCATCACCCACAAAGCTGGCCTTCTGCCCAGATCTGTAGGTCTATGGCTTCAGGGGAAGCTCATAAAGGCTGTGTACAGAGTCTGCTCCCTGCCGCCCTCCTGGAAGGGTGGGTAATTATTTTTATATATTGCTGCCGATTAAAACACAAGGACTGACTTGGAGGAATGCTCAGGTATCGTCCTTTGATGTATACAAAGGAAGCGCTTTCCCTGCCTCCTGGGGTTGTTCTTGTACATCCATCACTTCTCCTGACAGATGGAGAGAAGGGTGATTTGGGCATTAGCATAGCCTGGAGAACCAGTTGAAATTGCCTTCGTTTTAATATCCCACCTTTGATCTGTTGAAAGGCTGACAGTGAGAGGGGAAGGATCTTACTAGGTGGCATAAATCAGAACTGATGAAATGACATTCCTCCAACAAATTCAGACCTTCCCCTGTGTAGGGAGAAGGAAGGAAAAGTGTTGCTGTAGCTCTAAGCTGCCATTTGCCCTTCAATCATGGGCGCGAACACAAAGATTAATTGAAGGCTCCATCAGTTCCCCCTAACCAGCCCCCTGCAGGAAAGCTGGAGTTCTCTAAGCTTCTGGTAGCTCAGTCAGGGTTCTCTGCTGCCCGTGCTCTCTGTCACCATGGGACCCATCCATCCCCTGTGGAGTGTTCGGGTTCCAGCTCCCAAGAGTATTAGTTTCTAGACTGTCAGAAGCTGTGCACACTCTGTGAGGGCCTGGTGATGGGTTCTAGTTGTGTAGAGACAAGGCTGGGACCCATATGTTGGACTGTGTTGGGAATGGCTCTTGGAGACCAAGCTCTTCATAAGACCTCAGCCAGCCACATAGTGAGGGGGGTAGCCATCCTCCTGTGTGGGGTCTCTGGGGTCTCGTAGCACTGTCTATGGGGGCAGAGGTTGATGAACATCTCCCAAGTGAACTAGGGTAGGAGAGAAGTAAATTCTGGACTCAAAGCCAAGAACCTTCTTTGGTTCTACTGCCTATGCACTCTCTGAGCTTGGATGGTCACCAATTTTCTCTTGGCTGAGGAGGGTCCCTTTCAGCTCTCACTTCTGTGACTGGTGGTCTCTTCTCAGCAGGTGATTCCCTGAGCAGTGCTGGAAGCATTCATGATTCCATCAGTTAGGAAAAACAAAACAAAACAAAAACACAGGTTGAATGCCCACTGTGGGCCAGTTTCAGGGAAAGAGACGGCAAAACCCATGCCCTCAGGGGTCTTCCAGTCTAATAAAAAGAAAAGCAATCAGAGTGGGAGTTTGGTAAAGTTGCTCAAAGGCCCAGTGTTGGCCTTAACCTTCTCCCACCTAGACCAGTCACCCCTCCCGGCTCTCTCTGGCCCCAAACTTCTTGCATTTCAAGTCTGAGTCCTGTTTCCAGAAGTTTTCTCTCAAAAAGCTGTTCTCCATTAAAAATCTACCTAATAATGCTTGCCAGATTTAAAAAAAAATTAATAGACAACTTCTACACTCTAAAAGGGAATATTGTCCAGTAGGTAGAATTTTAGTCATCTTAAAATGCTTGGGGGTTATGGGGGTGGGTATTGGCTGCCCTAAGCCTCTGCATGACACCACATGCTTAGACGTTGGCCTGCTTAGTAAGCCCTTGTCTTGGGTACACAGAGACCCAGTGCAGAAGACTTGTCCAAAGAAGGTATAAACACCTAGAAGGTATAGACAGAGAGTGAGAAAGACACTGAAAGCTAACCCCCCCCCACCCCGCCCCCCTTGGCAGGTAAAGAAATCGAACCCAGAGAAGGAAGAGACCTGTCTGAGATCAAGGGCTCTGTGCCTCCGTAGGCATAAGCCCTTGGCCGGCTTCCCCTCCCCAACCAGACGTCTGTTTCTCAACCTGAGTTGAGAAATGCCAAACCTTCTCAGTGCCCACACGTTCAGGTTCAGATTCATAAAGCCCCCAAGGACCAGCACATTTTCTTCCCAACCACTTTCCCATCTTACCCAAGCCCTTGCTCCTGGCGCACACAGCCAGTTCACGTGTTGTGCTCTGGTCAGCGCCTTGGCACGCACTCTTCTCTCTGCCAGAGATGCTTGTTTCTTGTCCGCTTGGTGAGAATTCAGTTCTTTGTCAAGGAGAAACGTGGCTCTTCTGGGAAACCTGTCCTGCCTTCCCTTCCCTGGATGAATGATCCTCACCCTTCTGCTTGTTCCCCCAACTCTTGGTACAGGCCACACATGGATTCTCTGTCTCTGTCTCTGTCTCTGTCTCGCACACACACTTGGTATTCTATTTATTAATCTATTCATTCTCACGTCCATGAACCAAATCTCATTCATGTCTGTGACCCTAATGTCTTGCATTGAGCCTAACTAATTTCTTAGAGCCACGTTGTCCAGGACAGCAGCCACTAAGCATGTGTGTCAATTAAAATTAAATAAATTTTAAAATGCAGTTCCTCAGCCACGGCACCGTTTCTTTCTTTCTTTCTTCTTTCTTTCTTTCTTTCTTTCTTTCTTTTCTTTCTTTTCTTTCTTTCTTTCTTTTCTTTCTTTCTTTCTTCTTCTTTTTTTAATATTTTATTTATTCATAGAGACAGAGAGAGAGGGGCAGAGACACAGGCAGAGGGAGAAGCAGGCTCCATGCGGGAGCCCGACGCGGGACTCGATCCCGGGTCTCCAGGATCATGCCCCAGGCTGCAGGCGGCGCTAAACCGCTGAGCCACAGGGGCTGCCCGGCTGCGACATTTCAAGCGTTCGATAGCCACGTGTGTCTAGTGGCTACTATTTTGGACTCTGTGGCTGTTGAACGTTTCTCTCGTCACACAAAGCCCTATTGAACCTGGAAGAGACAAGAGACATAGAGCCCCCAGGGTGGAGGAACTGCGGTGTGAGGGGTCCTTAGCCGCCCAGACTACAGACACGTGGCTGCCTTGCCCGGGGAGATGTGTGAAGGGAAACCTCCAAGAACCGGGTCTGGAGTCTGATCACTTGGCTTCGAGGCCGGGTTGCTGCTTCTAGTGCAGACACCCCGCGACACCTTTTCCGGCTAGAGCCCCAAGTGTTGGCTCCCTCGCAGCCTCGCCGGCCCGCTCTCCCTAGCTGCGAAATTTCTTTTCATAGAATGGAACAGGCCCTCCAGGGCCAGTGCTGATGCTCGGGTCTTGCTAAGGGGGAGCCTCATCCGTGACTCTCAACCGAGTCGTGGCCCCTTCAAGGTGAGCGGCTCTGGTTCAAGGGTTGCTGAGCGTCTCCCTTTTCCCTTCCCTGAGCCTTGGCCTCCTGGGACAGGAACCTAAGGTGTTGGCTTAGACGAAGGTTGGACTCCCTACCACGCACCTCCCACGCCCCCGTGAGCTAGGGATCGGGGTGTTGGGGCAGCCTGACGTGTCCCAGCCCATGAGCAGTGTGGGCGAGACTTCTAGAACGATGCAACTGAGCCTGGACCCTGAGCATCAGGGTTCCTGGCCTGGCAGCCTTGGAAGACTAAGTGTGCTTTGCCGTGGTGTCTCACACATACCTCCCCTGTCTGTGGCCTTTCTGTTCTCCTGGGCCCTGTCTCTCTAGAACCTTCTTTTTTCATAAGGAGACCTCTTTGAATTCTGTGCTTGAGACAGCCTCCCAACTCCCTCCACCTTCACCCAGTGCCCCCACCCCATCTCAACACAGGAGCCTCTGTGGTCTTCCTCAAATGCTGAATTCAGAACCTGTGACCCGGAATTATCTGCCCCTTTCTGCTTTTATAAAAATTATTTATTTATTTATTCATGAGAGACACAGAGAGAGAAGCAGAGACACAGGCAGAGGGAGAAGCAGGCCCATGCAGGGAGCCTGACGCGGGACTCAATCCCAGGACCCCAGGGTCACGACCTGGGCCCGAGGCAGACGCTCACCCGCTGAGCCCCCCAGGCGCCCCTGTGCTTCCTTCTCCGCATGTAAGATGGGGATAGGAAGATTCCTACTCCATCGGACTGGGGTGGAGGTTAAAGATAAAAATACGTGTCCAACGCGGAGCACACCTGCCAACCTGCGAGCACAGCTCTCGGTAACTGTCAGCTGGAGTCTTTATATTGTTTTGTGAAATAACGGAGAAGAGCCTGAGAGCGTGCGCAGGGGGCTCGGTTAGCTGCGTGCACCCTGGCCCTGAGCGCGACGCTGGCCCAGCTGGACGCTTCAGTGAACGCGCAGTGGATTTAATCCAATCCACTGGATTGAAGTTTTTAATCCTTTTTGATTGAACTAAATCCAATCCCATTGGATTCAAGACCAAAGGAATGACACTCAGTGGTTGAGACTAACGTACCAAGGGGCATTTCAGGTGACCTGACAGGCGGTGGGGCGACATCTGGGGGCGGTGGAGGCTGTGGAGCCCCGCGGGGAACCACCCAGGGCCTCCACTGAGAGGCTGGGGTCCCCACACCGGAGCCGGGGCGCCAGGGCGAAGGCGGAGGAGGGGCCCGAGCCGGGGGTCCGCCCGCCACCCTCCGCAGGCAGGGCCAGGCCTGGGGAGCCCCCGCCCCGTCAGAGCCCCGGCTCGCGGAGGCTGGTGGGCGGCCCTGGGCATCTCCTGCAGATGCCGGCCTGCCCCCGCGAAGCCTCGCCGCGCCCCGGGCAACGCCCGCTCCCCGTGCAGTGGTTCCCCCCAGAATAACCATTTGCACAGCGGCTGCCTTTTGTTCTTGATCCATCTTCCGTAGCCCCGTCCTTCTGCCCAGCCTGTCCCCGCAGCGGGGCCTGCGATGCCCCCCCGTCCCCCCACCCCCACTGTCTCCTTCGTCCTGCTGAAGGCTGCCCTGAGCCTCTGCCGGCTCCAGGGGCCTTCGAGGGACGCCCCACCGACAGCCTTGGGCCTCCAGGGGGGCCTCCCAGCCCTTCCTACCCCCCCCCCCCCGGCTCACAACTGGGAATCGAGATCAGGTCTGCCGGGACCGGATGGAGGACGGGGCTCTGCTCCCGCCACCTAGGAATTCGGACTCACTTTGGAGAAGGGGCTTCACATTCCCGTGGTGTGTGGGGCTGCCCGTCGTGCCCGGGGCCCCGGGGGGACAGCAGCTGCGAGGAGGGAAGGGGGGAGCCAGGCTGCAGTGGGGCTTGGGCCAGAGAGCACCCCGACCTCAGCAGGCCCCGGGCAGGGAGCTGGCCTGGGCGCCCCCTCTCTGACCTTCCTGTCCTGACGGGCTGACGAGGGAAGGGGACACCCGGAGCCTGAGGTTGGCCGGGGGCACCTCTGGGGGCGGGGGCCATGGCCTGGAGGCGCCCCGCAAACAGCCTGTGGTAGAGGAGGGGCAGGAGTAGGCCAGTCCCAGCCCCCGGGGCCCCGCAAGTCCAGCCGTGTGTGTGTGTGTGTGTGTGTGTGTGTGTGTGTGTGTGTGTGTGTCTCCCCCCCCCCCCGCCCCCCTGCCCCCGGCCTCCAGCCCCTCTTCCTCCTGAGGATCCGGTCCTGTGGTCTCCCTGCCTTCCCACAGCACGTGGCTTGGAACTGAGAGGGGACCCAGGTCACACGTGGCCCGAGTGTGCCAGGACAGCCCGGCCCCTGCCTCTTCCCCCTGCCGCTCTCCTGGTCCTGCCTTGGGACACACTGACCTTTGGAGTCAAAGTCACCCTGTGTCCAGGGACCGGGACTAGGGCGCGGGCACTGAGCTTAGTGCCTCACATGAATGATCCCCTCTAAGTAGACACCCGGCGACGTCCGTAGGTCAGCTGGTGGCCCACTAGGACCCCTGGATCTGTCCTCTAGTACTTGACCAAGATCTGGTAGGAAATGAGATGCATGCGGTGAAGAAATTCCAGAAAGGACCCATCAGGCAGTCGCGGGCTCTGCAGGCTGCAAGGGACTCGGGTTTTCAAACATAGCTCGGAGTGTCTGCCCCTCTGCCACCTGATCCCACAGCTCGGAGTGTCTGCCCCTCTGCCACCTGATCCTTTCAGGGAAGCCGGGCTGGTGGAGGGAAGTGGAGAGGAGCCCGGGTGGGAGTCCCAGGCCTGCCACTCCTCGGGGCTTTCCCTTCGTCTCTCGGGCCTCGGTTTCCTTGCATAAAACGAGCGAGGCTCCCGGGCTCCGTGGGGCCCACATCGTGCGCTTCCGAGTCGCACCACTGTCCGTCTGGGTCGGGCGGTACACGGCCTCTCGTCGTCTAACCCCAGGCCCTCCTGCTGCCACATGCTCCCTCTTGGGGGTTTATCTCGCTTTAGCCCGGAGGGCCGGGTCCCCATGTCACCCGTTGTCTGGAATGTTCTGGCCAGGTGACTTTCAGACCACGTGCCCCTCGGGACTTGGACTTGGCAGGAAGGCGCCTCTGCCCCACTTGGCCTTTCCCAGCCCTGTCCCCCCGCGGCCAGAGCGCAGGCCTGGGCCGGGGGAGGTGGGAGCAGTTGGCCGCAGAGGCTGAGCTGTTTCCCGGAGCCGGAGCCGAGCTGAGCAAGCCCCAGCTGGCCCGGAGGCCCCTGCGGCCCTGCCCTGTTACCGCAGGTAAGGGATCGTCCCAGGAGCCCGGCCACGTGGGACCGGGAAGGGCTGTCGGGGGGCGGACTTTGTTCCAGAGCTCAGTTGGTATAGTTGCCCTTTTCTTCCTGCCAAACCAGAGTCCGTCTGGACGGGCTCCCCCACCCGCGGACGGGGACCTGCTCTGAAGTCCATTGGTCCCAAGCGGTGAATCTGGGCTGCTCCAGCTCCTCCGCCCCCGACAGCATGGGAGCCCGGCCCACCTGCCTCAGGAGGGCCCCGGGCAGCCGGAGCCCCGGTCAGGGGAGTCAGCTGGCTCCTTCCCAGAGCACCCTCCCCGCTCAGCGGAGCCCTCTCGGGGCTCCCCCGTGTCCGGAGGTGCCTGAGGGACGGGGGACGGGGGAGACAGAAGCCACAGTGCCCCTCTCCCCGCTGCTGCCTCCCCACACCTCTCTGGGGTCCCTGGGGAGCCCACTTCGAAGGGGGGTTTTGTCCTCACAGCTGAACCTACCAGAAGGACCCATAATTGCCAGATGCCCAGAGCCTCCCTTGGGCCCCCAGGGCCCCCGTGGACAGCTCCTTGTTAGAAGGGAAGGTAATGCTGGGTCACAGGCCCGGGGGTGGTGTTTGTCGGCATCTGACCCCAAAATCACCCCCGGGGGGGGTCGGCGGTCTCAGGACGGAGCTGGGGAAACCCACCCCAGGTTAAGAGAGGGCCACGGTGGCTGGGTGTGTCTGGCTGAGGCCAGGCTTCCTCCCCGCCCCCCGGGACCGAGTATCGCCCGGGACCTGCTCCTTCCAGCAAGTTCTTCCTCGAGTACCCGAAATTCAGATGTAACCGGGCGCCATCGCGACATGGCTCGGGGCGTGTTGATACTAAAGATTACTTGCTATGTGTCCAAAATTTAGATGGCAGCGTGGTTTTACTTGCTCGGTCCGGCCATGCTGTGCGGGGCCCGCCGCCCGCGCAGGCCTGGGCCTGGGTGACACGCCTGGGCTTCCTGCTTGGCCCCAGAATCCGGGGCGGCCGACGGCCCCGTTGCTCCCCCGCCTTCTTGCTCTGCCGGCTGGCTCCATCTCCCCTCGGGCGCGTCCCTGTCCCCAGGAAGCAGGACCAGGCTGCAGCCCCAGGCGGGCTCCCCCACTGGGCCCCGGGGGTCGCCCGCCTTCCAGAGCATTCCTGCCAGCAGAGCAGAAAGGGGGCTGGAGGCTCGTCCTGTCCCCGCCCCGGGAGCTATCACTGAGCCAGCCTAGTCCCAGGCTCCCCGGCTTCCGGAGTCGCAGGGGACGCGGAGACCGTCTAACGGGGCCAGAGGTTCCGCGTGAAGGTGACGCTGCGTGGGTGCGGGTGCACGTGTGTCCTCACCCGGACGCAGGCGGGAGGGGCAGCCCTGGAGCCCCCGGAGCCGCGGGGGACAGCACCACTCCCTGGACCTCCCCTCGGACCACACAGCGGGACCTGGATCCCCGGCTCGGTCACACGGGCAGCAGGTGGTTGCGCCCCTCATGTCCCCGGTGCCAGCCTCACGCGGTGCTGAGCTACCCCGGGGGTCGCTGCGGGGCCGGATCACGCTCGGGCCCTGGCGCTGCACCTGGCACCGGCCACTGTGGTGTCGGGTGTCGCCACAGGGCCGCATGGATAGGGCGCGCCTCCCCCGGGGCCTCGGGCCTCCTGAACCGCCTCTGGGTACGCCTGTCCTGGTCCTTGTCCCCAGGGCCTTGCTGGGCCTTATCCCGTCGACTACCTGGGGATGTCTGAGATCCGGGCCCACCTCTCCCGCCCACGCTGCCTCGTGTTCTCCTGCCCCGAGGCCTTGGCTATGACACCCCACTGTGCACCCCCCGCTTGTCTGCACACCGGCTTTGCCTCGGGCCGTCTCAAGGGCACGTTGCCCGTGGCTCGAAGTCAGACGTGGGGCTCAGTTGTCTGTCTGCGGTCTCTGAGGCCCAGACGCTGCCCCGGCTGGGAGGAAGGAGGTGGGGCAGCGGCATTCTTATGGGATGCTAGGAGACTCCCGGAACTGCTGGATGACTTTCTTGTGCCAGGGAGCCTGCCAAGCCACCCGGTCCATCCCAGGGCAGGAGCAACAGGAGTCACTGCTCGGAGCGGGTCGTTCCCGGGGACGGGACACCAGAGTGGCCAGACGCACGCCTCAAGCCTCTCTGCCTAGGGCTGCCCCGTCTGCAGAGAGGCGTGTGAAGCAGCTCTCCGCCGACCTTCCTGCCTCCCGCCTGGTCCTCTTTACCAGCAGGGTCTGAAGAAATCCAGCTGCTTCTTCCTCAGCGCCCTTCAGCGGCTCCCGTCCTGTCCCGGGAACAGCTTTGCTCTCAGGCCCTGGGGCTCTGGCTCCACCTGCCTGCTGGCTCCACCTTACACTTTCCTCCCCTGCTTCCCCTCCCCCCAGCGCTTCCAGCCCCCCACAGGGCTGCACCCTGGGCGTCCCACAGGCCTTCCCTCTGCTTGGAATCCGTTTCCCCATGTCCTCCCCGGCCAGGTCCTCCTCAGCCACCAGGTCTTCTCTTGGAGGGCCTCCTGGATGCCCACGCCCCGTGCTTCCCCCGCCAGCTCTGCCCATGACTTTGTGGGCAGGGACTTTGTCTTCTTCATAGCTGATGTTTACCCAGTACTTCCCAAACCTGTCTGCGTACGGAAACATCTGGGGTGTTCTTTCGAACAGAGTCGCAGGGGCGCTTGGGTGGCTCGTTGGTTTAGCGTCCAACTCTTGATCTTGGCTCAGGTCTGCATCTCAGGGTGGCGAGTCCAAGCTCCATGTTGGGCTCCATGCTGGGAGTGGAGCCTACTTAAGAAAAAAACAGATTCCTAGGCCCTTTCTGGACCTTCTGAACTACACCATCCTGGGGAGGAGCTCAGGAGTCTGCATTCTCACCAAGTTCCAGCCAGTCAGACCATCGAGAGTGTGGTGACCATCATTGGTGGACGTATCTGGAGAGACAGGCCGTGCCAGTAGACAGCACTCACCAAAGGGTTTTTGGTCCTTTCGGGTCAGGTTTGAAGTGGGTGGGAGGTCTTCCCTAATTGCTAATTCCTAAAGGATGATCCAGATCAGTTTGCTCTCCCAGCTAAGGTTCCAGCGTTGACCAGTTCACCCCCCCTCAGTGGTGAGCCAGGGAGTTTCTCCTGGTGGTCCTTAAGACGTGTGGCAAGAAGGGCCCTGGTGAAATAGCTTAGGGAAGAGACAGCACTGCTGGACCTTCTTCTGCCCACCCCACACCTCCAGTCACATCAGATGTCCCTTAGGTTCAGGGTTATGGAGTCTTAGGGCCTTTGTGGACAAAGCTGGGTGTCAATGACTTGGGTGCCATAGACGTGGGGGACACCCATGCCTCAGGGGCAAAATCTCCCTGAAGATAGTAGAAAAATTCAGGAGTAGGTCCATAATCACAGGCCAGCTTGTCTGCTCCCTGTGGGACCAGCTACCTCGGGTGATCCCATTTCAGCTCAAGTCCCAGACCAGGACTCAGAAGACAATAAATAACGTATTGATAAAGGACATCATAGCTGGGACACACCTGTAAAAAGCTAAGATGGGCAGTCTCCTTATTTTGCCGGGCTAAACTTCTAAATCTTCTAGAATGGGCATCACAAGTTCTCCCGTCACCCAGGAATCTCTGGGTGTCTCGCAGATGGGATCACCACCATCTGTTGACCTGTTCTGAAAAGTAGCACATCAAGGACTCCAACCATAGCATATGGGGGTGATCAACTGAGCAAGAAGGCCCAGGACTTTGGCAGGAGCTTCATCAAACTACTCGGTCCTTGAAAAGACCAGGAGCAAGCGGGGCTAGGGTTGGGTGACAGGGAGTGGTTTGGATGTTTGGGGGAGGCATTTTCTTTGGATAGGTCCAGAGGGAGGAGATTTCCTTCTACGAGTGGTGGGAGCATCCCTACTATATGGCCTTGAACCGGACAGGGTTGGGAAGAGTAGTGTGGAGCTAGTGGAAGTGGTAGTGGAAGAGTCGACCCAAAGCCGGGGAGCTATGGCATCGATTTAGAAGCCTGGGACTGGGCCACGGGTTCAACACTGGGTCTGGGAGGAAGAGTTGGTGCCATCCAGAGGAACACATGGCATAAAGGATCAAGAATTATGGGTTGGAATGGAGGCGAATCATGGGAACTTGGGGAGGTGTGGTATAGGATAAGTGGTGGCCAAGTCGCAGCTTTAGTCCTAGGGCACCCCAAAGGCCCTGCTGGGGTCCAGGCTGGCCCAGCTCAGCTCAGGCCCACACCTCAGTCTGCATCTTGCCCTGGATTGATCCTCTCCATCCTCTCTCCACCAGGCGCCTAGATGCCAACCTCATCTCCCTGGTCCCGGAGAGGAGCTTTGAGGGGCTGTCTTCCCTCCGCCACCTGTGGCTGGACGACAATGCAATCACCGAGATCCCTGTCAGGGCCCTCAACAACCTCCCTGCCCTGCAAGCCATGACCCTGGCCCTCAACCGCATCAGCCACATCCCTGACTACGCCTTCCAGAACCTCACCAGCCTTGTGGTGCTGTGAGTGCTGCTCCGCCCCTACACCCACCCTCACCCCCATCCCCGGCCGGGTCCTGCTGGGGCTGCATGTTTACCCCAAAGTTGGGTTGGAAGCCTGGATAGCTTTGCTCTTCTCTACATGGCACCGAACCTTCTGGCCTCAGGTTCTCCTTTTTAAAATGAGGATGATCATCCCCTGTTGGCCCCATGGGGGTTATCATGAGGCCAAATGACAATAGAGCTGCAGAAGGGCTTCGAGAAGCCAAAACACTCTAATCAGAAAATGGGAATTAAGCTACTCGTTTCTCACTATGCAATTATAGTCACTATCCCAGGTGACGCAGTCTTACGCTTTGGCACCGGGATAGGATACAGTCGTCTCTTTTCCCGGGCTTGGAGGAGCGGGGGAGGCCATCACTTGTAATTAGACGGCAGAGGCCCAGCAGGGTAATTACCTGGGAGATAGTATCCCTGGCAGGAATTGGGGACCGGCCTTACCTCTGCCTCCCCAGTGAGAACCTTAGAATGCAAATTAGCTCCCAGCTAATTGCTCTGAACGATTGGTAAGTTTGCAGGGTAATTACTAAGGGCTTGGAGGTCACGTGTAATTGCTTTGGGGTACACACTAATTGCTACGGGAACATATGTGTCCGTGACTGCTAAACGGCGACCTTGCCTGCCCGGCTCTTGGAAATCTGGTCTGATTTTTCTGGATGATGCGTAGGTCCTTCTGAGAGCTGGAAACTCAGCCACCAATTTGTCTAATTCTTTGCCCTGGGAGACTGGACAGCCAAGGTGAGCATCCTTAGGGATCACGTCCTTCTATTGGGGTGGCCGTTCCATCTCTCCTTCTGGGAGTCAACGGGGGTGTTTATAGAGGGTGAACGGAGCAAGGTGACCAACTCTCATTTTGGTGACAGCCTGAGGGAATGGGGTCAGGTGTCCACGGGAGACAAGAGTGGGAAAATGAGGGCCACAGGAGGGGTCCCGGACAGCTGAGCAGCAGCAGGTGTTTCTAGAACCCCTTTGTGGGACGCTGAAGAGTCGAGGAAGCATGAGAGCAGCTGTTGCCCTCCAGGGGCTGACAGTCTAGTTGAAACCGCAGAATAAATATGGGAAATGGCAGCTGATGATGGGATGTAACCTATGCCAGGATAGCTGGTGATGGTGACGGATCCGTGCAGTGGTGGCTGGAGCAAGTCAGGGGCTGTAGGAAGGCTTCATGGGGAAGGTGGGGCCTGGGCCTGGGCAGACGATGAAGAACCAGACAGGTGAAGACAATGACGGTTGCTCCAAGCAGTGTCACGAGGACGCGGACACCGAGGGGCAAGTCCGGCTGTTTGGTGGCAGCGAACAGGCCAGTCTGGTGGGAGCGCGGGATCCTCTTGCAGAACGTGGGAGAACAGGCTGGGAAGGTGGGTTGGAGGGTCACAGCGTCAGGGCCGGGAGTTTGGCTTCTGTCCGTCAGCAGGGAAGGGGAGCTCCATGGCTTTTGGGTAGAGAGGAGCAGGGGTATTTCAGGGAGGCTAACGGGAAGATGGGTGGGAACAGAGGGACAGGTGGGAGGCTCTCGGCCCTCAGCCGACGTCTGGTCTAAGGCGGTGGTAGGAAGAATGGGAGGAAAGACGTGACTTCCGGGGTGTTCTGAAGGAAGGATAAGTCTGACCTAGAGATTTTCAGGGGGTGGAAGAGCAGAAGGAAGGAGAATCAAGAACGAGTCCTGCATCTGGGTGGGAACCGGGGAATGGGATGCTAGGCGCGCTGTGGGTCTGAGGGGGAGGCCTCGCCCGGCAAACGGAGGGGCGAGGGACTAAGGAAAAGAAACCTAGTGGTGCAGGAGCCCCGCTGAAGGGAGCTGGTCCCTTTGTGGGGGGCAAGGCCAGAAACCTCACCCCTTGGCCCTGCCCCCGCCCACCGGGACCTGAGAAGGGAGAGGGGGCTGGGGACGCAGGCCAGGGACTGCGGGACGTGGTCCAGGAGGCTGACAGGCTGTGGCAGGAGGGAGGAACCCGCGACGCACAGGAGTAGGTAGACGAGGGCGCTGGGCGAGGGCTTCTCTGGGATGGCATCGAGGAGCAGGGGCATCCCTTGTGCCAGCTTCTCTCTTCATCCCGACCATTCAACCCCCGCTCCAGGCTGGGCTGCTAGAGGTGCCCAGGATGCCGGGTGGACGAGCAGTTCGGGGGGGGGGACCCCCAGAGCTGGATATTCAGGAGGCCTGGGTGGTGCAGACCAGAGCTGCCAGGGGAGGTGGAAAGGGCTGGAACGTGGAAATGAGGCTTCAACAGGAGGCGGGCAGGTGCAGGTGAGGAGGCAGCGGGCAAATCCAGAGCCCTGGCGGAGGGGCCGGTTCGTCCCTGCGGGCGGGGTACCGCGTGTCCTGTGGGACGGGCCTGTCCCCAGCGGCCGGGGGCGCAGAGCCCCATCCCTGCCCACGCGTGTCGGACGGGGCCTTCCCGTCTCTGGCACGTGAACATCTTGGGTGTTGCATCGTTTCTTCCCCTTGCACGGGATTTGCCTTCTGTGCCCGAGGAGGCTTCCTGACTCCGGGACTTCAGTGGCTCAAGCAGGACGCACCGTGGTGTGGACGGCGGGAGCCTGCGGGCCGCAGGTGGGAGAGCCCTCTGCTCTGGAGACCCCGCGTCCGCCTTGGGTTCTGCTCGGCCGCAGCTGGTGCCGGGCTCCTCGGCGGCTCGTGGGGCCCGGGCACTGCCTCAGTGCCTGCTCCACCTCTGTGCTCCCGCTCGGACCCCTCGTCTGGTTTAGCCACGTCCACGAGATGATCTGAAGCTGCTTCTCCGGCGCCGGTTCCATTCCGTGGACCCTTGTTCCTTGGCTCAGGCTTCCTGACTAGTCCTTGGATGATGTGGCTTTGGTCCTCGGCATGCTCTTGTTGCCTGCGATGCCATTTTCTCTTTCGTTCTTAAAATTTCATCTTGGAAATACTGGTTTTTTTCCGAGCTCGCCTTGTAGCAGGAGAGGCCGCCGTGTACGCGCCCTTCTGTCCTTCCTCCCGTGGTTGGTCTGTTTTCTTGGCGCGGAACCTCACCGGCCTTTGCACCCTCCCTTCCCCCCGGTGCACCCATCACTGCCACGAGGCCCCTTGCTCGGGCTGATGCGTGCACGGCTGTCTGCTAGGTCCGGCTGTGCCACCGTGGCCCCCCACCCTCCCGTGGTTGGCGGGCTAGCACTGGGGGCAAATGAGGTTGCATCTGCTTTCCGGGCCCTGGAGGGGGTAGGGGATGGGGCTGCACTCCTGGGGGGAGCCTGCTCCTGGGGGTGCCCAGAGCAGCCGGGCTCTGCTCCCTGCAGACTCGGAGTGTGAGCTCCCTCCGTCCCCCAGGGGGTCCCTGGGGCTTCCAGGCATTTCCTGGAGTCCGGAGGAGCTCGGAGCCTTGACTTTACTCTCCGGTTCACCTGTTTCCTCTGGAAGCCAGACACGGGGAGGGGAAGCAAACCTTGTCCACGGGGCTGCTTCCCTCTAGACTTGGGTTTGGGGGGAAATGCTCAGGATTTCCTTTTCTTGCCAGGTGGGGTCCCAGGAAAGTGGGGCCACTCGGGGGGCCGGAGCTCTTCCTCGGGCCCCAGCGTGCGCCACGTACTCACGTCTGTCCGTGCTTTGCTGCTACGTGTAACGCTTGGGCTGCAGGCAGGGGTCTCGTTTGGGCTGTTCTTGCCCATTTCGCTAGGAATTGGGAGAAGGACATTGTCACTTGGTTTTGGCCAGCTGTTTACCTTGGAAATCTCTTCCAGTCTCCCCGTCCCCCCCTTCACGCCCCGACCCCCTGCCTGAACACCGGTCCAGGTGGCCCACCTGCCGGCCGGGCTGCACCAGCGCCTCTGCACAGCCGGCCCCGACTCCCCGGCCCCCGGCCCCTGGCCCCCATCTCCGAGCCCGTCCACAGCCTCTCCGGCTATGACGGAAAGCTCAGCCTTTAATTATATGTTGTCTGTGGCGGTTTGCTGCTGGCTCCCACCGCGTGTCTGGCCACTGAGTCAGGCGGCTGGGTCCTGGGGAGCAGGACCGGAGAGGAAGCCTCAGACCGGAGCCCCCCGACATCAGGCCTCTCTCCGAGACCCCGGCCTCGGCCTTGGGCACGCCTCTCGCGTTTCCCTTCAACAGGAAGGCAAAACCACGGAGCCCGTGGCCGCTGCGGCCTTGGAGATCGTCACTGCGGAGGTCCACCCTGGCCGGTCGCTTCGTCCCCGGAGACGGAGGGCTGGACCAGGGCTGGATCCTCCACCCCCGGGGTCACTCCGTCCGTGCTTCTGCCCCCACCTTCCTCCTCAAGCCGCTGTCTGCTCGCCAGCCCACCCCCACCCCGCGGCCCGGGCCCGATGCTGCGGGCACCCATTCTGACGTGCCTCTGCTTCCCACACAGGCATCTTCATAACAACCGCATCCAGCATCTGGGGACCCACAGCTTCGAGGGGCTGCACAATCTGGAGACGCTGTGAGTGCTGGGTTGGTGGGGGGGCCGTCCTGGGGAGGAAAGCCTGGATGCCTGGAGGCAGGAGGGGTGGCTGGCGCAGGGAGAGGCGGGCGGGGCTGGGGTGCTGGGCTCCGGCTCGGGGCCTGCTCACCCACGGGGCCCTCCCTGGCGCCCTCTAGGATGTCACTCTGGGGGCATTCCTTCCTCCTTCAGGTGGGGGCAGTGTGCCCTCCGGGAGTCGAGGGTGGCCCAGAGAGGGGGAACCTAGGACCCCCGCCCGCCGAGACCACCGAAATAATGAACATTTTAGGTGGGAGAGCCAGAAGAATGCTATTGAGCCTGGGGAATGGAAGGCTTGGGGTGCGGCTGGAGCCGACTTGGTGGCCGCTTTGACATCCGTTTAAGGGTGGCTGCTGACACAGGGAGGGTGATGCCACGGAGCCGGGCCGGCACGGTGGGCCAGTTGGTCCAACAAGCTAAGTGGTTAATGGGGAGGCGGCCCGTTCGGTGCTCCGGCCCGACTATAAAAAGCACCCAAGTTGTTGACTCTCGAAAAGCCATATTATTCACACATCATCATCCTGGAATTCAGTTAAGGTCAGAATGCACCCAAACCCTCCCATCATTTCCTCTGGAGGGCCGCCAGCCCCCGCAGAGTGGGCTGAGTGGGCCCCATTTGAGCAAACAACCGGCTGGGCTCTCTGAGCATGTGGCCTTGCCAGCTGGGGTCCCGCCGTCCCCACGAGGGAGCCGGCTGCCAGGACCACCTGGGGCAGCCCCCAGCGCCGGGAGACCCGGCCCAGGTCACCCAGGATGAGTCACTGAGGTTGGGGCAGGGCTCCCGGCGTCAGGGGCGCAGCCGCGGCACCTCCTGCCTCCCCTCCGCCGCCTCCTCCCTCCGCACCTGACGCCTGAGCTCCCAACGTGAGGGCTTTTCCGGGACCCGGGGCAGCCGGGGAGAAAGAGCTGGGAGACAAGCTACGAGCCAGGAGGCAGTGGTTTGGGGAAAACCGTTTGGCAAACATAGCCCAGGAGGCCTGGGCTGGCTGCGCTCATGGTTTCGGAGGGAAGGGGCGGGCGAGGCGGAGACCACGCTCCGTTCCTCTCCTGTGGTCGGGACCCGGAGCCGGGCAGCTGTCGTGGGTGAGGCTGGGCCCAGCTCTGACCGAGTGCCCAGGGGGCGGGCGTGGGAGGAGGTGCCCCAGCCTGGAGTCGGGAGAGCTGGGAGCCGGCCCCGTCTTCTCCCATCGTCATGGACGGCTGGGCAGTGAGAGCCGGACTCTCCAGCCTGTTCCACCAACATGCGAGCATCCTGAGGTGCAGGGAAGGGGCGCAGTCACCCGGTTACCCCTCGGTTGGGGCAGAGCAGAGGTAGGACGTGCCACCCGACAATCGGACAGGACGTTCCTAGCTTGGTGCCCCGCTGTCCCCAGGTATCTGAGCAGAATGTGAACTGGGGGCCGGCTCTGTGCTGGGTGTTTGGAGTCCAGTGGGGAAGGGCTGGGAGCTGCCCCCGCCCCCCGCCCTCAGGAGCCGCAGGAGTCTGGGGGTGCCTGGAGCCCTGGGCATGGGCAGGCGGGAGGCGCCCCCGGAGGGTGGGGCGGGGAGGGGGCACGTGGGCCGGCCGTATGCTGGCACCCCTAAAAAGCCACCTAGCGGCTATTCCCTCCCTCTTGGGGCACACCGCGAATTCTTTCTCATCTCATCGAGCCGCTGGATCGCCGCGCTGGGCGTTCGGCTGGGCGGGAGCTGGCCGCCTCCCAGAGCACCCCACCGCGGGGTCCGCCGAACCTTTCACTGCAGGGCTTGGCTCCCCGCACGAGGCCGGCCCGCGCCCACAGTGCCGGTGGGAAAGGCGAGGCGGTGGGGGGGGGGCGGGGGCTCCAGCCTGGCACCGCAGACACATGCTGCCCTCGCCCTGCGGAGGCCCCGGGCGGCACAGCTGGTCCGCCCGCTGCGGGAGCTCTGTCCACGCAGCTCCTTCGTGAGCCTTGGCTTCCTGGCCTGCGACAAAGGCCACTGATCCCACTGATCCCCCGCGCTTCACAGGGTTGACATGTGGGCTACATGCGAGGCTCCTACGGGGCCAGATCCGGGGTCAGAGCCCGCCCCGCACCCGCTCTTGTCTCCTCCGTCCCCTCCCCTCCTCCAAGAGCCTCACCCCTTCCCTCCCCACCCTGAGGGACAAGCTCTCCTTCCCACTTTTGATCTCCAATTAAAAAGGGGAAAAGTGTGTTCTTTATCCTCTCCCCCAGCATTTGCCAGGGGAGCCTGCAGGGGCAGCCAGATGTGGGAAGGGGAGGAGTGGCCGGGAGAATAAAAGGAGAAAGAAAGATTGTCAGACCTTTTAATTGTTGCATAATTGGCACACTTTGCAGCCTCGGTTATTACTTTGGAGCTTTTCATGTGAGCGGCTTCCCTGGAAGGGTGTCTCTCCCTCGGGCCGTAAATCTCTGCGCTTGGGCCTCTCATCTCCACAGCAGGGGAAGATCAAGCCCCCCCACCCCGGCCCAGGCTGAGGTTTGGCTCCGCTTGCAGGCTTCTCTGGGAGGCAGAGTGCACGGCCCTTCCCCGGGGAGGACGGCCAGGTACGGGCCTGCGCTCACCCACCGGACCGCGCAGCAGGGGAGGCCCCCCGCCCGCGGGACCCCAGCCCGCAGCCCCCCAGCCCGCGGTACCCGGACGTACACAGCGTGGCAGCACCTCCTCACTCGCCCTCTGCTCTGGAGGCCGGGCCGCTTGGGACCCTCCCGGGTGGCACCTCTGCCGGCAGCGCAGCGGGCAAGCAGGCTCCCCTCCATGAGCACACGGGAGGCAACACAGGGCACCTGGTTCTCCTTTACTCTGAAAGGCCAAGCAAACCCCGGTGATTGGGGCAGGCAGGGCCTGGGTGCTGCTGAGCCGAGCAGCGGGAGGACAAGCGTCGCTGCGCCGCGGGGAGGTCGCAGGGAGAGGCTCGGGGAGCTCGCTCATTCCCTGATGCCTTCACCATCATCCCAGGCCTTGCCGAGAAGCCCGAGCCGGGGGCGGGCAGGTGTCTGACCTGCATCCGCAGCTTCTTCAGCCCCACAATGAGGAAGTCCCTCCACCACTGGGAGCTTCAGGATCCGTACGAGCCAGCCCCAAGCCCCTGGAATACCGTTTCCTCCACTTTCCAGACCAGACCAGGTCCAGAGATTCGGGACGAGCTGCCCAAATTTCTGTAGTTTGTAAGCGACGGTAAACCACCAGAATCCAAACCTCCCGTCTGCTGATACCTCGCTCCGGTTAGCCCCAGCTCCTGTGGGGTCAGATTAGCTACAGGACTTCCCAGGTTGGGAAATAAGAGAAACACGACCGGGAACGATTCTGGGAAGACTCTCCCGGGGGGTCCCAGGGACCTGACACCAGGCCCTCGAGGCCTTAGCAGCCGCGGGATGCTAGTCAGCCGCTGTCGGGTCGTGGCCCCTGAGCCCCCAGCTGCATCTGCCCATAAAGTCGGTGCTAAATAAATAAGCAGATTAACCCCGCCGAGCAAGTGCAATTATAACCCACAGGGCCCGCCCTGCTCCCTGGAACTGGGGGTTTGGTGTCTGTGTCCTAGGAAGAACTCGGAGCCTAGGGCCTAGGATGGATCTGGGGACAACTGCGCCTCGCCGCCCTCCTGCCCGGGCCATGATATCTGGGCCCCATATGACCTCACTAAGCACGTCAGGCCCTGTTGGGGCCCCGGAGCTGGCTGGAGCTTTCCCCTGTGGAGCGGGGCCTGGGCTCCCGGCAGCAACAGCGACCTCCCAGCTCCAGCTCCCTGCACGAATCGGGACCAGCGTGGCCCTGAGGTCTGGGAGGAGAGGAGGCCAAAGCAGACACGTACGGAATTCTGCTCTAATAATATGGGGCCGTGCGCTGCGTGTAGACCCCCTCCGGTGCCAGGTGTCCCGGGGTCTGCTCCTGCAGGATGTCAGTGCTCCCACGGCAGCCGTGGCTGCAGCGGGTTCCTGCGTCCCAGGTCGCTGGACCCACCCACACCCGCAGATTTTGCTCCGACTTGGTCCTGAGAGCATCTGGCCACCTCTGGGTCCTGGGCCGGACTGTCCGCCTGTGGCCGGGACAGAAAACCAGGCAGGTGTCCACGGGAGGCTCCTCCAGGGCTCAGGGGCATCCCAGGGTGGAGCTCGGGCTGGCCTTGCATCGGCGCACCTGCTTCCCTGCCCGGCTCTGCCGCCGGCATGTGACCCGTGCGAGTCACCGGCCTCTCGAGAGCCTCGGCTTCCACCAGAGGAGTCGGGGATGCTGTTTTCTGACTCCTGCCACGGCGTTTGCAGCCTGGAGCACTGTGGGCGCTGAGGCGGTGTTGGCTTTGTGTCCTAGTCCTCCCCCTTAGTGCTGGAGAGCGATGTGCCCCCGCCCCCCGGCCCCGCTGAACTGGTTAATTAAATAACCTTTCTGTCCGTCCTTTCTTCTTTCCTTCCTGTCTTCCTCCCTCCCTCTCTCCTCCTCCTCTTCCTTTGGAACCGCGTCATGAGGTGGCAGAGAGGGTGATGCCCAGAGGTGCCATCTCGCAGCGGTGGGTGACGTGACCGTCCCCTCTCTAGGGCAGATAGGAGCCCCCAGGGAGTCGGGGTGTGGCTGCCGTAACAAATCGCCAGAGTTTGTAGCTTAAAAAAAAACACAAGCACCAGAAATGTGTTTTCCCACAGTCCTGGGCGGCGGCCAGGCGTCCCAAGCACAGGTGCTGGCGGGTTGGTTCCTTCTGGAGGTTGGAGGCAGGATCTGTTCCATGCCCCTCTCAGCTTCGGGGGCTGCTGGTGAGCTCGGCGCTCCGCGGCTCCTAGATGCACCCCCACCCCCGCCCACGGACGCTGCCGTGGCTTTGCATGGCCTCCTCCTGGTCTCCTCTCTTAAGGACACTTGTCATTGGATTCAGGGCCATCCTGCTGATCCAGGATGATCGCACCTCAGGATCCGTAACTTCCTTACATCTGCGAAGGCCCTCTTGCTAAATAAGGTCATGTTCCCAGGTGCCAGGGCTCGGGCTTTGGGCATATCATTGGGGTCGACCCACTGCAGCTGCCCCTGAGGCCGGGCGCTGTCGGCGGGGCAGACGGGATCGGATGAATGTCGCCAACTTTCTTTCTAATCCTAAGGCGAGTGCCGATCATCCCCCTGATGATTCCTGCGGTGACGAGACTCAAGAACAGTGTTCAAAAGGCTGTTGCCCCTCAGAGCTCCCTTAGCCCATCCCCGCCTGCCCCATGACCACTTGGTGAGGAAAACAAGGCAGGGATCGTGCATCCTTGCGTTACAAGTGAGGAAACCGAGGAGGGAGCCGTTGATTGCTCAAGGTCACTGAAGGCACTAGGAGCCCGACTAGAACCCAAGGTTCTCTGCCTCTGGCCCAGCTGCGGCCGGTCAGGCCACCCTGACTCCCAGGGCTCACCCTGTAAGAACCAGGGAACTCTTTCCTTGCCAGCTCTTAATCGGCTTACATTTGTGGGTTTATTAGCTGCAAATTTGTGGGGTTTTGTGGCTCGTAGAGGAATTTATTGTTCCATATAAAACTTTTTTTCTGGCTTTCCCCGCAGAACCACTAATGACTTCTCGCAGGCAGAAAATCGAGCTGCCCAGTGACTTTGTCTTGACGAGTTATTAATAGTTCTTCCCGGTACAGCGTTCCCTCTGCCATCGCCCTGGTGCTTGGGGTGGCCGAGGTCACCATTCTTGTCACTGCTGCCCTTTCCTCCTCTGCTGGCATCGGGGCCAAGGCCTCTGCCCTGAACTTCCGCTGCTCCCACGGGCACCCTGGCCAGTGGGTCTGCCCTGGAGGGGGGACAGCAGGTGGAGCAAGGCAGGTGGGGGGAGCTGGGCACGGCTGGGTCCCCTCGGGAACCACTGGCAGCAGGGTCTCTGGTGGGGTTCGGGTCCAGCCCTGGGATCTGCGGGAAGGAGGAGGTGGTAAGAATCTGTGATTACCGGGGCGCCTGGGGGGCTCAGTCGGGCAAGCCTCTCACTGTTGATTCAGCTCAGGTCCTGACCTCGGGGTGGGGAGATCCAGCCCCACGTCGGGCTCTGTGCTCAGAGTGGAGTCTGCTTGGGATTCTCGCTCTCCCTCTGTCTCTCCCCTGTTCTCCTCCCCTCCTCAAATAAATAACATTTTTTATGAAAAAAAAAAAAAAGAAACAGGGCAGCCCAGGTGGCTCAGCGGTTGAGCATCTGCCCCTGGCCCAGGGCGTGACCCCGGGGTCCCGGAATCGAGTCCTGCATCGGGCTCCTGCATGGAGCTTGCTTCTCCCTCTGCCTGTCTCTCTCTCTGTCTCTCTCTCTCTCTGTGTCTCTCATAAATAAATAAAATCTTAAAAAAAAAAAAAGAGACAACATCACCACTCTCTTTTCTGTTTCTTTAGATTTTCTCATTGCACAAGGCTCCAGTTAGTGAGCTTCTAGTACGTGCCCGGCCATCACTCTGAGTGCTGGGGGCACGTTTAAATGTAGCCCTTGCCTTCACAGAGTCGAAGGGCCTCTGGATCAGGAGTCCCGAGCTCTTTTTGACCTCTTACTAGTGTAGTGTTGCCGGCATTTGGGCCTCATCGCCCTGGCGCCCCAGAACCCGACTACCTCTCACCCCCGGCTGCCCCCAGGCCGGCCCAAGCCAACAGCCTCCCCTCACCCGGTCACTCTGCCTTTGTCCTTGTCATTTTACATCTGTTTTCAACACAATAGCTAGAGGGACTCTTTTAGATCTAGTCTTTTATTTTTTTATTTTTTAAAGATTTTATTTATTTATTTATTCATGATAGATACAGAGAGGGAGGCAGAGGCACAGGCAGAGGGAGAAAGAAGCATGCTCCATGCAAGGGGCCCGATGTGGGACTCGATCCTGGGTCTCCAGCATCACACCTGGGCCAAAGGCAGATGCTCAACCGCTGAGCCACCCGGGGATCCCCTAGATCTAGTCTTTTAGATCACGATCCTCTTCTATTCAAAACTCTCCAGTGGTTCCCTGATCATACTCTGGAGAGAAGACAAAGTTCTACAAAGTTCTGGAAAGAAGCCTACAAGTTCTGCAAGGTCTCAGGTGAGGTGACACCTGCTACCTCTCTGGTCTCACTCCTACCTCCGTCTACTCCAGGCATAGGGGCTTCCTTTGATACACCGGATAGAAGTGCTCCTGCCTCGGGGCCTTTGCCCTGACTGTTCCCTTTGTCTGGAATGTTCTTTCTGCAGTTCTCCACCTCCTCCAGGACTCTGCCCACATGTCACCTTTTTGAGCAAGGTCCTCACTGATCACCACTTTGCAACACTTCTTCTCCGTCTCCTTTTCCTACTTAGTCTTCTCTATGGCACTCAACAGTCTGATAAGGATTTGTTCGTTGGATTTGGCCGTTTGCTGGTTGTCTGTCCCCCGCCTCTCCATGAGTTTCTGTGGCACCTGACACAGGGCCTGGCATGGGGAAGGTACTCAATAAATATTTGTTGAACAAATGAACGGGTGTACGGCCCCTGGCAGGTCCCTGTTCCTCTCTGGGCTCCAGTTCCTCCACCTGCACTGAGGCAGCATCGGACTGTCCAGCCTCTGAGGCGCATCCCAGCTCAGTTCACCCATATTTAGCGCGTGCAGAGTCTCCAGCCCAGACCTTTCCTCGTACAGATGGGGAAACGGAAGCCCTGGACGTGGACTGAACCTCCGGGGAGGTCCCTTCGCCTTGCCTGGGGGCAAAGTCCCTTTCCCATAAGCTCAGGACCCTGACGTTAGACCAGTGAGTGGAAGTCACTAGGACAAATCCTCGGGCAGCATTCTGCTCCGACCAGGGTCTTCAGGTTCCAGCATTGACGGGCCCAAGGCGTCTGGGTGGGGAGGTGCTCCCAAGGGTCTGCCCGCGTCTAGCAGCCGGGGTCCCGGTGAGAACATGAAGTGTCCACACGCCCCGTCTACACCTTCAAAGAATGTGGGAGAAGCCGTGGGTGGAAGACGATGCCCGTCTTCGGAAGACAGCTCCACGTGTGTCACAGTCCTCCAGCCGACAGGCCTTGGGCCCTGGGAGGAAGCAAAGGGGGCTCCGCTCAGGTGGGCAGGGGTTCCTTCATCTGTCGAGTAGCCCGACGGTGGTGCCCTTTACGCCCAGCGGAGTCGGGGAGCCCTGCCGTTTGCATGATCCAAGCAGAAGCGGGACCCCCCTCCCGCCGGGATTTCCAAGCGAGTCCTGCGAGGGAGCAGATGGCCTGTCCTCCTTCGTCCCGGGCCCGGGCTTCTCGGATCCCGGTGCATGTTAGGGCAGGCAGGCCGGCGGCTTTCATGGCCGCTGGGGCTGCTGTCACCTGGGATGTTGTTTGCATCTCCTGGCAGGGAAGCAAGCGCGGGTGGAGGGAGGGCATGTCTGTGCCTCTGGAGGGAAGCAGAGGGCAATTGTACTAATTGCTGCATTTATTAATGGGTGGCCTTCCGAGCGGGTTGTTCAGAAGGTAGAACAATGCTGTGAGTCATAGTCCGCGGGTTCCCGGCTCCGCCCAGTCATCTGGCCCAGCCGAGTCCGGTGGAGAGAGGCTCGGCTGCAGGTCGGAGGAGCAGTGGAGTCAGGGATCTGTTGCCTGCCCTCGTTACAGGCCTTTGGGAGATAAAGACACGAGTTTACAATCAGAACCGGCTGTGTTTTGTGTTTCTCGCTGGGGAGCTGGGCTCACCCGCATTCCTCCCGGTGCTCTTATCTGTGATCTGATAATCAACACAAATATTAGCCTTGAGAATAAAAGTGTAAGCGGAAGCCTAATTAATTATCTTAATCCTCCTTTATTGCTGTGATGCGTAAAGAGACCAACGTGTGTGTCCGCTGCGGTTGCAGCGTCTGATGAATACGCGTGTGGGTTCCGGTGTCTGGTGTGTAGTGCAGGGAGGAGGGAGGAGGAACGGGCGTCACCTGAACGTGTGCAGCGGGCGGGCTCTGGGCCCGGTGGACGGAGCAGTCCCATGTGCCGGGCGTCCCGGGTGCGCAGGTGGGGACCAGACGAGCAAAGCAGGGCGACTGGTTCAAGGGGACCCGCTGGGCCCACGGAGGCCCAAGCTCTTTCTACTCCGAGTCCTGTAACCCACGACGAGACGTCTAGCCTTGTGTGGCCAGCTGGCTTTGACGTGCTTGTCAGCACCCGGAGCCGCTCCCGTGGGAGTTTCTTCCCGCAGGAGGCAGCCTGGGCCTCCCCCTCCGTTTATCCTCCTTCCTGCTTCCCCTGAAACTGTTTCTCAACCCCGCTACTGGGAGCCGAGCTAGGGTGCAGCTTGGGAGGTGATACAACAGATTTTTTTCCCCGGGACTCCGGGATCATGCCCTGAGCTGAGGGCAGGCGCTCAGCCCTGAGCCCCCCGGGCGTCCCTGGAAGAGATGTTAAACCAAGAGCCGACAGGCCCGATTTCAAGCCTGGGCTGTGCGACTTGCAGTGACCCACCTCCTCCCTCTGAGCCTCTGCTTCCTTATCAGTAAAAAGAAGGGACTGCAATGGGATGATGGTTGAATCCCTGCTGAGCCCCACCCCTGGGACCCCAGGAGCTGGCCGGCTCCGCGCAGCCAGGCGGGACAACCCCGGGATGTGGATCCTGGAGCAGCATGGGGCTTGAGTCACCCACGTTGGCCGATTGTGCGGGTCCTCCTCAGTTTTGATTGGGCTCCTGGACGCAGCTGAACAGATGGGGTGGCTGCCGGGGCCCCGCGGCCTCTGGGAACGGCTCCTCCTCCAGCCCTGCTGGCCGCAGGCCCCAGGGGGCTGGTGCCCGGCTCTAGGAAGAGCAGACTGAAGCCTCCGAAGGCTTTCCCAGCTGGAGGCAACAACGTCGGCTCCCACCCGGCCTGAGTGCGTCCGACCAATGAGCTTGTGCCCGGAGGGATTTTTCTGCAATCGCCCGAGGGCTGCGAGTCAGCTCCTGATCCCCAGGGGTGGGAGAGGGCCGTGGCGAGCTGTCCCCAGGCCTCGACGGCAGCTCCAGTGTTACCCTGACAGTGACTGTTCCCATAGCGGCCCCGGGCCTGGGCCTTAGGAGACCCCGAAGGGGACACACGGCCTTCCTGAGAGCAGCAGGCCCCTGTCTCTGGGGAGGATGCTACGCGCACAGGCAGCGCCCTTCTGGATGCCAACTGCCCGGGCCTCAGCCCAGCCCCTGCGTCCCGCGGTCCGAGGGTCCGAGTGCCTCTCTCGGGGCCTCAGTTTCTCACCTACAAGAAAGACGAGGGAAGCACCCACCTCAAAGGGTTGGCACAGGAATGAAACGAATTAATGTATATAAATAAATCACCCAGCGAGGTGACTGTTAGATGGTAATTACAGTTATCATCATCCTCATCACCCCCCCACCACCGTTATTACCACCCTAGCGCTAAGCATGCTCCTGGACGAAACATCAGAAAAGCCCCAGGAGCGTGAGTGACTCATTCTGACCGCAGGCGTGGGATTGGGGACGCGAAGGAGGGCACATTTGAGCGAGACTTCAAAGAGGGCTGGGATTTCGACAGCGCAGCGGAAGGAGGGGCATCCCAGGCTGCCAGCACAGGGCACGGGGGCCGAGGGGGTGGATGGAGCTGCCGGTCCCATGTGGCATCGCGGCCCACGGGGGATCTTGAACTTTGTTGTCGGTGATGAGGAGGCCTCTGCAGATTTCTCAGCAGGAGCGTGACACAGCCAGTCTGGCTTTCTAAAGAGGTCCCTCTGGCAGACGTGTAGCAGCTGGGGTGTGGACCTGGGACCCATACTGCCAGGGTTCAAATCCCCGCTGATGCTGGACTGTCTAGGTAGGTAGGTCGGGTAGCAAATAGGCCAAAACATGTACGAGGCCTCAAATGCAATAGAAGTTTGCTTCTGGATCGTAGAATATTCCCAAGGGGGTGCTTCTGGGCAAGTAGCCTCCTCCACGTGGTGACTCAGGATCTTGCCATCCCCACAGCCTCAGGGCCTTTGGCATCTAGCTAGTGGAAGGGCAGACCGACCATGAAGGAGTCAGGCTGGATATTTAAAAATCCTGCACTAGGGGCACCTGGGGGCTCAGCGGTCGAGCATCTGCCTTGGGCCCAGGGTGTGACCCCGGGGTCCTGGGATCGAGTCCCACATCAGGTTCCCTGCAGGGAGCCTGCTCCTCCCTCGGCCTGTGTCTCTGCCTCTCTCTCTCTGGGTCTCTCATGAATAAATAAAGGAAATCTATATATTTTGTAAATCCTTACTAGGGGTGAGGGATGGGGTAACTGGGTGGCAGGCATGAAGGAGGGCACGTGGCGCAGTGGGCACTGGGTGTTAAATACAACGGCTGAATCACCTCTGAAATTAATAATACACCATATGTTATTTGAATCTAAATGAAATAAGACCGGAAAATATTTTTTTTTTTTTTTTGGAAAAGAATTTTAAAAGTAAAATTCCTGCACTAAATGTAGGACATGCCGCCTGTGCTCACCTTCTGCGGGAGAGCACGCCCACCGCGAGGGACACCCCCCCCCACCACTGCAGGACAGACCTGGAAGCTTCGGGAGGCAGATGTGGTCCCTGGCACAGCTGCGGAATAGCTGGTGCGATTGCTCAACCGAGCTATGCCACCTGTTCTCAAACTCCACAGCAATAAATACTGCCTTTATTTTATTTTATTTTTTAAGATTTTATTTATTTATTCACGAGAGACAGAGAGAGGCAGAGACTCAGGCAGAGGGAGAAGCAGGCTCCCTGCAGGGAGCCCGACCTGGGACTTGATCCCCGGACCCCAGAGTCTCGCCCTGAGCCCAAGGCACACGCTCCGCCGCGGAGCCCCCCAAACGCCCCTAAATACTTCCTTTAAAGCCTCTCTGTCTCTGCTTGACCTGCCCGTCCTTCCCTTCCCGCTGCCTGTGGAAGTCCTGCCCTGCTGTCCTGTTGAGACCCAGCCCCGGTGCCTCCTCTCCACGAAGCCCTCCGGGTCTTCCCAACTGTCTCTAGAGGCCCAGCACCCACGTCGTCGAGCTGTGGCCTCCCCTGGCTGTCCTGTGCACCGGCCCCCCTGGACTATTTCCTGCCCATCGCGACCCCTGCTTACCCCGCAGACCCCTCTGTACCTTCGAGCAGGCCACAGACGTCCATTGCCCCGAACTGAATCCCGAGGGGCCGAGAGAGTTGCGAGGACGTGTTCCCTGGACAGCTAGGGCCGTCACGCGGGCACGCAGCCAAGGGGGCAGCACTTTGGCCCTCACCCAGCTCACTGAATGGGTGGAGATGCCCCAGGGGGCAGATCTGGGGCGCCCGCTGGCTCGTGGCTTGTAGTGTTTCTTTTGACATTTGTACAGTTTTTATTTCCCACATTTCTCTGCCCGAAAATGGCCTTTTAGCTCCTGTGCCTTTCCCTATGTGTCTCTCCCTGCCGCGTGTGAGGCCCCCGGGCGAGTCGGCCGAGCTGCGTGACGGCTCAGCGACCGCAACACCGTGTGGACTGTGGCCCCCACCGACCTAACGGCACCCTGCAGGGTGACCCGGTGCCTTGTCGGATGCCAGCCTCTAAATCTTAGGGACGTCCTGCCGAAGATCCGAGATATTCCTCCGAGCCCGTTAAGGCTTTTCATTAATCAATTTATCCAGACCTTTTCACCGATTCACTCAACACAGCCTTGTCGAGCTACCGTTCTGCGCCAGTATTTTGGGGTCTGGGAGGTGAAGCACAGTCTCCACGTTCCCCGGAACGTCCGTTCTCGTGCAGTGGGAAGAAAAGAAGCGCACAGGTGTCAGATATCAATATAGTCCACGAGGAGAGGAAGCAGGGTGGCTCATGATCGCTTGCCACGGAGCAGATCCACCCGAACATGGTGACGTGACACCGTCGTGTGTGGCTGTCCCACATCTGGGGATTGGCCGGGCTCCCGCCGAGCACCCCTGCTGGGCCTTCCCCGGGGCCGCCCTGGGGTCACTCAGCTGCAGGCTCGTGCACACGGACGCGGTGTTGGCTTGTCTTGCCCTCGCGGCTCCCCTGTCCCCGGAAGCGCCGCCTGGGCTCTGGGCTTGCTGGTGGGGACGGCCCAGGAGGGCAGGGCTGTGAGGCCTCGCGACACCCAGGACCCGCTCACGCCCTGTCTGCTGGGCCTCGTCCTGCTGGTGGGACCCAGCCCCAGCAGGGGGGACACTTCCTCCTCCGGCTTCACGGAGGCAGGGCTGACCTGTGGTGTAGGCTGAGGGCCTGCGGCATGCCGGCCTGACACACGCGCGTGTTGCACAATCAGGAGCGTCGTGCCACTTGCAGTGCACCACGCGGCGGGTGCGGGCAGCCCGCGGGGGCCTGAGGGCGGCGGGGGCGGCCCAGCAGCAAGCTAGAGCGAGGCTGGACCCTGCATCAGTGAGTCTCGAAGCCAAGGTGCCCGGGTGCCACCTGTAGGAACTCCGGCTCTCCGAGGCCACCGCAGAGAGCTCCCGAACGGCTGAGGGCAGTTAGGAGGGCCCCTTGTTTTGGGGACACGGACACATGACGATGAAGCCTCATAAAACCCAAAGAGTCCGTGTCCCGATCCCTGCTGCCCCTGTCCGAAGCCCTGGCACCCGGGTCCTCCCGACAACCCTGCGTCCTGCCGGCGCTGGGAAGCCAGACCCCGCCCCAGCGCCTCTGGTGTCCGTGGGGAGCCGCGTGCGCACCCCGCGCCGGCCGTGGACCCTGGCTGTGCGCCCCTCAAGCCCCGCGGCCGTGGCGGGAGCAGCACAGAGCAGGGTATGCAGCCGGTCATCGGTGTCCTGGGGTGCGGTCACCCGGCCACGGGCAGTCCTCTCATGAGTCGTCGGGGCACAGACGGCTTCCGAAGACGAGGCAAGTTGGGCGGGGGCCATCCGGGGGGCCACTGGACCGGGCCCCGGCCTGCCGCCCCTGCCCCCTCCCACCGCCAAAGCCGGAGACTGCAGACCTCGGCCGAGGGCTCCGGAGGCACCGGGGCCACCCTGCAAGATCAGACACATTTCCGCGCGGGCTACAGCTGGCCGGCCACCAGGTGAAACGGAAGTCAACTTCAAAATCTTGGTCAAAGAAATATAAATTAAAATATAAAAATAGGGCAGCCCGGGTGGCTCAGTGGTTTAGCACCACCTTCAGCCCAGGGCGTGATCCTGGAGACCCGGGATCGAGTCCTGCGTCGGGCTCCCTGCATGGAGGCTGCTTCTCCCTCTGCCTGGGTCTCTGCCTCTCTCTCTCTCTCTGTGTCTCTCATGAATAAATAAATAAATTCTTTAAAAAAAAAGTCTTGAAGGTTGAGGGGCGCCCGGCCGGCTCCATTGGTGGAGTGTGCAACTCCTGACCTCGGGGGTTGTGAGTTTGAGCCCCACGGTGGCCGTAGAGGTATTTTTCACTAGAAAAATAAAATATAAAAAAAAATAGATTGAAACAAGTCTCGCAGGTCGATGACCTCTTCTGCAGCCTCCGGGCAGGGGTGGGGCTCACAACGTGGAGCAAAACGCCCAGAGTCTCCTCGGCACCTTGTGGCGTCTTCCCCAGGCCACCAGCACCCCCTCAAGGCAGGGCTCCCCGCCTTTGCGGCTTTCTCGTCCGTCGTAGGTGGGTCCGAGGCGGACTTGCTCTTGGGCTCCCGCATGTGTCCTCTGTGCCCTTGCCCGTCAGTGCCACCAGGACACACACGCCCACAACCCCTTGTGCAATGATGCAGGCAAGGCCGTGACCACTGGGCCCCGGGCTGCCCCTGCCACCCCGACAGCAACATGTGAGCCCCCTTGCACCGACGCCGTCACACCGGGTGTGGCCTTTCCTGTAGGACAAGCTCCTGGACTTGGGGTGGCTTGGGGTGCAAGTCACTGTTGAGTCACGTCTGCAAGATCGTGTGCATTTAACTCCGGCCGATCATGTATCCTGCATGATGTTTCCCTGCATCCTTTACAATCTGGGGTGCTGCTCCTTTTTTCTTTAAGATTTTATTTATTTTATTTATTTATTTGCTTGAGAGACGAGAGAGCACTAGCGGCAGGGGAGGGGCGGAGGGACAGGGACGAGGAGACTCTCCGCGGAGCAGGGCGCCTGATGACACGGGTCTCCATCCCAGGCCCCCGAGCTCGTGCCCCGAGCTGAAGGCAGATATCTGCCTCACCCACCGAGCCACCCAGGCGCCCCTATTTGCTCCTGCTTTTTAAAAATGCATCAAATAAGTAAATTCATAAAATCTCTTTATAAAACACAGCTCCATTGTTTGCTGATTCTGTGTGTGTGACACATGTTCGTTGTAATAAAAAAAAAATGGTGAAATGAAGAAAAGCCTAAGAGAAAATAAGAACCAATTGTCGTGCTGCCACCCAAAGATCAGAAGCACTGATCCTTCTGATAGACGGCAGAGGCCCCCACTGGCCAACAGCCACCCGACGGAACCTTCCAGAGTCCTGGGGCTGGCCACGAGGTGGCCGGGATGACCTCATGTCCCCTCTGCCCCTCCCGCAGCTGCAGACGTGTGCACTTGGGGTGCTCCCCTCGGCTGGCGGGGATTGTTCCTGGAGGAGTCCGTCCGGGTCCCCTCCGTCCAGTGTCTCCTCCAAACAGTTCTGCGGCCGGGGAGGCTGCGAACGGACGGTCTGGGGGCGGCAGTGGAGCACACACGTTCCAAACCGTGTTTCCAGGCTTGATAGGTGCATCGGACAGACCGGAAGACGCATCTCTGGGGCCAGGCCCGGGGCCAGGGTCCTGCTCCTCAGGGCCCTGACCTGCCGTCAGGCCGCCCCTGTGACCGCTGCTCTGCTTTCCCCTCCAGGGACTTGAATTATAACGAGCTGCAGGAGTTCCCCGTCGCCATCCGGACCCTGGGCAGACTGCAGGAACTGTAAGCTCCGAGCGCTGCGTGGGTGTCCCCAGCCCTCCTGTCCCGGGGGCGGGCCCAGTGGTCACACACCTGTTAGTGTGTCCCCAGCAGAAACAGCCCGGGCTGGCCTGGAGCCACATGCTTGAGCCGTCTCCGGGTGGGGGGCCTGGGCCTGCCCCTGGCTGCTTGGGGGTGTTGGGGGTGAATGAGGACAGTAGCCGGGGCTGCTGAACAGGGTCACGCCTCTGCCTCTGATCCCGAGGGGGCCTCAGGAGGTGCCTGTGGGTCCCTGCGGACACCGCCTGTGCGCCGAGCCCCATGCTGGCTCCTCGACGCCAACGAGGAGTGGGACGGGCCCAGGCTGTCCCCGGCCGCCCTTTGGGTCCAGCCAGGCCCGGGACAGCAGCTGAGCATCGGTCGGTAACTCCAGCCCTGATTGCACAGCAGTAGCTAAATGGGCCCCGGGCTGACAGGCACATGGCGCAGGGTCCACGTGAGGCCAGCAGCTCGGGTGGCGCAGGGAGGCTCTCAGAGCGGGAACGCGCGGGTAGAGGCTGGAGGCTGAGTGGGCCGGGGCGGCCGCCGGGGAGGCCAGCGAGAGGGCATCTGTGGTCGTGGGGTGGGAGCCTGTGGGATCGGTGGGCCTGGACGGCCCTTGACAGTGGGGACCCCCCAGACTGGAGGATGTGAACGCCCCCCCGCACCCGTGGCCATGGGGGCAGTGGGGCCGTTGGAGGAGGGGCAGAGCCAGGAGGCGAGGCCAGCCCCCCCCCGCGGTGGGCGTGCAAGGGCCGTGGGTGCGTGTGCACCAGGGTCCGCGGGGGGAGCGGCCTGGGACTCCCACTCGGCTCAGGCGGGGGAGCCAGGGATGAAGAGCCAGGATGGACGGCGCCTGCTCGGGATTCTCGGGGGACTCTGTCTTGTCCCCTGCAGCCAACCCACCCCAACCTCCGCCCGCGGCCCGACCCTCGGCCCCCCACGGCGTGACCCCTCCTGCCGCTGCCCTCCTGGCTCCTTAGTGTCAGGGCCTGGAGGCCAGGCCTCGCTGGAGGCACATCTCAGGCGCTGCCGTCCTCCCACCCCCTCAGCTTCCTCCGTGGGGCCTGGGATCCCGCCTCCCACCCCCGAGGCTCCTCTCCTCCCCTCTTCACGAGAGTCAGAGGGGAGGCCGGCGTGTTAGGAAAGCAACAGCCACGTCACAGGCCGGAGGTGGACCGTCAGTCCCCGGCCATGTCTCAGGCTCAAGGCCTCACTAGGCGCCTTCCAGAAGCTTCCTGGGAATGCACCTCTCCCTGCACGCATGTCTGCCCGTCCTCACTGCCTCGTGCGCTGTCTTCCAGGGGCTTCCACAACAACAACATCAAGGCCATCCCAGAGAAGGCCTTCATGGGGAACCCTCTGCTGCAGACAATGTGAGCGCCGAGCATGTTGGGGGGCCCTGCAGGGGCTGAGGAGGCAGGAGTCCAGGAGGGGGCGCCCGGCCCGGCCTGTGGGTGAGGGGTCAGCCTGGGTCCCTGCTCCAAGGCCGAACGGTTAAATTAGGCTTTTGGGTCTGTTTCTTCCAGACACTTTTACGATAACCCGATCCAGTGTGTGGGGAGGTCAGCGTTCCAGGACTTGCCTAAACTGCACACCCTGTAAGTCGGACTCCCCGGGCCTCACCCCTCCCGCCGGCTCGCCTGCCTTCCACAGCTCTCGCCCCTGCCGGCACAGCCCCCAGTGCAAAGCCTGCCCCTCCGGCTGCAGCCTCTGCTCAGGCCTGGCCCCAGATCCAGCTGCACTCAGCCTCCCTCCGCCGCCCCGTGGCTTCTTCCCAGACCCCAAATGAGCACAAAGGGGCCCTTCTCCAGAGCAAAGGAGCTGTCTGTGGCCTGGGGAGCTGCTCCCTAAATACTGGCTGCAGGAACCAACAACGGGGCTCAGCCCTGCTCCTCCCGGAGCCTGGGGCGTGGATCCCGCCGCCCTGGGCTGCAGCGCCCTCCCTGCTCTGGGCCCCAGGCATCCCCGTGCTCCTTCCTCCCATTCTTGTTATTCCCAGGCCGTGTCCCACCACGGACTGCGTGCTACCTATGGCATCGCAGGAACATAACCGACACCTTAAAGCGTGGGCTTCCCTTATCACGTCCCTTGTCACCCTAACCGTGCGAGGCGGGTGGCGTCAACACATCTGTGGATGGATTTGCCTGCATTTTTTGTTTGTTCATTTTGTTTTATGCCAGGGCCCCGCTGCCAGTTTCGGGCCCTGTCGGGCTCTCTCGGGTCAGGTCCCAGCTCTCCGGGGACAAATCTCCGCCCCAGAAGGCCTGGGCCGCTGGGTGTTCTGAGGGCGGGAAGGATGACAGCGGATCCCTGGAGGGACTATCCGCATGGGTGGGGCGCCCGGATCCCAAGATGCTCTGGCCCCACGTCAGACGCTGTCGTGCGTTTCCAGGTCCCTGAACGGCGCCACCGACATCCAGGAGTTCCCCGACCTCAAAGGCACCACCAGCCTGGAGATCTTGTGAGTGGGTGCCCGCCCCGCCGCCTGGGCCCTGCCCCCAGGATGTCCCCCTGCCCATCCCCCGAGGGCCGCCCACATTCTCCGCTTGCCCCTATGGGCCCGCTTCCTCTGCTGCCGGCCGAGGTCCCCACACAGCCCAGCGCCCATGGCCGTCCCGGGGGTGGCACAGCTGCAGGCACGGCCTCGGTGGCCCAGGCTTTGGGGGAGGAGGCGGGTCCTCTGTCCGCCTTGTGGGGATCCTCCAGACGGGCCATCCGAGCTCCTCACATGGAGCTGTGAGCGGGCCGAGGCCGTGGACGCAGGGCTAGGAGGCGTCCTTGGCCGTTGTGCAGGCAATTACCACAAGGACTTTGCTGCGACTTGTTATTGCAGCGGGTGGGGTGGGGAAGGTGGGAGCGCAGCGGCCTTGAGAACCCTTGGAGGTGCGTGGAGCAGCCAAGCAGACCCCGGGAGGGAGCGTGAGGGAGCGCATTCGGCCCGCATCCTGCCCTGCGCGTCCCCTGCTCCTGGAGGCCTGCTGGGGCCTGTCCTTGCCCTCCCCAGGGCGCAGGAGCAGATCCGTGCTCAGTCCCAACAGTTCGCATGGCTCCACTAGGGGGTTGGGGCAGTGTCTTCCTGCCGCCCGCGGCCACACCCCTGCAGGTGGGGCAGAGGCCATCCTAGTGGCCGTCCCGCTGCCCAGTGCTGCCGGGGGCCGCTGCGAAACTGGGATGCAGGCATTATGGCCAGGTGGGCAAGTGGCACGGGCGCAGTGCCCCTGGGCAGTGTCCCTCTGTTCCTCTGCCCCCCCGCCCCGGAGCTCCGTGCACTCGCCGGTCTGCTCCCCTCGCCCCGCAGCCCAGCCCAGCCCTAGTGTCAGCGCGGCGCCCCTGTCAGAGCCACCCGAGCTGGGGCCGGGGGGCAGGGAAGGGGCCCGGGCGGGTGCCAGATGCGTGTCCTCTCTCCGCAGGACCCTGACCCGCGCAGGCATTCGGCTGCTCCCACCCGGGATGTGCCAGCAGCTGCCACGGCTCCGCGTCCTGTGAGTGACTCGTGGACGTTGTCCCGTCTTGGCATTGGGCCCTTGCTCCCGGGGCTGGCCAAGGCTTTCGTCCCACTCGGCCACCGCTCTTCCTGGAGGGGACGAGCTGGACCTCTGCTGAGCACCTGCCCAACAGGGCCCGGGCTGTGCTCTCTTGCCCGGGGCCACACCACGAGGCCCTGGAGCCGGACCCGGGTCTGAGGCCCTGCTCTGCCGTTGGGGCGCAGCCTCCGACCTCCTGGGGCTCCCGTTCCTCATCAGCAAAACGTGGATAAAAGTGTGAGGATCAGACAAAGCGTGCGTCGGGCGCATAGCACATGGTGCGGCACCTGACGGGCGCTGGTGAGCGGCATCAGTTGGCGAGTGATAAGAACTCAACGTCCTCCGGGACCGGGTCCGGCGTCCAGGAGAATTGCCTGCTCCCCCGAGTCCACCGGGAGTCGCAGGCCCCCGCCCAGACCAGGGCCCGCAGCTTGGGTGGGGAGGCTGGCACGCGACACATCTGGAGACGTGGGCTAGAGACGCAGCCCCGCTGCCGGCTCGAGTCCGTGGCGGCTTCTGTCCCCTCTGTGCCTCGGCGTCCTCGTGGGGTGGGAGGGGCCGGGCCAGGTGATCCCTCGGGCCCCAGCTTCACTCCAGCTCGCCCAGTAAGGCCTGACACCTTCCCCGTGGGCCGTCCCAGCTCTCTCACTCCGCCTCCCCAGGACCCCAGGGCCCCCCTACTGGGAAAACGCCCCGGGGGCCTTGTCTGGCCCTGCTCCCTGTGCAAGGGGACTCCGGGGGAAGGGAAGGGAAGACTCAGCGGCGGCAGGTGTGTCCGCAGCCGCATCCCTGCAGGTCCTCCTGATCACGGCTGCCCGGCAGGGAGGCACGGCCTGGTCCGAGCTGCTTCTCCTGGCCCTCACCCCCCCCCGTCCCCCCCCCCAGGGAACTGTCCCACAATCAGATCGAGGAGCTGCCCAGCCTGCACAGGTGTCAGAAGCTGGAGGAAATGTGAGTCGGGGCATGAGGCAGGGGAGGTGAAGGCACGCAAGCCGGGCTGGGTCCGCGGGGAAGGGTCAGCGCACACGCTCGGACGGCTATCCCTTCCCTGAGCCCGTGGAATCCGGGGGGTTGGTGCGGGGAGCTGGGCGGAGGCCCCGACACAACTTGTAGGGACCACAGACGCCGCACCCGGGAGCTGGCGCACGGACAGTCTGGGGTGGCTCTCTCGGGGTCAGTAGCAGCGAGGGCAACGGTGACTAGGGCCGGCGGGGGCCAGGCTGGGTAGGGTAGGAGGCTGACAGCCCAGGGCTATGGGGGGCCGAGTGCCCGGGCTGAGGCCGCCCCCCCCCCCCAAGTCCACACCCCCTTCAACACCTGCATGCTCGTACCCGGGAGGACGACCTATGGCTCGAATCTGACGAGGCACAAAAGCCACTTTGAAAATGCTCTAAGCTCTTTTCACCCAGCTTCTGTTTGTGCCAACGGGCCGGGTCCCCTAGGCTCGGGGTCTGTCCCCTGGGCCCAGGCAGGATAGGGGCGGGCGGGCCTGTCCCATCCATCGAGGTGCCAAGGGAAGGAGGCTCTTCGGCGCTGTGGGGCCCGGGCTCCGTCCCTTTCCGAGGGGCCGAGCCCCGAGCTGTGCCCCGAGCTGGGCCAGCGAGGGGTCACCCAGGGGCGGGGCGGTGCTCTGCTGCTGGTCTGAGGTCAGGAGGCCCCGGGGCGAGGTTGGCTGGGCTGGGAGCCAGCCCGGTGGGAACCCTGGAAACCGACTCCCTTTCGGGCCAGAGGGATGGTTTTGTGGCTTTGTCTCCTGACCCACTTACCCGCGGCAACCGGATCCCCTCATGCTCCCTTTAATTCTGGAGACTTCCGCGGGCCGGGCCCTTTCTTCCCGCGCCAGGAGAGGGGAGCTCCGCTTGCCTCCTCCCGGTGCGGGGGGCGTGGACCCGAGCCGGGTCGAGCCTGCGGGCTCATGTGGCCTCTTTCGCTCCCCCAGCGGCCTGCAGCACAACCGCATCGGGGCGATCGGAGCTGACACCTTCAGCCAGCTGAGCTCCCTGCGAGCCTTGTGAGTACCCGCAGCCGCGCGGGTGGCCGTCCCCGCAGCCCACGGCTGCTATGTGCTCCGACCCCCGCCCCCGCGCACACCCAGGAGGGAGCCTCCCCGTCCAGCGGCTTCCCAGCCCCTTTCCCTGTGGCCACAGCTGGGTTGGGAGCCAGGCAGCAGGTGTCTCCCCCCGAGGGGCTGGAGGTCCCGCCCCTGGGGCGGCTCAGATGGGGAGCAGATGGGGGGGAAGCCAGGATGGGCGCAGCGAGCCCCACCCCCCGTGCTGGCCGCGCCCGTGATGCCCTCCCTGCCCACAGGGACCTGAGCTGGAACGCCATCCGCTCCATCCACCCCGAGGCCTTCGTGACCCTGCGCTCCCTCGTCAAGCTGTGAGTGCTCCCTGCAGCCTCCCCCGGGTGATGCAGCCCAGTGAGGACCGCGTGGCCATGGGCGGGAGGGGGACACGCAGGACTGACCGCACATCCCGGGAGGCGGCCGCCCCCCTAATCAGTCATTCTGATGGTCGGCTTGACGGCCCAAGGGGCCTGGTAAACAGAGGGCCTGGCTCCTCCACACCCTGGGATGGGGCAGCAGGTGTGGAAGCCTGGGCCTCAGCCCAGCAGCCCCCTGCATGAGCACCACCCCCGAGGGCTGCCGTCAAGCGGGTGGCAGGGTTCGCAGGGCCCCCGCCTTACACAGGAGGCTCAAGGGGAGCGTGCGGCACTGGCAAGGGCCTGTGGTGCGGGTTGTGTACTGCACAAGGGCTACCGTGCGAGGGGGAGCCTGCTGCCTGCCTGCACGTCCTGGAGGTGCATCCGCCCCAAAGGACGCCTTTCTGAGTGACCCCCGGACTCCCTCGGGGCCAGCTCCAGCCCTGGCCTCGGGGGTCACGCAGCCCAGCCCCTCACCTCCCCAGGGAGGCCTCCAGGCCCGCAGCAGGGCCAGGGCCTGCCTCCCCGGCACACGCAGACTGCCTCCCTGGGCGCAGGGCCGGGCCTCGCAACCTCGCACCTTGGTCTTCCCGCTCCTGTTTGCTCTGCTCCTGCCAGATATGTAGGGTGGATATTTTTATCCCTTTGAAAGATGAGGACATTGAAACTCAGGCCAACGTGTGACTTCCATTGGGCACAGAGGGAGGCGGGGACAGCACCAGGTTTCCTGCCTTCCAGCCCAGGCCCTTCCACGACGCGCAGTCCGTGGTCCTGGGGTCTGCTCTGGGGTCCCGCGTCCCCGAAACGGCTCCGTGCGTGTCCCCCTCCCTGGACCGCAGAACCAGAGAGCAGCTCTGTCCAGCCGCCGACCCCGGCCCGTCATGTGGGCGGGACAGCAGGTGCCCCCAGCAGGCGCCCAGGGACCCTCGGAGGGGGCTGCGGTCGGGGGGGCCTGTTGCTAACCACTAGGACGGCTCGGCGTGACTTCAGAGCCGTCCCTGTGCGTCGTTGGCCCGCGGCGTCTGGGGAGTGAGCCCGTGAGCAGCGGTGCGGGGTGGGTGACGGCTGGTCCGGCCGCCGTGCCCGCCCTCCAGCCCCGGCACGGACGCACCCGCCTCCCTGCTCCTGTCCTGTCCCGGCTCGGGTCCCCTTGGTCCCGCGCAGGCCAGTACCGCTGACCGCCTCTGTCCTAGGGATCTGACTGACAACCAGCTGAGCACCCTGCCACTGGCCGGACTCGGGGGCCTGATGCACCTGAAGCTCCGAGGGAACCTGGCCCTGTCCCAGGCCTTCTCCAAGGACAGCTTCCCAAAGCTGAGGTGAGGCCCCCAGCCCTGGGCTGGTTGCCCTGGAGCCACGGCAGAGGCCGTGGGGGCAGAGGGAAAACCGGAGGGCCCAGAGCCTTCGGGTCTAGCCACTGCTGAGTGGGATGGGCCTGTGCCCCCTGCCCGCCCCAGCACGTTCAGAGCGTGTCTTTCTGTCCCAAGCACCGGCTCGAGGGGATGCCGAGAGCCCCAGGACCTCCCTGTTCCCCGCTGTCCTCAGGGCAGCGTCCGGGCCCCGGAGTCAGGGCCGGGCCCAGGGCGCCGATGGGTGGGGGCGAGCTGCCCAGCAGCCCCCGTGCCAGTGACACGCAGGCTGTCTCAGGACCCCTGTCTCCTTGGACAGGAAGGAAGGGCGGTCGGCTGGGTGGGAGCATAGCGGGGGGGCTGTGCGGGCTTGGGGGGCTGCTTCCCGCTCGGCGCCTCCCGAGGGGACTCCAGCAACGGTGGAAAGTTCATCGTCCCATTTCCTTCTCAGACGAGTGAGGGAAATACGGGCAGATGCTCGGCCCCACAGAGGCTGTGAGGCCGGCACGCAGGAAGCCGGCCGCCCGCACCATCCTAGGACGCTGTGGGGTTGAGGGCCCGGCACCCTAAGCGCTCCTAAGGCAGCCCCTCCGCCCCCAGGATCCTGGAGGTGCCCTATGCCTACCAGTGCTGCGCCTACGGCGTCTGTGCCGGCTTCTTCAAGTCCTCGGGGCAGTGGGGGGCTGAGGACTTCCACCCTGCTGAGGATGAAGCCCCGAAGAGGCCCCCAGGCCTGCTGGCCGGCCAGGCTGAGAATCACTGTGAGTGCGGGGCCTGGGCAGGCGGCTGGGGGCTGGGGCAGTTTAGGGGGAGGCTCGGGGCCGAGAGGGGTCGTGGCAGGGGCTGCGGGGGGAGACCCCAAGTGCCTGGGAGGTGAGCCCTGCTCGCACCGCGGCCTGGGACGCTGCCCAGAGGTGCTTGGGGAGGAGCAGACGGGGCGACGGGGACAGCAGTGATGCTTCCACACCCGCCGCACCCTCTGCAGTGCACAGGGTGCCTCCCGGCCGCGACACCACCATCCTTGCCACCCGCGCGTTCCCTCTCCACGTGGGCCCTTTGAGGGCAGGCCGCTCTCGGGAAGGACATCCACATCCTGGTCACCCTGAGCCAAGTGGGGCTGAATCAAGTCAATTAAGTGAAACCTGCTTAAAAGAAAAAAAAAAAGGCCCTTCAGTATACGTCCTAGAGCCAAACGGGATCACGAGCGTCGCAGCCATCCTGCCTCGTGGAGACCACCAGGGCCGAGGGGACCCTGCGGGGACGGGCCCCAGGATCTGTTCCTGGAACCGCTGGGGTAAAAAGAAGGAGGGTGCAGGCGGGCAGCAGAGGGGACTCGGGGATCGTCACCAGCCGGTGTTTGGACAAAGGGCCGAGGGGAGCGCTTCCAGCCCCTCGGCTGCACGCCTGTGGCAGAGCCGACGTAGAATCAGGAGGAAGCAACATGGGGCCCCACGTGGAGTATTGGGAGTGTTTTCCAATCTCTGACCCCCTCCGTGTGGATGGTATGTCCATGGAGAAGCTGAACAGAAAAATCAAAACATAAGAAAAGCACCTTTTGGCGGTATAGACGGACTTGGGGCCCAACCCCAACTGCACCGTTTACCGGTTGAGCTGCCTCGGCCACGCTGACCCCCCTTAGAGCCTCGTTCCTTGTGTTTGGTCTGTGGATGAGAAGCGCAGGCACCTGGGGCCTGGAGGATGCAGCAGGTGCACTGCCGCTGGAGCCGGGTGCCTCCCGGCCTGGACGGGAGGGGGGGCGTCATCCGGACACGGCTCGCCCGCGGGGTGGGGGTGTCCAGGTGTCCTTCCCCGGGGAGGGTGTGAGGCCGCAGCAGCAGCCCCTGGACAGCCGTCCCCAGGGAGGTCCCGGAGTCGGCCAGCTGCACTCCCTCAGGGCTGCAAGGAGCCCCAGAAACTTTCCTCAGACTCAGGCCTTGCAAGGCCCCAGGGCATCGGGTCGTGGGAGCCTGCGCCCCTCCGGGAGCTGGGCCGGGCCCTCCACTTCCTGCGGGGCTCATATGCCTGGAGGAGGAAGACCAGGTGCTTCGCTGCAGCCAGACTCGATTTCCTCCCCGCTTGAAGACTGGTTATTTAACACCGTGGCCGTGACCCTCCAGCTTAGATGCGGTCCGCGGGCTGCCCCCTGCGCTGCACTCCTGCCCTCTGCTTTCAAGCACTCGCGGGCTCCATGCGGGGGAGCAGGGCCGGGCAGGGAGCACAGTGGGCGGGGAGGCCGGGCTGGGCCGCGGGCGTCACCCCGCAGAGCCTTCCCGCCCCCCAGGACAGCACCCAACCGAACGTGTTCACCCTTTGGGGACAAAACAAGCCACACGAGCCAAAGACGGGGACAGGCGTGACACCGAGTGACCGCTCTGTTACTTGTGCAACAGAGGATGAGGCCGCGGGGCCCGGTCCCTGAAACCCACGCCCTGGACGGGCGTCCCTCCAGGGACGCTGGGCCACCCAGGGATCCCAAAAACCTCATTTGATTCAAACAAGTCGCAGGGTTTCTTTGACGACACGTTGGTCTTTCTCGCCCTTTCCTCGGGCGACAGGAGCTGCAGGGGCCAGACTTGGAATGGGAGGGATCCAAAAGGACGACCCAGTCCAGTCCTTTCTCACGTCAGGGCCTCTCTGCTCCAATACCTCGGGTGGCAAGTCACGCGCAGCTCACGCAGCTGCAGAGCCGCCCCGCCGCCCCCTCCAGGCGCCCCCCCCAAGATCGGCCCCTCACCCGGGAAGGCCTGATGGCTACATATCCGGGCTCTGGAGTCAGACAAACTGGTCAAGTTCTGCCCCGTCGTACTCCGGCTGGAGACCTCGGGCAAGCCACTTAACATCCGCGAGCCTCAGTTTCCTCATCTGCCCAACGGGTCCAGTCCTGCTTCATGCACTGCGGGAGGTTACTGAGACCACGAGGACGAGGATTCGCCGGCCTGGTGCAGCCCGGAGCCGGGTCGGGGGCCTCAGGCCTCACCGTTACATCCGCATGGCCGCTGACGGTGCACCCGACGGTGGACGCCTCCGTCCTCTTCCGTCCACGTGGGCTCCCCGTGAGCAGGACCACGTATTGCTGCCCCCACGTCGTCTGCACTTGCCCGAGGCCCTGCAGACGGGCGCTGCTGCAGCCCACGGGCCCTCAGCCCACCTCTCGGTCACCTACTGCAGCTTCCCCACATGCGTCGGCACAGCAGGTGCAGCGCGAGCCCTTGGCCCGAGTCAGTCCCCTGGGGCCTCTGACGGTTCAGGCAGCGGCCTCCAGCACCCACAGTCCCTGTTCACGTCCTCTGAACACAGTCCGGCTCCCTGCTCCGTCACAGAGGGGCCCTTCCTGGGGCGCCGGGCGGCTCCGTCCGCTGCCATCACTCTCTTGGTTTTGGCTCAGGTGGTCATGTCGGGGTCACAGGGTCGAGCCCCGCATCGGGCTCCACACTGGGCATGGAGCCTGCCTGAGGTTCTCTCCCTCTGCCCCTCAACCCCAGCTCGTGCTCGCTTGCTCGCTCTCTAAAAAGCAAAAAGATGTTCTTCCCAGCTCATGGTGTTTGCAGCCACACCCGGAACGACAGTGGGGGACCGGGGGCTCCTGGGGAGGCAGCCCCGCCCCGTGTCTGAGCCGCCCGGCGGACGAGGCTGTGTGGGGGGGGGGGCGCGGCGGGACGCGACAGGCTGACTCAGAGCTCGAGGCGGCCAGCCTCCCACGCAACGTTTGCTGGGAAGAGCAGCCCGGCAGATAGTGGCTAGTGGGCCCGGAGCTGCACGGTCGCTCCCGAGAGTGGAGCAGACGAGCAGGACCGTGGGGACAGCCTGCGGGGAGTGGTGTACATTGGGGTGACTGCTTGAACGGCCGGCCCTTTGGATAAACATGGAGCTGGACGGTCCCCAGCCTGCGGCCCCCCAGCCCCCCTGGCCTCCGGGCCCCCAAGCCACTTTGCGGTCTTGCCTCTCAGATGACCTGGATCTGGACGAGCTACAGCTGGACACGGAGGACACCCGGCCACGCCCTAGCGTGCAGTGCAGCCCCGCTCCAGGTGAGACGGGCATGGGGGGCGGGTGGTGGGGGGGACGGGGAAGGCACAGCCAGCTACCTCCGTGAGGTGCCAGGCCAGCCCCCTACGGCTGTGACCATGGTTCAGGCACCGTCGCTGCCTAAGCACCCACATCCCGTGGGCTGCGCAGGCTCCTCTGGTGGTTCCTGGGGAGGGAGCTGCAGGTCTGCCCTTGGTGGCGGGTGCTGCAGGGTGTGGGGTGTGCGGTGCGGGGGAGCCAAGCAGCCTGCCCAGACGAACCCAGAGAAGGAGAAAGCGCCTCCCGGTGGAGGGAGCCCCAGGAAGGTGCTGTTGGCAGGTGCACAGGGTGGCGGCTGGGGCGCTCCCTCAGGCGGCCTCGCAGAGCCCTCGGGCCCTGCTGCGCAGAGAGGCCACGGCATCCCACCTGGGGGCCCGTCCAGCCCTTGGGGGTGGGGGGTGGGGGGGGAAGCGGCCTGGAGTCCAGCCTGAGGCCACCCTGCTGTGAGGGAAGGACGAGAATCCCCTTCCCTGTGATGCAGGGCGGCCAGCTGCTGAGCCAGGAAGCCGCTCAGCATTGACAGTGCTAGCGGGGCGCCTGGGGGCGCAGGGCCGGACAGGGGTGCCTCCCAGGATCGAGGCCGCATTGGGGTCCCTGCAGGGAGCCTGCCTCGGCCTCTCTGGGTCTCTCATGAGTAGATAAATAAAATCCTAAAAAAAAAAAAAGAATAAAGTGCTAGCCACGCCCCCTCCCCCAGGCAGTAGTGTGTTGCTTAAGCCAGGAGGGAGCTGTTGGGGGAACAGAAAGCGGGGCACAGTGTGTTTCCCCGCGATGGGGAGGGTGTGTGCCTGCGTGTGCCCCGCCTGCTGCCTCCCCTCTGGTTCCAGTGCCCTCCCCGACCCCACCCCCCACGCCCTCCCAATGATCCCCCCCACCCTCCCCATCGACCCCCTCCCCACGACCCCCCCCCCCCCCCCCCCGAGCGTTGGCGGCGCACCTCCTGGTGCCAGCGCAGAGCAAGGGCAGTGGGGCCTCACAGAAGCAGGTGGGTCCCCTTCTCCCATGGAAGCCCACCAGCCTTGGCGGCCGCGGGACCTCACACCACAAACCAAAGACCAGGACGAGGGAACGAGGAGGCTCCCTCCCAAAGGCGAAGTCCACTCGCTCTCGCTTTAGAAGCGGGTGGTCTGGACCGTCCAACAAGTGACGGGACATCCGTGTAGACCAGCTCCCAGCAGGCAGCCACGGAAAACATGCCCTGCAGGAAGATGAAGATTCGGGGAAGTGCGCACGATGAAATTTTTTAACTTGAAAAGCGGGAGTTAAAAACTATGTATGGAAAATCCCAATTCAGTTTAACAACATGTATTTTTTTTTTGTATTTTTTTTTAAATGGAGACACTAAAATGAGTTCTTTCAGAGAGGCGGGATGATAAGCAGTTTTAATTTTTCCATGTTGTATTTTTCAAACTTCCTACAACGTATTTTCAAACTTTTTTCCATCTATTATATGGTAGTTGGGAGAAAATACATTTAAAAAGTAATTCCTGGGACGCCCGGGGGGCTCACCGGTTGAGCGTCTGCCTCCAGCTCAGGGCGTGACCCCAGGGTCCCGGGATCGAGTCCCGTGTCGGGCTCCCCGCATGGAGCCTGCTTCTCCCTCTGCCTGGGTCTCCGCCTCTCCCTGTGTCTCTCATGAATAAATAAATAAAATCTTAACAACAAAAAGAAGTAGTTCCCACAAAAGCCTCCCAAGTTCCCAAGCTACTGGAAATACATTGCAGGACAGGAGTCCGAAGCCAAAGGAAATGAAGACATCATGCGTCCAAAGTCACCGGGTGATTTGAGGACAGAACCTGAGGGGGGAGACGGAAAACAGCACGATCTCACCCATTTGTGCAAAACCAGGTTGGAAAAACCCAGAGTCGTCTGCATTTTAATGCACTTACTGTGCTTTTCTTCCCAAATAGTGATGGCGGCCGGTTCCCGTCCCGGGGCAGGGACGGCCCGGCCCGACGCCGCGTGGCCAGGCTTGCGCACGGGGGTCCTTCGTGGCTCGCTGGGCACGGGCTGGGCTGGGCCCCCCGCAGCCACTCGTGCCTCCCGCCAGCCGCGCCCGCTCCGATGCCCCTCCTGACCTCTAACGGCTTCGGCCTTGGAGAGAGCGCCTTGCTGAGCGCGTGCCTGCCCTGGCTTCGTGTGCTGCCCACTCGCACTTTAGTACAGATACATTTAGTACACGTACAGATGGGCCGACCGCGTGTTTCCATTTGCCCCTCGGAAGAGCTGGGGTGCCCCCGCTACCCCCGCCCACCTGGGGGTTCCCAGGGGCCAGGTCAGCCTCCGTCAGCCGGGGCTCCCTAAGGACGCGGGCCGTGTCCCCGCGCCCCAGGGCCCCGTGTCACGCAGCCTGCCGGAGGGTAACGTCCAATCGTGTCTCCCGCAGGCCCCTTCAAGCCGTGCGAGCACCTCTTCGAGAGCTGGGGCGTCCGGCTGGCCGTGTGGGCCATCGTGCTGCTGTCCGTGCTGTGCAACGGGCTGCTGCTGCTGAGCGTGTTCGCGGGCGGCCCGGGCCCCCTGCCCCCGGTCAAGTTTGTCGTCGGGGCGATCGCCGGAGCCAACGCCGTGAGCGGCCTCTCCTGCGGCCTCCTGGCCTCCGTCGACGCCCTGACCTTCGGCCAGTTCGCCCAGTACGGAGCGCGCTGGGAGACGGGGCTGGGCTGCCGGGCCACGGGCTTCCTGGCGGTGCTGGGGTCCGAGGCCTCGGTGCTGCTGCTCACCCTGGCCGCCGTGCAGTGCAGCGTGGCCGTGTCGTGCGTCCGGGCCTACGGGAAGGCGCCCGCCCTGAGCAGCGTTCGCGCGGGGGCCCTGGGCTGCCTGCTGCTGGCCGGGCTGGCGGCCGCCCTGCCCCTCACGTCCGTGGGCGAGTACGGGGCGTCCCCGCTGTGCCTGCCCTACGCGCCCCCCGAGGGCCGGCCGGCCGCCCTGGGCTTCGCCGTGGCGCTGGTGATGATGAACTGCCTGTGCTTCCTGCTGGTGGCTGCTGCCTACATCAAGCTCTACTGCGACCTGCCGCGGGCCGACCTGGAGGCCGTGTGGGACTGCGCCATGGTGCGCCACGTGGCCTGGCTCATCTTTGCCGACGGGCTCCTCTACTGCCCTGTGGCCTTCCTCAGCTTCGCCTCCATGCTGGGCCTCTTCCCTGTCACCCCTGAGGCCGTCAAGTCCGTGCTCCTGGTGGTCCTGCCCCTGCCTGCCTGCCTCAACCCCCTGCTATACCTGCTGTTCAACCCCCACTTCCGGGACGACCTGCGGCGGCTCTGGCCCTGCGCGGGGACCCCGGGGCCCCTTGCCTATGCTGCTGCCAGCGAGCTGGAGAAGAGCTCCTGTGACTCCACCCAGGCCCTGGTGGCCTTCTCTGATGTGGATCTCATTCTGGACACTTCTGAGGCTGGCCGCCCCCCCGGCCTGGAGCCCTACGGCTTCCCGTCAGTGACCCTCCTCTCCGGTCAGCAGCTGGGGAGCCCCAGGTCGGAGGGCAGCCACTTTGCAGAGCCAGAGGGAGCCCACTTTGGGAGCCCACCAGCCTCCGTGGATGGAGAACTGCGGCTCAGGGCCGAGGGAGCCACACCCGCGGGTGGGGGCTCGTCAGCGGGCAGGGCCTTGCAGCCCGCGGGCCCAGCCTTTGCCTCACACTTATAGATGTCCGTCCTGGCTCCTCGCCCCCTCTTCCCTTCCCCGTCCTCCCAGCCGTGAGTGACGGCTGCTTGTGTGATAAACTCACCAGACATGTGATCCGCAGCGGGACGGCCCAGCGCCCGAGCCGCGGCTGCAGCGGTCTCCTCTGTGCGTGGCCGCGGCTGGCGTGTGCCTCCTGGCCTGGCTTCCCGTGGCCTCCCCTGGCCATCGTCCCTGCCCTGCCGGAGGCCGTGGGCTGGAGATCTCAAATCTGTCTTCTTGAGGGAAACGAGGAAAGCACAAAACAGTATAGGGGGGTGGGGTGCCGAGCGGGTCAGGGGTTGGGGGGCAACGGGCAGGGGCACCTTTCGGAGAGAGACCTATAGGTGACCTGCCGGGGCACTTGGGCATCTGCCCTTTGACTCGCGGAACAGACCGCGCTCGGCGTCCTGTTAATCTCGAGCTGGGCCGTGCAACAGGACGTGGCCGAGTCAGCCGGGAAGCTCCGACGCGTTCCATCCCCCTCTTAGCCGTTCGCGGGGCACGTTAGCAGAGCAGAGCCCGCGGGGAGTCCGGCAGCCGCGCAGGCCGTCGAATGTTGTTTAATCCACCGCCCCGGATTATTTGACAGCAGCTTTCGGTTTGTCTGGTTGGTTCTCATGGGGCATCTGCCAGGGCCTCCCAGAGTCAACGGCGCTCTGTCGCAGGGCGCCTTCGCGGCCCTCGTCGGGCCACCCCCTGCTGCTACGGGGACATCTCAAGCTGCCGCCCTTCCTGGAAACCCTGATGCGGGCGGTTCCACCAGGGACTTGAGGATCCCGTCGGGTACTTGAGGATCCCGTCTGCCAGAGGAGACTGCACGCCCTACCCTCTGGGTCCTCCAGGTCCCCCCGGGAAGGGAGGTCTCCTGCCCTCGCTGGAGAGGGCGTCCCTGGGGCCCTGCAGGGGACGCGCCGGGAAGCCCATGGCAGCCTGGCCTCCTGGCTCCACCGCGTGCCCGTCGTCTGCTCCCGCCATGGCCTGGCCCCTGCTCTGCACCCTGGGCCTGCCACCTCGTGGAGCAGTGGCACAGGAGCCTCGGCCAGCAGCCTCGGGGTATCTGCGTTGCACATACTGCTTTGTAGGAAGCGTCACAGGGCCACGGGCGCCCGGGCGCCCCAGAGAAGCACGACCTCCTGCCCTACGGTTTACAAGTGCCTCCAGGTGGCCCGGCGCTCACACCCCAGACACGCACGCCCTCCATGCCAGGGTGAGGGGGGAGACCCGGGACATTCTCGAAGACACGAGAAGGGAACCCAAGGCTCAGGAAAGGGGCCCCGCCATTAAGACAACTGAGAAGGTCCTTGCGCCTGCCCCGAGCATCTTCTCCCCTGCCTGCCCCCCCCCCCCCCGCCCCGTCCCCGCTCTCTCAGGGCCCAGGGGAAATCCTGACATGAGTCCAAGGGCCGCATGCTGCAGCGGAGGCAGAGGGCGGGTGGCGCTTGCCCATTTCTCTGTCTGACCACGGAGCCGCCCGGACGCTTCCCGGCTCCGAAGCAAAGGGTGCTGAGCTTGACCTCAGGGTCCTGGCCCAGGGACTGTGCACCCGCTGGATGTGAGGAGCAACTTGTTTCACGGGAGGCGAGTCTGCTCTGCTTTGGGAACCGGGAGCCGGTGACTGTCACGAGGAAAGTTCTCCGAGGTGCCCTAAGGATGACAGCATTGGTGTGATTTGTTGGGATCGCAGGTCACCAGGCTCCTCCGCACGGCCACCCCCCGCCCCATGGGATCATTTCCCCCTGGAGTCGGAGCCAGTGTTACGTGGGATGTGGAGCGAGGTGGCCTTGTGTGGGAGGTTGAGGAGTCGTGGGAACAGACCCCCGCAGGTGGCCTCTTGTGTGCAAAGGGCCTGTTGGCTGCAAGCTCTGGGGTGGCACCGCCGTCATTTCTTCCTAAAGATCCAGGCATTTGCCAAGCCTGGCCCTCCTGGGGCGGAGCAGGGGCGTGCGGGCAGTGGCGGCGTTTGCCGGGACTTGGTTTCATGATTCGGAAAGCCTCGTCCATGTGGCACATTCACCCGAAAGCAGGTGGCGAAGTAGTTTCATTGTTCCTGGCTTCCTAGCGAGGCCGTGTGTCCCTCTTCGGTCATCCCTGGTCATCCCTAGAGGACATGCAAGTTTCATATGCCTTTGACAACACACAAAGTCAAACGCCAAATAATCCAGCGCATGTGAAATCTTCCAGAACGGTGTCACGCAAAGGGCCATGGTGGTGTCGATGCTGGAACCGCTGTGCCCTGCCCGCCAGGGTCTCCTTGCAGACCCACGTGCGGAGGAGAACCTTCTGGACCAGGCCGCGGCCTTGACAGCACCTCTGTGCACAGCAGGAGCAAAACTTAATCCAGGGCTGAGACTTGAAGACCATGGACTGACCGTCCCCTGGCCTCCCTCTCCCCGTTTCTTGCTCCCCAACCCCCTTCCGATGCTCCTTTTCCGGGAAGACTGCGAGGTCTAAGGACGACGGGAGGCGGAGGAGGGAGAGTTGCGGGCCGCAGGGGCCTGAGTACTGAGGGTGGCGGGAGCCGCTAGGGCCCGTGGTCCCCCCTGCACCACCTCTTCCAAGGCCTCTGCCCGGGAGCAAGCTGCCCGCCCGCCCTGCGGCCCCGTCCCTGGGGGCCTGGCCCAGGCCCTCCGCAGCTGTGTGAAGAGTGAGACGCGTCCAGATGTAAATGTTTGGAGTCTTCTGTATAATAAAGCGCCAGCGACGTATCACGTGCGTCCCTCAGCTCTTTTCCGTGGCCACCCGGGAGCTCTGCGGGGCGCAGCGGGGGGCGGGTGCTGGGTGCCCCGGGACGGCGGCGGGGCCGGGGTCAGTGAGCCCCGAGCGCACCGGCAGTGGACTGCCTCTGTGGGCCGTGATGCAGGAGGCTCCCTAGGAGTCTGGTGTTTGAATACGTGGTACAGTCGCATGGTTCCAATAAAGTATATCTGCTCCACAGTCCCCGCCGGCCCGCTTCAGCCCTCACTGGTCACCAGTTAGACGTTTCTTACGTGTCTGCCCAGAGTTGCTTCCTGCACACACCAGGTGCGTGTGTCCTTGCTCCCCTCCGGCCGGGTTGCCAACCACATGCTGCTTCTGCCCCTCACCGACCCGCAGAGCTCAGACATCCTTATCAGTATAGAATGTGCGCGCGCTCTCTCGCTCTCTCGCGCTCTCTCGCTCTCTCAGTATCTCATACCTCCTAACACAGATGTGGCCTAACTTTATCCCCCACCCCCCCGCCATGGAAATGTGGTTTGCTTGATCTTTTGCTTCTACAAACACTGTGACAAGTAACGGGGGAGGCACATCATTTATACACGTGCGTCTGTAAGATGCATTACCAGGCGTGCCAGCGCTGGATCGAAAGAGAGTTCTAGATCGTGTTCCTTAAGTAGTGGAGCCAGACGTGTGGGCGCCGTGGTGCGCTGGGTGGGCGCACAAGGACTCCAGGGCATCTGGGCCTCGGGGGCACAGGGACGGGTGTGTGGGGCCTCAGGGGTGCTGGGACTGGGGGGCTTGGGGGCGTGGGGGGGCAACAGGTGTGTGCGGGGCCTCGGGGGCACAGGGATGGGTGTGCGGGGCCTCCGGGGCGCGGGGACTGGGGGCGCGGGGACTGGGGGCCTCGGGGGCGCAGGGTGGGGGACAGGTGTGCGTGGGCCTCGGAGGCACCGGGCCTGGGGGGCTCAGGGGCACTGGGGCTGCGGGGCCTGGGAGCCACGTGAACCCGCACCGCTCGGCCTCCGGGCGCCTCCCCCGCCGCACTCCCTGCAGCCCCGCCACGTGGGCCTGGACACTGCCCTGGGCCGCCCTGGGTGCTCCCTGACCGCGTGGCGGCCATGGAAGGCAGCAGCCCTTGCAGGAGGAGACCCTGAGGTGGGACGGGAGCCCTGTGCCCACAGGGCGTCGGGGCATCACTGCCCCGCAGAGGCGCTGATGTTAACAACAACGACGATGGGCGTCTGGGGTAATAGCATCTTCCCCGACCTCACGGCTTCCTCCAGCTCGTGGCTGTGCCCACGGCCCGGACCCGGGGCTCCTCCGGCCTCTACGCACCCTCAGCTTCCTTGGCCCCAGAGCCACGCCGCCCTCCCTCCACGAGGTCGCACCCGAGGCCGGCTCCCGCGTGGGCCCGGGGCGCAGGTGTGGGCAGTCCTCTGATGGGGCCGCGGACAGGTGTGGTCGTCGCAGCTGGCCTCTGGCAGTGGACGGCTCGCGGGGTCCACAGGGGACCCCGTCATGGGGTCAGCCCTTCCCACAGAGCCTCGCACAGGAGGTGTTCAGTTTACCTGGGGGGGTCACAAAGGTAACATATCAGGTGGGGTGGGGAGAATGTAAAGGGCAGGTGACAAGGTAGCCGAGGCCACCTCACCTGTGTCATCACGAAGCCTGACACCAGCGAGCTCTGTCCTTGGATCCCACAGGTAGTTTGAGAAGCACAGGATGGCCAGATATCAGCACCTGGAGACACGTGAGGCCAGGTAAGCTCCCTCCTATTTTGTAGAGGAGGAAACCGAAGGAGAGGAGCTGCCCATTGGCCCGCAGCTACTCTCGGGGAAGTGAGGAGACAGAGGCTTCAATACTGGAGCAGCGTCCATACGGTCATGGGCAATCCGCGGAGGGAAGCCTAGACTTTCCCCCCCGAAGGGGCCACTTCACCACCTGACCCTGTTGGGGCGAGTGCCCCAGACACAGCGCCCAGGTCGGCAGAGAGCCTAGCAGATGAGTCGGAACTTAGGACCACCACCACCAGCACCTCCTCCCGTCCCCAAGAGGAAATTGCCTCTGATGGGAGGTTTGGGAGAAGGATCCGTCGGCAGGGCCTCTCCTGAGGCCGGGTGGCAAGGTCCTGGTTAAAGGATGTAGACCGTGGGAGGAACGGGCTGTAGTCCAGTGAGGCTGCGGGGTCAGGGGGAAAGGCAGGCACGTGACGGGGAGAAGCCTGGAGCAGGGCTGGGAGGGACACTGGACAGCCTGTCATCCTCGACGGGGACTGAGAGCTGGAGCCAGGGATGGGCACTCGGTGGGGCCGTGGCGGGAGCCAGGGCAACTTGCCAAGAAGCCAGGAGACAGTGGGGAGTGTTGCTTGTGGGCAGAGCCCGTCTGCGTCCCTCACCCCGGGCCCACCCGGCCTCTCCCGGGCTTCCCTGGCAGCCCCGGGCAGGACTCTGGGCCGGGAGCAGGTTCGGAAGCCGCAGCCCCCTCCCCCCTCTGCTTTCCCTCCCTCGGGCCCCCTCGACCTAAACAGGATAGCCTGGGCATGGGGGCCACATGCTGATGGAAAAATACACACTTGGCTGGAAAAGGAGCTTTATTTGTGTGTGTTGAATTCCCACAGCAGCCGAAGGATAAATCGCTAGTCCCCAGCCTTCGCTTAGAGACTGCCCACTAGGTGGGTGGTAAAATCTGGTCTTATTTAGATAGCTTTTGGGGAGAGGTGGGGAGAGAGAATGGGGGCAGCAGGAGAGGGGAGCTTGGAATCTGCAATGTTTATATGATCAGTCACGGATGTCATCTCTCCTCTTTAATTAGGGGTTTGTAGCTGGGAAGCGGCTCAGCTCATCCTAGGAGCGGGGCAGACTGCGTAGGCAAGGGCGCAGAACCACTCTTTGGGGCCTAACTGTGCTCGCACCCCTGTGTGTCCATCCCCAGGCCCCAGCTAAGCACCCAGGAATGTCAGCACTGTGCCAGGCCCTGTCCTGGGCGCTGCGTGCATTATCTTGGTCAATCCTTTTTTTTTTTTTTTTTCTTTTTTTTTACGTTTATTTATTTATTTATTTATTTTATGATAGTCACAGAGAGAGAGAGAGAGAGAGAGGCAGAGACATAGGCAGAGGGAGAAGCAGGCTCCATGCACTGGGAGCCCGACGTGGGATTCGATCCCGGATCTCCAGGATCGCGCCCTGGACCAAAGGCAGGCGCCAAACCGCTGCGCCACCCAGGGATCCCTATCTTGGTCAATCCTTACGGCCACCTCCTGAGCTAGGTGCTACCATTATCCCCATTCTGTGGGAGAAATCCAAAGCCCAGGAAGATTGAGTAGCATAATGGGGCACAGAGCTGGTAAGCACCCCTGCAGGGGCTGGTCTGTGGGCTCTTTGACCCCGGTGTCCATGCTTTTAACTCTTTCCCGGCGTTCCTGGGGCTGGAGGTAGGGACCTAGGCTTTCTTCATTCCCATTTTCTGTCATTTCTGTTCTCTAGCCCAAGTCCTCTGTATTTGCCAAGTCAGAGATGGACAGATGAGTTCTAATCATTTTTGGCTCTGTTTTTCTTACAATTAGAAGTTTCTTGCTGCCCCTAGAGCCCCAGCACTTGGAATCAGAGAATGTTCACACAACGGACACGTTTTCTGATAGGTACAAATGGTATGAATAGAGTCAATCAGGGTAATGGGCTACAGGCTGGGGTGCCCGGGACTTGAGGTGCTCCTTTAGGATGGGTTAGACAAGGACTTTCTGGGGCAGCTCCATTCGAGCCGAGACCATCATGGACAATGTAGAAATCCCCAAAGGAATGAGCTAGGTGTGTTCAGGAGCTTGGAAGTGGCTTGTGTGGCTGGAGTGTGCTGGATGGGGGTAGATGGTTTGCTGTAAGGATGGATGGATCAAGCAGGGCTCGATCAGGGTCTTCTGGCCCAGGGAAGGAGACTGGATTTTTTTTTTTTCCTAATTGGAAAAGGAAGCCATTTGGAGGGGTTTTAAGGAGGGAAGTGAAATCTGGCTTTTACATCATCAAAAGATTATTCTCGCTGCCATGGGAAGCGTGGACTGTGGAGGGTCAAGGCTGGAAGCAAGGCGATGGGGTAAGGCTGCGACTACAGTACAAGGCAGAGGAGATGGCTTCAACTAGCGTTAGAAGAGGAAGTGGCCGGTGGAGCTGCCCAGACCTGGTGAGGGGTCAGTTGTGTTGGAGGTTTGGCCCATATGAGGGGCTCCTTCCCTACAACTATTCCAAGTCCGTCTTCTCTTTCATGTCTGGCTTCTGACCCTGCTCCGTCAGCACATGGCATTTCCTTGACCACAGCGACTGGCTTCAGGGTGGTCCAATTACAGGAGCTTGTGCTCTGCGGCCTGCTGGGTATGAATTAGAAAGTCCTGAATTACATAGTCCTGACTGCTGCTGGGAGTCACTCTGGATGGGGAGTATGGTTACTCCGGATGGCAGGTGGAAAGACTGACATCTTGGTATCGCTGGGCCTCTGAATACACCAAGCCAGATGCTCATCCTACCCCTTCCATTTATTCCATTAGAACTTCCTTGTCGTATTGTCAGCAGTCTGAGTTGGATTTCACTCACAACTGAAGGCATCTCAACTGATACACTGGGTTATCCAGGAAACCCCAAATCTGGCTTAAATATGTATCAGCACAGGACAAAAGACTGGAATAAAATCATTTCTGGGCCTTAAGAAGAAAACTAATTTTGAGAAATGGGTTCAAGGATTCTGGAGAAGTTGGAAGTTGACGAAGTGGGGGAAACAAAATAAATTTGTATTTTCAGTTTATGCCATCATGTCGTTACTGGATTATGTAAATTCACACTTCTTGTTTTGTTTGCCTCGTGTCCAATACCACCCGTGTTCTGCGGCAGGCTGTGTGAGTGAGGATACAAGATAACTGACTCATAGGTGGATGAGTGGAAACTGCCTGTTCAGAGATGTACCCAGTGCCCGGCCTAGATATACAATCACTGCACTGCGATAAAACTGCTACCCTGGGATATGGACAGGGACATTACAGTCTTTGTTTTTCTACCCAGGACGGACTCCTAATATCTACGTTCCTCAGAAAGTCTTTCACTGAGCATGGGCAGCCTCTTTCCACTTCAACGGATTTCTGCTCGAATCTGCTTTCTCTGCCATCTCAATAGAATAATAAAGTCCAAGTAGATTATAAAATCGTGATTATAAAAACCTGAATTGGAGATTCAAATTTGGGGGATCCCTGGGTGGTGCAGCGGTTTGGCGCCTGCCTTTGGCCCAGGGCGCGATCCGGGAGACCCTGAATCGAATCCCACGTCGGGCTCCCAGTGCATGGAGCCTGCTTCTCCCTCTGCCTGTGTCTCTGCCTCTCTCTCTGTGACTATCATAAATAAATAAAAATTAAAAAAAAAAAAGATTTAAAAAGATTCAAATTTGGCACCTGTCAAGAGTAGTACTTGCCATGAAATGAGGCTAGAGATAGAAATGGATTACAAAAATCCCTATTCATGTCTGATTTTTTTCACCATTATATTCTCAAACACTAGCACAATACTTGATACATAACAAGTAGTCAATAAATATTTATTACCATAGTAATTCTGATCAGCTATGTAAATCACAAAAAGTGAAAACTGAAAAAAAAAAGTACATATTACCTTATTCCATTGTTTTTGTTTTTGTTTTTTTTTAAGATTTTATTTATTTATTCATGAGAGACAGAGGCAGAGGGAGAAGCAGGCTCCATGCAGGGAGCCTGATGCGGGACTCGATCCCGGGACCCCAGGATCACATCCTGAGCTGAAGGCAGGCGCTAAACCACTGAGCCACCCAGGCGTCCCCCACATTCTGTTAAAACTTCCGCAAACCTAGAATCCCTAAAAGCCTAGTGGTAACTGAATTGTTTCCAACAGCTATTTTACATCTACGTCAAACATTCAATGTCCCTAGTGATGTTAGTGAGTTGGCAAAATAAAAGACAACAATTCCAAATATTTTAACATTCTTACTATCTAGCTTTCTGGACAGTTTGCTCCCAGAAACACATTCAGGATAAACACACACTCAACAATAAGTGGTTATTTATTTTTCAGGTTTAAAAGATTTCAAAATACGTATGTACAAGCTAAATAAAACAAACTACCCTCCAGAGAATCAATGTAGAACAGAATACATAAGTACACAAGGTCTGTTTCATAGGATATGAAAAGTGATAATGTCATCAAATACAAAGAAAAATATTCAAGAAAGATAGGCAACTTAGACCATCTTAACAAAGAATATATTAACTATGACCAGGACAAGCCCCTAAGCATCAGGGCAAAATTTCTTTTCTATGCTTCCCAGGGGCCTGGCTTTCCTTTTCTGTGCTGTGTTGCATACTCCCGAGTCACCAGCCTCCGGTAGATCATCAGGCATCTCTTCCTCATCAGCCTAAAAAGGAGCAGACACGGTAAAATGTAAGGTTCACACTAACACCAGGATGGAGAACAAAGTGCTGTAATACTATTTCCAAGTACTTCTTTGTTGCCTGTTGTATAGGATATTCCCTTCAAAAGCATCTTCCTCAATCTTTCTATGTTTTAAATTTTTATTTCTTTTCACAAGTAACTGCTACTTAATGCAACCTGAAGGATGTTATAACTCAGCAAGAACCAGCATATGCAAATCCTTGTCTTCCTAGCATTTGTAATGTTGAATGAGGAAGCTCTGTCCACTTAAGCTGGGGAGATTTTCCTGCTCCTTTCTATGAACGATCCCGTAAGATACGTTAGTTTTCCCCTCTCTCCTATAACCTCTCTCATTCTTGATTCCTGCAATAGTCCCTTCTCGGTGTTAAACAAGAAAACTGAGAGACTCGGAGCTACTTCTCAGCTCTCCCTGCTAACCTCAAGAATATAAAAAAAGATTAAGCAGATGATGCCTGCCCTCTAGTGTTGTCAACAAATGACAACTGTTAGGAAATCGCTCCTGCTGGTTGAGCTGCTAGGCTATTTTGTTGGATAACTATTTAGAAAGTTGTCATAGGTGAAAAAGACCAATCAGCTACTCTAGAGTACAGTACAAATTTGGCAAAGTTAATAACCACTTACACATGTACAGATAAATACACTTTTAATGGACTAACGGCAGTAGCACAATCAGAACTGTACAATTACCGTACCTCCTGTTTCTGTCTTGCATGCTTCTCTGTCCACTGCCTGGCATTCTTGAGGAAGACTGGCTTATTGTATTTAAATTCGGAGGACTGAGAAGAAATCAAAGAGTCAATGGAGAGAAAAATGATTTTCAGTGGTTACGTTGCAGCTACCCTCACAAACGAAAAGTCAGAGGTATGAAGAAAGGAGGACCTGTGCTGCAGAGGAAAAGAGGACACTTACTATGTCTGCCATGAGCGGGTCATCAGGGTTGGGTTCCGACATGAGCAGCTGAATAGAAGTCAACACAGTTGCAATGTTGAGAGATGGTCTCCAGGCACCCTATACACAGACAGATAAGCAGCTGCTTTTGTATTACTAAGAATGTGATGCTCAAATGCTGTGTCCACCTTTGACCCTCCGCTCACCTTTGGTGGCAATTTGAGAACATCCAGACAAATCCTCCCGGCAGAATCAATGTTTGGATGATAGATGGGAGTCAGAAATCGGATCTGAGGAGGTTCAAAGGGGTACCTTTGAAAGCATAGGACAATAGGGAATTTTTATTAAAGTATTGCTTCATCATACACATTACAAACAGCTTCCTGGTGACTAATCAGGAAGACAGCCTTTGAGAGGCAAACCTAGTCTCTCCTCAAATTTTTATTATGAAACTTACAAACAATAGAAAAGTTGAAATAATAGCATTAAAAACACTCCTGTACCCACCACCTAGATCAACCACTTTAAACCTCTAAATACTTCAGCACATATCTCCCAAGAGAAAAGTCATTCTCCTATATGTATCAGCAATATTATCAGTATACCTATGAAAAAATTAAAAATTTATTCCAGTATCATTTGCTCTTTAGATTTCATTTGCCCCCCACCCAGTTTTTTTTTAGATAGGTTCTGAAAAACAGGATCCAATTAAGATTTATACATTGCATTTGTTTTTTTTTTTTAAGATTTATTCATCCGAGAGAGAGAGAGAGAGAGAGAGAGAGAGAGCACGAGCGCGTGCATGCGAGAGAGCGCGTCCATGTGTGGGGGGGAGGGGTAAGAGAGGGAGAATCTTAAACAGACCCCACCCCCACCCCCACCCCGATGAGCACAGAGCCCATGTAGGGCTCAATCCCACAACCCTGGGATCATGACCTGAGCCAAAATCAAGAGTCAGACACTTAACCAACTGAACCACCCTGGCGCCCCCCCCAATGCATTCAGTTATTATGCTTTTTTAGTGAGACACAAACCTTGGAAAATTTCCAGTCTATTTTCTGAACTGACATATCACATGATTATTAAGCTACTTTAACAAGTTTGGCCAGCATCTGACCTGGTGAATAGACATCTACATATTGACAGTTACACATTCATTTTTTCCTTTCCCCATTCTGCACAAAACCACAACTACAACTCACCTGATGAGAACTAGAGGAGACCTGAATTAACAGAGAGATAGAAAGTAGACTGGTGGTTGCCAGGTGCTGGGGGAAGGGGAGCAAGTTACTGTTGAATGGGTATGGAGTTTCAGTCTGGGAATATGAAGGTTTTGGGGATGGACTATGGTGACAGGTGCATACAGTACAACTGTACTTAATTCCACTGAAACAAACACTTAAAAAAATGGTTTAGATTATCAATTTTATGTGTCTCTTAGCAATGTAGAAAAGAGGGGCCTTAGATATGATCTAGTCCATATTTAGAGATGGAATTTGAACTCCAGCGAGATTAAACTAACTTGCCCAAGGTCACATTAGATCATGGTAAGACTAGGATTAAAACCTAGGACCTTTAACTCCTACATTTAACACTCTACTACATTACTCTATCTTCCAATAATCATATTTTACCCTCTAAGTTTAGAATCTAATTCACACTGGGTGCCTGGGTGGCTCAGTCCATTAAGCGTGCAACTCGATTTCCGCTCAGGTCATGACCTGATCAGCTATCTTGATTTTGGATCAGGGTCGTTGAGATCAAGCCCCACACTGGGCGTAGAGCCCCACACTGGGCGTAGAGCCTGCTTAAGATTCTCTCTTTTCCCTCTGCCCCTGCCCCACTCTGCATGTGCTCTCTCTCTGAAGCAAAACAAAACAAAAACTAATGCACACTAACCTCTCAGGAATGGTAACTTCCAGCTTGAAAACACCTTTTTCGTAAGGTGTGTCAGCCGCACCTAATATTTCTTAAAAGAAGAAAAGAAGAAATGAAGAGGTAATCGGATGATGTGAATGACCACACCAAACAGTACTAACAAAGTCTGAGGTCCTAAAGAAAAGCTGGGTCCAGGACAAGAAGTCTCTCAGGGCTTTCACAAGCTCTCATGCAATGCACTAATGTACCCCAAAAGCTGACGGTGTCAAACAAAAGACAAGATTAAAACAGAAGTTGTACAATACTGACCACAAGTCAGATAGAAGCTACAGACTTGTTTTGTCTGTGCCACAGCATTCTAATTATTTATGTTTCCTGCTGGCCTCACAGTCATTTGAGAGGGTCATCTTTAGTCTAAACACTCCTTCAGAGCTGATGCCCAAAATCTCAGCTACAAATCAACAAAAGGTATAATAAAAGGTCAAAGAAGAAACATCAAGCAAACCTTTTATACAAGCAAACAAATTAGGTTTAGAAGGACAGTATGGGGGCAGCCCCAGTGGCTCAGTGGTTTAGCGCCACCTTCAGCCCAGGGCGTGATCCTGGAGATCTGGGATCAAGTCCCACATCGGGCTCCCGGCATGGAGCCTGCTTCTCCCTCTGCCTGTGTCTCTGCCTCTCTCTCTCTTTCTCTCTCTCTCATGAATAAATAAATAAAATCTTTAAAAAATAAAAAAAATAAAAAAAAAGAAGGACAGTATGGCACTCTGACCTTGCCACCGTTCCCCTACTTTAGAATATACAAAGGTTTAGATTTCAGCATAATCTTTAATAGGGTCGTCATAGGCACGACATGATACCTACGAGCTCGCAGATCGTCCATTTGGTCGTTATCTTGCCAGCAAGTGATGCCTGGGGGTGGCTCTGTGGCTAACAAGTTCAGCTCTCTCTTTAGACGTGAAGCTCTCTGCATGGTCCCCAAGTAGAAGGAACACACGCTGTTCACTGTACCGCACTAGAAGCTGGTTGGGATTCACTAGGGAGAAAAGGGGCAACCGTGAAATAGGCAGCAATGGTAACTTGAGTTTTTAGCACATGGCTTCAATTTAGTGAAAAACAAAACACATTCTTCATATTAATCCCTATTCTGAGAAAGGAATCTGAGTTTTTCCCATTTCCTTCCTGCTATCTATTCAAGCAAATTTTCAAGATAAAGGGTAAAAAATGCAAAACGTTCTACAAACAATAAAAACACTACAAGTTTTCAATTAATGTCTGTTTCCACTGATAAATTACAAACTCACGAAGTGGAGCCGGGCTCTAATTTTGCTCCCCACTGCATCCTCACTATGCCTGGCATAGAAAGGGCTTAACAGATATTAGCTGTGGAAGGGAGTCTATACATGCTTTGTGAGAAGGGAATGAAAATGATGGAAACAGTCTCACTCTGAGATATTTCTAAGTGAATGCTACATGTCTGAGGTTCTCTCTTCCACATCCTCCCGATTCTTTAGAATTTCCAATCCTTTTCCCACCAACATTCAAATATGCTCAATATCTCTCTCATCTAAAACACCCACACCGACACACACACTCAACACCCTTCGTAATTCTAGTTCTCCCTCTAGCTGCTGCTCAAAGGACACTGATCTTTTTTTTTTTTTTGAATTTTATTTATTTATTCATGAGAGACACAGAGAGAGAGGCAGAGACACAGGCAGAGGGAGAAGCAGGCTCCATGCAGGGAGCCCGACGTGGGACTCAATCCTGGGACCCCAGGGTCAGGCCCTGGGCCAAAGGTAGGCACTAAACCACTGAGCCACCTAGGTGCCCTGACACCGATCTTTTGATATTATGAGTTACGTATACTACCTCCCAGTCTGTGGCTTTGTCTTTCCACTTTATTCGTATCTTTTGACAGACACACAACTATTAACTTTAACATAATCTTAAAATCTTTTCCTTTACACTTACGTTTTCATGTATTAATTTTCCTTACCTCCAAACTTAGGTATTTGCCTACATCTTCTAAATGTTTTACAAACGTAAGTCTTTAATGTAGTAGGAATTGATTTTTGTGCATAGCGTGAGGCAGAGGTCAATTCTGGATCTTTTCCTCCATAGGAATAAGCGACTCTCCTTAGTCCTTTTTATTGGAAGGGCCATCCTTTCCCCACTGATACGGTCATAAACTAAAATTTGCATATATGTGTGTGTGGATCTGTTTCAGGATTCTTCCATTTGTTCCACTGCTCACAACTGAATTATCTTTGAGCCAATACCTCACTGTTTGAATTAACTGTAGCTTATTTTTTTTTAATTTTTATTTATTTATGATAGTCACAGAGAGAGAGAGAGGCAGAGACATAGGCAGAAGGAGAAGCAGGCTCCATGCACCGGGAGCCCGACGTGGGACTCGATCCCGGGTCTCCAGGATCGCTCCCTGGGCCAAAGGCAGGGGCCAAACCGCTGCGCCACCCAGGGATCCCTAACTGTAGCTTATTAATAAGCCTTGATATACCTGAGTTCCTCCACCTTATTCTTTTTCTTCCGGAATGTCTTGGTTATTCTTGATCCTCTGCTCTTCCGCGTATGTTTTAGAATCACCCCCTAAAATACATACATACATCTCAGGATCTGGTTCTCAGTTTTGTGAACTTAAATTCAACTTGGCAGGAAACGCAGACTCGGTGGGGCTTAGATGTGATTTATTCCAGGCTCGTTCACAAAGACTTAAATATTAAAAGACCGAGTTATTAACTTGTACAACTACAGTAAAATTTTTAATTTTAATCCCATACATTCCCGTTTAGCTATTTCTACCTGGGATGCCCGGTGTGTGTGTGTGGGCTGAGCACCTGCCTGCAGCCCAGGGCGTGACCACAGGGTCCTGAGATCGAGTCCCGCATCCACTCCCTGCATGGAGCCTGCTTCTCCCTCTGCCTGTGTCTCTGCCCCCCTCTCTCTCGGTGTCTCATGAATAAAAAAATAAATAAATAAAATCTTTTAAAAACAGCACACTGTGAAAGAGACAGACTGTAGCAATCTTTCAAGTCCGTCCAGATGCCCTAGGCGTGGGCCCGTAAGACCATCGTTTTTGGAGGCCAGCGCTTCCCTGGATAACTAGCCTCGAGGTGCAGGGCTGTGCACTGCTCTTCTCCGTCCGCGGATCCTGAGAAGGCGACCACAGGCGGGGGGGGGGGGGGGGGGGGGGGGCGGGGGGTCCCCGGCCCAGGTCTCCCGCCAACACGGCCGGCGGGGGGCGCTCGCGGGCGGGCCCCTCCGCGGTCCAGCCCCAGCCTGCGCCCTGGAAGCGCCCCCCCCTCCCCCCCACCCCGGGACGCTGCCCGGTCTCTCCCCCTTCACCCCTGCAGACGCCGCGGGCTGCCCCTCCCCCCCGGGGACGCTGCCCAACCCTCAGCCCGGGGTGCTTTTTTTTCCTCTTTTTTAAGATTCTATTCATTCACTTGCAAGAGACGCAGGCCGGGACCGGGGGCGGGGGGCAGGCTCCCCGCGGGGGCCCGACGCGGGGCTCGACCCCGCGACCCCGGGTCGCGCCCGCGGAGCCCCGCCCCTCCCCCCCAGGTCCCCTCCGATCACGGGCACCCGGAGCTGTTAATCCCCGCCGGCGGCTCCTCCGCGCGCGGCTAAAGGCCCCGGGGCGGCGCACGCTTTACCTCCCTCCCGTCTCCACCTCGGGATGGACGGCGCCCGCCGGGGGGGCCCCGCGCCCGCCGCCCCCCCGCAGCTTCCGCTCACCTGCGCGCCTCGCCTCCCGCCTCCCGCCTCCCAACGCACCGCGCGCGCCACGGCGGTTGGCGTCGCCCCGCCCCCGGGGACCCCTCCCCTGGGGGCTTCCGATTGGCCGCGGCGAGCCCGGGGGCGGGGCGACGCCTCCCATTGGCCAGCGCTCCGGGCGGGCTTCCGCTCCCGCCACTTTCAAATCGGAGCGCGCGTCGCCATGCGCCAGTCCGCGGAGCTGCGGGTGGGGCGCGGGCCCCGCGGGGTCGTACCGTGGCGCCGCCGCCGCCGCCGGAGCAGGGAGCCGCTGCAGCCCGCCCCCGGGAGGAGCAGTGAAGGGACCGGGACTCCGCGCTGCCGCAGGGCCTCCGCCTGGCGGGTTTGCCGCGTCGGAGGACACACCGGCGCCCGGCGGGCGGAAGGAAAAGGGGCGCACGATGCGCCCGGGTAAGCATCGCCGCAGCAGAACCCCGAGGGGCAGAACAGGCCGATGGGCCGCTCCGCGGGCTCCTCCCGACTCGGGTGCGCGGGCCTGGCGAAGGAAGCGCTGGACTTCTCGGTCCCGGCTCCGTGAGCGCCCGAGCGGGGCCCGGCCTGAATCGAGAGGTCATCTGGAGGTCATCTGGAGGTGGCCTGGCCTTGGGGGTCACTGGGCGCCCCCCACCCTCAGCTCGCTGCTCTCCGCTCCCTGTGTGGCTTCGGAGCCCCGGTGACCTAGGAGCAACGGCCGGGGCGCCTGACCGTGCAGACCAGGGTGACTGCGGCCCCTGCCCTGGGTTCTGCATGTGGTCCGCAGCACCTGGCCCGGGCCCGCCGCAGGTGCGGGACCTGACCTGCCGAGACCCACGCGTTGACCGGCTCCGCGTCCACGCCAACACCTCGGGGGCCGCACGTTGGCTGTAGGAACGACTCAACTAAGGGAGCTTGTGCGTTGCAGACCAGAGGAATCCGGGGACCGTCCCATCCAACCTGCAGTTAGCTGCTGGGGCTTTGCATTTCTTGCTATTTGCTCGTCCTCGAGTGCCTTCTGTTGTAAATCAGGAGCCGGCCGCTTGTTTTACTACTTTGTTTTTACTCCTTCGACGCCTCCTTTATTTTCTTGCTTACCCCCAAATGCAGTTTTATTTTGATTCCAGTTCTGGTGGCTCTCTGAGAAACGAGCCTTTAAAATGTCTCTTGGAAAAGAGCAGCAGCTGTGCTGAGTCTGGTGGAAAGGCGAGATGGTATCATAAAACAAGCAAATGCCAGTAACTTTGGCAACCAAACAAAGGATCGAATAAAAGAAAAAAAGGTAGGGCAGCCCCCGTGGCTCAGCGGTTTAGCACCGCCTTCAGCCCAGGGTGTGATCCTGGAGTCCTGGGATCGAGTCCCACGTCGGGCTCCCCTCAGGGAGCCTGCTTCTCCCTCTGCCTGTGTCTCTGCCTCTCTCTCTCTCTCACTGTGTCTCTCATGAATAAATAAATAAAATCTTAAAAAAAAAAAAAGGTAAAAAACTCACAGGCTAAATGTGCAGTTTCCATTTGACCACCAGAGGGAGGTCTGTTAACTGCTGAGAATAGAGGGCAGGCTGAAAAGTTTTCCTTACCTTTGTGCAGGTGTCCTTTTAAAAAGGGAGCATTCTAATATTGTGATTTATTTCTTAAGTGTATGTGTGGGAAAATATTTAACAAAAGTTTCTTTACACAAGAATCTATATGCATCATGCCTGGCTTACTTAGTACCTTGAAAAGCACAAAAATCATATTTTATTTATATATAGAATTGTCAGGATTTACTCATTTGGGTATAGAAGACTTTAGTATAGACTGTTTGTTTAGTAAATCTAAACTATCTTGTTTGTTTAATGGGCTGATTATATAAACTTTACTCTCAGAAAGTCCTGTTTTAGGGAAGATACTTCTGAGAAAAACTTGCGACTTTAATTTTGAAAGACTTTTTGAGCCATTATACACAAATTCATTTTATTTTTTTCGTGGCGTAACATTTTTTTTGGTTGAGCCAGTTAAATTACTCAGATTATAATAATTATTACTGCTTTTTGTAATCATATAGCTGAAGATACATTCCTCTCCTTTCAGGTAGGTATGTACTTAAATTATCCAAGGAACCTAGGACAGTCTCCAAAAAGGGTATTATAGGGCAGCCCTGGTGGCGCAGCAGTTTGGCGCTGCCTGCAGCCCAGGGTGTGATCCTGGAGACCTGGGATCGAGTCCCAACATCGGGCTCCCTGCATGGAGCCTGCTTCTCCCTCTCCCTCTGCCTGTGTCTCTGCCTCTCTCTCTGTGTCTATGAATAAATAAATAAAACCTTTAAAAAAACAAAAGGGTATTATACTCTAACAACCTCAGAGGAGAAAAAAAGCAAATAAATTAGATATAGTAAGGAAGTGTTTCCTGGAATTCCTAGTACAGAGACTGAATTCTCCCTATTTAAATTTATCTGAAGAAGGGAAGGGTTTAACTTGGACTTGGCCAATGTTAGCTTATTTATACAATTGTAGCCAGATAGTTCTTCCCTGATTCTGAATGTGAAAATAATACAGCCAAAAGAAATGTAACATTTTTGATCTCCTTAATTATTGATCAAGGAGATTGAAAATTTTACTCCAGTTAAAACATTATTAGAGGGACACCTGGGTGGCTCAGTGGTTGAGCCTCTGCCTTTGGCTCAGGGCGTAATCTTGGATCTGGGGATCGAGTCCCACATGCTTTCTGCATGGAGCCTGCTTCTCCCTCTGCCTGTGTCTTTGCCTCTCTCTGTGTGTCTCTCATGAATAAATAAGTAAAATCTTTAAAAGAAAAATTCTAGTCTAATTTTGGGGATAAAGATTACTAAAATACATTTAAAAAATTCTTTTTTTTTTTTTAAAGATTATTTATTTATTCATTCATGAGAGACACAGAAGGAGAGAGAGGCAGAGACACAGGCAGAGGGAGAAGCAGGCTCCATGCAGGGAGCCCGACGTGGGACTCGATTCCAGGTCTCCAGGATCACGCCCCGGGCCAAAGGCGGCGCTAAACCGCTGAGCCACCGGGACTGCCCTAAAAAAATTATTATTAGAAAACCATCGTCAGTAAAATATACAGTTCAATTATACATACTTTATTTTTTTGAGGAGCTACTGTGTTTCAGAAACGTAATATTAAAATGGTAAATGTGGATTGCTGTCAGATGTGCTTCCTGAAATTTCAGCAGTTTGTTTATGCCAAAACCTTGCCGCTCTTTACTTTTTTTGTGTACCATCTAGATTGGCAATGTTTAGCTGATGATGGTTTCTTGAAGACGGTTAAGCTTATAGCTAGGTATTCTTTCCTATCTAATATAATATCAGTGTTTCTTTTATCCTATAGAGAGAGTTCTATTTGAGAGCTTGTGGGCAATTTTATCAGCAAGAGGCTGAGTTGGAATAAGAAGAGTTTCCATCTTGACAAGTTACAAAGTAAATCTCATACAGAATTTTTAATTGCAATAGGGGTGACAGGTTCTATAGTGACTAAATTATTGCACAATAGCAAGGAAAATGAAACTATATAAGGTATATTTTGTTGCATCTTGATTCTTTTTCCCCCCTTTTTTTAAGGAGGAAGAAGGAGAAGTAGAGGGTGAGGGGCAGAAGGAGAGGGAGAGAGAGAATCTTGAACAGGCTCCACATGGAGTGCAAAGCCCAACGAGGGGCTGGATCTCACAAGCCTGAGATCATAACCTGAGTTGAAATCAAGAGTCAGACACTTAACTGAGTAAGCCACCCAGGTGCCCCCACATCTTGATTATTTTATTGCACATTGTTTTTCATTGTTCACAAAGATGCTGTAGTAAGAAAATTAGTATTTACAAAGTATTTAAGAATACCAAATAAGAGCATATTGTGGATGGACATCATATTCTTAAACATAATATTTTGCATTTGCATATTGTTTTCCATTTAATTCTCAGTTCATCTAGGGGAAGTTGAGTCACCCCACAAATGTTCACAATGGAATATAATAAAGTTTCCCTTTACAATGTCCTCATCACTTTTGTAATGTTTTTTAATGAAAAATTTTAAACATAAGACTATTTGAAAACTTACAGAACCTAATAATTGTATATGTTCTCTTTCACTATGGACAGCACATTTAATTATATTTTGTCCAGGGCTAAAGCTGTGGCGGGGGGGGGGGGGGGTCTAAGGTATTAAATCAATTATACAGATTTTATAATCAAGTTCACTTTAAATATGAAAATGTCCTGTTCGTTGCCTTAGGAGTTTAGTATGCCCCATAATTGTCTTGGCGGAAATCACGAAAGATAAGGCATCCACTCTCTCCTAAGCATTTAAGATCCGTGAAAAGGGTAGTAGTGAAGGAGGAGGGAGAAAGAAGAGAGATTAATATTTATCATGAGCTGATTATGTGCCAAGTATAGTACTAGGTAGCCTTGCACGTAGTATTGAATCCAAGGACTATTCTGTGAAGTATTACTATTCCCACCTTACAAATAAGGAAAGAGGCTCGGGGAAATCAAGTAACTTGTTGAGGGATGTGAATTCACTCTGAAATGAGAGTTTATGTTCTTTCCACTACGGTTGGATGCATCCTTCCCTGGATCCTTTTAGGGCCTAAAATATACCTGTCTGGTTGAAAGAACGTTATGTATCATGTAACACTGTGTATGTGTCCATGCTCCTCCTCGTGCACATTTATTTACATTTACTGTGATTAATACACGTTACTGTATTATATGTTATAACGTGAAAGAAACTCTAGATTTAGAACCAGGGCATAGATTTGAGTGTTTCGAGTACTTTCTGTCTAGTTTTCACCAACAGAAAGTCGAGATAATTTCTTCTGCTTCTCCACTTCGAAGCCCTGATGTGATCATTAGGGAGCCCGGATTAGGCGGCCGTCGCCACAGGAATAAACTACGATTCCCGACATGCTTGACGAGGCGGACGCCGGCCCGGGACCCAGTTCCAGCTTTAGGGCAAAGGTGACCCCTCTGGGTCCCGCGGCGAAGTAGGGGGCAGCCGGTCCTCGCCTCCTTCCTGGTGCATTCAGGGATTCGTAGTTCCCTCAAGGCCCGGGGGTTGCCCTTGGGGTCCGCGTCTCACTACAAGTCCCGTGATGACCCGGGGCTCGGGCAGCGCCTGCGTGTTGAGGCCGGAGGCGGGTGCGGGCGGTGCTCCTGGCGGGAGGAGTAAAGATGGCGGCGCGGGGGTCTCCGCCTTCTGCTCCCGGCTGAGGCGCGCCGCGGGAGCCGCACTCGCAGTCCCGGGGGGTGGTTCGAGCCGCAGCCGCGGAGGCCGGAGCCATGGCGGAGCTGGAGCACCTGGGCGGGAAGCGGGCCGAGTCGGCGCGAATGCGGCGGGCTGAGCAGCTGCGGCGCTGGCGGGGCTCGCTGACGGAGCAGGAGCCCGCGGAGCGGCGAGGCGCGGGGCGGCAGCCGCAGCCGCGTCGCGGGAGCCCCAGGGTCCGCTTCGAGGACGGAGCCGTCTTCCTGGCCGCCTGCTCCAGCGGGGACACCGACGAGGTGAAGAAGCTGCTGGCCAGGGGCGCCGACATCAACACGGTCAACGTGGACGGCTTGACAGCCCTCCACCAGGTGAGCCCGCCTGCGGGGGAGCCGCGCTGAGCCCGCGCTGAGCCCGTGACCCTGCGGCCGCCCAGCACGGGCACCCGGGTCTGTACCTGCGGCCACCTGGGCACCCGGGTCTCTACTGCGGCCACCCGCGCACCCGGGTCTCTACTGCGGCCACCTGGGCACCCGGGTCTCTACCTGCGGCCACCCGCGCACCCGGGTCTCTACCTGCGGCCACCTGGGCACCCGGGTCTCTACTGCGGGCACCTGGGCACCCAGGTCTCTCCCTGCGGCCACCCGGGCACCCGGGTCTGTACCTGCGGCCACCCGCGCACCCGGGTCTCTACCTGCGGCCACCTGGGCACCCGGGTCTCTACTGCGGGCACCTGGGCACCCGGGTCTCTACCTGCGGCCACCCGCGCACCCGGGTCTCTACTGCGGCCACCCGCGCACCCGGGTCTCTACCTGCGGCCACCCGCGCACCCGGGTCTCTACCTGCGGCCACCTGGGCACCCGGGTCTCTACTGCGGGCACCTGGGCACCCGGGTCTCTCCCTGCGGCCACCCGGGCACCCGGGTCTGTACCTGCGGCCACCCGGGCACCCGGGTCTCTACCTGCGGCCACCTGGGCAGCCGGGTCGGCGTGGTTCTCGGCCGCTTCCCCCGCGAAGCCAGGTCCTGCCGACCTCGGGGTCTCTACCTGCGGGGTAGAGCCCCCGCCCCACACCTGCTCGAGTCGTGGTCACCGCCGACCCGCCCCGGCCGCACGGCCCCCACGTAGCCCGGCCAGGGGCGTTCGTCCGGCGCGTCCGGGAGAATCCGCGTGTGGGGGCGCGACCCCGTGGGGCGGCCGGCGGCGCGGGGGGACGCAGACCTGTGCGGGCTTGCAGGACTCGGACCCCGCCGCCCTGGGAGGCCCGGCCCGACGCGCGCTCGGTGCTTGGGGGATGCTCCGCTTCGCTCTTCTCTGCACACTGGTTTTTCTTTTCTCTTCTCTTCTCTTCTCTTCTCTTCTCTTCTCTTCTCTTCTCTTCTCTTCTCTTCTCTTCTCTTCTCTTCTCTTCTCTTCTCTCTCTTTTTTTTCCTTTCCCTCCCTTCCTTCCTTCCTTCCTTCCTTCCTCCCTTCCTTCCTTCCTTCCTTCCTTCCTTCCTTCCTTCCTTCCTTCCTTCCTTCCTTCCTTCCTTTTCTTCTTTCTTTCGAACTCAGATGCCGTGTGTGTGGCTGTGTAGCGTGGGTGGCGGTCGCCCAACAGCGCGGGGCGCAGTGGTGACACTTTGCCTCCCCGCGCAGTGCTCCCCGCACGTGCGGCCGCCGAGCCGCCCCCAGGTGGGACTTCACGCACCTGGGGAGCTGGGGGCCGCACACTCGCCTGATCTTTCCCACTTGTCTTTTTATGCTTTGTGTACAAAGTGAGCGTGTTGGCGTGAGAATCCACTTTTTAAAAAATATTTTATTTATTCATGAGACCCACATAGAGAGAGAGAGAGGCAGAGACACAGGCAGAGGGAGCAGGCTCCATGCAGGGAGCCCGGCCTGGGACTCATCCCAGGACCTGGGGTCACGCCCTGGGCCTCAGGCAGACGCTCCACCGCTGAGCCCCCAGCTGCCGGAGAATCCACTTCTTAGTAACAATTCAATTTTGTGTCATAGCACTTCCCTGAATGCATTAGGTAGTCTAAAATCATTTCTGTTTGCAGACCTCTTTCCGGTGGAAGGACCTTCTCTTCTCGTCATCCTATCTGTATCTGGGGTTGGTTGGTTTGGTTTTAAGGTAGCAACCAACATTTGTATGATCCTTCGCTGTTTAAAAATTCCTACATATGGCTTCCCCTGTGTGAATTGCCATACTGATTCTTGAAGTAGGTGTGGCAAGCAGTGTTGTAATTCCCATTTTACAGATGAGGAACCTGAAGCTCAGAAAATGGTTACTTGTGCAAGATGACAAAGGAGACAAGTTGCCCTTTAGGCATGGATTTTTCAGACTTAAATTCCAGAGCTTTATGTCTTACCTAATAAGCAGCTGCATATAAATAAGATAGATGCTAAGAGGGCCATATTCATTATTTTTAGTTTCTGAACTCTTTGAAAAGGTGAATATTTGTTTTTCAAATATATTTGGGATGTTAAGGAGATTGAGATCTAGATTCTGCAAGGAACCATTTCTTGGGCTGATAGATCATAGGGAAATAGAATCCAGCTTTCTGGTCCACATGCTCCTTTACTGAACCTCTGTTCTATCAAAGCACAGTTTTCTTTTCTTTTCTTTTCTTTTCTTTTCTTTTCTTTTCTTTTCTTTTTTTTCTTTTCTTTTCTTAAGATTTTATTTATTCATGAGAGACACAGAGAGAGACAGAGACACAGGCAGAGGGAGAAGCAGGCTCCATGCAGGGAACCCTATGCGGGACTCGATCCTGGGTCTCCAGGATCACACCCTGGGCCCAAGGCAGCGCCAAACCACTAGGCCACCCGGGTTGCACAAAGCACAGTTTTCTTTTCTTTTTTTTTTTTTTTTTTTAATTTATTTATGATAGTCACACAAAGAGAGAGAGAGAGGCAGAGACACAGGCAGAGGGAGAAGCAGACTCCATGCACCGGGAGCCCGACGTGGGATTCGATCCCGGGTCTCCAGGATCGCGCCCTGGGCCAAAGGCAGGCGCTAAACCTCTGCGCCACCCAGGGATCCCAAAGCACAGTTTTCTTAGTGCAACTCAGTAGTCCTGTTTCTTCTAAGGTGACTCTGCTACTTGAATCTGGTCCTTAACATGCACATTTTAATAATGCCCTGAGAAAAGCACCTGCTTTGAGGTTACTCTGATATATCTCCTTCTCATACAAGGTAACCACTTTTCTGATTCCTTCTGAGACTGACCTTGGTGCCTTTCCTTCTGTCTTACCTACCATCCCAGATTGTGCAGTACAACTTCTCTCAATATGCTCTTCACATTCAGTAATCTCTTGAAACAGGAGAGGAAGGAGATGACAGCTAGGAAGTTGTGTTTTTTTGCTTTGTTTTTGTTCTTTAAAAAAAGCAAAACAGGGATCCCTGGGTGGCGCAGCGGTTTGGCACCTGCCTTTGGCCCAGGGCGTGATCCTGGAGACCCAGGATCGAATCCCACATCGGGCTCCCGGTGCATGGAGCCTGCTTCTCCCTCTGCCTGTGTCTCTGCCTCTCTCTCTCTGTGTGACTATCATGAATAAATAAATAAAATCTTTAAAAAAAAAAAAAAAAAAGCAAAACACCTGCATATGCAATATAGGCATTTGTGTCTGTTTATAGGCCTGGCAGTGAATTGAATTGAATAGGTATACTCAATACTAGACAAATTCAGCTGAAGATTAAGCTGCTCAAAGATTTGAGGCCAAATAGACCTTCTGTTGAGAAACCATCTCTTTGTTTGAATCAAGACAAGGGGCCTTTATTGGCTCAGGAACTCTTTTCCAAGTCAGTTCGTGGAGTGACAGTATGTTTCTCCATGCTCTAAAGAACTCTTTTAAGGTACATAAAAGGTTATATTCAAAATGTGGGACTGGGGCAGCCCGGGTGGCTCAGCGGTTTAGTGCCGCCTGCAGCCCAGGGCGTGATCCTGGAGCCCTGGGATCGAGTCCCACATCAGGTTCCCTGCATGGAGCCTGCTTCTCCCTCTGCCTGTGTCTCTGCCTCTCTTTCTGTCTCTGTGTCTCTCATGAATAAATAAATAAAATCTTAAAAACAAAAAAACAAAATATGGGACTGGAGCTGCCAGCAGCCGAACAACTTACTTTGTGACTGATTGTCCTGTGAAATGGAAAGTGGTACAATATCTGAATTATTTAGTTAAAATATCCACGTTATATAAGCGATATGGTGCTCGCTTTGGCAGTACATATAACTATATAAGCACGATAGGAATTATCAGGATAATTGCTTTCTTTCTCCCTTTTGGCTCTGGACCAACTGTGAATTACCATCTTGGCATGTTGGAAGAAACCCCCAGATGATATTGGTGGTTGATTTCTCTCCTCCCCCAACAAGGTCACAGTAAATGATTTACACTTCAGGTTGTGGGGCCTTGATGCTACTTTTGACTTAGAGACCTTTCTTTCCTGGCAGCCTTTGCTTAGGCCACGAGGTGCTTAAGTCAATGATAAGCTCCAGGGGGCCTATTAATAATACTTGAAATAGACCGAGGTAAGAAATACCTCAAAAGGTTAGAACTTCTCTGATGAAAGCCTTAGATACTGATGCAGACTAACTAAACTTGGGTGAATAAATTGTGTTTGCCCTTAGTATCCCAGAGTCATCAATGAAGAAGACATCAATAATCTGATTATATAACCCTTGAAATCACTTGTTTGCTCACAAATTCCCATTTCATTATATATATATATACACACACACACACACACACATATGCTATAAGTCATGAAGTATGGGTTGATAATTCTGTGTGAGGTGATACTTCTTGAAATTTCTTCTATTTTTCTTTATTTATTTTGCAAGATTGTTATCACCTATCTTGGTGTCATTAGTATTACAATTTTGGGTGCTGTAGGGGTAGATACAGGCTCTTAAAACTGTATCTACCAAATTGTTGGGCTGCTGCAAGAGGCAGGTGCTTGCTTTCAGAAAGGAGATTTTTCTGGGATTTGTTAGAATGAGTACCTGCATATTTCTTCAAAATATATTTTATTGACACTTGTAACTTTGTTGGGTGTAGTGAATACTAATGTCTGTCCACATAGAGACCAGAAAGATTCTATACTTGACTCAGAAACTCAGGTCGGTTTTGTAATGGTCTCAGAGTCCAAGTTTGGACTTCAGGGACACCCCAGACTGGAATTCAACTCCTAGGATTTTCTGTTATTCTAGAGCTGCCTCAATCTGACCCTACAGCTTCAGGGAGATTGAAATCATCTATTTCTGGGATCCCTGGGTGGCGCAGCGGTTTGGCCCCTGCCTTTGGCCTAGGGCGCGATCCTGGAGACCCGGGATCGGATCCCACATCGGGCTCCCGGTGCATGGAGCCTGCTTCTCCCTCTGCCTGTGTCTCTGCCTCTCTCTCTCTCTCTCTTTGACTATCATAAATAAATAAAAATTAAAAAAAAAAGAAATTATCTATTTATCTGGAAGAAAGGTGCAGACAGAAACAGATGAGGGAAGGAGGAAAGGCAGAGCAATTTATATTCAGAGCAAGACAGAAGGAGCCTGTCCTTCTGATAACAGGATGATAACGTGTTCAGTTCAGTACAAAATAGTATGTATGTTTGTGGTATGGTATGGTGAAATAAAACTTGTATTCTTTCTATTTTTTTTTTTTTAATAATCTCCATGCCCAGTGTGGGCCTTGAACCCACAACCGTGAGATCGAGTCACATGCTTTGTCGACTGAGCCAGCCAGCTGCCCCTAAAACTTGTACTCTTAACCGTTTCTCTTTTATTCCAAGTTCATTACGTATTCCTCTTATAGTTCCACCTGTGAAATGACTTAGACTTGCCCTGCACATATTGATGAATTCTGCTAGTGTCAGGACCCAAGGCAATATGGGATTAAGAAAATCCTGTTGGCTTCCTCATTATTGTGGATCTAGAACAGTCATCCTGAGTCATTTTAGTAGTTTACCTCTTTAGATTGGTTGATGTGATGCATCAGACTATGTTGGGCACCTGGCTCCTTGCCTTATGAGTGTTAGTCCCAAGTTTCCATGCCATAGTGGACCTCAAAGCCAGATTTGAAAAATAGGCTTATTTATATGGTGGGGGTTTTTATGTTTTGTTTTGGAGTACAGATGCAAGTGATTTTTATTTGTTCCCTAGCTAAATTTTTGTTGCCCATTCTTAAAGTCCTGTAGCACACTACCATTTGGGCTTATAGAACTCTCTGTGTGAGTATTTTTCAATAGGCAAACTGTCAGTGCATGTAGTTGAAGCATAATTCCCCTAAAGGTAGAAGGTTGGACAGGTCTTGTTGGTAAGCTAAAATGTAGTCATTGCTTGCTTTTATTTTTAAGTATTTTAAAATTAAAGTATACATTATATACAGTAAACTTCACCTTTTTTGCATAGAGGGTTCTGTGATTTGTGACAAACACATGCAGCTGTGTAGCCACTACCCACAATCAACATATAGAATGTTATCACCATCTCCAAGATTTCTTTGTGCTTTTTGTAGCCAACTCCTCCTCCCACCGCCACCCCCTGGCAGCCATTCATCAATGTTCTGTTCCCATAACCACAGTGCCGTATAGATGAATCATACAGCATGAAGCCTTTTGAATCTGGCTGCTTTCACTTGCTATAATGCATTGACATTCATCCATTTTGTTACACGTGTCAGTAGCTTACTGGTCTTTATTGCTGAGTGGTATTGCAGCATATGGAACTACTACAGTTTATCCGTTCACTAGTTGAAGGACATTTGGATTATTTCCAGTTTTTAGTAATAATGAATAAAACTGCTAGAAACATTTGTGTACAGGTTGTTTTGTGGACATGTTTCATTTCACTTTGGTCAAATTCCCAGCAGTGGGGTAACAGTCCTGTGGCAATGAATATTTTACATTTTTAGAAAAGATTTTATTTATTTACTTACTTGAGAGAGTGAGCGAGAAGGTAGGAGGAGGGACAGAGAGAGGGACATGCAGACTCCATGCTGAGTGCAGAGCCTGACACAGGGCTCCATCTCATGACCCTGAGATCATGACCTGAGTCAGACGCTTAACCCACTAGCCACCCAGGCGCCCAAATGAATGTTTAACTTTAAAAGAAACTGCCAAACTTTTCCAAAGTGGCTCTACCATTTTGAATTCCAACTAACAATATATGAGTTCTAATTGCTTTGCATCCTTACCTGTACTTGCTATTATCTTTATATTTAAGCTAGTCTAATAGTTACGTCGTGATAAGTCATTTTTAGTGACAGTAGTAAGAATAGCAGTAGCAGCAGCCATAGTAGTCGGAGGAGTAGTAATTGTAGCTCTCACTTATGTGGTATTTACTCTGGGCCAAGGAGTCTTCTAAGTTCTTTTAATATATTTACTTGTGTGTAATACTCAAAACAACTCATGAGTGAGATACTTTTATTATTGTCTGGATTTTATAGAGATAGGGAAACTGAGACACTGCCCAAGGTCACACAGATAATAAATGGCAGAGCTAGAATTTATTTAAGCCCAGGCAGTCTGACCAGAGAGTCCATGTTCTTAACTTTATGTTGCCTCTTACTGGACTAAATTGCCTTTCATTCTAAAAAAAGTTAGAAAATGAAATTATAAAAGAAAGTTGAAAGTGATTTAAAATCAGGCTACTCAGAGGTATATACTACTAACATTTAGTGTATTCCTTTCAGGTTTTTTAAAAACATATTTATATGTATGTATATATAAAGTTGGTATCATAGACTGTCTCCTGATGTTTTCACTTAAAGTTCCTTGTAATTGTTTTCTTATATAATTAAATATACTTTGAAAATAAAGTTTTTGAAGTTCAAATAATAAGTCATCATTTGGACAACTTTATTATTTGCCTTGTTAGAGGTTTTATTAGATTGTTAATTTACTGCTAACATTGAATGCCTAATAATTGCTAAGTCTGTGCTAAAGTGTATATTTGTTGATAGGTACAGTTTCTGCCCTCAAGGAACTCACAGTCTGGTTTTATAAATGAAAACAATTACTTTTAGAGTGATAATTCCTATGATAACAGGCAAAGGCACACTCCAAAGTGGAGGGACAAAGGATTACAGTCCATGATGATGCAGCAGTGTGGGCAGAGAGAGGGGAATAAGTATTGTGTGTAGGCAGAGGCGGACCCAGGAGAAGTCCTAATGGGTGCGTTTGAAGGGTTAAGGAAGGGGTGAGGATAACATCCTAGAGGACTTTGAGCATCAAACACCAGGCTGAGAATGCTCCATGAGTCCTTAGCAGAAGACTTTTTGTGGGTTTGAGCAGGGAGGTTAACCCAGCCGAGCGGCTTTAAGGAATATGAAGCTGCGTTTGGATTTCAGAGTGAATGGAAGGACACAGAGGAAAGAACCAGCTGAGAGAATGGAGATGAGAAGGGAAAGTATAATACAGGTCTAGCCTGTGAGTCTGAAAGAGTTTTGTGATTCAGGTGGAGATAGGAGTCAGTCTAAGTTTGGACTGAGGAGCTCTGAAGGCATCCAAGTAGAAATACCCCGTAGGCATCTGTGATTCAAGGCTAGTCATCACCTCCCTATCTACATACACTCCAGTTTCCTCATATTTAAAATGAGAGAGTTTGATATTAACATAAAGGTGATGGTTGAAGCAATGAGTGTGGAAGAAGAAAGGAGAAGATATGAAAGAGAAGAACAAAAAATATTAGGCAGAGGATGCAGAAGTTCCCATTAGAGCCATAGGACTATGTGGTAGGCGGACTAATGGCACCTCAGAGGGGTCCATGTCCTAATCCCCAGAATCTGTCAAGATGTTACCTTGTAGGATAAAAGGGACTTTGCAGATATGATTGAATTTAGGGTCTTGGAGTGGGAAGGTTATCTTGGATTATCCAGAGGAGTCCAGTGTAATCACAATGGTCTTTATGGAAGGGAGGCAGGCAGGAGAGCAGATTCAGTGGTAGATGTGATGATAGAAGCAAGAGACGGGAGTGACCAGGCAAGGGGCCGTGAGCCAAGGAATGCGGGGAGCCTCTGGAGGCTGGAAAGGCAAGGAAACGGAGTCTCCCCTCAGAGTCTCAAGAAGGAACGAGCCAAGCCCAAAACTTGATTTTAGCCTGGGGACACTGAGTTCAGACTTCTGATCTCCAGATCTTTAAGATAATAAATATGTGCTGTTTTAAGCTACTGAGTTTGTGGTAATTTGTTGCAGTAGCCACAGGAAACTGATAGAGAGGAGAACCGAGAAAGCACAGTGGTACCGAGGAGTTTCAAGGAATGGGTGGTCAACAATGTAAAAGGACATTGCAGGGAAGACCTAAAAAAACCCCCAAAACTGTTGGATTTGGTCATTTATAACCTTTGGAAGAGCAGTTTCTTTTCTTTTCTTTTTTAACGATTTTATTTGAGACAGAGAGAGAGAGAACATAAGCAGGAGAGCAGCAGAGGGAGAGGGAGAAGCAGGATCCCAGCAGAGCAGGGGTTGGATCCCAGGATCTTGAGATCAAGCCTGAGCTGAAGGCAGACACTTAACCAGCTGAGCCACCCAGGTGCCCCAGAACAGTTTCAATAGAAAGATGTTTTTGAGAGCTTATGTGGAGAGTTTATGAAGTTTTTTCTTGTTAAGGGTAAGTTAATCTTTCTGTTGATTTTTGGAAGGAAAAAAAAAATAGATCTGCCATCTATATGTAAATTAGGACCCAAAATATGTGAGAAGACTCTTAAAAACCTGGCTTTTGGTTAATTGAAAATAATGAAAATGGTTTCATTACTTGTGGGTTAAGACAATTTTATTTTATTTTATTTTATTTATTTTATTTTATTTTATTTTTTTTTAAGACAATTTTAGAATATTAACCTTGACACTGGAAGCAAAAAGGTTATAGTCCTATTACTGAAGGGCTGATGCACAAGTCGAGATTTTATTTCCCAGTTCTGCTTTGGCCCATTTCCCACTCATTAGCACTGTCACTGGAGGGCAGCCCTAAGGGAGCAGTGATAGGGAAGTTAGTATAAATAAACAGTTTCTTCTGCCATTTATTTTTTCACATTCATTTATTGAATGTCTACTCTGCCTGACTCTGTGCTTCTTGTTACTTAGTGATTGATAGGTTTTAGAAATGAACTAGAATTTTGGGAATGCTTTCCATAATAGCTGGTTCCTATTATTTTTTATAATAGGAAATTGGCTATATAGTGATTTTCTGTTTTAGCTTTGTGGTTCTTGGGGAATTGGAGGGAGAGTATTATATTCATCAGTACTTGTGATTATTTTTATCTATGCTTGTGGATTTATACCTTATACCTTTCTACTTAAGGATAGTGAAAAATGGAAGTCTGGGATCTTTGATAAATCTTTAGTGTTTGAACACAGTAGTAATAAATCCAGATTAAGGATCTTGACCCAGGGACACCCTGGTGGCTTAGTTGAGCATCTGCCTGCGGCTCAGGGTGTGAACCTGGGGTCCTGGGATCGAGTCCCGCATCCGGTCCCCGCAGGGAGCCTGCTTCTCCCTCTGCATGTGTCTGTCTCTCTGTTTGTCTCTCATGAATAAATAAAAATCTTTTTTTTTTTTTTAAAAAAGATCTTGACCTAGAATTTTATAAAGGGCAAGGAATTGAAACCTCGCTTCATTTGTTGACTTGGGGCAGGGGCTTTGAATGTGTTGGGGATTTCCCCCCTGCTTTTGAAGTGTAATTTGAAAAATTGTTTCTTAGGGGCATCTGGCTGGCTCAGTTAGTAGAGCATGTGACTCTTGGTCTCAGGGTTTTTTGTTTTTCTTTTTTTTAAGATTTTATTTATTTATTCATGAGAGACCCAGAGAGAGAGAGAGAGGCAGAGACACAGGCAGAGGGAGAAGCAGACTCCATCCAGGGACCCCGATGTGATTGGAGATCCTGGGTTTCGAGGATCACGCCCTGGGCCGAAGGTGACGCTAAACCGCTGAGCCACCCAGCCTGTCCTTGGTCTCAGGGTTGTTAAGTTAAAGCCCCACATTGGGTGTACAGGTTACTTAAAAATAAAATCTTTGAAAAATAAAAATAAAAAAGTTGCTTCTTAAATATTGGATTTTAGATTGTAACCAGTTTGAGTAAATTTGGGGGCTTGAAGTTTTATCAGGCGATGATGATTCGTTATATGAGTCAATGTAATTGGAAAACTGAATCCTTAGTTCTTAGTATTGAAAGTTGATCTGCATGTGGTTTCTTTTTTTTTTTTTGCATGTGGTTTCTAATGGAATATTGTAGAATGTTGTAGTAATGGAATGGATTTGTGTTAGAATTTAGAGAAGATTTTGTATGTAGTATTTTAAGCATTGTCATATTGTGGCAGTCTTTTGGAATCATATTCTAATGCAATTTTGGGAAAGTATTTTGCATTGCCATGTTCTGAATATACATGATATATATGGTATACAACCTGGCTGTTACTTAAGATTTTTTGGTCTAGTGACCCGCTTTCTTTTTATTTTTTTTTAAACTTTTTTATTGTAGAGTATTTCAAAATATAAATTACAAAAGTAAAGAGAATAGTATACCTGAATTCTCAAACCTTACCAACTCATGGCCAATTTTGTTTCATTTATAGATCCTTTTCTCCTCATCACCAATATACTAGATTATTATACAATCTTAGATATACTTTTTATTTGTAAATATTTCAATATGTATTTCTAAAAGATGGAAATGTAATAAATACAATCACAAGCTCATTATCACACCTAAATATTGAACATTCATTCATAAAATGATAAAATATTCAGCAGTGTTTAAATTTCCCTGATGGGGCTAGTCCCAGTGGCTCAGTGGTTTAGCGCCGCCTTCAGCCCGGGGTGTGATCCTGGAGACCCGGGATCGAGTCCACGTCGGGATCCCTGGATGGAGCCTGCTTCTCCCTCTGCCTGTCTCTCTCTCTCTCTCTCTCTCTCTATCTATCTCTCTCTCTCTCTCTATCTATCTCTGTGTCTCCCATGAATAAATAAATAAAATATTAAAAAAAAGTTGTTAAATTTCCCTGGTGGTTCATGGATTTTTTTTTTTAACAGTTTTTTTTAAGTTAGGATTCACATAAGGTCTGCATTGGCTCATATGTATCTTAAGACTCTTAATTTATAGTTTCCTCTTCACTTTTTTTCTCTGCATCTTACTTATTGAAAAACAAGATCATTTGTACTGTAGTTTCCCACAATCTGGATTTTTCTGACTGCACGCTTGTAGTGTTAACATGTTCCTTTGTCTCCAGTATTTTCTATAAACTGGTAATCAGATCTAGAGATTTAATCTGATTCAGATTTGAATTTTTGGCAAGAGTGTACATCATAGGTGATGGTGTATGTTTCTCTCAGGAGGCATATAATATGTAGTTATCTCTCTCGTTGTAGTTTAATGGCTTTGGTGGCCTAACAGAATTTTGACATTTCAAGTCAGTCTTGACTAGACCTGAATTTTAGTAATTAATTCATTCTTTAAATTATCACATTTTCTTGTGTTGACCCTCTAATTGGGATACCAGTGATCAATTCAAAAATGTAAATTGTGAACATTGTGAATAAGATGGCTAATATTAATTGTTGGAAGGCTTGACATGGTACTCAGCAAATTTAGATTAGTACCCCTCATGTGTCAGTACTTATCAGTGATGATGACAATAGAGTAAACTTTATCACTTTTTCATACCTGTTCCATTAGCTCTCAACTGAAGTTCCCCTTATTTTGAAGTAGTCTTCAAAGTTCCAGTTCAGAAGTATGGTTTTTTTGTCCCCTAAGATCATCACCAGCCCTTGACCTTCATTATAAAAGAAAACGTGAGGAGTGCATGAGTGGTACAGTCAGTTGAGCACTGGGCTCTTGATTGCAGCTCAGGTTGTGGTCTTGGGGTTGTGCACTCAGCAGGAAATCTGCTTGAGATTATCTTTCCCTCTCCCCCTCACACGCACACATGCACACAGGCTCTCTCTAAGATAAGTAAATAATTCTTAAAAAATAAAGAGAACTTGAAAGCCTCCAAAGAAAACTAAAAAAATAAAGAGTAAATTAGCTGTACAAGGAGAGGGAGACTTTCTTTATAGGCACCTGGCCATGTAAGGGAGAAGGTAGGAGGAGAAGCGTGCCCATTCCAAGTGCATCAGTTGTGGGCAGTCAACTGTAGGCAAATGATGTGCTTATCTTAGAAAATGGAAGTGACACTTGGAACATTCATATGGATGTTGGGTTGGCTGACTTTGTGTTGTGCTCCTTGAGGTGGAGGGGAGATCTACTCTTCTAATTGAACATGAATTTCCCAATAGGGTGTATGGTTTGGTTTTATGAACTATGTTTTATTTATATGGGGCATTTCATGGGAAACAGGTTTACTTTCTTTCTGCTTCTCTGCAACATTTTTTGCCAGTTTTCTTATTTTAGTTAGCTATTCTTAGTCATTTACTTATTTTTTAAGTCAACTGGCCTAACTATGAGGTATGACTAGAAAGTGCCAAGGCAGATTGTGTTTGGGTCTTTTGGATGCAGCTTCAGTGTTTTATGATTGTGCCTCTTGTGTTGATTTTTCTTCCCATGTTTAGATTGTTTCCCTTTGACAGTAAGTAGCATAAAAAATGAGGTCAGAAGAATGACTCACCTCATCATAAATCACCAGAGATAATGGAAAATGACTTGAAGGGTGACTGAGCTGTGTTCCATCTGTTGAGAATCACTTCACCTATTGGAGAGCTCCTACAACACACAGACCGAGTGAGAAGGCCCCCTCCATTCATGTCTCACCAAGTGCCATACTGGGCCCATTTCAGAAGAATGTTACTGCTGGAACGCTTAAAGACTTAGTAGATTTGTAAAATAGACAACATTTTTTTTTAAGATTTTATTTATTTATTCATGAGAGACACAGAGAAAGAGAGAGAGGCAGAGACACAGAGGGAGAAGCAGGCTCCATGCAGGGAGCCTGACGTGGGACTCGATTCCGGGTCTCCAGGATCAGGCCCTGGGCTGAAGGCGGCGCTAAACTGCTGAGCCCCCCAGTGTTCCCCATATTTTTTATTGGTTTGAGTTTTCAGATGAGAGCAGAGACTTATTTGCCTTTTTTCAGTTCTTACTGTGCTATAGCAGGATCACCAAGGCTCAAGGGGTTTTATAGGGGAATAACTTTGAAATATAATGATTTTTATCTCTCTGTTTCTAGTCAGTATCTAAATTATTATTAGTAAGGCTCTTCTCAGGGCGCCTGGGTGGCCCAGTTGGTTAAGCATCTGCCTTCAGCTCAGGTCATGATTCTGGGGTCCTGGGATCAAGCCCTGCATCAGGCTCCCTGGAGCTCAGTGTGGAGTCTGCTTCTCTTTCTCCCTCTCCCCCTTACCCTCCCACTTGTTTTTGTCTCTCTCTCAAATAGATAAATAAAATCTTTTTTAAAAATATTAAGAGAAGAGAAAATTCCTGTTCTGCTTGTAATGCACTTCTGTGGTTGGATCTTTAAAAATTTGAATGGCCTTTTATTAATTATTTTTGGCCAGATATTTATGGATACTTCTAGATGCCAGATCTTTTAGTAGATGCTGGGTCCCTGATGGCAGAGTCCCTGCCCTTATGGATTCTGCAGTTACTGGGAAACTCACGGTTTTAAAGGTATAATCTGGTTCGTGTTGTTCCCATTTAGCATTGAATCCATTTCCTATTATCCTGTTCATAGTAAAAGTGGGAAAAAGGATATTGACAGTTATCTATAATTTGCCTTTGTATATTTTTAGATTATCAACTCTTTATCCTCAGCCTTGTGTAATTCAGTCCTTAGTCTTCTCTAATCTAATGAGCATGGCCATCCCTTTAATTTAATTTAAGATCAATTTCCAAATCATTAATCATTTGCTATCTCTCCTGTGGATTTTTAATCTCTCCAGCTCTCTTTGGGCTCAGTGGCTCAGTAATAAGAGTCAGTAATGGCTTCAGCTCTGGGGACCAGCTCTAGGTTGTAAAAGACTATTATAGGGACACTTGAAAGTAGAGTTGCAAGACTAGCCATTATGTATTTGTTTTGTTACAGGATTATCAAATTCCAGGATATTATAGCAAAAAGAACACTAGAGGACAACATCTGATCCACCTCTGTCACTTTACAAATGCGAAATCTGAGGCCTAGAAAGAAGTTAAAAGAATGCTACTTGCGTGGAACAGAAATAAAATACAATGAAATGCTTTATTTCTAAAACAAAGGATCCAATTTCTGCTTGATATTCATTTCTATCTGTGAAAGATAAATTTGGGAAAAAAGTAAAATATTCTCTAAATTCTTTCTTTTGAAGAAGAATGATACTCTAGTTGTATTACTCTTTTGCAAAATTCAATATAATAGAAACCTCATGCTATAATTATTTGCATTTCAAGAGAATTAATCTCAGAGTTCCTTTAAAATATTGATTTCATATTTAATTTAGTCATTTCTGTATTTACTGCTAAGTAACAGCATTAAAGCAAAATTACATAAAAGAAAAAAACCAATTCATTAGTACAAATAATACCCTAACACACAGACTGTTTTCATTTTTCTTTGTTTTTTTCCTGGGCTATGTTAATTTTTAGAAATGTTTTAACATAGTGGAACTCAAAGTGTGTCATGATTATAGCAAGTACTTGTTTACTGAATGCTTACTGTGTACCAAGTATTGTAGTATGCATTTTGCTTTTAAAATTATTTTTATATCAACAACTCTACCACATAAGTGGTATTATTCCATTTGATAAGGAAGTAGAATCAGAAGATGATTTGCCCTTACCTGGGTCTCATTGAATCTAGGTCTGTGTGACTCAGAATCTTCAAGTTTTCTGTCTAGGTTTTGCTGCTTTTGTTTTTAAGATTTTATTTATTTATTTGAGGGAAAAAGAAAGAATGTTCATGCATGAGCAAGGGGAGGGGCAGAGGAACAAGCAGAGTCTGGCTCTACCACAGGCCCCCATGCCCTCAGCTGCCTGCAGCCAAAGTCAGATGGTTAACTGACTGAGCTCCCTAGGCACCCCATGCTGCTTTTCTGGCATCCTGGTTCTTCTTCATTTTCTTTCTTTCTTTCTTTCTTTCTTTCTTTCTTTCTTTCTTTCTTTCTTTCTTTCTTTCTTTCTTTCTTTCTTTTCTTTCTTTTTCTCTTTCTTTCTTTCTTTCTTTCTTTCTTTCTCTTTCTTTCTTTCTTTCTCTTTCTTTCCTTCCTTCCTTCCTTCCTTCCTTTCTTCTTTCTTCTTTCTTCTTTCTTCTTTCTTCTTTCTTTTTTTCATCTATCTATCTATCATCTATCTATCTATCTATCTATCATCTATCTTTTCTGGCATCCTGGTTCATCTCTCCATTTAGAACTTCTATCTAGGGCAGCCCGGGTGGCTCAGCAGTTTAGCACCTGCCTTCAGCCCAGGGTGTGGTCCTGAGGTCCCAGGATCGAGTCCCACGTCGAGCTCCCTTCATGGAGCCTGCTTCTCCCTCTGCCTGTGTCTCTGCCTCTCTCTCTCTTTCTCTGTGTGTCTTTCATGAATAAATAAATAAAATCTTAAAAAAAAAAAGTTCTGTCTGTCTGTTCATCCATCCATCCATTTTTTAAAGTAGGCTCTACACCCAACATGAGGCTCTGGGAAGTTTCAAGGAATTATTGGAGTGATATCACACACAGTATGCTTTAAAAGTTCCAGTTATCGGGATCCCTGGGTGGCTCAGCGGTTAAGCGCCTGCCTTTGGCCCAGGGCGTGATCCTAAAGACCTGGGATCGAGTCCATCATCGGGCTCCCTGCATGGAGCCTACTTCTCCCTCTGCCTGTGTTTCTGCCTCTCTCTGTGTCTCTCATAAATAAATAAATAAATAAATCTAAAAAAAAATAAATTCCAGTTATCAACTATAGCTTTAATTGAGACACTGAGGCTGCCATTTTACATTTCCAGGAGGATCTGCTTTCTCCTGTGCTTTGTCTGTGATATCCATTTGTATTCTTAATATCTGTCTTTGGATGGCTCACGGGTACCTCAAAGTCAACATATTTTATATGAACTGCTTCTCTTCCTGTGTTTCCTATCTTAGTAAGTGGTACCTCCTTCTACCAGTTGTTATCTGAACCCTGAGTAACATCTATGACTCCTTTTCTTGATTCATTTGTTCAACAGTGTTTATCTAGCACTTACTACGGGCAAGATCCTTATTAGCGCTGAGGAGTAGTAAGGAACAAAACAGACTGGATGCTCTCATGAGCTTACATCACATCCTGTGGATAGCCCCTCCTGAATGTCTCTCAGATCTGTCCGCTTTCATGTGTTCCCCTCACCATTACTGTAGTCCAAGTCATTATCTTTCACCTGGGTTACAGAAATAGTCTGCTGAATAGTTTCCCTGCTTCTACTCTGTCTTTTCCAACCATTTCCTGTGCTTCAGCCAAGGACAGCTGAACATTTTATACTTTCCTTAAAATCCTTCAGCGTTTGTCATTGCCCTGTTTTCCAGTCTCACTTCCTGCCATTCCCAACTTTGAATTCTGCACTTCACCTGTATTTCATTTCCTCAGTCATTTCATATTCCCTATTGAGTACATCTTCTACTTGTCCAGTGCTTACTCCCTCTCTTTGCTTACCCATTTATCAGGCCTCAGGTTCAATATGATCATCTCCAAGGAGCCTCCCCATAACTTACCCATACTATGTTTCCCCGTGTTAGGTACTTCTCTTACATTTTCCCTTGGTATCTGATAGCTTACCTGTCATAGCACTTGTCATATGGTCTTATAGTTTCTCATTTCTTTGGCTGTTTTTCCATAATCACACTTCAAGCTCTGGGAGGGCAGGACTATGCCTACCTTATTTGCCATTGTGTTAACTGCATCTGCCACAGTACCCATTAAATTTTAGGCATTGGGAATAAATATTTGTTCAGTGAATAATTAGTGGAAGGGGGTGGTAGCAAGGGATAAGTAATGAATTGTTCCAGCCAATAATTTTTTTTTTAAGATTTTAGTTATTTATTCATGAGAGACACACAGAGAGGGAGGGAGAGATATTGGTAGAAGGAGAGGCAGGCTCCATGCAGGGAGCCCGACGTGGGACTCGATCCCGGGACTTTGGGATCACGCTCTGAGCCAAAGGCAGATACTCAGCTGCTGAGCCACCCAGGCGTCCCTCCAGCCAATAATTTAATGAGAATAATCAGAATTGGAATTAGGGTTCATATTTCAAACCTTCTAACTTTTTTTGCTTCAAAGTATATATGTGGGTTTTTTTTTTTTCTGTAGTAATTCATTTCTGTTTTGGATTCTTTTAATCGGTTAAACTTTGGTTGGTTAGGACTTAGAGGGAATTAGGAATTGAATATCATGTTCTTCGTCCTTTGAAGACCAAGTGAACAAGAAGGAGAGCATAAACCAGGATTTTGGTTGCTAAAAATATTGAAGAATTTAGAGCCTTGACCTTCAGGCAGTGTGTCAGTGTGATGAGTGCGACTGTTAGGAATAAGTGTCTCTGATATAGGTTTTTGTAAAGTACAGACAGTTTGCTATGTCATAAGTATTACAGCTTTGAAATCAACTGGAAGCAAATCAAAACTATAAATTGAATGGATTGGTAGAAATGCAAGAGTTCTAGTAAGAAAAAAACATTTTTAGCATAGTTTGGGGATTGGTAGATAAATGCAATGTTGTACATAAAGATAAGAATTGCATCCTTTTAGAAATTACAGTGAGTTAAATTAGTCTATCATTTATTTGAATAAAAATTACACAGGAAATTGTTATTTGTAGTAAAGGAATGTGGAAAGGATCTTTAAAGTTTTTTCCTATATATAAATCTTAGTATAATAGGATAATAGATCAAACCAGAGTACACTAGGGACTGTTTTCTTCAACCTGGTATCTTTCTCTTTATGGTTGCTGGGAGACTGTTGGTCAAGGACAACAGATAACTTCTGTCCACTGCACTCTGCTTAAGGTCTCAGCAGGATAAAAAAAAAAAGTAAAAGGAAACCTTCTCTTTCTTCAAGAACTTTGTATACGTTTGGTGAGATAAGACATAGTTACAGGAAAACAACAAAACTGAGTGTTTAAGGTAGGACAATTGTGGAATGATTAATCTGGATAATTGGTATAGATGTTTTGAAGAAATAGAGGTTATAATCAATGGGAAAGACGCTGCTTCTGCAGATTGGCCATCTCATAACTACTTACTAAACAGATTAAATATTTTGAAGCAAAGGAGTAATGTGAAAAGAGTAGTATTTTAAGTGATTAGTTTGATAAAATTGTATTGGATAGATTGATTTGAGGAGGGAGAAACAGCATAATAGCTTATGATTAAAAACCTCTATAGCAATTAGTGAAAGGCATCTAAGAGAATAGTAAGAGGTGAATAGGCATTTAGGAAAAATGCAGGATATTGAAACTTACTGGATATAGAAAGCAAGAGAGGAAGAGGTCAAAAACAAAAATTTCGAGGGTAATACTGAAGTTCAACAAATATTAAGTATACATTCCCTACAACATATTGAACTAGGCCCTGGGGGAAGATGGTAAGAAAGACAGTCCTCTTTCATTCTACACTAAACTGTAAATAGAAATGGTCAAGGCAAGAAAGGAAGCTGGTGTGGGGCTAGAGTAGAACTTAGTTTTAGGTTATTAATTTCTCTTAGATTCGGGTAAGATAGATACTAAACCTCTAATATGCACGGAACAGTTGGAATTTAGAGAAGAGTTTAGGATCTAAGATTATGAAGTTAGAATCAGCTGGGCTCCTAGTCCACTAGGCATCACAACTGCTCTTTTGTAAGTGCCCTCAACTTCCTTTAGTTAGTCAGGTTCACTGTACTTACCCCACATCTTCTCAATCCTCTACTACGCTGCTCAGCAATGCTAGATAAAATTTTAGATTTCGGGCATCCCTGGTGGCTCAGCGGTTTAGCGCCGCCTTCAGTCCAGGGCCTGATCCTGGAGACCTGGGATTGAGTCCCACGTTGGGCTCCCTGCATGGAGCCTGCTTCTCCCTCTGCCCCCGCCCCCCGCCCCGTGTCTCTCATGAATGAATAAATAAAGTCTTAAAAAAAATTTTTTTTAGAAGATTTCTTGTTGGCTACCTGGCAAGCATGTTGATTTTTGTATTAAAGAGGCATCACAGTAGAGTAGTTCAAAGCACAACTTTGAATGAACCCTGACCATCTGGATTTGAGTCTTGGTTGTGCTATTTACTAGTTGAGGCAAGTCACTTAATCTCTCTGTGTGTCTCAGTTTCGTCATCCGTGCAGTGAGGACAACAGAGTTTCAAACTCATAGAGGCTTTGAGGGATAATTGAGTTAATATATAGGAAAGTGCTCAGAACAGTACCTGGCACAAAGAGAGTGCTTGTGTATGTGTTTGTTAAGTAAATAAAATAAAATACCCTCATTTGGACCTTCATTACCACCTCCCAATGGTTTAATCATCCCTAGTGACTCCGTATCTAAACACATCTTTCCTTTTTTTCCTATTAAGAGCTGACCTGATCATCATCTACTCAGACAAAAAACAGAAAACAGAAAACCTCACATTCAGTACTCTCCTCTCCACCTTCACACTACTCTGTTGTCATTTCTCCTTCCCTTCTTTCAGGGGCTACTTATCATCGTTCCCCACCTCTTCTAGGATTTTACTAGATCAGTTATCTCTTCATTTGTGTCTTCACTCTCTTCTCCCCTACTTCCTCCTTCTTTTCTTTAAAATCCCTCAAGTTGTCTCAATTCTTAGAAATAAAAACAACATGGGGCGCCCTGGTTAGTTCAGTTGGTTAAAGATCCAACCCTTGATTTTGGCACTTTGGGCTCTGGGCTGGGCATGGAACCTGTGTAGAATTCTCTCTCTCCTTCTCCCTCTGCCCCTTCTCCCCTCCTCCTGCTTCTGCTCACTTTCTTTAAAAAAAAAAAAAAGAAAGAAAAAGAAAAATGACGTTAACTGGACTTTCTGTGGTACCCATTTTGCAATATATACAAATATCAAATCATGTTGTACACCTGAAACTATTAATAAAGTATCAATTATACCTCAAAACAATAAAAATTACCACCAAAATAACTTTTTGTCTTAACTGTCCCTTTCAAAGTACTGACTTCCCTTTCTCTCCTTTCTCCTCAAATTTTCCTTAAGGAGTGGTGTACACCTTACTGTTCTACTTCCATTCCTGCCCTTGTACTGATACTGCTGTCTCACAGGTCACCACATACTTTTTTTTTTTTTTTTAAAGAGTTCATTTATTTACTCATGAGAGACACAGAGAGAGAGGCAGAGACAGAGGAGAAGCAGGATTCATGCAGGAAGCCCAACATGGGACTCAATCCCGCGACTCCAGGAACAGGCCCTGGGCTGAAGGCAGGCGCCAAACCGCTGAGCCACCCAGGGATCCCCACCACATACTTCTTTTTTTTTTTTTTCCCCACCACATATTTCTTAAATGCAGTACTTTCTTAGTTCTTTTCCTTTTGGACCATTTTAATAATATTTTGTCTGTTTGAACCCTTTTATTAATTAAAACTCAGTCCTTGGCTTCTAAAACATTGCTTTTTTTCCAGATCCTATTCTTACTTCCCGGATCACTCTTTTGTACTTTCTTCACTATTCCTCTTCCTCTCCCCACTTTTTTTCCAGACTTCCATTGTCAGCCCACTTTTCTCTCTTATTTCTCCATTTGTAACCTTACCCACACCCATGGTCTCATCTAGCACTTATGTACTCGTGATGTCCAGATCTCTGACCTCTTCAGTCTTTATCTTTTCTCTGGACTCCAGATTTGTATTCCTAGTCATTTACTAAATGTCTTGATCTACTGTCTTACAGATTTATCTCAGTCTCAGTATTTCCAGAGTAAAAATGTTTTTTTTTAATTATTTATTATTTTTTAAGATTTTATTTATTTATTCATGAGAGACAGAAAGAGAGAGAGAGGCAGAGATACAACGAGCCCGTTGTGGGACTCGATCCTGGGTCTCCAGGATCACGCCCTGGGCTGATGGCAGGCGCTAAACCATTGAGCTGCCCCAAAACTATTTTAAATGTAAACAAATTTAGCCCAGGAATCCAAGTCAGCATCCAAATGCACAAATTTTATTATTGCAAATTATGGTCAACTACCAAACAATTGACATTTAGAGGCATATAGTAGCTTCAAACTTCATAGACTATCTGTCCATCAAGTCTTTTTTTTTTTTTTTTTTTTCATCAAGTCTTTTTGAGCAAGTCATGCTGTGGCAGGTGGAAGACTCAGGAGCCAAAATAGTTTCATTATTTACCTAATGTTTCCAGCCTAGGGCTACTGTGGCCCCAGTGGAGAGATTTATCAAATGGTTTTGATATGACCTGTGAATCAGAAGGAAAATGTATTTCAAACAGTATCTGTGAACATAAGTTGAACTTTGGATTATTGTGCTTGTTTCTATCCATTTTCTGTCCGCTCTAGAGAGGGAATACACCTGCCTCCTCCCTGACAGCAGAGCCCCGAATCTTCATGCTCTTAAACCTGCCTCATCCCTTGGTTCTGTCCTTCCTGGCCATCTCTTCACAGTGTCAGTAGAGACCTCCTCTCTGCTTTGCTGTAGCCTGCTTTGGTTACTGATTTAGTCTAAGATGTTTCCTATCTGTCCTGATAGATTATTTCTCTTAGCTTGAGTGCGTCTTTTTTAAGACCTCTTACTTCTCCAAAGAACAAATTGCGCATATTCCTTTTGAATTCTTCATATTTGAGTCATGTTCTGTTCTAACACTTGCAGGCCTAAGGTCTCCAGTATCTGGAGAAAGTTTCTGTCTCACCTCTTATTGGAGTTTCACATGGTTACTCAGGGTAATTGCATTACACTGATACCACTAGGATTTGTAAAGCAGTTACTTGCTTTACTAATGACTATCCATGTTTCTTTATCTTATTCACGGCTTGCTGTTTTTTACTGATATTTACATAAATTGTTTTTTAATACCATTTCCCTTATTCAGATTTCACCATTTCATCAGTTTTGCATGCATGTACATACATACATAGATACATACATGCTCTTCAGGTTATTAAAGCCACATCGGTCTCAGAAGATACCTGCAATTACTCAGTGTAAGAACAGTAACTATTTCTCTTCTGAACTTTAGTGAGGGCAGAAGTCTCTACTGATCACCTACCTTACTCTTATAGAAGAGGGGAAAAGCACACTTTTTGGTCTGACCTGACCTAGATTATCTGAGTATTGCCCCTTTGTGTTAAAGAATATTGGAGTGCTTTTGATGAACGTTATTGTGGTAATGTGTATGAATGTGTATGTGTTTCTCATCCCTCAGCTGCCTCTGGTAGCCTAGGCCAAGACCCAAGGAGCAGTACTCTCCAGCCAGGTTGCTCCTTGTCTTGGCTTTCAGTTATGACTTGTGAATTTCCATCACTGTTTTTCCTAAGCTAATAGGGGACTGCGTCTAGCTGCCTGTGTTTCCTACTCGTGCCTTTGGACCAGCTCGAAGACTTTCAAGTAGGAAAGTCAGTATTGCATTTTCTGTGGTTTCTGGGAATAGCTTAAGAAAAGGAAATCTAATACTTCTAAACCCTTCCTTTATGGTGTCCGTTAATATGTAGCATATTAATATTATTAGAATTTCACCTCTCTTCACCTTCTCATGGACTAGTAAGTAGTTTAAAGGCCAGAGTTATTAGGACAGTGGCAAGTTAGGAGGAGAAACAGAGGAAGTGGGAGATCTGTAAGCCAACAGCTGGAACTGAAAATGTCTGGATAATGGAGTCTCATGCAGAGCTCAGAGAGATGTCTGTAAATTATTGTCTCAGTAACTCACTTTAGATCCTAGGAATTTCTTTTATTTTACTATTTTATTTTGAAATAATTGTAGATTCATAGAAACGTATACAGACATGTCCTGTTAATTCTTCTCCCAGTTTTCTCGCACTGTAACACCTTATATAACTAGCATATTATCAAAACCCAGGTATATCCATAGACCTTCTTAGATTTAAATTCAGACTTACCTGCACTCATTTGTATGTGTACATATGTATGGATATGTGCAATTTTATCACATGTGCAGATTCATGTAAACAGCAACACAGTCAGGAGACAGCAGAAGTTGCTTTTAAAAAATTTCTAAGTTTTGATTTTGTGTCTATTAGGTAGTATGACTTTTTTTTTTTTGTTGTTGAGCAGTCCAATTTCCAACTTGAAAAGTGTGGAAATACAAAGCACTTTATGTTGGGGGAAATGGATATCTTTGAGAACGTTATAAAGATTGTGAAACTATCTAAACTTTGAGTTCTTTATGATATTATTTAATAAGTGATATCAGTAATGTTCAAATCTTACTAATCCATTGAATTTTTTTAGACTGATTTCCTTAGGTAGCAATAGTTACAGAACAGAATGAAATTGTCATCACATAATTTTTTCATCCAGGACAAGTAGGTAAAAATATTCAGTCACCTTTTAATATTTTTAATATTTTTTTCCACTTCATATTTTAAAAGCCATGCGAGTTAACAGATTCTGTCAGGCTTGAATTTTAGACAGGAGGAGGCCCTATTGCTTGTCAGGATTATTTCTTACTAAAGTGAGGAGTCTTCCGGGGTACCCTCTAACTGTTGAGCTGTTCCCCAGCCTTTAACTTTGGTCGTATATCGACTAACAGTATAAAGCACACAGAAGGGCCAGATGTGATGGCCAGATTTTTTCTCTCCTTGACTTACTATTTTTTTTTAAAGATTTTATTTATTTATTCATGAGAGACACAGAGAGAGAGAGAGAGAGAGGCAGAGATCCAGGCAGAGGGAGAAGCAGGCTCCATGCACGGAGCCCAACGCGGGACTCGATCCCAGGACCCCAGGGTCATGCCCTGGGCTGAAGGCAGACGCTCCACCACTGAGCCCCCCGGGCTGCCCAACTTACTATTTTCATAAATGCTTTCAAACCTTGCAGAGAATGATATAATAAATACCTTTGTAGCTGCCAACTAATTTAAGATAGCAAGAGAGTTGAACATAGTAATGTATTAAGTATTAGCAATATAGTTGAATATCTTTATATTTTTACCTCATGACTGTATTTCTAAATAATGTATGTTGTATATATTTTTTAAATTATGTAAATGGCATCATATTATACATATCCTTTTGCTATCTACAATTTAATATTCTATCTGTTAGATTTATTTGTGTTGATATGCATAGCAGTAGTTTATTCATTTTTACATTGATAAATGTGACATTTTTGCTTCTTCACATTGTCCTGTGGTAGCCCAGTGATTGTGATTGTTCTAAAATTTATTATCTTCTTCTGCTGCTGCTTCTGTTGATGGATATATACATTGTTTTTAGGATGATGTTTGTTTTGCTATTAAAACATAATGTTGAAATGAAAAAGCCACAAAAAAGATATTACTTCCTACCCACTTGGATGGTTTTAATAAAAAAGATGGACGTTAACAAATATTGGTGACAATATGAAGAAATTGGAACCTCATACATTGTGGCATTGTAAAGTGACAAAGCCACCTTGGAAAACAGTCTGGTAGTTCCCCAAAATGTTAAATACAAAGTTACCATATGACCCAGCAATTTTGCTCTTGAGCCTATATCCAAGATAATTGAAAACATATGTCCACACAAAAACTGGTACATGGAGGCACTGGGGTGGCTCAGTCAGTTAAGCATCTGCCTTGGGCTCAGGTCATGATCCCTGGGTCCTGGGATTGAGTCCTATATCAGGCTCCCTGCTCAGTGGGGGGTCTGCTTCTCCCTCTGCCCCTCCCTCTGCTTGTGTGTGCTTTCTCTCTCTTATGCACCTTCTTTCTCAAATAAATAAATAAATAAATAAATAAAATCTTAAACCCTGGTACATGAATGTTTGTAGCAGTATTATTCATAATAACCAAAAAGCAGAAACAACTTCAATGTCCATCAACCCGATAAACGGATAAACAAAATATGGTGTTATCCATATAATGGAGTATGATTAGCTGTAAAAAGGAATGAAGTACCAATATATGCTACAGTGTGGGTGAACTGTGAAAACATTATACTAAGTGAAAGAAACCTGATGCAAAGGCTATATATTGATTCCATTTGTATGAACTGTCTAGAATAGGCAAAGACAGAGACAGAAAGTAGGTTAGTGGGTGCCATAGGCTAGATAGAGGGGGAGGAATGGGGAGTGTTGACTAATGGATGTGGGATTTCTTTCTAGGGTGATGAAATGTCCTGAAAATAGGTGCTGGTGATGGTTGTACAATTCTGTGAATATACCAAAAACTGCTGATTGTATGCTTTAAAAGAGTAAATTTTATGCTATGTGAAATACATCTCAAGGAAGGTATTATAAAAACACAAAACTCATAATGCTACTGTGAGCATTCGCATTCATGGTTCCATGTGTGAATGCGTTAGAGTTTTTCTAAGGACCGTATGAAGGATCAAATATTTGTGCATCTGTATCAGTGCTATTCCACATTCGTGGCTAGACCAATGTACGTCACCTCCAACTGTGTATGAAAGTTCCTATAGCTCCACATTCTCATCTTGTCAGATTTTTTATATCATTGACCTGGCATGTCAAAACTGATATTCTCCAATCAGTTGTCTACTGTTCTCAAATAATGCCAACAGTGTGGTGCTATTTGTAAATGCCTGTTGACTATTACCATAAATTTCTTAGTGATTAGCTATAAAAAGCTGAGCCTGACTGAGCCAGCCAAGCTCCCCTAGATTTTTTTTGTTTAATGGCAAAATTCTGAATGAACATCTGGAAAAATAAACTTAGATCCTTTAAGTATATTTTCTATTTCAGTCATATAATAATTGCCACCTTTCCCTCTGGTTAAGTGTTACGGTTTAAATAATCATGATGATTCCGAGAACTTTTTTTTTTCTCCCAGTAAGGAGAGTCTTTATTAAAAAGGATTATTGCAAGATGGGAAGAGAGTATAGTTATAGGGGAAGAGGGATATTTGCAGTAAGAAAAACACTATGGCTATAAGATCTGCAATTTTAAGAATGGTTAACTTCAGAAATGTACATGTAAACCTGAATACTTATAATAGGTCCCTGGGTATTTAGTATGATCTGTTGACTTCCTCTAATTTTCAGCACATTTAAGACACTGAATAATTGGGAATCAGCTTGAGTGCTGTTGCATCTAACATGTTGACAAAGTTTTTTTTGTTTGTGTTTTTTAAGGGTGATATATTTATCTTACTGCTACTTGCTTTTTGTGATATGCTGGTGAGGACTGTTTTATGAGAACATATTTAGGCATATCTTTACCAAAGGACTGCCAAATTGCAACTGGAAGAATGGAATTATACAGCTTTTCATGACATCTTCTTTTACAAAAAGGAATGAAGATGTGGGGTGCCTAGGTGGCTCAGTTGTTAAGTGTCTGACTCTTGATTTCAGCTTAGGTCATGATCTCAGGGTCGTGAGATCCTGAGAACCCTGCATTGGCTCTGTGTCAGGCCTGTGGTGGGTTTGGAGCCTGCTTAAGATTCTCCATCTCTGTCTCTCTGCCCTTATCTCCCCTCACACTCTCTCCCCTGCCTCCAAAAAAAAAGGGAATAAAGACGAAAAATAAGTCAGCTAGGGGAAAAGCATGTTTTAGAAGACAGTGGCAATCCAAAGTCAGTCTGTTGTCTAAGAAAGTATGATGGTCATGTTTGCATGCAGTTGTTAATTTTGTGTCTGAAAGCCTTCAGGTGCTTACTGTGGTCTTTCCAGTGCCTCTAGGCTAACCCGGAAAAATTACTTTGCTCTTGGCCTTTCCCATAGTCTTTGAAAACAGATATATTAAATTATTTTAAGCTCTTGATTTCTGCCACTCACTCTTATATTGGAGAACTCTGCCGGTCTGTCATATTAACCAGTAGGATTAGTTGGTGTTCGGGGAAACAAGGTGGGCTAGTACTTGGTATATAGGATGTTTCGTTGATTTTTTTTTTTAATTTTGCAGAGCACAAAAGGTGAAACTTGGTCTCAAAAGGATAAAGGGATCATTGTTGTTTAATTCTTAAGTAGAGACTTTGGCACTTTACAAGCCTAAGGAATGAGTTGTGTGTTTGGTGTACTGGTACTTAGGGTTTATGTGAATTAATTTCAGAAGTTGATAAGTAGATAGCTGTATCTCAAAAAAGACAGTGTAAAAGTGCTGGCTATTTGCTGCTTTTTAAACTTGGCTTAATTTTAATGCTTCAATTTTAATACAAGATTTTTTTTTTTTTCTGAATCTCTTATGGGTAGAAAAAGATTCTTTAGTGACTTTGCCGGGGGGTGGGTGGGCATAAATAGGTCCATGATTACACCGTTTAAAAGCAGACTCTAAATATGGATGCCTTTCTACCTATCCCTTCAGATTTGACTATTGTGGTCATCTAGGTCAGATTCTACTGGGTGAGATTGCTTTCTAGATGCACTAGAAGTTTCACCTGGTAATAGGGTAATCATGAATAGTAAATTTGAGGTGATTCAGTTTTCTAAAACTGATGATAGATTCATTTATCTCTGGCTATCCTAAAAAACAGAATGTATGGTATGTGAATTATATCTTAATAAAGCTGTTTTAAAATTTAAAAAATAAACATGAGAAACTGCCCAGTTTTATTGTTAACCAGCAAAATGCAAATTGAAGCACTGGTTATTTTTGTTCAGTACTTTATTTTTTTTAATATTATTTATTTATGAGAGACAGAGAGAGAGAGGCAGAGACACAGGCAGAGGGAGAAGCAGGCTCCCTGCGGGGAGCCCGATATGGGACTGGATCCTAGGACCCCAGGCAGGCCCTGAGCCAAAGGCAGACGCTCAACCCCTGAGCCACCTAGGAATTCCTTTTTCAGTACTTTAATAGAGATTTTTATAGTGGTTCTATCAATTGTAGGTATTGGTATGGAATTTGAATTGGGCACTCTTATTAAATACTGTCTTGTAAATGGGTAAATCCTTTTCAGAAGGCAGTTTGGAAGAATTTATAAAAATATATGCAAATTATTTGATCCCCAAGTTGTATTTCTTTTCTTATATTATTAGAACATGTGCAGAAAGATGTTTGTACAGAAATATTCTTTCATTGTTTATAACAAAAAAATTAGAAAAAAACCCTGTTAAGTTTATACAGAATGAATGGTTGATTATATGTATAGTATAGAAATCTTTCAGTTATGAACAAAAGGTAGACCTCATAGACCTCTATATCATGGAAAGTCTATAAAAATATTGTGAATAGAAAGAAAAATGCACAGATAATACATATATCTTTTTTTTTTTTTTAAGATTTTATGTATTTATTCATGAGAGATAGAGAGAGGCAGAGAGAGACACAGGCAGAGGGAGAAGCAGGCTCCATGCAGGGACCTAATGCTGGACTCGATCCTGGGTCTCCAGGATCACACCCTGAGCCAAAGGCAGATGCTCAACTGCTGAGCCACCCAGGCCTTCCCATACATATAATATATCTCTATGCTTTTAAAAATTCTAAATAATACATAAAAACATGTCCCTGTATAAGTATGTTTTGAAAACATTTTAGAAGGATATATACCAACCTGTATATAGTTACTTTTCAATTTTTTTTTACTTACAGTAAAAATATACTCTTGTGTTACTTTAAAAAATTATTTAAATCATTTTGAAGAAGAAGGTTGTAGTATGACCTGGTAGTGGATAGAGCCTTGGGCTGGCAGCTAAGAACCCCAGCGCATTAGTTCAGCTACAATCATGGACTTAAGCCCTCTTGAATGGTTTTATTCTCACGTAACACAGCATCAGGAAGTAGGATTAGTATCCATGTTGTTCACCATTATCACTTCCTGAGCATTACTTTCCATACCCTCTTATAAAAATAAAATACCTTATGCCCCTTTGATTCGCATGCCATTTGGCTAGGCCGCCTCCTTACCCTCTCATTCTTCAAAGACTACTCACAACTTCCTCTCAGTCTCATTACTATCAGAGCAAGTGATGAACCCAATTCTGATTTCTCTGTGCTTACACCCAAGTGGCTAAAAATCACAAAATAGTGGAGATTTTTTACCACTTTACATTCATGATCACCAAATTCAAATAGATCTTCCCCTTGTCTGGAAACCCCATTATATATGAACTCACTACTTCTTTCCCTGAAAAGATCATTCCCACTTCCTTACCCTCCCCACCCTTCTGACCACTCTATTTCTTTTTTTCTCAGAAGATGATACTACCTCCTACCACTCCACAAAATCTCTAATCTTGTTGTTTTCTCTATCACTGCACCAAAAAAAAAAAAAAAAAAAAAACTCTTTAAAAAGCTTTAACATGAGACTTGAAAGTCTGGTGACCCTCAGGGTCTAAATTGAGAGTTGGTATAATACAGTAGTTCATAGTGTAGGCTCTGGAGCCAGACTGATTGGGTTTGAATGCCGGCTTAGTTTTCAGCTGTGTGACTTCAGGCAAGCTACTTAAGCTTTTAAAAATGAAAATAATAATATCCTTCTTAAAAGTTTGCTAGGAAGATTAAATTAATGTATAAGACAACACTTAACCCATGGTACTCAAAAATATTAACTAGCTAATATTTTTTTTGCTAATAATATTATTAACTATGAAATCACCATTCTCATAATTCTATAAATAACATTCTATCAATTATATCATTAATGTGTATTTATTAAATATTAGTATTCAGGGCAGCCCTGGTGGTGCAGCGGTTTAGTGCCTGCAGCCCAGGGTGTGATCCTGGAGCCCCAGGATTGAGTCCCACATCAGGCTCCCTGCGTGGAGCCTGCTTCTCCCTCTGCCTGTGTCCTGCCTGCCTCTCTCTCTCTCTCTCTCTCTCTCTCTCTCTGTCATGAATAAATAAATAAATAAAAATCTTTAAAAAAATATTAGTATTCAATATAATAAACATTGTTACTCCTACCTTCACCTTCATTACTATTATGATTATTACTACTACTTTACAGATAAGATAGAAAACACAGAAATTAGAATTTCTTTAACTTTTCATCTACAAACCACTCTGCCTTAATCAGAAACACTCTTTTCTTTTCCTTCCCTTCCGCTACAATGGCAGAGGTGCTCTTACCATCTAAGGCAAAACCTTCCATCTTTGTTTTGGAACCTTTCTTCTGTAACCAAACACTGGTTAGTCTTTCTCTTAAATCCTTTCCTTTTATTTGGACTCCTCCAAGTGTCATTAAACATACTCAGATCTGTTCTATCTTGGAATAACAAAATCCCCTGGACTCCTCCCTGGCCTCTCGTAATCACCCTGCCTTTTTCCTCCCTTTCTTACATGTATTTTTTGAGACTTACTCATGTTTTCCTTTTCCCTCACTCTTTATTCCCTTCCTATCTCAGCTTTGTCTCATTGCTGCATTGAAAGGCTTCTTGCTAAGGTCATCAGTGACCTTCAGATGGCTAATTCTGACATTCCCATTTTTCATCTTATTTGACTCTTAGCAACATAAACCACTCTGTACTTCTTGAAACCTTTTTATCCTATGACTTTCATGATAAATTTCTCTTGTCTTCTCTTTTGGCACCTTTTCTTCTCTTGTGGCACCTTCCTTGTTTGCACATTCTTCTCTACATGGTTTTTAAATGATAGAATTTTCAAAGCTTAGTGCTAGGTCTTCTCACTCCACTCTCTTTCCATATCTTGTTCACATGCTCAGCTTCAAATCGTCCTCAAAAGACATTGGCTGCTATCAAGATTATCATCACAATTCACCAGTCTTTCCCTTCTTTGGAGGACTTTGGGGAAGACCCATGGGAATATATTTAAAATTTGAGTATTTTGGAAGGAAAAATGGCATTATAATTGTATTTTATTATTTCGTTGAAATTAATCTGTCTCCAAAATACAATAGAACTTAATCCTACTGATAGACTTTATCACAAGATTGGAATAAAAAAGTTGATATGGTAAATCTAGAATTAGATACATGTTATAAATTAGCAACCATGGGACACCTGGGTGGCTCAGTGGTTGAGCATCTGCCTTTGGCCCAGGGCGTGACCCCAGGGTTCCGGGATTGAGTCCCACATCAGGGTCCCTGCATGGAGCCTGCTTCTCCCTCTGCCTGTGTTTCTGCCTCTCTCTCTGTGTCTCTTGTGAATAAATAAATAAAACCTTAAAAAAAAATTAGCATTCATGAAGATGTCCAAATTCAGTGGTATTCAAATGCTGTACATTAAGTCATTTTCAGGCCCTAAAGGAAACAATAACGGTGAGGATGAGGATGATAGTAATAGAAGTATTAACAACGACAGTGACAAAAATTCAGCATATTCCTAATACGAATATCTTTTATATGTTGAGTTTTCTGTTCCTTAAATTTGGTAGATTCTCAGTGTGTGACCTCATGGCCTAGAAGATAGAGACCTCTGGAGAAACTGAGAATTCTCAGCCACTACATTGTACACACAATGCCCCCCCCTCACCCCCCCCCCCCAAAGCAAAACTGGAAACCCAAGGACAGAGCAATTATGATGTCATTCCCACAGCAATCAGCTGGGATTCTACAAATGTGATGTTAAAGTAGAAAATGAGAAGTTCTTACTTCATGTTACGTCATCACACCTGTCGGTTGTGATCTGAGTCTCCATTGGACCTTCTTCATGGTACATGGTCCTTCTTCAGCATTTGACTGATTTTGATTTTGACATTAAAGCACTTTTCAGGAAATGTTTGCCAGTTACTTTGAAGTCCTTTTCCCTTCTAACCTGTTCTTCAAAAACAGCTTTGACTTTTAAGAGGTAATATGCCAGGTGTACTGGTTAGCCCGGTACTACCAGACACAAGGAACCTTCTGTCAGAGGGAATGTTGTATTGGCACAGAACCAGCTGGGCACAGTATCATAGCTTGCCTGGCAGAGGTCCAACAGAGAGGCTGAGAGTGGCAGGGGTGGTGCCTTGGGTTGCCCAAGCAACTCTGTTTGAGTGAGGATCTTAACTGGCTGAGGAAACATTCCTCCTTCAGTGGCCTTGGTGAAGCCTTTTGATCACTATTTCCTTAAGAATTTAAGAGCAGGATCAGAAAAGGACTCCTATTTTGTTAACTTCCTACCTCTTGCCATATGCAGCGTGTTCTGTTGGTGGAAAGTTCAGATTTCACTGTTGAGTTCCCTCTTTTACCTACTACCAAACACAGATTATTTTGTATAAATTGAGGTGGGAGATGGACTTTTGTGATGCTAAAAGCTAGTGTGGATTCTGAGATGCCTGCGACCAGGTAACAATGCCAGGACAAACTAGATGCTCACTGGGTATATGTAGGGATGAATATTAATGCAATTGATTATGTTGCAAATAGGATATTCAAAATTATATTTATATTTAGTTATAGTCATATGTCCTATAACTAGGATATTTCTATCCTAGTTACACTTAATGAATTAGGGTCTGTTCTGTATTGCTAATAATACCATTAAGCAAATCCATATTGAATGCTTTCTGTGTGTACAGCACTAGACTAGGCCCTGGGGATATAATTAGTAAGCTGTAGTCTGCATAGAAGGAGTTCATGGTCCGGTTGGTAAGTTGACAAAGATAAGTGCAGTAGAATGCAATGCACTTTAAAAGGTCCTTAGAAACACAGGTGGTGGTGACTAACTGCTAGGATGGGAAGGGCAGTCAAGGCAGGCTTTATAGAGGAGGTAATGTTTAAACTAAGTCTTTGGGACCACAGAAAAGCTCTAAGCAGGGAAGTATGTTCCAGCCTTAGGAAATGATATGTGTGGCTAGCTCCGGTGGCGCAGCAGTTTAGCACCGCCTGCAGCCTGGGGCGTGATCCTGGAGACCCGGGATCAAATCCCACATCGGGCTCCCTGCATGGAGCCTGCTTCTCCCTCTGCCTGTGTCTCTGCCTCTCTCTCTCTCTCTCTCTCTCTCTGAATAAATAAATAAAATCTTAAAAAAAAAAAAAGGAAATGACGTGTGAATGCATAGAGGCGTATGAAAGTGTGGTCCATTCGGAGAATTCTATGGGAATGGTGTATAAGAACTGGTAGCGACACGCATGAACAGTTCTAGTGTGCCAGTCACATACTTAACATGCACAAATACTTAACATGTGTACATAGTAAGTCATGTCAACCTCATAAGACACTATAAGAAAGCTATTATTGTTATTCCCATTTTAAAGATGAGGTAACCAAGGCAGAGGGATGTTAAGAGACTTACCTATGATCTTATAGCCATTAAAATTCACAGCTAGCATTTTAGCCAGTGCCCTAATTGGGTGTCAGCAACCTTGAGCCCACGGGCCAGATCCAGCCCATGGCCTGGTTTTGTACAGCTTACAAGCTAAAAATGGTTTTTGCATTTTTAATTAGTTTTTTAAAAAAAGTAAAAGAATATTTTGTGACATGTGAGACATGTATGAAATTCCAATTTAAAAAAAAAATTCAAATTTCAGTATCCATAAGATTTTATTGAAGCACAGCTACACTCTTTGGTTTAGTATCGTGATGGCTGCTTTCACACGATAGCTGGCAGAGTTAAATATTTGCAAGAGACTGTATGACCTACAAAGCCTAAAATACTTACTGTCTGGCTCTTTACAGAAAGTTTGCTGACCCTTGCTCTAAAACAATTCACTAGATTGCCTCATAGTATATTTTGTTTTCTAAAATAACACAGAGTGCGTGTTAATAGCAATAGTTGGGTTTATGTACTGCTCATCTTTTTAAAAAGCTATTTTCATATTTGTTATCTCATGTGTCCTTACACCAACCCTGAAATAAAAGGAGGGTTAAGTTTGGTGCTTTCTATCTTACAGCTAGGAAACTTAATTGTGGGAAGATTAGGATGGGCTATGGCGGTAAAGTTAGACTCGTTTGCCTGTACAGTGTCTTGTAATGTCCCATACTCTGTTGGGAAGTTTGCCCTCCACCTCTGTCCTAGATACACAGTTGCTCAGATCTTGGGCCCAAGGCCACTCCATAAATGAGACAGTTGAGATAGATTGAAAGAGCAAGGTACCACACACTCTTTCCTTAACCTTCAGCACCTCCGCAACAGCGTCTGAAATTCTCTGTCTTGGCAAGGTTCAACTTATTCTGAGCACACTGCCAGTGAAGTGCTCTGAGAGGCTTGTATTTGATTTCAGATAAGTAAGCACTTACCGTCAAAGGAGACAGGGAGCATTTCTCATTTTCATTTCCATAAAGGATGCCATTGCATTGTTTAGCTCTGTGGAAAGTCTTTGACTTAATAGTAAATTTTGAATCCTTATTTTTGGGTTTTCACTGGTCTATTATTCTGCCTTTGGAACATGAGATTTCTACTTTTTTTTTTTTTTTGCTATTCCTGATCTCTTCCAAGCTTAGGAATGCTGCTTCTTAATAAGTAAATAAAGGAGCTTTCCTGGTTACCTTGGCACTACCACCAAGCTAGTCAGGGAGAGTGAAGTCTAACTCTTATATTTGGTATGTTTGTGTTATCTGTTGCTTTTTAGTATTCATCACACTCTCCTACCTTTAGGATTTATCAGTCTGAGGATTGAATTATAGGCCGTGTTTCTTATATTGTTGAGCCTAAAGCTTTCAGGAAAAAGCATTATTCAGATTTCTAAAGTCTTACCCACCAGCATCTTCTCTTTCAGTCCCAATCGTGAATTCATAGTATTAGCAAAATTTATTATACCCAGATTTGGTCTGTTAAGGCCCATCAGACACAAGATGGTGCCTTAAGAGAGGTCAACTATGTTTCCACTGGTAGCCAGCATTTTCTTAGCTATTGACAGTGCTGAGGTCAGAGTAATGTAGAAAAACATTTCTCTGTCTCAGGGGTCAGATGCCTCAGGGTTGCTGAAATGCCTAAAGTGATGGAAAACACAAGTGTATACATTTGTCAAAGCTCAGTAAATGTGTACTGAAGATCTGTACATTTCACTATACGTGAATTTTACCTCAACAGAAAAATAGTACACTAAACAAATATTGAACTCTTGCTAATGATACATGTGTGATGTGTTTGGGGAAACTATTATAAATGTCTGAAATGAGATGAAGGAGTGAAGGGATGGACATATGATAAAGTAAGTTTAGCATAGTGTTAGTGGTGAACAAACTACAGGTCATGTTAAGGTAGGTGGGTATTCACTATGAAATACTTTCAACTTTTCTATGTTTAAACATTTTCATAATTAAATATTTTGGGGAAATGCCTAAAAAGAATAGGCAGGTAATATAACTTAATAAAGCAGGCTAAGTATAGAATAGTAGAGGATGGTGGGGCATGGGGCATCAGGTGCTCATGCTCTGCCTAGAGAAGGCACCTGCCACTCAACCCTGATTAACTGCTACTTTACATTGCCAGATATTCTAATTTTTAAAAAATCTTGAATGTGGATTTTTTTTTTAATTTTTATTTATTTATTTATGATAGTCACAGAGAGAGAGACAGAGACAGAGGCAGAGGGAGAAGCAGGCTCCATGCACCGGGAGCCCGATGTGGGACTCGATCCCGGGTCTCCAGGATCACGCCCTGGACCAAAGGCAGGCGCTAAACCGCTGCGCCACCCAGGGATCCCCGTGGATTTTTTTAAATGTGAAAAATGCTTATTTTTAAAATGCCACATAGGCCAAACAATGCTTTTGATTTACAACATTTTTCTATCCCAAAGATTTTAATTTTAGAGGAAAAATTGGAGGTGTCATCTTGAGTTGTACAGTCACCATTTTTATCAGCAACATGTGACTTTGAAGAGATCTCAGCAGTAGCGGAGACCTTCTGCTGTAACCTCAATTCCCCTGTTCTGTGGGCTCCTGTACAATAATGCTTTGCCAGGCCATGCTGCCGTATTCATGACACTGACCCAACCAGGGCTTTGCTGTGGGGCTGGGAACAGCTGTGAGATTGGGCTGGTTGGCATCGATTTCCCTGGGCTCACTTTAGGATTATTTAATAGGGAAAGGGCAGCGAGCAGTACACGCTATCTTGCTGCTCAGATGTAGTTCCTGGATATAAGTCACTTAGGCTTTAGCAGAAATTAGCACTAGATGGGAATCAGCAACAGAAAAGACTTCTAAGACTTCCTTATATTCCCTGTAATGCTGCGTGGTGTTGCAGTCTACCCAGTGTCCTGAGCTCTTTACTATCGCTTTGTTACCCTTCTTCACCGTGGCATTCTAATCAGCCGTGCTGTCCCTCCTACCTCAGGGATGTTTCTCAAAGCCATCCCCTCTTCCATGGCTCTACTGCCAGTACCTTCTTTCAAAACCTCATCCTTTCGAGCCTTGATTATAATTTTCTCAGTTATGTTTCTGTTGTGAATTTTTCCTGCCAGAAGTTCAGTCTTTACATTCCTACTACATTTACCATTCTTAAGATACAGTTGTGATGATATTACTCCCTGTTTTAAAAAAAAACTCATTACTGGGGCACCTGCGGGGGTTCAGTGGTTGGGCATCTGCCTTTGGCTCAGGGTGTGATCCTAGGGTCCTGGGATCGAGTACCACATCGGGCTCCCTGCGAGGAGCCTGCTTCTCCCTCTGCCTGTGTCTCTGCCTCTCTCATGAATGAATAAATAAAATTTTTATTTTATTTATTGATTGTGCATCAGGTTTATCGCAATAAATAAAATTTTTAAAAAGAAAAAAACTCAGTACTTCCCTGTTGCCTTCAGGATAAAGGTTCAACTCTATCATGAGATACAGGGACTTTCTTTGCTGCCAACTTATCCTACCAGCTTTTCTTCCTTCTATTTCCCATTAACCTGTCGAGTAAAATTCAAATTCTTCAGTATGGCAAATGAAGCCCTGTTCAGATTTTCATGTTTACCCCCATCCGCATCTAAGTACAAACATCCCAACTTCTCACCATTCCAAAAGACTTTCTTTTTTTTCCTTTTCCCTGGACCTTTGAATTACTGTTCCCTTTGCTTCTGATGCTTTTCATCCCTGCTTTTTTACTTTATTTCATTTTATGTTATGTTATTTTGTTTTATTTTATTTTCATCCCTGCTTTTTAAATTGGCTAACTCCTCCTTTGTAACTCAGGTGAATAATAATATCAGTATTATTATTGTGAAGTGTTCCCCGTAATCCCCAAAGTTAGTGACTTCTTACTCTTTATTATGATACTTAAGACATATCACTCATTTTGTATCAGAGTATGATTTCTGTTGCATGTATCATTTACATACATCTTTCTGCCACTAAAGGGTAAAGTCTCATTCATTTCCAATTCCGGCATCTCCCCTAAGGACTATGTCTGGCAGAGTGTAGGCCTCAGTAAGTTTGTTACATGACTAAATGGAAAGTCACTTTACAGTCAAGGAACATATTACTAAGATAAATTCTTAACCTGTTCTTTGGTAATATGAGTCAGTGTCAGATCCGGAACTTACATCTGAGTTCTCAGGTTTTCTGCCTGTACTAACAATAGACGAGAGATGGACCCCTCTGTAGCCAGTGACTCTGTTATGGCCAAACCCAGTATGCAGCCCCTGAACTTCTTTGCCAGCTGTAGGAGTAATTCTTCCACTCCTGGCTCAGTCTTCCCTTTCCTCTAATCCTTTTAATTTACTTCCTTCCCATGGTAGTAGAACCTGACTATGGTCTGTTGGCATCTAAGAGAACTTATGTAGTTTATGCTATATTTATGTTTAAATATACACTTTTTACCCTTTCTCACTCACTCTTAGAGATGAAGGTGGTGGTGGTGGAAGCAGTAGTAATAATATTAATAATATTAATACTAAGAGCAGCTTAGTGGCATTTAACTCTATGCTGGACACTAAGTATTTTTATGTACATTAGCTCATTTGTAACCACATGAAGTAGATACCATAATTGGTACGATAATTTTATAGATGAGGAAACTGGAGCCTACAGAGGTAACTTGTTTTAAGAACACAAAATTTAGTAGACCTGGGATTTGAGCCTAGGAAGTCTTATTCCATAGTCTGTACTCTTAACCAGTACAGTGTTCTGAGTGGGGTTGCTTTCTCTAGTACTTTCTACCACAGAGGACCGTACATGTGGGGAGAAATGCCAAAAAGTGATATGAACTATCCTGTGACTAGCTTTGCCCGTATAAAACTCTTGATGAAAATGTGCTGGGGAAAAAAAAAAAAAAGAAAATGTGCTGGGAAGAGTCACCTCTTCTTTTAATATCTCACTTCAGGGGTAAAATTTGCTGTGCTGATTTATACTTTCCGAGAATTCTGTCTTCCAGCAATTTCTTTGTGGCTTTTACTCCTTACCCTACTCAGATCCAGAATTGTCTTCCTTCTTTTCGCAAGGCTTACTTGACAGCTGTGGATCATTGCCCATGCCATAGCTTTCAGGCCATACTCTTGTGGCTTATGAAACACTTGTTTATGGGCACAGAGTGATCTGGAGTTAAATAGAAAAATCCCTCTCCCTGGGACAGCAATTTACTCTACCTGCCAAGTTGGCAGCAGAATAGACCTTTGGGGGGCTGTGGTTAAGACAGGTAGCCAAGATATGAGGGAGGTTTCTAATCCAGACTCATGCTAATAAACAGAGTGGTGACCAGCATGCTTTAATGGAATCTTTATGCTTTGCATTCAGGCCAGTCAGGAGTGACCAACTCAGATCAATTGGCTACATTCCTCATATGAAATTATTGGAGAGTTAGACTAGTATCAGTTTACCCGATATATGCTGAAGCAAAGTTATTTTTAGGAAGATAGTATCAGGTATTAAAAATGTTCCATGAGCCAAATGGTATCTGGAGACTGGCCCATGAACTCTATTTTGGATACCTCCAAGTTGGTCGGTAGAAAACATTTAGGTGGTTCTGCAACTGAATATGTGACCTTAAATAAGTCACTTAACTTTCCTGAGACTAGTTTCTCCATCTATAACATGAAAAGGCCTAGTGTTTTATTGCTCTAGCTACCATGTTCTTCCCTTCTTTTACATCTTTGTTTTAATAGGCTTTTCCCAAGAACCTATTTGATCAAATCTGTTCAGACGGATCATCCCCTTACTTGGTGTGCCTCAGGTCTTATATGCAGAGTTTGTAAGAAAATAACTTCAATAAGGGCTTTCTTATTTATGTACAAGTGTCTGAGTGACTCAGCTATGTATACGCTCTTTTGATCTGAGAGAAACTCACGCTTGGGATTTTTACGATAATTATGAGGCCTCATTTATTGTTTCTCAACAATAAATTGATATTTATTTAAAATCTCAAAATCAGGATTACCAATGAGTAATGAGACAGAGATTTGCACACAGTGGAACTATAAAAGTTCTGTTTGGAGAATAACCATGGGCTATAAAAAGGATGGGCCCTTTCTTCTTTCTTCTCAACTTTCTAAAAATGTGCTTTGATCTAACAAGAGATACATCAGATGAGTATAGCCTTATATGGTACGAAAGTTGCCGAAGTAATACCTGTAAGACAACTTAATGGGCTTTTCTTCATTTAAGTGGATAAATGCATGGGGAATGAAGAAGGTTGAAGGAAACAGTTGAATAAGAGCTTGGGGCATTTAGAAAAGGCCTTAGTAGAACCAGAATGAACATGTTTTTGATATCTAAATATTGTCAACTGTTAGGCGATATGATACTTGGCCTTAACTGAAGGAAGTTGTTTTCTGGTCCCAAATTGTAAATGTTTACAGTCTTGCAGGTGATATGCCAGTTTACTGAGGACAAAATCTTAGTGTGACACTCCATGGAAAATTCTTTACTTCTACTGTTTCTTTTGGCTATCGCTCTCAAAAGGCTACAACAGATCAGTGTCCAGAGCCTGTCTGACCACTGAGTACATAATCAGATATAGTTCTCACCATCTGGGAGCCAAACTGTCTTTGCCAGTGGGGTTGTGAGTCTTTCACACAGGGCTGACAGTTGCTGGAGTCACCTGTCATGTTGGAGCAGAATGCTATTATGATTCTCACTTGAGTAGTAGTTATACTATATCATGATTGGAATAGAGACGGGTACTTGGAAGGAGTGACTCAGGCACTGGATCAGTCAATCTTAACTACTAATATGTTAAAGCCTTCTCGTAGTGATGATCTGCTGATGGTTGAGATTTCCAAATTTACTGACTCCTTTATCACCTTTAATTTGCTGGTATAAATTCTAGTTCTGTGCTAAGGCTACCTCGTTGGAGCAAGGGGACTTTGAGCTTTGAAATGTTGGGTTTCACAGCAAATTCCTCAGTCAGCACTGCCACCCAGTTTCAGTTTTAGTCCTCAGCCAGAGTACTTCCATCAAAATATCTAGTGTAAGAACCATGGGCAGGTCTTTCAAGGCATTTGCTATTTAAGGCTAACAATTGGGGGTAAAAACCTTCTAAAACTTTCTGTTAAATATAGTTGTCTTTTAAATAGTAGTATAATTAATATTTTGACCATGTTTCATTCAGCAAAGAAGGGATGAATCACTGTGATTTTCATTAATACCAAGAGATAAGGATGTAGCAGACCCTTCTGGTTCTGATATCCTGTTCTCTGCCAGTTGTTTCTTTTTTGTTTGTTTGTTTGTTTGTTTGTTTTTTCCAGTTGTGTTTTCTATGGCTTCAGTAACAAATTACCACAAACATGGTGGCTTAAAACAATAGAGATTTATTATTGCGTAAGCTAAAATGTATTATCTGGAGGCTAGATGCCTGAAACCGTCTATTGATTGGTTGATCTATCAACCAGTTGATCTATCAACCGGTGTTGATAAAGTCACACTCCTTCTGTAGGCCATAGGGGAATATTTGTTCTTTGCCTCTTCCAGCTTCAGGTGACTGTCAACATTCCTTGACTTGTGGCTTTATCACCTCAATCTCTGCCTCTTTGGTCACATTGCCTCCTCCACTTCGGTCTGGTTCAAATCTCCCCTTGCCTATCACTCTTTCTCTCTCGCTTTTTAAAGATTGATTGATTGATTGATTGATTGATTTGAGAGAGAGAGAGGGAGATAACATGAACTGGGGAAGGGGGAGAGGGAAAGAGAGAATCCTTAAGCAGACCCCGTGCTGAGCATGGAGCCCAACATGGGGCTTGATCCCATGACCCTGAGATTGCGACCTGAGCTGAAACCAAGAGTCAGATGCCTAACAGACTATGCCGCTCAGGTGCCCCTTATCTATCTCTTTTAAGGACACTTGTCATTGGAGTTAGGGCCTACTTTGATAATTCAGAATGATCTTGTCATCTCAACATCCTTAATTATATCTGCAGAGACCCTTCTTGTAGGTAAGGAACATTCACAGGTTTCAGTGACTAGGACATGGACATATCTTTTGGAGGGGCCACCATTCAACACACTACACTGTTGAAATGGAGATGCATGGCCAATACAAAATGGATGGGAGGCAGCAATATACAACATCCTTGACCTGGCCTTAGTCCATACATGGATGTGCTGTATGATTTTGTTGGAATCACCTTGGGGAGCCTAGAGCAACGTCTTTGGGTGATTCTAGATATCTGAGAATCAACTGAATGTATAGAAAATGTAACTTTCTATGCATTTAGGCATTTATTCTTCCATTTAACAAACATCTATTGAGGGCCTATTATGTACCAAGTGCTGTTTTGGTGTTTGGAATAGATCAGTGAACAAGTAGCCTTTGTGGAATTTATATTCTAGCTTTGCTAGGAATGACTTAAGATGTTCATATAGGTAATTCAGGAATGTGTAAGGTTTGTGTGAAAGAAATTATGCTCTTTGCTGTTATCTCCAAACATTGAGAGTTTTCAGCATAAAGTTGAAATTATATAATTTGGAGGATTATATAAATTTTGAATTATATACCCTGTATGTAAATTATTAATATTATTGAATTATATAAATTTTGGGAGGCTAAAGGACAAAATTGTGAAATGTATGGAATGGGGATATGTTACAAACATCATCACCTCCCAACACCTTTTTTAGCATGATTTGTTGAAATCAAGGCAAGTGTGAGCTGAAAAATCCAAACACATAGGTGGTATGCTGCATAAAGCCCAGCTTCTAAGTGCGTCATCTGCCCTGGCATCTGCGGCTGGGTTTTGTGGGGAAGAGAGTTGTTCTGGGGCAAAGGCAGGTAGTTTTAGCAGTATTCTGACACACGAGAGCAAGGTCAGCTCTTGGAGCCAGCGGCACTTGGTGGTGGTGACAGTTGCAGGCTATTTTGGGAATGGAGGAGGCTTTGTTTTGTAAGGCTTTCTCTGCACTCCCAGATTTAACCCTGGCACTGAGCAACCATCAGCCACTTTTGTCTTTGATATAGAGGGAGGAATATTAGGTACAGTAGAGAGATCATAGTGCTCTTTTATCATTTTATTGGTAAAATCAAGTCTTTTTCCTTGGAGATAGCTTATCATTACCAGCAAAATGTAACATGCTGATTTTAGGAAGCTTTACATTATTATCTGGCAATTTTTCTAACATCTCTCTGGACTGATAATTAAATATTTCTTTTTGTTAAGAAGCTTAGGAGAACTTGTTATTTTAGTAATGTTCTGTGTGTCCTCAGGAATGAAAAATAGAAGGAAATGAATGAATGTAAGCCACAGCAAAAGGAATTGGGTTAAATGCAAAGGATATTCCCATTGATGTCATGAGTAACGTCAGAAACTTCTTTAGCATCCTTTGCCTATTCAAGGAAAGGAAAGACCCATCTAGCTGGAAGGTTCGTCATAGCTCTATGTAGAGATATCGTGTTGGAGTCCATGTCCCTGGACAAGGTTTTATAGATAGATGAATCTGCTCGTCTACCAGGCTTCGTTCGTGAATGAGTCAGCAGCACAGCTGCAGATGGAGTGAGCAGAAGGGCATCTAAATTTAGTCATTATTCACTTGAGAAGGTTTTCAGTGACTATTTGTCTCTTCTTCGTGGCCTTAGTCATATTCCTTCTTCTGGAGACAGAAACAAAAAGAGAATGGTCACTCCAAGATATTCATGAGCACGAGTGTCCTACAGCTGTGTTGATTGTCTCCGAGGATGATTCCCTTTCAGCTAAACATTGTACATGCTATTTTATTCACTTAGCTCCTGAATTTAGGAACCTGCAGGATCCTGAACACTAAAGAGGGAATTTTTTGGAGTCAGACTTAATAAACAAGCTCTAAAATCTTGATAGTTCAAAGACATATTTTAATCAAACTGCCTTCCTCCTTTAAGATACTGGAGGTGGGGGAGGGCAGTGATGGGTGAAGAGTTAGTACAATTGGTGCTCTTTCCTGGAGAAGTTGCTATTTGTTAAACTGGTGGCTTAAAAACAACAACGTCAGGGTTTAGCTCCTTTGATCCTCACAAAATCCTATGAGGTAGGTGGTATTCTCATGCTATAGATGAGTACACTGATACTCCGGTTACATACTTCACTCCAGGTTAGATGTATTGGCAGAGCTGGTATGCGGCCGGGTCTGTTTGACATTAAAGCTGATGTTTTTGACAAGATGGCGTCCTTCGTTTTGTGGAGGGTATGGGGAATAACCCCGTAACTGTTGACCTACTTTATTTTCTCTGAGATGATTTGTTGGAGATTGATGATCTGCTAAAGTAAATGGCAGATTGGGCCAGCTTTTTGATGTCGTTGTCTTCTCAAACATCCTCACAATGTCTAAAAATACTAAAAATACTGTATCAAGAATTTGAGATACATAGACGAAAATATCACAAAACTCAAAAGGAAGAGAACTGAAGTGGTGATAGAGTGAAGGAGATTAAGAAGAGGAAGGGAGAGAAGTGAGTAAGAGAGACAGAAAGAGAAGTTTTCCCCTGTTTGATACCTGGACTCACTGGGCTTATTTTAGATCCTCTGGGATTTGGCTGCTGTCATCTTCAAAGGACAAAGAATGATCTTGAAAACCTTGGCTTCCAAAAGTCTGCCTGCTGATGGCGTGGCCATTGGAGCTAAGTTTTTAGACTGTTGAGCCAAAGAAATTTTGCAACCAAGCAGGAAGCAGTTTACCCAGCTGTCTGACGCAGGTTGAGATGGCACATTTGATCTTTGTGATACAGGAGTTTATTATAACATGGGCCAAGCATTTTCTTCTCCTTAGACTTCAGTACCTTTTTTAAAAGTATTCCCTTCCATCTTTTCACGTAAAAGTCTTTATTAACAGTTTTTAAGCAAGGTACTCTGCACTGAATTGGCAAACCTTATCCTATGGGGACTGCAGACTGGCAGACACGCAATATGTGTGAAATATAGTGATAATAATAGTTATGAAATATTTTTTAAAGATTTTATTTATTTATTCATGAGAGACACACAGAGAGAGGCAGGACGTAGACAGAGGGAGAAGCAGGCTCCCTGCAGGGAGCCCGATGCAGGACTCATCCCAGGACCCCGGGGTCACACCCAGAGCCAAAGGCAGATGCTCAACCCCTAAGCCACTTGGGTGCCCCTAATTATGAAATATTTTACATGGTATAGAAGTAAAGAGTAAGAAATGCTCGTAGAAGTTGATAAACCTAAGAGAACATGGTAGAAGAAATGTAATTTTTGGAGCTACTTGTTGAAAAAGAAGGCATTATGAATTTTGGCTATAAGAGTCATTTGGCTTCCAAAGGTCAGGTTAGAGGAATATATTATATTGCATCAAATCAAATCTAGGCTGATATAGTAGCTAATCTCAGTAATTGTAAAAAGAGCATCAAATGGCTTGGGGATAAATGAGCAAAGACGCTTTTTGGTAACTAGGGTTACCTAATTAAGTTTTCATCCAAATTGAATCAGTTGTTGTTCATCCATGCCCCTGCTTCTAGGCAGGATTGATATGAGGTTTATCTCTGGAGGAAGTTCCTGTAAGTCTCTGAGTAAGATATGTACTACTTAAGTCATATATATATATATAAAATAAACTGCAAGTGTGTGGTATGGAAGGATACAGTGAGGACTAGTACCCTTCAGTGCTACCACCTTGATTCATACTAAGGCACCAGTAGTTGTACCCATAATACCTTTTGTATCCTTAGTGCAAATGTCAACACAGTGAAAAGGGCAAATAATGTTTTTAAATTATTATTATTATTTTTTAAGATTTTATTTATTCATGAGAGACGTAGAGAGAGAGAGGCAGAGACACAGGCAGAGGGAGAAGCAGGCTCCCTGCAGGGAGGACCATGCAGAACTCAATCCTGCGACCCAGGGGTCAGGCCCTGAGCCAGAGGCAGACGCTCAACCACTGACACACCCAGGCATCCCTAATGTTTTGATATTATTATAGAAAATCATTTTGATCTGATAATAGCTTTTGAGCTAAAGTTTTAACTCCCACCACACTCCCACACTGCCCAAGGAGGGGACTTAAAGACAAGGTTTTTTTTGTTTTTTTGTTTTTTTAAAGGAGTTTCATTTGTTTCTGGGTCCTGAATTATCCCAACTGTTTTAGAACCATCAAAACCTTGATAATGACAACCTTTATTAATGTGGGCATTTTGCCTCCTTTTTATAGATAAGTTAAGACCGTGTTTTGGTCTGCAAATATCATTGCTATATGTGACTTTGTTTTAGGCTTATGGTAGCCTTAAAGTTTCTATCAAGGAGCTCGTCTGCTTTCTCCTAATTGTTGGTCTGAGATGGGCAGCTAATGATTCCTAGCCATCCATAACTATAAATATACTTTGCCATATTGTTTGGAGTCATTAAAAAAATATGTGAGAAGAAAGTACATTTCTTCAGTTTGAAGTGATCATCTCATCCTTTCTCACCAAAGTAGGGATTGTTTGGCAATCCCAGAATCTTAATCTATAGCTTCCCACTAAGAAAATTGCATTTGATTTTGTGTGACTGTTTTCTTTTGAACTTCATAAGCAGATTAGTGGTTTCTAGTATGTCCTCTTTGATAGTATGATGATGAAACAGCTCACCCATTTATAGTGCTTTAGAAATCAAGCTTTCACAATTCATCCTAGTAGTGCTATAAATAAAATAAGTATTATTATACTTATTTCACAGCTGAAATTTTTTAAGAAGACATTTATTTATTAGAGAGCACGTGTGTGTGGCTGAGTGAGTGGCGGGGAGCGGGGGGAGAATCTCCAGCTGAGCACAGAGCCTGACATGAGGTTCAGTTCCATAACCCTGAAATCATGACATGAGCCAAAACCAAGAGCTGGACACTCAACTGAGTCACCCAGGTGCCCCCGCAGCTGAGATATTGAGGCATGCAGACATTTCAGGGGTTTGTATAAAATCACAAAGCTCAGAAGTCATGCTCTGGACACTTTTACCAGTATGCAAGAAATAGAAATTAATACATCATTACAACTGCTGTATTGTCAGTGCCCAGAGTAGTATCTGGCACACATAGTAGAACTCAGTTAAGTACTTGTTGAGTGAATGAATGGACTTTTCTTTTCAGGCCTGTATTGATGAAAATTTGGACATGGTGAAGTTTCTGGTGGAGAACAAAGCCAATGTAAACCAACAAGACAACGAGGGCTGGACACCCCTTCATGCAGCAGCTTCCTGTGGCTATCTCAACATAGCAGAGTGAGTCTCTGTATGGGTTTGGATTATTTGTAGGAGTAGCCTTCATTTCTCTTTTGCTCTTAAAAATTTGAATTCATAAATAGTTATAATTTCTATTATTAATTATAAAAACAGGAGGTTGAATCATTTGTAAGGAATAATTGATACTGTGTTTTCATATACCTGCTAAATCCACAATTTATTTATTTATTTTTTAAAGCTTTATTTATTTTAGAGAGAATGAAAGACAGTGCAAGTCAGGTGAGGGATAGAGGGAAAGAATCTTCAAGCAGACTTCCTGCTGAGCATGGAGCCCAACATGGGGCTCGATCTCATGACCTATGAGATCATGACCTGAGTTGAAACCAAGAGTTGGCCACTTAACCAAGTGAGCCCTCAGGTACCCCAAATCCACAGTTTTTTAGTTGAAATTTTTGTTCTGTCTTCAGGTAATTCATATTTGTTGAGATCTTTAGAGGTGGCTTCTGTTGCACTCTCTGGGTCACTTTCTTTTTTTTTTTTTTTTTTCTGGGTCACTTTCTGAGCAGCTATAACAATATGTGGGCAGGTCTAGAGATTTTTTTCTGGGCTTCTTTGTAAACTTATTTTATTATTTAAGAAAAAAAAAATCAGTGCTCATGAAAGTGGAGAATGTCAGGCATACTGATTACAATACCTATATAATTAATAGCAGAAGAATGAGCCTAAACATGGAACAAAGGAAGAGTAGGGATTGGCATGTGTTCTCTACATTAGTTGAATGGGTATTTTTATTAAGACACATAAGTAGCACCTGACCTCTGTGACAACTAGTTGCCCCTGCCTTGAGCAGAAGAATCCAGGCCACCTAATGTCTGGGTTATAAGAGGTACTAAATAAATGTTGAATGAAGGAATTAGGGTTATTTTTATTTTTATATTACTTATTTATTATTATTATTTTATTTTAATGTTTTTAAAAGATTTTATTTATTTATTCATGAGAGACACAGAGGCAGAGAAACAGGCAGAGGGAGAAGCAGGCTCCTCACGGGGAACCTGATGTGGGACTTGATCCTAGGACCCTGGGATCACGCCCTGAGCTGAAGGCAGATGCTCAAGCACTGAGCCACCCAGGCGTCCCTTATTTATTTTTTTAAATTAGTTAATTAATTAATTTAAAGAGTTCAGTTATTTTAAGAGAGAGCACACGTGCAAGCAGGAGGAGGGACAGAGGCAGAGGGAGAGAGAAAATCTCAAGCAGACTCCATGCTGAGCTTTTTAAGTAATCTTTACATCAATGTAGGGTTCAAACTCACAACCCAGGGATCAAGAGTCACATGCTTCACCGAATGAGCTAGCCAGGCACCCCTGAAGGTTGGTTTGGGTTTTTTTAAGATTTATTTATTTGAGAGAGAGAGAGTGTGTGTGTGTGTGCATGCACGTGTGTGTGAGTTGGAGGAGGGACAGAGGGGAGAGAATCTCAAGCAGACTCCCCAGTGAGTTGCAGAGCCTGTTGGGGCAGAGGAGGCTCTATCTCAGGAACCTGAGATCGTGACCCTGAGATCATGACCTAAGTCAGACACTTAACCAGCTGAGCCACCCAGATACCCCTGAAGGTTATTTTTAAATTGGAAAGAGACTTTAGCAGTTGAAACGTCTTTAAAATGAGGCAATTGAATGTATTCTAGATGAGAGCAGATTTAGGTTGATAAGGAAAATTCACTAAATAAAAACATGGTATTCTGTGATCCTTTGAAAATCAGATGCTTGTTTTAAGGCCCCTTTCCATATAATTAGAGCTCTATTACATTTTCTTTTCTTTTCTTTTCTTTTTTTTTTTTTCTATTACATTTTCTTATCCAGCAAACAGCAGGGAGGATTATGTTGGCAGCTATGTGGAGGCCTGGGAATGGCTTCCCGCACAATCTGATTTGCCCAGGTTTCCTGGGGGAGAGCCTCTGTCTCTGTTTTGCTTTTGAGCCAGAGATGTTCAGTGGGAGAAGTTAAACAAAGGGAGAGTCAGAGCCAGAGAAACACTAGGCAGCAGTGCTGGTGTTTGACTGGGCTGCTTGTTCTAAAAAGTGGACAACGGCATTGGTGAACAATGCAGTTTTCTTTAGTCTCGGTTCTTCACCCTGTTCTAATTTAGTAAAAGTCAGTCACCTCTTCATCCCTTCGGCTGCCCTCTTTTCAGAGGCTCATAGGAAAGGCTCTGATTATCAGCCTTACCCACTAATGCCAACATCCTGATGTCTAAGAGTTGTGGTGGTTTCCTCGTATTTTGATTTTTACTTTAAAAATGTATCTAAGAGACAGTTATAGAACATGTTAACACCTCATTTTTTATATTTCATTATTTGTTCAGGTGGCTTGTTTGTGATTTTTGAGTTACCCAGATCTCGTTACATTCAGGAATTTCACTTTTTTCCGTTAGAAGGTAACAAGCAGAACTCATGCTTAGAATTAGGATCACTTGTGTTGGCATTGTCCATGGAGTCTCTTTTTTTTCTCCTTTTGTGAAGCTGAGTACAGAGAATGATTGTAAGTGTTTTTTTAGTGATTCCTTTAATTCATCTTTGTGGTGAACACAATTCCTTTGAAAATAAGTTCAAAATTTAATAATCTCCTGTGCAAATAAATATTACCTTGAGTGAAAGGAATCGGTGAGAGTTACTATATCCTTATATAAATTATTACTCAGACATCAAAGTCTGACCAGGAGAGAGACGACCTACATTAGAATCTATTGCATAGGTGGGTTAGTGATAGGGATGGCCTTCTTTAATTTATCTTTCATTATGTATATCATTATTTAGACAGGTTTTGATCTTGTCATTATTTACTTGCAAAATATAGCATTGTTTTCTGTACAATGGAAAAGAACTCCACTGTTTATGTTACTCATTTTGGTTGCTTTACCTTAGGGGCTGTGAACAATGTTTTAGATAGGATTAGCCCTTGGTCATTTTGTCTTTTTTTTTTTTTTTTAATCTTAAAGATCTTAAATTTTATACTCTTATTCTCATTATCATAGGAATTCTAAATTTCAAGGGAGTGGAAACAAACAAAATGCAAACTAACATTCTAGGAAGAATCTACAGGGTGACTGGATGGCTCAGTCGTTAAGCATCTTCCTTTGGCTCAGGTCAGGATCCTGGCCAGAGTCAGCAGGGAGTCTGCTTATCCCTCGCCCTCTGCCCCTCTCCCATCCTGCTCTCTCACTCTCACTCTGTCTCAAATTAATAAATAAAATCTTTTCTTTTTTTAAAAGATTTTATTTATTTATTCATGAGAGACACGCAGAGAGAGAGAGAGGGGCTGAGACACAGGCAGAGGGAGAAGCAGGCTCCATGCTGGGAGCCCAACTTGGGACTCGATCCTGGGTCTCCAGGATCACACCCTGGGCTGAAGGCGGTGCTAAACCACTGAGCCACCGGGGCTGCCCCAAATAAAATCTTTTTTAAAAAAGAATCTACTTGCATTCTATTTCATGTTCCATTACCTTTTTGTCTCATATTTGAACTCAGTATGAATTCAAATTTTTTATATTTTTAAAAAGAGGTTTAGAGGCTATTATTTTTCTCATTTTGAGTTTAGGCTTATTGTTAGTTAGCTGGATGCTTTAATATTTTTATTACCAATAAGTGTTGAACTTAGAAGCAGCAGATTGACCCAAGGGTATAGCATTTAGTTTGACTTTATAGTTTATTGGGATGCTAATTTATTCTGAGTTTTTAAGCACATTAAATTTTCTTTCTTCCTCCTTTAGATAATAAAAGTATCTTTTATCAATGATGAGTTAGAAAGAGTAGAAAGGCTTTATTTTCTAAAAGGCATATTTATTGAGCTAATGGGTATTTCTGAGCCCCTGGGTAATTATAAAGATTCTCAGGGGTAAAGTAAGTATTACTTTATAGATTGATATTTATTCTTGTTCAGGTAGAAGTGTGAAACTAAACAGGCTTCTACTTCTTTTTTTCCTAACAATGGTCTAGAAAACTAGCCTTTCTTAACAGTAATCTCTGATTCGTGGTAAGCCAGATTGCTTTCTAGAAAAGAGTCTTTTTGATTGTAAGCATAAGAACATGTCAGAAAAGGGAAAAGCAGGGACCTGCATACCTAAGTGACATTGTCCTGCCTCAGTAAAGGATGCAATAGATGTCAGAGCAAAGTGGTTAAGATGTTTCCTTTATTTCAGGTGATATTTATGTAGCACTGAGAGAAAAGAGATGATGTCAGAATGTCATAGCAACGATAATAGTAAGACACAGTTTCTGCCCTCAAGTAGCAGTTGCATCAATAGTGTCTTAGCAGAGGGAGAGGGGTGGGAGGAGAGAGTGGAATGAGAGGAAGGAGACAGAGAATTCAGTTGGTGAGAACAGACATAGGCCACACACATGAAGGCAAAAGCTTTTTTAATGGACCTTGAGATATGGAGTTTCTAGAAGGGAAAGGATGGGGGGGAGGGTGTTTCAGTAGAGGAAGTTACTTGAGCTGTGGAAGAGAGCTGAAGTGAGCGTGGGGTGTCTTTGGGAACATTAAATGGTTCAGTTTGATGAGAGTATGGGATACAGTTCAATCCAAAAAGCTTTAATGGGGTGCTTACTGTGTGGATTATTTCCATTTTGATTTTTCAAGGTGGGAGGAGGTATAATTGAATGTTTCTTTGGCCTGAAGTTGAGGAACCAGGAGAGAAGCTATTGAATATGCGGAAATGAAGGAGTAACTGACGACAGAGAGGACTGGTACTTGATAGAGTTAAGAAAGTGGATACAGGGAATTAACCTTCGAATTGAAAATAATGTGTCTTTCTCTGAGACTGGGAGGGAAGGACAGAGACAACTGAAAATTAGATGACTCAGGAATGCTTTTGCACTTTATATATGTGCAGTTGAGCTAGAAATTCACGTTTATTGAGGCTCTGTTATACCAGGTACTAGGCACAGAGAAAGCAAAAACATGATTTTAATATAGTCTTTGTTGATTCTTTCTCTTTTGCCAACTCTTTGTATACAGTGACCATAATCTTGATTATCTCTTGAAAATCTATGATATCTAAAACGTGGCACCTTAAACATAGTAGGGGACCAATAAATGTTTCACCTACTTGAAATCCGATTTGATTAGTTTTTCATTCCCACTTTAAAATACTTCTGAGTATTCACTAGAGTTCCCAGCATTACTGGCCCAAAAGCAACTTGATCTAACTGAACAGATGAACTAGACTTAAAAATGGGAGGCTGGAGCCACCACCTTGGTCATTTGTCACATCTATAATTTTAGGAAAACGACTCAACACGTATGAACCTCAAGTTCTTGTGGAGTAGTACTGCCCATGTTGTCTACTTCATAGGATTGTCTGACACATATAATTTTATGTGAAAGCACTTCAGAAATCAAAAAGGATCTATTTAGGGGATCCCTGGGTGGCACAGCGGTTTAGCGCCTGCCTTTGGCCCAGGGCGCGATCCTGGAGACCTGGGATCGAATCCCACATCGGGCTCCCGGTGCATGGAGCCTGCTTCTCCCTCTGCCTGTGTCTCTGCCTCTCTCTCTGTGACTATCATTAAAAAAAAAAAAAAAAAAAGGATCTATTTAGGGTATTAAAACGATCAGACCTTTCTTCTTCAGGATTGAGTGTTGTATTTCAATAGAATCTAACTATTTAGAATTAGAATTTAACTATTTATTTCTTTAGTAATTTAGTTTCCCTCTTAGAGTGTAGAAGGTTTCATGTAGATGGCTGGTTGCAGGGAGAGTTTTGTGGAGGCATAATTTAGTCAGATTCATGCACATTTTATTTGATTATTTTTCTGTATTCATTCTCAGCACTATTTAATATACTCTAATGTGACACTGAGAAAGTTTTGTGAGAATTACTTGCATACAGATCTTCCAAGGGCTCTTATTGCCAACATTACAAGTATATAAGTAAGTCCTTTTGGGAATCTGTGTTTGGGCCTCAGGGATGGTGGGTGAGTTTTTATGGCTCCATGTCTTCCTTCTGGTGTTTAGAAAGTCTCTTTCTATCCAGCGAGAGTGAGAGGGTAGAAGTTAGGAATATGAGTGTGAAAGAAATCCAGTTTGTTGGTATTGCTTGTCATGAAATAGAGAAGCTTCCAGTCCTAATCATTGGAGTTAGAATTTAATAATGGAACAATATCTGGGACCATAAAACCCCCAAACAGTGGCCTTGCTCTGCATTGAAGACCATATACACAAGCATAAATTGATATTTGACAGATAATGTAGATCCTGGATCTTGTCTACGCAGGTATTTCATTAACCATGGAGCCAGTGTGGGTATTGTGAATAGTGAAGGTGAAGTCCCTTCTGACCTTGCAGAAGAGCCCGCCATGAAGGATCTTCTTCTGGAGCAAGTGAAGAAGCAAGGTAACCTAAGTGATTTGAAGGGGCCTAGAGAGACTCAAACATGCCACTTAGAAAATAATCCATTTGCTGTATAGAGCTTTTCATTAGCAAATGATAGGAGAGGATTAGATCTGTCTGCACAGCATTAGACATCAATTATCACCAACATTATGTATTCTCTTGATAACTCACACAAGAATAGGCTAAATGTCAAAAGGATGGCTGGTCATTCCTTGTATTTGCCATGTCTGAGGATGTATACCCATTGGATAGTTGGGAGGAACCTCAGTGTTCTTTGATAATACAAATTAGGCTGATGAGGAGCATGAGGGTTTCTCACTGTGCGCACATAGATAGTATTGGATTTTGCTACATATTATAAAGTCTAAAGAAAGGATGGTATACAATGTAAATTTGAGTGTTTATCAAATTCTGTTTATGACTTTGCATCTTTTCTCTTGATGAGAGCTGAAAGTGGTGCTGGTGAAAGTATTATAACTTCTGAGATGATCCTTAACCATACTGACCATGAAAATCATTCTGTTGTTTGTTATTTAGAAGAATAAACTCTATAAATACTTATTTTAATTTTCAGAAGAATTCATATCAGAGAATAAGTCAGGATTTTCCTGAAGGTTTCTGTGTTCTTTTAATTAAAAAATACTGCAAATAGTTGAATGTCAGGGAGGACAGGTTTTAGGAAGTTTTTAAGAACCATCAAAAAACTTTGCAGACATGATTTGTAGTGATTTGTAGTCTTTTTGTTAACTTACCCACAGTCTGCACTTCATTTCAAGAGATTTAGCCCATGTGCCCTTTCCTGATATGATCCTTTAGAATAGGCTGGCCAATCCTGGTCACATCCATTTGTTCACATATTCCTGGAAGCTGCATTGGCACTACTACAACAGTGTTGAACAGACCGAATGGTGGAAAATATTTAATATCTGCCTTTTTGTGGAAAGTATGCCAATGCCTACCTTATGATAATGATGTTCTAGGGCAGTAAATATTTGTTTCTATTGCCTTCCCGTGTATAATTTTTGTGCCCTTTGAATTAAAGAATTTTACACAAATTTACCATTCAGTCTCACTCAGCCTTATGCTAAGATTGGCATTACAATTTATAAAAACTTTTTTTTTTTAACAGATGGGTTTTAAAAATAGCTTTGATTTAAGGGACTCCTGGGTGGCTCAGCAGTTGAGCCTCTGCTTTTGGCTCAGGTCATGATCCTGGGGTCCTGGGATTGAGTCCTGCATCAGGCTCCCTGCAGGGAGACTAGCCTGCTTCTCCCTCTGCCTGTGTTTCTGCCTCTCTCTGTGTGTCTCTTACAAATAAATAAAATCTTTAAAAAATTTATCTTTGATTTAAGAATCCAACTTAAAAAAAATGATCTATTTATTTGAGAGAGAGAAGGCGGAGGGCAGAGGAAGAGAATCTCAAGCAGACTCCCTGCTGAGTACAGAGCCCCATGAGGGGCTTGATCCCACGACCCGTGAAATCATAACCTGAGCCTAAATCATGATGAGCCAGACACTCAACTGACTGAGCCATCCAGGCACCCCATGAAACCAACTTTTCTATTTTGATTTCTAACCTGAATTAAGGAATATTCCTGTTGAAAGAGGTACTCAAATGTATGGTCAATTTTGCAGCACTGTTTACTCTGTGTGGAATTCTGGTATGTTCTAAATCAGATACCTCTTTCAGTTCATCAAGAGGATGTAATAGTCACAAATACATATGCACCCAACCTTTGAATACCTAAACATATTAAACAAATACAGATCTGAAGGGAAAAATAGACAGTAATACAATAATAGAAGGGGACTTCAGTACCCCACTGTCAACAATGGATAGGTCATCCAAACAGAAAACACTGGACTTGAACTATACTTTAGACCCTATGGACCTAGTAGGCATATGTAGAACATTCCATCAATAACTCACAAATATGTGGAGATTATACAACATGCTACTAAACGACCAGTGGGTCAAAGGAGAAATCAAAAGAAGCATTTTAAAATATCTCGAAACACATGAAAGTGGAAACACAGCATGCTAAAATGTATGGAATGCAGCAGAAGCAGTTCTTAGAGGGAAGTTTATGGTGACAAATGCTTACATTAGGGGAAAAATACCTGAAACAAACAACTCACCTTTACATTTCAGAGAACTAGAAAAAGGTACAAACTAAGCCTAAAGTTAGCAAAAGGAAGGAAATAACAAAGATCAGAGCATAAATAAATGAAACAGAGATCAGAAAAAAAAATAGAAAAGATCAATGGAACTAAGAGCTGTTTTTTGAAAAGATAAATACAATTGACAAACCTTAAACTAGACAAGAAAAGACTGAAATAAAATAAAATGAAAGAAGAGACGTTACAACTGATAGCACAGAAATACAAAGCATTGTAAGAGACTACTGTGAACAACTATATGCCCACATATTGGATAACCTAGAAGAAATGAATAAACTCCTAGAAATTTACAACCTACCAAGACTGAACCAGGAAAAAACAGAAAATCTGAACAGACTGATAACAAATAAGGAGATTGAATTAGTAATCAAACAAGAAAAGCCCAGGACCAGATGATTTCTCTGGTGAATTCTACCAAACATTTAAAGAAGAATCAATACCAATTGTTGTCAAATTCTTTGAAAAAAGGTGAAGGAAGAGTAGAGAATGCTCTCAAACTCATTTTATGAGGCCAGCATTACACTGATGCAAAAGCCAGATAAGGACAGTACAAGAAAAGGAAACTATAGGCCAATATCCCTGGTGAATGTAGATGCAAAAATTCTCAACAGAATATTAGCAAACCAAACTCAACAGTACAACAGAAAGATGATACACTATGATCAAGTGGGATTGATCTCTAAGATGCAGGGTTTAACAGAAAAATCAATAAATATGATACACAACATTAATAGAATGAAAGATAAAAATCATCTCAACAAATGCAGAAAAAGAATTTGACAAAATACAACAACCTCTCATGGTAAAAATTCTGAAAAACTGGATATAAAAGGAATTATTTCAGCATAGTAAAGGCCACATATGACAAGCCCACAATTAACACCATACTCATCGGTGAAAGGTTGCAATTTTTCCTCTATGATCAGGAACAAAACAGGGGTGCCAACTCTCACCACTTCTATTCAGCATAGTACTAGAAGCTCTAGCCAGAGTAGTCAAGCAAGAAAAAGAAATAAAAGGCATGCAAATCAGAAAGGAAGAACTAAAATTTCCTTTGTTTGTAGATGATTATGATCTCCTGAATAGAAAATCTTGAAGACTAACCACAAAAACTGTTAGAAGTAATCAACAAATTTGGTAAAGTTGCAGGATACAAAATCAGTATGCAGAAATCAATTGCATTTCTATACACAAAAAAACAAACTATCTGAAAAAGAAATAAAACAATCCCATTCACAAGATCATTAAAAACAATAAATTAGGGACGCCTGGGTGGCTCAGCGGTTAAGTGTCTGTCTTCAGCTCAGGGCGTGATCCCGGAGTCCTAGGATTGAGTCCCACATTGGGCTCCTTGCAGGGAGCCTGCTTCTCCCTCTGCCTATGTATCTGCCCCTCTCTCTGTGTCTCTCATGAATAAATAAATAAAACCTTTAAAAAAAAACAATAAATTACTTGGAAATAAGTTTAACCAAGGAGGTGAAAGATCTGAAAAGAAAGAAATTGAAGAAGACACATATAAATGGAAATCCACCCATGTTCATGGATTGAAAGAATTAATGTTGTTAAAATGTCCCTACTTCTCAAAGCCATCTACAGATTCAGTGCAATCCCTATCAAAATTTCAGAGGCATTTTTCACAGAAATAGAAAAAACAATCCTAAAATTTGTATGGAGCTACAAAGATTCCAGATAGCCAAAGCAATCCTGAAAAAGAACAAAGCTGGAGGCATCATACTTCCTGATTACAAAGCTTTAGTAATCAAAACTGGCATAAAAATAGATACACAGACCACTGGAACAGAATGAAGAGCACAACAATAAACCATCATGTACATGATCAACTAATATTTGAACAAGAGAGCCAAGAAGACTCAATAGGGAAAGGGACAGTCTCTTCAATAAGTGGTGTTGGGAAAACTAGATAATCACATGCAGAAAAACAAAATGGGACCCTTTTTAAAAAATACTAACAAAAATTGGGCAGCCCTGGTGGCGTAGCGGCTTAGCGCCGCCTGCAGCCCGGGGTGTGATCCTGGAGACCCAGGATCGTGTCCCATGTCAGGCTCTCTGCATGGTGCCTGCTTCTCCCTCTGCCTGTGTCTCTGCCTCTCTCTCTCTTTCTCTCTGCATCTCTATGAATAAAAAATAAATAAAATCTCTAAAAAAAATAAAATACTAACAAAAATTAACTCAAAATGGAGTTAAGACTAATGCATATGACCTAAAGCTATAAAACTCCTAGAAGAAAACATGGGGGAAAAACCTCCTTGACATTGGTCTTGACAAGTTTTTGGGATATGACACCAAAAGCACAAGCAACCAAAGCAAAAACAAGCAGATCCATATCAAACTAAGAATATTCTGCACAACGAAATATACAAAATAAAGATATCCTAGAGAATGGGAAAAAGTATCTGCAAATCATGTATCTGATAAATATATAAGGAACTCATACAACTCAATAGTAAAAGCAAAACCAAAAAATGGGCAGAGGAACTGGATGGACATTTTTTCAAAGACATACAAATTGCCAACAGGTTCATGAGAAGATATTCAATATAACTAATCATCAGGGAAATGGAGATCAAAACCACTGAAATCTCACCTCACACCTATTCAAATGGCTATTTTTTTTTTTCAAATGACGATTATTAAAAAGACAGTAAGTGTTGGCAAGGCTGTGGAGAAAAGGGAACTCTTGTACACAGTTGGTGTGAATATAAATTGGTACAACAACTATGGAAAACTGTATGGAATTTCCTCAAAAAATTAAAAATAGTACTACCATATGACCCAGCAGTTCCACTTCAGGGTATATAACTGAAGAAAATAAAACTAAGCTCTCAAAGAGATGGGTGCCTGGGTGGCTCAGTTGGTCAAGTGTCTGACTCTTTATCTCAGGGTCCTGGGATTGAGCCCCAGGTTGGGCTCCTTGTTCAGCGGGAGTCTGCTTGAGGATTCACTTTCCTTTTCCTTCTGCCCCTCCTCACTTAAATAAATCTTTAAAAAAAAAAAGAATCTCAAAGAGATATCTGTACTCCTGTTTTCAATGCATCATTATTCACAATAGCCGAGATATGGAAGCAACCTAAGTGTCAGTCTATGGATGAATGGATAAAGATATTATACATATATAATGGAATATTATTCAGCCATGAGAAAGAAGGAAATATTGCTATGTACAACAACATGGGTGGGCCTTGAGGGCATTAGGCTAAGGAAATGAGTCAAACAGAGAAAGAAAGAAATACATGATATCATATAAACAGAGAGTTGAATGGTGGTTAACAGGGGCTAGGGGTGGCGACGAACAGGAAGATATTGGTCAAAGGGTACAAACTTCAGTTATAAAATAACTTTTGTGGATCTAATGTATAGCACAGTCCCTGTAATTAACAATTCTGGGGCAGCCCTGGTGGCGCAATGGTTTAGCGCCACCGCAGCCCGGGGTGTGATCCTGGAGACCGATATCGAGTCCCACATCGGGCTTCCTGCGTGGAGCCTGCTTCTCCCTCTGCCTGTGTCTCTGCCTCTCTCTTGCTCTCTCTGAATGAATAAATAAATAAATCTTAAAAAAAAAATTCTGTATTATGAACTTGAATGTTGCTGAGCTATCTTAAATGTTCCCAGCACAAAAAAGAAATGGTAATTATGTGAGGTGATACTGTTGTTAACTAACTTTATTGTAGTGATCATTTTACAATATATAAGTATCACATCAACATGTTATACAAATTTAACTTACACAGTGTTGTTATATGTCTATTGTATCTCAGTGACGCTAGAAAAAAAAAGAAATAAAATAAATTGCATACCGTTTTACCCCATCTGTCTCCCTAAATCAGACAGATAATCCTTAGATAGTTCATAGGTTTTTATTTATTTAATTTATTTTTTTAAGTGAGTTGAAAAGGAGTAGACCAAGCACAGATAAAGCCTGCTTATGAGTATAGAACTCTTTGGATGGGTATGTTTGTATTTGGGACATGTCATTATTTTATATAAGGGGGAATGCCCCACTCCAGCCCCTTTTCAGTGGCATGGATGTTGGGGAGTTGCTGGCTAAAGGGAGGAACTTTTTGGAGTTCTCTATAATGTTTTATTTATTTATTTTTAAAGATATTATTTATTTATTCCTGAGAGACAGAGAGAGAGAGGCAGAGACACACACAGGCAGAGGGAGAAGCAAGCTCCTCACAGGGAGCCTGATCCTCACAGGGAGCCTCAATCCTAGGACCCCAGGATCACACCCTGGGCCAAAGGCAGGTGTTTAACCACTTAGCCACCCAGGTGTCCCTCTATAATGTTTTATTTTTTAAAATTTTTTTCTATAGTGTTTTAAAGCAAAACAAAAGCTGCATTCCCTTGAAAGTTTTAACTGCACATGACCTACTCCGCTGCTCTAGGTTATATAGCTTCAAGTCAGTGTATTTCCCTACTATGGAAATGAGCATTAGAAGTAGATTAGTGTTTAAAGTATACCATACCCGAAACCAAGATTCTTTGAGACGAGTATTATGGAGTAGTAAGTGGGAGAGAGCAATGGACCGGGACCCAGGATGTCAGAGTTCCAGTGACAGCTCTAGTATGTTTTGTGACTTTGAGCAAGGCACCTAGCCTTTCTATGTTTATTTTCTCATCTGTTAAATGGTGACAATAATATCTATTATATTTACCTCAAAGGATTATTGAGAAGCTAAAGTAGTTTAATATGTAAAAGGCTTTTGAAGTGTTGTACAAATACCATCATTTGAAGTGTTGTACAAATACCATCATACAAAACTAATGTCCACTTTGGTCTTTATGTTCTTAAAATTGAAGACAATTTTAAGCATGTTTCTTTAATGGATCTGCCATCACACAGTATTTAAAATGATGATTTAACCCTAGTAAAACTACTAATATGTGTATAAATGTCATTGCTCATCTAAATAAAGAGTAAATTTGATGAATACCCAACTTGATGACTAAACTGTTATTTGTAGTTTTTTTATGATGTATTTAGAATCTAAGGGAAATATCCTGTCAGATTTAAATGGACCTTTACTAATGCTGGCTATCTGGTTTCTGCAGGAGTTGATCTAGAGCAGTCAAGAAAAGAAGAGGAACAACAGATGTTACAGGATGCCCGCCAGTGGCTCAACAGTGGGAAAATAGAGGATGTAAGGCAGCCTCGCTCAGGGGCCACAGCCCTCCATGTGGCTGCTGCCAAGGGCTATTCTGAGGTCCTCAGGTATTGTCCGTTTCCATTAATCAGGAGTTTGGTAGACCAGGGGAAGATGAGCTGGGTTTTGGAAGCAGGGGCCGAATTAGATTTTCAACTACAATGTGTTTCTTTCTTAATTGTTTTCCTCTCTGATCATGCAGTTCTTACTTATATATTGCTGATATTAATCCATAGATGGTCTCCCACCCTCCTGCTGTCACTCTAGCTTCTCACTGACTGTATGATACGAAACACGGTTGAGGTTCACTGGCCTAGAAGATGACCTTACGTGATCTCTTCCAGTTCTGTGATTTATCATTACTATCCCTGCAGGCTCCTCCTCTGGTGACATGTGATCATTTGGGTCCTTTTTGGACATAGATAATTTCTTTGCTTTCCTTAGATGAATGCTACAGGTCTTGAGTGTGTAGGGTCCCATTAGATAGGATAGTTCCCCCCACTGGCATGAGGGAATTTGGATTCTGCTCCTCTACTGCTCCGTTTTTCCTTACATCCATACACACTAATGTAGCTTTTGGTGCTTACTGTTGACAGACTTTCCCAAATACATGGGTAGCAAATAGCATTGTCTGTGGGGCTGTTGCCAGAATCCTCCAGAGCTTCGTATCCCACCTACTCTGCGGTTTCTAATAGGCGTGACAGTATGTCGGTAGACCGTCTCTGCCTGAGAGTGACATTCATATTCTGCTCACTTCTTCGGTGTCTGGAGGCCCGTGATATAGGTAACCTCAATCAGGCCAGTACAGTTTGGGGCCTCAGGAGTCCTACTTTTCTTCCTTTACACACACAGATTATAGCTTTGTAGTTAGCAAGAAGTCCCTGCAAATACTTCGCAGAGTTGGGAGCTTGAGAGTCTGCAGTAAACGTATGAATTCCTGTAAAGATCAACTGGAAAGTTAGTAAGTGCCCCGAAGAGAATGGAGTTCTCATTTTAGATGTTCTTTCCTCGTACTGGGGAATGGAAAACACACCTTGTAGCAGAGTTGTGTGGTTTGGCAGATTTAGTTAGGCTTTAGTGAATCTCAGAGGTGTACACCTTTCTAAACACTCCTCTTATGTGACGTCACGCGGATGTGCCTGGGAAATACCCTGTGACCTTTCAGAGTGGATTGATAACTGCCCTGTGTGGTTGGTTCTCAGTGTAGGAACCGTGAAGCCCGAGTTGTGCCTTAGAGGACAGAAGTGATCACAGCTTCCCAGTGGTTCAGAGCCAAAATCTGAAACACCAATCAGGTGATAGTTTATTCAGCAGGAAGCTGTAATATAGAGGGTATAAATGTCTTGTTTGGGGTTTTCTTCTTAGACTTTTAATCCAGGCTGGCTATGAACTCAATGTTCAGGATTACGATGGCTGGACTCCCCTCCATGCTGCTGCACACTGGGGAGTGAAGGAGGCTTGCTCCATCCTGGCAGAAGCACTCTGTGACATGGATGTCAGGAACAAGCTGGTTAGTATGCCTGACTCTGAAAGGGCAGTGAAATCCGTGACTATGTCTCTAGAACAAAAGGCTTATTAAGATCTTAGTTAAATGGCCGGGGCTTCCTGTCCGGGGAAATACACATCACAGGTAGCTATGGCTCTGTTCCTCACAGCCTCCTCGCTGCCCACTGCCGCATTATCAACACAGAGATGTTCGCTATATAAAATAAGACTCTACTGATCAGCATTCTGATTCTGTTTATGTTTAAGCCCCTAAAATAAATATGAAAAAAAGATATTTGCTCTTGGCAGAAATGGGCATGGGGAAATCCTAAGATTGCTGTCTGTGGTGAAGTATGAAAGGTTTTATTTTACTTTATTTTTAATTCAAAGACTTATGATAGCTGAGCTCTACTCTCATCCAGTCTTTAAAAAAACATTATTGGGCCCCTGGGTGGCTCAGCTGTTGAGTATCTGTCTGCCTTTGGCTCAGGATGTGACCCCGGAGTCCTGGGATCGAGTTCCGCATCCCCGCATGGAGCCTGCTTCTCCCTCTGCCTGTCTCTGCCTCTCTCTGTGTGTCTCTCATGAATAAATAAATAAAATATTTAAAAATATATATATAATGACAAAAATCCTTGAGTATGGCTAAAAATAGTTATTCAGCCTCACTTCAAGCAACTTTAGAGGCCCTAGAACTCCTATCTCTACATCTAGTGATTTTCTAGGAATCCAGAGCATCCAGAGCCATGGCTTTTTATTTAGTAGCTGTTCTTACCTGCCTCACGTCTTTCCTGAACCTGGCTTTCATCTCCCGATATGGGCTAGGGTCCTGAACTGATGTTTCTTAAAAGAGACACTCTTCTCTCACTTAAAGGGGCATGACTGCTATGACTTAATCTTTAGTGCACATGTATACCTTCTTTCCGAGGCTTTTAAAAGCCCTTTACTGGATTTATTGTAGCAATTAAAACCATTTTAAAACAGGTACAAGTAGAGATTTCAATTGATTATTTGCCAAGAGGCAATAAGCGTTAGAGATAATGTGGTGATTTCCTCAATACTGTTTTATAAAATATAAAAACATATATTTAAAAGACTTGCTGAGTTTCGTTTTGTTTTAAAGGAAAAGAGTATGTGTTCAGGCAGGCTGGGGGGTGTGCAGAGTGGGAGAAACCGAGAGAATCTTCAGTAGGCTCCACACATGGAGCCTGCCTGAGGGCTTGAGATCGTGCTTGAGCCAAAATCAAGAGTTGGACGCTTAACCAACCGAGCCACCCAGGTGCCCCAGCAGACTTGCTGTTTCTTATAATGTTTCCTCTGTGATAGATGATGGTGTTACTATAATGTTGAGTAGATAAGTTAGGGAAGATATCACTGGAACAAAGGCATAAAGTGGATATTGAATAGTTCTCTGATAGAGTCACAACATCAGTGCTTCTGTTTTCTGTTGACCATGGTACCCCTTTTCTCTGCCAGGGCCAGACACCGTTTGATGTGGCTGATGAAGGGCTTGTGGAGCACTTGGAGATGCTCCAGAAGAAGCAGAATGTGGTAAGTCTTTGGTTAATGCTTTTAAAGCTTTTGTAACAGTGCAGTCTGTACCAGGTACCTCAGTCACTTGTTTTAGTTATGTCTCCTGAGAGCTGAAATGGGCATATCTACATTTCGGAGATGGTAATTGTTCCCTCAGGGACTAGCAACAGTCTGTTAGAAAATATCCCAGAAGCCATTTGTTGTTAAAGTTCACTTGTTAAAAGGTAGCCTTCAAGCAGCTGAAAATAAAAAAATGACAAGAACAACAAACTGATAATTACTATTGAGTTCTAGAAAGTGAATGTAGTGTACTCAAATCAGAGTCTTTTCCAAATAGAGAGTACCAAGGTAGAGGACATCTCATAACTTTTTTCTTCCCTTATTGACTGAAAGGACATCTTTATTTAAAGTAAATTCATTACAGAGAGGAATATATTTCTTTCTTAACAAAGCAACTGGGGCCACAAACCAAACCTGTCTTTTGGCATTGGAAAGTAGTTGGTCAGTGATTCATACATATTCAGGATTTATCAGATACTCAGAATTCAATCCTCCCTTCTCATTCTAAATTTTTTATTTTTTGGTTGCATGTACCATTTTGTTGCTTAGTGCTGTATAAGAGAGCTACCTAAGTATGGTACCCATGTACCGAGTGCAGAATGAAAAAAACCCAACCAAACCTCAAGATACACAGTGAATAATTCACATTTTCTACCTGTAAGTGGCATGAGTAATTTGGGCAAGGAGAATAAAGATCAGCTACCGATGATCAGGGCTGATGTCTGAACAGAGTGGGACAGAAAAAAATCGCCAGCTTTCCTTTGTGTTTTCCTTTGCATGTGTTGTGGCTCAAGGTATGTGAACTCAAGTTTAGGACAAAGAGAGAAACTTAGAGTGGTTCTGAAAGAAAGAACTGTGGAGTTCACTGGTGGGACAGATCAACTCTATCACGTCTGGACCGGTAGAGTGAAGATCCTCATGACTTCAAGGTTTATTGGGAAAATTGCATATATAAAGTTCAGACAAACACAACTTTCAGTTCATTTTGTTTTCTTTGGTGAACATCTGGAATCTAGACAGACTTAGGACTCACCACACACAGAATCAGAGCTGTTCTCTAGCAGCATCAGCCTTCCTAAGATGTATACTTCACTTAGTTAGGTTTTTGTAGTTTTTTAAACTTTTTATTCTGAAATAATTTTTAGACTCACATAGAAGTTGCAAAAATAATATATCCAGCATGGTTTGGTATTTGAACATAAATAATATTTCACTAAATGACATTTCTACACTAGGAATGGTTCTCATCTTTGCTTCCTGCATAACTTTGGGGTCCAGGGATATAAACTCATTTTTTTCTAGAGCATATATCTAAATACCAATTTATTCTAAGGACTTATTTCCCCTTGAATACCTATTTTTTTTCTTGAGAACTATTGCCAGCCTAATTCAGTGTATGGTCATCAAGAATTCTTTGAAAGTTTCTCCCCTCCACACTTACCTTTTCTAATCCATCAGAAGCCAGGCTTCCCCTCCCCCCCCTTTTAAGTTTATTTATTTATTTTTTTAGTAATCTCTCTACACCCAACATGAGGCTCGAAGTCACAACCCCCAGATCAAGAGTTACATCTTCTTCCGACTGAGCCAGCTAGCTTCCCTTAGAAGCCAGAGTTTTTTTGAGGTTTGGGTTTGGATATTTGATACGAGCAGTTTTATTGAAGCTCTAACACCATGATTTTTCTCTTACCTTGGATGAGGAATTTTCTCTGTCATTGTCTTCTAAGGAGGCCCAACCGATAGGTTCCTCTTTTTCTCAGTTCTTTCTTCCCCTTTTGGTGTCGGTCCTGTTTTCTTCAGAATAACAGTACTATTTTGAGTTCTCATCGCTGCTGATTTTACTAATAGTCAACTTCTTCCCTTTCCTCTCTTGTTTTCTCAATTTCCAGCTTCGAAGTGAAAAAGAGACACGGAATAAGCTCATTGAGTCAGACCTGAACAGCAAGTTACAGAGTGGACTCTTTAAGAAGTAAGACATTCACGGCTTGGGAAATGATGAGCTCTGGTGTGTGTGGGTGCATATGTGTGTATGATGATGTACTTGGTTTAAGAATTTATACAGTAAAGAAACTGTGTTCAGCTTAAGCCAAATGATCTTTGAACACGTGGGATGTTTGAGAGGCAAGAAGGTGGCATTGATATATGGAGGAGATAATGAGGATGGATGAATGTGGTATTTATTTTTTATTTTTTATTTGTTTGAGAGAGAGCACATGCAATTATGGGCAGAGGGGAGGGAGAAGCAGGCTCCCTGCTGAACAGGGAGTCTGATGCTAGGGGATATGGCGCTACATCCCAGGACCCTGGGGTCACAACCTGAGCTGAAGGTACAGGCTCAACCGACTGAGTCACCCAGGCGTCCCGGGTGAATGTGTTTTAAATTTAGAAATTAATTGAGACTGTATACATTTCCCCACCAGCTTAGGGGTTCCTAGTCCTAGTTGCATCACTAACTCTAAGTTCTATGAAACTCTTAAGTTCTATGAACACAGGGACCATGTGTATTTTGTTTACCACTGTACCAGGGCCTAGTGATTCCTGGCCTGTAATAAGCACTCTGTAAACATTTGTTAAATGACTTTTTGAAAATATTTACCTGCCTAATCACTGTTAAGATTCATGGGCCTCCTTTTTCTTGTGTGTTGAATGGGCTAGATTTATTTGAGTAATACTCTGAAGTCAAATGCTGAACCTCAATCTGCAAAAACCCAAGAATTCAGAAAAAGGTAGATGTAAAGAAGGATTTATTCTCCTTATGCTTGTCAGTGAACTTAAATAGTTTGCCATTTCTGAGCTACACTCAAATTGTCATCTTTAATTTAGCAAAGAGAAGATGCTCTATGAAGAAGAGATACCCAAATCCCAAGAAATGGAGGAAGAAAGCAAAGAGTCCAGCAGCTCCAGCTCCGAGGAGGAGGAGGAGGGTGAAGATGAAGCTTCTGAGTCAGAAGCTGAGAAGGAGGCAGGTAATGCCAATGTGTTGATAGCACAGAACTCTGTCTCCATACTGCAGGGAGGTCACTGCTTGTCAGAGCTAAGGGCCTCAGAGGGCTCCAAAAAGAGCTTCAAGGTTAGTGTTCAAAGATAAGGTACCAAATTTCAAGTGAAAACTTTGTTGTGAAAGCTGTAAGCTATGTTAGAATATGTGTACTAGTTTCTATGTAGCCATATGCTAAGGTGCACAAAAAATTCCTTTTTTAAAAAAGATTTATTTATTTTATTGAGAGAGAATGAGAGAGCCCTCACACACATGCATATGTTGTGAGCAGGCAAGGAAAGGGAGAAGGAGAGAATCTCCAGCCAATTCTGTGCTGAGCTCGGAGCTCAAAGGTGGGTTTGATCCCATGACCTTGAGATCATGACCTGAGCAGAAATCAAGAATTGGATGCTCAACCAACTGAGCCACCCAAGTACTTTCCAAAAATATTGTGTAAAAGAGCCAGCTGTCTGATCTTGGGTTGGTAGAGTGTAGAGACCAGATTCTAAAATTCAGTATGCTTAGAGGCTGAGGAGGTAAGATCTTGCAGAGGCACATTTGGTCAAGTATCCTTAACCAGCTGGTGAAAATTTGCATTTAATTCTCAGGTTCATCTGATTCCCTAAACAGAATCCCAAGATTCTGATTTCCTTCATTTTCCTTCTGATTACACGAAGGTCCTTCAATTCCTGAGTTGGGCATTGAAGAAGGAACAAAATCATATTTACCTTTATGACTCTTGTTGATATTATATATGCTTCATATGGCATCTCTTAAGTTTATCATACGGCAAGACAAGAAGCCCAACAGGGAGGGTAAGGTGCTGAACATGGTCAGATCAATAAGCTGTAGAATCACCCATAGATTATGATATACAGGCAGGCAAACACTGAGAAAAGAGTAACCACTGAGCCACCTACGTGCCCCAAACACCCTTTGATTATACTATACCTTTGATGACTTCTGTCCAGAAACCATCTACAACCACTTTCCCCACAACCATCTTTGCCTGTAGTATAAATCCCAAGTCCTGTAGCCTGACCTTCAAGATCTCTCATAATGTATCTTCAGCTGACCTTTCCAGTGTTGTCCATCAGCAGTGTCATCTACTAACCAAGTTGGATTGCTTGGTTTCTCCAAACATGCCCTGGGCTTCCCTATCCCTGAGCATTTATTTGCACCTTGGAATTCACTTCTGACCATCAAATGAATGATTTCTGTTAGAAGCCATAGGATTTACCAGGATGAAGAGGCCTTCCTTTAGGTTTTCCTATACCAAAAACTGAAAAGGAGTGGACCACCTCACTGTTCTCCCCTGAACATAATTGCTCTCCTGTTTGTATCCCTCTAGAACTTCATACTTCGTCTCTGTTGTAGCACTTAACGTTTCGGCTGGGAACTCTAGGGTGATCATTTACTCCTAGGTCTCTGCATGATGCCCAACACAGGACACACATTCACATTCATTAAATGCTTTTTGTTGGATATATCTAGGGGATACACGGGAATAGGAAGGCATATACATGAATAAAATACATGCCACATGAGAGGTATAAACATAGTCATTGGTATTCACTAGTAAGAAAGATTATATTTAGTTTGGGGGATTATAATGACACTTTACATTTGGGTAGTGCTTTTTTTTTTAATTTATTTTTAAAAATTTTGGGGGGTAGTGCTTTTTACTCTGCAGTGCACTTACAACCACACCCTGAGGGATGTATTATCACCACATTTTAGAGTGGGAAATTGACCCTGTAAGGGGTGAGGCAAATTGGGTTTCATAGCTGGTGAATGGTGTGCCTGAGATCCTGGGACTCCTCAGAGAAGCAGGGGCGGAGTGAAATGTGGAAATTATCTCCCTAAAAAAAATGGAAGCTAAAGGTATGGAAAAGGATGAGATTTCAAAGGAAGAGATTATAGAGAAAAGATGTACAAAAAAGAATCATGGGGCATCCTATGTTTAGGAAGTGAAGGAGGCAAAGAAGGTATAGTCAGAGAGGTTGAGGAAAAACAGGATGTGTGTTTCCGCATCACAAAAGCCAGGGTAGGAGTGGGATGGGAGAGGTCAAGAAAGAGACAACAGTTAGCACTTTGTGTAGACTGATGTAGGCAGAAGCCAGATGGTTCCAGCAAGCTTCCCTGCTCATTTCTGCCACTTGATGCTTTATTCATGTTTCAAAGCCCAGCTCAAATCAGCTTCCTTTATGAAGGAACTTGTATCATCACAGATACAAGTTTTTCTCCCCTCCTCTGACTGGTAGCTATTTGTTTGAACCTCTTTTATATTACTTATACTAGCTAATATTAGTGTTATTTCTTTCTCATCTCCTCTCTTCTTCCCCTACCAGCAAGTTTCAGAAGCACTGAAATGTATTGTGTGTCTTGTTTATCTTTCTGTCTTCCATAATGCCTAGCACTGGGCCTTCTACATGGTAGGTGCTCAATAAATATATGTTACCTAAGTGTATATTGGAAGAATGTGGGGAACTGAATTATGTCTAAACCTTTCCAAATGATGCCCAACACATTATGTATGTACTGAACAAGTATTTATTGAATGTGCTTATCCTGTTTTTAAAGATCCACAGATACGACCTCATAAAATGACAGTTTTCATGTGCCTTACACATAAATGTAGTTGTAAAGAATACTAATTCTATTTTGAGGTAAATGTAAGTAGTTTGATTTGGATTTCTATTTTCGACTTAAACATTTGGTATATTAGTTACCTATTGCTAAATGACAAGCCATCCCCAAATTTAGTGGTGCTTTAAATAACATATAGACACAACTCTATTGGTTGGCAATTTAGGAAGGACTTCACTGGGATGGCTTTTCTCTGCTCCACGTGGTAATACTGGGCTTACTCATGTGCAGGTGGTCAGTTGGTAAGTCAGCTAGGGGATGGCTGGTCCTGGATGGTCTTACCTTTCTGGTAGTTGATTAGGATATTTGAGGTAAGTGAACCATATTCATCAAGGAGACTAGCCCCTACTTCTTCACACAGCAGTTGGATTCCACAAGAAGAGAGGGCAAGGCTCAGTGTACAACCACTTTCCAAGCCTCTGCTGTGTCACATTTACTAATGTCCCAAAGGCCATAGAAAGTCACCTTGCCAAGCCCAGGGTCAATCTGAAAGGCCACTACCCAGAGGTCTAGATTCATGGGGATTTCTTACTGTAAGCTGTCACATTTGGCTAGTAAGGTATACTTCTTGGGGATAGAGATATTCAGATTATTTATATATATATATAATTATATTATAAATATATAATTATTTTTATATTATAAATATATAATTATAATATATATTATATTTATATATAATTATTTATTTTATAAATATATATTAGATAAGTATATATATTTATATATATATAAAATAAAGTGTTTTTTTAAAAAAGATTTTATTTATTTATTCATGAGAGAGAGAGAGAGGCAGAGACACAGGCAGAGGGAGAAGCAGGCTCCCTGCAGGGGAGCATGTGGGACTCGATCCCAGGACCCCGGGGTCACACCTTGGGCCAGAGGCAGACACTCAGCCTCTGAGCCACCCAGGCATCCCTTCAGGTAATATTTAAAGAATACCTTGAATATTCACAATAACCACAAGAAATGATGGCCAGCTCACTATGGCCAGAGTTATATGGCCAACGATGCAATTTAAAACATTATCTCTATAGGCAAGAATTAAAATCCCTGATTAATCAGTGAGAAAATAGAGGTTCATATATGTTAAATAATTTGCCCAATGTCACACAGCTAGAATATGGCTTAAAATTGTCATGTAATTCATAGGTGGATTACTCTGGGGCCCTGTTTCCAGAGAACATAGTTTAGAAGGCCCCACCACACCTCCTGGGTGCAGGCACTGATGTAGCAGCGAACGAGACAGTTTCCATTTAATGGAGCTTTAAGGTGGACTGCTGTTTATTAAGAGGGTTTGCCTACTATAGTTCTATAGCTTAACTCACAGTATCCTCTGTAATCCTTTCTACCTTTATTTCCTATTGTAATTCCAAGAATATTCATTACTTTAATTAGGCCTCCTTAAATTAGGCCTACTTAAGCTTAAATTTACTGACCAACAGATGGGTGTACTTTGATTTGAGTCATTACTCATACCCTTTCTTCCTCCTACCAGTTGGTATTTGTCTTCCAGCTTTCTCTATGGCATCTTTCCTTGTTGTTTCCTCCCTCAGAGGATTTACTCTGGGCTCATAAAGCCCTGTTGATCCAACTCAACCAATTTAGCACCTAACTTATATATAATCTTGTGTTGTTACTATTATTATTATACATCTTATCTCTTGTCATGCTTATAATTACCTACAAAGCAAGATGTATCTGGTTTTTCCTGCCCAATCTCTCAAAACAGAGTAGATTCTTATTATGTACTTACTGATGAATTTTGTATATGATACATAATGTGGAGAAAGTTTTCAGTTACATATCTGGGAATTGGAGCCTACAAGAAAGGAATTTTACTACTGACTTTATTTCCTTTTAGCAACAGTAGCTAGAGATTTCATTTTAGTTTAAGTCCAAGCATTACATAGCCCTAGTAATCTGTTTTGATAATGGTTAAACCTTTTCCGTTAGCAGAAAAGTGCATATATACAGATAAGTATGAATACTTGCACTTGATGCTTCTCTTGTCTTGAATAATAGATAAAAAGCCAGAAGCCATTGTCAACCATTCCAACTCTGAAAGCAAGAGTATTATCACGGAACAGATACCAACACCAGCTCAGAATACCTTCTCTGCCTCTTCAGCTAGGAGAGTGAGTATTTTGCAAATATAGTATGAATATTATATTTCTCCTGCTATGGTAACATACTTTGAAAGGCTTTAAAGATACAGTCTTGCAAGATAATACAGATACATCTTACTCCTAGTCTGGTTAGGCTGGCATAGCAAAATATCACCAACTGTGTAACTTTAAACAATAGAAATTTATTTCTCACAATTCTGGAGGCTGGGATGTCCAAGATCATGAGGCCAGCTGAATCAGTTGCTAGTGAGGACTCTCTTCCTAATTTGCAGACAGCTACCTTATATCCAAATATAGTCACATTGGAGATTAGGGCTTCAAGGTATGGATGGGGAGGTACATAAACATTGCATTTATAACAGTGCCCATAAAAGCTACAGATCCATCACTAAACAAATTTGGCTACAATGTATTTAGATAACATAGGATATAATAATTTGGGACCAAAGAAACTTTGTCCATTGCCTATTCAAGGCTAAGTAAGGTGAGTATGTGAAAAACTCAGACTGGGCTAGGAAGATATCCAACGTTCAGTATTAATTGATTTGATGACTTAGGTCCTTTTTTTACTTCCCGTTTAAAATTTTACATTCATAAGTAGAGTATGGTACTCATCATAATGAGTAGAGAGCAGAGGTAGAAAGAACTTGTTGAACAACTAATACAATTAGTTTTGAGATTAAGAATTGATAGGAGTTCTGGAAAGAAAGCTATTGAAAAAATTCTGTGGTTTTATGGATACTAACTTCCTGATCTTTATAGTACCCCATGAATTGAAAAGACAGGATTACGGTATCATTGTAGAGATGAGGAAACAAAGGCCTGGTTTCCTATTTATTCCTACAAGCATCACTGTGAATCTGTAGAGATGTTTCAGATAGAATTCCCCCCACTCATTACCTAGTCATTTAGCTGTACCTCACATACTGCTTCTAGGTGTGACTAGACTTTTTGCTTTTTTAAAATTAAAAAAATGTTTTGTTTATTTTTGAAGATAGCATGCACATGAACAGAGGGAGAGGGAAAGAGAATCTTAAGCAGGTTCCATGCACAGTGGGGAGCCCAATGCAGGACTCAATGCAGGGCTTGATCTCACGACCCTGAGATCATGACCTAAGCCAGCAGAACAAAATCAAGTGTCAGATGCATAACTGACTGAGCCAACCAGGTGCCCCTAGACTTCTTGCTTTTTTAAAAGACAAATACTAAATAAAAATTTTAAAAAAAATACATGAGCACCTGGCTAGCTCAGTCAGTAGAGCATGTAACTCTTGATCTCTAGGTCATGAGTTCAAGCCCCAGATTGGCCATTGAGATTACTTTAAAAAAATAAAATAAAATAAAAAATAAAACGTATACTTATTACACTTTGCTAAAATAATGCTGGAAAAGGCATTTTTCCTCTCAGAATCAGGATGGCTTTTAAAGAGCTGACATGATTGAGCTTCTAAAGCTGTATATTTATGTACATAAATATATACATTGAGGGGATCCCTGGGTGGCTCAGCGGTTTAGCACCTGCCTTTGGCCCAGGGCGTGATCCTGGAGCCCCGGGATCAGGTCCCACATCAGGCTCCCTGCATGGAGCCTGCTTATCCCTCTGCCTGGGTCTCTGCCTCTCTCTCCCCCTACGTCTATCATGAATAAATAAATAAAATCTTTAAATAAAAAAATACATTGAGATGACATTAAAAGAGAAAATCTGAGTGTGAGCTGGAGACGAATGATTTAGAGTTTCTATTGCATTTTCACTATACCAGGCAGTAAAGGTGGCCTGATATCTGGTGAAACACCAAAGCCGTCTTGCAGAGGTCCCCCAGATTCCAGGGAAGGACTGTTGACTGCTGTTCTAAAGACCAGTTTTACTTCAGACTGGTGTTTGGGCTAATACTAGACTATGATGTTTTCTATGGTTTATAGCAAAATGAGGTAATTACAGACAATGTAAGCTTTCCAGAAAGCTTTCTTTTCCAAAGTTAAAATGTTTTTCTTTTTAAAATCTTTTCTAAAGATTTTTATTTAGTTATTTGAGATACAGCACAAGAGGCAGAGGGAGGAGAAGCAAGCTCTCCACTGAGCAGGGAGCCTGACACAGGATCTCAGAGGACCCTGAGATCATGACTTGAGCCAAAAGCAGACGCTTAACTGAGTCACCCAGGCACCCCAAAATGTTTTTCTTTTTTTAATGAAATGATGGTGATAGAGATGGTAATCAAGTTTTTGAAAGACGTTCTCCTGGCAAAAGCTAAAAGATGGCAACTCTATGACATCTACCATTTTTTTCTTTTTTAATTTTGCTGCTTGGTGAAATCTGAAACACTTGGAACTGCTGCCAAGATCAAATAAGCTGTTTCTTTAAAATAAGCAATTAGAATCTGAGTGAAGTGAATTTTAGTATTTTTATTAGTATCAACCTAAATCAGCTTACCACAGTTATTGCGGTACCTTAAAGCTCCTCTGTGTTTTCTAGTCTCCACATACTGTAAGAAGGAATTAAGCTCATTATTACCATTTTACAGGTGAGCATATTGAGACCTAGAGAAGTAAAATGTCCTATTTTCAGTTACACTATGAGTCAAGCAAGAGAAGATGTTTTTACTAGAACGTGGATCTCCTGGTGTTCTAGGTCAGTACTCATTGGTAAGAGAGCAAATAGTGTTTAATTTCTCAGAGAGCAACTCTGTCAGTAGAAGTACTGTGTTAAGAATCTGAGGCTATTTCTGGCTCAGGGAGAAAGGGAGCCTTGAGCAGTTATTAGCGTCTGCCAGGTGAGGAAGGGAACATTGGCAGAAAGCCTGCCATATATTTGTTCTCCTTGGACTGCCTTATGTTGCCTCACTGAACTTAGTTAAGTGTGGGAAAAGGCAAGTAGGCTGAAAAGAATCACCAGGACCTTTTTTTCCTCTTTTCTTTGCTTCTTCCCTCTAGTTCTCCTCCAGCCTTTTTAACAAGCCGGAAGAACCCAAAGATGAATCTCCTTCTTCGTGGAGACTGGGACTCAGAAAAACTGGCAGCCACAACATGTTGAGTGAGGTGGCCAATCCCAGGGAAGCTCTAAGGGACCGAGGCTCTTCCATCTACCGGTCATCATCAAGTCCTCGGATTTCTGCTTTCCTGGACAACAAAGATAAGGTGCAGTTTAGGCAGGGTGTGGGGAGTTCCAGGGCAGTTCCCTTTTGTGGAAATTCAATCTCAGGAACAAGTGAAAGTGTTTTCTAGTCTCTAATTTGATTCTGGAAGTACAGAATCTTTAAAGGGAGATGGCATGTTGATAGTTTAATCAGTTGGCTTTTCACTTGCTATTATTACTTGGTCAAAGAAGAAAAACCCTTTACCTTTTGGCATACCTTATGTCATTCTTCTTTGCCCTCCTTAACTAGGACAAATAAAATAATAAATTTAGTCAGGAACATGAAAATTTGGATATGGCCTAAGTTTCCCTTGAACCAATTCCAGTAATTGAATTCTTTCAGTGTTTGGAAGCAAAGTTCCTTATCTGGTCTTTTGAGCCTAATGAAGCTCAGGCAACTTAGGACTTGGGAAAAAATGTTTAAGTGCCTTATTTTTTTCATTACTAGATATATGATCAGTTGACTTCACAAACAGTTCATCCACATAATCATCCAAAATCAGTACATTTTTATTTCTTAACTTTTGGTTCCAGATTTTCTAGGGCTCATTTGATGCTCTCCTCTGGGGTCAGGGCTTCCCTGTAACCATAGTCTCCTTGTTCAACATTGTGTTTCTGGAGACTCTTCAAGGAGGTGATGATATTGGTTGGATTAACTCTGCAGCATATTTGTTGTACATGAAGCTGCATTTCAAAGAGAAGACAGGCTGTGGAAGAAATAAGGCTTATTTCATGAAGAACTTTATTTTTTTCATTTTTAAATATTTTATTAATTTATTCATGAGAAACACAGAGAGAGAAAGAGAGAGCACAAGGCAGAGACACAGGCAGAGGGAGAAGCAGGCTCCATGCAGGGAGCCTGATGTGGGACTCAATCCTGGGCCTCCAGGATCATGCCCTGGGCTGAAGGCAGGCGCTTAACCGCTGAGCCACCCAGGGACCCCCTCATTAAGAACTTTAGAGTAGGGCAGCCCTGGTGGCTCAGCGGTTTAGTGTCACCTCCAGCCCAGGGTGTGATCTTGGAGTCCCGGGATCAAGTCCAGCATCAGGCTCCCTGCGTGGAGCCTGTTTCTCCCTCTGCCTGTGTCTCTGCCCCCCCCCCCCCCCGTCTCTGTCTCTTATGAATGATTAAATAAAATCTTTTTTTTTTTTTTTTAAAGAACTTTAGAGTGGAGCTTTCTGTTTGTGGCTTTTCAAAGGCTCCATCTCTTTTGGCAAGGTTGCTGATTTGTGTAATTTGTGCTGCTGTTTTCCTTTTTTTTGGATCATCCTGGCTTTTCCCATGAGAATTGTTTCCCTACATATTGGTTTTTAATGGAGGAAAGGCAGGAATTAGTCTTTGAAAACCAGCCTTTTGTAATACTACTCAAACCGCAATTGTTACTGGATCTAGAAATAAGATTATATAGGTGTATTGAGCTCTGCGTTTTTACCCAGAATGTTACACTGTGACAGTGTTGTACCTTCTCTGTGCTTTACTTGTTTTGATTTTACAGGAGAGAGAAAACAAAAGCTATTTTAGTTCACTAGCACCCCGGAGGCTCAGCAGCACAAGTGACGTTGAAGAAAAGGAGAACAGGTAATCCTAATACAGGCCAAAAGATGGTCCTCTTGAACTTTCCTAGGCATAGTGATGCCTTGGCCATCACTCTGCTGCCGTCTTTCCGCAGGTGCCCTGAGCACATTATGAATTGTTTATGCCTTCTTCTTAGAACTCCTCCCAGCCCTTGCACTCTTGCTTTGCCAGTGCTTTGCCCTTTAGGCTCTCACTTCAGCTTGGGAATCACTGTCTTTAGGAAGCCTTCCCTGACCCTTCTAAGGGCGAATTTGTTTTTACTACGCCAGCAGACTCTGTAAAGGTAGGGTCTATGTCTTGCTGGTTTCTCAGGGACCCCTAGTGTTTAGCACATGACCTGTTCCATGGTAAACACTAAAAATATTATTATTTAATTATTGATCAATTTCTAATTTGTAAGTAGATAAAATTTCAAGTCTTCTCCATCAGTTAAAATGAATGTGAGGATTTCGAGGTACTGCTTGCTGCATCTCGGAGCAGAACCTGATCTAGAACCTTGCTGTTCAAGGTGTGGTCTTCCCAGCCAGCAGCATTGAAATCACCTAGAAGTATGTTAGAAATGCAGAACCTCAGGCCCCACCTCAGTCCTGCTGGATTAGAATCTGCATTTTAACAAAATTCCCTAGGTGATTTGAAGTTTGAGAAGGACTGCTCTGGAGAGCCACAGCTTTGGCAGCAAAGGCCCTGAAGGAACAATTGTGGATTAGAAATCCTACTACAGCCCTTTCTGGATGGCTTCCAGCAGGTTATTCTCTCTTCCTTTCCTGCAGTAGTTACCTCTTTCCCTTGTTACAGACTTCCTCATCTTCCCCATCATCCTCTTCTCTGCTTCCATATGAGCTACCTATTGGCTTTATAAAGCCCTTTAAAGGAGAAACAAAAAAGTTACAAAAGAATTGGAGACCTTTGACATAAGGGTTTGGTACCTATTGAAATTAGTTGGCTTTGAAGTTGATAAAAGAAAGCAGACAGTAGTAATACTTGACCTGTCCTTTGTGTATACAGGAAAAAACCCAAGCATCCCTTGAAAAGTGTGTCTGTTTCTTTAGCCGTATTACAGTTTCCCTCTCCGACCCTTCTCCCAGTTTGCATTGTATCATGAACAAAACTGGTGGTAGGAATCAGTGCTTTGTTTTGTTTTTTTTCCATGCCTCTGCAGAGAATCAGCTGTGAATCTAGTGAGGAGTGGTTCATATACACGGCAGCTGTGGAGGGATGAAGCGAAGGGAAATGAAACTCCACAGTCAGTTGCTCCTTCTACCTATGTATCAACCTACTTGAAAAGGTACCAGGTTCCAAGGGGTGGGAGATGATATTTCTTCACTCTGGCCATGGGTGTATGGGTAATAATTGCATGCTGTTTTATATCCAATTAGCACCACAAAAACAAATCAAAAAATGAATTACTTTCAGATTTCTTGGGAGTAACATCTCGACTAATTATAAATTAACTTTATTTTCCTGACTGAATTAAAGTAAGCTGATTCCAAATTCTCACCATGAATTTATACTCTCTCCTCTCAGTCCTAATCTTCGACTGGAAGTGACTTCTAGTAATCCCTGAGCAGGACTGAATTTAAATCACCTTTGTCCAGTAGCTAGCTTTCATTTTTCTAAAACTAGAGAAGTTCTCATCTCAAGTTACATTTTTATGGGGGGGAAGGGAGGGACCCTATAGGGTGGTGAGGTGGGTGGATAATGGGGACAGTTTTGTTTTGCATTAAAGAAGTTTCATATTGAAGCCTGTTAATTTAGGGACTTGAGTTGTTTTTTTTTTTTATGACTTTAATGGCCCTCAGATCCATCAAGATGTGAAACTCGCAAGTTTGGTGCAGAGAAGGTACATGGGTTTTCTTCCCCTTTTCTCATCTATATTCTCTTTTCTGCAATTATTTTCTTTGCCATGTACCAGCCAGCAAGCAAAGCACCTTTGCCAGAGCCATTATACTATAAGACGTACTTAATGAGTATTTTAATTTGAACTTTGCTGCTGATATGGAAGAGTCTGATTCTCATTGCTTACTTTGAATTCTTTCTTCACTTTCATTTACTCAACCCCTCCAACTGCCTCTTCGTGTCATGGGCTTCATCATTAGGTTTTATAGACGATGGATTGGCTGCTCAAGTAACAGCCTTTTGCTATAGACTATATGTTTGGGTTCAAAACCTATTTCCAGTTGATTGGAAGAATCTTGTCAACTAGTTAATATCAGAACATGTGAATTAATAAAATTAGTAAGCTATAGGGGATCCCTGGGTGGCGCAGCGGTTTGGCGCCTGCCTTTGGCCCAGGGCGCGATCCTGGAGACCCAGGATCGAATCCCACATCGGGCTCCCGGTGCATGGAGCCTGCTTCTCCCTCTGCCTGTGTCTCTGCCTCTCTCTCTCTCTCTCTCTCTCTCTGTGACTATCATAAATAAATAAAAAATTAAAAAAAATAAAATAAAATAAAATTAGTAAGCTATAAAACAAACAGCCACTGTTGCCTTTTAATGGTCTTCAGTTCTGCAGATACGGTTCAGTGATCTCACTGAAGCTTCATTATGTATATAAACTCAGTGTTTTTGGCTCAATGAAGCAATCACTTATTTGTCTTCAAGACTAAGATCTTAGTCTATCTAAACTTTTTTTTTTTTTAATTTTTATTTCTTTATGATAGTCAGAGAGAGAGAGAGAGGCAGAGGGAGAAGCAGGCTCCATACACTGGGAGCCCGATGTGGGATTCGATCCCGGGTCTCCAGGATCGCGCCCTGGGCCAAAGGCAGGCGCCAAACCTCTGCGCCACCCAGGGATCCCCTTAGTCTATCTAAATACATCATTACTCCTTACGGTTGTATCCAAGACCAGGAAAATTGTTCTAAGAAAATAACACTCTAGATCTAGGAAAGAGAAAGCTGCATTTCATTTCCAAGCATGTCGTTACATTGTGGTGGGGTTGTTCTTTTTCGTGATCGAAATCATTAACAGAGGGGTAGAGTGAGTAGCATCTGGTTAGATAGGTATAGTTGGCATAATTATGGTAAACAGAGGAGAAAGGGACTGCCTCTAGTTAGAGTAGAAAACATGCTTAATTATATGAGTGTTTTTTGAAAGAAGATCCACAGCTTGATTCATGCTTTGGATTTCCAAATCTTCATTACCCTTAAAGCATTTTTTTGACTACACAAAATCTCGTTTTACGATCTTTTCAAAAGGGAAGAATCATATGCTATCGCTATTTAAAAAAGAAAGTGCAAGAAGACATTTGGCCCTCTTGGACTCTTCCAGGCCTCAACATACTTTCCATTTTCTAGTTCATCTCTTGTCCTTAGGCAGAAATTCCCTTCTTGTGTCGCAGTAAAGTGCATCTTTACCAAGTAAGCCTTCACAGCTTGTGTTGGTCACCCCCACTAGTGTCTCATTACCATAACAGTCAAGACGGTTTTTTAAAAATTCTAACCCAAGTAATGTTTTGCTTTAATTGAGATGGTTCATTCTTATCTTCCTTTGAAACAAAGGAAAGTTGCCTTCTGTTGCCCATGCAATGTTATTTCCTGTACTTAAAACTTTGAATCCTCCCAAAGACACGTTTGTTTTAGGCTTAATAACCACTGTCCTCAGAGACATTTTTTTTCTCCACAGAGCTTTTTTATTCTCCATTCTTTAATTTTAAATTTCTACTCCAAAACCTCTCCAAATTCTTGGTCTTACTTTAGCTTCTGCAGTGCTATTTCTATATCAGGTAGACATTTGGGGTTGCATGATTTTTTTGCCTTGGGGTTTGTTGGGAATTACTTTTTCTAATAAAATTATTCTATTTGCTAAATGTTTCTCAGCCCCTATTCTATTCCTATATACTGCTCTTCTGCTTTCTCTTATTGCATATCATCTCTCCTCAAGCTTCCTTCACTCTTTTGGATGATTGACAGATGCCTGCTTGCTGCCAGTGACCCAGCTATAGCTGGAATTGATCACTCACTCCACTTCCCAATTGCCATATCCTCTCTTTGGTCTACATTCCTTTCAAATGCACAATCTGGGGGGAAGGTGGTGCTGGGACAAGGTGGGTGAGCAGCATGTCCTGAAGAAAGTGACTGTGTGCTGTTTTGCAGTGCCTCATTTGGTAGAAGTAGTGACCCCACAAGTCCCTACATTTCAGCCAATCGCAATTCATCTCCTGCTACCTCACCCATTACCATTGGTTCATCTACCTCTCGGGGCAGCAGGTGGCAACCTGCCTCTTGCCCTACACCAATCAGTGCAAACACTGCTGCATCTGTACACCATGGCAGGTAAGGCTTCTTGGGGCCATTTGAGTTACAGTCATCAAAACTCATGCCTCTGGATACACATAAGAGATTCAAACCAAAGAGACTTTGTCACTGTGGAACAAGTTTGAATTCGTGTGAAAATGTCCATGATTTAACAAGGATGTTTTGTTTGGACTTGTATTAGGCACTCAGCAGTTGCTCATTGAATAATCATAGGGTATGTGTCTTTGTACTTGGTGTTAGGCTTCGACTTAAAGTGACTGCTTTTGTGGAATTACTTTGTAAGGGTCATCCTATTATGGGAAAGCACATATTAAAAATATCCACATTACTTCACTTACATTGATTTTCTAGTCATCGTGAGTAGGAGTCTCTTCTACTTACTCTTTTTTTCGGACTGCATATAAACCCAAATCAGATGATAAGCTAACTCTTGTTCCATAAGCTTCCTATAGCCTTCTGAAAATTCTCAGCTCAGTTTTTGCTGGAAACACTGTAAGAAGGAAGAGATGTGTGTTTGTCTAAATTTGTCTAGATTTGTGTTGTTCCTAAGGCAGTAGTGTCTAGTCCTTCTAAAGGGTAGCATGGGAAAGACTTCATCGTGAAAGTGCACCAGGACTTCAGCTGTGGTTTTGACTATGGCTTTCAATCCTTTATGTGTATGGCCAGAGACCTTTTTACTTTGGGGTATGGCAAAGGGACTCTTTTTTGAGGTAGTGTTTCTAGAACTGACACAAAGAAAATGAAAAACATTAGTGATGATAGTGTTGCTGCAAGAACACTCTGGTGGTGTTGCTTGATTGGTTTTTGTCCATTTATTATATTTCTTTCCTTAAAATAAGTGGTGATTATTTGTTTGGCTGGGAGGGATAGGCTCAAGATGGATTATTAATAATAATACTGTACAATTATGTTGACATTTATTAATTAGGTCCTTATAATAGTTCATCTGCATAGGTGTAGTAAATATTATACCCATAGATGAAGAAACTGAAATGCAGAGAGGTTAATTGCTTAACTATTAAGAGTTGAGACCAGGGAAAAATAGTAATGGCTACCATTTGTTGAACCCTATCGTGTGCCGAGCATTGGCTTCGGTACTTATAAAAATTACATGAGCAATTGGTTTATTCACATGTACCAGTAAGTCCTAATAACTGAGGCTTACATATGATAAAGCTTTATTTTTTTCTCTCACTTAAAGTCCAGAAATTTGCAGGGTTGGCACCACAGCTTCAGAGTCATCAAAGGATCCTATATCCTTCTGTCTTTCTGTTTCACAGTTCTTAGATCATGCTTCCATTTCCATGGGTTGCCTCTGAAGCTCTAGCTGTCATGACTGATTCTAGGCAGGAAGAAGGAAGAAAGGGGGAAACGCACCAAGAGGGTATGCTTCTGAACTGAGGTTTTTCCCCAAAGTGCTAATTTTCTGCTCATGTCTCCCTGGCTACCTCTAGCAGCCAGGGAGACTTTGGAAAATGTGGATTTTTAAGTAGGTGCAATGCTGCCCTCAATAATTGATGGATTCTGTTAGGAAGAAAAGGAAAATGAATATGGGTTAGGCATATCTCAGGCACACATATATTGTTCTTATTTTATAGGTGTGGAAACTGAGACCCAAAACTTAATCATCTGCACAAGATCACACATCTAGTAAGGTACTGAGGCAGGATTTGAACCTAGATTTGTCCATGTCAGAGCTTCTATTTCACTGTTAGTTTTCCACTGAGCTTGTATTTTACTCTGAGCTCTATACTAAGTGTTCTACATACATTATTTTATTTAATCATCATAAGACCCTTGAATTTTAAGGTATCATTATTCCCATTTTACCACATTTCAAAATAATAGTATAAGTCCTATTCTGTAATTCAATAAAATAAAATCCTTGGCATTTCCACAGGAGAAAAAAATCGCAGAAAGAACAAAACATGTTATTAACCTAAAAGAATGTCTGGTAAGGTTTTGATAAGTGTAATTTTTTTATAGCTTTGTTTCTGGCTACTTTTATTAGTATATCCTATAGACTCATACATCTTGTAAGTCTGAGGAATTTAGTTTCACCTTTTTTCTGAGTCATTAATTGTTTCTGGAGAAGTGGCTTGTGTTTTTTAGATACCAGTTCAAAACTGGTATTATATTTGCATCTAGGTGCCATATTTAGATTTTTACAATCTAATTATTGCTTTCAAGTTTATTCTAATGATGTGATTATTTGAAAATGAGTTTATAGCTACTTATAAGCATTTTTGGTAATTGTGAGTAAGTGGGGGAAAAAAAGCCAGATTTTTAAAATTCCTTATTTTCAATGCTTTTCTCATCTCTGTGAATATCAATTTTGGATCTCTGTTACCCCAGCAACAAGCTGTGACATCACAAATGATAGCTTTTTGGGTGGAGAGCCAATGGTTGCTCTCAACTCTTTGTTAAGAAACAAAGATCTTGTTTTCATGTAAATGAGTTTAATTATACAGCTTGCTGTTGGAAAGTCTGCAGTTAAGGTTACATATAGAATCTTACTAGTTTTTGTTTCTGTTGCTCATGTATGCACTTAAGATTACAGACAATCAGGCATTTGGTTAAGTGGAAAGAGAGCAGTTGCTGAGCTAGGTAAGGGAAAACTAAGCATACTGAGGTTATATTTATCAAATATCTCTGGAATCCAAGAAGATGGTCATCTAATCTAGGCTGAGGACTACCACAAAGACTCTCACTGCCAAGAATTAAGGGGCAGGTGGAGGCCAATATCGTAAGTGACTTTAGTGTCGTTTTCATGTGTGTGGAGAGGCCTTGCCTCTGTGTGCCTGTGTGGAGACCAGATGGTACTCAAGAATCATTTAAAGCACTCTTGCATATGTTACTATCTTCCTTATGCCATAGTTATTTTTTTTTAATTTTCTAAATCTCAAGCAAAAAAAAATTCATGAAATATAACTCTTTGGGCAGAGGATATCAAACTAAATGTATAATCATACTGTTCTAAGATTTAAGAGCTCAGAATTTAAAAATCCAGTCAAGCAACAAAAAAAATCTGAGCAAGATTTCTCTAGGTACTTATCTCAAACCCTGTGTGTGTATGTGTGTGTGTGTGTGTGTGTGTGTTTGTGTGCTCCTGCTTTGTTATGTGGCATGCCTGACCATCCTTTTTCTGCTTGTGTTTTTTTGTTTTTGTGTTTTTTATTTCAGGACTCCTTACAAATCCCAGGCTGACTCAACAGTAGAGAAAACAGCAGACAATGTCTCTTCTAGCACCCCACTCTGTGTGATCACTAATCGCCCTCCACCTAACACTGCCAATGGGGTTACAACTGCCACTCTGCTCTCCACTCCTGGAACAGACTCCTCTGTGGAAGCCAGGGACAGGAGGAGGTATGTTATGTACTGATTTCCTTTGTAGGGTTCTGCTTTGAGGTAGGAGATAAAGAAATGGGTGTGAAGTCTCTCCCCCAATCCCAAATACATTTATGAAAGTAGATCTTTATGTTACAGTTTGGGTTGTCTATTTTGCTTCTGGGAGATTTTTGGCGGAGATCTTAATTTTTTCTGATTATTTAGCATAGATACTTATTCTGTTATGAATACAAGGCATATCTTTTTTCTATTTGTCTTAAAAAAGAAATCATGGTCAGACACTGTTTCCCCATTTTGTGGTAGAGAACCTAAAGCACAGAGAAAGATCTTTTCTTTTGTTTTGAGGAGTCTGTGAAGACTTTCCTGGCAGCAAGGAAAAGCCGTAGCATGAAAAAGGCTCAGAGAAATAAAGCTAGGATATCATTTTAATTAATTTAAGAATACCAGAAAAAGAACTGAATAGTGTAGGATGATGGCAGAAGGATAGTGACCGGTTATTTTACAATTTCTTTAGAGGAAAATGATGAGAGAGCAGTCATGAATTGGCACAGGAGAGATTTAAGGGAGAAGCTAAGAAGAACTTTTTGATTGTCAATATTAGAAGATGTTGGAAGATGTGACCAAGAAGAATGGTCCCACTTGAAAAAGTAAAAAAATAGAATGCACTCCATGTAGCTGTTTCAGATCTACTTAAAAACTGAAGCCATATTTATTCCTTTTTTAAGACTAGCAAAGGAAGTGAAATCGTATAAAAATTTAGATTTCAGTTTGACCTCATTTTCTTTTGAATCTCCAAAGGAAGGAGATTTTGTATTTGTGAGTGTGTATATATGTATAATAAGTCTTATCATCCACAAGGTACAATGAGTTAAATTTTTTAGATGTTTGTTTATTATAATGGTAGTTCTAAAACTAAAATTTTGAGAAGCAGAAGAGAAATGTTAAGTGAGTTGAAAAATAGTGTTTCTCTTCTTTCATTCCTTCCTTTCTTTTTTCATTTCTTTATATAAAAATTGGAGAAAGTTTTCTGGGGTAATAGGTTGCAGAGCATCATCTTTACACTGGTTTCCAGCCAAGAAAATTTTTAATAAGTCAATCTTGGATATTGAATGCTTATATATATAATAGCTTGGATGTAATTTAGGTATTATTAGTTTCATCTAGGACTAAATGTGAAAGTAATATTTTCTGAATATTAGCTAGAAAAAACTCCATTTCAAAAATGCTTCTGGGCTGACACAAGTAAAATGAGTTAAATTCATCACTAAGATCATGACCCCTGAAAGGAGGGGTAAATCAGGCTTTTTATCAAACTGCATTATTAAATATTTAGGTGTACATACCATTATTTAGAGAAACCTAGAGAAACAGTTACTGTCTTCTGGGATTTTTATGACCTATGAACAATAAGATGACACCTGCTACAGATACTAATTTTACTTGAGAGGTTTTACTTAAGCCACAAATATTTGTTATGTACTGTGTACCATATATTATCACTGGGACATAATTCCTCCAGAAGCAGCAAATATAATAATAAAAGAATTAAATTAAAATATCGATGAATTGGGCAGCCCGTGTGGCTCAGCGGTTTAGCGCACCTTCAGCCCATGGCCTGATCCTGGAGACGCTGGATCGAGTCCCACATCAGGCTCCCTGCATGGAGCCTGAGCCTGCTTCTCCCTCTGCCTGTGTCTCTGCCTCTCTTTCTTTCTGTGTCTCTCATGAATAAATAAATAAAATCTTTAAAATATATATATATATATATCTGGCAGCCCCGGTGGCGCAGCGGTTTAGCGCCGCCTGCAGCCCAGGGCGTGATCCTGGAGACCCTGGATCGAGTCCCACGTAGGGCTCCCTGCGTGGAGCCTGCTTCTCCCTCTGCCTGTGTCTGCCTCTCTCTCTCTCTCTCTCTGTGTCTCTATGAAGAATAAATAAATAAAATCTTTAAAAAATATATATATATATATCAAAATATATATATATATTGATGAATTACATGAATGTGGTGTTTCAAGATAAGCGCATTTTTAGGACGGCACAAAATAATAAACGGAGATATTAGATATTTATTAGATAATAGACAAATACAGTAATGGCACAAGATAAATAAGAAGACATTACATAACATTTGTTGGACTCAGTCACTAGCATTCTTTTTTTTTTTTTTTTTCAAAATATTTATTGAGTGTTTGCCATTGCAAAGTATTATGATGAACCCAGGTAATATAGTGGTGAACAAGCAAACAGTCTCAGCCCTTGGGAAACATACATGGTAGTGAAGAAAGATAAATATTAAATAATTATAATATATACTATGGAGAGGTAGTGTGAGTTGTATCCACCTACAGAAGACCTCCGTTCTCCTGCAGGGTAAGGTTATCCTAAGGGTATGATGCTCAAAATGTGTAGGACAAATAGTAGCTAGGAGAAGGGGATAAGCATTCCTGGCAGAAATATGGCTATTGAATACCACTAAGGTGGGAAGGTGCTTGATCCTTTGGAGAATCTGAGAGAGGATGTGACTTTGATGTAGAGAGTTAGGGAAAGAGCAATCTAAGGTGAGGCTTGGGGAATAAATAGGAGCTATATAACACAAAGTCTTATGGCTGAGGACAAAGATTTTGGATATATATGTTAAGAACCATGATGAGTTACTGGAAGCTTTTTTTTTTTAACATCTTTATAAAGATAAAATTTATATACCATATAATTTAAGGTGTACAATTCAGTCATTTTCGGCATATTCACAGATACGTGCAATGATTATCGTGGTCAATTTTAGAACATTTTCATCATCTTAAAAAGAAATCCCATACATTTAGTCATTGCCCCCCTATTCCCACCTCATCTACCCACTCCCTAGACCGAAGCAACCACTGATCTACTTCCTGTTTTTATAGTGTTGCCTATTCTGGACATTTCATATAAATAGAATCAATATGTGGTCTTTTGTGACTGACTTCTTTCATTTAGAATAATGTTTCAAGGTTCATTCCTGTTGTGGCATGTATCAGCATTTTATTCTTTTTTTTTTTTTTTTTTTTTTATGGCCAAACACTATTCCAATAGTGTTGGAATTCCAGCACTATTCAAACAAATTGCAATGTGGATATACTGCATTTTGGTTGCCATTCATAAGTTGGTGGACATGGGTTCTTTCCATCTTTTGGCTATTTTGAATAATGTTACTATAAACATTCATGTACAAGTTTTTGTGTGGGCATATGTTTTTATTTCTCTTGGATATATACCTCAGAGTAGAATTGCTGGGTCATATAGAAAATATGTAAAAATATAACTTGATCTCACATTTTCTTAAATTCTGGCTTTTATTCTGGTTACATTATTCCATATGCATTGGACAGGGAAAGATGGACAGGAATAGAGAGAGGCATGAGAGAGAGCAAGTAGCTTGCACAGAGATAATAGTAAAAGAGATGGAGAAAAGTGAATGGATTCAAAATTTACTTAGGAAAAGGTTCTAGGAACATAGTAGATAGATTTTATAAGGATCCCTCTCCCATTATAAATGTAGGAAAGTATAATTGAGTTCAGAAAAGTGAAAGGGAACTGCTAGGTGACAAAACTGAAAAGAATCCAAAGACCAGAGTAGTTTGAGAGGCTCAGGGTTGGTTGAAGACCTATAGAGTAGATCTTAGCATCTGGAGGCTCAGATTTTAATGCCATGTGTGGTTATGGGAAGCATGGCTTTGGACCTGACTAGGCTAGGGGCTGTAACCAAGAACCTGTATAAAGCTAGAGTTCTCAAAAGGCTGCCTAATTCATGATAAGGGTACTTTGTCTGTGGCCCCAAGAAATGTCAAGGATAGGATAGGACCTATTCAAGGGTCTGGGCAGGGACAGAAAAATCTTTTCTGGGAAATTCTTACTACCCATATAGTGTGGAAATCCCAAACCAAGAATTTCTTCCTTAAAAGATTGATTGATTGATAGATAGAGTGTGGTGAGGGAGAGGGGGAGTGCAGAGCCCAGTGCAGGGCTTGATCTCATGAGCCTGAGATCATGCCCCAAACCTAAAACAAGAGCTCTTAACCCACTGTACCACCCAGGTGCCCCCCCCACCCCCAGCCAAGAATTTAGCAAAGAAACTAGGTCTGCAGTCTTGAAATCTGGGGCCATTGGCACAAGCACTTTAAAACTACCATGAAGAAACACACTGACAACCCAGGGTACAAAGAATTTCTATAAAACAGTTGCTGACCGAAGACAAACTCACATAGAACCTTATAAACACTGAAGGAAATGAACCACTGTGAGAGAAAGTTAGCAGATACAGCTTCTTAGATACGCTTAGAAGTATTACATGCAGATCACTATGTAATAGAATTTTTTGGATGCAAAACAGAAACCTCAAATTATTATTTAATTTGGTAACAATAATTAGAAGTGACCAGTTGTACTGAAGATAGACACATGTATAAAAATGGCAAATTAATCAGAAGCGGTTCCTAGAATAAAAGATTTTGGAACTGTGTTGTTTGTATATAGAATCCTATTTAAATGGGAACCCACATATATAAAGCATCCATTTATTGAGAGACTGCTGTGTGCCAGGCACAGTTATTAAAGATACAAGGTTAAAGAAAAACATCTTTCCTGCCCTTGAGAGCTTAAATTTATCTATTGTGGGAAGGCAAACAAGCAAATCAAATAATATAGTCAGTTGTTAAGTGCTCTGATAAAGATATGTATAGATTGCTGTGAGGGCACGGAGGAGGGGAATCTAAATTAGGCTGAGTAGGGTGACGGAGAAGGTGTGCCAGAGGAGGTGACTGGAGTTGAATTTTGAAGACAACTAGAAGTGAATTATAAGTAGTAATAGGAGGGGATGGTATTTTAGAGGGAACCCAAGAAATTCAAAAAACAAGTTCAGTATACCTGAAGCTGGGAGATGGCAAGGCCAGTGTTGCATTTCTGAAGGTGTCTTTGTGAAACAGATTTAGATGAATTAATAAAAAAAAAAAAAAGGCAGACAGTCTGTGGCCAAATTAGTTTGTAAAAGAATGGGTTAAGCAAAGGTAAACAGGATTACTCAGAAGCCTTTTCAGGATCCTTCCTCTCCGGGCTGGGGTGTTGGGGGGAGTTGGGTATGGAGAAGGGGGTAGTTAGAATTTGCAGCATTTTCCAAATTTCTGTGTCCATCGAATAGTTTTGTTTTGTTTTTTTTTTCACAGAAACCCAAGACTGGTATTCTACTGGGTATACTTTAGAAATTGTGGAGCTAGAGAGGTAGGCAGGAACCAAATCATGTAGATTTTTGTTGTGCTATGCTAAGAAACTTGAACTTCTGTTTTCAAAGCTATGGAATACCACTGAAGTATTTTCAGCTGGGGAATGACTTGATCAAATAAAACATATCATTTAAGCCTTTACAGAATTAAAGCCATTTAGAATTTCTCCCTCTAGAGAAACATAAGCTGAAAGAAAAAAAAAATCACATGTTTTGAAAACAGCTAAATTTTCCTTCTGAAAGAGCATGCTGGGTGCTAATTCTCTTGAAGCTGCAGCTTTCTCTGTAATCAGCTCATTGTGGAAGCATTTGGACTCCTGCTGGGAACCATGATGGAGGCCTGAAGCTCACATTCACAGGTCCAATTTGAAACAATTAGTGAGCACTGGGATAAATGGGGCTTTAAAACTGGCCACAGCGAGGCCCACCCAGTGGGAAAGCCACTTCTCAGAAAGAATCTCCATTTGTAGTGTAATTAGGGCATGTGGACTGGGGAGTGGGTCTTGCCATTAAACCTGCACAGCTGGCTTTTCCTTTCTGACAATGTTTGGTCCTAAGGAGGGGTAAATAGGTGTGTGCCGACCCATTGGCTCATGATCAGTCTCTGCTTTACACCCTGTATGCTTTAGTCAATTCGTTATAACTACAGATACGTCATTAAATGGGCAGAGCTAGATACAAAAAATAGATTATAATACCAAACAATAATAAACATGGAGATCTTAACACTAGATTTTTCCGGGGGGGGGGGGATTACGGACATTTTTTATTTTGTTTTTTTTCTATATATTCCAAAGTTCCAGAGTGATAAACTATTACCATTTTAAGCAGGGCAGAGAAAGGGAGCCTGAAAAAAAATTTTAATTCTAGGAACAAAGGTCTTTCTTATGATGTAAGTCCATGACGATGGCCATAATCACTGAAGAGTAAACACAAGTCAAGAAATTCAAGATTTGCAGCATTTTAGATAATTTTTTATTTTGCTACATAAGCTGAAATCATTTATTAGTTTTAAGATTTTGGATTTACAAAGTTCCTGTTGTTTTCTTTCCTGGAAAGCTCAAGTATGTGCACATGTATTCTCTTTACCTGATGTAAAGAATAGAAGTTAAACTTCCTGTTTTACAAATGCAAATGGTGAGGCCCTAGGAGCCTGGAGTGATTTGCCTACTATCACGTCTTGAGTCAGCCGCACATGGAGGTCACCACCCAAGCCTCTTCGTCTCTTGTCCTTGAACTCACTAACCATTTCTTCTTTCGGATTTAGAAATAAAGATTTTGATTCAGGGGCCAGTCCATCTTACTTGGTAGCCCAGCATGCCCCAGTCTACCTTCATGGTACTGTAATCACCGCCATCCAGTCTTTGGCTTGCCCCTGAGGATTATAGAAACCAACAGGGTCATCTGATTGTAACGGGGTTGATTTGACTGGCAGACAGCAGGACAGAAATGGCAAGTGGCAGGCAGTTGGCAGATAACTCTGCAGGGGTATCAGAGCCAAGCGGCAGCTGTCACAATAGTGTAGTGGTTGGGTTCATTTTCCCAAGCGCCAAGTTTTCCTTAGCAACAAAATGTAAACAGTTCCCTTGGCTAATATTAGAATCTGATAGTGTCTGCCTTTGATCCTCTTGCTCTGTTTCTCCTCTAGCTTTTCTCCTCTCAACCCAACCCTGGATTTTACATCTTTCTTTTTTTTAACATATGCAACTTTAATAAGAAATGAAATATAGATGACAAAGTACTGCCATTTAACTTTATACTGAATTTTACATCTTTTTTATTGGTGTCTTTCCTTTAAAAAAAAAAAGATTTTATTTATTTATTCATGAAAGACGCAGAGAGGCAGAGACACAGGCAGAGGGAGAAGCAGGCTCCCTGCAGGGAGCACGACGTGAGGTGGACTCAATCTGGGACTCAAGGATCATGCCCTGGGCCAAAGGCTCAACCTCTGAGTCACCCAGGCGTCCCTATTGGTGTCCTTTTCTTTGTAGAAACGGTTAAAATAGTTTTCCTCTACAAGAAGCTAAAATTGTTTCTCTTTCTCAGATAGCCCACGTGTGACTGTGCTTGGCCAGGATACCGTCCGTATTGGCTGAGTCGTATATACCACACTTATCGACCTTGAATCCCTTGGGGTCTTTATAAGCTAGGTAGTTATTCCTACTAATGTGAAGCTGTCAGCAAATTAATTTGGCATCATATTTGGAATGTTAGAAACTTAAACCAAGTAATTAAACTCTGAGTCATGGTTTTTTTTTTTAATTTTTTTTTATTATTATTTATTTATGATAGGCACACAGTGAGAGAGAGAGGCAGAGACACAGGCAGAGGGAGAAGCAGGCTCCATGCACCGGGAGCCCGACATGGGATTCGATCCTGGGTCTCCAGGATCGCGCCCTAGGCCAAAGGCAGGCGCTAAACCACTGCGCCACCCAGGGATCCCTGAGTCATGGTTTTTTAAAGACTCATTTCACTGTCTCCAAGCTAAAGACAGGCAGTTGTCAATTAATTGGGAAAGGCGCTCTAGAAAGGAGATTCCACAGCTCCTCCACTCTCTCAATTTTGGTTCTAAAATAGGTATTTTCTTTCCTTATCTAAAAGACTACAAAAAAGCTGAACTTAACTACGTTTTTCTATACTGAGATAGATAGTTCTCTCTCTTCCTATGACTGTGGAACAGGGAGAGAGTGAAGTGTATATAGCAGTAGATACATTTTCTACCCCCATTCTAGGGGTTTCTGGGTTGCTTAGATGATACATTATTATGTTAGTTCATCAGCTTATAGAGACCGTGCTTGTGTGATTCCTTTCCTGCCTAGTTAGTGAGGTCAGTTTCTGTTGTTTTGTAACCAAGGACGCTCCATACTGTGCAATATTTGATACTGTTGATTCTACTGTGAACATTTTTCACATTTCACTGTATCTGAAATCAGAACGCCTTACTGCTAGCTGTCATTCCTGCACATGTGTGAATTTGGCATAGGTGTAATGTTACATCCACGGAGATGTGTGCATTGCTGTACAAAATATGTCTAATTCTAAAAGATCCCTTTCAATAACTATTAAATCAAGCAGTGAAAAGGTGATGAAAAGCGTGTGTGATTGGCGCTGCTCTTTCTTTCTTAGTGGTAAAGTGGCGGTACATCTCACAATGGGTGACGTTTTAGATTTGATGCAACATGGTACCATTTAGCCAGTGAGAATGATGCTGTTGATCTATATTTAAAAACATGAACTGGAAAGTGACTGCCAGTGCATATGCAGTTTCTTTTTGGGGTGATGAAAATGTTTCAAAGTTGATGATGGTGATAATTACATAACTGTGAATGTACTAAAAACCACTGAATGGTACACTTAACTGGGGATGTGAATTGTATCTCAATAAAGCTGTTTATAAAAATAATACTGTTTAGCTCCACCGAAGTATTCTGGGAAAGAAGACCCGGATGGTGCCTGCCCTGAGTTACTACAGTAATGTTTAAGGGTCTTGAATTTCCAAGTCTGTTATCTTTTTCCTGTATTTCTGTTGCTAAGCACAGCTATGGAGACACAAACTCACTTCATTTTCCAGAGACAGTGGCATTTGTCACATAATTCCTCAGTACGCCACTTAACGGTTCAGGAGTGGAGGTTTAAAACATTTCTCCCACCCCCTTGGGACACATGCATTCCAAAGGACAGGAATCCATTCCCTCCCTGATGCAGCAGAGCCTCTGGTGGTTCTATCCCAATTCCCCAACCACTTCAGAGTAAAGTGAGCAGTCACTCAACACCTGCTACTCAAAGCCCTTATCAGCTGTGTTTTTACAGTTAATCTCCTTTTGATAAAGTGGTTCTTTTTTCAGAGCTGTGAGTATTGGAGACGTGTGGGAGGGACCAAAATCTTGTGCCTTCTCTCAGACCCCCGCCCCTTTCTCTCCTACCGGTTGATTTTCCCATGTTAGAAGAAGACGGTCACTTATAACAATCTTACAAAATGAACTCTGGTGTTTACTAGGTTACTAGGGAAGGACAACCAGAGGAGTGGCCACCCATTTGTTGAAAATGGGGCTTCTGGGAAGCTGCTGCACAGGTGTGCTCAAGGTGTGTCAGAGGTAGTTTGACCTGCTCTATCCTAGAATAGTTTGATCTGGCAGTGGAGTTCCTTACTGTTCCTGGTTCTATGGAAATCCGAGGCACAGGGAGTTGATCTTTGTGTTCTGGGGAATTGAATCAAGCCCCTGCCATAATTTGCTAGCACCTTCTGTGTTTGGGAGCTAACTTTCCGTATGCTGAGTTGAGACATCAGGAATGGGCATGCAATAGCAGAAGCAGCAGGTAAAATTTCTTTGCTTGATGCCTTTGATATCCTAGACATGTGTTTTTTCCCTCAGTCCTCTTCTCTTCCCGATGGTCCCTTGGGAAGCTGACTTGCTTGCTTGTGTTATTTGGTGTGGTTGGGGGGAGAGGGAGAGGGTGGATGTTGAAGGATATAAGATGTCCAGTGTTCAGAATAACCAGTTTAGAACTGGTGTTTCTTCATATTCCTAAAGAATTTAAACATGTGCACTGACTTAAGGATCCCACCCAAGAGGTTAAAGGAGCAGAGGACAATTAAGAATTTCAAAAGGTAGGGATCCCTGGGTGGCGCAGCGGTTTAGCACCTGCCTTTGGCCCAGGGCGCGATCCTGGAGACCCAGGATCGAATCCCACGTCAGTCTCCCGGTGCATGAAGCCTGCTTCTCCCTCTGCCTATGTCTCTGCCTCTCTCTCTCTGTGTGTGACTATCATAAATAAATAAATAAAAAAAAAAAAGAATTTCAAAGGGTAGGAACATACATCTCTTTTCAAGAGGAAACTGGTATTGGTAATGTATTCTTCTTAAGTTGGATGATAAATAGCGGTTCTGTTCTTTTTTTTATTCTTTTTTTTTTTTTTTTTTTTTTAAGATTGGCTTGTTTGTTTTAGAGAGGAGACAGGGGCAGAGGGAGATAGAGTCTTAAGCAGACTCCGTGCTAAGTGCAGAGTCCGACATGGGGCTGGATCGCCACCTGAGCTGAAACCAAGAGTTGGACACTTAGCCAACTGTGCCACCCAGGCGCCCCTGGTGGTTGTATGCTTTATAATAACTTTTTCAACCTTCAATATTATATAATGCATTTTAAGTAAATAAAACAAAAAAATTGCTGGATATGTAGGCAATTACAGAGAGAAGCTGGTTTAGGTAAATGAAGGGTTAGACGGCCTTTGAACAGGAAATTCTGAAATGCAGAGGCGAGCTCTTTGAGCTATTTGCATACTACAAACTGTACAGTCACATCGACTCTTCATGGAAGCCGGCGTTTCGCCCTACCTATAAGAAGGGAAGTTCCAGAGTGATCTTTTATGCCCAGAGGACCAGCTCCTGACAAAATCCGAAATTGTGCTGTGTCAGGCAGCGCAGAGGATTCTGTGGGTGGGTAGTTCTGTCAGCCCCGTGGAGAGATCCCTCAGTAGGCTCTGAGCTGAGCCCGTCCAGAAATACGCTGTTCTGCTGTTAGCATCTGTCGCTGTCTACGCTGCTTCTTGTGCTTTGGGTCTTTGGTTTTGCATCGCTGTATGTACTCAGGGAGAAAACCCAGACCGTTTCCTGAACGTGGTTTACTTCTGTGACCCTCTGTGCGTGTGCTCGACTTTCTTTCTGGAATGGCCTTCTTGCCATTCCTTGCTGGATGAAATTCTATTCACACTGTAAGAACCCCTGTAGGTTAGAGCCCACCGCTGGCTACCCGGCTTCCCCAGCTCCAGCCTGAGGTCCGTATTCTCTCCTGGCACTTTTCTTAGGACTGGTTTAACCAATTAATTAATCAAATTGTGTGTAGTCTCTCTTTATTTCTACATTGTGAGCTTCTTGAGAGTGCTTTTTTATTGGGTTTTCTTCTTCCCACAGAGCCTGATATGTAATGGGTGTGGGGGGAGTATTTGCTGAAGAAAACGCCAACAAGTGCCCATGTCGTGGTACGCTCTGCCAGAAGGTGGCAGCAGAGGAGCGTCAGTTGCTCTGCGTCGTGTCAGGACCCAAAGACCGCTGTTGTGCTTGGGTCAGTCAGTAGATAAGCAGATCCACCCTGGTCCATGTGAAGTGGCTTAATCCAGGGAGTGCAGATGTTTCCTGGCCTGTCGAAGCCCTCGTGGACTTTGCTATGCTGCTGCTTCCCGAGAGCACAGCAGGCTCCCGGGTGCAAGGCAAGAGACCTGGTTTACTCTTCAGCCGCCTTCTCTGGCAAGCCATTCAATGTCTTCGGGCTCAATTTCTTAACTGGTTAATCAGTGGAGTGAAGGAGACTTGTAGGTAGTATCGAATTCCAAAATCACTGAATTCTGAGTCTTCAGTGGCCCTCTGACGCTGTGCTGAGATCCATGGGTGTGATAAGAAAGGGATGTGTCCTAGGTTGTGCCCTGAAGATCAGGGACACCAAATATGCATGTAGTAAGCCAAGAGGATACATTAAGGAACAGTCCATCCTTGAGTGCAACATCGTGTTCAGGTGTTAGGAGTTCGGAGAAGAAGGTGAAGGATGTAAGATGGGCAGGTTAGGAAGGGCTTCATGAAGCCACTGAAGATGAAATTTGAGCTGGCTTTCGAACAAGGGAATGGTTTAAACGGGGTAAGACAATTCATATATTTTAAAGCTTGTTATATTATATGCAAGCTCCCAGATGCACTTAATCCTCACAGCTTTGTGAGATAAGTAATACTGTTTTCTTAAAAGATATAAGAAAACTAAGGCTCAGAGACATTATGGAACCTGCCCGCAGCCACAGAACTACTAAACGGCAAAACCGGGATTCAGAACCAGGTCTTTTGGATTTTAAAGCCCATGCTTGCTGCTCCCACTGAGCAGATGTGTGCCAGTGCCTAGTCTTAGTTGGACTAACCTGTACCATAAGCTAGCAGTGAGCACAGTGGTTAGAACCTCTTGATATTTTTAACCTTCTTGATTAACCAATTAAGAAACAGAACTTCTAGTAAATGAGTGTTTGGGGAGATAACACTCCTGAAAATACAGCAAATTGGAAACTTTCTATCCTATCTGAAATCAAAATAGGAAATATGGGTTTTTGAGAAACAAATGAGAAGCTGCCTTGTGGGTCCACTGGCTTGTTCAGTATCTTGTGAGGATGTTGGGTATGAGAAGTTCACATCTGGGAGAATTCCAGAGCCATGGGCAGGCTTATTTCTATTTTAAGAAATACTTAAAAATTGGGATTGGATGACAGCAATTACCTGAATGGTTCATTGTTTCTGGTTTGTCTTTAAACCATTTTTCCCCCTTTCCCAGAGTCTCTTAGCTAATCCTGGGTAGTATAATGACCTACTTCTTTAAATTGTTTCCTCTGAATAAATCTTAGTCTTCTAACCTGGAAAAGGGAAATTGAATGTGATTCACAAATGTGGTGCACTTGTGCTGAAGTGGCTCACTGCTCATTGACATGTAAATAAAATATAGTAATAGCTCAAGGATCCTTCAAGAACTGCATTCCTTTATAATGAAGCTCACAGCGTTTAAAAGAAAGAACATTTGGCACACAAAATTTGTAAGCAGTGGGAAGTAGAGCTGCAGGCTTAGCTGTATCTGTGACAGAAATACTCCTGCACAAAGATTTTGTTTGTCCTTGACAGGTGCTTGTCCCTCCCATCTTAATAGACTTACCCCTGTTGCTGCACTGCCCTCTGGGGTCACCATGTCTCACTGTCTTCGCTGTTGCTCTTGGAAAAGCCCTCTCATGCCCCTTTATGCACTTCCTAGCCTCCTGTTCTCTCCTCAGCCTATTAAAGTAGACATTCTCCCCACCCTCCTGTCCAGTGAAATTGCTCTATCAGGGCCCTGTGGTGTTCCTGACCATCAGATTCCTCAGTTGCTTCATCTTTTACCTTGAACTCCCAGCAGCACACTATGACGTTGACGGCTGCCTTCCTAAATCTTTTTTTTTTTTTAATTTTTTTATTTATTTATGATAGTCACAGAGAGAGAGAGAGAGACAGAGACAGAGACACAGGTAGAGGGAGAAGCAGGCTCCATGCACCGGGAGCCCGATGTGGGATTCGATCCCGGGTCTCCAGGATCACGCCCTAGGCCAAAGGCAGGCGCTAAACCGCTGCGCCACCCAGGGATCCCTGCCTTCCTAAATCTTTATTCTACGTTGACCCCTGAGATTCCTACTACCATTCTTTCTTGGCCCACTTCTGTCCTTTCTGACTGCTCCTTCTTGGTATCCTTTTTAGCCCGTTTTCTTCCTCAAACACCTTACATATTGTTCCCCAGGCTTTCTTTGTTTCTCTTCTCAGGACTCTCTAGCTGATCTTGTCCACTCCAGGCCCTCAGCTGTTACACGTCTGTATTTCCAGCCCAGACTTCTCTGCTGAGCTTCATGCGACTGCGTGGAAAGGACTTACTAGAACAGTGCCTGACTTCCAGTAGCCACACCTAATGATAGCCATTTCTGGCCATTGTCACCCACCCCCCCGCCCCCATATTCATGATTTAAGGTATTGTTACAGGTATGCATTTTTAAGGATTCTTGAGTCCTCTATAGAAAGAGTATAAACAAGCCAAACCATTCCCTTCCCTCTGACCCAGAAAAGCTGGAAAGAGAGAGAAAAGTCTATTAGTTTTCATGTATTTTTTTAGGCTTATTTATTTATTTGAGAGAGAGAGAGAGTGTGTGCATGTGAGCAGGGGGAGGGGAAGCAGGAGAGGGAGAGGGTCCCCAGGCAGACTCTCCACTAAGCCTGGAGCCCCATGCAGGGCTGGATCCCAGGACCCTGAGATCATGACCTGCACGGTAATCAAGAGTCAGGCACTCGGGCAGCCCCTGTGGCGCAGCGGTTTAGCACCGCCTGCAGCCCAGGGTGTGATCCTGGAGACCCTGGATCGAGTCCCACGTCGGGCTCTCTGCACAGAGCCTGCTTCTCCCCCTGCCTGTATCTCTGCCCCCCCCCCCCCCGTATCTCTATGAATAAATAAATAAAATCTTAAAAAAAAAAAAAAGAGTCAGGCACTCAACTAACCAACCAGGTGTCCCAGTTTTCATGTATTTTAAAAAGTCTTTGTTCAGGTTCCTGCCTAAGTGTCACCCAGTTGAGAAGCATACAAATGAAACTAGAAGCCTTCTCTTTTACTTCACCAAGAAGTAACTTCTTCCTCACCAAATCCTGTCGTTCATTGTCAAGAATCCTTCAATTCCACTCCCTCCTCTCTATCCACGACCGCCCTCTGTTGACCTGGGCACTCCCAGCTGGAACTTTGACCTTCTCCCTTGCCCCCTCCCACCAGTCCATCCTCTACAGTGCAGATCTGATCAGCTCATTCTCCTGCTTGCAACGAGGAACAGTGCCATAAGCAGTGTTGTCCCGGCCTTGGTTTTAGGAGGCCTCTTCTCAGTCTCTAGGTTCTGTTCACATCACCTCTATGTTTTATTTCTCACCCCTTAGACAGTACTAGGTTTCCTATCCAGAGCACAATCACTTTATAGCATGGCACTTCTTATCTAAATTTTATTTATTTATTTATTTATTTAAAATTTTTTTATTTATTTATGATAGTCACAGAGAGAGAGAGAGAGAGAGGGAGAGACACAGGCAGAGGGAGAAGCAGGCTCCATGCACCGGGAGCCCGACGTGGGATTCGATCCCGGCTCTCCAGGATCGCGCCCTGGGCCAAAGGCAGGCGCTAAACTGCTGCGCCACCCAGGGATCCCTAAATTTTAATTATCACTACTTTATCACGAGATCCTGCTGGGAGTCAGGCCTCCTTTATCTTGAAGTGTAGTATCTGGAGTAGGTAAAAAAAAAAAAAAAAAAAAAAGTGTAAGAGGGGACAATGGTCAGTTAAATGGAATAAAGAAAAGGAAGGAATGGATCAACACCCTGTTGATGAAACACTAAAATGCTAAACAAATAAATAGGTAATTGGGGCAATCTTTAAGACTATGATGAATAAATGGATCAATACTCTGTTGATGAAACATTAAAATGGTAAACAAACAAATAGGAAATTGGGGCAATCTTAAAACTATGATGACTTGAACTCTAAATTTCCTCCATAACCTTAATTGAGTCCAGTAACCATGTTGGAGCATCTACAATAGGCTAGGCACAGTGCTAAATGTAATGATGTCGTGGCAAAAAAATAGCCTCCACCTTCCTAAAACTTAGAGAATGGTGGCTACTGGTGAATAGAAGATAAGGAATTTTATTTCACAAGGTCTTAGGCTCATTTTTGTTATGATCTATAGGATAGTAGTTATACCTAATTTAGTGGGCTGGGCCAGTTACTGGTTTACTTACTACTTTTTAGTGTGAATGAAAAACTTGGTGTGTTCCTTCATTATCAAGTTTTAAGGCTTTGTGTGTAATGACAAGAAAATTCCCCTTCGGCTGAGACTTGGGGGAGATTGACTAAAAAGGGGCATGAGAATTTTGGAGGGTGATGGAACTGTTCTGTAATCTTGATTGCGGTCGTGGCTACCGGACTATACACACTTGTCAAAACCTGGAACTCATAGACCTCTAAACTTTTTAGGGCAGTTTTTACTGTGTGTAAATTATATCTCAGGAAACTTGACTAAAAATGCAACTGAGGCTTAATTAAAGGAATCTGAGTCCTCTAAAAAGTGTAGTGATTGGATAGGGAAGATAATAGATCTCTTTTATAGCCCTTCTCTGAAGAGAAATCTGATTTAAGTCCTTGAAGAACTTCTTTCCTTCTAGACCCTTCTCTTCTTCTTTTTTCTTTTTTTAATATTTTATTTATTTATTTATTCATGAGAGACAGAGAGAAGCAGAGACACGGGCAGAGGGAGAAGCAGACTCCCTGTGGGGAGCCTGATGTGGGACTCGATCCCAGGACCCTAGGATCAGGCCCTCAGCCAAAGGCAGATGCTCAACCAGGGAGCCACCCAGGCATCCCAACCCATCTCTTGTTAGCCCATACTTCAGGAAAGCCCAGAAATCTCTGAAATTGCTAGCAAAAATTTTGTTATACATAATTGCTTTTTTTTTTTTTTCTGGGAAGAGAAGACAGTTTAAATCTGGTTGTCATAAGTAGGTTACTGTTCAGTAAAGGTTGAAAAACACAGGTTTGAATGCTTTCCTACTTCCCAGGTGCCCCCTTTTTCCTGAAGAAGACCATGCTAGTGATGCCAGCAGCTGGAGACCCGTTTCTGGAGTGGGTGGGAGGAGTCTGTGAGTCTACGGACCTTAGTATGTAGAGCCCACCCGGTGCTAACACAGGCCTGTTCCTAATCCCCTCCTTACATGGGCTGGAGCTCCTTTCTCCACCTTCTTGAACCTAAATGCTGGCACCCTCTCTGTCCTAAGGCTGACCAAAGGGCTTTTTTTTTTCCCCTGATAATATAAATATTATGGTAGTATATCCTAAAAAGTACCTGTGCATTCTATATCACTGCCAAATATGATAATAAAGGTTTTTTCTAAGTGTAAATATAAATACATCTTTTTGTTTAAAACAATTCTTTGAATATTAATGATCAGTTTTTAAAGTTTGAGATGCCTAGGTAGCACAGTCAGTGAAGCATCTGACTTGATATCAGCTCAGGTTGTGATCTCAGAGTCCCTGTGAGATGGAGGCCCCCCCTTCTCAGCACAGAGTCTGCTTGTCCCTCTCCCTCCCCCTTTGCCCCTGCCACCACTTGAGTACATGCATGCTCTCTCTCTAAAATAAATAAATAAAATCTTTAAAGCCTTTAAAGTTTATAAGTTTCCACAATGCACATATTTTAAATAGGAAATAATTATTTATCCATAGTCTTCCCATGAGCCATATCCCTGCTAATATCTTCATATGTTGTGTTGATTTTGAGATTATACTGTAGCTTTTTTTTTTTTTTAAGATTTTATTTATTTATTCATAAGAGACACAGAGAAACAGAGACAGAGACCCAGGCAGAGGGAGAAGCAGACCCCATGCAGGGAGCCTGATGCAGGACTCGATCCCAGGTCTCCAGGATCACACCCCGAGCCAAAGGCAGATGCCCAACCGCTGAGCCACCCAGGTGCCCCTGTAGTTTTTTTTCTTACTAAAATATTATTAAATACTACACAAATACCCAACATATCTATTTTCTGGCTCAAATAAGTCCTGGCTATATTAGCTTCACTATTTTTTTAAATAAAATATTAAAAATACAGTTAAACCCCTTGCTTAAGTCTTGCTTTCATCCCCGACTCCCTCCCTAGCTAGAGGTAGTCACTATACTGAATTTGGTGTTTTTGTGATTTGCACATTTTTATTAGTTACTATTCTGTTTCTATGTACACACATATTACTGCTTTTACATGTTTTTGTTCCTTATATAAATTGTATCATTCTGCACACATCATTCTGAAACCTGTTTTTTCATAGCATTCTTTTGTTCATTTTGGTCCATTGTGTAGATGCACCACAGTTTGGTTTTGGTTTTTTCTACTAATGGTCATTTAGGTCATTTTCTTTCTCTCTCTCTCTCTGTTTTCGTTAATGCTAATTATTCTGCTGTGCTGCTGTGTACATTCTTGTTCATGTTTCCTTATCTAAACATGTAACAGTTTCTCAAGGGTATTAATTTTCAAGTGGAATTTCTGGATCTAAAGAGTGAGTACCTCTTTACTTGAGATGCCAGATTGCTCTCCTGTTTACATTCTCACTAGCAACGTATGAGAGCTTCTACTTTACGACTAATGTTGTACTTGATAATGTCAGTGATTTTTGCTTTTGAGAATCAAAGGAAGATGGAAGTGGTTTCTCCTTGTTTTCATTGGCATTTCATGATCATTAAGTGAAACTGAACATCATCTCTTATGTTTATAGGCTTTTGGGGTTTCCTGTTTTGTAAATTCCTTGATTATACACTTTGTTATTACTTTTGGATTTTTTGCACCTTTTTAAAATTGGTATAAGTTCTTTACATATTCAAGATACTAATGTTTTGCAAGTTACGTATTTGTAGTAGTTTGTCTTCTAATGTCTATATAGATTCTGTCATATGAAAGTTCCTTAGTCTATTCAGTGGTTCCCCCCCTGTTGTTTTATATTTGGATTATTTCCATGAATATTTTGTGTGTTGACTTTCTTGAATATTCTTCTTTAAAAAAATTCAGTGATGGTGCTGAATTTGACCTGGTCTATTTTGTAGTTGGTGATAAACATTCTAGACAGTTGGCCAAGTCCAGTTGGTACAGCCTGTGGGCATGAAATAAAGCAGCACTTGCACTTTTGGTGGCTGAATCTGCCATTCTTGGCATCCCTAACACCTGTTTTGACCAATGAACTAACTGTAGAGTGACCTAAATAAGTAAAACATTGTCATTTGTAAAGGTGGCTTTGGCACTTGAAACTGGAGTGTTTTTAATGGAACAAATGTTCAGAGGCACAAGAATTCGAGGCAATATAGTACTTATCAAAGGTAGGTCACAGGAACACCAGACTCACATTGTTTGTAAAGCAGACAGAATTCTCTAAGCTGTAGTTCGGTGCTATATAACTTCAGAGGTTAGAGCAGGGGTCAGCATTTGGGGGGGTTTATGGGCCACATGGTCTCTGTTGCAACTGCTCAACCCTGCGCCTGCAGCACAGCAAGCAGTAGGCACACAGCCTCGCCCCTTGGTTGCTGTATTGTCCGTCACTGCTTTGGCACTACATGGAGTTGTTCCACGGCCTTGTGAAGCCTGGAATATATGCTATCTGACCCTTTACAGGAAGTTTGCAGACTTGGCGCTGTTGATATTTGGGTCCAGATAATTCTTTGTTGCTGCCCCCCTGGGGGACAAAATTGTTCCCTGTTGAGAACCACTGTCCTAGAGGATTCAAGAAATGCTTTGTTTAGCTGAGGGAAATCCTCCCTCTTTTTTTTTTTCCCTCTTTTTTTAAAAATAATTATTCTGCATAGTGGAGCTTTGATTCCTTGCTTAAGCTTTAGCTCTGATCTCAGTGTTGAATTAGAGAGGAAAATATGTCACATGAGCACTTGAATAGAATTGTCCTTAAACTATGAAATCAGATCATATCCTGATATGTGACACATATCATATCTGGAAGTCTTCCTAATCTGTAGGTAGCTTATCGACTTGAGCAGTACTTAGTCTCCCTGTGTTTAGCTTTAACCCATTTATGCCAGATCTGAAATTTGTCCCCACATTTGTCTGTCGTCCCCACATGTGTTCTTTTTTGTCTGCCTCTACCTGTTGGCCTTTGCCAGTGGGCTAGGCCTGAGCCTCTACTAAGCAGTATTTACAGCTCACTTGGATAGACACAGCAACTAGGATAGCCCAAGGGCAGATGAAATAATATCCAGAGTAAGAATGCAGTGTCTCTCTTGCTCTGTCGTCTTTCACATGAAGGAGCATTCCTCCCCCTCCCCTGTCTATGAAATGAGAAGTAGTATCGATTGGTTTGGTACAGTGTTATAAAATATGCATCTAATGGAATGGTATTTTGGGCATTATTAGCAGCATTGGCTCTGCCAAGCCCCAAGATTTTTGCCTTCCTCGCCTTTTCTCCTCCCCTTTCTTCTCCTCCTCCTTCTTAGCAGCAGGTTCTTAGCAAATTGCAAGCTTTGCCTCTGGCTTGCTGGATAGCAGTGGAAGTGCAAGCCTTTTCTAGTTTCCAAGGGAGACCGGGTGCTGAGACTGCAGTCTTGCCCAGCAGCCACTTACCTTTCTTGCTATTCGTCTCCACACATCTTTTGACCTTCATTCTGCTATGCAGGCCTGCTCGAGGAGGTAATAGTCTGTTTTCTTGGCGCTCTCTTTATAAAGGGGGCAGAGGGAATGTAGGGGGGTACGGGGTAAGGAATCTGGGGTTAGCAGAGAGTAAATGCTGCCATTAGGAAGAAAGTATCTCTGAAGTGTGCCGTATCTGTGAGCTTCTTCCTATTTGCTGTATCTATAAATATCTTAAAGGTAGGAGCCCCAGCACTACGTTGTATGACTTTAAAGCACCACATGTAAAAACGCAAAATCAATGTAATAATGCCTCTGAGAAGCACAGAAGAAAAATGGGAACTTAATCTTTGGAAATTAAATAAGATCAATTGGTTTTAAACTTCACTGGCTGACAGCCTGCATTCTGTTAGGCTTATGTTATATGAGCTGAATCTGTTTTCAGGTTTAAGGAGAGAGCACGGTGATAATGTCTCTTAATTGGATTCTCCAGTCTTCTGGAGCTGTGCTTTCCAATATGGTAGCCAGTCGCTGTGAGTGGCTATTTAGATTTAAGTTAATTAAAAATTAAATAAGATTAAAAATTCATTTCCTCTACCACATTTTAGGTGCTCGGTAGTCACCTAAAGTGTGCTGTGACCAGCAGCTACCTACCATATTGGACTCTGAAGGTATACAACTTTTCCATTATCATACGAAGTTCGTTGGACCATACTACAACAAGTGACCTACAGAATATAGGAAATTTAGTATTTGACCAGAACCAATGAATAATGGACATTTTAGTGAAAAGACTTAGAGACTGTTTGTCCAGAATCAGCATATAATTATGGATTCACTAGAGTTTAAAGCAACATGGGACCTTAAAACTATACACTTACCCTTTATTTTGTAAGTGAAGAAACTAAGGTACCAAGAAATTAAGTGATTCTCTTTCAGGTGAAGCAAGTAGTTAATGGCAGAACCGAAACTAGAACCCAGTACCTGTTCTTTCTGCTGTACCACAGTGTTAGCATCCCATACCCAACTGGAAATAGCAAGGAAAACTTGAACTAAAACCTACCCGCTAGGGCCCTAGCAACTGTAGAGTCAACATATCCTCTGAAAGAGACTTAGGTCCTTCATATCACCTCTCACTTGTATTTTGTTCATGACAGCTTTATAGCATGTTGGTGGCAACCTCTGAAAATGTAAAAATCACTCTTTCCCCAGATAGAGTGTTGATTATGGCATACTTTTGGGAAACCATCAGGGGAAGATAGGAAAAGTCTAATGCAAGATGTCTTTATTCACCAATTCCTGATACTGCTAGATTTGGAGAAAGAAATATCTTGCTCCATAAATCTACATAATTAGCATACCATGGTATGAGTTGTGAAGAAATAGTTTGCATCTCAGTGGTGCAATGTAAGAAACGCTGTACTAGAAGCAGAGACCATGGTTAATGGTCCCTTTAGGCCTGTGGCTGAACAGCATTGTGAGCTTAGGCTTATATCAACTCATCTTTAAGATAGGAATTTGTCATCTCTAGCTGAAGTCTTGGGATTAGATCAGATGACTTCTTGAAGCCATAAAGTCTTTAGCCACGGGTTTATGAGTCTGTTAATCCTCTGTCTCCCTCCCCTAAAGCTATCTCTGTATGCTTCGAGATTAATATCAAAGCAGTTTCTTTTTGGCCTTTCTGGAATACCTTTGTTTCCATATCCTTATACATAGAATACAGTCCAGGGAATGACAAGCTGTCTTACAAGGCCGTGAGATATTCTGTAATTAATGACCATGGTCCTTCCCTGTTTGAGACTAACCATGTAAGTACCCTCTCTCATCAGTAGAGATTTTAGAAACAAGACTCCTTAAAGCTATTTAAAAAACCAGTTTCTTATTCCAGACAAAATTTTATTCTCTCAAAATTCCAGGGAAAACAGCTTTGTTCTTGCCTTGGAGATCATGGAGATTCTTTCATTCTTCCCCTTACAGTAGTTTTACATTTTTTTAGGTAGCCCTTTGAACCTTTCTAGGGGATATTTTCAAGGGAATTAAGACCTCTTCCAAATGAATTATCCATTTCTGGTAAAAATAATTAAGGGGAACTCTTTTATTAGTTTAGATGGGTTGGGTGTTACAGTACTCTCGCAGCCTTTCTTTTCCAAATTACCACTAGTGAGCTTTGAATGTGTTGATGAAAATAATGTAGTGGGACACATTGCAGCAGCAATCAAGCCGCGCTGAGTACTTTCTATGTGCCAGCTAGTGTTCTAGGTGCTTTATGTGTTTTATTTGAGCTTTACAAGAACCCTGTCTGTACCTGCTAATATCTGTTACAGCTGTTAATATCTTCATCATATGAGAAGCTTGGGTTTAGAGTACTTAAATATTTCATCCAAGATCATTTAGCAAGGAAGTTGAGCCAGTGTTCAAACCAGGCAGTTTGATTCCCGTCAGGATACTTTATCACGACACTGTTGTTATCAGAAGGTATTTTAGGTCTTCTATTATTATTTATTGTGACTTTCTTCAGGTTCACTAGTGATTTACTGGGCATTTTGCACAGCTTCTTTTTTTAAGATTTATTTATTTATTTATGATAGACACACACAGAGAGAGAGAGGCAGAGACACATGCAGAGGGAGAAGCAGGCTCCATGCCAGGAGCCTGACGTGGGACTCGATCCCGGGACTCCAGGATCGCGCCCTTGGCCAAAGGCAGGCGCTAAACCGCTGAGCTACCCAGGGATCCCCCTTTTGCACAGCTTCTTAAGATAAAACTAGTCCATCTAAGTATATAAAGGGTCCCTATGAATTGAACATGCAGAGAACAAATTATTTTTGTGAGGTCATGCTAATTCTCTGTAATTATTTGAATTCCACTGATTATGTAACCTCAAGGTCTTAGCAAATACAAAAAAAAAAAAAAAAAATGCTACCTGCCCTCTAGGAAACACATAGAAGATATGGTAATCAAAGTATTTTGGCATTGGATTCCTTTCTCTACCACTGAGTTGGGGATGTTAGCCTACTTTTATCTGGATGTCAGAAAGCCAAAATAGATGTAAACCCACGGCTTCTGCTATACTTTCTACTGTACTGTTTTGTGAACACAGACGTATCTTTTTTTCATAGCAATAAGGAATTGTGTAGCGCTCAGATTTCTTGGATGGTTCAGATGTTTCACAGAAAGAGCAAAAAAAAAAGAAAATTTCAATTTACTAATACACATTGAGAGGAAAAGTGTGACTGTTAAAATATAGCTTGGTTGGAGACTTCTGCTTCAGGATATAGTATATCTTTTTTTTTTTTTTAATCCTGCTATTCTTGCATTTCTTTTTTTTTTAAGATTCTATTTATTTATTCACAAGAGATACACAGAGAGAGAGAGAGAGAGGCAGAGAGACAGGCAGAGGGAGAAGCAGGCTCCATGCAGGGAGCCCGATGCGGGACTCGATCCCGGGTCTCCAGGATCACGCCCTGAGCCGAAGGCAGGCACCAAACCACTGAGCCATCCAGGGATCCCTAGTATTATCTTTTATTAGACACTCTCCCACTGAGAATAAATAGGAAAACTGGGTAGATATTAGAAAGTATCTTTGAAGGTATTGGAGAGTTATTAAGAAAATGAGGACTTGAGGGATCAAGATCCTGGAGAGAAGGAAGTCATAAAGAGGTGAACCCAACATTTGGCTGTGCTTTCCCACTTGAGGCATTTGCTAATTAATAAAGCCATAGCTACAAGACTAAGAAACTGGGCAGGATTTTCAATAGTCTCATGGAGCTGAGGGAACAAAAACTGGAGTTCAGGAAGTGGGACCCCATACATTCATCTGAGACCACTGAAGGACTACATTCTAGAACTAAAGGCTTCCCAGAAATAGACCAGCCCTTGCAAAGACTGAAGGCTAGTTTCTAGTCAGCTCCATCTCAAGGTAGATGAGGATCATTTGCCTTGACCCTGTAGTTCTCAAAGAATGGTCTCCAGGTCAGAAGCATCACAGAGCCCTAATTAGCAACGCAAATTCTCAGACCCTACTCCAGACATACTGAATCAGGACTTCTGGGGGTGGGGCCTAACAATTTGTATTTCACAAGCTCCCTAAGAAATTCTGATGTAGATGAAAGTTTGAGAATTATTTCCTTAACCTAACTGCAAGAGGAAAAGAATATCGTCTTATTAAAAATGTTTGGCAGTTATTCTCAACCTTCCTGGACTCTCAATGTCTGAGCAGGGATGGGTTCAGTGTTAAATGTGATGAATAGTGTATTTTGTATTGTTTAAATTGCATCTCCCATATAATGTGAGAATCGTCCAAGAGAAGGCAGCTTCCTGCATGCAGTGTGCTTTTTTTTTTTTAAACAAGTAACAACTCTTTTTAAGAAACAGTTATTTTTACTTTGAAGTCATATTGATGAGAAGATGTATATGCACTTAAAATTTCCCTAGTAAAGACGTGTATTCAAGTGTAAAAAAAAGTGTGGGTTTTTTTTCTTTTTTTTTTAGAAATTAGCAGACATACCAAGAAATAAGACTGATTTACTAAAAAACCAAGAGGAAAAAACAAACAGTAAGAGCAGAGCCAGATATTGATGTTATCAGACATAGACTTTAAAATAATTATGGTTACTCAAGAAATTGGAAGATGGAAAATTTAACAGAGAACTGCAATTTATTTTGTAAAGAATCAAATGGGAATCCTAAAACCAAAAATTTAAATTTAAAAATCTAAATAACTCATTCAAAATTCAACTGGTGAGTTTATAGTAGACCAACTGAAGAGAAGATTATTAAACTAACCAGATGGACAGTAGAAATTATCTAAAATGAGATGCCCAGCTGGCTCAGTTGGAAGAGTGTGCAACTCTCAATTTGGGGTTGTGAGTTCAAGCCCCACATTGGGTGTAGGTAGAAGTTACATGTATAAATAAAACTTAAAAAAGAAAGAGAATGAAAATATCCAGAGAGAGAAAAGGATGGCAAATACAGAAAAAGCATAGTAAAGAAATAGGGCATGACCAATAAAAGTCTAACATAAGTAGAATTGGAGTGCAGAGGAAGAAAAAAGAAGAATTAGCTGCTTTTTTTCCTGGAATACCATTTTTTACTTGAAAGAATGACTGGGCAGACTATGATCATTTAGACTTGGGTTCTTGGCAGATATGTTCTTGAAAATGAACAAAGTGAACTTGTCACAAAGTATTTGTTGCCATTCATAAAGTTTTAAATTTCAAGAAGTTAAAATTTTGGAAAACTTATTTCTGCTACTAAGAGTGGTATAATTGACTACTTCCCAATATTTAAAGACTGTCCTAAGATCAAAGGTGATATTAAAGAATGTGATTTTTTTGTTTTATTTTTCTATAATTTTTTAATTGAGATACCATTGACATATCATTATATTAGTTTTAGGTATACAACATAATGATTTAATGAATATATTACAAAACGATTATTACAACAAGTAATATAACATCCATCATCACACTTAATTATAATTTTTTTCTCATGATAAGAACTTTTGAAGTTACTCGGCTAGCAACTTGTAAGTATATAATACAGCATTGTTAATTGTAGGCACCATATTGTACATTATATACCAAGGATTTACTAATCTTGTAAACGAAATTATGTACCTTTTGAGCACCTTCACCTACTTTGCCCACCCTCTTCTCCCTGCCTCCATTAACCACAAATCAGTTCTCCATATCTATGAGTTTTTGTTTTTTAAGATTGCACATTTAAGTGAGATCAGATTTTTTTCCCTAATGTTTTATATGAGTTCTTTATCTATTTTGGATATTAACCCCTTATCAGTTCTATGATTTGCTAATATTTTCTTCCATTCTGTAAGTCACCTTTTCATTTTGTTGATGATTTGCTTTGCTGTGCAGAAGCTTTTCAGTTTGATACAGTCCCGCTTATTTATTTTTGCTTCAGTTGCCTTTGCTTTTGATGTCAAAAAAAAAAAAAAAAAATCATTGCACGGCCAATGTCAAGGAGCTTACCCCCCCCCCCCCCATGTTACAGAATGTGATTTATAAAATTATTATTCTATAATGAAATGTGTTAACATTTGGAAGATCTGCACCAGTGTTTTCCACATGACCAATGTGCAATGACCCAAAGTTATGCATGGCTAAGAAGGTCCATTCAAAGTGCAAGATAGACCAATAGATTTCAGTGTAACAGAGTATGAACAGTCAATTAATATGGTTTCAGATTCCACATTGCTACTAACATTTAAGAAACTACCACTCATGATTTAGTATAGTATCCAAGAAGAATATCCATAATTATCTAAAAAGGCTATTATAATACTCCTGGCTTTTCCAATTATAGACTTACATAAGACTGTATATTCTTTATATATTTTAACTGAAACACCATTTTGCAACATATTGAATGAAGCATGTATGAAATTCTGGCTCTCTTCAATTAAGCTAACATTAAAGAAAATTATAAAAATGTAATACAACACTTATTAAATTTATTTTAGATAATAGTTACTTTTCATAAGAGATGTTATTCATGGAACTTTTTGTAATAGGTCTATTATTTTTAAATGCATTAGTGCATTTTTTTTTAATTTCTCAGTATGAATTTCTGCTAAGGGTAAATATTAAGAGATGTACATAAACAAAAGCTCTTTGGAAGACATCAGTAATTTTTAAAAATGTAAAAGGGCTCTGAGACCAAAAAATTGAGAACCATTGCTACAGATGCTAAAATGATAATTAAAATATATAAGAATATTATGAATAGTTTTGTGCCACTAAATGTAAAAATATTAAGTTTTTTGACAAATAATACCAAAACAGGAAATCTGACTAGGCACTGTGGCAGGATACAAAATCATTGCCCAGAAATCAGTGGCATTTCTATACACTAACAATGAGACAGAAGAGAGAAATTAAGGAGTCAATCCCATTTATAATTGCACCCAAAAGCGTAAGATACCTAGGAATAAATCTAACCAAAGAGGTAAAGAATCTATACCCTAAAAACTACAGAACACTTATGAAAGAAATTGAGAAAGACACAAAGAGATGGAAAAATATTCCATGCTCATGGATTGGAAGGATTAATATGTATAATATATTAATAATATATTAATATTGTGAAAATGTCTGTGTTACCCAGGGCAATTTACACATTCAATGCAATCCCCATCAAAATACCCTGGAGTTAATCTTAAGATTTGTGTGGAATCAGAAAAGACCCCGAATAGCCAGGGGAATATTGAAAAAGAAAACCAGAGCCGGGGTCATCACAATGCCGGATTTCAGGTTGTACTACAAAGCTGTGATCATCAAGACAGAGTGGTACTGGGACAAAAACATAGATCAATGGAACAGAACAGAGAACCCAGAAATGGGCCCTCAACTCTATGGTCAACTAATATTCGACAAAGTAGGAAAGCCTATCCACTGGAAAAAGGACAGTCTCTTCAATAAATGGTGCTGGGAAAATTGGAGAGTCACATGCAGAAGAATGAAACTAGACCATTCTCTTACACCAGACACAAAGATAAACTCAAAATGGATGAAAGATCTAATGTGAGACAAGAATCCGTCAAAATTCTATAGGCCTGAATCAATTAAAGAAATTAACCCCTTATTTAAAACCCTCCTATAAAATCCAGATGGCTTCATTGGTGCACTTCACTGTTTAAGGAGGAAACAACCTTAATCTTACACAAATTCTTATAGAAAATAGACAAGGAGGGGCACCTGGGTGGCTCAGTTAAGCATTCGCCTTTAGCTTGGGTCCTGATCCCAGGGTTCTGAGATCAAGCCCTGCATTGGATTCCCTGCTTGATGGGGAGCCTGCTTCTCCCTCCCTCTGCCTGCCAGTCCCCCTGCCTCTCTCTCTCTGTCAAATAAACAAATAAAATCTTAAAGTAGACAAGGAGAAAACGCTTTCAACTTCTATAATCTTAATTCCCAGACCTGGTTAGGTTATTATAAGAAGGGAAATAATAGGCTAATTTCTCTAATAAATATGGATGCAGAAATCGTAAACTAAATAATACTGAATCTGTATAAAATAAATCTACATATAGAGGTGCTTGGCTGGCTCAGTCAGTAGAGCATGCAACTCTTGATCTCAGGGTTGTAAGTTCAAACCCCATGTTGAGTATACAGCTTACCTTTAAAAAATGAAATAAAATAAATATTTTTTTTAAAAAGATGATGATGATACAGTCATGGCCAAGTTGAGCTTATCCTAAGAATCCACTCTTACGTTGTCATTCAAAAATTACTCGGTGTGATTCACCATATTAATAGAAAAAAGATGGAAAATGATAAAAATCTCAGTATATGGGGAAGAAAAGCATGTGATAAGTTTGACACACCCTAATGATTAAAAACCAGAACCACTAACAAAAAAACCTCTTAGCCTATTCCAGTTGGAATGGAAAGGAATAGATTGAACTTGAGAAGCAGCGCAGTAGACATCACAGTGATAAATTGCTGAATGCTTTCTCTCTGAAGGCAAGAACAAAGCATGGAAACTTCCTGCCGTCACTCCTTTTCAACATGTCCTAGAGGTTCTAGCCAGAGCATTAAAGCAAGAAAAGAAAAATTGTAAGGATATGGAAAGAAGAAATGAAATTCTCATTTTACAAATGACATAATTCTGCATGAAGAGTAATACATGTATAAGTAATGTCTTGGATTATGCAGTTTTCACTGATAGCATTTCTATCATTTTGATTGTGTGCAAGTTCATTTTTAGATGTAGAAATCACTTCAGTATGTGGAAGTACCTTGTCATGCCTCAAGTACGTGCAGCAAGGGTCTTACTTGTGCTGTTACTTTTTTTTCTCTACAGGTCGTATCTGACTCCTGTACGGGATGAGGAAGCAGAGTCTTTACGGAAAGCACGCTCCAGACAAGCTCGGCAGACTCGAAGGTCTACTCAAGTGAGTGTGACCTTCTTTTTTATGTCATTTTGTCTACCTTTCTGTTGGAAGTACAATTAAAAAATCTTAAGATGAGCGCCTTATTCCAGCCGCTGTTGTAAAAGTTTTCACTTGTGTTAAGTCTTACACTACAGAGTATCAGATAAATTTATAGCTACATCTACCCACACTCACTTTTATGTCTCCAGGCTCAGAACAGGTTTATCTCCTTTCCTTTGCAAGATTACTCATTCCTTTTGTGTTTACAAAGCTACATTCTTGAGAATCCCTAAAGGAGAAGAGTTTGGCAGTTCCTTAAATTGTTGTATATATTACAGTTACCATGTGACCCATCAGTTCTCCTCTTAGGTATATAGTCGAGAGAAATGAAAATACATGTCCACACAAAAACTTGTACATAGATGTTTATAACAGCATTATTCACAATAGCCTAAATTCCAAATTCAGTGTTATCTTTGAACTCTGGCCAGAGTGGACTTGCTATGTAGACATCCACTACGCATGTGTGGAGTTTGCAAGCTTGCTGTAGGGTTGAATCCTGAGCTCTCAGCAGCAGCAAGGTTTAGCCTTGTGTGGCTAAGTGTGCCTCAGCTATTCTCAGCAGATGTAGCAGTGGTGGGCATAGGCTGAGCCGTCGAGCAGACCAAATAAATTAAGCAGTTAGCATAACTGGGGAAAAAAGAAAACAAATTTCCATTAACAAAGGAATGGATAAACAAAGTATCCATATAATAGAATTTTATTTGGTAATAAAAAGAAGTGCCCTGATACATGCTAATGCTGCAATGTGCATGAACCTTAGGAAAACATGTTAAGTGAAAGAAATCAGAGATGATTCCATTTATCTGAAAATATCCACAATAGGCAAAGCCAAAGAAATAGAAAATAGATTAGAGAGGTATCTGGGTAGTTCAGTCAGATAAGCGTCCAACTCTTGATTTCAGCGCAGGTAATGAGCTCAGGGTCATTCAGCAGGCTCTGTGCTAGACATGGAGCCTACCTAAGATTTTCTCTCTCCGTCGCCTTCTGCCCCTCCCCCCCTCACTCTCACTCTCTCTAAAAAAAGAAAAAGAAAAGAAAATAGATTAGTGGCTGCAGGGGCGGGGAGAGGGAGGAATGGGAGTGACTGCTGATGGATGTGGAGTTTCTTTTTGAGGTGATGAAATATTCTGGAATGAGATGGTGATGATGGTTGCACAGCTCTGAATATGCTAAAACCACGGAACTATACAGGCATACCTCATTGCCCTTCACAGATACTGCTTTTTTTTTTTTTTTTTTTAACAAATTGAAAGTTCAGAGTTCAGTGGGGGATGTCACTGCAGTTGTGGTGGAAATAGCAGGGGGACTAGAATTAGCAGTGGAGCCTGAAGATGGGACTGAATGGCTACAGTGTCACGGTCAAACATAAACAGGTGAGAAGTTGCTTCTTACGGACAAGCAGAAAAAGTTGTTTCTTGAGATGGAACCTGCTCCTGGTGAAGATGCTGTGAAGATTGTTGAAATGATGACAAAGAATTTAGAATATTATGTAAACTTAGTTGATAAAGAAGTGGCAGGGTTTGAGAGGATTGACTCCAGTTTTGAAAGCAGTTCTGTGGGTGTAAAATGCTGTCAAACAGCATCGTATACGCTATCAAGAAATTGTTCATGAAAGCAAGAATCAAGCAATGTGGCACATTTTCTTCATTGTGGTTGCATTGTAAGAAATTGCCACAGCCACCCTTATCAGTCAGCAGCCATTAACATAAAGGCAGGATCCTCCACCAGCAAAAAGACTATGACTCCCTGAGATCTCAGATGATGGTTAGCATTTTTTAGCAGTAAAGTATTTTTTAATTAAAGTGTGTACATTGTTGTTTGGACATAATGCTATTGCACACGTAATAGACCACCACATAGTGTAAGCATAACTTTTATGTGTACCAGGAAACCAAAAAACTTATATTTGCGATCACTGTATTGTGATACGCACTTTATCATGGTGGTCTGGAACCAGACCCTCAGTATCTCTGAGTATGCCTATACTTTAGAAGGGTAGTTTTTATAATATGGGAGTTAGGTTTCAATAAAGTTATCTATTTTAAAGATTTATTTGTTTATTAGAGTGTGTGTACATGCACAGGGTGGAGGAAGGAGCAGAGGGAGAGGAAGAGAAAGAATGTTAAGCAGACTCCCTGCTGAGCCCAGAGCTTGATCTCAGGACCCTGAGGTCATGACCTGAGCCAAAAGCAAGAGTTGGACACTGAACCAGCTGAGCCACTCAGCTGCTCCTTCAATAAAGATTTTCTTTTTTTTTTTTAGAATTTGTTACCTTTACTTTTAATGTAATTTAATTATAAGTTTATAAAATTTATTTATTGTTTTATTGAAGTATAGTTGCCATATAATGTTATATTAGTTACAATCTCACCTCTGGTAACCACAAGTTTATTTTCTGTATTTATAGGTCTGTTTCTGCTTTGTTTTTTAATTTTTTATTATTTTTTATTTTTTTATAGATCTGCCTTATCCTTTTACTTTTTAAAATTTTATTTCAATTCAGGTTCAGGATCCCTGGGTAGCTCAGTGTCTGAGCATCTGCCTTCGGCCCAGGGCGTAACCCTGGGGTCCTGGGATCGAGTCCCACATCCGGCTCCCTGCATGGAGCTTGCTTCTCCCTCTGCCTGTGTCTCTGCCCCTTTCTCTGTGTCTCTCATGAATAAATGGATAAAATCTTTAAAATAAAAAAAAAATCCCTAAGGGAGCCATTGAAGTGCAGAAGAGTCTGATATAACCTGCGTTTATAAAAATATTTTTTATATAACACGTATTTTTTATATAACATTTATTATATGTTATATATACATATACACTCTCCATGCCCAGTGTGGAGCCCAGTACGGGACTTAAATTCATGACTTTGAGATCAAGACCTGAGCTGAGATCAAGAGTCGGAGGCTATGGGGCACCTGGATGGCTCAGTCACTCTCTCTCCCTCTAAAAAAAAAATAATAATAAATAATAAATAAAAGTTGGACACTTAACAGATGCCCCAATCTGTGTTATATTTTGCAAAAATCACCATGCAGAGAATTGATGGGAGTGGTCGGCAAAAGTATGTTTGTCAAGGCAGGAAACAAGAAGACCTGTTAGGAGGCTGTCACAGTAGTCCAAGCTAGGAGGACAAGACCACGAACTCAGTCGGGATGCAATGGCAAGGAGACGGGAGAGAAAGCTGTGACTTGGCATTAAGGAGGTGGAGGATCGGGGATCCCTGGGTGGCTCAGCGGTTTAGCGCCTGCCTTCAGCCTGGGCCTGGTCCCCGAGTCCCGGGATCAAGTCCCACGTCGGGCTTCCTGCATGGAGCCTGCTTCTCCCTCAGCCTGTCTCTGCCTCTCTCTCTCTCTGTGTGTCTCATGAATAAATAAAGAAAAAAATTTTTTTTAATTTAAAAAAAATTTTTTTTATTTATTTATGATAGTCACAGAGAGAGAGAGAGAGGCAGAGACATAGGCAGAGGGAGAAGCAGGCTCCATGCACCGGGAGCCCAATGGGGGATTCGATCCCGGCACTCCAGGATCGTGCCCTGGGCCAAAGGCAGGAGCCAAACCGCTTCGCCACCCAGGGATCCCCAAGAAAATATTTAAAAAAAAATAAAGACAGAGGATGATAAGCTGATGAAGCACAATTAAAAGGAGCAGCCAGAGAGATGAAAGGTAAACCAGGAAATAGCATAGGAGTACATGAAAAATCAGTTTCCAGGTAAAAGCTGAAGGTAACAGTTTTAAATGCTACAGAGGTTAAGCAGGAGAGCTGAGGACTGAAGAAAGGACTTTATTATTTTTTTTAACTATGTATTTATTTGAGAGAGAGGGAGGGAGCACAAGCAGGGGGAGGGGCAGAGGGAGAGGGAGAGCAGAGTCCACTGAGCAGGGAGCCCGACGTGGGGCTCCATCCCAGGACCCTGGGATCATGACCTGAGCCAAGGGTAGACGCTTAACCACCTGAGCCACCCAGGTGCCCAGAAAGGGACTTTATAAATAGCCACAAATGTACCCTTTTCTTCCCTGACTTTCCCAAAATAAGTTAAGTGCCCTTCTTTTGTGTTAACTATGATAGCTCTTACTTTGTTTTTACTTGATTTTTTCTCTGTTTTCCCCTCTTAGAATGTGGGACCAGGATGGACTATAATTTTTTTAGTTTGGTTTGATTTATTGTGGTAAAATATACATAACATGCAGTTTGCCATTCTAACCATTTTTTAAGTGTGCAGTTCAGTGACATTAAGTACATTCACATTATTTTGCAACTATTACCACCATCCATCTCCAGTACATTTTTGATCTTCCCAAAGTGAAACTCTGTACATATTCAGCAATAATTCCCCCTCCCCACAGCTTCTGGCAACCACCATTTTGCTTCTTATTTCTATGAATTTGACTAATCTAAGTACTTGACACAGGTGGAATCATACAGTGTTTGTCCTTTGGTGACTGGCTTATTTCACTTAACATAATGTCTTCAAGGTTTGTCCATGTGGCATGTGTCAGAATGTCATTCCTTTTAGGGCTGCGTAATATTCCCTTCTCCATGTATTCCATTGTATGGTTAGACCATAGTTTGCTGATTGATTCACCTGCTGATGGACACCTTTTGTCTATTGTGAATAATATTGCTGTGAGCATGGGTGTTCGAACGACCTCTTTGATTCTCTGCTTTTAGTTCTTTTGGGTAAATACTCAGAAGTGGAATTTGCTGGATCACGTTTCTGTCTTAATTACTTAACATTCCATTATACTCATCTGTTTTCTTATGTCTTTTCCATTAGGTTAAAAGGTTCTTGAGTGCAGCAATTATTTATTTGTCTTTGTAGTTCCAATGCTTAAAGACACTTAATAATTTATTAAGAGAATGAGTGAATAAATTTATGAATAGTTAAAACAAGTAATCTTATGTGCTTAACTACCTCCAGCTTCAGAACTTTCTTCTCCTGAGGGCTTGAGCACATAAATGCTCGAGTTAGAGTCCGCTCACTCCAGCCCTAACTCTTTCCCCTCTCTTCTGCAGACGGCTCCCACTTGCTTTTCTTCCATACTGCTGCTCCTAAGAGCCTGAGGGAAATATCAATTGTTGGAATGTCTCTGTGTGACTTTACTGGAGTTACTTAGGAAATCATCTTAGAGGGATGCCCGGGTGGCTCAGTGGTTGGGTGCCTGCCTCTGGCTCAGGTCGTGATCCTGGGATCCGGGATCGAGTCCCATGTCAGGCTCCCTGCATGGAACCTGCTTCTCCCTCTGCCTGTGTCTCTACCTCTCTCTCTGTGTGTGTCTGTCATGAATAAATAAATAAAATCTTAAAAAAAAAAAAAAAAAGGAAATCATCTTAGAGTAAAGCTAGTTTAGTGGTGTCATTCTTGTTGGTTGGTTGGTTGGTTGGTTTTTGTTGTTGCTGTTCTAGCCTGCCTCTGAATTTTCACCTTTTTGAGCCTGGATTTTCTTTTTCTAAGTAAAATCAAGTTTTTCTTATTATCCACTATTCAGAGAATCTCTCTTGGTAACCATTTGCTCTTGGGGAGTATGGAGCTTTCATATAAAGGTACTGAGAACTAAGGGTATGAGAGAAATAAGTCTACAACAGGCAGTCATCAGGGATGCCCTATTTTCTGGAACTCAAATTGGAAAAGCTGAAGCATTACATTTGAAATGTACCTGGACTCAGGCTGGGACTCTGCACACTGAGGTGTTTATTTTAAGCATATCTTTCTTGAAATGGCCTCATACATTTTGGGAGCTTCATTTGGAATTTGATACTATTAGACGTTGAAGGCAGTCTCCCTGCCCATTTATCAAGGGTTATTCAACAGTTAGGGTGAAACTTCCTTGACCTTTTGTCATTTTCCCAGGGTGTGACGCTAACGGACCTTCAAGAAGCAGAAAGGACTTTCAGCCGGTCGAGAGCAGAACGGCAAGCTCAGGAGCAGCCTGGCCAGAAGCCCACAGGCACCGAAGGGCTTGAGGGCAGCTCGGAGAAGCATGAGCCCCCAGCAGTCCCAGCAAAGGAAGCTGGTGAAGGCCGTCAACCCTGGAGCGGGAGTCTGGACGAAGAGGTGAGTCACTTCTGCTGGCACATACTATGCTAAAAACAGGGTCGTGGCCGTGGGGAATGCCTCCTCATGGATAATTGAGGCACAGCACTACGTAGCAGTGGACAGCCAGCGCAGAGAGAGCTCTGTTAACCTCTGTCTGTAGTTGGCAAGCCTGTGTGACTGAAAGAACTCAGAGGATATCTGTCCTTCAGTCATTGTTTTGTGCTTGGAGTTATTTGATGCTTATGTCTTATCCCGTTGAGGTGTTGACATGTAACATGGAATTGACATCTAACTTTTATTAATTTTAGACTATGTACATGATGATTTGATGTATGTACATATTGTGAAATTTTAACCACAAGCTCCATTAACTAAATGTATTCTTTAACTAAAGATATCTTTCGGGATCCCTGGGTGGCGCAGCGGTTTAGCGCCTGCCTTTGGCCCAGGGCACGATCCTGGAGACCGGGATCGAATCCCACGTCGGGCTTCCGGTGCATGGAGCCTGCTTCTCCCTCTGCCTGTGTCTCTGCCTCTCCCTCTCTCTCTGTGTGACTATCATAAATAAATAAAAAAAAAAAATTAAAAAAAATTTAAAGATATCTTTCCATTTTAAAGAGAGAGGTTATAGTATAATAAAAACACAAATAGAAATGTGAGGATTTATTGAGTGTCTATTTTATACCAGGCCTTATTTCAACTATTTCATATGCATTAATCCATTTAATCCTCAAAACTCCCCTCTGGGGTCAGTATTATTATTCATATTGTAAATGTGAAGAAATCAGGTCACAGAGAGGTTAAGTAACTTGCCCGGCATTTCACACAGATGACAAGTGGTTAAGCAGGAACTTGCACATAGGCAGTCGGGCTCCCAGAGCACTCTCTCCACCATGATTATATTGTTCTCTAAATCCCTACAAACCTAAGAGTTTACAAAGCAGCACCCCTTAATCCTCTGCCACAAGATGTCACTATTTTTAACCTCCGTTCCCATAAGTGGAGTTGGTAGTTAAAGGTATACGGTAATATTTAGGGTAAACGTAACTCCTAGTTTACCTAAGATGGTTCAAATTACACCTGTTATCTTAGTGTAATTATTGGTAACCATTCATCTTCGCTCTCAGAAGTGTGTCAACTGGGATGATAAATTTTCCCATCACCATAGTCAGAGGTGAAAGGAATCTCCTTGCTCCAGTTCTGAATGGCTAGGCTACATAAACTGAGGTTCCTTTGTTCTGTCAGCTACTGTTTATTGATTACTTATTACTCGCTACTGTCCTAAGCACCTGATGTACATTATCTTGTATAATCCTCAAAAACCTCTCTGAGGAAGATATTACCCCTATTTTACATAAGAGAAAGCTGAGGCTCAGAGAAGTTAAGTAACTTATTCAAGGCCACACAGCTAGTAAATGCTGAAGCTAGAATTGGAACCAAGTTCTTTATGATTCTAGAGTTTACTATATTTTATTGCTTGTCTTTATAAACAAAAAGTATACAATCTCTACATGTAGGAAGAATTTCTCTATCTGCATCTTCAATAAACCAAGTTAAGGCTTATTGTCATACTCTTTCTCCTTGGGGAGAAAATTCAAGGTGGAAAATGGCAATGTTTTTAAAGTTTCAGTAAGCCTGGTTATGGCAGGTTGGTAGAGTTTTCAGAAATTGGTAGAATGTTCATATTTGGTCTCTGTTTTCAGATAATTCTGTATTATTTCTTCATATTCCCAGGCTTTTTATTTTTCTATATAAACCTTCCCTTTCATTGTTACCTCTTAAAAAGGCCATCATCCTTCTTATTTTCATTCCAGAATCAAAGGGATTTTTATTAACAAGGTTTGTGTTTCCTGGGCTACTACTATCAGCATGATGGTGTTATCAGAATAGGAATCCAGAAGTTATTTCCTTTCTGGCTAATTAACTAACTTTAGTTCAGCTCAGTAGCTATCTATTGTGCATCTACTATTAAGAAGCCTCTTGGTATATTAAAAAAAATAAAGCCCATATTTAATAAGCCTGCTATCCTTATCCGTTGGTTGGACTTGACCTCTACCATCTTATTCTGTGGATTATTTCCAGCCTGTCTATCGTCGCCTGAGGTATACAGCTCAGCCAGACAAACCCACAACACCGGTGTCTCCTTCTGCCTCAAGACCCTCTCTCTACACCAGTTCCCATCTGCTACGGACAAGCAGATCTTCAGTCCCTGACTCTGAGAGCACAGAGACCACCCCAAACACTGCAGTTGCAAAGGAAATGGACAAAAATGGTGTGTAGAGCTTTAGAATATACGGCCTCCCCCCTTAGTGGACATGCCCCCCCAGTCCCTGAGATCACACTTTGTTTTATCTCTGACCAGAGAGTGAAGAAGCAGATGTGGATGATCAGTCCTCTAATAGACTGTCCATCCGTGAGAGGAGGCGGCCCAAGGAGCGACGACGAGGCACAGGCATCAATTTCTGGACAAAAGATGTAAGTGAATTGGTCTGTGCTAGTACATGTCACATTACTCATTAATGCCATCCTTTTTGTTCCTGTGGATGCTGTCCTTTTTGTTGAGTTCAAAAAAAGAGAAAGGGCTCCATGTGGTCCCATGAATCTTGCAGATTATCAAGAACTACTACCAAGGAAAGAAAAGAAGAAGGACTCACCTAGGGTGGGGCTCCTTTGGTATATTCTTGGCTGGATGCCTCATGCCTAGAACAGTGCCAGGCATGTAGTAGGCACTCAGGAGATAAGTGGTGAAGAATGAATGAAAAGGCCAGAAATCTACAACAACCATATAAACAAATACAACAAGTGAATAAGCTTGTCAAATATCAGCAATTCTCCCTAATATTCTCAGAAAGTCATGCAGTTGGTTAGTCAACAGTATTATCACATGTAATCAAAAATTCTAACAAAATATTTTAGGAGCATTACAAGAATTTCAGGGAATGTAAAATCTGTTAGTAACACAAGTTCATCTGACTCAGTTTTACTCTTTTGAAGGAAAAAATATATATATAGAACAGATAAACTATGACTTTAAAATAAAGACAGCTATACCAGTGCTTACTAACTGCAAGCACACATTCAGTACTTTAAATCACCCTCTTCTTCTTTACCTATCTCCCTCAACTTTGTTATTGGCATTTTTTTTTAATTTTTAAAAAGATTTTATTTATTTATTTATTTATTTATTTATTTATTTGCGAGAGAGAGGAGAGAGAGAGAGTATACAAGCAGGGGGTTAGGGCAGAGGGAGAAGCAGACTCTCCATTGAGCAGAGAGCCTGAAGCAGGACTCAATCCCAGGACCCTGGGATCATGACCTGAGCTAAAGGCAGATGCTTAACTGACTGAGCCACCAAGGTGCCCTCATTGCCCTCAATGCCCTCAATTTTGGCATTTTAAAAGTCAAGTGACCAAGAATCAGGAGGTCCTTGGCTACCAGTGACTTTATTTGAAAATTAGATGAACCTTTCAGTGAGACAGAAATGAAACAGTAATAGTCATCTATTAGAAACTATTTTTAAGGGGATCCCTGGGTGGCTCAGCGGTTTAGCGCCTGCCTTTGGCCCAGGACGTGATCCTGGAGTCCCAGGATCGAGTCCCACATCGGGCTCCCGGCATGGAGCCTGCTTCTCCCTCTGCCTGTGTCTCTGCCTCTCTCTCTCTCTCTCTCTCTCTCTCTCTCTATGTCTATCATAAAATAAATAAATCTTTAAAAAATAAATTTAAAAAACTATTTTTAAGATAAAAGTATCTCATTTTTATAGGACCAAATAGACTGATAACTATTGATAGAGTTGAAATAAAGCCTGTCCTTTCTAAAGATACTCCTTTCCTGCCATGTTTATTTGACATTTTTGATGACAGGCGATGTTCCAGAGCTGTCTGCTTATGGTGGCTGTTAAAAGCATTAGTAACAGAGCATCACTTGGCAGTCAGTTCTCACTGCCCACGTTTGAAATGCCAGGATGCATAATTGATGGGAGCTGACCTTGTTGCTTTCAAGGATGGCTGTGACCATGGTCCTCTTGTTTTTCTCCCTCCTTCCTTTCAGGAAGATGAAACTGATGTCTCTGAAGAAGTAAAAGAAGCACTGGTAAGTGGCAAGCCAGTGAGGCATGTCCCTTTTGCTTCAACCTCTCTCATGTGCATACAATTTTAATAGAAAAGAGCAGGTCCTATGCAGATTTGCAAAGAGGAAGGGTTTGAAGATAGACGTTGCTTCAAGAAATGTGGCAGGTGTTAGTTGATGGTACATTGTCTCAGATGCCATAACAATACCCATGATCTTAAGCAAGTGTCCTGCACTTCTCTATGCCTTCTGCTGATCCCTGACACAGTTCTAGCATCTGCCTGTCTGCTTTTCTCTCTTGTGAATATGTCATTCAATTGTACAAAGTACTTTGAAATTTTTGGAAGAAAAGTGAAGAATGATACTATTGTTTTTATGATCTGTACTTATATACAGAAAGGGACATAAATGTGAAGCATGTAAACATCACATAATCCATAAGTCACTTATATTTGACTTTGAAATAAGGTTAAACTCTTGACTCTTCTACATCTCAGGCCTGGCATCCAACTTTTCTCTGTAGCAGATAACCTGGGCCCAGCTTTCCTGATATTCCCGGTTCCTGAAAGCCCCTCAAACATGACAGAAACTTGGTGATTTCCTTATCAGTACTATTTTTTCAGGAAGGCAGGAAGGAATTTCGTTTTGACTAAATGAATTGAAACTACATATGCATTTCTATCGGAGATTATGTAACATGATGCCCTTTTTATATCCTGTAGTTAGTTGAAAGTATGTTCTCGGAATATATTTGAGGGGCTTCTGGGTGGCTCAGTTGGTTAATAGTCCAACTCTTTTTTTTTTTTTTTTCAAGAGGTTGGGGAGGAGTGGAAGGGAAGGGAGAGAGAATCTTAAGTGGGCTTCATACCCAGTGTGGTCTACTTAAAAAAAAAAAAAAAAGTATATTTGATACACCATACTGAAAATCAACAACTCATTCTTAGCAGAGGAAATAGAAATAATACTATATTATGTCATTGACCTGCCTATATTTTAATCAAAATCCAAAGCGATCAGTAGCAGCCCCGCGGAAGGCAATACCCTGATGATTAGTGCTGACGTAGGTGTGAAGTCCCCACCCTTAGTTGAAACTAGGCCACTCACAAAGATGAGCCATGTCAGGTGGAAGTACCACAAAGAGGTTCATGCACATGCAGAAATAACAGCAACTCTTCAGTTCTTCCACTGAAAGGCCGGGAAAGCCTTTTGGAGATGTAAAGAGTGGATGTAGGAAAGTTGCTTTGGGGAATGATGAAATACCTAAAGAGAGAATCTGAATAATAGATTACAGAGAACTGAAATGGACTCTAATCCTTAGAGGTTATAGGAGCCATTGAAATCCATAAAGAGAATGACAACAAGGATGGTGTGGTTGTGACAAAATGTCTTTTGTCAGTGAACATTTGTGTCTCTACCTTTCCAAACCCCTTGGCATGGGAAAATCCTAACATACGGCACCAGGGAAGGAAAGCCAAGGTGTTCCTGAATCAGTCCTTCCAAGAGTATTTCATCTTAGGACCACTGAATTAAAATTATAGAAAAGACTTTCTGTTTGGTGAGGAGGAGCAGAAACTGTTGAGGTTTGATGAGAAAGTGCTTTGTCAAACTGAAAAACACTTCGCTCACCCAGTTCCTTGAGGCATCTGTTAGTGTCTGCCGTGTGTCAAGCAGACTCCAGTGTGAATCTTGAGAAGAATGCACAGTCTGTTATCTCTTGAAGGTAATTTTGAATGTATGCAGGCAAACCAGAATTGGTACAAGGATATCCCAGGTGCCATTCTCCAGCCTTCTACGTGGTGGTAGCACCACGTAGAAGGAAAGACTGGTGACAAGTCAGCACAGGGCGAAGAATCCTTTAAAAGCCTTGTGTTTGCTTGATTCATCACCCCAGTGTATTGCAGTGAGCCACTTATCTGGCCTTCACCATCTCCTCCACTGCAGACTACGTGAGAGGAGCTAGGCCAGCCCAGGTGAGCAACCAGCCCAGCCACGGCCTTGGCCTCGTATGGCTTTTGTTAGATAGGATTACAGCCTTAGCATTACTTAACTGAAGAGGGAAAAAAAACAACAACACTTACCTGTTTTTCTCCCAAGTACCCTCTTCTAACACCAGCAGGCATGATGCCATGATCATCATAGGACCCGCAGAGCAACATGCTGGGCCATGCATAGCCCAGTGTAAGCTGCAGTTCTACTTGAAGACAGTCAGTCAGTCGTCTCTTAGAACCTGGCTTTCTCTCCACCCCACCCCCAAATGGCCTTCCATCAGGCACAGAATTGCACCAGCCAAGGGAGGGGCGCTCTGTTGAATTAGCACTGCTAGCTAATCAGCGTGGATACTGGTGAGAAGCCAGGACAATTCACTTTCCTTGGTTTTTGATTTAGTAAGACTATATATGCTGTTGACGTCCTGACAGCTCCCTTCTCTTTCTTAGCCAGTTCCTAAAGAATGGTGGTGACATTTTTAAAGTTAACTCTTCCCAAGACTCTGGCATATTTTGTATTTATATATATAAAATATATATATATGACTTACAATCAAACTTCACAGATCTTAAGTGTACTATTTGGTGAGTTTTGACAATTGTATACACCAGTGAAAACAATACTCACATCAAGATATAGAACTTCTCCATCACCTAGAAAAGTTCCCTCATGCCCCCGGCCCTGTCCCAAGAGGCAACCATTGTTCTGATTTCTGTCACCATGCGATTAATATTGCCACTTCTTGAACTTCATATATATGAATCATACAATAATATTTCATTTTAAGAATAGAAAGGAAATTTCAGGGCTGCCCAGGTGGCTCAGCGGTTTAGCGCTGCCTGCAGCCCAGGGCGTGATCCTGGAGCCTCGGGATTGAGTCCCACATCAGGCTCCCTGCATAGAGCCTGCTTCTCCCTCTGCCTGTGTCTCTGCCTCTCTCTCTCTCCCTCTCTCCCTTCATCTCTCTCTCTCTCTCAGTCTCTCATGAATAAATAAATAAAATCTTTTAAAAAATACTTTTTAAAAAAAGGAAACTTCAGTGGTTTTTATCTGTATCTTGTGTTTCATTTACGGTTAGCATTAAAATGACTCCAAATAAGTAAAGATTTTGTTTCCTCCTCTTAAAGATTTCAAAAGAAGATTCTTTAACCTCTCACCCATGTATCAATAACAACAGCATGGTTAAGAAGACCTCTTTCTTGTTCAACCTAAATGTCTATTGGTATCCTTGAAATGCAGTTCTCCTTTCTGTACCTGTGCTTGAAGAATGTCACCAGCATTTGTAGAAAGATAAAATTTATTGCCAGGAAGGGCCCATGATGTTTGTTAACAATTATTTGATAGGAGAAAGACCAGTTGTACGTTTCTTTGTCCATGACACCAAGGAATGTTACTTAGAAGCCTGGGGACTTTGCTTAAGCCAAACATACTACATGATTTCAGTCAGAACCCATCCCCATTGGTAAATCCATGAACAGGTGAGACTGGCAATGCATAATTTGATGTCTTAGCACCTCCTTGACAAGTGCATTCAAAGCATATGTTAATTATCCACATTAGGTATGTAATAGATACTTTCCAGAAGTCTTAATATATCATTTGTCTTGCTAAGTGAAAAAGAAACTGTATCTAGATCTTAACGTGAGGAAGAAGGGTATTCCAATCATACCTGAAAAACCTTTATATTCAGGAGCGTGTTTGTTTTCTTCACTAGAGGTAATTGTAGAGGTAACTTCTTTACAGTGTTCTGAAGGCACAGTCATAGGTACACTGCGGAAAGTGATGGAAATTTGGCTTCTTTCCATCTCTTTTTCCCTACATCTTTGGCCTCCCTTTCTTTTGCTTAACATTGATTTTTATGTACTGCATCGTTGCTGCTTTCCCCCATTTACTCCTCTGGAGCAGATTGTTTCCTTCGCCAATTCTGTTGTAAAATTAAGTTCATCACTAGAGGGCACAGGCGGTCAATAGAAAAGATGCTGGTGAACAAGAATGATGCCCTAAAGAAGTTGAACAGAAGACAGATTCTTTTGTTTTAAAGGAATTTTTAAAAAGATTTTATTTATTTATTCATGAGAGACACAGAGAGAGGCAGAGACACAGGCAGAGGGAGAAGCAGGCTCCATTCAGGGAGCCCGGTGCAGGATTTCATCCCAGGTCATGACCTGAGCCAAAGGCAGACACTCAACCACTGAGCTGCCCAGGCACCCTGTTTTAAAGGAATTGTTAAAGAACCCAATTTAGTGTAGCAAAGTTACTTGCTTCCCAACTTTTGAGAATTTAGAGATAACTTGGGTTAGGGACCTCAATTGACAGTTAAGAAAATTGAGGCCCAAAGAAGTTAAGAAGTATTCAGGGACATGAGAGCTCTGCTAGTTGAATACCCATCCTGTACCCTGCATCAGGCACCTTTTTATTTGATTTTAGTGAAACAGATCTGAAATCAGGGCTTATATCCAGCAGTATTCCCTGTTTATCCATTTGGTTTTTACTTAACAGATTAAATGTTCAAATTGGCTTGCCAGGAGCATCTCACTTCCTTAGTGAAGTAATGTCTTCTTGATTTTATTTTTTTTTATTCATGAGACAGAGAGAGAGACAGGCAGAGGGAGAAGCAGGCTCCATGCAGGGAGCCCGATATGGGACTCGATCCTAGGACCCCGGGATCACACCCTGAGCTGAAGGCAGACACTCAACCACTGAACCACCCAGATGCCCCAGGAATGTCTTCTTGAAAGACAACTAAAAAGCCTACTCTGAGTGTTCAGTTTCACACAGTGGGTAGAATGTCAGCATTCTTTGGTCTTTGATGTAGGTAGGCACTTACATATTACAGGAAGTAAGAATTTCCATACAAAATACTTCCCTTCAGGTAGCACTCATTCTGAACAAAATCACTGAAACCTCACCCTCAATATTAGCAATGTAGTTTTCCCAGTCCAGAATGGAACCAGTAGATCTGGATTGGTAATGACCCATCAAAATGCATTGGTACAGGAGATACTGTTCAGGAATTACTAATTCATGGACATTAAGGTATCTGTCTTAGATAAATGGTGGCATGCTACCGCAGAGATATGTTGGTAAGTGTTCCAAAAGAAGTAAGCCATTAAATGTAAGATTTTCAAATTAGATAAAAGAGAGAACCATTCAGAAACTTGCTGGCAAAACTTAGTTTTGAACTAAGCTTTAATAGAAAATAAAACTTGGGGGCACCTGGATGGCTCAGTGGTTTAATGCCTGCCTTTGGCCCAGGGCCTGATCCTGGAGACCCAGGATAGAGTCCCACTTCGGGCTCCCCGCCGGGCACCTGCTTCTCCCTCTGCCTGTGTCTCTGCCTCTTTCTCTCTGTGTCTCTCATGAATAAATAAATAAAATCTTAAAAAAAAAAAAGGCTCTGCTCTTATGGAATTTACATTCTAGTGGAAGATATAGACAAGAAATAAATGTATGAAGTAAATAGTATGTGAAAAGGTGGTAAGTGTTTTTGGAAAGCCCATAAATAGTAGGATAGGAAAGAATCAGAAATGCTTGAGTGGGATAAGAAGTTGACATAGTCAGGATAGACCTTGCTGAAAACACATCATTTGAGCCTAGACTTAAAGGAAGTAAGATGGGGGGCTATGTGGACATATGGGAATAGAGAGTTTAGGCAGTGGGAACAGCGCTTGCAGAGATTTGAGGTGGAAGTGTGCCTGATGTACTTGAGGACCGGTGAAAAGACCAACGTGGTAGAGCAGAATGAGCAGAAGAGCCCAATGGCATAGACTGGTAAGTCCTCTTAGGGGCTGTAGCTTTTGATCTGAATAGCCATTGTAGAGTTTGGAGCAGAAGAGTGAGGTGATTATACTTCTATTTTAAGAAATTACTCTGCCTACTATTTTGAGAATGTGTTCCCGTGGGGTTTGGGTGGAAGTAGGGACATCAGTTAGGAGGCAATTATAATTATCCAGGGAATAACTGATGGTGGTTTGGACCAAAGTGATAGTGGGTAGTAAAGATACTGAGAAGTTTTCAGATTCAGATTCTGATTCTGATTCTGTAGTTTGAAATTGGAACAAGTAAAATTTGCTGCTGGATTGGATATAGGGTGAAAAAGTTAAGGGGCATGGGGAAGTATAGTGATCAAGGTTGACACTGAAGTTTTTTTAGCTAAGGCAACTGAAAATACAGAGTTTTTGTTAACTAAGACAGAGAAGACTGTGGAAGGAATGGATTTACAGAAGGGAAGAGCAGGCATGTAGTTTTGATTTTAGGACTGTTAAATTTAATATGTCTGATTGGCATCCATGTGGGAATGTTAAGAGAAGACTTAGCAGTAGGAGCCTGAAGTTCAGGTGACAGGTCCAGACTAGACATACGAACTTGAATGTCAGCAAATGTACAGATTGTGTTTAGAACCATGAGATAGAATGGGATCACCAAGAGGATGAAAGTAGACAGAGAAGAAATCCAAAGACAGAGCCCTGGGGTTCTCTAAAATTCAAAATGAGAAGGGGAAGTGGGGAAGAACCACAAAGGAAACTGATGAATCCCAGCACTTAGCTCTGAGAATGTGAATATGACTGTTTTTGGCTAAATCAGAAGAATTCTATTGATTAACCATATTTGCAGGTGTATCTTTTACGTTGACTCCGCTTTTGGTCCCCTTTGCTTTGCCTAATCTCCTTCAGCTTTATTACATCTTTGAATAAGTAGCGCTTCCATTCCACTTGAGAATAAGAGGCTTTCTTTGGAAAACTTATTTGAGTGCTATCGTATACTAAACTCTGAGTTAGCTCTGTGATGGCCAGAATAGCTATTATAGGCTGAATCTTGGAACTTCTTATTTTAAAGATAACAACTAAGCCCAGAGATAGTAAGTAACTTGCCAGGACCACATAGCTGGGTTCCTCGTCCATGGCTATTGTACTACCTTCAGGTGAATCTTTGTGTCTGTTATCTGTCTTGTGTGGTGTACTGTGGTGACAGGCAGTATCGCATAGTACTTAAGAGTGCAGCCCAGGAGCTAGATGGACTCCCTGGGCCACTTAACTACTTTGGGTAAATTGAAACTGAGGAAACTTCAGTTTCCTTATCTATAGAGTAGGGATAATCATGGTAGCTACCTCTTAAAGTCATAAAGTGAAAATAAATACATTTAAATAGTTAGAGATGATTGAGATTCATTCATGCTGTCTTCCAAATCTATAGGTTCCTTTCTTTTTTTTTTTTAAGATTTTATCTATTTATTCATGAGGGACACAGAGAGAGAGGCAGAGACCCAGGCAGAGGGAGAAGCAGGCTCCATGCAGGGAGCCCGACACGGGACTCGATCCCAGGACCCCGGGGTCACATCTGGAGCTGAAAGCAGACATTCAACCACTGAGCCACCTAGGCATCCCAATCTGTAGATTCCTAAATCTGTATGAGTGTAAGGCTTTAGAATACATTCCTTGACCTTAGAATCATGTGATCTTTTTTCCTTTTTTTTTTTTTAACTTAAATTCAATTTGCCAATATACAGTGTAACACCCAGTGAGAATCATGTGATCTTGAAGTTATTTATTAATTTATCCATAAATAATGGATTCTTTGGAGAGTCAGAGAAGTAGTCCAGGCTCCTCTGTAATTCCAGTATAATGTCTATGTTCTGAAAATGTGCCTGATGAATTTTGAGATATTTTATATATTTTTTAAATATTTTATTTATTTAAAAAAAAAGATTGTATTTATTTATTCATGAGAGACACAGAGAGAGGCAGAGACATGACACAGGCAGAGGGAGAAGCAGGCTCCCTGCGGGGAACCTGATGTGGGACCAGATCCCAGGACCCCAGGGTCATGCCCTGAGCTGAGGGCAGGCGCTCAACCGTGGAGCCACCCAGGTGACCGAGAAGTAAGTTTTATTTATTTATTTATTTATTTATTTATTTATTTATTTATTAAATTTTTATTTATTTATGATAGTCACAGAGAGAGAGAAAGAGAGACAGAGACATAGGGAGAAGGAGAAGCAGGCTCCATGCACCGGGAGCCCGACGTGGGATTCGATCCCGGGTCTCCAGGCTTGCGCCCTGGGCCAAAGGCAGGCGCCAAACCGCTGCGCCACCCAGGGATCCCGAGAAGTAAGTTTTAAAAGGGGTTGCAGAAGTAGGAGAACTGAGTAATGAATAGAAAGGGAAGAAACGAGAACTAAACATTTTCAGTTTTGCTGGGAACTCTGAGCACCTGATCAAATCAAGCCCCTGCAAATTTCTCTGTCAATCAAGCAGACTTTCATTTCTCTGCCTTAGTTACCCCTCCCGTTTATCTTTCTCTGCCAGCAGTTCTAGTTTTGTAGATCTTTACTCCCCGCCCCTCCCCCACACACGTACATGCTATCTGTCTTTGAATAAAATAGCCGCTTTGCTATTGCTCTATTTTTTTCACAGCTTTGCTTCTGGCTATTTGCTGGATCTTGTCCCCTCTCTCAGGCCATATCTTTTTCATCTTGTTACTTAATCTTGTGAAGCCCCTTAATCTGCTGGAAACATCCAGTGAATTTCTGTCCACTCTCCACCACTGGGCAATATTTTGCCATTCTCCTTTTAGGTAAAAAACTAGGACTGTTTTTGCTTTCCCCTCTCTGGGGCTTGATTACCTAATATGGTAAGGTATGTCCCAGGCAAGACTTCACTGTTGAGATAGAACAGTTCGACTAAGTTTAAAGACACCGTAGGTGAGCTAACAGAGCTATCAGGGTTAGTTACTTATGTAGTAAAGTAATATTTTTCACAGTATACTGTATAACAACCACAACCTTGTGGGTTTTTTTTTTTTTTAAGCAAGCCTCTCTTCCTTTTTTAATCAAGTGAAAGGATAAGAAAATATAGGTTTTCCTCCCTCAGCCTCTTTATCTTTAGCCAGATCAAAAAAAAAAAAAAATGAAGAGAACAGGATAGTTTGTCCTCAAATTGAGAGTTTTGAGGCGTCTGAGAAATTTGGTTATATAAAAATGCTTATAAGGGTATTAAAAATAGGATAGATTTAATAAGTGATGGCTGTTATAAACAGTCCTCTCGTAGCCAGCCTGTGGGAGTTGGCAGGCATTCACATGAAGAAATGCAGGCTGTCCCGGATTTGTACAATTGATGACAATGGGCAGCCCCGAGGAAGGAGATGGAGACTGAGAGATGGCAACCAACCAACTCTGTGTGTGGGAAGCTGCCTTCTATCCAGTGTGCACTAAAGAATCTTCTCGAGTGGTTCACTCCCCGTTAGCCTGAAAGGATCTTTCCCTTCACTGTACATTTGCTCTTGCTTTGCGACTGTAGTTTCTTAAAATACTGCAGATGCTGTGATTTTCTATATATGGGTCATACAGTGCCTTGCTCTAGCCCAAGCTGTATAAACCAACAGAGTTTCTTTTGGCATCTTCCTTTTAAGGACTCTATTAATTTTAGGTCGTGCTGTTGCCAAGGAAATCTCAGTAATCAAAGCTCACATGTATTCCTTTGAGACCCTGTAATTTTTGGACCCACTGTCCCATTACATCAGTAAATTCTGCTCTAGTCAGAAATCTTTTCTTAAGATAGAATAAATTGACCTTCAAGGTATCTGTTTGGGCTTTTCTCAAACTTCTTATCCAAAGATGTGGAAGGTTTATTAACTAGTGAGTGTAGTACAGTTAACCCCTTGACCTTTTACTTTTCTTCCGATTTCTTTCTTCTGCTTCAGTTTGCCTTCAAGGTATTAGTTTGTGTTAGTGACCTGTGACCTCCTCTCTCTGCATTGGAGGGACACTGATGAGCTTGAAACTCTCCTGGAACTTTTTTTATGATTGTAAAGGTAATATATTTCATTATAGAAAATAGATGAAGTATAGAAAAGTATAAAGCAGTGGTTCTCAAGAGCAGCAGGAACATTTCTAGAGGTTCTAAACAGTCATGGGGGGACTTTGAAGGGTCACAGTGATGGGGGATGTTCTACATGCATTTAATGGACAGGGGCTAGAGATGCTAGATGTCCTAGTGTGTCCCATATAGCAGTTGTCCCTGCAGCTTGCCTGACTTTTAACTATCTTCCTGGACAGTCATAGATGACAACATCTGTTGTCTGAGTCCAAAACCAAACTTGATTTCATGTATAAACTCACATTTTATGGCAGAATTCAACTGCCGTGTAAACTGAGGAAAAACTGTAGTTTTAGTTTTACTCATTCCGGACAGCACTGACACTTGTATTGTATAACTGCATTGTTATAAAACACGTTCTGCAGATCTGCATCTGACTTCTGTTTTCATGGCGATCTGTGATGAGCCCAAGCCTCTGACTAGTTCATTATACTATCTAGTAGTATTGGCCCAAGACTTTATACATTGAAATACATAATTTATTATAAACTTCTTTTGTTTTCTTCATGATTTATTGTTGTTTTTTTAAATGATTTTAGCTGGGACGCCTGGTTGGCTCAGTGGTTGAGCGTCTCCCTTCGGCTCAGTGTGATCCGAGGGTCCTGGGATCCAGTCCCACATCGGGTTCCCCGCAGGGAGCCTGCTTCTCCCTCTGCCTGTGTCTCTTATGAATAAATAAATAAAATCTTTAAAAAATAATAGAATAAAATGATTTAAGCTAAGTTTTATATCTATGAGTTTTATTTCAGGATAGAAATGATTGGGGGGGGCAGCTTTTAGAAAATATTTGTTATAAAGGGATTCTGTGTGCTTATAAAGAACAAGAAAATATTGCCCAAAGTTATACGACTCAGAGGAAATGATTGTTTAATATTCTGGTGAATTTTCTGCTGGTATTTTCCCTAAGTTTTTTTTTTTTAACATATTCAAGACCAACTAATAACATTTTTAAGAAAAGGATAATTTCCAACCTAAGCATTCCTGGGACCCCTTCATTACCATGATGACAATCTCATAACATTGTCTTCAAAGCACTTGGGTTCAACTCTTTTATCAAAGTAGTCAGTCCTGTGATGGCTTTGATTACAGAGAGCCTCCAGGAATAATTGTTCCTCTTTCAGTTGAAATCTAAGGGTTACCTTAGTTCTGAAAGTATTCATTTCTTCTGTTGATAGCATGGCTAGAGAGCTTTAACCATGGCTTAGGCTTAGCTAATGTCGGAGTTCTAGCCCCATGATTGAGGTAAAAAGCTTAGTGTGGGATTTGCAGCTCTTTTTCAGCAAATGGAGTGTTTATAGATTTGCCCCAGCAGGAATGTTGCCCTCAAGGCATTAACAGATGTTACCTTTAAAGGTCTTAACTCTGGTAGGACCTAAAAGGTAGGATAGTTGGAGAGAAAATGTAAAGATAAATGGTTACAATCTACCAGTCTTAATTTTCTGTATACCATCTCAGTTTTCGATGAAACAAGCTCAAAAATCTGCGGCCATTTAGTAACATGCATTTCTTTCATAGAAAACCCATAGTTTTATATACAGATATGATTTTTCAAGATATTTATTTATTTACTTTAAAGATTTTTATTTATTTATTCATGAGAAAGAGAGAGGCAGAGACACAAGCAGAGGGAGAAGCAGGCTCAGGGAGCCTATGTGTCCCGATTTTTCAAGATATTTAAATGATATTACAAGTGTGACTTAATAGTATGTGCTTTTAAGAATACCTGGCTTTTTCTAATGCTTTAAAAATGTTTTTTTACATGGGCAGTCCAGGTGTCTCAGTGGTTTAGCGCCGCCTTCAGCCCAGGGCCTGATCCCGGAGACCCGGGATCGAGTCCCACGTCGGGCTCCCTGCATGGAGCCTGCTTCTCCCTTTGCCTGTGTCTCTGCCTCTCTCTGTGTGTCTCTCATGAATAAATGAATAAAATGTTTTTTTTAAAAATGCTGTGTTTCATGTTTGAAAGTTGCTAAGAGAACAAATCTTAAAAGTTCTCATGATAAAAAAAATTATGTATGGTGAGAGATATTAACTAGACTTCTTGTGGGGTTTATTTTGTAGTATATACAAATATCTAATCATCATGTTGTACATCTGAAGCTAATATAATGTGTGTCATATATGCCTCAATTAAGAAAACATTGGCAAGTTAATAGCTCAAAGTAAAATTACTTAGATGTTGGGGGACTTTCAAAAGTGATACACCAAATGGATGAGTCACAGAGCTAGCTCTGGTGACCGAATATTTGGTTTCTCATTTCTAGTATAGCTGTTTGCTGGCTCTCATGGCAGGTCAACACTGCCTTTGTGAAGTCCACGGGGAAGGCAGATGTCTATACCTATTCTCCAGCGATGTGTGTTGGAGGAGGGACAATAGGAGCAGGGCCAGCCTAGTTTTCATCTGTGGTACATGACACTCTCTGGATCAAGGTTTAGCAAACCTTTTACATAAAGGGCCTAATTGTAAATACTTTCCACTTTGTGGTCCATTTACTCTGTTTCTGCTACTCAACTCTGCTATTATAGAGGGAAAGTAACCATAGATAATATGTTAATAAATGGAATGGCTATGTTTTTTATTTATTTATTTATTTATTTATTTATTTATTTATTTATTTATTTAGAGTGGCTATGTTCCAATAAAACTTTACTTATAAAAGCAAGTTGGTGGGCTGGACTTGGTTTATAGCCCAGGCCGCAGTTTACTAGCCTCTGCTCTTAGTTATAGATTCAGAAATGTTTGCTGATGTAAATGTGACTCCAAATGTCAGTTTGCTCTCATCTAAGCACTTTTCTGGTAATTCAGCATTTTTCCAATTCTTAGTGATTCTTTAGTATCATTGACACTTTATGGGGCAAGGGAAGTCATTCAGAGGGATACATGTTGTTTGTCCTCACGTGGAAAAGCATCACGCTGCAGGAAACAAGCTATAAAGATTCCTGAACGAAGGAATAAAGGCCAGAGAGTTTCTCCCTTGTCATTTTAGATGTAGTTTCTCTATTCTTTCATTACCATTTTCCTCCCTTAAACATTTTTTTTTTATCTTTTTAATGCAGTTGACACTCAAAGTTACATTAGTTTAGATACAACATAGTGATTCAACAAGTCTGTAGGTTATGCTTTGCTCACCACAAGTGTGGCTACCATCTGGTGTTTCATTACTCTTTGAGGAGAAAGTCTGAAATGTTTGATTCTCCTAATATGTCCCTATCTACTTTTTTTCATTTGATCCTATCCCTTCTTACCTCTCGAAGACCTGACTTTGAGGTAAGCTAAAATTACAGTTTGGGGATGTATAATCACTTGACACTTGAGAAATTCTGCTTTTTGTAGGTTATGGCCATAAATAAGTTTGCCTTTAAGGCTTACAGATTCTTGGAAGGGTACCTGTCATTCACTTTAATTACTGGTTGTCATTTGAATTCCTTAGTCAGGAGTAGGTTATGGAGTTTATTAGGTTTTTTTTTTTTTTTTTTTTTTTTGCCTTGTTAACTTTCAATCTGCAGAATATATACAGGAAGAATTTGGGGGAGATTTACAGAGGGAGTGACAAATCTTTAAAGCTTCAATGTGCAGCTTGCTTGAATTGATAGTTAAGAGGAGTGGATTTTTGGAAAGAGAAGCTAAAATTCGGGTTATCAAAAAGCTTTAAAGAAAAAAGTGAGGAGAGCTGACAGTGATATGTCACAGTAAAGACTCGTATCACATATGGGAAATTAGTGATGAGGTGGCACAATTTTGTGCCAAGGAAACAAAACCAGGTCCTTTCCATACAATAAAGGTCTGCTTGGGATCCCTGGGTGGTTCAGTGGTTTAGCACTGCCTTCGGCCCAGAGTGTGATGCTGGAGACCCGGGATCGAGTCCCGTGTCGGGCTCCCTGCATGGAGCCTGCTTCTCCCTCTGCCTGCGTCTCTGCCCCTCTCTCTCTGTCTCTCTCTCTCTCTCTGGGTCTCTCATGAATAAATAAAATCTTTGAAAAAAAAAAAAAAGGTCTGCCTAATATGACATGTTGTCTAAGTCTCTCCAGTTCCTGGTGACCTCTGGTTCTCTAATAAGACTAATGAAATGTTGTTTGAGCAACTTATAAATCATTTCTGGGGTGTGTGACTTAGAGCTAAGGGCAAGTTTGGATACTGCTATCCAGCAAGCTGAGCCATTTTCAATAATCATTGCCTAATAGGTGAAGCTTCTATAGTAGTCTTCCTCAGCCTTTTCAATAAGAATCATTGGGGTCAGGCAGCCCGGGTGGATGGCTCAGGGGTTTAGCGCCGCCTTTAGCCCAGGGCATGATCCTAGAGACCTGGGATCGAGTCCCATGTCAGGCTCCCTGCATGGAGCCTGCTTCTCCCTCTGCCTGTGTCTCTGCTTCTCTCTGTCTGTCTCTGCCTCTCTCTCTCTCTGTCTCATGAATAAATAAATAAAATCTTTAAAAAAAAAAAAAAGAATCATTGGAGTCATTTGTTTATCATACAGATTTTCAGGCCTCTCCTCCTTGAGATTCTGAATTAGGAGGGGACGTGTGGTGGTGGAGAGTGCAGAGCCTGGGAATCTGTTTTGTAATAGAAGTGTCCCAGGTGATTCTACACAGGCAGAATTGACAAACACTGTCCGTACAGGCATAGTATTTAGGGATTTCTCATATCCCAAGCAGGTCATTATTAAAAAGTAGGGCTAACTGTGGCACACTGAGGGGACTTAGAGCCGGTCTCTACTCCTTCCTCCATTCCAGAAATGCCCAGTTAACCCACAGAGAATCGAATTCTTAAAGGCCCCCTAGGACAGTCCAGCTCCATTCAGGAAGTCTTTGGCTCCCAGAGCTGCATGCCATTATTCAATCAAGAAACAGGAAATGGTTACCTAGTATGTGTCAAGCATTAAGCATTGGATACAGAAATGTATAAGGTAGATAAGGCTCCTGCCCCTCATAATACTCACATTTTAATGGGGCAGGAGGTATTCCTGTCAGATATACAAGTTGAGATACGATGTAGGCAGTTGAACACAGAAATCTGGTGTTTGGGCAGCCCGGGTGGCTCAGCAGTTTAGCGTCTGCCTTCAGCCCAGGGCGTGATCCCAGGGTCCCGGGATCGAGTCCTACATCAGGCTCCCCACATGGAGCCTGCTTCTCCCTCTGCCTGTGTCTCTGCCTCCCTCTCTCTCTCCTTGTGTCTGTCATGAATAAATAAATAAAATCTTTAAAAAAAAAGCCGTATCTTTCTAAAAAAAAAAAAAAATCTGGTGTTCATTCATGGGAGATAGTAGAGCTGTAGATAGAGATATTTGGGAGTCAGCGCCTTAGAGATGATACTCAGAGATGGATGGTAGAGTGTGTGGGATCTCCCAGGAAAAGACCATAAAGAAGACAAAAGAGTCGGAACAGGAAAACACCTACAGATAAGTTGGTGGATCTCATATGGGGAAAATGAGGTAGTTCTGAATTGACTTTCTGTTACACACACACACACACACACACACACACACACACACACAGGTTTTTATATACCTAGAGAGCAAGTAGAGTTTATTAGTGTCTAAATGAAAGGTAATGAACTAGGTTTCTGATGGTAAGTATGGTTGGAATGGGAGGAACTTAAGAAATATGAAAACTCAACAGGATTTGATATTTTACTGGATGTGGAGAGTGAACATAAAGAAGAGTTTAGAGTGGTTGAGAAGATACGTGGATTGGTAGAAACGATATTGGCTTAGAGCCAGGAAGCCTAGGTCCAGAGCTAGTTCCATGTCTTATTAGCTGTATGATCTTGGAAAAGTAATTTAACCTCTCTGAATTCTGTAAGTGCTTTAATTGACTGTAAAAATGAGGTTGTTATCCCATATCCCTATCTTGTAGGCTTGGTGTTAGGACAGGAATAATCATGTATTTCACTTTAAGTAGTGCCTAGCTTTAGCAAGTTTTTAATAAACGAAAGCTGCTAGTATAATAGCATTTCATCAGTCGTTTCCCCCCCCCCCAATATCTTTGAGTGTTCACACACGTTATTCCCATTTTCTAGGATGCTCTTCCTCCTACTTTACTGCCTCTTTCTCTCCCCACTCCCCTTTTTTTTTTTTTTTTTAATACTCATTCATGATTTAGGTTAGGCTCCTCCTCAGAGTAGACTAGGTTCTCCTCAGTATCTTGAATTAACCTTCAGTACACAGAGATGATTATCACTATGTGGTATCCACCCATGAAACTAAAATCCTTAAAAGCAAGGTGTGTTTCTTAGTATTTTAGCTCCCTACAATCTAGTAGAATATTTACTTCTATGAAGATTTGTAGAACAATCCACTGGTGACACTCATGTTTCCAGTTTTGTTGACTGCATAGATAATATGCCATGAATAAGATTAGGAATTCAGGAAGAAGAACATGTTTGCAATGAAGATAACATGTTTGCTTTTGGACATACTGATTTTGAGGTACTTATTGACATGAAATTATCCTACAGGCAATTAGATACACAGTCCTAAAGTGTGGGGAAGTTTTGGGGCTAGAAATAAAGATTTACAGGACATCAGACTGCTGGTAATAGTTTCGAGCTATGAAATGGATAATATTTTCCAAGAATAATTTGTAGAATAGTTGAGTCTCAACTTTTTTCTTCCCCAGTGTTGTGAGGGCTGCACTCACGTGAGTACCTGTGGTTCAGTATCACAATGATTCTGAAACAGGGTGGACACAAGGAGCACATTCCCCCGGGGAAGCCTCTCAGAATGTTTGTGGGATGCTGAGGAGGAGCACTGCTGTGAGAAAGGAAGAATAGACAGTTTAGAACAGAGGCCAGGCCACACCAGTGCTTGAGGGATAAGCCAAGGAGGAGCCCACTAGGGAGGGGTAGCCTGGTGGCCCAGCGGTTTGGCGCTGCCATCAGCCCGGGGTGTGATCCTGGAGACCTGGGATCAAGTCCCGCATCGGGCTCCCCGCAGGGACCCTGCTTCTCCCTCTGCCTGTGTCTCTGCCTCTCTGTGTGTGTCTCTCGTGAATAAATAAATCTTAAAAAAAAAAAAAAAAAAAAAAAGAAAAGAAAAGAGACTAGGGAGGAAATGGTCAGAGAAAGAGGAAAAGAGCCAGGAAAGAATATGATCTACCAAACAAGGGGGTGAAAAGTTTCGAGGACGCCAGGTGACAGAAACTTCACTTCATATAGCTCAAGCAAAAGGCTTATGTAACTGGGAAATCTCCCCTTGGTCCAGGCTGATGCCAGGCATAGCTAAATGCAAGAGCCTGAAACCTGGTCATCAGAGCTCTGCCTTCTTCTCTGTGTAGACCCCAGAGGAAGAATACCTTCCCTGTCCTGGAGTCCATATATCCAGTTGACCCTGCCTGGGTCAGGTAAACTTCCCTGAATTAACTTCTATAGCCAGAGATTAGACTGTTAGAGGGGCAGCGAAGCTCAGTGGTTAAGAGCCAGTCCTCTGGAACCAAGTATTTGAGTCCAGATCCCTGCTCTGCTACTTATTGTGCAACCCTGAAGCAAACTACATACTCCTTCTCTGCCTCAGTTTCCTTAACTCTAACATGTGAGAAGTAACAGTGGCTATCACATAGGTCATTTCTTTAAATGAGATGATACAGATAAAGCTTACCCACAGTGCTAGACATGTAAGTGCTCAATAAATGTTAGCTCTCATGGTGATGGTAATGATAATGGCAGTGGTAGTGGTGGTGGAGATACTGAGGAAGCAGCGGCAACAGCTGCCACTCATTGCAGGGGTAGGGTCAGGAGAGGGTCAGCTATGTGGATGGCTCCCCACAGGATGAAAGGATCCTGTTACCACAAGAAGAGAAAGGAATGAAGTGCTAGAAAAACAAACTTTAGCTACCACAGTGCTCTGTAATCACGTCCACGTAGAGTCTGAGAACCCCAAAGTGCACAGTGGATTTGGCAATAAGATTTTGCTGGCTTGTGAGAGCAGTTTGGTGGACTGGGTGGCACTGAAACAGGGGTCCCTTCTCTTTGGGACTGTCTGCATTAATGGTCTTGATGAGTTTCCTGGGAGTTAATAGCATCTGGTTAGTAGCCATTTGCTCTCTGGGCAAAGCTCCAAGATGCTTTGCTGTTAAAAAGAGAGAGAAAGAGAGAGAGAAAGCAAGCAAGCGAAGTCTTCATAAAGCCCTGAAGAGTTCAAACACATCTAATTACCCTCTTATTTGGCAGATTGTGGTGACTGATTCCATGCTTTACTCTGAATTGGGCTTCCTCCTGACAGACCTTATTCCACATTTGGGCTTTCTCTCCTTGTTTAGAACAGATCAACATTCTTGCCTGCTCCTGCAAGCATATTTTGAAGGAATGAAAAGCAAATATTCCTCTACCCTACCCTAGAGGAGCATTTTCCACGTTATGCCAGCAATTACGAAAGGAGTTAGTTATTGGATTAGGTAGTGACTGTCAGCCACCGTCAGCTTGTCATTACTGGTGATGTTATCCAGACCTACCATGTTTCCTCTGACCAACCTACTGCCTTTTTTTTTGTGTTTCACTTATTTACAGAGAGCCTTCAGAGGGAAAGACCAATTCAGGGTTGACAAAGTTCTAAGCCATCCCAAGATTGTTGTAGCTAGAGAAGTTCAACAGAGTGCAGTTGTGGGAAACAGCCCTTAGAGGTTCTGGACTAATCTAGAATGGCTTCCTGAAAGAAAAATTCTGGAAGAATAATATGGGAACCTTTTCTTGCCAGCATTCCCCTCCTCGGTTACATCATCATCCCAGAAAAGTAACACAAATAAAACAGATATATAACAGATAAATGTTAGGGAAAACTCAAGAACTGAGAGTTCTAGCTTCCAACTTGACCATTAATAAAAGCACATTGCAGTGTAACGACAAATAGGCTATAAATAAACTGTTCCCAGCTATGTATTTAGGTTAGTTCCTTAAAGAAGTTTTCTTCCAGAATTTACTTCCTAAAAGTTTTTTTACTATAACTTACCACTGAGCCTCAAGGAATAAATTTGATTTAGATAATAATGATTATTAGAAAACTATTTCAAGATGGACAACTGGTTAACATTTATAAGGAGAAGTATATAACCTCTCTAGTATTAAAACTATAAATTAGTATTATAAGTAGGGCTTTTTTTTTTTTCACCAACCAAAATAGGCAAAGATTTTGAAAAGATAATCCCCATTTTAGGTGAGAGTATAGTGAAATGGGCATCCTCATATATTACCATGGGGAATGCAAGCTCATACTTCCTTTTCAGAAAGCAAATTGTCAAACTATGAAAAACCCCAAATTGATACAGAATTTCCACTTATGGGAATCTTTCTCTAAGAAACTGTATAAAAGGGTCGGGGAGCTTTACGTACAGAGATTTTCAGCCCAGGGTATATTATATATATGTAGCTCTATAAACATTTATTCATTTAATAAATACTTGAGTGCCTATTATGTGGAAAGCTGTTTGCTAGGTACTGTTGAACCAAGCAGATTGAGTCCTTTTAGTTCTTTGTAATAGTGGAAAAATTGGAAACAACCTAAATGTCCAGTGTTCTGGCAGCAGTTAAGTAAACTATGATTCATCCGTGCAATGGAATACTATGAATCATAGTTTGCTTTACTGTTCCTGACTACCAGCCATTTAGGGGTGTTTCTTTGGAACAGAAGAGTATGAGGCAGCCATTTAAGAATGAGTTACAAACATAATGCAATAACCTGGATAAATGCTTATGATAAAAGATCACTGACTGAAGTAGATGCGCAATTGTGTGTGGAATAGGAGTGTAACTGTGAAGTGATGGAGGGCACCCAGACCCAGGTAAAAAGACCAGGGGGAAAGTCTCCAGAGTGTTACCAGTGATTGTGTTTCTAAGGTGAGACTAAATATGGCTGGTTTTTTTTTTTTTTTTTCTCTATTTTTCTTCATTTTCTTTAATGTTCCTCTGTTACTTGTAATTTTTTTTTCTTAAATGCTTTGGCCACACAAGCTTCCTGAAAGTGAAGGCTTGCCTAATAGTGAAAGACTGCTTGAACCCAGTGGGAATTTGGTCAGAGCACTTTTTCCCTCCCTGGTGGTGGTTTGCGTGTTTCTGGTAGAGTGAAGTATTGGGTAGTGAAGTCGAGAAATCTGCTGGGCGCCCATCCCACCCCACATACAGCAGGGTAGATGCAGTAGACTGTGGCTCACCTGTAGCGTTGTGGATGGTAAGGTACCTTCCAATGAATATTGTTTTTGTTTTGTTTTTGTTTTTAGAAAATATCCTTAGAAAGTTATCTGAAGACTGCTTGGGGGTGGGGCTGGTATATGCGAATTAACTTCCATCCTTCACCCCTGTGAAGTTGGAATCTACTTGGTTTTTAGTGCAATGTGGTGAAATTCAATAGTTGGTATAAATTAGCACTGTGAACATAGTCAAAGTGCTGAGAAACTCTGAGATTTATTACTGAGTTTTCCTTGCCACCTTAACCTAATTATATATATATATATGTGTGTGTGTATATATATATATACACATATATGTATATATATATAATTTTTTAAAAGATCCTATCCATTCATTCATGAAAGAGAAAAGAAAGGAAAGGAAAGGAAAGGAAAGGAAAGGAAAGGAAAGGAAAGGAAAGGAAAGGAAAGGAAAGGAAAGGAAAGGAAAGGAAAGGAAAGGAAAGGAGGAAGAAAAAAAAGAGAAAGAAAGAAAGAAAGAAAGAAAGAAAGAAAGAAAGAAAGAAAGAAAGAAAGAAAAGAAAGAAAGAAAGAAAAAAGAAAGAAAGAAAGAAAAAGAAAGAAAAGAAAGAAAGAAAGAAGAAATGCAGAGACACAGGCAGAGGGAGAAGCAAGCTCCATGCAGGAAGCTCAATGTGGGACTCGATCCCAGGACCCCGGGATTACCCCGTGAGCCAAAGGCAGATGCTCAACCAGCTGAGCCATGCAGGCGTCCCAGTTTTTATATTTTTAATCCACTCTTCCTTCTTTTCAGTAGAACTCCAACTTTACTCTTCCCTTCCTCATTCTCTTCCCTACATTTCTAATCACATGAAATTTCTAGTTGTGCAGACTTTACAGTGTACAGAGTCAGACCCCTCATGTCCTGTGACTTTGCAGCATGCTGCTTACTTTTGCCCCTCTCTGCACTTTGATGTGGTCAGTTTGAGATTTATTTTCACTGTCTTCTCAACTATCAGTGACAGACATGTTTGTAGAAAAGACCTGTTTTCCTTCATGGTGTCTGGGACTGTGTGTAGGGGGTTTGTTTTGGCCTAGGCTGGTTTGCTTTTCTCTATTTAAAACTTAGATTGTAAAAAGGAGGGATCCCTGAGTGGCGCAGCGGTTTAGCGCCTGCCTTTGGCCCAGGGCACGATCCTGGAGACCCGGGATCGAATCCCACGTCGGGCTCCCGGTGCATGGAGCCTGCTTCTCCCTCTGCCTTTGTCTCTGCCTCTCTCTCTCTCTGTGTGACTATCATAAATAAATAAAAAAAAAAAAAATTGAAAAAAAAAAAAAAAAAAAAAAAAAAAAACTTAGATTGTGTCTGCACCCACACAGAAACATCATCCAGTCACCCATAAGCTGTTCCTTTGCAGAGTAGTGACCAGAAAAAGCCATACTTCTGGTAATTGTTAGTTTCCATTTTTGAAGACTGATTTCAGAAATGCACGGTTTTCTTCCTTTACCTGGCAAGTTATTTACTTAGCGAATTGAAGAATGGAAGACTCAGCATACTTATGAACTACCAAAATGTTGAGATCACAGAAAATTATTTCTGGAAGGTACTTTAGAAGCTATTCCAGGCCAACTCCCTTATTTTACAGATAAACTACCTGGGGCCCCAAAAGGGATCATGGCTTAACCTGTGCTGTACAATAGCTTAGTGGCAGAGAATGAGCTAGAACGGTTGTGAATTCCCCGATCAGCATTCTTTCCATCGGGCTGATGGCTGTCATCCAGGTGCAGGAGTGCAGGTGGTGCTTATTACAGGACTCTGCTGGCTGCAGTGCTGTGCCTAGGGTTGTGGAAAGCACCCTCCTCTTCTGCTCAGTCTGATTCCATTTATGGAAAACAGTGGTAGAGTTCATACAGAGGTCCTACAATAAAGTGTGCTACCATCCCAAGCTTTTAAAAATCATCTTCCCTCCATTTCTGATTTATCAATCTGTCCATTGTGTATTTCAATTCAAACTACCTCCAAATAATCAGAATATTCCTCCACTAGAGTTAATTTTGATTTTGAACCTTTGGTATATTTGCTAATATTTACAGACTGGTGAGGTTAGGAGAATCAAACAGTTACTACTTCAAAAATAAAAGCTACTCTAGTACCTCCAGGTCAGGATGGCAAAATAAAGACACTGAATCCCGTTCCTTTCATTATAAAATTAAGAATGGGTAAATATTTTTTAAAGATTTTTAAAAGTACACAATCATACTTAAAAACAATAAAGAAAATCTCTTTGGGCCAATAATGGAAAGAAAAGCCACTGTGGTGGGGGAGCTATAAATGGATGTAGGCAATTGGGTCAGGGTTTTTTGTAAGGATTCTGCGTACTCAGAGCATAAATCTTGGAACCAGGAACACACTATGCTATCTGCAAATGTGGGCCAGGTTCATTCAGCTCATCCCAGTAGCATCACAGAAATACACAGCTTGCACCTGACAAGAAATCAGAAAGGGCAGTGAGAGGCAGCAGCCACGAGGACCCATTCAAGATAGAACCCTGAGCTGTCAACCTAAAGTCTGGCTGAAGGCCAGTATCTAAGCTGAGGCAACTCAGAACTACACTGCAGACGAAGATACTCCTATTTTAACACTGTCATAGAAATTGAGTCCTCAAAATATTACAAAGAGTTCATAAAATTTAAGACCATCAAAAGCAGTGAGCAGACCCAATAAATGAGAGAATTGATGCCTGAGAGAAAAGATAACAGAATAATGTAAAGAAGGTCTTAAAATAAGTTAAAATTCTCAACAGACAAGAGACGTTAGATCCCACAAAAAAAGAATAACAGGTAATGAAACAAGAACAGGAAGATGTGAGAAAGAACCACTTCGAAGTCTTGGAAGTGAAAATGTACTATTGAAATGAAAACAGTATCTAATGTTGAAGTGACAGCAGAGGAGACTGCGTAGCGTACTGCTTCCAGCATCAGAGAAAAACCAGTGAACTGGAAAATAGGGCGGAGGAAACGTCTCAGTGCAGCATCGAGATGGAGGTAGGAGACTTGGAGAAGTGGGACACAGAACACAGCCTGAGGAGCTTGAGTACACGTCAGCCAGGAGGCACAAAGGAGCAGAGAGAGGTAATGAAAAAGAGGGGAGAAGAATAATGGAGATTGAAGTTGGGTATTAATCCATGAGGTCAAGGAGTCCTCCGAATAGAAAGACCCTACCCATAAAGCAGGATAAATAAACCTATAACTACTAATCACTTAGGTAGGGAAACTGTAGATATTAATGATGCAAAGAAAAAAATGTTTTTAAGATTTTGTTTATTTGAGAGAGCAAACACAAGCAGGGGAGGGGGGCAGAGGAGAGGGAGAGAGAATCCCAAGCAGGCTCTGTGCTTGGAGCCCGACATGACCTTGAGATCACAACCCGAGCTGAAACCAAGAGTTGGACGCCCAAGTGACTGAACCAGGTGCCCTGAGAAAGTTTTAATTGCAAAGAAAAGATACAGATAATATATCTACAGAATGGTGGTCAATTGTCATTAGGCTCTAGCAACAGTAGGTAACAGTATCCTCAAAGTGCTGTGGAAAAATAATTATAAACCTACACTTCTATGCAGTGATTTCTATATACAAAAGTGAAATAAAGGCATTTGCAAATACACAGAGGCTAACTTCTCAACTTCCAAACTTTTGCTAATGAAAGAACCGAGGATGTTCTTCAGCAAAAAGAAAAGTACATGCAGAAAACAGTGGGATACAAGAAGCAAAAGTATTAAAATATGATGATAAAGCTAATTTTTTTCTTATATGTGTAAAAAATGATCTAAAATTCTATCAACAACAATGTGTTAAAGATATATAAAGTATACTAAGGTCTTTTTTTTGAGTAGAGAGGATATTAATTAAGTTTATAAACTTCTAAAGGAAAACTATATTTAAAACAGTGTGTAAAATGTAGGAATAACCACTAAAGTAACTGAAATACAGAAATAGAACGTACAACTCCTAAATCAATAGCAGAAGAATTGCTAATTTTTTTATTAAAGTTTATTTACTTACTTAAGTAGTCTCTTCACCCAATGTGGGGCTCAAACTCATGGCCCTGAGATCAAGAGTCTCATGCTCTTTTGACTGAGCCAGCCAGGCACCCCTGGAAAAATAGGTGATTTTTAAAAAAATTTATTTACTACATTCAGTAGAAGGCAGGAAGGGAGATCAAAAGAAGCAAAGGGAAAACATAGTAAATAGGAAATATTAAAAAAATACATATGTAATCATAATGAATAGAAATTCATCTACAAAGCCAGGGACACACTCAGATTATTCTACTTAACGATGTGCTGTCATCAAACTGATAATGAAAGGGATAAAGAAATATGAGGAAAAATATATGCAGATACTCAAAGGGAAAAAACTAATATGGCAACATTAATAACCATCAAAAGATAATTTCAAGCAAAAAGCATCAGATTATAGGAAGGAAGAATCTACAAAGAAGATATAAAATACTGGACTATAAACACTGAAAATACAGTTTCAAAATTTATGGAACAAAAGCTGACAGAGTAGCAAGGAAATATTGTATCAACATCCAGAGTTGGAGATTTTAACATAACTCTCTCGGAAACTAATGTCAAACAGACAAAAATACATAAGGACATAAAGGATTTGAACAACATAATTAACCAGTTTGATCCAATAGATATAAAGCACACATGGGAATGTGTATACCATGAGGATCACACTAAATTTAAAATCAACAATCACTCATTCACTCATTAAATATTTATAGAATGCCTGATATTTGCCATACATTGTTCTAGGCACTTGGAATACATTAGTCAGCAAGACAAAGATCCTGACCTCATGAAGCTTAGCATCCTAGCAAGGAGGAGGCAGATAGTGAGCAATAAACATAATAAAGTATATAGCACATTAGACACTGCTTGATGCAGTTTCAAATGATGAGTTGGATAAAGAGGATTGGTGGAAAGAGGACAGATTGTAGTATCAGATAGGTTGCCTAAGTAAACCTTGTTGACAGACTGAGATTTGAACAAAGATTTGAAGACGCTGAGGGAGTTAGCCACGTTATCTGTGGGAAGAGTGTTCTAGGTAGAAGAAGCAGCTAGAGCAAAGGCCGTAGGCTGGGCACGTTCTAGCACATACAAAAAATTATAGAGGAGAATATAGGAAAGAGAATCAGACCATGTCGGTATAGAGTGTTATAAACCTTTGTCTTTTACTCTGAGTAAAATGAAGAGCCATTGTAGGATTTTGAGTAGGGGAGTGACATGATCTGACTTAAGTTTTAGAAGAGTCCTTCTAGCTGCTGCAGTGAGATTAGGCTTGAGACAAGAGTTGAAGCTGGGGAACTATTTCAGTAATCCAGGCAAGAGGTGATGGGAGCTTGGATAATGTGGCAGCGGTAGAGGTGTTGAGAGGTGATAAGATTCTGGATATGTGGGATGTAAGTTCTGAAAAGAGGAGTCTTGGATGACTCCAGGTCTATTGGCCTGAGCAATTGGAAAGAGAGTTGCTGTCAGTTGAGATGGGGAAGTGTGCAGATGTCAAAGGTGGGGAGGAAAATCAAGAATCCAATTTTAGATGTGTTAAGTTTAAGATACCTATTAGATATCCACCTGGAAAAATGACAGCTCTGTTGCATCTTTGGAGCACTTAATATTTAAAACAATGAGACTATTTAACGTGATGGAAAGGCAATATAGAAAGAGAACTAAGGGGATCCCTGGGTGGCGCAGCGGTTTGGCGCCTGCCTTTGGCCCAGGGCGCGATCCTGGAGACCCGGGATTGAATCCCACATCGGGCTCCCTGCATGGAGCCTGCTTCTCCCTCTGCCTGTGTCTCTGCCTCTCTCTCTCTCTCTGTGACTATCATGAGTAAATAAATAAAATCTTTAAAAAAAAAAAAAAAAGATTTAAAAAAAAAAAGAGAACTAAGAACTAGAACAATAAATATATTTGACTAATTAAAACGGATTAAAGTCCTATTTTAGTATATGTGCTGCCGAAGCGAGCTCTGGATTAAAGTCCTAAATGTGAGATCTGAAACCATAAAAATCCTAGAAGAGAACACAGGCAGTAATTTCTCTGACATCGGCCATAATAACATTTTTTTATGATATATATCCTAAGGCAAGGTAAACAAAAGTAAAAATAATCAGGATGACATCAAAATAAAAAGCTTTTGCACAGGGACATCTGGGTGGCTCAGCAGTTAAGCATCTGACTTCCGCTCAGGGCTCAGGGTGTGATCCTGGAGTCCTGGGATCGAGTCCCACATGGGGCTGCCTGCATGGAACCTGCTTCTCCCTCTGCCTGTGTGTGTGTGTCTCTCTCTCTGTGTCTTAAATGAATAAATAAATAAAATCTTTAGGGAAAAAAAAAAAAAGCTTTTGCACAGCAAAGGGAAACCATCAACAAAACCAAAAGACAACCCACTGAGTGGGAGATGTTTGCAAATGATATATCCAGTAAGGGCTTATCCAAAATATGTAAAGAACTTATTCAGCTCAACACACATACACACACATAAAAATCAGATTTAAAAATGATCAGAGGACCCAAATAGATGTTTTTCCAAAGAAGACATACAATGGCCTACAGACACAGGAAAAGCTGTTCAGCATTACTAATCATCAAGGAAGTGCAAATCGAAACCACAATGAGATATCACGTTATACCTGTTTAAATGGCTAAAATAAAAAACACAAGAAATAACAAGTGTTGGCAAGGATATAGAGCAAAGGGAACCCCTCAATGCACGGTTGATGAGAATGTCAGTTGGTACACCCACTGTGGAAAACAGTGTGGAAGTTCCTCAAAATATTAAAAATAGAAATACCATATGATTAAATAATTCTGCTATTGGAGTATCTACCCAAAGAAAACAAAAATACTAATTGAGAAAGAATTATGCATCCCTATGTTCATTGCAACATTATTTACAATAGCCAAGGTATGGAAGCAGCCTAAGTGTCCATTGGTAGATGGATGGATAAGGAAGATGGGGAGGAGGGTGTATATACATACACACATGCACACTCGTACAGTGGAATATTCTGCAGCCGGAAGAAAGGATGAGATTGTGCCATTTGAAACAACATGGATGGACCTAGAGAGTATTATACTAAGTGAAATAAAACAGAGTGAGACAAAAGACAAATACCACATAGTTTCACTCATTAATAGAATCTAAACAAACAAAAAACACCAAATGAAGAAAAAAAAAACAAAAAACAAGATCAGATATATAAATATTAAGAACAAACTGATGGTTGCCAGAGGGGAAAGGGGTAGAAGATACAGGCTCCCAGTTATGGAAGGACTATGTCACGGGGATAAAAGGTACCGCATGAGGAATATGGTCAATGATCTTGTAATCGTGATGTATTGAGTTAGGTGGTGGCCTCACCTGTGGTGAACATAACATAATGTATAAACTTGTCAATCACTAGGCTGTGTACCTGAAACTGTTGTAACATTGTGTATCAACTTACTCAAAATATTTAAAATTTAACAAAGACATTTGACTAGTTATACCTAGGTAGTATAAGTTTCTCTGGTGGGAACATCAGACTTTGTGATCCTTCTGAGCAGTTAAAAATAGATTTGCTTTCAGGGCGCCTGGACAGTGCAGTCAGTTGGGTGTCTAACTCTTGGTTTTGGCTCAGGTCATGGTCTCAGGGTAGTGAGATCGAGCCCTAAGTCAGGCCCCATGCTCTGCGCAGACTCTGCTTGAGATTCTCTGCCCTGCCCCAGTAGTGTGCACATGCATGCTCTCTCAAATGAAAAAAATATATTAAAAAAAAAAAAAAGACTCACTTTGCTCTTGGAATTTGGATTCCAGTTTTAATGATAGGTTTTGTGTACTGTCACTCAGTCTGTATTATTATTATTTTTTAAGATTTTATTTATTTATTCATGAGAGACACAGAGAGAGAGGCAGAGACACAGGCAGAGGGAGAAGCAGGCTCCATGCAGGGAGCCCGACACGGGACTCGATCCCGGGTCCCCAGGATCACGCCCTGGGCTGAAGGCAGCACTAAACTGCTGGGCCACCAGGGCTGCCCTCAGTCTGTATTGGAGCAGTAGTGTATATTTGTAAGATAGCTAGGTCGTTGATAGTCTGTGGTATGGAAAAGGTATTTTATTTCTGGTTTGTTTAAATATATGCTAACTAAACATATAGTGACTATGTCCATAGAGTGACTGTGCATTATTACCACCACCCAAATTGACTAGCCCATGTAGTACCATTACACGCAGCATCTTGCAAACTGATTAGAACAGTGCCCAGGGCACTCCAATACTAGTTCTCATATGCTCTTTATGCTCAAACAAAACAATACGTGGTTTTCTGTATGCCAGTCAGTCAGTCATCATGGAGCTTAGTTCTTTCCAGAATTGCATACTAAGCAACAGGCTCCAGGAATCTAATTAATTTGATCCCCACATTGGTCCTTTTTTGCACAAACATTGCCATGCCTCATGATCCTCACAAGTTGTGTTTCTTAGAGAAACGCATATGTGGCTCTTACACTCTGCAACAGCGTTTGCCTCCGCATAATTGTGTTTATGTGGAATTACATTGGCATTACAATGTGGGAATGACAGGGTTGACAGGACCATTAACTTCCCTGGGAATTGCTTCCTCCCTACCCCCAATTGACAGGGTTGACAGGACCATTAACTTCCCTGGGAATTGCTTCCTCCCTACCCCCATGGCTGATGGAAGGAACTGTGTTTCTGAATTATATTACGGTGTGGGAGTTTGAAATGAATCTCTTACTAAATAGTACATTGATTGTTCTTTTCCTGCCATGGGCAAAAATAATCTGGACAAAAAAATAGTACTCTCCCTATGAAATGTTTTATCTTTCAACTTTTTCTCTGTAATGAATGGCTTTTTTTTTTTTTTTTAATCTCTTGTATCTCATACAAAGTATAGGAAGAAACTTTAATGTCATCTTCAGAGTCACGGCTATACTTTTCAGCCAGAGCCAAAGCTTAAACTTCCTTTGGCAGATCCCTAGTGAAGGGGCAAGCTTATGTCCAGTGGAAATGAGAAGGGCAGAAAAAGGAAAAATTGGATATTGAGAGGATTCACTTGGCACAAAAGAAGATAACTTGAACATAAGAGAAACGAGAGCAGTGGCATCTTCCATTTTCAACTATTTTGAAATATTTTTAACTGAGAGTATGGACATAGAGCATATATAGGTAGCACATAGACAACCCATAAAGCATTTGGACAAATATGTCAACAGTATCTGCAAAGCAGGAAGGGTGCATACTGGCTCATTGCAGACTAGGAAGGTTCCCTTGTGTGCTTTTCCTGAATCTGAACTATTATAAGAAAATTAAGTCTTGACTTTCTAACTACATTTTTAGTGCTAAGGAGGTGGTATTCTTAGTAAACCTAGATGAATGGAGCCGACCTTATTTCTGGACCAACTATAAATTCACAATTATGAAAACTAGGTGAAGACTTAGAATTTCTATATGAACCATACATAGAATGCTTTTCTTAATAATGGCCTTTTTTCTTAAATCTCTGCAGTTACTAATAATGGGAAATACTGTTCCTTTTCTTACCACCTGTTGGAATATTCAGCCAAATTTATAGGCTTTAGAGAAAATTACCAAAATATTACAAAAAATAATAAATCAGGTTGATGACAGATAAAAAACAAAAATAGAATATCTGAACCTTTATATTATAATTTATTTTTATAGACTTCTAGTACTCTGATGCTTATGATGGTTCTCTGATTTTATACTTTTAAGTTGTAGGTTTCCTTTTTTTTTTTTTTAAGATTTATTTATTTATTCATGAGAGACAGAGAGAGAGAGAGAGAGAGAGGCAGAGACACAGGCAGAGGGAGAAGCAGGCTCCATGCAGGGAGCCTAATGTGGACTTGATCTCGGATCCCGGGATCATGACCTGAGCCAAAGGCAGACGCCCAGCCGCAGAGCCACCCAGGTGTCCCAAGTTGTAGGTTTCATTGTCAAGAAGCTAATTATTACCAAATAAGGAGCCTGAGTTTAAGGAGTGTTACCACGGGACGGTAGTGCATTTTGCCTGACATACAGATTATAAGCACAACATAAATGTCAAACATAACTTTATGCACTACACAAATTTATTTATTTTAAAGGCTAAAGTAGGGATCCCTGGGTGGCGCAGCGGTTTGGCGCCTGCCTTTGGCCCAGGGCACGATCCTGGAGACCCGAGATCGAGTCCCACGTCGGGCTTCCAGTGCATGGAGCCTGCTTCTCCCTCTGCCTGTGTCTCTGCCTCTCTCTCTCTCTCTCTCTCTCTCTCTGTGTGTGTGTGTGTGTGACTATCATCAATAAATAAAAAATTAAAAATAAAATAAAATAAAAGCTAAAGTATAATTAAGTGTAAAAATGTAGTAGTATTCAACATCTTTTTCCTTGACTTTTTTTTTTTTTATATTTTATCCATTTATTTGAGAGAGAGAGAGAGAGCATGAGCAGAGGTGGGGATTGGGGTGCAGAGAGAGAGGGAGAAGCAGACTTCCCTGCTGAGAAGGGAGCATCATGCAGGCCTTAATCCCTGGACCCCGGGAACATGACCTGAGCTGAAGGCAGATGCTGAACCAACTAGACCACCCAAGCACCTCCCTCCTTAACTTTTTAAAGCAATTTTATCAAGATAAACAACTTCTTAAAACAACTCTTGGGGTGCATAGGTGGCTCAGTCAATTAAGTGGCTGGCTCTTGATTGTGGCTCAGGTCATGATCTCAAGGTTGGGCTCTGCACTGGGAACTGAGCCTGCGTAAGATTCTCTCTCTCTCCCCTCTCACCCCCCACTCCCACCCCCACCAACCCACACTCACACTCACACTCTCTCTCAAAAATTAAAAATTAAATAACTCTACTGAATATTTATAGTTGTAACAAATGTTTTAGATAAATCATACTGTTTTAAGCTATTTATTCAGTGTTTAACCAGCCATATAAACTTAGAGAGCCCTTTGAGGTAATTTTAAGCTAATCAAAAAATATTTAATTTGCCATTAGTGCTTCTGATCAGTTGAAGCATTTTGACTCATCAGGGTACTGTGAGCATTTTGACAGAGTAATTATTTCTTCCTCCTGCGGCTCTTTGAGGAGCAGAGTAGTAGGACACCTCCAGTGTCCCTGACCCTGGCCTACTAAATGCTGATAGCACTCTGCAGTCATTGTGAGAATGCCCCTGAGGGAGTATTGCCCCCACTCCCAAGCTTACCCTTGAAAAACCTCTACTCAGGTTCTGGGTTGCCCCCTAGCTCTAACTTTACTTACTGCTCTTTCTAACAGATGTGGCCTGTAAAGAAAGTGTGACTGGAGGAAAAACTGCCTAAGTCACTCACATAAAATACTCTGCCTTTCTAAGCTGTTTAAATTTAATTGCAAAACACTAAACCTATAAACTAATTCTGGGACAGGTGTCTTAAAGGGCCCATAATAATCCCTTACCCTTAAGTGAGTTTCTGAGATTTAAAGTTCTTTAACACTAGGACATTATTTAAGTCCTATGAGAGCAAGATGGGAAACACTCTGGAGAGTAATAAAAATTGGCTAACTCCATGCTAGGCAACTTTAAGGTCTTATCTTACTTTGCCTCTGTGTTACTGCCTTGTATCTCAAAATGGCACGGTCTCCTCCCCCGGCCCCCTCCTTCAGCAACCCACCCGAGTATACACAAGCCTTTTAATGGATGTGTTTTGTTGGTCTGATTTTTAGCTTTTATTGCTTTTTCATAAAGAACACATGTCAAAAGCCCTTTATTAAATGGAAAGAATTGCATGGCTTCCTTCTGCTCTTTGTTTCCTTATATTGGATTGAAGGCTGACTCTTTACTCTGGAATGATTCACTTCACTTCACTCTAATAGAGTGATTTTGTGGTAAAATCCCTAATATGTCTACCTCACTCAGGAGCATCTCTGCAGGAGAAATCATTAAACGTGAGTCAACACCATTGATCTTTCCCATCCTGAAAGAAGGGGGAAGATTTTCATATCACATAAATTAAAAATGAGGATTAAGATGGGAAAATAGAAGGACAAAGGAGTTAAGTGACAAAGAACTTCCTGTTCTCTTGAGAACTTCTCATATATCCTCTTTCCCCCAAATAATGCTTGTGGCCCTTCTAGAGGCCCAGTAATAAAAACAACAGTATAAATACATGGAATAGTAAATGCAGCTCTTATTCACTCTGACTTTTCTTCTGACTTGGCTGCGTCCTATTGATGGTCTCCTTTAAAAATAGCTTATTTATTTAGTATGAAATTAGAAATTACATAAGAACATATGGAAGAGTAGGGCTTCATTGGGTTTCTTTAGAGTTTTTTTATGCTTATAATTTTTTTTTAAGATTTATTTATTTGAGAGAGAGTGCAAGATTGAGGGAGCGGCAGAGGGAGAAGGAAAGGGAGAAAGAGAGAGAGAAGCAGACTCCCTGTGGAGTGCGGAGTCTGATGCGGGGCTTGATCTCACAATCCTGACATCATGACCTGAGCCGAGACCAAGAGTAGGTCGTTCAACCAGCTGAGCCACCCAGGCATCCCTACAATTCTTTTTTTTTTTTTTTTTTTTTTAATGAACTATAGCTGGCATACAGTGTTAGGTTAGTTTCAGGTGTACAGCATAGTGATTTGACAGTTCTCAGCATTATGCTGTGCTCGCCACAGTGAGTACAGTCACCATCTGTCACGGTGCAGTTATTACAGTGTTACTGGCTATACTCCCTATGCTATGCTTTTCATCTCTGGGACTTATTTTGTAGCTGGAAGTTTGCACCTCTTAATCCCCTTCACCTGTTTTGCTGACCCACCACCCACCCCTCTTCTGGAAACCACCATTTTGTTCTCTGTATTTATGAATCTGTTTCTGTTTTGTTTGTTCGTTTTGTTTTTTAGCTTCTACACATAAGTGAAATCATACAGTATTTGTCTTTCTCTGTCCGTCTTTTCACTTAGCCTAATACCCTCTAGGTCCATCTTTGTTACCATGAATGACAACAGTTCGTTCTTTTTTAAGGCTAATATTTCATTATGTTTACATGTACCACATCTTCTGTATCCACTCATCTATTGATGGACATTTAGGTTGCCTCCATGTCTTGGCTATTGTACATAATGTTGCATACATCCTTTCAACCTAGTGTTTTCATTTCTTTGGGTAAGTACCCAGCAGTTTTGTTACTAGATCGTATGGTATTTTTCAAGTTTTTGAGGAACCTCTATACTGTTTTCCATAGTGGCTGTACCAATTACATTCCTACCAATAGTGCATTAAGGTTCCCTTTTCTTCACATTCTCACCAACACTTGTTATTTCTTGTCTTTAAAAAAAAAAAAAAAAAAAAAGAGTTTATTTATGTGACAGAGAAAGCAAGCACAAGGGGTGAGGGGCAGAGGCAGAGGGAGCAGCAGGCTCCCCACTGAGCAGAGACCCTGCCCTGGGGCAGGGGATCATGACCTGAGCCAAAGACAGATGCTCAACCACTGAGCCACTCAGAGCCCCTCTTTCTTATAGCCATTCTGACTGATAGGAGGTGATATCTTATTGTGGTGCTAATTGTTAATTTTAGCAGTATGAAGCCCTCACTTTGCAATTCTATAAATCTTGAGATTTCTTATAATCTCTTTGAAGACAATAATCATGCCTTAAAGAACTTTGTATCATCCTAATAGTACCTTGCATGAAATAAGTACTTAATAGTGTTAGGTGGATTGATAGAAGAGAAGTATCAGCTGATTAAAAATAAAAATATTTTCTTTGGCCCTTATATTCATAAATGGGGCTGAAAATGATTGCTCTGTTTCAAAAGTTCCAAAAGGAGAAACAGGGATCTTAAACTATGTGTAATTTTTAATTGTTAATATTTGACTCAAAAAAAAAAAAAAAAAAGAAAAAAAAAGAAAAAAAAATTTGACTCATTACCTTCTTCCCTAAATTTAAACTAAAATACTGTATATTGTGGCTACTCAGAAGTTTATAAACTACCAAAAAAATTGATTTACAGGAAGCAGCATAAGGATTTTTGAAAGATTAGGTAATGTCTGCCAATTTAACAATGTCCTTTAGGCTTTGAAGACCTTGTGGTTTGGAAGCCATGCTTACCTTCCAAGAGGAACTTTCCTACCCTTTTGCTATAGCTGATGAAATGGGTGATGGGAAAGGATTCCTTTGGCACTATGCCAAAAATAGAATTTTAGAGATTACAGTTCTAAATGATTGAGTTGCGGGTTTGAGGCCCCATCAGAAAAGTCTAGGTCTGAAGTTTCTGGCTACAGTCATACAACATTTATTTATTGACTTAAACATCTCATAGTTTAGGCTCAATTCTGACATTCACAAGTGCTAATAGAGAGGGTCTTTTCTGATCCCCTTAGCCAGAAGCACTTCAGAACTTAATTCTGTTGTTCTATTTCCTTTTTTGCCACAAAGGAACTTGAAAGTTATAGATAGGGACCATTTGAGATTGTGAAACCACTCTGAGATCATTTTAATTTTAAAAGTAACTAATTCCAAGAGATTAGATTTTGTATGACTTTATAGAATGATAAAGCCTCTGTGGGTTTTACAATCTAATAGAATTATGAGGTTTACTTTTAGCAGTTGTTCATAATTAATACACCATTTTGCAGGTATATCCACCCCCTTCCTATGTACAAACACTTATATTTATATACTCTGCCCTCAGGAATTCAAAAAAATGAGTTTGGCTCTGAACCAAAGAGCAGATTATGTTCTTTCTAGCTAGCTATTGTTTCACCTGTCTGTCCTTATATACTCTTAACCTTTGCCCTATTTCACATATTTACCAGATGAACTTTTAAAAAAATATTTTTTAATCTATCCTGGATAAATATCAGGACCCCTTCTATAGGCTACTAGTCTCTGTTGAATAGCAAATATAGCAAGCAGAGTATCTAAAATGGTTTTTTCTGTAAACTTAATAATACCATGTTTGATACCCAAAATTCAAATATAAGTTCCAACTATAGTCTCCCTCTTCATGTGGCAATGAACACTGTTGGTCTTGAATTATCAGTTTACTGGAGAAAGGGGGGGGGACTATGTTCTTTAACTAGGAAAAGAAAAAGATTTGGAATTCCAAACATACCTTTTTGAGATGATAGTTGGGTATACTGGTTCCTCTAGTCAAAGCCCTTCAGTGACATTCAAGGAGTCTCCATTCATCCCTTAGATGACACAAAGGATTTTCAGGGTGCATTGGGGTAGCCTGAGTGTTCATATGGTGAAATTCTGATAGTCTGGACCTAGAGATAATTCTGGGAGTTGTATCAGCCATAATAAAATCCTTCTCTCTGGTGTTTGTCCACCAAATCCCACCAAAAAAGAAAAGTTTGCTTAAGAGGTAGTGACTTTTTGTAGCCTTATCAGATTTTACTGGTCAAACAGTATAATATTGGGTCAGATTTAGTTCAAAGCACATGTTTTTTGCCAGTTTGATAATCAGGGATGAGATAACTATCCTATCATGTCAGAGTAGAAACTACTCTTTCTCTTCTCACCAGTGAAGGACTTATACAGGCTCTTTCTTCTTGGCTTTCAAACTTTTTTGACTGTGACCCACATAAGAAATGCTTTTTATACTATGACCCAGGGTACATATAGATATATTCTGTCTAACAGAAACAGCAGTTGCATGAAAACACACCCTTACTCTGTGTCTAATGTACTCTGATTTTGCTATTCTATTTTACTTTTTATTGATGTGGTTGTGAACCACCAAATTGATTCATGACCATCTAAGGAATCTTAGTTCATTGTGACTTTAGCCCAAGTGACTACTTACTGCCATTAACAACCCCAATTCTTTGGTGAACAAAGAATCGTAATTAAATCTGTAATGAGAGACTGTCTTTCAAAGGTTCTCTGGAGTAACCTCTGAAGTTACCTCATTTGCCTGCATTTCCCACCTTCATAATATAAAAGAACTGAGTAGCTTTTTAACTTTTTATTTTTAAACAATTCAAATTTACAGAAATATTTTGAGAATAAGTATAGGAGTGCTTGGCTGGCTCTGTTTGTTAAGCATCTGACTTCAGCTCAGGTCATGATTTGGGGTCCTGGGATGGAGCCCTGTGTGGGTCTCCCCACTCAGTGAGGAGTCTGCTTGTCCCTCTTAACTTCCCCCCACTCGTGCTTTCTTTCCCCACCTTTTCTCTTTCTCTCTCCTTCCCTCCCTCTCAAATAAATAAAATCTTAAAAGAAAAAAAAAGAATGGTACAAAGACCCCTTGTATAACCTTCACCAAGAAACCACATTCAAATTTCACCAGTTGTCCCAGTAATGTTCTTCGTAGCAGAGGGCTCCAATACAGGATCACACATTAGACCTGATTCTCGGGCAGCCCCAGTGGCTCAGCGGTTTAGCACCTGCCTTCAGCCCAGGGTGTGATCCTGGAGTCCGGAGATCGAGTCCCACATCAGGCTCCCTGCATGGAGCCTGCTCCTCCCTCTGCCTCTCTCTCTGTCTCTCAAGAATAAATAAATAAATAAAATCTTTAAAAAAAAGAAGAAGAAGAAGACCTGATTCTCATATCTCCCTAGTTGGTCTTTCCTTACCTTTCATGACCTTGGTATTTTTTAAGATGACAGGCCTGTCATGTATGTCCCTCAGCTTGGGCCCAGTGTTTCCTCATAAGTAGACCCATTTTATGCATTTTTTATACAATGTCACAGAAGCAATCCTTTGCTGTTCTCATTTTGTCCTAACAATTTGTCCCTACTGGTAGTGTTGAGCTTTGATCACTTGATTAAGATAGTGCGTGCTAGGTTTCTCCATAGTAAAGCCCACTTTTCTTCCCTCATGATTAATAAATATTTTATGAGGCAATACTTTGAGATTATGTAAAATCCAGTTCCTCATCCTATTTTTATCTATTAGCTTTGGAATCCACTAATGTTCCTTTCTTGGATTGATTTTACATTGATGTTTGCCAAATGGTGATTTTTCTAATTTCATTACTCCTTCTACATTTATTAGTAGGCATTCTGTTGTAAGGAAGAACTTTGTCTCATTTCTTTTTTCATTCATTTATTTGTATTAGTGTGTGCTCGTAGGTTCCTATGTTGTTCAATGGGTTATAACTTTTCACTATCATTATTTATTTTGATGCTCAGAGTGTTTCAGGTTTGGCTTTTTTAAGCAAGTCTCCATGTCCTTTTGCCATGTTTCCATTATTAAAGTGCTTCCTTACTTTCTGACACGAGAGACCCAGGCCCATTTTCTTATCCCTGCCCCAACTCTGGAATTAGTCATTTCTCCAGGGAATCCTGTTCCTTTTAACAGAGAGTGGAGCGTAGAAACTGTGATTTGAGCGCTAGGTGCACGGAATGCTGCTGGAGTGTTGCTCTTCCCACGTTTCTCGGTGCAGAGAGCTAGGAAATACATAGATAGGTGCATTTAGTTAGACACACATGCACGCACATATCGTTACATCTTTAGTTATTTAGGTCTGTATATATTGAAAATACATACCTTCGATACCTTCACTCCTGCATATCACAAGGTTTTATTCTAAGTTTCTCTTTTTTCTTGTTTATACCTACCTTCTCCAGCATTAAGAAACCTAGCTCCCATTGGCCTCAATATGATTATTTATTTGCTCAACCCCCCTGTATAAAGCCAGTCGTCTAAGTAGAGCAGGTTACTGTCTCTCGGTATTGAGAGAATCAGATGAGATAATATATGTTAAAACACTTTAAAAGAGTTTACCACTGCCTAGGAGTAGATATAACAAAGAAGTGAAGAGACAGGAATGATAGTTGGGAGTAATAGGCTTTTACATTTCCTCTTCAGTTGCCAATGAGTAATGAAATCACTGTATAAACTGTACAGAAACAGATCAGGGAACTGACCACATTTCATCTTGCCATGCTTTGAGGAATAGTGTAACCTGGGGACTTGCATTCTGGAGAGTGAAAAAGTATCCCTCCTAATCCCTCCCTAGACAATCTGTGCTTGCTATGGGAATGTTACTGTTTAGGTTTACATCAATATTTCTTTTCTAAGTGAAGAGATCTATAGAGAAAAACTCATTCTTATTAGATGAGATTAACTATATAACTAGGATCTAAAACACAAGATTCATAGATCTGAATTCCCAAAATAATTGGCCTTTCAGACACAGTCTAGTTCTGGCTTGTGGTGGAATTGAGCAGTCTTCTTCAGTTTTTTAGATTGAGAATGAATTAAGACCTCTTTTATAAACCCTCATCCACCTGTATTCCTCAGACCAACCCCCAAGTAGCTGATCACTTCCCTTCGTTTAATTTTACAAAATTGGTCATAAGAATAAAGAAGATGTCAAGATAATTGGAGGGAAAAAGAGTGGCATGCTGGGAAGAATTGAAGGAAAAAGTATAAATTTCATGTAGGAAAAGGAAGGGCAGGATAAAGTTTCCAAGAGCCCAGAGGGAAGTGAGTTGTTACTTTGGGGCTAAACCTATTGGCTTAGAAAGCATTTGGCCTAGAAATGTTGGATAGGGTAGTGATGACAACAGAGTGCAAAAGATTAAATTTGAGATGTTTCAAGGCCAAATCCAAAAACCTTCAACACCAAGCAAATAAATTCCTTTCTTTTTAACTCTTAATTGTCCCTGTGGGTAACTCAGCCCTGCATTCTCACATTTCCGCTTCTGTCTCTGCTTTTTCTCTTCATTTCTGACTCTTTCCCTCCCCTTACCTATACCCTCTTTCCACCTTGTTCTTCCCTGATTACAGCATTTTAGAAAATGCTGGTAAGCTGTATACTCAGAGATTCAGCCACTGAAGTCTCTGATGTACAGAGAGCTTCCTTTGCAGTGGGCCAAAGTTTCCATTTGCTGGGCTTCCTTGTGGTGTGGCAGGAATGCCATGTCATCAAAGTGAAACATAAAGGGCCCAAAGGTGCGTTGACTCATGTGTCTGTCAGGGCTTTGTTACTTGAGAGATCCAGAAGTTGAAAAGTCCCCCTTCTCCTATCTCGCCAGCTGTTTGGAGAAGTCAGCCGGTGAAGCCGCTGCTTACTCTAACTAACGCGGTGGATACCAGAAGGTTTGGTGGGCTTTGCCCCTGAGCCTGTCCCCAAAGAGCCTCCCTTTATTCCTAGAAGCTGGCAGGCTTTCTTTTCCTCCTGCAAGTGGCAACCCGAATTCTGAGTTGAAAGTGAATCTTTGCCCTTGGCTCTTCTCCAGCATTCCTCGCTGAGCGAATAGGGATTTGGAATGTCAGAAAATAGAAGAGGGGAGGGGAAAAGATGTGTGTATGACTGTGAGTGTTTATATGTAAAAGCAGCTTCGTCTGGGAGGACTTAGGGAAACTTGACTTCCTCAGATGGCTTCCTTCTCATAAACTCTTGGTTCCTTATTTGTATTTTTGTTTTGTTTTTTGTTTTTAAGTTGTTTAACCTGAATTTATCACGGCAGTTCTAAACCCCTTCCAGCCCAAGTGGAGTCAAGCTAAGGAAAGAGCATGATTTCCAGAGCATTTCTGTTTCTTCCCTCTGGATAAAGTGACGGTAGTTCGTCCCAGGCTCATCTCCGGCAGGATCCAAGGTCATCTTTCCTCTGGGATTTAATCTGGTGTCATCGGGAAACTAGACTCAGGTTTTATTGGGGAGCAAGTCTCAATAAGAAGTGTCCTTTGGGAGAATCAAGGACTCGATCTAGGCATACAAGGTGTGGCTCAGCACAATACCCTCCGTCGTAAGCTACCAGTCCCGAGCACTTGTGGTTGAAGCTGGACTGCAAATATTGATGGAACACGCCTCTCAGACTCTGTTTAACTGTGGACTGGTTCAGAGCACAAGACTATAATTTACAGGGTGGCTTTTATCCTTTATTTAGTTCTATCCAAAGTCTTCTTGCATCAACTCAAAAGGAGAGATTCCCTGAGGGTAACCTGCAGGGGCAGTTTCCCAGCTTTGCGTGAAGAATCCAGTGGTTGAGTGTCTGCCTACATCCTGAGGAACCATGTCCTCTTTATATACCCGAAGTAAAGAATTCACTCGGAATAGGAAATCTCAGTCTGATTCTCCCCCAGCATCTCCTTCCCCGACTGCCAAGACACTCCGAGTAAGCAGCGTTTTATTTACATATGTTCATAGTTGTGTTAAAGGTGGAGAATGTGTCTGTAACTTGGGGAGTTAGGTTTAGAGCGAAGGCATTTCAGAGCATGTGGGAATCGGTAGAGGAAAAAAGAAAATTTGCAAGTAAAGATCCCGTTAGTTTCTCTGCAGGAGGTTATAGTTCATAATACTTACTGTAGTCTTAAGTAAAAGCAGATTTAAATATGTTAGACTTACAATTTCTATCTTTTAGCTTTTAACCGTCAGTTGTAAGCTGCCTGGGAGTAAGATTTTAGAGTCCTTGTCACTCTTACAGGCGTTTCTTAATTTCTGTGGTTATTTTTAGTTGCTCCCTTTCCTGTTTTTTTGTGGGTCAATACTATGTTTCTAGAGAAAAAGCTCCTAAATGGCCACAAAACAGTGTACATTAAACTTCAGTTATGTGCAAGCTCCTCGTGAACGTTCGTGTAGGCGTGTGTGTGAGAGCGAGTCTACCCTTGCCCGTGTTGTGTGCCCACTGAGCGATAGAGAGAAAGCAAAATGAGCAAGGAGTTACGGACACTCGGAGTCTTTCTTCCTCCTCAGTCTAGAAATTTCATGCTTACGAAGTCAAAGAAAGAACCCCTAGCTATTGACAACCAGCTGTGTGGAGGTGTTGGTAGTGCCCTAGGCAGATCCACTTGAGTTTTTTTCTTGAGTGTGTGTTGTGGAAGTGATTCGCATCTGACTTAGCGTCTTCCTCTGATGGGAACTGAAAATGCAAGGACTGCTACCAATAGCAGGCGATGAGAAGCCCCGATGGGCATATTAGGTAGTAGGCAAGGTAGCAGCTCCTTCTTAGGGAACAGGATTGTGCTCTGCTATCTACACAGAATAACAAGTACGATGGCTGTAGCTTCCTTATTTGGGGAGCTGTGGGGGAAAATCTGCAAGAAACCTGAATTGACTACTGCATTTCTTTTGAGTTATCTTCTGTTTGTTTTCAGCGTCTTTCTCATGGGATAGATTACCAGACAGTGGTATTTGCTATGTAACATGTTGGTCTGGAGCATCAGCTAGGAAAGTTTACCAGAATTCCAAAAAGATTTGGTTATAAAGCTCTTTCATTCATGAGTTCTTTCTGTGACAGGACTGAGAAGCTCGAGTGTCTGTGTCACCATTGTTGAGTTCTGGGAGTTTCACAGGCTGAGTCTTTCCTTTCTAAGAAGCCATCGATGAGGGGCGCCTGGCTGGCTCAGTTGGCCCAAGCCTGAGCTTGGTTTGGCTCAGGTCATGATCTCAGGATCATGGGATCGAGCCCTGCATCGGGCTGCAGACTGAGCATGGAGCCTGCTTGGGGTTCTCTCTCCTCCCTATGTCCCGCCCCGTTCACACACACGCTCCCTCCCTCCTGCTCTAAATTAATTAGATAAATAAATAAAAATAAAAGGAACTGTAAACATAGTTATTTAAAAAAAAAAAAAAAGAACAAGCAGCAGCAGCAGCCACAGACTGCTTCCCCCTCAGCAGCCCTTGGGTACTTTTTGGTGGCTACCATTGAGGTCCACAAAATGGAGTACTTTTACTTCAGTAGTGTTTGTTTGTCTGTTCCCTCTTATCACACTCAGCGGCACCTTTGGTGTAAAGAGCCCCTTGTTAACATTTGTTCACTGCTGTGACACAGTTCCTGGAGTGATGCGTGACACCTCGTGAGCACTCAACAGAATCTGTTTAGTGGCACACACCCCTTTGCCTTTTTCTCTTTGAACCCATTTCTTCTTTATGGTCAAGTGCTCCTTTCTTCTTGTCTCAGTCCTAACAGCTGCCACCCACCCTTTCTACCCTCATTCCATCCCATCCCCCCATCCCTGACTTTTTAGACAGAGGTCACAGTGGGAGAGAATTTGAAAATTTGGTTTATAGGAAACCAACACGTGGATGGCCTTAATAAGAGACTGCTTCCCAATTTCAGCGGTCAGTGGCTGTGGAGTCCCATAAGAGTGCCCGTTTACTGTAACCAGCTTCCAGGTCCACATGGCCTTAGGCTCTACTATAGAGAATGTGGATTTTCATTTATCATTCATGGTCCATTATGTCGCTTGTGTCTGTACGTCTGAGAGGGTGAAAGATACGCCAGACCAGTTTGGAGGCTGTTGGTACTAAAACTAAGACTTCTCTCCTAGGCTTCCCCTGTAGCCTGTTTGCTCTCACGTCCCAACTTATTAGGGTGCTGCTTCCCAACTGGTTTAAGGCGTCCGTCCCAACTGGTTTAAGGCGACCGTCCCTCCCCTCACTGTGTGTGGTGCTCTTTAACGGCTAGTGTGGCCGTGGTGATGCTCATAGGCCTCGGATGCCCGGTTACCTGCCTGGCTGCTGCTTCACTTTCCTTACCTCATTTAATCCCCAGCCACCCTGAAGGGTGGGTGTTGCTGTCACCATTTTACATACGAGGAAACGGAAATACACGGAAGAGAAGTGGCTTACCCACCCCGTCAGCTAGTAAGCAGCAGAGCCTGGTCTCTCTGGCCTCAAAACCCGTATTTGTCCATAACGCTGGTTTCGTGCCAAATACATTGGAAAGTTAAGGAATCAAAGATGACAGTCAAAAGCTTGGGTAGCTGTGGGAATCCAAAATTTAGGCATAATGAGGACCCAGAAAACTACAATTATGGAAAGAGGAAAGCAGTGTCTGCAGACCAAGGGAGGGAATTGGAAAGCTATACGGAATCTCCCACGCCTGATTCTAGAACCCTGGTCAGAGCATAGGGAACCGTGGGTCCCCCAGAGCCTGAGCCCTTGTGGCTACAGGTCTTCATATCTCTCTCAGAGGCAGAGAAATACTTGAGTAAGGATGCTGGGAAGTGTCTGTGCATCTCAGAGTTAAGGTCAGAGCCTCTCTCTCTCCCCATGCAAACTTGACCAAGTGCACATTCACTTTTCTGTTAGAAACTGCACAAAGAGGTGTAGCCTCTGAAGCCAACATTCTTCAAAACAAATTATTGAAATTTTGAGCCAGCGTATAAATATTTGTGATTTTTTTTTTTTTTTACTGTTGTTAAAGAGGCTAAATATTAAGTGTTTCCATATAAGGAAAATGCTTTCACAGGGAATTTTTAAATGATAGCCATTCACACGGGGAGGATATTTAGAACACCTTGCCCTTAGCCAGATGTTCAAGAAGCGGCATGTGCAAACTATAAACTGCAACTCAAACACATATGATTTTTAACTTGAGAAAACCAATAGCAGGATGATTTCTCAGTACTAGAAAACAAACTTATCTTACCATTCCTTTACTTTTCAACTCTCAACAGCTTCTGGTACTTTTAATATTATGTAATTCAGTGTTTCTGTACTCGATAAACTAGGACCATTTTAGTAATATAAAAATGTAATGCTTGCCTAGAGATTGTGCAACTAGTATCCTCCCTAATGAAAAAATCACTTATATACGGAAGATAGCGTGTCTTACCAGCTAAGATTCTGCTTTCTCTAGTTTGTATTTCAAAAACAATATATTTCCATTCTCTGAACACAAAATTACACTGTTAAACATGGTCTTTAAAAAAACACCCCTCTCTTGGGCAGCCCAGGTGGCTCAGCAGTTTAGCGCTGTCTTTGGCCCAGGGCGTGATCCTGGAGACCCGGGATCAAGTCCCACATCAGGCTCCCTGCAGGGAGCCTGCTTCTCCCTCTGCCTGTGTCTCTGCCTCTCTCTCTCTCTCTCTCTCTCTCTCTCTGTGTGTGTCTCATGAATAAATAAATAAATCTTTAGAAAAAAAGATACCCCTCTTTCCATAAGGAAAATATCCACCATCTATTCTTTTAGTGTCTCCACCCCCCATCCCCCACTAAAATTACTATTCTAAGTGATATGCTCCTGATATTCCTGTTTTGGTTGACCCTGAATAGTGAAATAATTTTTTCTTTTTAACGAGTCTTTTGGCTTTCACACTAGGTTCACACTAGTTCAATATCTCTTTGTCTGTAAAATTTGGGGAGTTCCCTGAGTAAAAGATCTACTCATCTCTGATTTTTGTACCCAGGGAAGGCAAAACAACTTCCAGATTCATTCAGATTTTTTTTTAAGATTTTATTTATTAAAAAAAAAAAAAAAAGATTTTATTTATTTGAGATAGAGCACGAGTGGGGGAGAGGGAGAAGCAGACTCCCTGCTGAGCTCAGAGCCTGCCTCAGGGCTCCACACAGGCCCGGATGAGGGACTCAGTCCCAGGACCCTGAGATCACAACCTGAGCGAAGGTCAGACAGCTAACCGACTAAGCCACCCGGGTGCCCCAGTTCACTCATATTTCTTTTTTTTTTTTTTTTTTTTTTTTTTTTTTATTTTTTTTTTATTTATTTATGATAGTCACAGAGAGAGAGAGAGAGAGAGGCAGAGACACAGGCAGAGGGAGAAGCAGGCTCCATGCACTGGGAGCCCGATGTGGGATTCGATCCCGGGTCTCCAGGATCGCGCCCCGGGCCAAAGGCAGGCGCCAAACCGCTGCGCCACCCAGGGATCCCTCACTCATATTTCTAATGGGAACCACACCAGCTATCTATGTATAAGAATTTGAAGGCTTAGCCGCTGTTCTCACACTCTGAAGCAACTACATGAGGTGCAGGGTTCACACAATTAGTAGAACAACTTCCTTTTGATGTATTTTTCCAACATTGAAAAAGTAAGAATTCTGAACTACAAATACATTACACACCTCTAGCTCTTGCTTTTTAATCACCATTTATATGATCGAGTCTCAAGTATATAAATTCTGTTAATTTAGAAATTAGTCAATTTAGATGGTTTAGCAGTTCTAAATCATCTTGAAAACAAGAGCAAGGTAATCATTGGTGGTCAATGCTCTCAAATTGTTATTGGTAATTTAGCAAAATATTTTTCAATACAGGTGTATCCAAAGATAACAAAATACAAAAGAATGTCCACATTGTAGGGCTTTAGCTGATATTACATTGAATAGTCTTGAAGTAAGTAGGTCATCAGCCGAACCCTGGGAATCTTTTAACTAGACAGATTTTTATTGAATTGGTTGGTATTTATGATAATAGGATTGGGCCTGCATCTATAAAACAAGATCAGTAGCATTTTCCCCATTTAATCTGGATTGCTACTCCTTCCGGATTTATATGTCAACTGAAAATACGGAGATTTTTCACAAGGTTTCTCTCCCCAGCAATTAACATAAATAAAGGGAACAATTAACCAACTTGTTTTGTTTTATAACCAGCTCTACAAACTAATGAGAGAGCATTTGATAAACAAGCAAGTGATGAAGGATTTCTGCTTTCACGAGACCTTGTCTATGTGGCCACTCCGGTTCGGAGTCTCCCCTCTGCCTCAGCATTTCAGACTGTCAGTATTGACGGTTGTTCTTTGCATGTCCTTTCTGCTCTCCTGTGACAAACAGCAGTTTAGTGTATAATCTTACCCTTTTTACGTGTCATACTACATCTGGGCACTACCAATCTGGAATTCATTTTTCGCTTTGCTTTATAATCCATTGTCATGAAATGAGAAACGTTTGTCTGGGTGAATAAGGCTAATTAACGGTGCAATCTGTTAACCATTTTTTTCTAATTAAAACCACTAATGTATCTTTTCTTTCTTTTTTTTTATTTCATTCAAGAAAAGTCAATAGCAGTAATTCTATGACCCAATGAATCTTCTTTTTTTTTTTTTTTTTTTCCAATGAATCTTCTAAGCAAGTGTAGTGGAACCTGTAGAAACAAACACAGTTCCCCGTTTGGAATCTTAGCTATATAGTGGACTAGTTAACCCATGTCCTACAAAAAACTGGATGAGATGGCGTCTGAAGTGATGGTTTTTTGACCAAAAAACACTGGGAGTTTTGAAGGCATCAGTTCCTTTCTGGGAGTTTCCAGGTGACAACACAGATGCAAGCCCAGTCCTACCTTTGGGCCTCCAATTTTCTGGTTCCATGATAAATGTTTATCAAGCCCACCTCTATTTTGAATCTTCCCACCATTAACATTTCATGAGCATCTGCTGTGCTGTACACTGGAATTAAAAAATGACAGATACAGACCTTGCCTTCAAGGAATTGACAGTCTAACTGGAGAGAGAAAAATGAAAATCGAGTACAGCGTGTTTTTTGTTTTAGAAGATCAGTCAAGTGGTAAATGCATTAGCCAGATGTTTAAAGAATAAAAGGGGCACCTCAGTGGCTCAGTTGATCGGCTCAGGTCACAATCCCAGGATTCTGAAGTGCCTGAAGCAGCCCTTCAGGCTCCCTGCTCAGTAGGGATTTGCTTTTCCCTCTCCCTCTGCCCCTTCCCCTGCTGTGTTCTCTCTCTCTCTCTCTCTCTCTCTCTCTCTCACTTGCTTGCCTGGTCGCAAATAAATAAAATATATATATTTTTTAAGATTTTATTCATGAGAGACACAGAGAGAGAGTCAGGGACACAGGCAGAGGGAGAAGCAGGCTCCCTGCGGGGAGCCCGATGTGGGACTCGATCCCAGGACTCCAGGATCAGGCCCTGGGCTGAAGGCAGGTGCTAAACCACTCAGCCACCCAGGCTGCCCCAATAAAATATTTTTTTAAAATAAAGAACAATAAAAGATAGGTGGTCAAAGGAGGAGGAAATTGCATTACAAAAGTGGAAAAAATATATGAGAAAGTATAGGATTATTTTGAGAGCTACAGACTGGTGAGGCTAGAACAAAAGATATATTTAGGAATATAATAGGAAATGACACTAGGGACACAGCAGGGACCAGGTCATATGGGGCTTAGTATGTCATTCTAAGGATTTGGAGAGTTACCCTGTAGATAACTTGAAAAGTTGAAGTAAAGTGGCTGTGATCAGAACTGCTTATTCAAGAGCTATTTCTGGCATCTATGGAGGCTGGATTGTAGAGGCAGGGTCTGAAGGTTGAGCCTGTTGCCCTGAATGCCATACTCCAGGTGAGAAGTGATAAGGGCCTGAACAGAGACATTCCCCAGGCAGTAGGGAGAAGCACTCAGCTACTTGGAAGGTAGGACTGACAGACGGGAACCGATGGGATGGGGGCGAGGATGAGCCTGTGAGAGGGCAGAGTGAGGGCTGGCTCCCAGGTCTCGGGTCGAGGTGATTCAGCAGAAGATGGCATGTGCGGGAGGGAACGGGACATGAAGTGGGGAAATGATTACACTTTTGAGAAGTCGAGTTAGAGGTTCGGAGCGTTCAGATAGTGATATCCAGGAATGATTTGGTCTAAAGCTCAGGAGAAGATTATGGGCCGAAAACACTGATATTTATGATTAAGCCACAGAAGTGGTGAGCTTGTCTGAGGAGCAGATGAAGCATAAGGAGGGAGCTGAGAATAAAACTTGGGGGCGGAGCAGGTGGTAACACCTAGCAGGTGCCCCAGCTTCTCCCCGTGGTTTTCCGGCCCGGGCACCGCTGGAATCCCAAGCAGGAAAGCAGGCGTGTATATTGTTTATTTGTTTGGAGGTACTATAGTCAACTATGATACAGTGATGAGCTTTAGTTCCCAAAGAATCCAGAAATTTAGGAGGTCAGTTTAGGGTCAGTTAAGAGTTTACGGTTCTAGTTTTATTTTCTGTACATAATCAGCTGTGCAACCTCAGGTGGTTTTTCAAATTTAAAAAAGTTCCCAATTTGTTCAGTATTTTTTACTTCTCTTTTTTGATCATAATATTTGTGTGAACAGACAACAATTATTGTCAGAAGACCCAAGGGAAGCAACTCGAGTTGGCTTTCATCTGCCTTTTACTCTTTTTCAGCCCCTTTTTTCTGTTCTAAACCTGTTTATTTTATGTAGTGAGTGGCAGTTATCCATCCGCAACGGAGGGGTTAGTTCTCATCACAGCCAGTCTGCTTAGGTTACACAGTGCAGGGAGTTTTACCAATGCGACGATTAGGTAAAGATACTCAAATTATGTCTGGACTTTAACCTTTATGGCTCATTATGAAAACAATATTTTCATATAGGAGTTTTTTTTTCCATATAGGAGTTTTTATACTTTTGTGTTTATTAACTTCATACAGTTGGTTATTTGGGAGAGAGTATAACTATCCAGACAGTAAATAATGACCTTAAATGTCTGTAGGTTAGAAAGGGTAAGTAGGAATTGGCCTGGATTATCAAAATCTACAAATAATCAAAACCGTTTACTTGAGTGGCAAGGAATTTGTTTGAGCTTATTACCCTTGCAGCCAACAAGCATTGGCAGAGCCAAAGGACCAAAGAGCAATGGGAGAGAGGATGGAAAAACAGAGAAAACTGTAGTTAATATCGTTGCTAATACTCCTCAAACATTCACTATATGCCAGTTGCAGTCCCAAGCACTTAACATCTGTTGTCTTATTCAGTGTTTTTGATAACATCATACATTGGGCACCATTTCCCCTACTTTACTGATGAGGACACTGAGGCAGAGAGAAGTTAAATAATTATTTAAGGTCATGGAACAAGTAAATGCTGGAGCACTTAACCAGTGAGCTGTGTAGCCAATCCACTAAAACTGTTGTGTCTCCATTAAATAACTCCTAAATTATTGCTAATATCCCTGACCATTTAACCTATTTTGAAAAGAGAGATTGTGATCATTAAACTGTATTTAAAGGAGGAAAATCCTTATAGAATAATTCAGGAAGAGGCAAATATAAATTAGTAAAAAGTCAGAATTTTGCATCATCTCAAAATAGTTTTATTATTTGTAAGTATCTGTAGTAAAATGGTTGCTAAGGAGCAAAGATCTGCAATCTCCTTAAAGGTTGTAATCTAGAATTTTTAGTGTATTAATTGTATATAAGTAGTTACTCTAAAGCCATTTATAAGTGCTCAAAAATAGATCCTTTAAGCAAGGTCATTTCCCTTATTTTGTTTATACTATTAATTTGCTTTATAAAGTCATGTTTTTAAAACAGATGGTACAAAGGGTCTCCAAATGGCTCAGTTGGTTAAGCATCTAACTCTTGATTTCGGCTCAGGTCATGATCTCAGGGTTGTGAGGTTGAGCTCCGTGTTGGGCCTGGATATTGCTTAGTATTCTCTCCTTCTCCCTCTGCCCCTTGCCCCATAAAAAATAAATAAAGATACAAAGGTATGCTTGAATTCAGGACTTCCCAAATTATAACAAGTTCTGAATTCAAAGAGTCTGAATTACTGAAGCTTTTCTTATCCAAGGGACTCTTCTCCTGCCAAAAAATCAAGCAAATTGCAGTTACATTCCCCCTCCCAAATGTCTTCATTGTAAAATATCTGTTTTGGGAGCAAAATTTAGCTCCCTAAATCGAAAGACTTATGCATCTAAGGTCTATATGGGGGGTATAAAATGGTTTTAGTGGAAAAAAATTTTTTAAAGCTTCAGTTATTTTTTAGAGCTTCCAGTAGCAGCACTCTGGGATAACTGTGGCCCTAACAAGGTCCCAACTTGTGCCAGACTTCCCCAATCACTTATGATAGTGTCTTTCTTCATGACCACCTAGCTTCAAACTCCAGACCATAAACCCATTGGGCCTGTTCTTTCCATGAAATGTTGCTGAAAATCTCTAGTCAGAATTGGTCTCTCTCTCTCTTCTGGCTACTTTTTTATTTGTTGTGTGTAGCAGAAAGTCTAGTGTTTGATCACTTTCTTGCCTCCTCCTCTGGTTGTTTTATGGATGTGCTTTTCGCTCTTCCTCAAAGAAGAGCTCTTTGGTATCAGAAGCCCATGTCTTAGATTCTGCACGTATCTATTCTATTCCTCTAAGTATCATTCACAGAGCTGGGCACACAGACGCACTTAAAATATATACAAAGAATGAACACTGCTGCCTGTTTAGATCTGATCTCTCTGTTCCTACCCCATTTGGCCACCTGGAAAAGAGGTCAAAGGCCACACACTAGAAAATCCTATTTCTGAAATGTAGGCCAACCATAGGTCTTCCCAGGGCAATTGAGATAGCTGTCTATTGCAGTTTGCTAGTGCATCTATAGCTCTAAAATATGCCAGTTAATATTTTAGCTTCTGTGGGGACAGAAAGAGAAAGGGCTAAGAGCAGAGGAAGCCCCTGAGTTTGTGTAGGACCTACTGAGAAGTTAAAAGGTTTACCTTACGTTATTTAGGTTCCCAAGTAATTATTTCCTCTTGAAATATGAGGTCTGGAGAGCCTCACTAACCCCTTTGCAAAGGTTTTGATTCATGGCCTCTTCCAAATTTGAAATAACTGCTGCCCAAGCAGGCTGCTAAATGCTAAATGGTGCTAAAGTGACACCATTTAAAGAATATCCTTCTCTTCCCAGGCTTAATGGCTGAAAGAGTTGTTAGTGGTGGTCAGCAACGGCGCCTGTTGAAGAGCCTTAACAGAGGAGTGGGATGAAACTTCTAAATGTAGGACTTCTTGAATGCAGTACCTAACAGTATTTGGGGTGGATGATCAGGCTGCTCTTCTCCCGTGTGCACTAAGCCTTGCTCTTTTGAAGCCTCGAATGTATTTTATGGGCTACCATTGTTTCAGGTGGCTGGCACAGCAGTGAGGACCTAAAACTCTGAGTTGTGTGGACAGTAAAAATATGTTTTAAATGTGAGAAATGTGACCCACGTGCGAGAGTCACAAGTTTTAGAGCTACTCATTCTCCTCGGTCATTTTTTTCATCATGTATAGTATGCAGCATGTGAAAGGCTAGAAAGAGAGTGTGCCTGAGCCTGCAGATACAGTCATGGATAATAATGGCTTACAAATTCTCTTAAATATAAAATGGCTTGCTTTGGATATTTTAGGGAGACCTAAGTATATGCATATATTTCCTTCTATGATAAATGTGATTTGTGAGTTCCAAAGGAGAAATTCTTCAGTAGCTAGGAATATCCACAAAGAAAAAGCATAGGCCTGCATAGAAAATAAGAACCGGGAAATTCCAATATTGAGGTAGCATCATCTATAGATACAACAAAAGATAACTACTTCTATAATTTAATAAATAATGATTTATCTTTTAAAATGTAGTGGGAAAAAAATAAAAAATAAAAAAATAAAATGTAGTGGGACGTCTAGAATAATGTGACGGGGCATTACATCATCTCAATTCTACACGCGATATTACATTGACTGGATAGTCACAACCTGGCAATGATATTTTTCAGAAATATTTATGATCCAGGTGTGCCTGTGTGGCTCAGTCATCAAGCATCTACCTTCAGCTCAGGTCATGGTCCTGGAATACCCAGATCGAGCCCCAGGTCGAGTCGGGCTCCCTGCTCAGCGGAGATTCTGCTCCTCTCCTCACTCGTGCGTTGTCTCTTGCTCACTTGATCTCTCTCTCTCTCTCTCTCTCTCTCAAATAAATAAATACTTGTGATATAAACTGAATGTTAAGGACTGTATTTGACTTTCTTGTTTGTTTTTGTTCCACCTGCGTTAAGTAATTAGGAAAGACAAATCAAAGAGTATAATATGATAAAGCTATATGCAATTTAATACTTTTTTATTTTTGCAATTTAATACTTTTAAAAGCTAAATTGTGTTTCAAAGCACACTCACCTACATGTGCAGCTGCTTGCATGGATGTACATGTTTCCCCAGTGCAAGACTGTGCCCTCAGCATTATTCTAGTTCTGAATGCATATAATCACCTAATTGCAGCTGATTGGCCATATACTATTGATGTTTCTTACCTTGAGGAAGCTATAAACTAGACTGTGTTTTTCTTTTAAAGGGGGAGTCTAAAATGGTTGGGGAAGGGCAGCCCCGGTGGCTCAGCGGTTTAGCACCACCTTCAGCTTGGGGTGTGATCCTGGAGACCCGAGACCGAGTCCCACATCAGGCTCCCTGCATGGAGGCTGCTTCTCCCTCTGCCTGTGTCTCTGCCTCTCTCTCTCCTCTCTGTGTCTCTCATGAATAAATAAATAAAATATTTAAAAATAAATAAATAGATAGATAGATAGATAGATAGATAGATAGATAGATAGATAGATAGAATGGTTGGGGAGTCTTTTATGGTTGGAGTCTAAAATGGCTTCCCAAAGAATCTGGCCTAATCTCCAGAGCCCAGAAATATGATGAGATGGTTCTCCTCTGATTATGTTATGTGACACAATTCCCCTTAGGATGGGGAGATTTTCTTGGGTGGCCCTGATCTAATGACATGACCCCTTAAAGAAGCAAAGAACTTTCTTGGCTGATGACAGGGGGAGCCAGGGAAATTTGAAGTGTGAAAGGACTCAGGATGCTGTTACTGGCTTGAAGATGGAAGGGGCCACATGGGAAGGAAGGCGGGCGTCTGTAGGAGCAGGGAGCTGCCCCCAGCTGACAGCCAGCAAGGAAATGGAGAGCTAAGACCTGCAGCCACGAGTAACTTGGTTCTGCCAACACCCTGAATAATTTTCCCCCAAAGCCTCCAGATAGGAGTCCTGCCAGCAGACACCTTGCTCTCTGCCCAGTGAGAACCTGAACAGGGAACCCGTAGATCTATGCTTGACTTCTGGCCTGCAAAAACTATGAGATAATAAATGGATGTTTTGAGCTACTACATTTTATTATAATTTGACAGCAACAATGGAACACTAATGTAATTGAATTTTTGTATGATATTTAGATGTGGAGGAAAAAAACCAATACAGGTTTCATCATCACTATCCTCTACTGTCACACCTTGGTGTAAATCTTGAACGTTTTTTGTTCCACCCACATGTATATTTCCAAACTGTGCAGGATCCCCAAGGAGATTACTGGAACGATACAGACTCAGATCTCTTTCAAAGCTAGAAACTGGTAGACTCTCCTTTCAAGTTTCTTAAGAACCATCTGTTTGAGTTGTAAAGGGAATTCTTCCCTTACGGTAGAAAGCTAGGAGACCTCTGCCTCTCTTAGACATTTGTAGGAAACCAGAATGATTCTTAAACTCAAGAAGTTAAAAATTAATGAATGAATGAATGAATGAATAAATAAAACAAACAAACAAACAAACTCAAGAAGTTATAGAATTATATCACCTGTCAGCTCCAAAAATGAGTAGATTTGCAGTCGCCCTACGCATCCACAAGGCTCCTAGTGCTTGCAGCTACACTCCCATCATTAACTTGTTCGTCATCAGGCATTCATGTGAGGACACTGAAGGGAAAGGCTGGTTCTCTGTAGGCCGTCCCAGAATAGTTCAGATTGTTGCCCCTGGCTCAACTAGTGCACGAGAACATGATATAAAATGTTCTTTCTGCTTCGTCCCTTTCAGGGAAAATGTAAATAGGAGATTTTTTCCCATCGCTGTGGGGTCAAGCCCTAACTCCAAAGGAACATAAGTTAAACCCTTTTCAGTCTTGGCAGTAGACATGTGACTTGGTCTCATTCCTTTCCCTTGGGCCCAGCTTTCCAGAGCCACAATTTTATTTTAAACTTGGTCAAAGGAGTTTGGTTTTAATTATGTGCCTTCCTGAACTCCTGATAACTTTCAAGTTAAAAGCTTTTGTGGGGATTTTTCTAAGCCAGTCTCTGGTGTTTTGAGAGCCCTACACATTTCACAAATCAAAACCGGCCTGGTTCCTGTCCCTTTGCCGGGTTGCCATCTGAATTAATGGCGATCTTCACTCTGTTCTTTTATTAGAAACAGGTCCCAACCAATGAGATTATTATGGGAGAATTTCAAGAGGCATGAAAGGAAAGAGCCTGCTTCTTGGTTTGTTTTTTTTTTTTTTTTTTTTTTTTTTTTTAACTATGGCCGCCTTCTAACTAATTCTTTTTATCTCTGTTTTCTGTATTCATACTGGTTTCTGAACAGCTTTTTGTCTCTTCCACTCCAGGGTCTCACTCACCATATCTAGTGCCCCCAGCTGGGCCATAAAAGCGGTGAAAATAATTCCTTCTATGAACAGTTTTTATCTAGTATCAGACACACCAGTCTCGCTTCAATGGCCATCATTCCTCTTCAGTAGAAGGTGGAGGAGCAGCACTCTTTAACTAAAACATTCAGAGAAGTTCCTTATACGACTTCCAGACCAGAGCGTGTGACATCATACACATGTGCATTAACCTACAAACAGGACAGATACTCATGCCTTCTCTAAAATATATGATGTCATCACGCACAGAAAAGCTCTTCAGACCCTATTGAAATAGTAGAATAAGAGTAACTGTTCTGTTTTTAAAAGTGAGAGCCCAGGGGCACCTGGTGGCTCAGCTGGTTAAGCGTCCAACTCCTGATTACGGCTCAGGTCCTGATCTCAGGGTCTCGAGATCAAGCTCTGCACCATGCTCTGTGCTCAGCACACGTTCTGCTTGTCCCTCTCCCTCTACTTCTCCCCCTGCTGTGTCTGTCTGTCTCTCTCTCTCAAATAAATAAAATCTTTTAAAAATATAAAAGAGAGGCACCTGGGTGACCCAGTGGTTGAGCGTCTGCCTTTGGCTCAGGGCGTGACCCCGGGGTACCGGGATCGAGTCCCACATCGGCTCCCCCGCATGGAGCCTGCTTCTCCCTCTGCCTGTGTCTCTGCCTCTCTCTCTCTCTCTCTCTTTCATGAATAAATGGATAAAATCTTTTTAAAAAATAAAAATAAATAAAAGAGCCTGCAGAAAAGAAATAGGGCTATTGCCAGAACATAGGTAAGAGGAACTCACATTTCTAGCTTCTAGAAGATCCTAGATTTAGCTTGGGTCCCTGAGCCCTGTGTTGTAGGGCATCTTTTTATTTGCTGCCCACTAGGCCGACTTCTTAGAATCTTCTCTTAGAAAACCTTTGGTGTTCATTTCCCCAGCCTGTGTTCTGCTTGCCTCTTATGATGTCACTTCCTGGCTTGCTATTCCCCTGAGCCCACTTAGGCAAGCTCCCACTCTATCTTGTCTCCCTCTCTCCACATTCACTCAGGAGTCTCCCTGCAGGGATGGCAGTCAGCTTATTAGAATGAGAAGCAGTGTCAGGATAACAGTGAACTGTGCTTAGTTTGATTGACAGCAGGATAAAAAGGGGAAATTGAAGTTAAGTCTCTACCAATTCAGAACCTCTGCTCCTTTTACCCAAGACACCCAAACTTTTCTCTCCCTAAATCTAACCAGTGTTTTTCATCAAACACCAGATTATCTTGAACATCAAGCCAAGCAAAACAATGGTTTCTAGAGGTATTCCACCCATGAGAAAATGAGGAAGTGTGATCTAAGGTTTTTATCAGAAGCTGGGAAATTGTACCCTAAGTCCTGTATATGTTTTGTTTTGTTTTTAAGAGAGAGAAAGGGTGGCAGGAGTGCGAGGGAGAGGGAGAGAGAATCCTAAGCAGGCTACATGCCCAGCCTGACATGGGGCTCAACCTCAAACCCCTGAAATCATGACCTGAGCTGAAATCAGGAGTTGACCGCTTAACTGACTGAGCTACCCAGGCGCCCCATCTCCTGTATACTTTTAAGCTGGCTTGCCTTCCAGCCCTATGGGAACACTCCTCATAAACTAATTTCTATTACGATGAGAACATCATTGCCTTTAGAAATCCCAGTTGTCTTCCTTCTTTGATACCGTTTGTGTTATGGCAATGTACTGCCTCTACTGTATCCACATCTTGATTCTTGAAGTTTATATGCTCTCCTCTAATTGGCTGGGTTGACCTTCCCAGGACATAGCTAAGGTAGCCCTTGAAAGCAATAAAAAATAAAGAAAAAATTAAAAACCTAAGGAGTCCAGATAGCTCCAAAAGTCAGGTAAAAGCAAGGGGCAGGGGGTTGGGGGGTTGGGCGGCAGCAGGGGGGGAATGTCAGAGGGAGTGAGGAAAGATCAAGGATTAACTTGCAAGTCCTACTTTCTCTCCTCTCTGTCTCCCCTCGTGTCTACTGGATCACTCATCACCTAGACATTATTTTTATTAAAGTTCACCCCAAAATCAATTGATAGCACAAATCTTAACATGCCTAAAAAAACAATGATGAACAGTAGACTATGATATTTGCTCTTGGTTGTTCCTGGGCAGAAATCAGGGTCATTCACCAGCATCTCAAGTGGCTGTAAGACACATCTCCTGCCGGGATGCCTATAGGGACAAGAACTGGTATGGCAAGCACACATTTGAGCACCCTTAGCATTACCTTCCTCTCCATGCCGTCTCTGGAGAGATTGTTTTAGGCCTCTTGAAAAGCCTATGGAATCTACCTTTTCATATCCAGGAACTTGACTGCTGCTTGGCAGCTCTTACCTTTTTTTTTTTTTTTTTTTTCTGTCTTTAAGTGTTCATGTTTTATATCCACCTCCTCAGTGGAGGCCAGACTGTATACACAGCCATACTATACTGCCACAGATCTGTCTGAGAACTTCCTTAGGGGTGATGACAGGGCAAAAATAGCTTTATAATGTTTTCAGGTCATTCTAAATGAAAAAGGTTAATTATATGTCATTCTTATAGGACTAAATCAGTAGAATGATTAGCATACTTTGATATATATATATATATATATATATATCCCTGATAAAATCCTGATTTACTTGTCTTAGTGAAAAGAACACCGTTTCTTCACTAAAGAGATAACTGCCAGAGTCTATAGGGCAAGCAGAACTTAAAGCTCAAGACATCTGTAGCTAAAATCTTACCCAACAAATGAGTTATTTACAAAGGAAATTAAAGCATTTTCAAGTGAAGCCCCACAGTTTAGCCATAACAAAGTCAATAAATGAACATGATTTGTCAGGAAATTCATCGGGTCTCAGTCGGTGTACACCGTGTGAGGAAGGCTTCTGTTGTAGTCCGGAGGAGGCAGAGCAGTTTGGTTAAGCAGGGGTCCTCCTCCCTGCCGGAGAGGTGGTGTGGCATGTCTGTCTTTGGAGAGACTGATAAGAATGGTTCTCCCAAGGCGGTGGAGGGGGGTGGAGGAGGTGGGGATGGGGAATGGTCCTCCTGGATGGATGATGAAGTTTGAAAAAGTTAGCTCTGCCTAGAAGCAGCAAGAGAAAGTAAGTGGTCTCCTAAATTGTTAAATTGTTGTTTCATTTGCTTGCCTGTGACCTCAATTCCCTGAATCAAAGGTCCTATGTTACCACTCTTACCAACATCAGCAGCCAGTATAGTATTTTTCCACCCAAAAAGGGAATGGGGGAGGGGTGCGGGGCAGGACAGGAAGCTGACACTTTGAGAATGTACCTCCTCGCAACTATCACATTTAATTCTGACCGTGAGGGTATGTGGTAACTTGCTCAGGGTCACGTAGCAAGCTGTCGGAACAACTGGGGCTCCGCTTCAGCCAAGGACATCACACTCCTTCCCGGAAACAGTAGCGGTTTGGTTCAGTGAGTCTTTACCGAGCACCCGTCATGTTCTGGTCCTAAGGATGTGCCCGGGAGTGCGTGTGTGTGGATCGCAGGCCAGGAGACCTCCCCCCGTAACAACGTGGTTTTTTAAATGTATGTGTGTATGTCCTTGTGTTTCCCTCACCTTATCTTCTCAAAATTCATGACTTTTAGGAAGCCTTCATGGGTGGGCCCGCTGGTTACCCCTCTTCTCTCCTTAGCACTTACTCACCTGTTGTCCCACGTTGCTTCGGACGAGCTTGTTTATTATGTTCCTGGTGCTCTCCCTGCTGTCGTGCAGCTTATTCTGTTTATGCTTCCTTGGTGCCTCTTCTGCAGGGCTTTGCACACAGTGGGTTCTTTTTTTTTTATTTTTTTTTAAGATTTTATTTATTTATTCATAGAGATGCAGAGAGAGAGAGAGAGAGAGAGAGGCAGAGACACAGGCAGAGGGAGAAGCAGGCTCCATGAAGAGAGCCTGATGCGGGACTTGATCCTGGGACTCCAGGATCACGCCTGGGGCTGCAGGCGGTGCTAAACCGCTGCGCCACCGGGGCTGCCCACACAGTGGGTTCTTAAATTCAGTAGACCCTTAACATTTGCTGGTACGGAGTTCATTCGTAATTCATGAATCTTTGGCATGTCACAATTTGTAGTTTTCCTGGGATGTGAATTTGAATTCACCCAGATGCCTTAAAGGCTGGATCTTACCACCAAGCTGGCGAGTGGGGCAAAGCCAACAGTCTGGCATCTCAGTTTTACCTGAGTAGACTTGGAGCATTTTTATACATTAATTCTTGAGAAGCGATTAAAATGCAGTTTCTTTTTTTTGAAAATAAGCTTCAAGCAAGAGAAAAAACCTTAGTTAATGTTGAGAAAGTAGTCATTGATAGTGTGGGCCATGCATATGACTCCCTGAAGATCGGTTGTAAATGAGAGACAGGGAAATTCCTCAGTTCCGGGTCTGTAAGTTTTAGGATATTCAACTCCAAGTGTATGAGAATGCTAAAGATACACCATATACTCTTCTTACTGGCCTCCTCATCTCAAGTGGGACACATCCTCACATTAGAAAGCCTTTGTTCAAGTCCAGTGGTGCTTGACCAGGGCTGTACAACAGAAGCACCTGGGGGACTTTTATCAAAGTCCTGCAGGATATTACTAAAATTTTTTACTTACTTACTTTTTACTTTACTTACTTAAAAGATAAATATTTTAAATAAATGTATTAAATCACCTAGGGGATATTTATTTAAAAAAAAATACATGTAAGAAGGCCCTACTCTAGACCTAGAGGAAGAGAATCTCTAGGATTGAGATTGGGATGTATACATTTTTGAAAAAGCACATGAAAGAATTCTGATGAATATACTCCTGATTTAGAGAGAGAATTCCTTTCAGCAAATACTTCTGGACAGCCTTAGGGGGTGGGATATATTGCGCTGTCGTGCTGTGTTGGTTGACAAACCAGTGGCTTCCAGGAACCATTTAATGCTTCTTCAGCAGAGCAGTGTCACTCAGCGACTCCTCAGTAGTCAAAGGATTTATTACTCGTTTTGTAGATTGTTGGACCTTTGTTTCTCTTCTTCCTTCTTTTGTGTGTCCTCTAGGACTTTGTTGCTCTTCAGTATCTCCAAAGAGAAAATAAGTAAATATATTCAAATCACCTGAGTTTTTATTTGCCTGAGTTCTTTGGGGGGAGAAAAAAAGGTGGAAATAAGAGGGTAACAGTCATCTATGATTCTTAAAAATGTAAATTATCAACATAATCATTTTTTGTTGTTTACAACCATACATAGACCATTGATAGATAACCAAGCTTATGATTTATATCTACATCCTTTCTTTTGAGACCCCAGAGTACTTTCTTCTTTTCATTTGCTAACCACCATCCTAGGGACTAAGGTGGGACTTCCCTGCTCCCCACACCCTCTGGCCACCTTTCACTACAAGTCTAGGCTAAAGCCAGGAACTGTCCTGAGTTTTAATATTTTTAGTTTGCAGTTTCACTGAGGGCAGGGTTGGGGGTTTGTGAACTGAAGGAAGTTAATAGAATGTATATTGAGATCCCGAGAGGCCAAATGCCACACAGAAAATCAGTCCCTCCTAGAAGACAAGGCTGGTTTGTTAGTTGGGTGGTGGTGGATAGGGGTGGGGGTGCGGTTTTTTATCATTTTATAGTTTGCTGACTTCCAGTTAAAAAAGATGCTCTCCCCAAAGTTGCAATCTACTGAGTCAATGAAGATGAGCTAAATAGCCTTTTGTGTAGTCAGTTGAGTTGCTTTTCTTAAATTACACCCATATCTCCAACTGTGAAGTTGAGACATCTGATTTGAAAAGTGCATTTATAAATGGAAATAATAATTATCAGTCCCTTGCTAATGCTTGTTTTGTTTTTGTTTTGTCTCTTCCTTTCTCTAGCATGAAAGACTTTCTAGGTAAGACCTTTCCCTGTTTTATATGCATGCTTAATACTTGTGAGAAGTGCATGTGTAATTAAACTCAGCTTTAAATCATGTACTCATATTTCTCACTCCTTTCCTTCCTTTTCATTTCCTCAGCCACCACAGTAGTTCAGACTTTTATTATTTCCTGCCTAAGTTAATGCAGTAGCTTCTCAACTCACCTGCTACCTTCAGATTCTCCTCCCTCCAGTTCATTTTGTATGCTTCCACCACATTGATTTTCCTAAAGCACCTACCAGGCACCGTGCTACGGAAACAACATGAATAAAACACTACCCTCACCTTCAGTAAGGGCCAAGGTAGTCGTATGGACAGGTATTATGAGCAAAGAGAAGAGGCCATTAGCCTAATCTGGTTGTTCACGGAAGACTTGCAGGGTAGATGCCCAAATTGAGATTGAGTTTAGATACGGTCATTTAATAGTGGAGCTAACACGGTTCCTTCTACCTAGATGGTGCTCTGTGATAATTTACTGAATGAGCTAAAGACCAGTGTTGCAACTGCTGAAAAATTAAGGAAGCAGATCATCAGAGTTTGGGGGAATGATCGTTTGTAATTTTTCACCTAACATTTGAAGATACAAAACTGATCTTCCTGAAGAACAGAATAGAAAATAGTAAAGATTAAGGAGCCGAAAGTATGAAGCTGTCTCCCTTTCCACCATTCCTCTGATAGAGAAGTTAAGAAGAGGTTGAGGGGAAATGTAGTTATGGGATAACATTGGGCAGATGAGTCTTATAATCTGTTTGATAACTGAGCTTGTTCTACCTTAATAATATATTCTAAAACGTATAAGCTTGCATGGGTTCTTCCTCTGCTTACCCTCTCACCAGGCACGAGCTGAAGATAAATAATTTACATCTAACCTAGCAGAAAATTAGTTTTGTAAATGTGATAGAGACTGGTATTTTGCTATAGTTAATTTTTTTGAATTCTGTTATATTATAATGGCCATTTATGAAAAGAGACTTTCCCTATAGACCTCAAAATATGTTATAAAAACTAATGCTTAAAACAGCGAGATACTAGTTCAAGAATAAACAAAGATACCAATGGAACACAATAGTCCCCCAAAAGTCACGTGTATCAGATGATTTTTCAACTCTGGGGGGGAAGAGTTATTTAATAAGTGATCATTGGGACAACTGACTGTTTGGGAAAACACATCCTTCCCTGAAGCCATACCAAAAAACAAAAGCAAAACCCAATTCAAGATGTATTACAATTTTTTTATTACAATTTTTAAGAGAAAAAGATTTTACTACAAAAGCAATAGAAGAGAATATTTATAATCTTTATATAGGAAAGACTCTCCCAGGCACGATACCATAGGGGAAAAATTGTCAAATTTAGTTATATAAAATTTAAAATCTCTGCTAGTAAGAGACACCCTAAACAGACAGAAAGTAAAGTGAGAAAATATATGTGCAGCTTATGTTAGATATTTTAAAAGCCTTGCTATATAGGATGTTCCCACAGTATAACAAGCAAAAGATTAACAAAGGCTATGAAGAGACAATTCAGAAACAAGCAATCAAAGATACTGAACCTTCCTAGTGATCTACAAATATTAAAATTAATGACAATGACCTGTTTCTCCTATTGGAATAGAAAGGATCTAGCTCTGAAGGACAGTATAGCAATACATATATCAACATTTAAAATTACACTTACCTCTTGATCAAAAAGTTCTACTTCTAAGATTTTATCCTAAGAACATAATTGGACAAATGCTATAACTAAAAGTTATAGACAAGTCTTCTCACTGTAGCATCATTTATAGTAGCTAGAAAGTTCAAAATAATACAGGTTTCTGTCAATAGAAGATTAAATTATTATACAGCCATACAGTAGAAGACCGTGCAGTCATTTTTTTTCTAATGAGGCAGATCTATATCTACTTACATAAGATAAGGTGAGATGCTTCCGGGCGTAGTGATAAGTGGAGGGAGGAGGAGGAGAGTTAGACAACAGCATGTATTATCTGGTTTTATTCATAGAAATATATATTTTTTAATGTATTTATGTGTTTAACCTTTTGCAAGGATAGAAGTAAAGTGTTAATGGGGGTTATTTCTCAGGCAGGATTATGGAGTGACTTTTACTTTCTGTTTTAGACACTTCGGCACTACTTAAGCATGTATTGCTTTTGTAATCAGAAAAGTCAGTAAAGAGGTTTCTATTTACAAAATTTTTTTTTTAAGTGTAAGAAGAAAAAGTTGTGAAGAATGTTGCAGGCCTTAGCATCGCTGTAAGACCAAGTCGCTAGGAACTCTGCCTCTCCCCCTCTGTGTCCTCCTTATTGCTCCTTGACTTCCTCTAATACTTACTTCGGCTCCCCCACCCCCAACTTTGGCAATAGCTACCACAGGACAGAGCCATCAGATGGAAGTTCCACAGCTGTGACTCTGTACACATCCCGGGTCGGGGATGTAGAGCTCTGCAAGGCTGGTTTGTACATAGCAGTTTTATGTGTGCCACACTTTCGTTTGGAAAGAACAAAGTCTGGGAAAAATGTAAACCACTATCAAGGAGCAGGATGATCATTACACTAGTGTAAACGGATCATCAGCTGAGAGGCCCTTCCACTAAGGAGCTCACTGCTCCTGGAAATGAAGCCACCATCAGCTCTCAGAGCTCAACTGCTGGAAGATGTAGCAATCCTCATCACAGGCTAACAGTCGCAGTGTGGACTGGGGAACAGAGGGTAGAAAAATAGCTGTTTGGGCACGGCGGTGGTACCCTGAAGTGAGATTCCAACTAACCAGCAGTACACCTAAAAAACGTAGCCCTCATTGCCACCCCCTCCCTATCCACCCTCCAGCTCAGAACTCCAAGTCCATATGTTTCTGATTCATTGACAGTTCATTGGAATCATTGTCTAAGAGCCATTGAGATCCAAGAAACTTCTTTTAAAAGCACACTCTTCGAGGAAAGCTGTTGAACCCCAAACTAATTTGAAAAGCTCTGAGATTTAAGTCCGTCCATGAATCCAAACAGCCAGTTTTTCATGTAAGCTCCATTCTTGGCAAATGACAGCCTCCTCCTCCAAGCCGGTGCAGCTTAACCCCAAGGTCCAAGAATGCCGGCAGAGGAGATTCAGGGAAGGAATGTGCGTTGTTTTTGGCCAGAGTTCTTAAGGGCTTCTTAGAAAAGGCGTAAACTACCCTGAAGCATTACCTTCTCCCCCATTTCTTCATTCTCAAAACCAACATTTACCTTCCATGTATCTGCCACAGGTTGGAATCAGGAGGTAGTAACCCTACAAGCAGCGATTCCTATGGGGACCGGGCCTCAGCAAGAGCCCGCCGGGAGGCCCGGGAGGCCCGCCTCGCCACCCTGACCAGCCGCGTGGAGGAAGACAGCAACCGGGATTATAAAAAAGTAGGCTCCTTGGGATCCCTGGGTGGCGCAGCGGTTTAGCGCCTGCCTTTGGCCCAGGGCGCAATCCTGGAGACCCGGGATCGAATCCCACATCGGGCTCCCGGTGCACGGAGCCTGCTTCTCCCTCTGCCTGTGTCTCTGCCTCTCTCTCTCTCTCTCTCTCTCTCTCTTTCTGTGTGTGTGTGACTATTGTAGATTTAAAAAAAAAAAAAAAAAAAGTAGGCTCCTTTTGCAACTTTTCTGTTGTTGGGCTACAACACATAAACTTCTCAGCCTTTTCCCCAGTGTAGAAAAATAAGCCTAGTTCCCATGAAGCAGTAAATAGTAGCAACTAATTTCTTTCGAGCTTCTTGGTCTGCTCCACCTCTTCCTCTAATGTCCTCAGTGCAGTAAATGTACACCTCGAATCAGATACTTAGAGGTATAGGAAAAAGTAAAGATCGACAATTGTAGACAGGAGAAATAAAAGTAGTGCTGTGTGTCTGAGCCCAGAGAGTCATTTGTAGACAGTGATGTTATTAACAAACACATGCTTTTACTGAGGACCTGCCAGTGTCAACCAAATACTTCTTGGTGATGGTACATGATAATCTGGTTTGGAGGGAGTTGAAAACATCTTACAGTTCATTTCCTTTGGTTCTTGCAGAGGAGTACCTAGCTCCAGGGGCAGACTTGAAGGCTTCCCTTTCAAGTGCTGAGATGCTGGGGGAGAAAACCATTTTTGTTAATGAAATGTTTGTTTTGTTAATGCTGTGTTAAGCAGAACTTGACTAAAATCGATATACACACTAGATTGGCTCTAAAAAAAAAAAAAAATTATCTTTGTATGGGGAACCACAATGACTACATTTCTCCCCGGAGATTAGTATTTTTGAAGTTGGAGCACCATTCTATTCGTGTTTAGCACCTGGGACTTCACCAATGTTAAGAAGCAAGAACCAATTGGCCGAATGTGTTCTGTTTCCTAGGCTTCCTCCATCTTCTCCGTGTGCCCCACAATGATGATTTGGGGGGGGTTCTCATAGGATGAAACTGCATGAGTGCTAATCCTGGGAGCCCTGCCTCGTAGGTGACCCGATTCTCTTTCCCTCCTCTCAGCTCTACGAGAGTGCCCTGACCGAAAACCAAAAACTGAAAACAAAACTTCAAGAGGCCCAGCTAGAGCTAGCAGATATAAAGTCCAAGCTTGAGAAGATGGCCCAGGTAAGGGAGAAGAGGAAATAGGGTGGGTGGCAGGGGGAGTATGAGGAGGCAAGGTAACCTAGGGGTCAGAGATGGCAAGTGACATGGAATTAAGATTGGCCCTTCTCAGAGACAGAAGACAGAAGCCCTTTAGATTCTAATTTGATTTCAGGGTCCAATTAGCATTTAACTTAAAATGGAAAACCGATCGTTCAGTGAACAATTCCTAACATCCTGAATGCTAATAATTAATATTATGGATTATCTACTTATTTCTTTTTTTTTTCTTTTTAAGATTTATTTATTTATTTATTTATTTATTTATTTATTTATTTATTTATGATAGACATAGAGAGAGAGGCAGAGACACAGGAGGAGGGAGAAGCAGGCTCCATGCCGGGAGCCTGATGCAGGACTCGATCCTGGGACTCCAGGATCGCGCCCCGGGCCAAAGGCAGGCGCTAAACCGCTGAGCCACCCAGGGATCCCCTATCTACTTATTTCTTAGTAGAAAAGTGTTGACCAGCATCACAAGATTAGTCCTAGGCAATGTCTCCTGTCTTGATCATCATGTTTCAGTTCAGTTTATCTACTATCACCTCCTAGAGAGAGGAGCCCAGTAAACCCAGTGCAGAGAGATAGCAGATTAGCCCAATAGAAATAAGTGGCTTGTGTGGGTCGTATAAGAAATCAGGGTCTGGGGCGCCTGGTGGCTCAGTCAGTTAAGCATCGGACTCTTAGTTTTGGCTCCGGTCACGGTGTCAGGGTCGTGAGCTTGAGCCCTGAGTCCAGCTCTACACTGGGGCCTGCCTGGGAGCCTCTCTCCCTCTCCTGCCCCTCCCCCTCCTTCAGGCTCTCATGCTCTCTTTCTCTAAAAAGAAAGAAAGAAATTAAGGAACAAAGGTGTTATTAGAATGTGCAATCAGGTCCCAAAGCCCAGGTTCTGTCCCGCAGCATATGTTACCTCCTCAAGCCACCACCATTTTCCAGCCTAAGAATAGAGTGTTAGTGGCAAACAGACCAGATAAACCATTTCCTCTCACTGCCAGGCCTGATTTAATTAGGCGGTGCTTTAGAGGGTCCTAGAAGCAATAACCTCATCACCATTGAGACGAACACTGTAGCCCAAAGCCAGAGCAAGTGCTGTCTTGCTTGGTTATTGCTGAGTTAACAGGAAACTTATTGAGTTATTGCCCTCCCGGAATGCCCGGGGACTCAGAACTTTGAGAGCTGAACTGACATAAAAATGGCTCTTTACTGGGAAAGCATAAATGAAAACTAGAAATGCCTGGTTGTTCTGGCCATATGACATAATCCAAAAGCAAAGACTAAGATGCTAGGACCGTACGGTGCAGAGGACACGGTGCTCGGGGAGCAGGGCTGTTAAGTACCTCGGAACAGCTTGTGGCAACCCTCCTGGGATGGGATGGGATGGGATGGGCCAGCGCGTGGAAGACAGCACCCCAGCACTCGCCTGAGACTTCCGCAGGACAGCCAGGACACCGCGTTTGCCAGAGGGCGCGGCAGGGTGCCCAATGAAGGGCCTGGCCCACGGCTGGTAGGAGGCTCCCCCTCTGCCTGGTGGTTAGAGCTGAACGCGGTTCTTCCGCTGCGGAGACTCACTGCCCCAGAGTGACTCAGTGAGACCAGGAAAGTGGGTCTCGATCCAGAAGAAAATCTATATGCATGCGCATGAGCACGGCAGGGACAGACCACATAAACCTCAAGGAGGCTTTTCTGGCCCGCAGCGTTCCCGGGCAGGCAGCGGGTCTCATTCACAGGACACGCTCAGAAGGTGCCCAAGGCGGACTCTTACTCTGAGTGGTGCCGTGAACTGACAAGGATTAATTAATACAGATCTTGGGCTGCTTCTCATCAGGAATCACTGGGGCTATTTTGCAGAAAATTGCGGAGCAGCCCTATGAGGATCCACAAGAGGACCCGATTTCACCTGCTCCCCACTCCCGCCAGAAGCACTCTTCTGACAGCACATTTTTTGACCTTTAGGGGTTCTTGGCTTTTCCACCGGCTTGTGCTTCGGAACAGTGAGCAGCCTAACAAGCTGCTGACATTGGCTTGCACGGAGGACACTGAAAATAAAATCAGCCTTTGCAGTCACTGGGGAGCAGGGTCTACTTTCTAGCCAACTGCTTTGCTGGGTGTGTCGGAGTACACTTAGTTTTGCCAAATACAAGTTACTGAAATTCAGAAGAAATCACGGTGCTGCAGAGCAGTTCTCTGCTGTTTACCACAAATGGAGCTGCCTGGCCCGACCGAGAGCAGGGCCTGTCAGCCCCACACGTTGTAGGGAGACACTTACCACATGGACACACTCAATGTTTTACATGAAAGGTCCACCCTAACTCTTCGGGGGTTAAGATTTAAAAAACAAAACCAAACCAGTTCTTTGGTTCAAACAAGCCAGCTAAGTCACTCTGTAGATGTGAACTAAGTGAAAATCGTGAAATCAAAAAAAAAAAAAAAAAAAGAAAGAAAATCGTGAAATCACGACAGCTTCTGTGCATCTCAGGCTCAGGGAGAGAGACCACGGAGGATATAAACAAGCTCCAGGGTCTACTGCTGCCTTTTTTTCTTTTCCTTCCACTTCGTAGTAGATTCAGTGTAAAGGCAGATGGCCATGGCCTTCAGAACAGAAGGTGAAAGCCCAGGACAGGAGCCAAAAATCAAGAGTTTTACTGTTAGTTCCAGCTCTTCCTTTATATTCTGGAAAAAGAAACCCCTGCAAGAAGGCCAGCATACTTTCTATATTTATTAAAATTTTTTTGTGCATGGTACCAATCTAAATAAAAATAATCACCCTGCGTAGGTAAAATGTCTATTAAATGTGAGAAATTCTACAATGCCAAAGCCAAAAGGAACTCACGGTTCATTTCCATTCCCTATTTAAGAGTCACTGCCCGAAGTTATTCTACTTTTGAGCTGTAGTGGCTAAATCCCTCCCTTGGCCCTCCTGTGAAATGTATAGCAGAAGTCAAAGATGTTCTAAAATAAAATTCTGATCTTTTGTTCAGATAAAATCATACCCTGCCTGGAAGCTCAATATACAAAACAGATAAAAGTGGAACTATTCAGTTCAAAGTAGGGCAGATTGCGCGAGGGGGCTCCTGAGAACCCCTGGAAGCCCATCCACACATGAAAACGACTGCTTTTAAAAGAAAGTCGCGTCAGTGCCCAGAGCAGAAAAAATAGGAGTGCAAAGGGCTTGCTTGGAAGTGTGTCGTGGGGCTTGGACACTCACGTTCATGAGTCTCTGGTTTTCACAGAAGAAAGCCACTTCTCATGCCCTCTGGGTTATGGGATCGCCTCTCTGGTGTCTACCAGAATCTGTGTGCTGGGAGCCTCTGCCGTGGCAAGAGCCCAAAGCCCTGACATCTATCTCTGGATGTCCCGACGGCGGAGCTAAACCAGACTGGGCATCCCGCTGACCCTGAGACAACCCAAGTGACCGCTGTTTCTTTTCAATTTGCACTAGCAGAAACAAGAGAAGACCTCTGACCGATCATCAATGCTGGAGATGGAGAAACGGGTATGTGTGTGCTTCTCTCCCCGCCACCCCCCACCCTGGCCCCCGTTCCATCTGAGTCTTTCTCTCTCACTTTGTTGTTCATGCCAGTGGAAAAAGTTTGTCTTAAGAAAGCAGGAGTCCTGCCACATTCCATTCCCGGCTTGATAATAAATTCTTTTTGTGTGATTCTGGACAGCAATTTGATTACTAGTCCTTTTGGCTTCTTCAGATGGTCCGTACTTTTCACTTATTCCAGCCTTAGGGTGGGAAGGTCCTTGGAAGGTCACCCCATGCACTGGTTGGGTGCATAGCAGACCTGCACGCACACACGTGCCCAGGACCAAGGTCTCTTTACCCTTCCTGTCACCTTGGACAAAAAAGGACATTTTCAGGAGGACCCTCTGCCGTTGATTTTGGGCTCCTGAGCTGAAATATGAGCCAGCAGAGTCTTCCACTCACTCTGACAGGGGGTGGTGAGGGGGCATTCTGGCTCAACTGTTGACCTCCCCCTGACTGCATTCAGAATATTTTTCTGGGATTTGACGTTCTTGGATTGGGAAAACTCAGATTTATTGATGAACCCTAGCTGCGATTTGAACCCCAGAGGTTTAATATGTTCCCATCTCTCCTGTTTAATTTGGAAAGCAGCAAAGTTTTACATTTTATTTCCTTGGCCTGTAACAAAACCTCCTTGGTATCTCAGCTAATCAAGGAATCTCTGAGTTCAGACTAAATGAGGAGTCGGCTGCTGGAAGAGAGAGGGGGAGGGGGAGGGGTGCGGTTTCCTCCTAGATGATACTTCCCCACTCACCATCTGCTCCCTATCATGGTAGAAGCAGCTCCTTAGGAATTTGGGGGGAGCATTACAGACGATAAGGATGCCTCTTCCTAATACAGAGCAAGGGCCCTGGTCACTTGCAGTCATTTGAAATTCCATGAAATCTTCAGCTTGCGCAGAATGGCGATGGCCCGACCATTTGCTTATCTTCTAAATGTCTGATGGGAGATTTAGGTCATGTGATTTCTATCAGTGAAGTAGTTTCATCACACAGATCTGAGCACTCAGTCCCCTGCATGAGGTTTGCCTGAGACGTGACGCTGCTGATCACATGGCACCTGGGAAGCAGCATTTTGACTCCCCTCTAAACCCAGTAGATGTTCAACAGTCTCATTGTTTCTAAACAGGAGAGGCGAGCCTTGGAGCGGAAAATGTCAGAAATGGAAGAGGAGATGAAGGTATGGAGAGATCTCCGTCCTCTCTGTGTGCGCCCATTCTCCAAGTGCCTGCCAGGACTGGGTGACTGAGCGTAGGCCCACCCTTCCGGGTCTCCCCACACACTCAGCCCCCTCAAGAAGCGATGTGTGAAGAGGAGCTGAGCCTCTCTCCTCAGCCATTTCATAAGTGCTCTCAGATCACACAGCATCCCCTGTGGGCACCCCACCGCCCTTCTGGGAACCAGTGCTGCCTCTGGTTTCAGGGGAGGTGTCTGGCTGACCTGAGACAAACCTAGGTTGAACCTCTAAGATTCTCTTTTTTTTTTTTTTTAAGATTTTATTTATTTATTCATAGAGACACAAAGAGAGAGAGAGAGAGAGGCAGAGACACAGGCAGAGGGAGAAGCAGTCTCCATGCAGGGAGCCCAATGTGGGACTCGATCCCGGGACCCGGGGTCACGACCTGAGCCGAAGGCAGACGCTCAACCGCTGAGCCACCCAGGGATCCCAAACTTCTAAGATTCTCTAAGCAATAGCTTTGTCCCCAGGGGCTGGATGAAAAGGCTAAGACAAGGTTGCCCCCTCTGCAGGCCTCACATTAGGCGCCTGGGGAAGCCTGAACATGGCCAGAGACCTTCCTGCCGGGTGCACCTCCCTGTCTCAGCCCCTTGCCGGAAGAGCTGTTTGAGTCATTCTGCAGCAGAATGCAGATTGGTTCATACATCGATTTCCTGCCCCAGTCCATTTCCCCAGAAGTCCGCAGTAATACTCAGCACTCGCCCACTAGAATGAGCTCAGGGCTCATGCCTCCAGTTATACTCCATGGCTCACTGCTTTCCTCTCCTGCACCGTGACCGGCCTGCAATGACCATCATCTCCATTAGCCGCTGTAATGAACAGCCGCCACCCTGGGCAGCTTTGAGTGCTAAGAACTGACAGTCCACCCAGAAGAGTCCGTTCCCTGCTGCGGAAGGGGCATGCGAGCGGTAGGGAGTATAGAGCTTCCCGGGTAGCCACCTGGATGGGATTCGGGAGCACCTGAGCCCTGCAAGTGCATGACGCCACACGCCCGTAATCACCTAGGGCTTTTGCTGGGCCTTGGCTTTTTTTTTTTTTTTCTTCAAGGATCTTATTTTACCAGATGTCTGTTACAAAGCATTCATCTGGCGAAACTCAGGTTTCTTTGCCTGGGAACCAGAGCACTGGGGTAGTATGAGGCAGATCCCAGGTCTCCTGTGAGCAAGCATCCGTAATATGCAATCGGAGCACATTAGGAGAGACGTTTATTACAATGGCCAAAAAAATTAGGTTATTTACTGAAAAAAAAAATCTTTCTCAGGACCTGACAAGGCCCCAATTTACACAAGATCCAGCACTCATAGTGGATCTTCTCATAGTCCTGTTACTCTTTATAATTCCAGAACAAAGGAGATGTGCCCTGCTCTTGAGGTCTTACAGTCACGGTTCCAAGGCTGTAACTGATCATAACTGATCACATTCACATAGAATTTTGAGTAATACCTACTTATATCTCCAGAAAGCAGCACTAACTTCTTTCAAGTTGATGTAAAATAGCAAGAAGTACAAATAACAAATGGTTGATTCTCCTGCAGTGACGACCTCCCCCTTAGCATCTCCGTCTTCTGCTCCTTCCAGACCCACCTGGCCTACCACACAGGTGTTCACTCCCACGTAGAGCAGTGTGCTAGTAGCGCTAAGCAGTTGTTGATGAATCCATCTCCACTGCTCTTGGTTGTTGCACTGGGGGTTTCCTCCATTTTTGAAACTCCCTGAGTGATGCCATCTGTACTCTACTGTGAGGCAGCTGTCCGTGATGCTCATTAAGGAATAGCCTGCATGCTGGTCAGGAGCATGTCAGTGAGGCCAAAGCTGGTGCCTTCTAATGAGTACCCAGGACCCCAAAGCCAGCCCAGACCCACTGGTCGTGGAACTCTGCACCACGTCCACCCTGGCCCACGCACAAGACCCAGAAAGTCCCCAAATGGAGCAGTTGAGTCCTTCTGTCCTCCTATCCCAACCCTAAATTACTGGGCATGAGAGCCCCTTCCAGGGTTCTAGTGGCTCCCAGTCCTATGGTTTGAGACAGGCTTACGTATTTTTCTCTCCCTACCCTATGAGGTTGTCATTTCCTAAACTAGGTCACGACTTCCTTTCTTTCCTCAGTAGAGGAAAGTAGTACATGAAGGTGTTTGCTCTCTCAGCCTTAAGTCATTTACCAGCCAACTTCAAATTCAGTTGTTTAAATTATCAAATGGAACCAGATCCTGAGTGTTTAGATCTCAAAAAACAGGTACACCAATTTGAAGCTGTTTTTGTTTTTGTAGTTAAAAAAATGGACCCATTCGGTCAGTTGCCATTGTTCTCCATCACCAACTGCAAAGCCACATGGAGAAGAAACACCTGCAAGTCCTAAAGCCCCTAAACGCCCTTTGCTCAGAGCAAAGCCCAACACCAGGTTTCCGCATCGTCCAGCTCCCCTAGAGGGGAGGGGGCAGGAACACCACGCCACGCAGCCAACACCTTGAGATAGGCAGAAACTCCCCATATGTAGATACAAACATCATGAAGCTGCTGTCGCTGGCCTTCAAGGAGCCTTGTAAGCCGCTTGGGTAGCCTTCGGGCCTTCCCTGGGGCCACAGCTGACGGTAATGAACATCTTGGGAGTGGTCAGTGGTCAAAATCTGTGCTGTAGGCAGCCAGGCCACCTGGGACCCAGCAGAGCCGCGGGCCGGTTAGCCCCTGGCCTGTTGTCCATTTGGTTTATACAGACGCTCAGACCTCTGGGGCAGTCAGTAGGGAGCAGGTCCTCCAGGGACCCCCGAAGATGCGGTAGGTGCTGGAGGACACAACGTGACTCTGGCGCCTGTTCTCGTGACTCTGGCAAATAAAGTGCCAGAGCCAGGTTAAAAGGGGACCATGCGTCGGGCTCCCCCAGATGTACCGAGGCTCTGTGCTTGTGACATGGGTGGTGCCTCCCTGGCCTTACCTGAAGGGTAAGTATTTCTGAGCTCTGCCCAGGACAGACTGCGCTCGGATCCTGGACTGCAGTGGGATTCCGTGCCAGCCCCTGACAGCTGTGCATGTCAGCGCGAGCCGCTGCTCTGGGGCTTGCCTACCTCCAACCTGACGACATTCCTGCTGCACCCTCCATTCAGCCTCGGCCTCCTTCCCAGACCCTCGCCCTCCCTCTCCCGGGTCCTTGCATGAGGGGCCCAGCAGCCACTCCCCTTTTAGATTGGTCTTGGAATTTTTATTTTTACTTACTCTGGAAATACCACTAGTTGATCCTGCCCTCGCCCACCTTGCCCTGTGCCCTGCCCTCCCCTCCATCTCCTTACTGTGCCTTGTTTCCAGTTCTGTTCCCTATGGAACATTCCATCAGATTGTTTCCTGCCTCTCTCCCTCATGCTGTTAGCTTCCAGATTCTTCTACCTCGATCTGCTTGTACTCACATGTTAGATGGAATCATTTTCATAGTTCGTGTCATTAACAATATTCTCTGGGAGGCAAGGACCACTCCATATAATGACAATGATTATGTTGAAAGCTTTGGTCCAACGTCAACACCAAAGAAGGGTGAGAGCCAGGGACTTTCCGTTGGTTCTTACGTTTGTTCCCTGCCCATTTCTTTAAATATTCCCATATGCTGCACCATGATCTCCTCTGATCCCAGTCCTCTCCATGGATGAGATGCTTGCAGAGGGTAAAGAGCATTGCCTGGCCCCTGCCCTTCAATGGCTGCTCTACCTTTTTCCCAAGGTGCTCATTCTCCCTCTTTGGGGAAAGAGAGATTCAGCAGTTTGTCTCTGCTTGTTTTTCGTTTTCACTGTTTTTTCCCCTTCATGCTGCCTTTCATTTTCTTGCTTCTTCACTTCCAACTATGACCCACTAATCCTTCATTTCTATCCCTCACATCCATGTGGGTATGAGAGGCTTCTCTCTGGTTTGTCGTCACTGTCATCGACAGGATTTTTCATCTTCCTCTATGAAGCCCCATTTGCATAATAAAATCATTTCCTCCTCCCAAAGAGCTGATGGTCTTGGTTATGGGGTCAGTACAGATGACCCCTTAGGCAAGGACAAATAACAGTAGGCAGGCCGGGGATACAATGCCGTTTAGTGAAGTCTTTAAGGTCCTTTATGGGCCACAAGGTATTAGGAACAGTGTCTGTGGGCTGTTGTTCTGTTCCATCGGTAATACTTACAGATAGGTCTGAACTAGTACATCATTCTAACCAATTCTATTATCTTGGACATTTATGATTTCTCCAACTTCAGTGCACAGCTGTAATTTTCAGAGTATGAGTGTGTATGTTGTACATGTTGTAAACAGCTGCCAGCCTCTTCATGAGCTGCAACAAAGAGCGCACGGTTAGCTGTGAACTCCATGATGCACGTAGTCATACAGCAGGTCAAAGGCGAGGTAGCAGTTCTTGGATCTTGGAACAAGCCTCTGGACTGCAGAGGAGAACCAGCAGGGTTAACGAAGCATCATCCTACCAAACAGGTCAGAGCACCGTGCAGACAGCTGCCAGTGTCTTGTCTTCGTATGTGCCACTTGAACCTTCTAAACAGTGCATGCCTTGTACAGGTACTTAAACAACAGGCCCCTCTTTTGTTTTCCTTGTTTTATTTATTTATTTATTTTGAATAAGAAATAAAAGAAGGACCCAGAAATAAAAAGAAAACACAAGTACGAGTAGGGGGCCAAGTATGGGGACGAGAGGAGAGGAGGGAGAAAGGAAAGGGCCTCAGCTGGATTTAGGAACACGGAGTCCTCAACTCCAGGTCCACTGACGATGAAGAAGGGCCCCGAGGCTCGGGCTGCACCGCGCTGAATCAGCTCAGAAGGCCCCAAACTGCGTGTGGACTATGACTCTCAGAAGTGCTCCACATGCGCTGCTTGAGAGCCTTGTGGTGGTGTCCACGTGGCCGACCTTCAGCCCCCCGTAGGCCTCAGCCAAGACCGTAGGCCTGGCTCCCCCCTCGCTGGCGCATTCCTCCCTGTCCCTCCCCCTCCTGCACCATCACTCCTGCCTTTCTCATTTCCTTTCTTGCATGCGGACTAAAAACAAAAACAAAAGGTCACGTGATTTCTTTGTCCTACTTTGATCTCTTCTGGTCTGTCTTGTCTCTTTCTCTCTGTCTGTCCCCTCCATGTTTCACTCTCTACAGAACCTCCACCAGCTAAAACAGATTCAAACCCTGAAGCAGATGAACGAGCAACTGCAGGCTGAGAACAGGGCCCTGACTCGAGTTGTGGCCAGGCTCTCGGAGTCCGTCGAGTCCTCGGAAGTGCAGGAGCTCTAGTTCTTGCCCCTCCTCTCCACCTCACTTCCCTCCTCCACCACTGCAGGCACGTTCACCCTTCTTGTTGGGCCCAGAAGCCCTGTGCTCACCCCACTCCACCAGAGCCGCCACACGCGGTGCCTATCCGTGTCAGGCATCTGCAGGTGGAAGGAGCCAGGACTGAGATCACGGATGGGACAGGACAGCTTAGGGCGACGAGGGCAGTGGGGGGTCCTTGCCTGGGCTCGTGGTCTGTTTGGTAAGAGCAACACGCGGCCTTCTCCCCCCCTGCAGACCGAATATGGGTTTGCTCACGTGGCTACTCGGCTACACAGAGGTGTACACGTGTGTGCTCACACCTGTGTCTGTGCACGTTTCTTTGGTGGAGTCGTGGGTTGCTGAAGCGGTTGGGGTTGGTCCTGGACTCCAAATTGTTGTTGAGCCTGGGGTAACCAAGGGCAGGGGCTCTCAACCCTGGCTGGGAACTTGAAACATATGGTACCTGGGCGTACCCCCCCACAACGCACGCCCCAAAATCAGTCATCTGGGTTGGGACCCCAGCATCAATAGTTTTTCAGACCTCCTGTGTCTTTATGATTCCTTTATGAAACCAGGGTTGGAAATGGCCCTTTGCCTACCAGACAGAGCTGAGTCCTCTGCATCCGACATGCTGGATGGGGCCAGTGGCGCAGAGGCCAGAGCTGCACGCCAGCAAACGCTGTGCATCCCGCCGTCTGAGTAGAACTGGATATTCTTTGCCTCCCTCCTGCAGTAATCTCTGCTTTCTCCCCATCCCCGGGAGGCATCGCTCGCATCCCTGTCACAAATCTCTGAGCCCTAGGGATGTGCCCCCGGACCCCCACCCCTCGCCCAGCCAGACGTTCCCTAGCAGAGGTGGCTTTGCAAGGGAGATGGCAGTCAGTGGAGCAGGGAGCAGGGCGTTTATTTCAACCGAGAACTGCAAATATGTGTGGTCTGCAAGACAAGCTCACAGATAACTTGTTTTCCCATCACGATGCTGTGATGGGGTCGCCACTGCTGAGCGGCTTCACCCTCTGAAATGAGTTTTTAATTTTCAGCAACGATCTAATTAGTCCTGACCAACGTCTGTTCTTTTCTGTCCCTATTTGCTTGTGCCTTCAGGGTCAGGGGCTGCCAGCTAATACCCACTAGATCTGAAGCCCCCAAATTACCATAAGGGCTGAGCTAATATCTGCTGTAGATGCCATCACACACCAAGAAAATTGAAAGGGGAGCGATACATAGCCTGGCACCAAGCTGCTCCGGTACCCGACGTGGTGCCGTGTTAGGTCCAAACTCCACGCTCCACAGTAAGCCTCAGGATCGTGGGGAGATTCGACAGGGACGAACTAGGGACCCCAAAACAGATCTGCCATTTGTGTTTAGTTTCCGTCTTTGTGCAAGATAGTCTAGGATACGGGGCAAAACTAGATCGTGTGCTTTCAGTAGTTAAGACCTACGGTGACAGTTGTCATTTATTAAGGCCTGTGCACGGAACTTTTTTTTTCCATAAAGATTTTATGTATTTATTCCTGAGAGACCCAGAGAGAGGCAGAGACACAGGCAGAGGGAGAAGCAGGCTCCATGCAGGGAGCCCGATGGGCACTCCATCCTGGGACCCCGGGGTCACGCCCTGGGCTGCAGGCAGCTGCTCCACCGCGGAGCCCCCCAGGGGTCCCTGCACGGTAGTTTGTATGCTTTTGCCTCAGTCCCCAGAACAATCATTGTACCAGATGGAAAAAATGAGTTACAATTTAAATAACCTGCCCGAGGTCACCGAGAGTCAGGGTGGACCCGAGGTTCACACAAGTATGCCAGGCTTCCAAGCCCTCGGCCCCGGGAGGGGAGCTGTCTGGTGTGGGGCGGAGCCCGGCCGCTTGTTGAGCACGGGGCCCGAGCGTGGTGTGAGGGGTCCTGTTGGGCCGTGCTGTGCCCCGCCGTCGCTGCTGCGGCACGGAGGGCGGCCCTGTGCGCTCTCGGCCTCTTAGCAAGCCCCCAGCCACCTGCCAAAAGATTTTGCCACTGCGAAGAGGCCTTGACGCAGTACACGGCTCCTGTAGCGGACCCGCAGACGGGCCCCTCAGTCTGGCCCATGAGCCGTAGAAACAGGCTGGGGGCGGGATCAAGAGAATATTCCGTGACATGTAAAAATATATAGAATCAAACCTTGGTGTCCAAAAATAAAGTTTTACTGGAACTGAGCCCTGCTCACCTGTTTACATATTCTCCTTATGCCCTAAGTACCTTTGTGCCAGGAGCGGGGCTGGAGTTGGAGCAGACGCATGCCTTGCTAACCCCGAGTCCCTGTTGGCGGGCCCCTCGCAGACGCCCGTGCCGCCCCCTGCCCGAGGGAGACGGTGGCTAGGCCACCGGTCGGTGTGCTCAGGGACTCTGTCCTGCCTCGTCTTTGTGCTGGTCCGTGGGGATCCCCTAAGAGGTCGTCTTACCGGCGTGTGGCGCAAGCCCCTTGCCCCGGGTGTAAGCAGCGGGGCTCCCCGCCCGCTCCCTGCCTGCGCCTGGGTCGCCCCAGCCGGCCTGGCCCCCCGGGGCTCCTGGCCTGCAGCACAGCCCCACCCCAGGCCGGCGGCGGTCGCACTTGCCCAGGCCAGCGTCCATCAAGCTGCCGTAACCTAGAAAGTCAGAAATTAAGAAAAGCTGGCCTCAGGGGCTGCCGCGGAGCCTGGTAAACCTCGTGCCCCTGCAGTGCCCCTGCCCGTGCCCCTGGTCAGGCTGGAGCCCCGCGTGTCACAGCACCTGGGCATCTCCTCTGTGGGGTCAGGTGTACAAGGCTTTCGCCCCTTGATTTGTGCATCGCGCTTGCTGTGCCCACGCTCCCCCTCCGTGTTGGTTGTCGTGCGCTGCGGCTGCCAAACTACCTCGGCCAGTTGTTTTTTTTTCCCCAAAGCATCAAGTCCCTAACGTGAGATCACATCACGGCTCAGCAAGTCGGCGTTTCCGAAGCAGGGAGGGCTCAGCCGAGCTCCAATTCGATGAGCTGTGGCAGCCCTGGAAGGGCCCGGGGGGCTCGGGGCGCCGCTCACGTGCACCCAGGGGAGCAGGGGGAGCAGCGCGGGGCGCCGCGTGTGCAGGTGGAAGGGCCTCCGCCCCCCAGGCGCCCACCGCCGGGAAGCCCGCCGTCCCTGGAGCTGCTGCTGCGGCCCCACGGCCCCCCGGGAGCCGCCACGGGAGCTCTGGGCAGGAGCTCGGTGCATACACAGCCCTCTTGTGCCCCCAGCACCCGCTGGGTCCCTGGCCTCTCGGCTTTGGTGGTGGGCGCGGGGGTCCTGGTGCATCGCGTCACAGCCCGCGCGTGGGGGCCCTGGGGCCTGGGCCATCCCCGCGGGCGGCACCTCAGCCCCGTCGGCCCGGCGCTCCTTCCTCCGTCTCCCGCTGCATCCCCGCGGCTCGTGTGGGCTCCCGTGGGCTCCCCTCCGCGAGCTCAGGGCAGGAGCGACGGAGAGCCGCCCGCAGCCCGGGAGGACGGGAGACGCAGGGAGGGGCGTGCGGTACAAGGCCAAGGCCCAGCGTGCCCGTTGGCAGGCGGGGGGCCGTGGTCCCCCCAGTATGGACGGGCTGGCCCAGCAGGTGCAGGGGAGAGCCGCCGGGGGGGGGCGCTGCAGGGGCTCATGGCGCCGGCTGCCCCCCGCCCGGCTGGCCTGGGTGAGAGGGTGCGGGGCGCGGGCCAAGCTCTAACACGCCTGTCCCCTGTCCCCTGTCCCCGCAGGTGTTAACAGAGCTGAAGTCCGACAACCAGAGGCTGAAAGATGAAAACGGAGCCCTCATCCGAGTCATCAGCAAACTATCCAAGTAGACCAGGCTCCCGACGAGGAGGCCCGGCAGCGCAGGCTGCTCTCCCCCTCGTTCCGGCCGCCGCCTTCCGGCCCCAAATGGTGAATGTTCTGGTGGAAGGACTCCCGCACCCCCCTGCAGCCACCTCCCCCGCGCACGTTCCCTCTGGGCTCTCAGTGCCTGTTCCGCCCGTGACCCCCGCCCCCCAGCTCCAGCGTGGTCGTCGGAGCCGGCTGGAGAGGGCCTTGGGGCCAACACGGGGCTCGGCCATGGATCCCGGCCTCCTGCTGCTCAGCTCCTTGCCCACCTTGGGTTGGGCCCGAACCTGTAGGCCTCAGCCCACCCAGTAGCCCACAGCCTTTTCCGCGGACCCCACGTCCCTGGTCTAGGGGAGTCTTACGGTGGCCCCTCCAGGACCTGCCCGGGATGCCAAGAGATCAGGATGTTGGCATAACCGCGGGCCGGCCTCCGGAGCCGAGGTGACAGGCACTCTGCGGCTCTCAGGAACCGACTTTGCTCCGGGGTTGCTGCTCTCTTCTCTGTCGGCAGCCCGGCACCATCCCCGCCGTGTCTCGGTTCCGTGTCCCCACCCCACCCCCCTGCCCCCTCCCCAGGCTCGGATGACCTGGCTTCCTTCCTGTCTCGGTCCTTTCATCGTCCTCGCCGTGGCCCTCAGCCTCCGCCCCCAACGGTGTTGGCCTAGGACGGAGCGTGTGACCCACTCGTCTGGCCACCATGGAGCACCGTTCTTGGGCACCCGGGAGACCAGGCGAACTGCCTTGACAGCACCACCGGCCCTCGTGCTGCGAAGCCAGATCCCGGCAGCTGTCCACCCCCGGTTCTCCTCGCCTGCCCCTGTTCCCCAACCAACCCCCCCCCCCCCCCCGTGACCTTGTTCTCCCCTGTCTGCACCGGCACCTGCTCCTCCGGAGAAAGGAAGTCCTTGCGAGGAGGCCTGAGAGCTGGGGAGGGAGGCTGGGTGGGGGGCCGACCCGGGCCGCCAGCCCGTCGGGAGACACGGATGCTGTCAGCAGGTGTCTGGGGACTCTGGCGGCTGCATCAGGGGACAGACCCCCGAGAGGGTGGAGGGACGAGCTGCTTCCAGCCCGCTGATGGGGTCACGGCATCTTAGAGCGGCGAGGCCCGGAGGTCGCTTGGGGGAGCTTCCCGTCGTCGGGTCGCAGGGACCCGCACCTGCGGCGAGGCCACGGCTCTGCCCCACAGCCGGTGCTCCCGGTGGCTTCATTCCTTGAAATGTGGGCAGGTCTGATAACCAGCAAGCTCCTCCCAGTACGAGCTGGGGTCTGCCTGCGGGGACTCCGCTCGGCCCTTGGGTCACCTCCCCGTAACCTTCCTTCGGGTGGGCGCCTTCTGGGCCTTTAGGGCGCCCCTCACGGCGTCCGCTCCTGCCAGTCCCACCTCGTCTGGCCTCCGCTGGACAGAAACGGCCTCTTAAAACAGCCAAGCCCAGGCGTGGCCAGCTCCTGCCTCAGCACAGGGGCAGGCGGCTGGCCGTGGGGGCGACCCCCTGCCGCCCCTTAACCTGTTGGTCCTTCATCGGTGTCTCCGCCCGGTTGGCTTCTCTGTAGTGCAGCTCGGGAACTCCTTGGCTGGGATATTCAGCGCTTGCAGGGGCCGTTCTCCGAACACATACTACCTCTGGCCATTTTTAATTTCTTTCCAGAAAACGTCAGTGTAGTGCTCTGCGGCCCGTCTGAAACATCGCATGCTCTTTAAACCAGAGGCTGTCATTCAGGATCCTAATTCCAGAATAGGAAATGTGTCCCCGCTGGCAAGGCCCCATACAGCATTCTTCGTTCCCAAGCACTACTACTGATTGGGGTTTTGCATGCGCAGGGGAATGCTGTGGGCTCCGTTCTCGGCAAAAGCTAAGTCAGGGTAAAACGCTTCCTCGCGGCCACGACACACATCCCCTGGTTTTGGGGGGCCGGGGGGGGGACCAACACACCCCGGGCACTGGGCAGGGCTTGGGTGTGGTTGCTGCGTCTTCCTCAGGGACGGAGAGCATCTCGCCCCTCTTCACCGGGCAGCCTGGGCCCGGCTTCCCGAGGGCCCCCTCCTCTGCTGGTGCCTCGCAAGAGCATGGGACGGGATCTTAAAACTCTGAGGTTGGTGTTAGGCCCCGCTACCACACGCAGCCCTTGCACATCAAAGATGCCTTTTCTTGCCAGAAAGTTCTCCTTGTGATGAAACATTTACAAGCATTTCGATCTCAGGAATATTGGATTCTATGCCCAAGAAATCGTGAAAGTGTAAACCATCCTGGGTAATTTCAGACACTCTCTGTTAAGGAATTGATTTTATTACACGGACACACTCAGCATCCCGGTCCCTTCCCAGAGGGTCAGACGCCCTTTCTTCACAGCTGCCCCAGGACTGCTGGTTAGAGACCAGCAGGAGGCCTCCCTTCTCTTGGGCTGTCGGCCTCTTCGGTGGCCACAGGTGCCCTGTCCTCGGCCTACTGGTCTGGATACCCGAGGGCACCCCAACCCCAGGGGCTCAAGCTGCGTGAATACGGCGGGTCTGGCCAACGGCCGGTGCTCGGCTGCACCGTCAGAGTCTTTACGGGAAGTGCCACGATGGGGCAAGGAGGTTTCAGTACAACTTTCCATCCTCTCTTCTCATGAATTTGATGTTTTTCAAAACCAAGCCACACCTTTGGGAGTAGCGGTTCGGCCATTCCAGAGACTCTGGCTGAAGTTTTCCTGCTTCGCCTGTTTGTCTCCAGGGCTTGTTCTCCAGACGGCCCTGGGCCTCGAGCACTGCCAGGGCTGCGTCTGCTGCAACCGGCTCCCGCACGTCCTGGGGCGTCGCCTCTAAGGAGTCTGAGGCCCAGGCCTGCCCTGGGCTCCTCGGGGTGCTGAACCCCGTTGGGCGGTCTCGCTCACTAGTCCCTGGACCCTCCCTGTCTTTTTCCATCAGCCACAGGACGCGTTCGCTTCTCTTCTGGGCCTTCCCGTCTCCCACCCCAGGTTGGAGGCCAGGGTGCATTTCTTGCTCTCCGAGGCCACTGAAGGGGGCCTCATCTCTGGTTTGGATCATTTCACGTGCTTTACCCCCCAAAACAAAACGTGCTTATTTGACGGTTCTGCTCAGGAACACAAGGCTGAAGGCCACCAGCCAGCCTGTGAATCCCACAGGATGTGTGTCAACCCCTGTTTTGCCATCAAGGGCTTTTAATGGAGTCAGAAGCAGCCCTGCCCTTGGTTTGGTCTTGGGATTTCCGGCAAAGGAACCCGGCCGCAGCCAGCCTCCCCTCCGGGGTCCTGAGTCTGCCTCCTGAGGACGTGGGCACCCCTCGGGGTGGGCGAGGTGTGAGGGGAGAGGACGGAGTCGGTGCTTCAGCTTCCAGGCTGCTTTGCCCCCCAGAGTCCGAGCGGAGGATTCAGCAGCTGAGCCATCTGAGCCACCGGCCCCCCTGGAGCAAGCTGTGAGGTGGCGCCGCAGCCCCACACCTGCTGTGTTGTCGTCAGGCCCAGTCATGGTGCGGGTCCTGGTCCCCACACTGGTGTTGGGGGGAGGCAGCGCGGGGGGACAAGTCCCCCAGAGTCAGAACCAGCAGCCGGGTGCTGGGCAGCCCTGCGGCCCCCGCAGTCCTCTTACCAGTGTGCACAGCGCACTTGGACCCCATAGCCCTTAGGGTCCTTTCTCAGCTTAAAATTCCAGGGTTTAGTTATTCCTACGACGATTAGGACATTTCGTGAACTCCGAATTCTTGCTCTTTCTAACGGCAGAAAATCTTGTTTTCTTCTGGATTCTGTGACCCAGGTTGCCCTCCCGGCCTTGCTGCAGAGCGGACCTGACGCTGAGGGTGACTGGCTGGCGGAGCGGTGGCTTTGCGGCCTGGTGGGAGCCCGGGGTCAGCTCGGGGGCTGCAGCCACAGTAGCTGCTGGGCCGGGGCGCGGGGCCCTAACCGCCGCCGCGGGGCGGCCCCTGCCTCTCTGGGGTCACCAGGGTCGCCTCTCCGTCCGACCCTCGGCGGCAGGCGGGTCCTCCTCAGGGCAGCCGCGGCCTGGAGTCGTGCGCCGCTCCCCGGCTGCTGACCCGCAGCGCCCCCGGGCCGCCCCGTGGAGCTCCCGTGGGTGCACAGCCGCCCCGCCCCGCCCCCACCCTGCGGGAGCTCGGGGCCCTCGGAGGTGCTGCTTGCAGCGGCCCCGCCACCTGCCACCTGCCGCAGGAGGCCCCGAGCGAGGCTGGGGGCGGGCAGTGACCACGTAGGGGTGGGGGCGCCTGTAAGGCCCCGGTCGCCCCGCCCCTCCCCCCCAGCCGAAGCGCACGTGTGACTCTTGGGCCCACGTGTGGATTCACTTGTTGTAAATATACGGGGGGGGGGGGGCAGATCCGCTTTGTGAATTGAATGTATTTTTATGCAACTCTGAGTGGCCTTTCAACCGCCAGACGCGCGATGCCGCCGCGCTGGTTGGCCGTAGTGTTAGTGCCCGTGTTCGCGAGTTGGAGTAATAACAGTCACACCTGCGGCGCCTGTAGACACAACCGTATTTATAAACAAGTAAATAAACCGTGTTTTGACTTTGTGACTGCGCCTCCGCGGCTCGGGAGCTGGGTTCGCCGGCGTCCGCGGGGCGCCCGGGGCCAGCAGGGGCCAGCACGGGGATCCCGGGCGGAGGGCGGGGCTGCGGGACACGCGTGGGGGGCTCGGGCCTGGGGCCACCCCGCAGCCGGCTGCTGTGAGTCGGGGGCTCGGGGCGGAGGGGCGCTGCGCAGGGAGGGGGCGGGCGGCTGCAGGTGGGGGGGGCCTCGGGGGGGGTCCAGGCGCCGGCCCGCGGAGGACACGGCCCCTCCGTCGCCGTCAGCAGCTGCTCGCGGCCCCGCAGCCACGGGAGGAGCCAGGCCGCAGGCCCCAGGGCGGCCCAGCCCGGACGCAGGTGAACCCTGGTGAACCCAGGTGAACCCAGGCGCGGGCCGCTGGGGCCTCAGAGCCGCCGCCCCACCTGCCGAGGAGCTCGCGCGGGGCGCCTGGCCCGCGACACCGGAGGAGCCCCGGGAGCGCCTCCTCCCCCGGCCCCGGGCGGCGGCCCACCATGTCTACACCACCGGCCGCGGCCCGACCACCTGCTCACGGGAGCCTCGGCCAGGCTCCGGGGCGGCCCCTGTGAAACCTGGGGCGCGACCCCGTCCACCTGGGAGCCGCGGGCCCCGCCTGCGGCCCAGGGCGTGACCCCGGGGCCCGGATCGAGCCCCGCCTCGGGGTCCCTGCGGGGAGCCGGCCTCTCCCTCTCTCCGGGCCTTTTACGAATAAATAAAATCTTGGGGATCCCTGGGTGGCGCAGTGGTTTGGCGCCTGCCTTTGGCCCAGGGCGTGATCCTGGAGACCCGGGATCGAATCCCACGTCGGGCTCCCGGTGCATGGAGCCTGCTTCTCCCTCTGCCTGTGTCTGCCTCTCTCTCTCTCTCTCTATCATAAAAAATAAAAAAAATAAAATAAAATGTTAAAAAATAAAATAAAATAAAATAAATAAAATAAAATAAAACCAATGAGAGCAGGACCTGAGATCAGCTCGGGAAGGAGGCGGAGGTCGGGGCGCCGCGGCCCGGGGAGGAGGGGGTTCCCGGGAGGCGCCCCTGGAGACCGGCCGCGGCGCCTTCCCTCGGATCCCGGATCCGCCTGTGGCTAAACCTCCGGTTTGGGCGGGAAACTGGCGTCATCCGAGCTCGGCCCAGCTGGGGAGCCCCAGCACCGGCCTGCAGCCCCTCCACCCCCTCACTCGCCCCGCCCCTGCCGCACTCGCGTCCCCCCAAATTCTGGGGCTTCGTCCTCCGCCCCGACTGAAGCTCTTCGCAGGGGGACCCAGGACCTTGTGGACACGGCCTGACCCGCGGGAACGGAGTCAAGGACCCGGGCCCCTCACGACCCCCAAACCCCCGTCGGAGTGCTTCCCCTAGAAGAGAGCCCCTCGGCCCGGGGACTCTCCCCTGAGCAAGATGCTGGGCCCCAGGTCCTCGGACCCCCCCCCATGCACCTTGCACACCCTCTGATCCCCCCCCCGCCCACCTTATACACCCTCAGAAACCGCCCCCCCCCCGCCCACCTTGCACACCTTCAGGACCCCCACTCACCTTGCACACCCTCAGAACCTCCTACGCCGACCTTGCACCTTGCACACCCTCGGAAACCCCCCCCCCCGCCCACCTTGCCCCGCAAGCCCCGCAGAAACTGGAGACACGCGCCCCCCAGGCTTCTCTCAGCTCATTTCTTTAATTAGGAGACGCAGCTCGTTACAAAATAACAGGTGGACGAGACAGGAAACAAGAACGAAAGCCCACGGGGGGGGGGGGGGGTGCCGCCGGGCGGAGCGGGCGGGGCCGCGCGTCCTTCCTCCCGCGACCACAGCGGGTCCCCGTGGGGCCGCCCCGCCGGGTCTCGAAGCTTCCAGGCCCCGGGATCGGGGGCGGCCGGTGGGTCCTTCGGGGTGGAGACGTCCGCGGGCCCGGCCTCCTGGAGGAGCGGCCGTGCCCCGTGCTGCCCCCGCTCGGCTCGGGCAGAGGGCGGAGGGCGGCGCCGGGCCTGGGCTCCGCGTCCCACGGTCCCCAGGGTCCCGACCGGGCCCCGTGTCCCCCGCAGGCACCCCTCGACCGTCGCACCCCGGGGCGCGGGGCTGGGAGCGGGAGGGTGACGGCGGGTGAGCCCTTCACGAGTGGGGGGCCGGTCGGGGCACGGGGCGCTCCTCCGGCGGGAGCCCCTCTATGGCTTTTCAGTTAGTTCACGGGGGTCGGGGGCAGGGCGCAGCGCACAGGGCGCCCACCGGGACCCGACGCCGGGCGGGACGCAGCGCAGGTGCGGGCCGTGGGGACGGGCCTCCGGGGCGCCCAGGTCCGCGAGGGCGGGGCGGACACGGGGCCCCGACGGGGTGACACGGGGGCTCGGGCCTCGGGGGCCTCGGGGGCACCGGGCGGGCATGCGGCGGATCTACAGGAGGCGGAGACATGCAGGCGAGTGAGGAGCCCGGGAGGTCCCGGGGGCGACCTTGGGTCACATAACCGGATGCACTGGGGGTAGGGTGGGGGGGATGAGGCCCCCATGGCTTCGGAAGGTTCTTGTTTTTGTCACTTAAAAAATAAACTATATTCGCGTGTCTTCAAGTCACAGTGGCCCCTTCTCAGTGTTACAGCTCGAAAAGCAGGTTAAGACCCTCGGTGACCAGGGTCTGGCCCCGGGACCGGGCAGGGCCGCAGGGCGGGCGCACAGCAACCAGGACGCCCTGGACTCGGATGTCACAGGGACGACCCGCCCTGCCCCCTACGCCTGGCTGGGCCCGCGACCCACTCGGCCCGGAGTCCTTTGCTGCTTCTCCCAAATGCCACCCTACCCGGCATCCTCCAGGCGGGCGTGCCAAGGCGGGCAACTGTCGTGGGGCCCGGGCCTCCTCCCTGCCCGCCACCAGCCAAGGCCCCCAGGAGGGCCACGAGCAGCCCCACAAGGAGGGGCGGGGAGGGAGCAGGTGCAGGGGGGAAGGGGCAGGGGGGGGCAGGTGCAGGGCGGCGGGCGGTGGGGGGAGGGGCAGGTGCAGGGGGAGGGCAGGTGCAGGGGAGAGGGCGCAGGTGCAGGGGGAGGGGGCGGGGGAGAGCAGTTGCAGGGCAGCGAGCGGTGGCGGGAGAGGGCAGGTGCAGGGGGAGGGGGCAGGTGCAGGGCGGCAGACGGGGGGTGCATGAGGCCACGCATCAGCACACAGCACGGCCACCCGGACTCTCCGTCCCACTCGCGACCCGGGGCTTCTCGGCCCCTCTGCTCACCCACCCGCACCCCTGCACGCAGCCCGGGCGCTCGGGAGCTGGCTTCACCCACGGGCGGCCGCTGCCACCGCCCCTGTGGCGCCGGGAGCCCCGGGACAGCCGCCCGGCCCCCTTGATTCCGCGGGGGCAGCTGGGCTGGTTCCAGAGCCGAGGGGGGACCCCCCCCCCGCCCCGGCCTCGGCTCCCGCCCCGCCCGCAGCCTGCCCCGGGCTCCCCAGCAGCTCTGAAGGGCCCGCGCGGCCGCCAGGCTCAGGACGCCCGCGGCCAGGGTGACCTCGCTCTCAGCTGCGGAAAACCCACGAGCCAGGGCGCTGCCCGCCGAGTTCACGGGGCCCACGCCGGGGGCGGCCGCGCACCTGGGCCCGGGGCTGCGGATCCAGCCGCCTTGCGGCCGGGGAACCCAGAGCCCCGGGGGGGCGACCGCTGCCCTTGCGGCCCTCGGGGGGCGGCGGCCGTTGGGCTCCGCGGGCAGAGCAGCATCTCGGGCGGCGGAACGCGCGGGGCGCAAAGGGAGGGCGTGGGCTCCGCGGGGCCTGGGCACACGGTCCGTGGGGAAGGCGCGGAGACGCCCCGAGACCCGCAGCTCTGGGGCTGGGCGAGGAGTCCCCGCCCCCGAAGCGCGCCCCCCGCAGCCCCCACGGCCCCCCCGGGCGCGACTCTGGGCTCGGCACGGACCCAGCTGAGCTCCCCCGGGCCGGGCGGGAGGCGAAGGGCGGCCGCGGGGGGCGGGGCACAGGGGGCGCGGGGCGGCTCCGGGGCGGGGGGTCGGGTGCAGGGCGGCTGCGGGGCGCAGGGGGCAGGCGCAGGGGGCGCAGGGCGGCTCCGGGGCGCGGGGCCCTCGCTCGCCCGCCTGCCTCCTGCCGGGCTCCGTGTGGGGGGAGGCTCGGCGCACGCGGGACTCCGCGCATATGGCTTTTTACCCGGGCGGGGCCGGGGGCGGGGGGCGGGGGGCACGAGTGGCGGGGCCGGGCCCAGCAGGTGCAGCCGCTGCCGGGCCGGTCCTGCTTCTCGGCGCCCACGACGCGGGCCTCCCCGGGTTGGGCCAGGGCTCGGCAGCCCCCCGGGCCGCAGGGCGGCAGAGGTCACGCGCACCTTCCTCGAGGCGCGGCCCCGGGCGACGACGGCGCGGACAGCGGCGGTGGGAGGGAAGAGAAGCGCAAGCGGGCGGGGCGGAGGCGGGCGGAGGCAGCGCCCGAGCCGGGAGCGGGCACGAGCGAGGCCTGGAGGCGACCACGTGCCCCCGAGGCCCGGGGGCGGGGCGGGGGCGGGGCGGGGGCGGGGCCTCGGCGTCGGGCTCCTCGAGCACGCGGCCCCTGCACCCCGCGCATGCGCCGGGCCCGCTCAGCGCCGGAAGCGGAAGCGGAAGCGCAGGAAGGCGGGCGGGGGCGGGGCGGTGTGGCGGGAACCGCGGCGGCGGGGCGCGGCGGGGCCGCCCCTACTTGTTCTTGCCCAGCAGCGCGTCCACCTCCTCCTCGGGCTTGAGCGAGTGCCACTGCGCGATGGGCCGCCGCGGGTTGGCCAGCATGTCGGACCAGTGCCGCAGCTCCGTGCCCGTGGCGTTGCTGCCCACGAAGATCTTGCCGATGGCCTCGTTCTTGCCCAGCTTGTCGTAGTCCAGCACGGTCACCACCACCTGCACTTTCTGCGGGGACGGACGGGGTGAGACGGGCGCCGCCCCGGGGACCCCCCCGCGCCCCCCTCCGCGGCCCCCCCGCAGGCGCGGCGGTGACGCACGGGCAGGCGCGGCGGTGACGCACGGGCAGGCGCGGCGGTGACGCACGGGCAGGCGCGCAGGCTCACGGCGCACGTGACACGTGACACGGGCCACGCCCGCGCTGCCGCTCACGTGCGCCGTTTAAGGGACAAAACGGGGTCGCGGGAGGGAGACAAACCGCAGGAGACCGCGAGTCCCAGCAAGACTGGCGGGTCCCGGGGGCGGGGTCGCTGCGGGACGGGCGGTGGGGGGCGCGTGACGTCACGAGCACCGGGTGTGACGTAACACACGTGGTGGGCCACCGACCTCTGCCTCCGGAACCACTGATAAACTACGTGGTGATTATTTGAATTCAAACAAAAGAATACATTTAAGAAATGAAAATAAAATGTCTTTAAGAGGCAATGCTAGGGGCGCCCGGGGGCTCAGCGGGTGGGCGCCTGCCTCGGCCCAGGGCGTGGCCCCGCGTCCCGGGATCGAGCCCCGCGTCGGGCCCCGCAGGAGCCAGCCTCTCCCCCGCCTGTGTCCCCGCCTCTCTGTGCGTCTCTCATGAATCAATTTTAAAAATCTTGGAAAAACGAGCCGTTCGGTCGAGGTAAGCGCGAGGGCCTACGGGGACGCAGACAGGCGACAGCGGGCTCAGGGCGCTGCGGGCAGCTCCGCAGGGGCCGACGCACGGACGCCGCGAGCAGGGCAGCCAGCGGGGCGGACGGCGGGGGGGCTGCGTGGACCCGTCAGGACAGAACCCTAGCGCGGAGGGGGCTCCCGGAGCGGGGCTGGGGCAGCGGGAATGGGGTGCGGGACGCCGGACAGGACCTGGGGGCCTCCCCTCCCCCACGGCTCCTGCCACCCGCTGGGACCAGGCTTGCTCCGGGAAGCCTCGCTGTGGGGCGGCCGCCCCCTGCACCTGCACCTGCACCTGCACGCCGACGCCCTCACCTCCCGGGGCCCCTGCCTGCACCTGCTCCCCCCCCCCCCGGGGTCCTTCACAAGGGCCGTGTCTTGGACACACGTGTGTCTCCAGCACCCGGCAGCATCCTGGCACGTGGGGAATGCTCCGCAAAGAGTGTTGGACACACGAGGGGGGAAAGAAAGGGCGGGCGCCTGGGGCGATGCCAATGCCCCGTCTCTTCCCTCGGGAACAGAAGGCAGAGGACAGAGGCTGCGCAGACGCCGCCCGGGGAGATCATTCTACGGGTTTGGGGCGCACGGGGGCTGGGAAACCCCTGGGCCGCTGCGCTCCCATCAACCATAAGTGGGGGCACAGCCCAGGCAGGCAGTAGCTGGACCCGAGGAGCAGGAGGGGAGGGGTTCCCGCCGCCCCCCCCAGCACCTGGATCTGCTCGAAGGGGATCTCGAAGCTGAAGGACTCGTTGAAGTAGGGGTTCAGGGTCTTCTTCTTGACCGTCGTCTTCTTCTTCTTGAGCCTCTTGCCGTTCTGCATCAGGTGGATCTTCACGTAGGGGTCTGCGGAGAAGCCCCGCCCCAGAGCCTCCTTAGCCTGCGCCCCCACCTCCCCCACCTCCCTCTGCACCCCCCCCCCCCCCCAGCAGAAGCAGAGGCAGCAGGAAGATTCCAGCTGGAGGACCAGTTCGGGCTGCGGGTGCAGGGGAGGCTGCCTGGGGCTCAGGCTCTAGCAGTGACCCTGCGCCGCCGTCCCAGGTGGGGGGCAGAGGGGGCTCGCACACGCGGACATGCCCCCACCCACCTCCCCACCTCGCGGGTGAGAAACTGAGGCCTGCAGAAGGTCGGGGAGTGAGCGGCGCTGAGCGAGTGGGGTGTGTGTGTGCGATGGAGCAGGGTGGGGGTGAGTGAGGGGGGGTGACAAGCCGGGGTGACCTGGCCGGGCTGGCCGCAGGACTGCCAGGGGAGCCCCCACCCCAGCCTGATGCCCAGGAAGGCGGCGTTCCCCCCTCCCCGCCCCCCCGCGGGCAGGGCCTGTGCAGGACAAGTGTCCCCGGCTCTGGGCAGCTCCCAGGGGCGGGCCTGGGGCCCAGGACAGCGGCCACCTGGTGGGAAGCGAGGCCCAGCGCCTGGCTCGCCGGTGCCATCCCATGGCAGCCGCCAGGCCTGCAGGTACCTGACAGGCCCCCCACGTCCATCTTCTTCAGGTTCTTGGCCTCCAGGATACAGACAGTGAGCTTCCCGGCCGTGGGCACGTAGCGCAGGGAGGTGCAGATGTCGCCCAGCTTCTCTGGCTGTGCCGGAAGAGCAGCATCCCGGTCATCCGGGCCCCCCACCCCATGACCGCACCCCGGGGACGGCTCCCGCTCCCCAGCAGAGCAGTCGTCCCGGTACTCTGTCCCTCTCCTTGGGTTACTGTCATGGTGACGCCCTCCTGTGGATGGGTCAGGGCTCCTGGTGACCCCGAGACCTCCACAACGTCCCACAGCAAGGGCACCGGGGGCAGGATGGGAACCCAGGGCTCCTGCTCCTAGGAGCTCTGCCAACATCATGCCCGGGTGAGCCTCTCGGGGATGGGGCCCACCTGCCCGGTCCCCGCTCAGGGGCACAGGCCCGGCTTCCTCAGGGTGAGCGCCCGGTCAGCAAGGGGGTCCTGGGCGTCCCTCCCCCCCCCAGCCTGGTACGCTGCTGGCCTCGCGACCGGGACTTGGCCAGACGAAGGACCGATGCTGGAAGAGCAGGGGCTCCAGGGAGCATGTGGCATATGGCAGGTGCTCAGCCCGTGCCTGGTAAGCCGTGGATGCTGTAGCAGCTGCTGGGAGGACAAGCCCTCGTGTCGAGACACCTTTAAAATAAATATGGGCTTGCCCTGTGGGTAAACTGAGGCACGAAGTGACAAGTCAGGGGCCCTCAGGGACAGCAGAACCGCAGCAGCACGACGGTGACACTGCTCCCCTAACGGGGGAGCCTCCTCAACGCCAGAGGCTAGGCCAGACTGCGGGGGGCCCGGGCCCAGGGGGTCAGCCAGGTGCCCGGGGTCACACACAGCGCAGCCGCGTCCCGCCCGCCCGCAGCCCCTCGGCGCTCGCCGCTCTCACCTCCTCCTTCTCGCCGCCCTGCAGGTCCCTCCACTCCTCGATGGGCTGGCCCAGGTCCACGGTGTTCATGGGCACCTTCACCTCGCCGATGATGTCGTGTTTGGAGAAGCGGTCGAAGTCGTAGATGGCCATCACCAGGGTTTTGCCCCCCAGCTCCTGGTAGGGCACCTGCGGGGCACAGCAGGTGGGGAAGGCCAGGGCCCCTGAGTCACACGCCACGGGGCCGCCCGGCCGAGCCCTGTCCCCGCGAAGCCCCAGGACAGGCGGTGACGGGGCTCCGGGGAGGCAGGGCGTGTGGAGTGGGGCACCGTCCTACGGACCGAGCAGCGGCCTCAGGGCGCCCAGCGCCCAAGCCGTCGTCCCCGGCTGCAGCCTGAGCCCCCGCCACCCGTGAGGCCCCCAAGGGTGCGCGGGGCTCAGGGGCCCCGGGGTGCCATCCTGCCCGCCTGCACCTTGAAGGTGAAAGTCTCATTGAAGGCGGGGTTCAGCGTCTTGCGGTGGACTTTGGTCTCGTACTTCTTCTTCTTGTCTGGAAGGAGGAAGACTTTGACGTAAGGGTCTGAGGTGCCCCCCATGTCCAGGGCCGGCAATTCAGCAGCTTGCAGGACGCCGACGGTGAGCTGCGGGGAGAGAGGACCGGGCCTGAGCCCCCCATCACCCCCCTCACCCCCCCGGGGCCCACACACCAGCCCCCCAGCGGGGACAGGCCGCTGCGACCCAGGAACACCGGTCCCGTCCCTACCCCTGGATCCAGGTGACGTCAGGGAAGCGAGTTTGCCCAAGGTCGGCAGGGTGTTGACAGCGGGGGCCCTGAACTGCGGACCCCTCTAAAGCGATGATGCCAGGGGCTCATGGGGGCACCCGGGGGCGCACACCTTTGGTCTCCAGCCCTGCCCACCCCATGGAAGGGGGCGGCCTGGCCTGTGGGCGTGCCTGCTTCTCGCGCTCCCCCCCCCACACACCCCCAGCCTGGCCCCCCTACCTGGTTGGCCTGGAAATCATAATCCAGGGAGAACTGCAGCTTGCCCAGGTTCTCCGGCTCCTTCTCCTCCTCTCCCTCGCCCTCTCCTTCCGTCAGGCCCGTCTCGGCATCATCGTCATCCTGGGGGGGCTGGGCCGGACAAGGGGCGCTCAGGGGACAGGACGGGGCCTGCCTGGGGGCCCCAATCCGCGGCCCTCGGCCCCCCGGCCGCGGCTTGCACGCGCCCTACTTCCCAGCTCAGGGGCCGCCCTGGGACACTTACCCAGAGCACCGTCGGCGCATCCCAGAGCACGGAGAGCCCACGGGGGTGAGAGAAGGAAAGTGACGTAAGAGAAAGTCCTGCGGCCGCACCGGCTGCCACCAGGTGGGCCACCCGCCGCCCTGTAGCCCGCCCCCACCCCACGTGACACGGCGGGCTTCTCTCGGCCACGCACGCGCACGCATGCCTGCACACACAGGCGTGTGCACACATGCACATACACAGGCATGCGCACACATGAGCGCCCAAAGGCCATTTAATCTCGCTGACTCCGTTAGGCCACCTTCCTCCCGGGCCTCACACTGATTTCTTGAGCACGAGGCTCTCGTAGTCGCTCCCAGGACAAGTGAGCAGCGGTGGGTCAAAGCGAACCAGGGGCCTCAGCAACCAAACGGGGGAGCCAGGATTTACCCAAGGACTTTCCAGACTGACCACCCCCAACACAGGGGCAAATAAACTATTATCGTGTGACCAGGGGTGACTCCACTGGGCTCGGTCTTGGTGCCTCGGGACCATTCTGCTGCCTCAGTGGATCCCCGCCACCCAGTGGAGGCCTCCAGCGGGGTTTCGTCCTCCAGCGTCTTCTGGCAGGACCACGCAGAGTCCGTCCCTTCAGTGGTGGCCTCCTGGGGCCGGGGGTGCGGTTCTCTTCCCCACGTTTTGTGCCCTGGCCCCTCTGGGGGTCCACGCACGGTTCTCCTCCGCGGCCTCCACGAGGCTGAGGCCGAGCTATTGGGTGGAGGAGACCCCCGTTCCCACCAGCGGCTGCACAGACAACAGTTGCCAGGGCACATGGGGCCCTCCCGAGGGCAGCTGGTCCGGCTGTGGCACCTGGAAGCCTGTGCCACAGCCCCGGCCTCGGAGGGGTGGGCTGGGCCCGTGGTCCTGGCCTGCGCGCTCCTACCTGACCCCCTTTCATGTCCTTCATGTTCATGGCGTTCTTCATGCCTTTGCCTTTCTCCTTCTTGTTCTTCTTCTTCTTGCAGCAGCACTTCTTGCAGATGCAGAAGCAGCAGGTGAGAAGCAGGAGGCCGGCGACCACGGCAATGGCGATCAGCGCCCAGGGCGGTACTGGCCATGGAGGAGCCGGGTCAGCGGGGCTCCGCCCGCCCCCCGCCCCGCTGCACGCGGCCACGGCCACGGTGCTGCACGTGAGCCACGTCTGCTTCCCGGAGCCTGCTTAGCCCTGCCCTCCGCGCCCACGGGCCGTGGACAGAGACCCCGACCGAGGCGCAGGAGCTCCGGGGCCACCCCGAGCTGGCGGCCCAGGGCCCTGGCCGCGCCCCACACCCCACGCCAGCACCTCCCACGGGGGGGGCCCACCCGCGACCTCCGCCGGCACCCGAGCAGCCCCTGCCAGGACCTGGGAAGGTGATGGTGGGGGGAGCTTCTGTTTCCCAAACTAAGGTAACACGACGGGAGATCTTCAGAAGGGCCGTGTTCCGCGGGTTCCCACCCTCCTCCGGTTTCAAGCGCCGGGTGTCCGGGTGCTGGCAGCGGCCCTTCCCCCCCGAGAGGCTGGGGCGCCCACCCTCCCCAGGGACGCGCAGCAGGCCCGGCCCGGGGCCCCCCCGCGGGCACTCACAGGGGATGCTCTGGATCTTGTAGAAGAACTTGTCCCGTATGTAGGTGAACCTGTCATCCTGACTCGGCCCGGCGCCCCTGCTCTCCGTCGAGTTGTCTAAGAGCCCGGTGGACACTGTGGCCGTGGTGGTGGCGGGAGCCACGATGGGCTCCTGGTTCCTCTTGAAGATGTTCCTCATGGTGGCGGAGGCGACGGCTGCGGGCAGCAGGGGTGGGAACAGGTGAGCGGCCGCAGCCCGAATGCACACAGCTCCGCCCAAGGACTGGAAGCCTCTCTCGGGAGCTAAAGGCCTAGGGATGCCCGCGGGGTCAGTGGTCGGGCGCCGCCTCCGGCCCAGGTCGTGACCCCGGGGTCCCAGGATCGAGTCCCGTGTCGGGCTCCCACAGGAGCCTGCTTCTCCCTCTGCCTGTGTCTCTGTCTCTCTGTGTGTCTCTCATGAATAAAAAAAAATTTAAGCCCACTAAACGCTATTACTATCGATCCCTTTATAATCCAAAGATGGTTCCCATAATGTGAACGACTGTGGCGAAATGACGACACGACCCTCCTCCCCACGTTGGCTCGTCCTGGGTCAGGCGCCGCGCAAAGCCCTCTCCGTGCGTGATGTCGCTTAACCCAGACTCAGCCTCATGCTTGGCCACTGTTCCCGCTGAGCAGAGGCGGAGGGGGCTCCGGGAGGCCGGGCCTCCACCCCGAGGGCTCCTTCGTGACCCTCTGTCCTCCTCGACCTGTCCCTGCCGTCACCGTTGCCGCCTCCCGCCTCCGGCACCATCTCGCAAAAACGGGGGGCAAGAGAGTCAAGGAGCAGCTGCCCAGGGTCTGCCGCCCGGAGGCACATCTGCTTCCCATCTCGGGGCCGCTCGTGTTCTCCGGGGTGTGTTTTACGTGTGGAGACCCCCGCTCCCCGTGAGGCCCTGCTACCCACGATCCCCCATTCTGCCTTTTTTAACGTAAAATTTTACCATCTGCCTTTTCTTTCTCTTTTCAAAAAAAAATTTGCTTATTTTTTTTTAATATTTTATTTACTTATTCATAGAGACAGAGAGAGAGAGAGAGAGAGAGGCAGAGACACAAGCAGGCTCCATGCAGGGAGCCTGACGTGGGACTCGATCCCGGGACTTTGGGATCACACCCCAGGCTGCAGGTGGCGCTAAACCGCTGCACCACAGGGGCTGCCCAAAAATCTGCTTATTTTAGAAAGCACGTGCGCACACGCAAGTGGGGGAGGGGCAGAGGGCGAGAAGCAGGCCCCCCCCACCTGAGCACGGACCGCGTGGGGCCCTAACCCGGGCCGGGGGGCCTGACCGGAGCAGAAACCAAGCGGGCGGCCAGCGCCCCAGGCCTTCTCCATCAGCGACACTGTCCTTTGCCACCGCAGCTGGGCGCCCGGGGGCCCCGTGTGGTCCACGCTCCACCGCAGGCACCGGAAGGCCCGCGTGGGGCCGCCGAGGGGCCGCCCGTTGCAGTGCGGCAGGAGGACAGCGTGTGGGCCCCGCGGGGCCGGGCGGGCGGGCGCTGCTCCCACGGAGGAGCCCCCGGACCCCAGCGAGGAGGAGCGGGGAGGAGCCCCCGGACCCCAGCGAGGAGGAGCGGGGCCGTGGCAGGAAGGACGACACAAGGCCCTGCGCTCCCTCCCTCCGTCACTGGCCTCGTGTCATGCGCGTGGAGGGACTGCGCGTGACGTGGAGCGAACGACTGCGGCGACTGAGGTTCTGGCTGAGAACAGCCGCAGGAGAGATGCCTGGTCCGAGTCTGTAAGGGGCGCCCGGACCCACCCGGGGGAGAGAGCGCTTTCCTGGGGGCGTGACCGAGGCCGGGGCTTCCCCCCAGGGGAGGGGGACAGGGGTGGCGGCGGGGCGAGGCCACATGGGCCAGAGCGGGAGGCGCTGACTGTGAGCCCGAGGGAGCGGCCCGACAGCAGCGCGGCCCCCCACGGCCTGTCCCAGGCTCACGGAAGCCGTCAGAGGGTTTAGGGACGCAGGTAACGTGGACAAATTGACATTTTGAAAACTGTGCTTTGGCGGCAGCGAGTTAAGGCCTGAATCCACCACGACCCCAGAGGGAAGGGGAAAGACCTCCAACGACCCAGTGACGGCTTGTCAGCCCCAGGTCCCCGTGAGGGAGTCTGCGGTGTCCTCGGGCAATCACCAGAGGGGAGTGACACAGGGGACGTGGGCTGTTCATAAAGCGGCAGCACATCGGGGCCTTGTCCAGGGCCTGGAGCCCGGAGGCCCTTTTATTTATTAAATTTTTTTTTAAAGATCTTATTTATTCAAGAGAGACACAGAGAGAGGCAGAGACACAGGTGGAGGGACAAGCAGGCTCCCTGCGGGGACCCCGACGCGGGACTCGATCCCGGGACCTGGGGTCACACCCTGGGCCCAGGCAGATGCCCGACCCCTGAGCCCCCGGGCGTCCCGCTGCCTGATTTTTGTAAATACACTTTTACTGTGACTCGGCCACACGCGAGCGTCCCCGCCTCCCAGCGCAGCCGAGTGGCCGAGGTCGCCGGGCCGCCTGCTGCTTGAGGAGGGGGCCGCCCGCCCCGCCGAGCCCCAGGCCCTGGACATGCTGGGAAGCACCAGGGAGCAGGAGACGCACGGGGGCCCGGGCACCCCGGCCCTCACCGCACACGCGGAGCCGTCCACGCGGCAGCCACACTCTCACAGGCGCTCCTCCCGCGCAGGTCAGGGCTGTCCCGGCAGCTGCCCCACGGTCACCGCCTCCCGCAGGCACTGGGCCCACTCGGGGCCGGCCTCCAGCAGCTCACGGGGGTGGGGGGCTCCACGCCACTGCCCGGTCCGTCCCCCCATCCGTCCCCTGTCTGTCCCTCTGTCCGTTCCCCCGTCCATCCCCGGGTCCGTCCTCCCATCCATCCTCCCTCCCATCCCCCTGTCCGTCTCCCCCGCCATCCGTTCCCGTCTGTGCCTCCTGTCCATCCCTCTATCCGTCCTCCCGTCTGTCCTCCCTCCCGTCCCCCCGTTGGTCCCCCATCTGTCCCTTGTCCGTCTCTCTGTCCGTCCTCCCTCCTGTCCCCCCGTCCCTCCCCCATCCATCCCCCGTCCCAGGTCACTCCCGGGCCCAGCACACAAGCCCTGTTCCCGTGACAGAGCCTGCCAGCTCCCCGCCCGCCTCTGGGGTGAGGTCCACTGTGAGGCCACCTGCCAGGAGCGGGGGAGGGTGCGGCCCTGCCAGCCACCCGCACCCCCAGCCGCCGTCCTTGTTGGGGGCGCCCATCACCCCCCACGTGCCCCTCGCTGGGCTCCAAGCTCCGTGGACGGGGACAGGAGAGCAGCGTGCAGCAGGCCCTCCGCGCGGCCCACGTCCCCCGCCTGGTACCTCCCGCCGGGAGTGTCGGGACACCACCGCCCGTTCCCACAGCCCACACGGTTCTCCCACACGCTCTCGTGTCCCCATTGGGGAAGCCGCAGGGCTTGGTTCCTCCCCGACCTGCCAACTCCCTGGGTCTCCCGCCTCCTTCCCCAGAATCCCGGGAGGGCGCCAGGGTACATGGGGGCAGGGGCAGGGGATGCAAGGGTGTGGGGGGGCTGACGTGCTGTGCCCAGGGTGGCCCTGGCTCCTGCGACCTCAGGCCCCATGGAGGGCAGCGCACCTCTGGGGGCAGCCTCCGCCCCCCTCCCCGCACTCCCGCCTGCTCCAGCCCTCCCGCAGCCTCCCCACCCCCTGCACCCCTGCACACCGCTGGGCGACAGCGAACACCTGGCCGCTTTGTCAAGCACTGCGGGTCACCAGGGTGGGCCGGGCCGGGGACGCGTTGCAGCAGGACAGGCTGTGAGGTGTGCGCACAGCCGGGAGCCCCTGCACACTTGGGAGCATGCCGGGACCCTCCAGGGCCTCACACACTGGGGAGCTGCTGGGACCCCAGCACTGGCTAGCTGCCTCCGGCCCCCTCTGGCAGGGTGAGCAGCCACATTTGCCGCAGTTGGTGGCGGGGGACAGTGGTAGGGGACAGTGACAACCTGGTCGACTTCTCCTTTACCTTATCCATCCCTCTCCCAGCACGGAGGCCCAGGGCAGGAAGCAGGACCGTGGGCGGGGTCAGGGAGGTCCTGCGAACCGAGGCAGCCCTTCTAACAAGCCGACAGCACGTGTCTGGAAGCCGTGTCCTTGACTCCCAACACCCAGAGGTGCTCAGAGCTCAGCCGTGACACCCTTGACCGTCACCCATCGGGTAGGAGGGGAGGGGGGTGGACAGGAAGCAGAAGCCGGCCTCACACCCACGCACACTCGCACTCACAGGCTCCCGCACGCGCTGCTCTCAGTCTGCGCTGAGCCTCGTGCAGGGAACACTGCGCCGGGGCTTCACCCTTTGGGTGCAGGTGTGGACGGCGTCAAGAGAACGGGGAACAAGAGATGACCATGCACAAGAGGAAGTGTCGTGTCGGGGGGCGGAGGCGGTGCTGCACGGGCACTTACGTATCCAGAGTCGGGCACTGGGAACACGCACGCGGCGCTGGTGACATGCGTCGTCGTTGCTTCCGGGGAGGGGATGTAGGGAGGAGCACCCAGCAGACCCGTCCCTGGGCACCCTGCTGTATTTTTGGGATCTTGAAGCACACAAATATACCTGCCTCCCCGCCCCAGCCCAGGCTGCTTCAGAAGCAGGAGCCCAGGCCCCTGCGGAACAAAACAGGGGACCGACGGGGATGTCTGTAGCCCACTCTGGACTCAGCCAGCCTGGGGCCACCCAAGACCTCCTTGTCTCACCCACAGGCCACCTGCCTCCTCAGCCCACGTCTCCTCTGCCCTAGAGAGGGCCAGGAGCACTGAGGCCCCGCAGGCTCCTCCAGCTGGCCTGTGGCTCCTCCCGGGGGAGGCTCCCTTCCAAATCAGATTCTGACCCCACATCAGAGGTGAGTATGCTTGATCCCCACCCCCCCAGCCAAAGCACACAGGCGTGTGTACACACACACACTCGCCACCGACGGCCACCGACGGCCACTGACGGCCACCTCCCACCAATTCAGTACGACCTGGGGACTCTGCGCTTCTCCGGATTATCACCCGCAAGCGTGGCCTCAATTAACAAAGATAACGGGGAGCTGGGGGGATGCAACGTACTTAACCTCTCCTCACCTCGGATTCGCAGAAACCCAAGTAACAAGGTGGAAACAGGTAACCAGGCGCCTGTGACCAGAGCTAGCAAGCTAACAGATCCACGCGTAAGAATAAGTTTCTTTCTTTACGTTTTGAATCGATGCTCCAGCCCAACACTTGGTCCTGGGAGGCAGAGGATACGGTTTCAAATAAATTACTTTTCTAGCTCATTTTGAAGATAAATTACCCGTTTCTGGGAGTCCTCTGCGTGGCCAGGCCGGTAGGGCCTCCCGGGGCAGCCGCGTGCACCAGGGCTTTGCAGCGAGGCTCCCACGGCCGCGTGTAGGAGCAGAGCCTGCTCTTGGCCTGCCGGGGAAAGCTCGCGCCGCAGGGCTCCAGAGAGCTAGAAAGTCCTGCCCGGGTCTAACTTCAATCTCTCCTGCGCAAGGACACTCGTTCCCCGGCTTTTGCATCTAGGCCGAGATCAGCAAATCCCAGACCACCCGAGACGAGGCCCTGGGCAGAGTCCACGGGAGGTGACAGGCCAGGTTGAGTCCTTCCTCACTCGGGCAGTCAGCCGAGGTGTGCGACCTCGGGCCTGCCCGTCGCCCTCCGGGCCTCTGCGGTGATGATGGGAGGCGAAGGCTCCTGCGCACCCGCTGCGGGCTTCATCGCAGGCAACGTAAGCCCTGGGCCGCAAGAGCAGAGGGAACCCGGCGACAGCACAGTCCCAACCCCTTGCCTGAGAAATGAAGAAATGGGCCCCCAAGGGATGTGAGCTGCCTCACATCACACAGGTAAGGAGGCTGAGCCGCCGTCTCCTACTCCAGCCCGGCAGGCCCTTGGGCGCAGCTGCTCCTTGGCCGAGGGCAGGGTGCAGGGGGGCGGTGGGAGGGGCGCGGGCCCGTGTGTCCGGCGGGTGGGGGCGCAAGGCGGGTGGGGAGGGCGCCGCCCGTGTCCCGTCCACACAGGGGGGCAGCGCCAGGGGCAGCACTGGCTGGGAAGGGAGCCCTGTGGCGGGGGGCTGTTACCCCACTTGCGTCCACTTGCGTCCACAGGGGGGCTGTTACCCCACTTGCTGCCCCCTGCGAACTGCGCCATCCGGGCCAACACCGTCCCTTTCGTGCCAAATGCACATCTTCATTTGGAGCTAAAACCCCTTAAACGCTGATGCGTCTCCTGCCTCCCAACCGGTACAAGCTCCAAACACACGAGCTCGGCCTCACCAGGGGGAGCAGGGCTTACAGGCGGGGGGGGGGGGGGGGGGGGAAGGGGGGAGGGTGCAGGGGGGGCAGACAGGGGGTGGGGGTGGGCGGAGGGGGCAGACGGGAGCCGGCAGCTGGCGTCCCTCAAGTCAGGGCCCAGAAAGGGGAGCCACCGAGGCCCCATTAGCCGAGTGATGGAGCAGAACCGCGCTGGCACCGCCGTGAAGAAAGGGGCCTTGCGTCCCTCAGACCCTCGGCGACAGCGGCACTGAGGGACCATGACGTGGCGGGGGGGGGGTGCAGGAAGGGCCCCGCGTGTGAGCCCAGGACGTGTGTGCACCACGGGTGCCCGGCACCAGGAACACGCGTGTCACGCAGCCTAAGCGGGAAGGGAGAAGCCCCAGGAGGGACCCGGGGGTGGCACACCAACCACCTGGGGACTCGAGGGTGGCAGGAAAGCCGTGGTACTTGGAGGCTGAGCGGGTGGGACCGCAGCAGGGGCGCCTCGGGGACCACAGCCTCGGGTGGGAGACGTGGGCGCACAGCCCCACTGCGCCGCCACCAGCACCTGTTGCCAGTCCATCGGGGCGCCCCGGGGAGGGACAGGGGACTCCCCTCCTCCCCCGTGTTCTGGGCCTCTGCACGTCCCAGGGTGGCCCACGACCCTCCCAGATGCCCGGAGCCCTACCCCCTGGGGTGAGCCGCACGAGGGCAGCAGCGAAGGGGGCAGACGTGGACTCTGGGACCCGGGCTGGCTTGCACCCGGCGCCGGGAGCTGGGCGGGGGGCGGGGGGCCGGAGGCTCCGGCTCCGGGGATCCCAGGGCTGCCTTGGGAGACTGACCCCAGCCACGGTGCCCCCCACAGAGCCACCCCTGCACCCGCGCGCTTCCTCTCACTGGTGCCCAGGGCAGGGCTGGCCGTGTCCACGTGGACCCTGGGCGCGAGGTCAGGCCCCGTGTGCCTGACGGAGGCTGCAGCACTGGCCGAGCCAAGGACTGTGCCATCCGGACGCCTGGGGCCCGGAGGTGGGGGGCGCTTCAGAGGCCAGAGGCCGGGGAGCCTGTTCCTGGGGACACGCCTGGGCAGGGTCACCCACGTGCACCACTCAGCTTCCCGGACGGTAAGGGCTGCGAGGCAGCAGCTGTCCCATTGGCCTCCGCCCTCAGCAGCAGCCTGGCTGCGAGGCCTGCTGGCAGGAACGGGGAGCTGGGGGTGTCTCTGGGCTCGGCACCCCCCTGGCGACCACATCCAGCAGGCCCCCCGCTTCGGGGGGGGCAGACACTGGGGCTGGGGGACAGGACCAGGGCCCGGCCCCCACAGCCTCAGGCCTGGCAGGCAGGCCCGCCGTCCTGGATCGCCCAGCAAGAGAGCGGAAGGGCGTCCACACAGTCCAGGCCCCGGAGGGTCGCGGGCCGAGGGGGCGTGAAGATCCCTTCCCTGATGAGCGACCATGAAGTCGCCCCCCTTGTCCTTGTCCCACTGTGCAGGTGACGCCGGGTGAGCACCCGGGAACAGGAGAGGAAGAAGGCTCAGCCCGTGGCAGGCAGCTCGCAGAGACACACTCAGGCCGGCCCAGAGGCGGGGCCATGGACCCGGATGACAGCTCGCCGCCGGGCTCTGGCCCCAACGTGTGACCTGGAACCCCGACTTGCAGGCACCCAGCCCAGGGCTCTAACCAGCCTCCTAACCAGCCGCCCGGCTCGCAGCACCAGGAGCAGGGGACAGAAGCTACCGGGCCTGGGCCCACGTGGGAGCCGTGTGCCGGTCCTAGAGGCTCCACGAGCACCATGCTGAAGTTCACGTCACGCTCGGCCCCGTCAGGTCGACACTATTATTCCCGTTTTACAGATGGGGAGACTGAGGCAGAACGGGGCACACAGGCTGCCTCCCCTGCCCCGCAGGATGGGAGGGGCTGCCCTCGGGAGGCTGCGTGGGGAGCCAGGGGCAGTCAGAGGTCGGGGACGCCCGGGGTGCCCCCAGAGGGACGTGACGGGGCTCAGCTGCGGAGGATACAGTCCGCGCCCCCGTGTCCCCCCCACGCGGGCCAGGCCCTTGGCAAAACCACGCCTGTTACCACCAACGCCTCCCACAGCTCAGGGCCTGCGGAGAACTAGGGTGGGTCTCGCCAGTCCCAGGGGCACGATTACAGCCCCGAGGGCGCCGCCTTCCCCACCCCCTGACCCGGGCCCCCAGCCTGACCCGGACCCCCTGCCTTGACCCAGGACCCCCGCCTGACCCCGCCAGAACAGGTTCGGGGACAGGGGCCCAGAGGGGGGAACCATGTCCTCAAAATTCCAACAGACTGGAGGAGGGGAGGAGGGAAGACATGCAGGACGTCCTCCCTCCCAGTGGAACGTCCAGCAGGGATTCCACGCAGATGCGACTGGAGGCAGGACTGGGGACGCACTTGGGTCCAGGTGGGGCAAGTGGGCGCCTCCACATGACGCAGCTCAGCGCCCGGCCTGTGGCTCAGAAGGCCCTGGCCCGCGTCCCCGCCGCACCTTGCAGCCCTGCAAACATGGGCAGGGAGCTTAGCCCCACCCCCACCCGGGGCTTCTGCATCTGGAAAATGGGAAAGAGGACTTACCTGCCGTGGGGCTGCGAGGGTCCGTAAAGCGCGATCTTGTGCCCAAGGGGCTGGAACCCACAGGGAGCACGCGGGGTGGCTGGGGGAACCCATGGTGGCCTCGTACTTCGGAGACTGCGGCTCCCCCCTCGCCGGCCCCCACCCTCTGCTCCAGCCCAGCCAGCCTCTTAGCACCCTGCCGTGAGCCCCATCGGGAGCCCCAGCCCCGTGCAGACTGCAGACGAGCCCCCGCCTCCAGCTGGTCCACACCCGCTCCCGCTGCCCACGTTTGCTCAAGGAGGAGGGGCCGCGCTCCCCTCCGGCCACCTCTCCCTTTCTGCAGCGACAGAGCTGGGGCAAGGCGGGAGCTTGTGCTGGGGCCCCGAGAACATCCCTGCCCGCCCCGGCCATGCCAGTGGGCCACCAAGCGAGCGCGGCGACGACCAGGAGGTGGGTGGTGGGCTGGGGGCTGCTCCGGAGCGGGCCACTGGGAGTCATTAGCACAGGTGGCGCGGTGGCGGGGGGCGGGGGATGCTGGGAGAACAGTCCCAGGCTCGGGGACATCACGGCAAGAGGGGAAGGCCAGGCCCAGCAAAGAACAGGAGAGCCCGGGAAAGAGAAAGCTAATCTGTGGTGACAGGTGACAGCGGTGGGTGGGGACACAGGCAGCCTCGGGGGCCGGGCAAGCAGGAGACACCAGTGGGTCACACGAGTTGTTGGACCTCAGTTCACCTCCACCGAAAGGACAACAAGGGGGGCCTGGGGACTCCGTCGGGGAAGCATCTGCCTTCAGCTCAGGTCGTGATCCCGGGGTCCTGGGGTCGAGCCCCAAGTCGGGCTCCCTGCTCCGCGGGGCGTCTGCCTGCCCCTCGGCTGCTCCCCCTGCTTGTGCTCTCTCTCTCTCTCTGTCAAATAAATAAAATCTTAAAAAAAAAAAAAAAAAAAAACAACGCTCAGAGGAGCCCGCTGTCCCGCGGGTCGGTGGTCAGCGCTCCATTCGGTCTGCGGGGGACTGCGTGGCCACCGTGGGAGTTACCACGGCCCTGCCCGGGTGAGGGCACCGAGTGGCCCCCTGCTGCCCCTGGCCAATCGTAGGGGCTCCCAAAGGCACGGAGGACCCGGAGCACCACTCTGGGGAGGCTTCCTGGGAAGGCGGCCCAAGCCAGGGACCCAGGGATGGGCTTGGAAGGGGCTGACAGCTCTAGGCAAGACCTCAGCAGGGACGGGGGGTGGGGTGGGGGGGGAGGGTGCGGCGCAGGGAGGGGGTCTGACAACCGGGGACCAGATGGGGCCACAGCTGCAGGGCCCAGGAGGCAGAGGAGAGACGTCGGACGCGGGCAGGTGGGTGGTGCGGCGGGGCAGCGGCCTGGCTCCAGAGAACCCACCTGGCCATACTCCCCCAGCCTGGTCGTGGGCTGGGAGCGTCCCGGGCCAGGACCCCGAGCCCCCCGCTTGCTCTCCCGGGAGCTGAAGCATCGCTCTAGGCCCACTGTCGCCGAGCATGTTGCCAGCCTCTGCCACGGGCTGCACGAGAGGCGGGAGGGGGCGGGCGGAGGGTGGTCCCCTCCCCGCGCCTGCCGACACCGAGCCTTGGGCGCCGCCTGGACGAAGCCCACCCCCGCGCAGGCTGCAGCCTCTCATTTCTGAAGGTCCACGCGCAACACACCTTACGGCAGGAGAAACCGGGAGCTAGAAGGCGGGAGGGACGGGCCCAGGTCGCAGGCTTTGGGGGGCTCAGGCTCGGAGGGTCCTGCGCTGGGGTCCCCTGTGCCCCCCAGGCCCCCTCCTCCCCCGGGGCTCTCCGGCCTCAGGCTCAAGATGAGGGAGGAGCTGTGCGTACCAGCACTTTCCAAAACCCCGAAGGGACACAGGCTCGTGGGGTCATGAGCGCCCCGTCACTGAGGGTATTCAAGCTGAGACCGGACCCTACTGGAAGGGAAGACACAGACAGGGAGGGGGCACACCTCGGCCTCGAGGGGCTTCAAGGTCCCCCGTCCCGCCCTGGGGGTCCCCCACCTGCCACCACGGGCCTCGGGCACCCAGGCCCCACCAGCTCCCAGGCTGCGCCGGGGAGGAGGGGCCACCCCGATCCTGAGGGGGCTCCCCCCACTGCGGGGATGGCCGGGGGCTCGCAACTCAGTGCACATTGGAGCCCCCCTGGAGAAAGCCGGCCAGACGCCCGGGGCCGCATGGGCAAGCCCGCGTCCGGCTTCCTCCGGGAACGTTAGCTCCCGGTTCCCCGACTGATCTTAAATGCGCACAAACTCCTGCCACGTGCTCCTGATTCACTCGGTGGTTTCAATTCTGCTGTTTCTGGGTTTTTGACAGGGCTCGGGGTAGGATGGGGGACAAGCAGGACGAAGGAGGGTGTGGGGGGCCTCCTCCCTGGGGTGGCTGTCAAGGGGAGAGGGGGCCGGCCCAGCCCTAGGGGTGCACTGGAGGAAAAGGTGAGCGTGGAGCCTCATCACGCCCACGGAGCTTAAACATAGTGGGACCCCCAGGCACTGGGGGCGGGGGAGCTGGGGACGCAGGCGGGAGCGGCGGACCCTGGGGGCTGCGTGGCCACCGCCCATGGGCAGGGGCGCTGGGAGATGCCACACCTGATGCCCACCGGGCAAAGAGGTGAACCCTGGGGTGACTGCGCCCCACGCAGACATAGAGGGAGAAGCGCCGGTGACACCCACCTGCCCCGCAGCACTTCGGGGCCCACCGCTCCCCGACACTCTGCTCAGCTTCCCCGGGGCCCAGCACCCCTCAAAGGTCCTTTACATCGGCTGTACCTGCTGTGCAGGCTTCTGGACTAGACAGCCGTCACTCAGTCCTCCCCCTGCCACCTGCCAGCCTGGTGACCTTGGAGAAGGACGCCCCTGTCCCGCACTTGTTCCCTCCTCCACAGAGGGCACCACCGATCCCCACCACTCAGGGTTAGGTGCACCAGCCCAGCCTCCGGGTGCCCGGAACGCGGCAGGACCTCCACCCGCAGGTTTCGGGGCACAGGGAATCTGGAGCAAAGGGAGGGCCTGGGAAAGGCAGGGCTGGATGGCGGATGCAGAGGGGGCGCGGCCACCTAGCCTGGGGGGCCGGGCGTGGGAAACACTGGCGCCCTCCCTGAAAAAGGGGGGGCACCGGGGGAAGCCGGGGGGAGGGGTGTGCTGGGTGCCTCCCCACACGTGGTCCCCGGCCAGGAGGCAGCCCCAGCCCCAGAAGCCGACTGGGGGGCTGAGGCTGTGGGGTCTCCAGGCTCTAGGTAGCAGAATTCCAGAGGGACAGGCGTCCAGATAAGGGAAACCAGGGACAGCAGTGCAGGGGAAACGGCTCTCTTCCTGGCTTAGCCCATAGGAGAAGGCCCTCGGCCGGCAAGGGCTCTAGGACGAGGGCGGGGGCTCTAGGATGAGGGATGGGGGCTCTAGGATGAGGGATGGGGGCTCTAGGATGAGGGCGGGGGCTCTAGGAGGACAGAGGGGGCTCTAGGACGAGGGAGGGCTACAGGGCCCTGCCCGCCACCCCGCTCAGCCCCAGCCCGTCCCAATTACACTCTGGGGGGGAAGCGGGGCTGAGCACCAGGGTGACCTGGGGCCCTGGGCATCGACTCCAGCCCCCCTCGGGGCTCAGGCTGCTGAGGATAGAGCACGGGGCTCACACAGGCCCCAAGAGCAGCAGGCACCTCAGGATCCTTACTCCAGCCGCTTCCTGAACAACAGGAGGCCAAGACCCAGGGAAGGGAAACTGCTTGCTTGCTTTTCTTTTTTAAAAGATCTTGTTTATCTATTCAAGAGAGACCCAGAGAGAGGGGCAGAGACCCAGGCAGAGGGAGAAGCAGGTCCCTGCGGGGAGCCTGACGCGGGACTCGATCCCGGGACCTGGAGTCACAACCTGGGCGGAAGGCAGACGCTCGACCCCTGAGCCACCCGGGCGTCCCGGAAATTGCTTTCTTTCTTTTTTAAAAAGATTTTATTTTATTTTAGAGAGACAGAGAGCGCATGAGGGGGTGGGGGCGGGACAGAGGAGGAGGGAGAAAGAATCAGAGCAGAACCCGATGCAGGGCTCGATCTCACAGCCCCGAGATCATGACCTGAGCCGCAATCAAGAGTCGGACGCCCAACCAGCTGAGCCCCCCAGGCACCCCAGAAATTACTTTCAAGTCAGTGAGAGAGCCGGAGCCTGAATCTAGGACACTTTGCACCACCCTGCACTTCCCACACCCCCACCCTCAGGCACAGAACCCCCGCCCCTCCGCCTCTGAAACTGCACCCGGGAAGCTGTATATACCGGGGGACCTGAAGTGGGGCTCAAAGGGACACAAGCAGTTCCCGAGGCCACGGAGCAGATCACACAGAAGTGCAGGGCGTCTGGTCCTCTTTCCCAGGAGGCAACGAACACCTAAGCAGCCGCTCCTACGGGCCGGGCAGCTGCTGGGGGCTCTCTCGTTCCTCGTCGCCTTCAAACCCCACACACAGAGGCACAGGGCGAAGGGGCCACTGGCAGACCGACCGCGTTCAGGTCCTGGCTTTGCTCGCTCAGCATCCTCGGACGCATCACTTGGTCTCTGGGCCTCGGTCTCCTCATTTTGTACAAGGAGACGAACAACAGTGCCCACCTCACAGAGCATACGGAGGTGATCCCCGCAAAACACCTACAACAGGGGCTGAGAAAAGGTAACTTTCAAAAGTAAGTGTATCACTCGAGCCAGCAGTTCCACTCCCAGGAACGCGCCCCGGAGGCGCAGAGATCTCTGTTCTCTGGGGACCCTGCACGGGCAGGGCAGGTGGAGCACGAGACTCTGCATCTCGGGGCTGTGAGTTCGAGCCCCACGTTCAGGGCAGGGATGACTTTAGAAAACAAGCCCTTACGTGAATGTGCGTTAACAGTCAAAATCCAACCCACAGGTCCATGGGCTAAGACGGCGGCAATGTGTGGTCCCTCCGCACAGCGAGATATCTCTCAGCAATAACAAGAAATGGAGTGGCACCTGCGACACCCCAGAGGGGCCCTGAAAACAATGTAGGTGAAAGAGGCCAGACGCGAAAGAACACACATCACGGGCAGCCCGGGGGGCGCAGGGTTTGGTGCCGCCTGCAGCCGAGGGCGTGATCCTGGAGACCTGGGATCGAGTCCCGCGTCGGGCTCCCTGCAGGGAGCCTGCTTCTCCCTCTGCCTGTGTCTCTGCCTCTCTCTGTGTCTCTCATGAATAAATAAATCAAATCTTTAAAAAAAAAAAAAAAAAAGAACACACATCAGATGATCCTGTTCATGGGAAGCCTCCAGGAGGCAAGTGCGCAGAGGCAGGCCGCAGGACACCGATTGGTGAGGGCTCGAAGAAAGGAAGGATGAATGGCTGCAAATGTGTGCAGTTTTCTATTTGGGGTGGCGGGGAAAAAAAAAAAGCTCTGATATTAGATTGTGGTGGTGTTTGTACAACTGCGACTGCACTAAAAACCACTGAGTCGTGCCCTTGGGGTGAATGAACTCTTTCAATAAACTTTTTCTTTTTTCTTAGTAGAAAAAGATCAATGTGCCCCCTGGACGTAAGGACGTCGGATCCCAGTTGGAGGGGAGGGCGATCCCGCACCTACCCCGATGTGCCTAGCAGGCTGCAGGACCTGACTTTGTGCAGGACCTGACGCTGTGTTATTGGTTCCGGGCTCCAATTCCAGGGCTCTTTCCTGAAGCTTCTCCTGAGACCTAACGCAGCCCAGACTCCCCAGCGTCTTGGGCCGATCTTCCGTTCCCTCCCCCGACAAGGCCACTCGGCAAATCCCCCGGCTGTCTAATCTACGTCCTTCCAACGTCTGGAGGTACGAGGCACAAGGAGATGTGAGGTCAAGGCCAAGGTCGCAGGAGACAAGCAGCAGGCTGCGCCCCTACATTTCGAGCCAACGCCTGACGCCTTCCCAAGCCTGGGGAATGGAGCGGGTGAAGGACAGTGGACTCTGAGCATGAGCTCACGGCTGACTTTGGAGGCGACCTTGGCAGAGCAGCCTCAGCTCTGGGGCTCTTGGTAAAATGATATTTGGAAAGAGGCTCCGAGGAGGGCCCCAGAGGTGACATTTCCAGGGCCCCGAGTAACTCTGCAATAAAGAGTCCTGCCCTCCACACCTGCCGCTCACCCCAGGTGACCAGCCGTGGGACAGCGGGCATCTCTCAGCCGCTGGCGCGGGCACGTGCAGCCCGGTCACCCCTGCAGCCCTAGGCAGAGAACGCCGGCGACAGCACGTGAGACCCCTGGCCTAATCATCAACCCGATACTGTCAGCAGGTCAGCTTGGCTGACCCCCCCCCCCCGCCCGCCCCAGGAAGCACACAGATTGAAGGGGATGTAAAAGTGCTGTCAAGCAGGGTCCCTGACTCACCTGGCAGGAATGGTGCTGAGCACGACGTTGCCCCGGTGCCCGGCTCCCGGGCAGCCCCTTCCCCGCCTCCCTGCTCTGCAGACGCCTGCCAAGGGTGGAGGGGAGGCCGGAGAGCCGCCGGTCCTGGCCATCCCAGGGAAGGCACGACCCATCTGTGTGCGGCTCTGGCCAGGGCGTCCCAGTGTGAAGGGGCTGTTCTCCAACCCTCCTGCTCTCTGCTTGCACAACTGAGGCCACGTCCAGAAACACTCTGGCCGCCTGGCCCAGAAGCATGTAGAGACCCAAAACCACCATCTCTTTTCCAGCCCAGATGAAAAAGAGCAGACACTAAGAGAGGGCCACGGGGTCGGGTGCCGTTTGTAGGAGGTCCAACGGCCGGAGCCTCAGCCAGGAGGCCCGTGTGCCTCAGGGGGCTGGGACGGGGCTGCGTCCTCTAGGCACGCTGGTTTTTCCAGGCCATCACCCACTTCACTGGGTCCCCGGGACACCTCGGAAGGGGTGAGAGAGACAGTCGTCCTTCTCCACCTTCTCAGACGGGGACAACCGAAGTCCAAAGATGGGAAGCAGCAGCAGGCGTGGGACCACGTGTAGGAAATCGGCAGTGCGATCGCAGCCTCCAGGTCCTTCGGATGGAAGCAGTCACACCCCCGCCTCACCCCACTCCTAGCTCAGTGTTACGTTTCTTTTTCTACACAACGTCCGTCTCCGTTTTAAGAGACACCACAACCGGGGCTAAATCTTCATCAGCGCCCTAGGCCCGATGCTCCCTTCTCACACTTATCGTATCCGCCCGACGGCGCACCCACGAATGTATCTCTGTGTTAAAGATGAAGAAACCGAGGTACCGAGTGTTTAAACGACAAAATCCCAAGGGGTTGGGGTTACCTGGCGCCCTGGCCTCTGAGGCCTCAGGCTCTGCAGCAGCGCTGAGTGTCCAGGAGGCCGAGCCTGCCGCGTGTGCGGCATCCAGGCTGGGGAGCCACCACGGGGGGCGGGGGGCGGGCGGTGCGTAGCCCTGGGGCCAGGTGCTGGGGGACGTGGGCACAGGCCGCAATCTGCCTCTGAGCAGCTGGCTGCCCCCGAGCCCAGCCCCGGCCAAGCAGCAGGCAGCAGGCTGCAGGCGGCTCGGAGGTGGCGGCCGGGCCCACTGCAGGCAGCAGCTCCCAGAGCCGCGCCAGACGGGCGGGTGGTCAGGCTGCAGGTCTCCTGGGGCTCGGGGCGGCTGGTGGGGGCCGAGGGGCTCCCTTCCTCCCCCCTCCTCCCCACCCCCCCAGCCCCTCAGCCCAAGCCGCAGCAGGGCCAGGCCCGGGGTGGGGGGGGCACAAGGGCCACAGGTGCAGCCCGGGTGGCGGTGGTGGCAGCGCGGGCCTCCAGGAGCCTCACGGTGGCCTCTTGAGGGCAGGTGAGGGGCAGGTGAGGGAGCGAGCTCACTGGTAGAGTGGGGAGGGGAGCTCGAGGGCCCACCCCGTGAGGCCAGGCTCCCCAGCAGATCCCGGGAGGGCAGTGGGTCCAAGGCTCGAATCCCTGCTGCAGGGCAGCCCCCCCCTTCCAGATGCGCCCGTTGTCAGGGTGCAGGGAAGCTCCACGGTGCAGGGAAGCTCCACGGGCAGCGCCGGGATCGCGGAAGCCACTAAGTGGCCCGGCAGTGGGCTCCAAATCCATTTCCGCCGAGGAAAGGCTTGGGCGGACCCCCAGCCCCGACCCAACCTCAGGGCACGGAGAACACGGAAGTGGGATGCGGGGGACAGGGAGGGGGGAAGCTAACAAAACAAAGGCAAAGGGGAGAAAAAAGCCATTCGGAGCCTCTGTCGACCTGCCAAGGACGTTCCGCATCTTTCCGCCGGGGGCCCAGATAAGGAGGCGGCGGCCTCGCTCAATGGGCCATCTGCTGCGACGCCTTTCTGCAAGAGCTGGGGCCGAGGTGTCAGCTCCGAAAAATACAGGAAATGTGTTAAGGATCGGGCGGGGGGGGGGGGGGGGGGAGGGGGTGGAGCCACGGATGCCAAGGGTCAGCGGAGGCCAGAGACCCAGGGGTGCCCCTTTAGGAGAGCTCACAGCCCTCCCAGCCCCACTCCAGGACTGCGCCCCCCCCCCAAGGACTGATGGCCACCAGGCCACCACAACGGCGGGGCACGGGGGAGGGAGCGTCAGGAAGAAAGCCCAGAAGGGATCTCATGCTCAGGGCCGTGATATTTCTGCCTTTCTTCTGCTCTGTGTCTCTGTCCCCCATTCCTTTCTCACGCGCATTTGCGTTCACTCCCGCACAGTGTGGCTGTCCCGAGGCCACGAGTGTGCCTACCCCGACAGGCAGGACATGACAGGCGGCACAGCAGCAAGAGCTGCAGCCCGGGGCGACGGCCTCGGATGCTGGGCCACCTACTGCTGTCAGTGCTGTCACCTGCAACATGGGAACGCCCTCAGCACGGGCGTCGGAGGTGCCTTCCCATTGGCGACCCAAGTCCCTTCTGAAGCAAGCGAGGCCTGTGGCCTTGTGCTTGGAGCTGGAAGGCACCTGCCTGGGGCTCAACGGCGGGGTGGAAAGAGCTGGGGACGTGGGCCCGCAGGTGCTGGCGTGGTGCCATCTGGGGCGCGGATGTGCCGTGCATCCCAGGAAGCCCCTCCCTGAGTCACCGTGTGCCCATGGTCAGAGTCAGACACTGGAGGACACGAACCCCCAGCCCCTCAGCACCTCGTGCCATGGTTCCGCTTGCCTGACATGCGTGGAGATGCCTCTTGCCCAAACCTGTTCAGCTTGCTCACAGCTGAGGTGGAGCGGAGGGCTGGGCCGCCGGCGGCCTGTGTGCCCTCCTCAGCCAGAAGCCTCCAGCCCCTCCAGCCCGCCGTGGCGAGGGGCGGTGAGGGCAGGGCCCGCCAGGCCCAGAAGCTGCGGGGTCCGTGGCACCTCTGGCTCACAGACACTAGCCCCGAAGACCGTGGGTGGGACTCGCCTAAGGTGGTGTGGCCAGTCGGGAGACCCCAAGTCCTGGCCCTGCCGCCCCCACACAGCCCACCGCTGCACCCCCACCCCTCCTGGCTCTGGGGTCTGGGACCCTGAGCGTCCCCCAAGGCCGAGCTGGTGCCTCTGCCAGGCCTGCCACGCCAGCCCTGACGTGGGATCCAGGCTCGGCAATCCCTGGGCCTCAGCTGGCTCACTCCTGGAAGGTTCAGGAAATGCAGTACAGCTTCCATGTGTCCTCGTCACAGAAGGGACCGGACGCGTGGCAGAAAGTGGGGAAGGGAGAGCTAGAGGCAAACAAGTGTGAGGGCACAGCAAAGTCAAGCAGGTATTTTTCTTTCACATGAAGTTTCTGCTGCAGAATGATGCTACCGGTGAGAGGGAGGGAGGGGGGAGGGAGGGAGGGAGGCAGGGAGGCAGCACTGCTGCTCCGTTCAGTAGGGAAGCGGGAAGTGCTGGAAGCCCAGGGGAGATCCCAGGGCCCTGGCAGGGAGGCACCAGCAGCCCCGCTCCCTGCTCCCCTGCTCCGGCTCCCACAGGCTTCTTGCCTGCCTGACTAGCAGCTACCACTGAGGACGCCGAGGGCTCGGCACTGGACGAAGCATCTTCCGTGTGTTTCGTGCTTAACGCTCACAACCATCCTAAAATACCACCACTATTTTCATTTCCACTGAGTAACTGAAGCTCAAAGATGTAAAATACTGTATCTGGCTCAAGGTCATGCAGCCGACAACCCGCAGAGCCCAGGGTCTCCCGAGGATTCACTCCAGGGCGTGCAAGGCCCAGAAGGTGGAAGGCGGCCCCTCCATACAGGGTTTGCAGTCTCCAGCCGCCTCCGCCCCGGGACAGACAGGGCTGGGAGGGGGTGTACACCACCTGCCGCCATCACCCAGCCAGGCCCCTGCCAGCTATTCAGACACCGTCCAGACTTTCAGCCCCAGAACTGGGAGGTTGGCAGGGCCCTGGGAAGTGATCTAGTTCAACCCTCTTGATGGACAGGTGAGGAGAGCCAGAGGGGGGCTGGCCCAAGGTCACACAAGGTCACACAAATGGGAGGCAGAGCCTGGACTTCAACCCAGGCCTCCTGTCCTAAACCAGGACTCTCCCCCGCAACACCCTGAGGCCCAGTGAGAGGCTGCTGTTCCGTCTCAACTGCAGACAAAACCAGGGTTCAGGAGAGCAGGAGTGGGAGTGATGGGACGGTGAGGCTGCACCCCGGGCTGTGGGGGCTCCTGCAGTGGGGAGCTCTCCTGACAGAGAGCCACTCTCTCTAAACAGGACTCCTTCAGGCCACCCTTGTCTGATGCGGATGCAGCCCTGTCTGGAGCCAGGGGCCAGCAGCATGACCTTGGGGGGTCCTTGACCCCCTCCCACCCTCGCCGGTGTCACTGGGAATGTCTCCCCCTGGAAGGCTCTGTCCCCGGCCCGGAGGACGGAGGACGTGTGCACTGGAGAGCCGGATAAACTACTGGAAAGAGACGGTGCATGAGCAGGCTGAGGGGCTCCAGGCCCTGCCGACTTTCTGGGGTGCTGGGGAGCCAGTTCCCCTGAGGCAGCAGCTGGTGAGGCTGCGCCCCACCCACTCCTTCCCTCGCCCTCCCCTGCCCGCCAGGCCCCCCGGAGTCCGAGGCGGGAGGCGTCCTGTAGGCAAGCTCCGGAGCCCCATTCCGCAGATGGGGACACTGAGGTTCAGAGCGCCGCGCCAGTTGTGCAAGGTCACGGGCTGGGTCAGGATGGAGGCTTCCCGACGGCCCCTGGACCCGCAGGTTCGCGGCTGGCTCCAGGCTGCAGCCCCTCCCCGGGCACGGAGCGCTCAGCCTCAGGTCGGGGTCTGCGCGCCCGCCGCCCGCCGCCGCCCCCCGCCCCGTCCGGGCTGGGCTGGGACAGCGCCGTGGCCGTGGCCGCGGGCTCCAGGGCGCACCACCCCGGGGTCGCCCCCGCCCCCCGCCCCGTCCCTCCAGGCGGCCGAGCGCTCGGCCCCCGCCCCCGCCCCGACGCCGCCGCAGCGCTCCCGCCGCCCAAGTTCGCCGGGGAGGGGGGCGGGGGGGGCTCCGTGCGCGGGGCTCGGCGGGGGCGGCGGGGGCGGCGGGGGGCAGCGGGGCGGGGCCAGGGCGGGGGGCTCCGGGGCGCGGGGGGGTCTCGCCACCCCCCCCCCCCGTCCCGCGCGCGCTTCGCCCCAAAGTCGGAGCGTCCCGGCCGCGCCCCAGGCCCTCGCGGCGCCCGACCACGGGGCTCTTACCGCGTCCAGGCGGGGCGGCCGGGCCGAGGTCGGGCCCCCCTGCACCTCGCGGCCGCCGGGTCCCTGCGGCTCCCCCGCCGGCTGCGCCCCGCCCCGCTCCGCTCCGCGCTCTGCGGTGGTGCCTGGTGCCGCGCTCCGGCTCCCGCTCCCCCCGCCCATCCGGATGCTCCGCCCCGCGCGGCCCCTCGGGGCGATCCCCCCTGCGCCGCGGACCCCGCCCCCGCGCGCCCCTGCTCGCGCCGGACTCCGGGCCGGGGGACCCCGGAGCCGCGGAGCCCCCCGGACCCCTGCGGAGGAGCCTTCCCTGGCCCTGCGCCCCCAGAGCCCCCCGGATCCCTGCACCCCCCCAGCCCTCCCCGGCCCTGCGCCCCCGGAGCCCCCGGGCCCCTGCACCCCTCCAGCCCTCCCCGGCCCTGCGCCCCCGGAGCCCCCCGGATCCCTGCACCCCCCCCAGCCCTCCCCAGCCCTGCGCCCCCGGAGCCCCCCGGATCCCTGCACCCCCCCCAGCCCTCCCCAGCCCTGCGCCCCCGGAGCCCCCCGGATCCCTGCACCCCCCCCCCAGCCCTCCCCAGCCCTGCGCCCCCGGAGCCCCCGGGCCCCTGCACCCCCCCAGCCCTCCCCGGCCCTGCGCCCCCCGGAGCCGCGGAGCCCCCCCGGACCCCTGCGGAGGAGCCTTCCCGGGTCCTGTGCCCCGGGAGCCCAGGGCGGGGAGCGGGCGCCGACGTGCTTGGGGGGACGCGGGGGGACGCGGAGCAAGAGACAAGAGGACCAGGGGAGCAGCGGGGTCCAGCTCGAGGGCGGAGGCCGGGTGCAGGGGTGCAGGGCTCGGGACAGAGCAGGGGTACGCTGCGCTGGGCCTGGCTCCCAGGGAGGAACCCCCCCCCCCCCCCCGGGGCTCCCCAGTGCCCACAGGTCAGCTCCCTCCCTCAACCCTCCCCAGCACCCGGAGGACCCAGGACCGGGCATCCCACGTGCAGGGAGGCCTGACCTCAGGCCCCCAGCTCAGGACCTGCTGGTCCCATCTGGGCTGCTCCCAGCCCACCCCACCCCTGCCCTCATCCCCACACCCTCCCCTTCACCCTCGGCTTTCCTCGGGCCTGCTCCTGTGCTGCATCTCAGACTCAAGAACCAAGTTTGGGGTTTGACCCAGGAGTTGATCCTCCCCCCCCAAAATATGCTCTATGTGTATGTGTTGGGGGGGCGTCGCTCAGAGCCTCCCAGGGCTTCTTATCTGCACCAAGTGGGAGATCCCTGGGAATCCCCGGGAGCTACAGCGAATCCCCTGTCCCCCACCAGCCCCCCGGCATCCTCATCACCCCAGCCTGGCCACTGCAACACTGCGACACCGGCCACGGGCAGGCGGGAGCCTGTCTTCAGAGCAGCAGCTCGCTCGTCACGGCCTGGGGCTGCAGAAAGAGCTGATTCAGGGATTTCCAGGCTGCAAGCCACGTGGGGGAGCGTGTGTCACCCATGTACCCGGCACATCGGTGCTGGGGAGGGGTAGGAGGGGGCAGGGGACAACAGAGATGCTGAGACTCTGCAGTCAGCTTTGCTGACCCCCCCTCCAGGGGGGACAGGGGACCTACCACCAAAGCCTCAAGGTCAGATGCTCTGCAGGAGGACATGGGGATCCCCCGCCCCCGCCCCGGGCCAGCACACCCCTACCACAGGGCTGCGGGGACCCTGTCATGTCACTTGGCTGCTCCCCTTCTGTTTGGGGGGGGGATGCTTCTCTTGTGAAAGCTGCCCAAGGCTTTTCTGCCAGGAGGGAGGAAAAGGCTGAAAGTTCAGCGGGTGGCCGCGGCAGCCAGACCAGGACATGCTGAGACCCTGCCCTGCAACCCTGCAGCTGCTGGCCCCGGAGAGGGAAGCCCTGAGGACTGCAGTGCGTCTGGATCCGGGACAGACAACACGAACCCCGCTCCTCCTGGCAAAACCCAGGAAAGGATACCGGAGTCTGTTCACGTGGGTCTAAGCACAGAAAACAGAGCATTTATATGGGACCATGTCTGCTCCTCGGGAAATACCTGCGTTTAGCGTATAGGATTCCTGCGCGGTGCCCTCTCCCCTCCAGGGCAGTGGGACTGTGAGAGGGTCAGGGGGGTCACGTGGCACTCGCACAGGCGGGGCTGGGTCAGGATGGGGACGTGGGAGCATCACGCTGCCTTGAGGAGAGCCAGCGTCAGTTTGCTCAGAGCCCCCAGGCCCCCGAGGGGACCCCCATGCAGCGAGGGGCGGGGGCAGCAGCCTTGATCCTTGCCAGCAATCCCCAGCAGGGAAGCAAGAGAGGGACACTTCTTCACGCCCTGAGGGATAGGAAGCCCCCAGGGGCCAAGGGACCCACTCGGGTACCTGTGTGGTCTTGGTGCTGAGTTACGGCAGGGAGGCGGGTCCTGTGACTTCAGATGCTGACCCTCGTCCAGGGGACGTGAGCTGGCTGCACAGCTGCAGCTGTGGCCTCTCCCAGGGGGCTCCTGGCGGTTACACCCCCATCCCCCCCATCCCCGCCTCCCTGTGGGCAGCTCCACCCCTCACCCTCTGAGCCCAGCCGCCCTGATGTCCTCGCAGGTCCTGAGGAGCCGTGCTCTTCCCTGCCACGGAGCCCTTGCACATGCTGCCCTGCTGCTGCGGGTCCCCACTGCGGTGCCCCCGCCCTGCCACTCTCGGGTCCCCTGTGCCTCTCGTCTGTAGCACTGGTCACCCTTGCCGCTCCCTGTTGGAGGCGACCCCCTGCCTGGGCCGGGAGCTCCAGCAGGGAAAGGACCCCTGCCGCCCTGGCCGCTGCAGAGCCCGAGCCCAATACACCGTAACGGTTCTGAGGCTCAGGTCCTCAGGTCCTGGCACTGCCACTTGTGTACTGGGCCGTGTGACCTTGGGCAGATTCCAGGGCTTCTCTGGGCCTCAGCTTCCTCATCTGCAGCCTGGGGATTTTAATTATAAAATAGGGTCCTGGAAAGAACTGGGGGGCAAGGAATGGAGGGACCAACCCGGTGCCGTTCCTGGCCTTCCCGTGTTAAAGACATAGAGGCTCTGAAGAAATACAAGAGGAACGAGGGCTGAAGGGTGGCAGAATGGCCATATCCGTGTGCTTGCGGCCTCTCCCTGGGGTGCCAAGCGGGTGATGGCAGGGGCGCTGGCTCCTCCCCGCACTGCCGGGGGTCTCTCAGCCCCTCGGATCCTCTGCTCGGGGCCTGTGGTGGCTTCTGGAGTCACAGGAGCAGGGCTGCTCGGGGCTGGTGGTGGGTGGCGGGCCTGGGGGCGGAGGGGAGTCCCCTTCAGTCTGTACCTGTACCAGCGGCTCCATCCCTCCTCCCCCCTCCAAGGAGATGCACAGGAACCCCATGCCCGGGCTCTGGGCTGCAGTCCAGCCCCGCGGGGTCAGGCTCCCATCCATATGCTCCCTGGGCCCGAGCCTGGAGGGCGGATGGGGAGTGCGTCCTGAACAGGACTCGCAGCCTCCCGGGCGCCTTCCTGTTGCTGTTCCTACGGCCTCCCTTCTACTCCCTTCTATGGGAGCGCCCAGCCCACCCTGAAGGCCACGGCCCCCTGCTCCAGCCTGGTCCCCGGGGAGCGGCGAGGGCAGCCCTGCTGAGAGCCCCCACCCCACTGCCCCAGCCCGGGCTGATGCGAGAGGGAGAAAGAAGAGGCTCAGAAACCAGCCCAGCTCTTCACCTTGACCGAGCTGCCCCCACTTCAGGCCTGTCCAGACAGAGTAATGGTTCGCAGGCCTTCCCTTCCAGAAATGCAATTGGATTTCTGCAAAGAGCCTCTAAATCCTGCAGCCACCACCAAGACCAGCACCAGTGCGGGCGGTCCTCCTCCCCGTCCCCTGCGCCCTCAGCTTCACTGAGTAATCCGAGCGGGGTCTCTGCTGTTCATCAGCGGCCACAAGACTTGGGGTCTTCACAGCAGTCCTGGGCGACAGGGCGGAAACTCGGCTGCGCAAAAATAGGCGCAGCCGTAAGCCCTTGGGCAACTTTCTCAACCTCTCTGTGCCTGGCACCTGGGTGGCTCAGGGCGTGACCCTGGGGTCCCGGGATCAAGTCCCACGTCCGGCTCCCTGCATGGAGCCTGCTTCTCCCTCTGCCTGTGTCTCTGCCTCTCTCTCTGGGTCTCTCAGGAATAAGTAAATAAAATCTTTAAAAAATGGTCTCTATCTCACACAATAATTTGAAGATTGCATGAGAAATACATGTGAGAAACTTAGAAAAATGCCTGGGACACACTGAGGACTCAGCAAACGTCAGCTATTATTTGTATATTATTTCTCATCTTGCAGGTGAGGAAACATAAAAACAGCTCCTGTTTCCTCGGTGCGCGCTCTGTGCAGCGTTTAGCGTGATCGTGGGGGCGGACCAGTCCGGGATGGGCCACAGCTCAGAACCACACGCATGTGGTGAGCCTGGGGAGTGTGTTGACGTCCCTCTCGTGGAGTATTTATTTGCATCCACTGGTTTACAAGGGGCCCAGAGCACACCCTGCCTACGATGGGCTCCTGGCACTTGGAGACGTAGCTGGCCGACTTCAAATAGACGTTTCCGATAAATAGTCAAGAAGGAGGAATACAGGGTCCGAGGACGCCTGGGTGGCTCAGCTGATTGGGCGTCTGCCTTTGGCTAAGGTCATGAGTCTGAGGTGCTGGGATCAGCCCCGCATGGGGCTCCCAGCCCCGTACAGAGCCTGCCTCTGCCCCCCTCCTGCTGTGCCCACACGCTCACTCGCTCTCTCCCTCTCTGTCAAATAAATAAAATCCTTAAAAAGGAATACGAAATGAGCCAGATCGCACAACAGGGCTGGGGGCAGAGGGAGAGACCCCAGGTCGGCTAGCGTGGCTGACCCCGACCATGCCGGACCCCGCGGTCCAGACAGACAAAGAGCAGGGTGGCCGAGGGGCTCTCCAGAGCCGGTGCTCTAACCCTCCAGCCCGCTCAGGCCGCCCTGCCCCTCGAGTGAGCGCGGGGGACACTGGTCTCACTCTCCCTTTCGCCAGAGCCTGCGGAGCAGCGGGCGGGAAGGTGGAAAGCCTGGGCTCGGGCACGTCAGCGGGGGCGCAGGATGGGCAGTTGTGTGTGACGACCCAAGACGCAGCCTGGGTGGCGAGCGGCAGCCCGAACCCGTGTCACTGCACGCACGGCCTCCCCGCAGGAGCAGGCGGGTGTGTGGAGCTGACGCAGGGCAGGTGCAGACGCGCCCATGACCCGGATGGCCGGCTACAGGAAGCACACGTGGGGCGCCGTGTGCCAGGCACCGCTACACGGGGTTTTCTTTAAGATTTTACTTATTAGAGAGAGAGAGAGAGAGAGCGCGCGCGCGCGTGCGCATGAGCAGGGGGAGGGGCAGAGGGACAGGGAGAGGCAGGCTCTCGCTGAGCAGGGCGCCCATGTGGGGCTCGATCCCAGGACCCCAGGACCATGACCTGAGCTGAAGGCAGAGGCGCACCCACCGAGCACCCAGGCGCCCCAGGTCCGGCAATGTTTGCAGTCCTCAGCATGAATTTATTTCACGCAACAACCTTAGGAACGAGGATCATTCTTATGCCCAGTTTACAGGAGGAAAACGGAGGAAGACGGGTAGAAATAACTTGCCCAGGGTCCCGCAGCCCGGCAGGGAGAGACGCAGGGTGTGCATTCTGATCCTCTGCATGAGGCCACACCCGAACCCCTCTGCCGCACAAACATCAAGTGTCCTCACTCCTAAGCAACAGCTGGGCAGGGCGGGCGGCAGGCTCCAGGCACTGGGTGGAGGGGCCCTGACGCTCGTCCACCTCCTGGGCTTGATGTGACTCGCCCACGACCACACAGCTAAGTCCAGGTTCTCAGGCTCTAAACTCAGCTGCAGCCCTACTGTCACAAGAGAACGAGCTGTGTCCACGTCCCCTGCTCCTGGACGTGACGAGGGAGCCCCGGGCTCTCTAGTCTCGGGCCGGACGCGAGCCCACCTAAGTACGGACGTTTGGCGGAGGGTCCTGAAGGGCACAGGGGTTCAGGTCGGGGGATGTTCCCAAAGAATTCGAGGAGCCGACGTAATCAAGTCCCATAACTGCGGCGGGCGGGGCGCAGCGTGAGGAGCTCCGTCTGCCTGGACGAGCCTCCTGCCTCCGGGTCAGCCGGCCGCAGGGGAGCAGGGGAGCAGGGGAGCAGGGCCCAAGACCATCACCGAAGGGCCCTGTGTTCGCACAAGGCGACACCTGCCACCGCCCGCCGGTCAGAGCACGTCCATAAGGACACAGCACGTGTGTACGTTCCTCCCAGTGCAACTTTGGTCCAGTGGGTCCTCGGGGGACAGAGAGGGAGCCCAGTTGGCACCCTCCCATCAAGCACCTGCTGGGTACACGTGCCGCCCCCGCGCTGGGCCCCAGGGTGCAGTGCGCCGGGGCAGGACGGCGGCCAGGGTCTGATGGGGAGCGGCCCGGGAGCACAGGACGAGCGAGGGAGTCGAGGCCCAGGTCAGTGCACGCTGAGCCCCGGAAGCAGGGCCGGGGCCTCACGGGGGCGACGCGGGCGTGAAGATCGCCCAAGGGACATATGGTCTGAGCCCCCAAGGGCGCACGGGACTGGATCCCAAGGGAAAGGAGGTGGTGCTCACGTGGGGGGTACTGTGCGGAGTCAGGAATGCACTGGGTGTGTTGGCTGCAGGGCGGGCAGCAGCTGGGGTGCCAGAGGGGCAGCGGGACCCCCAGGGTGTGGGGGTGCTGGAGGGGCAGCAGGATCTCTAGGGTGGGGGGGGGCCAGAGGGGCAGCGGGACCCCCGGGCCGGCCCGCGGATTGTCCACGAACCACCTGCTTTAACCCCCGCAGTGGGGGTGCCCCCGAGGCCTGCAGGCGGCCGTCAGTCCCCAGGTGAGATCTGCGGCCCTGCCCAGGGACTGAGCCAACCCCACCTGCCCCTGGGGAGCACGGTGGGGAGGCTGACACGGGACACGGCCCTCCGAGCCCACCGATCCCTACACCAGAGGAAAGCGAGCTCTGAGGATGCTGATGACCCAGCAGGTGGCCGCCACCCCCCCCCCCCCCGACCCCGCCGGGCGCTCGGGGCACAGGCCTCCCCCACCCCGCAGCCCCTGCTATCCCTAGTTAGCACTGGTCGTGTCTAGTCTCTGCTCCGAAGCCATCCTGCCCATTTTACAGAACTGGAAAGTCGAGGCACATTTCTAAACAAGCCACACGTGGCGCAAGGATCTTGGGGGAGCTGCTTCCTCGGTGCAGGAAGGGCCGCCCTGCAGCGAGACCGCCCCACTCCTCGGCCCCAGGTGGGCGCCTCGTCCGCTCGGCAGGCTCTGGACACGGCCTGCGGGGAGGGGGCACCGGCCAAGGGCTGTGGGGCGAGGGGGGGGCGACGCCAGTGCTGGGGCTCTGCCTCCATCTTCGCCCTTCCCTGGGGTCCCCCAGACCCCTCTTCCGCACCCTCCGCGACCGAGGCCCCTGCCCTCCTGCAGGACACCGTCCACACCGCTCCTCGCCCCTTTCCCTGTCTCTGACACCTGTGATGGAGGCCTGGGGCCACTGGGAGGCCACGTGCTGCAGTGGGGTGACCCTGGGTCCCCGCCCACCGGGTGCCCCTGGGTCCCTGACCACCCCGTGCCCCTGGGTCCCGCCCACCAGTCACCCGGGGCTTAAGCAGATGGCCAGAGCACCCCTCCGCCCCCCTAGACCCAGACTCCGTCAGCCTGGGGGCCCGGGCATCCGCCCTCCTCTGCGTGGCCATGGCCACCACCAGGGGTGAGAAGGGACCCCGCCAGGACCAGTCTTCAGACCCAGCACCTCCCCAGGCTCCGAGCGAGCGCACGTGGTGCCCGAAGGACCTACGCCCTGAGCTCCGATCCCTCCTCTGAAGGACCCCGCGCCCCGGGTCACCCAGGGCCACGCAGGTGGAGCCCGGTGCCCGAGCGGGGCTGCCCTTCCATGCCTGTCACTCCAACTCCCTTGGCATCTGGGATTCTCTCCTGGGGCAGCCTGGCCTGGGGCCCCAGCTCGCAGCCAAGGCAACCCGCCCCCAGCGGGAGAGTGTCCCCGACTCTGCACATGGGCGGGGCCTCTCAGGCTATGACCTTAACCGATAGCCCTGGGCAGCACCTACTGCTGCAGTAGCTAAAGGGCTGCCCCCTGGCCGTCGACCCCCCCAGGGCTGGCCCCTGGCCATCAGGTCCCCCCAAACTGGCCCCGTCTGATGAGTCCAGCTCCCCTGCTCCGCCCCCGGCGCTGACTCCCCGAGCCAGCCAAGTGGCCACCCGCACCCTTCCTGCGTGGTTACCCAAGCACCCAAGCACCTGAGCACCTGGCATTAGGCCTCGAACCCCCTCCACCCAGGACCATCTCTTCCTTCGTGGCCCAGGCCTCCCCAACGGGCCCTCACAGTGTAGGATTTGATCCCACACTACGTGCCCCCGGGCCCTTCTCCAGCCGCTTCGACTGTAAACTGGGCCTCAGGGCGCCCAGGGCTCATCCCCGCAGTTCCGTCCAGTGGGGCCCAGGCTCCATCCAGCGCGGCAGGTGCCTGCCCAGCCTGGACGACGGACCCTCACGGGCATCGGAGAGACACCCGAAGCTTCGCCCCCACGACCGTCCCCGCAGACTGGAGCGGGGAGTGCGGGGACCTTCAGGACCCATTTCCAGACAGAAAACAGACACTGGGTGCTAGAGTCCTGGATGGAGGTGGGGGCCCCTCGGGGGCGCTCGGGGTGAGCCGTGTCCCCTGACCCTGTCACTACACCTCGTGGCCGCCAGTTAGTAGCTACACGTCTCCTCTGCTCCTGAGAAGCAAGTCCTGGCCCAGGAGGCCGGGAACCAGGGTTCTGGGTCTGCCCCGTGGGACGGGGCTAAGCTGTTCTCTCTGGGGTGACCCCTCAAAGCCCCAAAAGCCCTGTGTCTCCATCAGAAGGTCCGTGAGGGAATGGATGGCCCAGGGCTCCGGTGTCCTGGCAGCAGGTTTTCCACCAGCTCCCCCCGCCCAGGGTCCCACTCACCCCACCCCGGGGTCCTGCTCTCCCCCCACCCGGTCCTGCTCTCCCTCCCACTCCAGGCCCCAAACAGGGGAAATCAACGGCGTGGTCAAGCGTCTCCCCTGCCCAGCCACCGCCGAGCTACGGGGAATCAGGGAGACACTGGTGCAAATAATTGAGTGTGTTTCCCAAACGCTCTCCAGGCCCCGTCGCTGGAGCTGCTGCCTAAAAGGACGAGCTAATTAACTACTGGTTCCCAAGGATTAATGCTTCCTTCCAGTCACGTGACCTAGAGCTCGCGCCCCAGGAGGCCCCTCCGCTGCCCGCACCCCCGGGGGCGCATCGGGGCAGAGCCCATGGCCCCCCTGCCACCCCATACGCAGCCCAAGACCGTATCCCGTGGGACCAGCCCCAGGCCCAGCCGCGTCCCACCCACCCCACCCACTCAACGGCTTCGTGTCAGTGCCGCCACCTCATGCATCACACACTGTTCTTGGCGTTGAGGAGCCAACAATGAGCAAGAGCAGACAAGGCCGTGCCTCACGGGGACTCGGGGACTCGGGGACTGTCCTTGGGGACAATCATGCAGCAGCAAACACACTTCCCGTCAGGTCTGTGCTCTGGTCAGCACCGTGGAGGGGCACGGACAGGGCGGCTCCCACAGACAGACTGGGGACATCAGGGACGGCTTCCTGGAGGAAGTGGCCCTTGAGCGGAAGCTTGAAGGCTGTTCCTAGGGACAGGTGCGGTTGTCGCCGCAGGTGGGGAGATGTGGGTCCCGTGGAACAGTCGGGGGGCCCACAGTCCGTTGGAGCTGTGAGGCCCCAACCCCGTCCAGCGGGTCATGGGTTCCCCCTTCCCGAGCCAAGGAGCTGCCTGGCTCCTCCACCTGCAGCCCCAGACCCTCCCCGAGCACAGCGTGGGGCCCAGAGGTGGGGGCGCGCACCCCTGCTTCTCAGAATGGGGCGCCAGTCTCCCCGAGCTGGGCCATGTTCCCGGGACCGGTCTGCCGGGGCCTTCCCACTCCCACATGTCGGGTCGTGGCCCCAGGAGGGGTGGGTTCGAGCCCGAGGACTGGGCGGCCCTGAGCGCGGCGGCCAGGACAGGGTGTGGGGCTGTGCCTGTGTGCGGATGGGGCTTGGGGCCGGGGCGGGGAGGGGGGGGCGGGCAGGACCTCCCGGTGGGGCGGCAGCAGGGCTGCGGGGGGTAGTCAGGCTGGGAGGCCAGGACTGGGCCCGCACGTGCGGCGGGAAGGGACAGGCTTGCCTACGGAGGGCCCAGGCCGCCGGCCCGGCCCTGTGCCCTCCACACGGGCAGGACCCAGTCTTCCCGGGCCGAGGGGGCCGTGCTGAGCCGAGGATCGGGGCTTCCCAGCGAGAGGTCCTGGGCTCCGGGCCGGGACTTGGGGGCACACGCGCGTGCAGGCGGGGCGCACAGACATGCAGGCACACTCGTCCCCATCAGGGAGGCGGGCCCAGCCGCGGCAGCCCAGGCCGAGGCTCGCTGCTGACCGACTCCAGGCGAACTGGGGGGACTCCGGGGTGTGCGTGGACCCCTGGGCAGTCGGCAGGGACTTCCCATGACCATTTATACGCTGCTCCCGATCGAGTCCAGAGGCAGGTGTTCACATAATTTACGATCTCACGTGGGGATGCCGGGACGTGGACCCAGCCCCGATCGAGGTTTCCCGCGGGCACAGCCCAGCGGAGGAGCCCCTGCAGCGACCCGGGGAGACCCGGGGAGGCCCCCTCTCCCACCCGGAGGCCGTCCCTCCCAGGCAGACGGGGGCCCGGCTCCCCGGGAGGACGGGGTGCACAGGAGGTGTCCCCACGCCCGGCCTCACCCTCGCCCTGAGGCCGGTGCCCTGGTCCAGACGCGGAGGAGGCCCCGGGAGCCCCTCATTGTCCCCGACAAGCTCTGGAAGAAGGGTGGGAGCCAGCAGTGGGGACAGGGTTCCGGGGGGCGGGTGGAGGGCCCTGGGGGGCTGGCAGGTGGTGCTGACCCTGAGCCCGTCCCCCCTCCCCCGTGTCGGGTCTGCCCTCCTCCTCGGCTGCCTTGAGCGCCCATCTGGGGGTTGGTCACGGTCACGGAGCCCCCCAGGGTCGTCACGTGGTCCCCTCAGTGCGGCCCAGTCACTTCCCGCCCCCTCTGCGTCCCGCCCAAGACCAGCTGTGCCCTCGGCTCAGAGTGACCTTGGGTCTCAGTTCCTCGCTGATACGTAAAGGGCCCGGGCTGGGGGGGTCTCTCGGGTCCCCTCGGCTCTGATGGTGGAGGCGGCAAGCTGGGACACGGAAGTGGGGGGCTGCCGAGGGCTGGAGAAGGCGGAGAACACGGCGGGGTGGCCTCACACCAGGCGGCGCGGGGACGGGCAGGTGCCAGGGCACAGTGACCGAGCACGACACCGGGCGCCCCTGGGGTCCCACCTGGGCCTCGGGCCGGGGGCAGGGGCCGGGGACTTGCCTCCCCTGCTGGGCCGGGCCAGGTGGCGGGCGCCGTGTGGGCCTCGAGCAGCCGCCGGGCAGCCTGCACCGCTCGCACAGGCACTGCAATGCAGTGGCAGGGTTTTTTTTGTTGGTAGTTTTTTTCCAAAAAGTCCTCATTTCCCAGGGAAATGTGCAGCCAAGTGGTTGCGGAAAGCGGTGGCCAGGTTGCCGGGGGGTGTGTGAACCCACCAATTCCGGTGGCAGCCCCTGCGTCTCGGCCCTGCCGCGCAGCCCCCCGCCCTCTGCTCCTGGTGGACCCGGGAGGCCGGGGTAGGGGGCGCGGCCCAGCTGCCCCCCAGGCCGGGACACGGGGTGACTGGACTTACATGCTCACCCAAGTGGAAGCACGTCTCAGTTTCCTGACCCCGGGGGCTCTGGCTCGGGCCTTGTCCCGAAGGCACAGATGCCATCAGATTCCAAGAGAATCAGTCTCTCTCTCTCTCTCTGAATGAGCATTTTTGGGGTTGGGGGACAACACCCCCTTTAGGGCATCAACGACCACGTCCGCTCAGGTCACCCCGGGGCTGAGTCGCCGACCCTGCCTGTGGCCGCCCGCGCCCGCGCAGCACACGCCCTGCACACGCTCTACTCCCGGGGTCGGCTTCCTCGGGCTTCAGTTCAAAGGAACTTTTCTTTCTTTCTTTTTTATGGATTTTATTTACTTGACTGAGAGGGCGAGCGAGAGGGCGAGCGAGCCCAAGCAGGGGGAGCGGCAGGTGGGGGAGCGGCGGGCTCCCCGTCTCTACCCCACACTCCGGGATCCTGGTCTGAGCCCCAGGACGATGCTTGCTTAGCTGACTGAGCCCCCCAGACGCCCCTAACGGAACTTTCCAACCCAGCTCTGCGCCCCCAGTCAGAGAGGTGATGAGGTCAATGGCTATGAAAGTAATGCCCAGGGGGAGCCTAGAGGAACAGGGGCAGACCCAGCCCTGACAGCTCCACCCCCTGGGGGGGGCACTGCACTGACCGGGCGGGAGGAGGTGGGGGGAGGTGGGGGGAGGTGGCAAGGATGAAGAACTGTGGGGGCCGCTGGGTCTCAGCCATCAGCCCTGAAGAGGTCAGAGGTCGCTGGGAGCCCGCTGGCAGCTGCGGGCCCGCGTGGGGCTCTCCGGGCCGAGCTCTCTCCGCAAACCTGGAGGGGCCACGCGGGCCCGTGGGCCCCTCTCTGTGGTGCTGGGTGTCTCTGGGCACAGATGGCTCTAGCCCGGGGGCAGCAGGACACGGCCGAGCCATCTGCGCTCAGCCCAGGGGAGGCGGCCAGTCTGCCATCTGCCGAGCAGGTGACAGCCACGACTGCGAGTGCGGTGAGGGGCAGGGGCGCGGGGGCCGGGAGGGTCAGTGCTGCTGCCGCGGGGACTGTCCCGCCGCCAGGACCCCTGGCCCCGCAGGAGGGGCTCCAGGCTGCAGTGGTTGCAGGTCTTTAAATGACCCCCCACGCGTGTTCCCATGAAAGCACGGGCCGTAGATGGAAGAGGGGTCAGGGCGGGGACTCCGCCCAAGCACGGTGAGGGAAGGGGGGACCGCCCGAAACAGCCCGCAGGACAGCAGAGGGAACCCCACGCACGGCGGCTGTGCCTTCTTGCTGTGTCCCCAGGCAGGGGGAGGACTCCCTCCTCCTCTGTCCTCGCTGTGGCCCTAAGGGGCTGCCCCGAACTTCCGGGACAAAGTACCGAGATGCTGCGGGACCCACGGCGGTTGGTTGTACTCCCACCACCCCGGGGTGGGGGGGAGCAAGGCAGGGAGTCTGCACCCCAGCAGCCTAACCAAAGGTGCGCAGATGCAGGGGCGGGGGGCAAGCAGGTGCAGAGGGGGGAGGAGAGTGTCCAGCAGACTCCGCTGGGCGTGGAGCCCCACGTGGGCTGCGTCTCACAACCCTGAGACCCTGACCTGAGCCAAGATCAAGAGGCAGGCGCTGGACTGGCCGAGCACCCAGGCGCCCCAAGGAGCCTTCACGTGCATCAAGGCCCCCCAGAAGCTTCCAGACAGTGAGTCCCAGGCCCGACCCCCAGGCCTGACCCCCCCCAGGCCCGCAGCAGCGGGTTCCATCGCGTGGTCCGTGGGCCTCGTTCCGAGAGGCGCTGCCGCAGAGGACGGGACACACGGTGCCGGAACCCAGGCCCCTGGGCTGCTGGTGGCTGGGACCCCGGCACCCTCCACCCCCGGCGGCGAGGTCTCTCCTGGGCTTTGTCCTTCCTGCGTGGGTGCCCACGGTTCTTGGGCGGCTCCTCACGCAGGAGACCCCCAGGGAGCACCCACTTGGTTCCGGGCAGCTGTAGGTGCTGGGGGGCGTGAGTGACACAGACCGCCTGGCCCTCGCCACCACGCCGTTCGTGTGCTGACTCGCTGCCTCCGTCCCTCGGGCCGAGGACCCCGGAGCGCCTACCCGCCCCCCCCAGGCACGCGCTGGTGCCGCGGCGACGTACGACGGGTCCTGACATAGGACAGGTCGTCCTCGTCAGCCAAGGCCAAGGGAGAGAGGCCCTGGGGCCCTGAGCACCCAGCCAAGGCGGAGCAACCTGGCGGGGGCACCTGCCAGCCCCGCTGCTGCAGAGTAGCCATCTGGAAGGCACACGTGGCTGCACCCCGCCCCCCCCAGCTTGCTCGTTGTCACTGCCCCATAGAGAGGACATTTCTTCCTCCCGCTCCAGGCCTGGGCCCCTCTGTGATCCCCGCCTCATAATTACGTGTGAGGCCGGGCCGATTCCCCCAAGCCCCGCATCAGGCCATCGATAGCATCCCCTGCTACCGCGCTGCACCCCTTGGCCACCTCGAGCCGCCTGGCAGGGGCGCTTGGCCTCTGGCCTCGGTGCGTCATGCGTCTCCCGCATCGTCACCGGGTGCCAGCGCCGGTCCCCGCTCCATGGGGGCAGGTGTTCAGAGAGAACGCGCTGCAGGCGCCGGCCCACTCCCACGCCCTGCCCGCTGCTCAGCAGGCACGGAGGGCCTTCGGGATTCACCGGGCCCAAGCCCTGCAGACGTGGTAACGGGCCCCGAGTGGGGCCTTCGGGGGCTCGGAGTGGGTCACACATTCATCCACGTCTCCACCTGTCAAGGACCTGGAGGGTCTGTTGGGTACAAGGCGCTGCTCGTCACAGGACCCACGTGGATGACTGGGGTCCATCAGGGACCAGGGACCAAGGTCCATGACCTTAAGGGGTCACGTTCCGGGTGGGACACACACGTCACACAGCACCAGAGAGCGAGCACGCCGGGCCCCGTGATGGGAACAGAGTTGCCGCCGGGGCTCCTGTGTGGAGCTTGGGAGGGACGGGAAGGCCATCGGGGCAGAGGGCACGTCCTAGGCAAAGGCTAGGAGTGGCAAGAGGCTTGTGTGCAACGTGGGCGGTGGGGCTGGGACCTCGGATCGCCAGGTCCCGTGACTTCTCCTCCCCTGCGGCCTGGTGGCTTCCTAGGGATGCAGGGGCCACTCATCCTGAGCGCATCCGCGGGAGGGCCTCCCGGGGACCGCAACCCTGTAACTAGCAGTGGGCTTTAGGCTGACCCCAAGGACCGACACACCGGTGGCTCCTCTGCAGGATGGGAGTGGGGCCAAGCGCCGCCCTTCCCCCGGCTCAGAGACAGGCGCTGGGCTGCTCCGCGTCACAAGCGACGTGGGTGGGTGAAGCCAAGGGGCTGGGGGCGGCCGTCGTGTCTGAGCCGACCACGTGTGCCCCCAACTCCTCCGGGCCGGTGTGCCAGGCTCGTTGGGGGGACCCTCGGCACGGCGACTGCAAGGACAGGCTTTGGCATCACGCAAAGCTTGGTTCCAGGGTTAGTCCCGCCATTTACCGTCCAGGTGGCCTTGGGCAAGCCCGGCGACGTGTCTGAGCCTCGGGAGCATCATCTCTAGGAGAGGATTAGTCATACCCACCCTGGGAGGTCGCCAGGAGGTGTGCAGGGTCTACACGGGCGGCTGGCCCGGGGCCCGGCCCACACGGGGCAGCGGAGACACGACTGGAGAGACACAGGCGCTCGCTCCTTCTCGGAGGAGAGAATCCCCAGCACACGTGACCCTAAATCCTTGGCTACACCGTGGCCTAGAGTCACCTGGACCAACTGGCCCGGATTATTCGACCTGTCTTGGCTTCATTTGCTCCTTTCACTTTTCCCTGTAATGGAAATCGTATTTCGGGGCGTTATATGGCAGCGAAGCCGTCCTGTGCATGGGAGGCGCCGGGTGCTTGGTCCCGGCATCCTCGGGGGCCTCTTCCCTGCACTGGCCTGGGCTGGAGGGCTGGGGTGCAAGGAGCCAACCAAGGGCGGCAGGTCCCCACCCTCGGCAGCATCGGGGCTCCCGACGCCCAGCGGCCCGGCTCCCCTGCGGGTCTGCGTCCCATCCGCGGTGCCTCCCGAGCCACGAGCTCTCTGCACCTGCTCGTGGACCGCAGCGTCCCTAAGTCTTCTCCGCTGCCAACCCTTCAGCACAGCTTTTTAAAAAGACTTATTTCTGGACATTTTCAAACTTACACAGAAGTAGGAGGAAGAACGTAATACGCCTCACGCGCTCGTCACCCGACCTCCACGTTTATGAACATGTGCCATCTTGTTCTACCCAGTATCCTCCACACGTTCTTTTTTTTTCTTCTGGAGTATTTTATGTTTTAAAAGATTTTATTTATTTATGTGAGAGAGCGCACATGTGGTGGGGGAGGGGAGGGGAGAGGGGAGAGGAGCAGGGCGAGGGAGAAGCAGGCTCCTCGCTGAGCAGGGAGCCCGGCCTGGGGCTCGATCCCGGGACCCTGCGATCCTGACCTGAGGCTTAACGGAAGGTGCCCCTTTTCTGGGCAAATTTTAAAGCAAATCCAGACATCATATTAGTTTTCCTGTAAATACTTCAGTGCTTCCCCTGGCCTCCCGCCACAGCCCTCTCGCCTTGCATGCCCCACTACCCGTCCACTTGCGTGTCTCCCCTCCGCGGGGCCTTCCTTCGGGGCAAGGCGGCCCTCGAGTGCTGTCCCCCGCGGCCTACCTCCGTGCCTGTCCTGTACTAAGCATTTCACCACCACGTAGGGAGCATGGGCAGCTGCCCCAGCAGCGGAGCTGGGCTTGCAGGGCGGGGGGCAGGACCGGGTCCGCGCCGGGTGAACCATCAGCCCGCGCAGCAGTGGGAACCCCAGGACCTAGAGGAACCTCCCTCTGCAGACGGTGGAGACCCCCTGGCGCGCCCACGTGTCCTCGCTGAGCGCCCTTCACCCCTTGCCCCCGGCCTTCCCTGGGTGAACCGACGCTCCCCAGTTTGCTAAGGGAGCCCTGCACTGGGCAGGAAGGGCCACCCAGCGGCTCAGGACTCAGCCCCTGTCCTGAGCACCCGGGGCTCCAGCACTGGGCGCTTCCCAGGACGGGTTCCCCTTGCTCTGCTCTGCGCTCCTTTTCAGATGAGCTCGCAATCCCAAAAGCTCCTCCCCTGGATGCAGCTCAGCCTAATGACAAAGCTCCAGGATTCCCTGAGAGTGCCCTCCGGAGCTGGACTCGGACACAGAATCGGGGGTGGGCGGCGGGGGGCAGCTCCCCTGCCCTGCGCTATTCTCGTCATGACCTCCCAGTACCAGTCTTCGCCTCGTGCCCACAGGCGGGGGGCAGGTGCACCCGTCGCCTGGAGCTGGGTGTCCCCAACAGAGGACAGGCCGGCTAAGAGGGTGTTGTGAAGACCCTGCACGAAATGAGGAAAGCAATTCCTGGTCCCTCTTCCCAGCGTGAGGCCCAGACGTCCTTAGGAAGTCTAACCTCAGCTCCCAGCCTGGCTCCACCCCAGCCAGGGAGAAGGCAGCTCGGGACCGTGCACGTCGCTCCCCTGCACACAGGAGCCACAAAGCCCAGTTCCTTCGTTATCTCTATTTTCAGGTTTTCCAATCAACTCTACCAAGGTGCAACCACCCACAGACGATAAAATGTACTAAGTGTAAGTGAACAGTTTGCTGGATCTTCATTTCACCCCTTCAGGGGCAGTGCAGCCCCATCGCCCACAAAGTTTCCTCATGCCTCTTTGGGCTCAAGCCCCCATCATTCCCCAGCCCCAGGTAACCATGGGTTTGTTTTTCTCACTATAGATTCATTCATCTATTTGAAGAATCAATATAAAAGGAATCACACAGTACGCACCCTCCGGGGCTGGCCTCTTTCACTCAGCATAATTATCTTGAGACTCACCCATGTTGTTGCAGGTGATAGCAATTCATTCCTTTTTGTCGCCGAATATAGTATGCCACTGTATGGAGCGCCTATTTATTTATTTATTTATTTATTTATTAAAAATGATATTTCTTTATTCATGAGAGACACACAGCAGAGACACAGGCAGAGGGAGAAGCAGGCTCCATGCAGGCAGCCCAACGCGGAACTCAATCCCGGGACCCCAGGGTCACAACCTAAGCCCAAGGCAGACACTAAACTGCTGAGCCACCCTGGCTGCCCTGCAGTACCTATTTAAATTTAAAATAAATAAATAAATAAATAAATAAATAAATAAATAAATAAAGTCTCAATTTAGAATGATTTAGTCATCTCTTTCTGCCCACGGGTCCTGTCCTCATGCTTTAATAAAAACACCTTTTTGCACTGAAGAAAATAAAACAGAATAATTTAAAGGCTATTTATGCCTTCTGTTCTTTTTTTTTTTTTAAGATTTTATTTGTTTATTCATGAGAGACACAGAGAAAGGCAGAGACACAAGCAGAGGGAGAAGCAGGCTCCATGCAGGGAGCCTGACATGGGACTCAATCCCGGGACCCCAGGATCACACCCTGGACCGAAGGCGGAGATAAACGGCTGAGCCACCCGGACTGCCCTACGCCTTCTGTTCTTATCCTTCCTCTAGTCTCCTGTCCTAAGAAGCTCTGCTGCCTTTTAAGAGAAAAGAGTTTGTCTCTGGGATAAGCCTGGGAAAGGAAAAAGGGAAATTGCAAATAATAATAATAATAAATAAAAATTAAAAAGGAGAATTTTTGCTACTACTTCTTACAGACAGCATGAAGTCAAAAGGTGATGCCTGGGCCGGGGAGAGGCTGAACCAAATAACCTCTTACACTGCTTGTCAGCTCTCTGATTCCCTTTCTGTGACATTTACCGATAAAAATACGAGCACCAGGACACTGGGTGGCTCAGTCAAGGGAGCATGTGACCCTTGATCTCGGGGTCATGAGCGTGAGCCCCATGTTGGGAGTAGGGATTACTTTTTAAAAAAATGTATGATCACTTGCTATGTCTTCAACCCTGGGCTGAGGACACAGGACACGTTTCCTGCGTTCAAGGCCCTTGTCAGGGAGGCAGGCAGACAAACGCGTTTCTACGCTGGGCCACAGCTGCAGGGAAGGCCAGGAACCATGTCCGGGCCTTCAGGCAGAGTCTACACCTACAGCAGGGAAATAAAACTCCTCAAGTCTCTAGTGAAGTCCTGGAAGGCCATAGGAGAGAGGCATCACGTGGTGAATCACGTGGATTTCTAGACATTTCTGTCTTGCCCCGGGTACTGGGGTCTCTCACAGGCTCTGAGCAGGTTTTTCTCCCCTTCCCACCCACCCCCCACTCCCTTGATCTTTGTCTCTCCACATTTTTTTTTTTTATGACAGTCACACAGAGAGAGAGAGAGAGAGAGAGAGAGAGAATGAGGCAGAGACACAGGCCGAGGGAGAAGCAGGCTCCATGCACCGGGAGCCCGACATGGGATTCGATCCCGGGTCTCCAGGATCGCACCCTGGGCCAAAGGCAGGCGCCAAACCGCTGCGCCACCCAGGGATCCCTGTCTCTCCACATTAATGGGTCCTGTAGTCCCAAATTTTTATATTTATTATTTTTGGGGGCTTTGTCGATGGGCTTTTGGGTTCACGATTCCTAGTTTAAGAAGCAGATAAATGGGACACGAATTTATTTCTTTAAAATGCTAACTAAAAGGAGTTAGTTTTATCTGCAGCTTGTCAGGAGGAGAAAAGATTACCTGGCCCCTGGCCTCGATGATGCCAAACAACTAGCTTAAATTTCCCCGGTGATCTGACAGCCTGACTGGTGGTTTCCGCAGAATCTGGATCCAATGTCCGCTCGTTGAAATGGTAAGATTCTCTTCACCCAGAGAAATCACGGATCCAGGAAACTGAGCCAGACTGGAACCCCACAGAGCCATCCTGCATGGAGTATGACCCCCTAGGACTCTGCAGCTTCTTTAGGTCTTACACATAATGTGAAAAGAAGGGAGAGTTTAAGGGCACAAGCCAAGTAGGGGGAAAGATTTACTGCAAAGAAAAATAAAAGAAAGAAACCACGACCCCTCCTAGAGCTGGTCCAGGGACAGGAGGAGGAGGTGGCCCTATTAGGACCCAGAATCTGGGGCCACCTATTAGGAACTGAGCCACAGAGGAGACCTGGGTGCTACCAGAGAGGCCTCCTGGGGCGAAGGAAGAAAGGCCCCTCCAGCCCTCCGACGGCTGGACGGGCCCAGATGCCGTTCACAAGGGGCTGGCAGTGAAACTGAGGCAGGCCGACAACACGGGAACAGAATAAAGGCAGGAGACCGCGAGCTCCCCCGAGTATGAAGGTGTGGGCTGCATCTCGGACAGCGGCCCCTCCTGCCCACAGACGCGTGTAAACAATCATCTGCTCACATGCTCGCCCCCGTGTAGCCTCAGACACACACCTACCAACTGTGGCGAGAACGCCTGACGCGGCTTTAAATCTCTTTCCAGTGTGGTCTGGAACTCTCGGGAGGGGTCTGGGAGGTACACCGAGTGAGACACGTAGAAGCGGTTTACAAAGTTCACGGCACGTGCCTCAGACAAGGGCCAAAGTAGAACGTGGGTTCCGACTTTATTCTGTGGGTAGTTTGCTGTGGAGGGAGGCTGCTAGCGGCGCTTAGAGGTAGAATCTTTGCCTAGATTTGCAAGGTTTAGAGATTCTGGTATAAATAAAGAGGAGCCGTGAATTCGGGGAAAATGTCAGGAGGACAACCGCCATCTGTCGCGTGCTCACCACGTGCCGGGTCCTTGACGGGCATCATGGTCCTTCCCCGGGAGCGTTTCTGAGAGGCGGGCAGCACTCTCCCAACTCTCAAAGGAAACGGGCTAAGAACCAGCGGAAGAGCTCGGGGCTGCCGAGGGCGGAGCCAGGCCTGGGCTTGGGCCTGTCTGGGTCCCAGCCCCACCTACCACGGCGGGGCGTCTCCGCCAAGAAGGGAGTCAAGGCGCTGCTGAGGGGCACCTGGGAAACCTCACGGCTTTCACTTGGAAGCCACGTGTCTTTCTTGAAGCAGAAGCCAAAAAGAGTTAAATCAGGTAGAAAGGATGTGAGGGAGAACGGCTGAGTGGAGGAAGAGGATGTGGTGGTCAGGGGCCTCATTTCTGTCAACCGTCTGGAGATTTTGGAACCCGTTGGTGATTCGGGAAGTCTTGAGCTCCAAGAACAAGTTGGGAGTACATTAATTCCACACAGGCCACGGAACTATCACTACGAATGCAAAATTAGATATTGTGAGTCACGTAACTACCCCAAGTCTTTGTATCTCTTTACATTTTTGCGTTAAATTGCGTGGTAAGACACCATTTAAAAATACGAGTTGAGGGGGATCCCTGGGTGGCTCAGCGGTTTAGCACCTGCCTTTGGCCCAGGGCACGATCCTAAAGTCCCGGAATCGAGTCCCGCGTCAGGATCCTGGTATGGAGCCGGCTTCTCCCTCTGCCTGTGTTTCTGTGTCTCTCTCTCTCTCTCTCTCTATCAGGAATAAATAAATAAAATCTTTTAAAAAAATAAAAAATAAAAAAATAAAAATATTAGTTGAGGTTTAATCCTTACCTTTAATAGATTTTAAGAACCACGGTTGAATAAATAAATAAGTAAGTAAGTAAGTAAATAAATAAATAAATAAATAAATAAATAAATAAATAATAAATAAAAGAACCACGGTTGAATGGAAAGACACAGACGTGCTCCCCTCACGCAGTCTACTTACCCAGGAGCCCCGGACCTCAGATTGGGGGGTGTAACTGAAGCACGGCCACCTGCCTGGGGACAGCTTTCCTGGTTGATGTGGGAGGAGAAGGTCTGATGACTACAAGCCTTGCAGTCTCAGCCCCAGCGAACACTGGAGTCACACTCGCCCCCAGCATTGACCGGCTGACACTCACCCTCAGACACACGTGACCGTGCTCCTGAGGGGGATGGGCCTGGAGCAGCCCCAGAAAGGAGGCAGACCCGGAGGACAGCCCCGCGCTGTGAGCCAGAGGTTGTGGGGGGAGGGCTCTCCGTGTTTAGGGTGATGCTGGGATGTTAGAATTTAGCTCCCCTGCAGGTTGTCAGGTCCCGTGGGGGACTCCACCTCGCAGAACTCTGGAGCAGATGGTGAAGGAACTGAGGACATGCTGTCATTCTAGAAGCTCGGGGACCTCCAGAGAGAATGGGGTTGCGGCTAATAGAAAAGCGGGCGACTCGGGCGCTTAAGTCGTTAACCCCTACAGCGCCGACTGTCCTTTCGCACCCAGTGAGCTACTGGCTCCAGAGCGGGATGAGGCACCTGAGGCTCCACGCAGCTGAAAGAACCAGACCTCCCCGCCGCGCAGCGAGCCATCTCCAGGCATGAACAGCCTTCTCTGCCCCTTTCACTGGCTGGAAACATGAAGGGGAAGGGGGAAGGCGATGCAAGTGCATTGGGCACTAAATCAAGATTAATGAAGTTCCTGCCAGGATTAATTACTGCACTCCCCGGGAGCTTGCGAGCATAACGCGGGCATGACCATTTATAATGGCCAGGCTGGCTGTGAGCAGCCCGGTGGGACGTGTGGGCGCCTTAACCCTCTCCCACCTGATGTCTGAAGGCAGCTGTGAAGGGAGGCACCCCGGACAGCCCTGGGGCCCGCTCGGCATCAAACCTCACCCTTTGTCCCAGTTCTTCCATCCGTTTTGATCAACGTAGGCTCTGAAGAAGTCATGCTCGGCCCCCGGAATCATTGATTAAACCAAAGAAGCAATGTGTTCAACGGCCTGCGGATGGGGAGGCTGAGTTTAAACACAACTTCCCCTCACAGACTCTTCCTCCCCTTTCTGGACCCTGACTGTGCATCACACCAAGACTTCCCAGGACGCTCAGGCCAGCTGAACCTGTTCGTGTGGTCGGTGCTGATCTCGGTGCATCCAAAGAATCAGCTGTGCTAAGTGACCCATCATTTCCCCGGGGCCTCGGCTGGCCTCATGAAGCAGTCGGAGCAACAAAGCATAAAGGCCCCCTCACCTGCCCCCCACAGCTTCACAACAGCCACGCTAGGTCTCAACCAGTGCACAAGTGCACAACGTACAAGAGGAGCCTTCCCCCTCCCCCCCGAAACAAAGCCGTGACCATCCTCCCTGACTCCTAGGGGAAAAAAAAAAAAAAAAGAAAACAACCCTAAACTAAAAGAAGTTTGGGGAAGAGTGAAGACCAGAGCCAGACCTGCGACCTGTGATCTCAGAGTTGGTGAGAAGTGTCACTGCTCTGGCTCTCCCGGCACCAGGTCACAGCTCCAGGACACCTTCCTGGTCACGGCCGCAGGGCTGTGGGTGGCCAAGTACGCACAGGCCAAAACGGGAAGATCCATTTTTAGCAAAGGGAAATCAAGTAGTGAAGATCCATCCTCCCACTGAAGACAACTAAGAAAAGCTTGATGAAATACAAAATCATCTCTTTTTTTTTTTTTAAGTTTTATTTATTTAAGTCATCTGTACACCCAGTGTGGGGCTCGAACTCAGGATCCTGACATCAAGAGGCACAGGCTGCTCCTCTGACTGAGCCAGCCAGGGACCCTACTACTACAAAATCATCTTTTTTTTTTTTTTTAAAGAGTTTATTTATTTATTCATGATAGACAGAGAGAGAGGGGGGAGGGCAGAGACACAGGCAGAGGGAGAAGCAGGCTCCATGCAGGGAGCCCGACGTGGGACTTGATCCCAGGACTCCAAGATCACACCCTGGGCCGAAGGCAGTCGCTAAACCACTGAGCCACCCGGGGATCCCGTACAAAGTCATCCTAACAGCATCAAAGACCTGATCAGATAATGAGGAGGCCCTCGGCCAAAACGTGGCAAGAAAAACCTGCAGACACAGATCTGGAAGTGAAGGCGCCTGTGTCCTGGCGGCGTTTATTCATCAGGGGGATACTGCTGAGCAACTGAGTACAGCACCTCTACCCCTTTGGCAGCCTCCCTCGGTCAAGGAAATCGAAGTCAATGCCCAGAGCCCACCGAAGCAGGACTGTGATAAACTATTTATTGTTTTAAACTATGGTGTCATCCTTTGAATGCATTTCACAACGGGACTGGAGGGCTGTCTGGTCTCTTTCATTCCCTGATTACAGAACTTAGAGCCTGAACTTGAATTAAGACGCCCCTCTCGGCGACGCCCGGCAGCCTGCGGAAGGACCCAAACTCCCCTCCAGTCTGCCAAGGACCGTCCTTAGCACATCACAGGAGAAAATCAGACGCGGGAGGAGACGAGATCCCACGGACGGGAACGGGCAGGAACGACACATAAAAGAGAGAGACCCACGGGCGCTCCGGGCGTGAGAGCAGCACATGCCACGTACCAGCCCACCTGCCATGTGCGGGCTGATAAAAAGCCACCCTTGGAAATTTGAGCAGGGGACTGAAAACTACAGAAAGAACCATGTGATACTTTTTGAAGGAATGAAATGTAACGCTTGTAAGTGATAAATACAATAATGGAAAATAAGAATTCAGTGGGCAGGGGATCCCCGGGTGGCTCAGTGGTTTGGCGCCTGCCTTTGGCCCAGAGCGTGATCCTGGGGTCCCGGGATCAAGTCCCACGTCGGGCTCCCTACATGGAGCCTGCTTCTCCCTCCTGCTGTGTCTCTGCCCCTCTCTCTCTATGTCTATCATAAATAAATAAATAAATCTTAAAAAAAAAAAGAATTCAGTGGGCAGACTTTGCCACAAGCTTCACACAGCAGAAGAGGAACCAATGAAGCAGAGGATCGTTCAGAAGAAAGGATCCGGTGCAGAGCGGCAAACACTTGGCAAATGCGAACACAGAGGAAGAGACCCAGAGGAAAGAGTGAGAAGAAAATATCTATTTAATTGGAATTAAAGTAAGAAAAAGGGACCCCTGCGGGGCTCAGCGGTTGAGTGTCTGCCTCTGGCTCAGGGTGTGATCCTGGGGTCCCGGGATCGAGTCCCGCATCAGGGTCCCCGCAGGGAGCCTGCTTCTCCCTCTGTCTGTGTCTCTGCCTCTCTCTCTGGGTCTCTCATGAATAAATAAATAAAATCTTTTTTTAAAAAAATACAGTAAGAAAAAAGAGCTGAAAGGGCAGAGGTGATATTTGAAGAAATGAAGACTGAGATATCCGGGGCTGATATTCAGAGCTGATGAGGGACCATCAACCCACAGAGTCAAGGGCCCCAGGAAGTGCCCAAGCGGAAAAGGGACTGAAATTCACACGCAGACTTCTCATAGAGAAACCGCAGAAAACCCAAGAAAAAAGGTCTAAAAAACAGAGAGCCGAAGCAAGCAAAGCGAGGGCCAGGAGAGCAGTGCCGATGCCAGCTGTCGCGTAGCATCCAGATGTTGGCTAGGGTGAGAGCCGAATGAAGAGTGTTCACTCCCTGCCTGGACATCTGGGCCCATGGACGTGGGGGCAGGGAGAAAAGAAAATCTTGGGGATAGAAAATGAGAAATGAGAGTACACCAAGTGTAGACGGTGGGCTGGACTGGGTTTATGGGACCAGGAGGAGGGAGATGTGGGAGTGAGCGCTGCTGATAAGCCTCCCTTAGAGGGGGACGGGAAGTCTCCTAGAATAAACAGCAGGATGATCTCGCAGGACTGTGCGACGGGTCAACTCAGCGTCAGAACCCGTACGTCAAAAAGTAAGTGGAAAAGGGCCCAGACGGTGTGAAAAAACTCTGGGCCTGAAACCTCAGCTACTTTCCAGGAAAGAATCAGATTCCGGCAATCTGTATCCAGTTTGGCCCCCAAACATCTGGATGTTTGGTGTAGACACTCCCACAAACACGGGAAGTCAGCTCTGACTCAACCAGTGCTTCTCCCCCCGAGATGGGTCCGACGATACGACGTTCCCGTCAAGAGCTACACTCACCCCTACTCCCAGGGAGGTCCGGGACGCAGCGCCTGGGCAGGAGGCCACGGTCACCCTGGGGTAGCCCCGGGAAGCAGACTGGCCCACGCTCGCAGCCCCCCGCCCCCCGTGGGCAGGTGGAGGCCCCGCGGCTGGTGCCCCCTTGCAGGTCTGCTACCCTGTTCCCACACCGTCTCCAGCCACGTCTGGTTGTTCAGACTTTAATGCATCCTCTGATGTGTGCAAGATCACTCGAGGCAGGGAGAGCTCTTTAGCACACACGTGCTCCACGGAGAGGACAGTTCCTCCCAGGGCTCGGATCCCATCTGCCGCTAGAAGCCTGGACGAGAAGCCCGGGGGATGGGTGGGCGAGGCGGCGGGCTCCGGGGAGGGGGGCCTGCGTGCAGGTGCATTTACACGGATGTGAGGTGCGTGTGGGCCACGGGAAGTCCCGTGCGGGCAGGTTCGCGTGTGAGTAACTCGGTGTGAACGACGCAAGGGCACAGGTGTGCCGGACGACGCCCGAGCCCGTGTGGACGTCCGTGTGCGGGAGGGTGGACGCCGGTGCAACGCGACGCTCCCTGTGTGCAGACCCTACGATGAGCTCCAGCCTCCACCGTGCGTGTCACCGCCACTGCCAACCGGAGGGTCCCTCCTAAACGCTGAGCCCCTCCCGCTCCCCACTTGGCACCCGCCGAGCGTCAGTGCACTCGGGAGGAGACCCCGGCTCCTTGATTTGCCCTTGGAGCCCTTGGGTGCTGTAGCCCGCCGGCCACACCATTCCCCGCACTGTGCCGGGCGTGCCAGCTCCCTGATGTTTCCGCCACCACCGCCGGCGTCTCCCACGGTATATAGGCCCCTCCGCCCGTGGGCTGCACCCCAGGCCCCCAGCACCCCTCCCAGCAGCCCGTGTACCTCAGTCTGTTTGGGCTCCTATGAACACACTGTAGACCGGGTGGCCTGCGATCAGCAATCTTAGGGGCGCATGGATGGCCCCGCTGGGAGAGCGCGCAACTCTTAATCCTCGGGGTCGTGACTTGACGCCCCACGTGGGTGTAGAGCTTACTCTGAGAAATAATAATAATAATAAATAAGTAAGAAGCAACCAGAGACTTCTTTCCGAAGGCTGCTCAGCCCGGGACGAGTCGCTGGCAGCGTCCGTATCTGCAGGGGCCGCTTCCCGGTTGGTGGAGGGCGTCTTTCACGGCGTCTGCACCGGCGGAAGGAGCGGGGGCTCCCGGAGTTTCCCCTGTGACGGCTCTAATCCACCCACGCGGGCTCTGTGTTCAGGACAGTCGCCCCCCAGGCCTCACCTCCCAACACCTACACCTTAGGGTTCGAGCCTCAACATACGAATTTGGGACTCGGCCTGGTGCCAGCCCCACTGTGTCCCCTCCGCTGAGGTCAGGCCTCAGGACGCGACCGTTTTCTTCAGGGCACGTACTAGCCTGGAGCTACCTTGTCTGTGTAGCCCACTGGCTTACGTCTGTGCCGGCCCCCCCTCTTGGTTACGTCCACACCCCTGGGAGGGCACCTGGCACCTAGGAGCAGCTCTGTGCATCCGTGGGACGAAGGACTTCACGTGTGCAACCACGCGATGTACACGCGGAAGGGCAAGGTGCAGGGGGTATCTGGAGACTTCGGGCGCACGATTTAGAAGGCGGCCCCGTCACCGCACGTGCAACCTAAGTCCTCCAGTCACCAAGCACCTGCTGAGCCCCCGGCGGACGGTCCGGTGGACGTGGGGACACGCTGGCGCTCTCCACCGGCCCACGGGCTAGCGGGGGAGACACGGCCGCGGTGCGCGAAGCATAAGGTCACCCCCAGACTGAGGCCACAAAGCGCGGAGAGCCCGGAGCTCTCTAACCGGCACACGTGGCCGTGTGAAGGCATCGCGGAGCCGCGGGCACAGCGGGCTGGGACAGTGGCCCGGAGGCTGCAGCTGTCACCCCAGAGGCCCTGAACGGAGCAAGAGCCTCCAGCGTCTCAGGCTGACACACCCTCGTTCGCTGGCGCCCGTCTGGGTCCCTCCCGGCCTCCCGGCAGCTCTGGCCCCGGCCCCCCACTTCCGTTACCTGATCCAACACCAGGGCCCCCACAAAGCTCTTCAGCTGAGGCTCAGGCCACCTGCCGCCTGGCCGTCACTGCGTGGCTGTCACTGCTGACACTCGGGCGCTTCCAGCAGGCGCCGGGTGTGTCGCGGGGCGCTGGGGCCCTCGGCCTCTCACCGACACCCATGGCCAGCCAGGCAGCTACCGGCCTCCCCGGAGGACAGACGGGCAGACTCCGTGGCTTGTCCCCACCATCCCAGGACCAAGCGGCAGAGCCAGCTTCCGCGACGGAGCCAGGCTCTCCAGCCACTGCCCGTCCGCCCTCCAGCAGGGGACCCGCGGTTGCCGCAGCCCCAGCCCAGCTCAGGGCCCCTGCCCCGGAGTCCAGCATCCTCCCTTCCCCCGCCAACCCGAGCCCCATTTCCCACACGCGACACGATTTCTGGAGCCAAGTGCCCGTCCACGTCGGCGGGTCACGTGTCTGCCATGTGGGGACACGCGGCGCAGCGGCCCGGCTCAGGCCGAGGGGCAGTGGCGCTGGTCGGGGCGACAGCTGTGTGGCCGGTGGGACGCAAGGCTGTACTGACAGCCAGGCGGTCGCAGGGCGAACAGCTGCCCCGGCGCCCTGAGCTGAGCACCGGCCCCGACGCCGACGGCCCGGGAGTTCGGCTCTGAACTTCACGACTCGAGGCTGAGCTAGAGAAGTGGGGGACAGAAGTACATGGGGCAGAGGGTTCCGCTTGGTTCAAGCACCGAACCGTGTCGGGGCATCCCCTCCCGTCCCACCGACGGTCCGTGGCTCCGTCTGTCCAGCCCCTTGTGACGCTGGCTGGTCCTGGGGCTGCTCGGACCCGTGGGTTCTGGACGCGACGCCACCCATGGCTCATCTCTCCGGGGCCCACCTGGGAGCCCAGGAGGCAGAGCAACCCCGGGGGAGCTCCAGCTGCAGCTCCAGCGTCCGGCCGCGCCAACGACCCTTTCGAGGGCGACCGTCCGGCCTCGACCAAGCCACCGCCTCAGGGCACAGAGACGGAGCCCTGCCCCCGGTGTCCCCACAACAGGCTGCTTGCTGCTTGAAGGCCCCAGGCGCCCGATGAGGGACCGTCAGGTAGGCTGTGGTGCTGGGATGTTTGTCATGTTTTTCTATTTAATTTTCCCAAAACAATCTTAAAATACAATGACCTTTCAAGACTGAGTCTGATTCCGCAGTCGGGGACTGAGGCGGCGTCCCCCCCACGCACTCCACCCCTCCCCTTCTTTCCTCTTTGCATTTTCAGGCTCTGGCTCCCTGACTGCCCTCGGCCTCTCACCCCCTTACCCCCTCGATCCCTCGTCCCTCATCCCCGGGACTATCCCTCTGGTCCGGGGCTCCTGCCCTGCCCCACCCGTCGGGCTCCAGCCCACGGCGCCGCCTCCCTGCTCCTGTCCCCGCACTCCCGCCAGGGGCCTGCCTGCACCCGTCCCCGGGGCCTCCGCCTCCACTTGCCTCGCCTCTGCCGCCCCAGAGGAGCTGAGTTCACTCCACTCATGAATTTAAAGGCACGCGCCGCCACCGGCTTCCCGCCTCCACGACCTCTTCCCAACGCAGCCACGGCGCCCACCCGCGTCCCCTGACCCGACCCGGTGTGCCGGTCCTCAGGGGCACAGCTCGGCCTGGCCTCGCAGCTCGGGGTGGCCGCACCCCGCCCCTCGTCTCCCCTGCCTGACACGCAGCCCCGCGCCATCCACTCGCCGCCCGGTTCAGGGTTCCAGGGCCGGCCTGACCCCTGCCTCCCGCGTAGTCAGTGCGCGGCTCTTCCCGATCAGCTGCAGATGGCGCACCCCACGGCCCGGAGGCCCCGGCCTCGCCGTCCCGCCGCGCTCCGTTGCCTCCCAGCCGCCCGCCCAGCCTGCGCCCTCCACCCCGGGAAACACCCGGGCGCCTCCCGCCACGGCGAAGCCTCTCAGCGCACCCTGATCACCCTGCGTGTCAGCCAGCGAGGGACTCAGCCCCCACTCCCGGGACGGCCCCCCCGCCGTCTGGCCGCCCCCCGCGGGCCTCCGCGCCGAGCAGGCCTTCCTACCGCATCCCTGTCGTCCCTCCGCCAGGACACCCTATTCAACAAGGGGCTCTGCTTGTCCTCCAGGGTGTGGGCGGGGGTGGCCTCCTCCCACCGCGCGGCCTCCCTGCGGGCCTGCTACCTCCACCCTCCTGGGCGTCACCTCGCCCGACTCAGGAACCCGGCAGTGTGTCAGTCTCCCCGGGACACGGGCCCCCAAGAGCTGAGGCCGTGGTCATCGTCTCTGTACCCCGGGACCCAGCACGGTGGGTAAGAAGCGTCCGGACTTGGGGATCCATGCGTTTTGCCTCCTAAAAATCAAACACGAAAATTCGGAGGATTCTAATTCGTGCGGGCCACTGGGTAACTGACGCTGAAAGGGGAAACCTGCCCATGTGGCTCCCGCCTCGCAGGCTGCAGCCCGTGGGACCGACCCGTGGCATCTCTGTGAACGCGTCTTCCCCTGGCAGAGGGGAGCCCGTTGGCCACGAAACGTCAGTCTCCCCAACGATGGAACACGAGGCGGGGAGGTGCCCGGGGCGACGGGGCAGTAGCACCAAATCCTGCGTGAGCTCGGAATGTGCATCGTTCCTGCACACGCTCCAGGGCGCGCACGTGCGTTTCCGCGGGCTCCACGGACTGTTGCGGGGCCCGGGCAGGTGACACTGAGCCACACTATCGGGTGACTTGAGGAGAAAGCCAAGAGCCCCTGCAAGAACGGCGTCCCAGCCCTCTGCTGGCACCCAAGGCCACCATTGTGCCTCACCGTGGGATGCCTCGGCGACAGGGAGAAACAGACAACAGGTGTGGGCGGTGTCGGGTGGAAGCAACGGGCACAGGCGTGTGCACCTTGAAATGTGTTGTTCCAGGTCCGGGCCTGACCCTCCGACCTGCGAGCCAGGGGCCCCGGCTGCAGAAACGCGCATTTCTCACCCCCCACAACCGGGACCTGCCCCCTGCGGTCAGGCCGCCGGCACCTGCCGTGTGGGGTCGGCATCCACCTGCACAGCTACGGTCCCCGTGCCTTTCTGTGGTGATGATACATGCGCTCAAAAGCTCTTAAAGATTTTTTTTAAAGGTTTATTTATTTATTCATGATAGACACAGAGGGAGAGGCAGAGACACAGGAGGAGGGAGAAGCAGGCTCCATGCAGGGAGCCCGACGGGAGACTCGATCCCGGGTCTCCAGGATCACGCCCTGAACCAAAGGCAGGCGCTAAACCACTGAGCCCTCCAGGGATCCCCGCTCTTAAAGATTTTATTTTTTTTAAGATCGTTTATCTATTTATCTGACAGCAAAAGAGCGGCAGGCGGGGGGAGAGGGAGACCAGGAGCCCCGCAGAGCGGGGACCCCAGGACCTGGGGATCGTGGCCCGAGCCCAGCAGACGTTTCACGGAGGAGCCCCGGGCGCCCCTCGGGCACAAGCTCCTTAAAAGAAAAGCGAGCGTCGGTGCAGATCCCGGCCCAGGAATATGACGCTGACGGTGCTCCCCCCACCCCCCATCCAAGGGTCCGGCCCTCTGGACCCCCTGCCCCGAGCTGTGACGTGCTGACGGGACTCTCCACCCGGGCCACCTCCAATCCTGCCCCCTGCTCCTGCCACGGATGCCCAGCCCTGCGTCCACACCCTGACCATGACCGGGAGACGCCACAGGGGTGGGGGTGCGGGTGGCGGCGTGGGTGGGGGTGGAGGTGGGGGTGCGGGTGGCCGTGGGGGCCAGAGCCCGACCCACCGGGACGCCCGGCCCGGGATGCGGCTTTAACTGGGATGGGGCAGCAGCGGAAAGGGCCGGGCCAGCACCAAGGAGGCAGCAGCAGTGTCCTTTGGCGTCCCACTGCCTGTCCCCAGGGGCCCCGTCCCCGCAGCACCACTGCCCACACCAGGGGGCCTCCACCTGCAGCGCACACGGTCAGTGGGATTTAATCATGAGGCCCAGGCACCCAGAGGTTAGGCCCACGTGCCCCTTCTTCCTGTTTCTGAAGTCCCCACCCTCCCGGGGTCTCCTAGGGTCTCCCGAGGTCTCCCGGGGTCTCCCGCGCTCTGGGTCCCTTCCCAGGTGCCAGCCCTGCCCGCCCCACCCATGCGAAGGGCCGCGGGCGCCCTAGGAGGCTGGTGTCGCCAGCAGGTCCCCGCGGTTCCTTCCTACTGCTCTGTCGCGAAATGCAGCGAACGCGTCATCTGGATCCACACGGCAGGTATTTCGGGGTGACTTCCCCATGGCCTGTCACAGCTCAGGGAACGACTGCGCCCCCAGCACCCCCAGCACCCCCAGCTGCGGAAATAGGCTCCCGTCTGCGAGGCGAGGCCCCGGGACCATCGCGCACAGAGCCGTGGGGTGGGGCATGGGGTGGGGCGTGGGGGGCACGGGTGCACAGGGCTCGCCCCCCGGGGCAGGAGGGCCTGGGCCCCTGGGGCAGGGCAGGGGCATCCACTGGACAGGACCCGCCTACGGGGGCCGCCCCTGGAACCCCCCAGCACCGCCATCCCGGCCCGCGGCCCTCCTGTCTGAGCTGCCTTGGCAGCATCCCTGCTTTGGATGGACAGATGGACGGGCAGACAGGGTCTCGGGGGAATGAGGGCGGCCACCGTTTCTGCCTGTCTTGAAGGTGGAGTCCTGATGCCTCTGTCCCAACGAGACGGAGAGCAGAGGCAGAGCGGGGCAGGGGCTTCCCGTCCCAGGTGGCCCTCGGGGACCAGCCATCCTGACCCCGTTCCCTGCGCTCTGCTGCGCGGCAGGTTGGCAAGGGAGCTCCAGCCAGTCCCCGGTCCCCGCCGTCGCGGCGGGGTAGGACCCAGGCCCCCACACACCCCCGCCCTAGCGGCCACCTCCCACGCCCTCCAGGCCACTCTCCGCGTCCTGCCACACCAAGACCCCAGGACACGTCTCCCGCCGCCCCCCTCCCCGTCCTGCCCACTGACCGTTCCTGGCCCTTCTGGGGGGTTTCTCAGCCCCTCCACCCTCCTCCCTGGCCCTGCAACTCCCCGCCCAGGATCCTTCCCACCTCCAAGCCCCCCTCCCTGCCAGTCCCTCCGCTAGAAGTGCCTGTCTTCCCCTTGTCCGTCTGGAATATGCCTGATGCTTCTTCCAGCACCAGCTCGGCCTCCTCCTCTCTGAAGCCTTCCCTGATTCCCTTCAGCGGAACCGACAGGGGCACCTGGGCCGCAGGGTCAGGTACGCGTCCACTCCTGGTGTTGGCTGCGGTCGGGGTCGCGGGGTCCTGGCACCCAGCCCCGGTCTGGCCCGTACTCAGTGGGCGGCGGCTGCAGAGCCTCCCTCCCTGGGCCGCCCCCCTGACAGCGGCCTTGAGGCCTCGCCCTCTCTGCCTCTCAAATAAATAAACAAATCTTAAAAAAAAAAAAAGAAAAGAGAAAGAAAAGAGAACTGACAACCCTGCGGCGCCCGCAGAGTGTCTGTCTGCGCTCAGCTCTCTGTCCCGTGGGTGCGAGGCGTCGTCATCCCACAGTAGCCCCGGCGCAGCCAGTGCCCGTCGCTCGGCGGGACTCAAGCGTTTGCCAAATGGGCGCGTGAGGACTCTCAACGACCCCAGCAACAGGTTTCCGGCACGAGCGTCCTGCTCCAGGAGGCCCCCGGCCCGCAACCTCGCAGCGCTCAGCGTCCTTACGCCCCTCGGATCCCAGAAGCCTGTCCTGCAAAGCTGTCGGCCACTGCCGCGGGTGCCCCCCGTGGGACGGCTCGGCGTTGCTGGGCCCGCCGGTCTCTCACCTCCGTGGGCCTTTGCTCTGAACCTGCTCCGTATGCCCCAAGGGCAGAGACGAGCCTGGGCCTGCGAAGCCTGCGCTCGGAACCCGAGGGACACAGACGGCACCCTAGGGGGGCTGCCCTTGGCCCGCGCGGGACAGCAAGCCCCCAACGAGGACTCCCAAGGCACGTGGGGCTCAGACAAGGACGGGGCTGCTCCGTGACACACAGCCTTGCTCGCTTGCTTGAAAGACGGATCCCCTCCCACACCATCGGTGTGTCCCCGGGAACCCGAGGCAGGACAGCGACCCTCGCCTCCCCGCTGGGCCTGCTGATCCGATCCGCCACGTCCTCTGCACTTGACACTGAGCTGGAGCTAAAAGAAGCAGGGACAGTCTTCGTGGCTGTCACAGCTCCGAGGGCGTGTCAACGGAAAAGGGACGGGCGCCCGGGCGGCTCGGGTGTTAAGCTGACTTGGCCTCAGGTCCTGAGTACCAGCCCTGAGTTGGGCTCCGTGCTGTGCGTGGAGCTACCTCAAAAAAAAAAAAAAAAATTATAATGGAACAGGGACAGTGGCCCGGATGGCGTCTCTAGATGCGTGTCCTCCACGCCCCGGCCATCCCGTCGGCCACGGCCCCTCCGGCGGCAGAGGCAGCTTCCGTGGCAGGAGCCTGGCTTTCTGGGCACGGCTGCTCCCCCCATGAGAGCACAACCCCAAACACGCTCTCATCTCCCACTGCGGCGTCAACTCCGCCAAGTCTCAGTTTCCCCATCTGTAAGACGGGCAGTGACACCTGCCGCAGCGACCCTCCCCCCGCCCTCTACCCCCGGCACCAGCAGGGTGAATTGGGATTCAGGGAAAGCCCGCTGAGGTTTTCATTACTCCCACAGCAAGCACGACCCTGTGTGCAATGCGCTGGCCTGCCGGGGGGGGGACATGGTCCGGGTCCCCAGGAGGCAGCTGTCCCACTGGACGGCGCCCAGGTATCACCCAGGTATCAGCGGAGAAACGTGTCAAGCTGCAAACAAGACAGCGACGGAGGGACCTGGCTCTGGCCACCCCGAGTCCCTTTCCCCTCCTAGGAGCGCTGCTCATCTCTCCCCCGCCCACGATGCAACATGAGGCCTCGAGAGAACCACAGACCCGCAGACCCGAAGCCCGGAGGACAGTGGGGGGTGATGCAGCGGGGTGGGGGGCTGGGGGCTCAGGCCTAGGAACCCCTGCCCGTGGGAGGAGCCGCCTCTCACCTTTCTCCTCGGGGCCTTTCAGAACTGGGGAGGGTGGGGGTGGGTGGAGAGCCCGGCCTCGGGCAGCCCTACCTGCGGCTGCTGGGGCGGGCAGAGGGGGGCAGAGGGGGGCGGGGGGGCAGAGGGGGACAAGGGGGGCAGAGGGGGGCAGAGGGGGGCAGAGGGGGCAGAGGGGGACAGGGGCTGGCAGAAGGGGGCAGAGGGGGGCAGGGGCAGGCAGAGCGGGGCGGAGGGGCAGAGGGGGTACAGAGGTGGGGACACAGGTCCATCCCATGGGAGTCGGGGTGCACGGCTTCCAGCTGAAGTCGGAGCCAAAGGGCAACCGCCCCCGGGGCAGCGTCGGGAAGGCGGGCCACCCGCGGGCGGGGAGCGGGGTCGCGGCCAGGGAGCCAGCGGCCCCCCCCACCCCCCGGCCTTGCCCTCCCTGACATCCTGGCTCCCGCACACTCCTCCCCCTGGGCTGATCGGAGGGGACCCGTCCTCCACACACACGCATGCACATACACACACAGACAGACACAGACACACGTGCACACACACACACGTGCATACACACTCACACAGCACATACACACATGTGCACACACTTGCACACCCACACATACACACGCGTGCACACTTGCACATACGCACATGCATACATGTGCACACACATACACAACGCGCACCCCACTGAACGCAGACATGTACGCACATACAGACGCAGACACAAGTGCACACGCACATACACTCATGCACAGCACATACTCGCACTTGCGCACACACGTGCACACACATACACATGCACATTACACGCACGCACACATACAGATGCATACACACAGCATATACACACATGTGCACACCCACACATACACTCGCACGTGCACATGCACACACGCACTCCCATCATCCCACCCCCCCAGGGGACCAGCCAGCCTTCCCTGCACAGCTGCTGGCCGTGGTAATTCTATCCCCGGGATCCCGATGACATCACTCCCACAGGGTCAGTGTGGAAGGGGAGGAGGGAGGACAGTGGGGTTGGGGTTGGGGTGGGAAGAAAGGGCCCAGCGTCTCTGCACGCAGCTCCACAGCGCCCAGCTCCACAGCGCCCAGACCACTCTGAGCTCTTCCTCATCTGCATAAGGGGTGGTTGGGAGTACCCACGGGGTGGGAGCTTTGTGGAGGGGAGGCCTTGCGCATCCTCGGTGCACCATCAGCTCCCGCCATCCCTTCCGGCATCCCCAGGGGGCTACACGCCGCACCCGGCTTACTCCTGACCACTCTCACTGTAGTTCGCCAACCTTCTGCACACAGGCCGTAACGCCACCCTGCAGGCAGGCAAGGCCAGAGTACAGGAGCACGGACCCCTGCCCCTTCCCCTGGAAAGTGCGCCCCGAGGAGGCTTCCCCACAAGACCCTCTGCACAACGCGCACCTATGTGGGGCAGTGGCCGTGACCCCCGATCCTGAGAGTCAGGGAAGCCCAGGAGTCCCACACCTACCGGGAGGGCAGCATGAAACATCTGATTACACAAACCCGCCACGGTCCCTGCTGAATATTTCATGCAGGAGCAATGATCCATTAGTCACCATCAATTATTCATCCTCATCACGGCCAGTGCCAGGGACGCCGCCTGGGAGCAGCTGGAGCTGGGACCCACACACGCTACCTCCACTCCCCCTCGAAGGCAACCAGCCGCCTCCCCCGCCCCCCGGCCCACCTAGGGTCCAGCTGAGCACCCATCTCTGAAAAGTGTGCACCGCAGTCAGATGGCCATCACCCACTGAACAGATGGCCAGCAAGCCACAGGCCAAGCCGAAGCTGTCGCACGTGGCCTCACAATGAGGATTTCCAAGAAACGAGAAGGAGACGTGCTCTCTCTACCGAGTTCAACAAGAGCGTCTGGCAGCAGGTTGACGCTGCAGAGGCGGCTGGGCTGAGGGTGCTGGGCTCTGTGTCCTTTTAAAGGCTCCCACCGTCGTGCCGGCTCTGGCCCGATTCTGGAGGTCTCCTTTCTTCAAGAAACGTCAAAAATCATGGATTCTCAGAGTTCAAGAGAAAAGGCCCTGGGGACCAGGCCAGCAGGGTGGCAGGTGCCCCTCCAGCAACACAACAGTTAATACACCTACGGACAAGGTGCCTCTGGAGAGAAGCCACCGAGTGTTTAGACGGTTCTGACCCTTCAATATTCGGTCCGTAAATATTTGCTAAGTATCTTCCATGTGCCAGGCGCCGAATGAAACACTAGGTTTACACCCAAAATTCTTGCTCTATTAGACCAAATTGTTCTTGTTCTTTTTTTTAATAAATTAATTTTTTATTGGTGTTCAATTTACCAACATACAGAATAACACCCAGTGCTCATCCCATCAAGTGTCCCCCTCAGTGCCCATCACCCAGTCACCCCCACCCCCCGCCCTCCTCCCCTTCCACCACCCCTAGTTCGTTTCTCAGAGTTAGGAGTCTTCATGTTCTGTCTCCCTTTCTGATATGTTCTTGTTCTAATAGACCGAATCCTTGCTCTAGAAGATCTTCCTAACCGTGGGTCAAAATTAGTCTCCTCGTATCTTGTGCTCTCAGCCGAGGAGGAGATGAGCAGCATCCATTGTCTTTAAGACCAAAGCCTTGAAAAAAAAAAAAAAAAAAAAAAGACCAAAGCCTTGGGACACCTGGGTGGCTCAGCAGTTGAGCGTCTGCCTTTGGCTCAGGGCACGATCCTGGAGTCCCAGGATCGAGTCCCACATCGGGCTCCCTGCATGGAGCCTGCTTCTCCCTGTGCCCCTCTCTCTGTGTGTCTTTCATGAATAAATAAGAAAATCTTTTTTTAAATTAATTAATTTATTTATGACAGTCACACATAGAGAGAGAGAGAGAGGCAGAGACACAGGCAGAGGGAGAAGCAGGCTCCATGCAGGGAGCCCGATGTGGGACTCGATCCCGGGTCTCCAGGATCGCGCCCTGGGCCAAAGGCAGGGGCCAAACCGCTGTGCCACCCAGCGATCCCAAATAAATAAAATCTTAAAAAAGAAAAAGACCAAAGCCTTGGGCTCCCTGCAGTCAGACGGTGGGGCTCAGCTTGCTCCTCCAGGCTGGCCTTGCACTCTCAAGGGCAATGGTTTCAGGACCAGACCTGAGCAATGGACACTCTTGCTACTAGAGGTTTAAGCTTCCAGTTGTCCGTCCCCCTATAAGAATATTGTACCCACGAACGCAAACACCAGTCCTCTCTGCCAGGCGAGAGACGTGCTCTGCCCCTCCCCACCCCGACTCCACTCCCAAGAACTGGTTTTGCCCACTGGTGAGGGCGGCGGTGAACCACCTGGTGCTACAAATGACACAGGAGAGAGCACTGCCTCAAGTACGCTCCCCACCACCATGCCTGGAATCCCGTCATTATTTATCCAGACTTTTTTTGGGTAGGCATCGCTGCCTGTTCAACATGCAGATGCCTTTTTTTGGGAGGAGTGCCATGTTCCACAGAGGAGCAGTTTGAATCTGTGCCTGGGGCTGCAGAATAAGACGTGCTGCACTATTCTCAGGGCTAGGGAAAGGGAGATGAGGTGAGTGTCATGAGGGGGGAGGCCTGGGTAGCACAGGACAGCTGCAGGAGGCACTTCACGTCTCTAAGGGGAGAAGCACAAAAGGGGAGGTAGGAGGTAACCTGAATATTGCCCCGAATTTCCTTTTCGTGTTAGGTAAGTTATGGAGGGTTCCGAGTGGCTCCCCCTAGTAAGTAGAGCCCGAGCTGCCCGTCTAATGACAGTCACACATTCCCCCCAAACTACATGCCCTAGGCAGGGAAACAAATGCTTGGATTATCAATTTAGTGAAATATACAGTGGTCAAGGAAGAAATGTAGATACAGGGGAGATGAGAAAAGAAGGAGCTAGAGGACAGAAAAGAAGAGCTTCTTTCCCCGCACAGAATCTCCAGGGGTCTGGAAGCAGAGGAATGACCCCATTTAGATGAACCAAACGCGGAAAAGGTGATGCAGTCCTGCTACAGGAGCATCGGGACACACTCAAGGGCTGGCACCCTATCTCCTCTCCCACGATCACAGGCTCCCCCAGCCCTCAGGGCCTGAAGAGCTCCCAGTCTCTGCCCACCCAGCCCCACACCTGGCCCCACGCCAGCCTTGGCAGCCGTGCCTCCTCTTCCTGTTGCAGCCTGCTCCCCCGGCAATCCAGCCCCCCCACAAGGGCGGGGTGGGGTGGGCGCTCAGTTCTCACACCCTGCTGACCTGCCAACGAGGAGAAGTCTGGATTCTGCACTCTAAGTCCTACACAGCCCCTTCTCAGGGATGCCCAGTCAGCTCCAGCTTCACTTCAGGCCTCTGGCTTCAGCTAAGCTTCACACTACTGTCCCTGCCACCCAGGTCCTCCCCTCCTGCCAACCCAGGCTAGATTTTGCCCATGAGTGGAGCGGGCACTGAGGTATCTGGAGTGTGAATATTACAGGGAAGATGCACCTGCTCCAAACATCGCAGCAAGCTGGAGGGAGATGCAGGTCACTGACTTTGGGAGGCCTCGGCTAGATTCCAGGGCCTGAGGCTGTGTATTCCTATCACCTGCAAGCTAAACTGGCCCTCCCCTCACCAGGCCAGGTGTGTCAGGACTACTTTTAAAGACCTCCTGGGGGGCAGCTCAGGTGGCTCAGTGGTTTCTCACCTGCCTTTGGCCCAGGGCACGATCCTGGAGTTCCGGGATCAAGTCCTGCATCGGGCTCCCTGCATGGAGCCTGCTTCTCCCTCTGCCTGTGCCTCTCTCTCTCTCTCTCTCTCTCTCATCTCTCATGAATAAATAGATAAATAATAAATAAAATCTTAAAAAAATAAATGAATAAAGACCTCCTAGGAAAGATGATTTTGCCCAAACGGGGAGGTGGTTTGAGAGTCCAAGGCCAGCCTGGAGGAGCAAGCTGAGCCCCACAGTCTTACGGATGCTCAAGTTCACAGCATATTGGGAGTTCCCGCTCCTTTGACAGAGTAGAGAGTGGGATCCAGGAGGAGGACGTACCCTGGCCAAGGTCTCAGTCAGTAAAAGGTGGCAACAATTTTCCCAATTTTCCACAGCACGATTCTCCTCCCACCCCTGCCTCGAGCTTGCAGGAGCGGGGGCTCTGTCCGTGGTGCTGAACCTCCCAGTCCTAACAAGCCAAGATTTCCATTAAAAATTTTTTTTTTTACTTTTATTATTATTATTTTCAAGATCTGCATTTTAGGCACTGTTGGTGTTGGGGCCTCTAGCATTGTAAGGGTGCTATGGGAGATTCAGGGGAAAGTTGATAATATAATCCAGGAGACCGTCTACATGAAGGAAACAGAAACTAATTTCAAGAGGATAAAGGGGCAGAGGTTCCAGAGCGCGGGGAAGGGGAATGTACCATCCCTACTCTCACCACTTCTCATCACATTGAACTGGGTTTGGCCCCCAAAATATTCTAAGATACTGAGATACAGGTCCTTTCAGAGAAGCTAAACGTGAGAAAAACAACAAGACTGATACTGGTTGGCTTCAGTCTTCAAGAGGAAACTTTCTTTTTTTTTTTAAAGATTATTTATTTATTCATGATAGTCACAGAGAGAGAGAGACAGAGACAGAGACACAGGCAGAGGGAGAAGCAGGCTCCATGCCGGGAGCCCGACATGGGACTCGATCCCAGGACCCCGGGATCGCGCCCTGGGCCAAAGGCAGGCGCCAAACCGCCGAGCCACCCAGGGATCCCCAAGAGGAAACTTTCTAAGAAAGAATTCACCAGAAGGGAAGGCCAAGAGAAATTTGGAGGATATGTAAATGATAGGAGAGTCTTCAGAAGATGTGGGGCAATTTTGAAAGGTTCTCTCATGAGCCGGGAAACTGGGTATTAGGATCTTTCAAGGTCACATCTCCCAAGTCCAGAATCGTGACTGTGGTTCCTTGGAATCAAGTGGGGGACGGAGGGGATGTCAGAAACAAATAAATGCACTGTCAGGATTGTGTTAAATAGAAGTTGAGTCCAGCCTGAGCTCCAAACTGGAGTCCAGGCTGCAAAAATCTAGAAGCCATACCCTTCATGAGGTACCTGGCTCTTCACTCTCTTCGATCTTGAGGCCGAATGATTGCAGCTTGTTGGCAAAGCAAAAGTTCATCACATGTGAATGGACCCCACACAAAGGGACTGTTTCGGGGGCGCCTAGCTGGCTCAGTTGGCAGAGCATGCGACTCCTGATCTCAGGGTCCTGAGTTCAAGCGCCACGTTGGGCTGGGGGTAGAGCCTACTTAAAACAAACAAGCAAACAAACCAGAAGGAGCTGCTTTAGCAAGAGATGAGGAGCATCCCAGATTTAAATGGGCAGCTCACATGGCAGCAGGCATCCCCGTGTCCTGCAGGTTTGACTTTCATAAGGAAAGTCTCCTGATGCTGAGTAAACACACACACACACACACACACACACCCATCCCCTACTTCAGAGATGTCATTCCAATACTGATAAAGAGGCTTTCACTCTCCTAAGCCCAGTTATGCCCAGCATTACTCTCTTCCCCCCTCCTCCCCTCCTCCTCCCCTCCTCCTCCTCCACCTCTTCCCCACCCTCCTCCCCTACTGTGATACATTCATTGAATACGAGTCAACTATAACAACTGCACACAGTCAACTCTCTCCAAAATGTCTACATCCACACTTAAGAACCCTGGGAGGCAGAGCATCTTGGCAGTCAAGCTCTCCTTTCTACCTACCTGCCCTATCCCAGACTTTCTTCTCTTTGGAGATCTCACCATCTCTTTGGTCTTCTGTCACAATGTCTAACCACCTTTACCAATCAGAAGTTCCTCTTTGTGTCTATCTCAAGTCCTTCATGCTCTAGGCTGCCTTTCTAACATTATGAGTCACTAAAGATGAGGAGCATCTTCCTCGGTGGGAGTGGGGGGTGGGCAGGTTTCATTGGACCTTTCACAGTCTACAGGAAGACACACGCACAAGTGCAATACTCGCCCGACCTCCCCACACACAGAAAACCTGTGACCACGGGTAATGACAACAAAAGAGTCCAAGGACACAAAGAACCCTCAAGATGGCATCTGATTGGGATCCCTGGGTGGCTCAGGGGTTTAGTGCCTGCCTTTGGCTTGGGGCGTGATCCTGGAGACCTGGGATCAAGTCCCACATCGGGCTCCCTGCATGGAGCCTGCTTCTCCCTCTGCCTGTGCCTCTGCCTCTCTCTCTCTCTCTCTCTCTCAAATAAATAAATAAAATATTATAAAAAAAAAAAGAGAGATGGCATCTGATCTATCCCCCATTCATAGAGACGGGACTGCCTCAGGATCCCAAGAGGGCCTCGTGGGCTACCCTATCCCAGGCCTTCAGGGAACCCGTCTCCAGCCCGTTTCTCGGTCTGAAACATGAAACAGCCTGGCCCCCCTCAGCCCCAAACCCAGCCTCCCAAGCAACCATATTGCCAGCAACAAATACGCTTCTCAGACGCTGCATTTACAGTGGGACAAGAGAGCAGAGGGGTAACTGGGCTCGATTTGACTGTGACAATTGCAGTTAAGCCACATGTGTCATCTGGAGATGTGAACTGGGGACAGTTCATGCTCAGAAACTCATTCATTCCAACTCATCCTCCTCCCCAGACATCCAGACGGCGCTGACATCGGTGGCAAAGCGAGATATCCATGGGCTCATCTGAGCGCGAGACCTCAGGAGGTCGCCTATCCACCCCGCCTCCACTTCCACACACACTTCCTCAGAAAAGCTCTTTCTCTGCTTTTCTTGAATACCTTTGTGACGCCCTCTCTTCACCCCTTGGTGGCCTGCTGGGTGTCTCAGTGCAGTAAGCATGAAAGTGTTGCTGAATGTCTAACCTAACCCTGCTTCTTTCAGGTTCAAACCCTTGCCCTAGTCCTACCCTTGGCACAATGACAGCACCCTTATCCTGTTATGTCTCCATCCCTGATTCCAACCACTCTGGGACACGCCTGCCATACTCACTCCTCCATCTGTGACACCAAAGAACCACAGTCCCCGGGCTCCAGGCTTATTCTCTATCTCCCCCCTGCTCTCTGGAGTCAGTGGCCAAGGAGCTTTCCCATCCTTGTTCCCCGAGTTCCTTTCTCAGTCTCCAGAAGAACGACAGTTTGACTTAAAACTTCGAATGCTTTTCTGGGAGCTCTGGGAGGGGACTGCAGGGATGTCCAGTCAAATATCCCCATTTTACAGAAGAATGAACAAATTCAAAGAGGGAAAACAACAAGCTCAGGGTCGCCAGGGGGATTAGAAGCAGGGCCAGGGAGCGCCCTGAGGTCCCATGAGAAGGTCCGGGCATGCCTACAGCCCCGCATAGCTCTTGGGTCGCGGGGGCCACACGCCCACCATCCCCACCCAGCTGGGCGCCCCCATCATAAACCCTAGGAGCCTTGAGCTCGTCTTACTTCACGTCCGATATCATAGTTGCAATTAAATAATCAATTGTGTGTTTCTTTTCCTCAGTGTCCCACTTCCCTCAGACTAGCAGGTCACGAGGGCAGGGGCAGTTGTGCCCTTTCTTGGTCCCCACGGCAGCCTCGCTCATGAACGCCTGTTGTGTGAAGGAGTGAATGAGTAAGTAGGTGGATGAGTGTGAGCGAGCGTGCGGAGGGCCGAAGTGTGCACGCAGACCACCCAGCCGCCGTGCCCCCCTGCCCCGGGGCCGGACCCCAGCCCAGGACGCCACCCAGAGCAGTTCTGGTCCAAGCCAGGGAGTGGCAGGTGGAGGGAAGGGGAGGACACATGTCGCCTGGAAAAGTCCTCTCCAACCTGAAGACCAGGTCTCGGATCCGATTTCACTCTCAATTCCCGAGGAACGTGAAAGGGACGCCCCGCGGCCCACAGGAGCCTGCAAGGGCTGTGGGGGGGCGGGTCTGCACCTGCGCGTCTGTGGGGAGCCACGGTCCTCCCGCTCGAGCCCAGTGCTCCGGGATGCCGCTCGCCCAGACAACAAGCAGGTGCTCCCCGAAACTAGGGCACTGGGGTGGACTCTGCACTGGGCTGCTGGGCTCTGCGCCCTGGAAGGACAGGCCCTGTGGAGGCCACCCCGTCCTGCCCGTCCCCCGAGCCGCCAACCGGGTCAGCCTGCAGGGAACCTTCTGGATAGAGAGGAAGAGCCAGAGGGCAGGAAGTCGGTTCGCACATCCAGGGCGCTGGGGCTTGGGGATCAGGGACCCAAGCCTGCTGTAGCTCCAGGGTGCACGGGACAGCTGCCGGGCCTCGGGGCTCCCCCTCCCAGGAAAGGACAAAGCGCTCAGGCGAGCCTCACCCAGGGAGGCTCTGTCCTTCCCATCCCCGTGCCTCCCTGTGCCAGGACAGCTGTGCTCCCTGCTGGGCCCCACGAGCAAGCAGACACCTGACCCCGGTGAAGGTGGCCCTTCCAGCGTCCCCCGTACCCCGAGCCTCCCAGGATGGAGCGACCAACTCCCCAGTGCCCGGCACAAGCCATGGGGAGAGCCGCGGGTCCCTCCCGAGGGCAGAGTGTCACCTCCCCACGCGACGATCAGGACACTCGGTCTTCAGTCTTCGCCACGGCGGCGGGCGGGTGGGCGGACCCGTAACTGTGCCTCCAGCCCACGGCCTGGGGCTGCGGACACCCAGGGGCCACACTCGGTACAGTCGAGGGCAGCCCCTCCGGCGGGTTCCCCTCAGGGACTGCGCTCCCCAGCAGGTGGCCGTCGGGAGCGCCAACGGGGGTGGGGGGGTGTTCAGGTTCTTCCCCCAGACCCAGGGTGGAACTGCCCTCCTCCTTTGGGACAGTTCTCCTCCTAGACGGGCGGAGACCCGGGTTCCCTCCACCTCCCCAGGGCTGTGTGCACACGGCACCGCGTCCACACTCCACCAACACGATGGGGTCTAGACGCCACCCGGGACCGGGCCACCCGCTGCGAGGATCGTGTGTCCCCAGGGGGTGAGCACCACACGCCGCGAGGTGGGAAGGGCTTCGTGTGTCCTTCTCATTTCTTCACAAAGAACATTAAAAAAGACGTGCTCTCAAGAGTCCAGATTCTAACGCAATTTGATATCTTTACTTCTCCCTCAGAGAAACTCTTAACTGAAACTGGTATTTATTTGCTTGCTTGATTCTTCCTCCCGTCAGCAGGCGTGTGACAGAGACATCCAGCGGGGGACAGCCTGGTGCGCCTGCACGCCCTCCTGCACTCCCTCCTGCACCCCACCTGCACCCCTGCCTGCACTCCCACCTGCACCCCCTCCTGAACCCCTGCCTGCACTCCCACCTGCACCCCCTCCTGCACCCCTGCTTGCACCCCCACTGCACCCCCACCTGCACCCCCGCCTGCACCCCCTCCTGCACTCCCACTGCACCCCCGCCTGCACCCCTGCCTGCACCCCCTCCTGCGCCCCCGCCTGCACCCCCACCTGCACCCTCTCCTGCACCCCCTCCTGCACCCCTGCCTACACTCCCACCTGCGCCCCCTCCTGCACCCCCGTCCTGCACCCCTGCCTGCACTCCCACCTGCACCCCCTCCTGAACCCCTGCCTGCACTCCCACCTGCACCCCCGCTTGCACCCCCACTACACCCCCACCTGCACCCCCGCCTGCACCCCCTCCTGCACTCCCACTGCACCCCCGCCTGCACCCCTGCCTGCACCCCCTCCTGCACCCCCGCCTGCACCCCCACCTGCACCCCCGCCTGCACTCCCACCTGCACCCTCTCCTGCACCCCCTCCTGCACCCCCACTGCACCCCCACCTGCACCCCCTCCTGCGCCCCCTCCTGCGCCCCCGCCTGCACCCCCTCCTGCATCCCCACCCCCACCCGCCAGCTGTCCAACCCAAGGCCTCAGGACCCTCGCCGCCCACATCCGAGAGAAACAGCCAAGAACCCGGGGCTTATTCTGAAAATGGCTCTGACCCCGCGACTCTCTGAGCACTTCCTGGGGACGCACAGGGGTCCAGGGCCCTTTCCTCGGGGAGGTGGCAGCCTGGGACACCTCGTGACCCTCCCAGGGGGGCCCCTCATGGGTGACGACCTCTGTCTCCAGATGAGGACTCTCAGGCTCAGTTCCCGACCTGGCAGGGACACCAGGCAAGAGGTGCAGGTGGGATCTCACCTAGGCAGTGGGACCTGGACCCGACCCTGGACCCCAGACCCCGGACCTCGAACCCCGGACCCGACCCCGGACCCCAGACTCAGCCACGCGCCTGCCGCTTCCCTCATGTCCTGCAGATCACGCAGTGGTGGGCCATGACCCCGGGTGTCAGCGCTGCCCTCCCCCGTCCTGCTGCAGCTCCCCCCAGTCCCCATCACCCCTCCCTCCTCCCCATCACCTCTCCTCCATCCCCACTGCCCCGCCCGCCTCCCCATCACCCCTCCCGTGTCCCCACCGCCTATCCCCACCGCCTCTCCTAAGTCTATATCCCAAGGGAAGCCCGAGGACACCTCCCACCGCTGCGGTGCGGTGAAGCCCGTTCCCCTGCGCAACTCTGGGGCTCTAGCAGCAGGACACCTGCCAGGGCTGGGGACCACAGTCTCCCCGGGAGCCGTCAAACTCGGGGTGGGGCGCTGAGCTGCCCCTTGCAGGTCCCCGCTTCCTGCGGCACCAAGCGCACGTGCCAGTGTCAAAGAGCTAATCCAGTTTCTCTGTCGTGCTTCCCCCTTCGCCTCCTGCAATCCAGGATTGATCTGGAACCAGGGCAGCCTTATTAAGTGATGCCTCTTCCTCCCCATGGGAGACTCACACTGGGAGACGGAGCCCCCTGGCCTTCCCTCAATTAACTCCAAGTGTCCCGCTGACCCCAGCCCAGCCACAGCCATCCTCTGATTCCTGGGGCTCACCTCTAACTCACCTTGGCTCCTAGGGGTGAGGCTGGGTTTCAGCCCCCAGGTCTGCCTCCCCAGGACCCCAGAGCATCTAACCCAGAGCATCATCCTCCACACGTTCCTCAGACAGGTGGGAACACAGGAAGCCCAAGGGTCTGGGGCCGACCTCGCACCCACGTCCATGGGCCCGTGACTGTGGTCCATGGCACGGTCGGCACAACGAGGGACCCACGGCTCACAGGCTGTGCAGCCATGCAGCCCCACGGAGGATGGAGATAAACGTGCGTTTGCTGAACACTCTCTTCTCCAAATAAACGCAGGCGGTGAGAGGCATGGAGGGTCCCAGAGCCCACCACCCTTAGCGCAGGCCACCCTCACACCCGCCAGGCCCTCCTCCTCTGCAGGAGCAGAAACAGGTAAGGCTGGACGCCAGAAAAGAGGTCTTTTCCATAAGGACCCAAGGGCCGCTCCCCCCTCACTCTGGGGGACAGGAAGCTAAAGGGGCCCGGGGACGGCTCAGGCGAGCCACTGCTGGGCCACCAGCACCCCCGCCAACCGCAGCGGGCTGCTGGGCCTCGACCCGGCTGGTGTCCCCTCCAGGTCCCAGCCTCGGCCGACTTGCTGTCCCCCCACGTTCCGCCTGGCAAGAGCCACGCCCCGTGTCAGCGGTCCCACCTGGTGGCGCCGGGCCCTCCAACGGCCACTCACACTCGGTATCGAGGTACACGGAAGCTCCTGGGGAAGGCCGCCCCGGGCAGTGCCATTCCGTCGCAGCTCCCAAGCTACGGCACCAACCCAGGAGGCCGACGGGGGCCGCCGACCCCGTCCCGCGAGGCACCTGGTTCCCACAAGCCTCCGAGGAGCCTCCCTGACTCCCCGTTCGGCCAGCACCCGCCGTAATCCCGGGTGCCCAGCGAGGAGGCCCTCGGGTTCCCGGTGCCTCTGTGGGGAGATGGAGGGAGCGAGGTCCCAAGGCTGAGGGGAACCTGCAGGCGGCCGTCACCCTCCCCATCTCGTCTCCCCATCTCGTCTCCGTCTCCGGAACTGGAAGCGGAAGGAAAAGGAGGGCAGCAGGGGGGCGGGAGGGTGCAGGGGCAGCGCTGGGCTGGAGCCAGGGCACCCCCTCGGCCTGGCCTCTACGAGAAGCCGTTGACTCCAAGCGCACACACGGGCACGCGTGCCTACGTCCTGCTGGGCTTCCGGGAACTGGCCGGTGACGGCCGCCCCCCATTGCGGACGCGGCTGCCTGAGGCTGGGGCAGGTGCCCGGCTGCCCCGTCATTGGCGCTGCGCAGCGGGTGCTCCTGGTGGGCGAGTCCCAGAGCAATCCAGCAGCGGACTGAGAGCACCTGGAGCACGGATTCCGCTTCTCCAAGGGATCGCTGCCCGTCCTCTACCTCCCTGCCACCGACGTCAGGGACGGGTCCCTGCTCACCCCCAAAGCGTCACCGACTCTGAGGACCCCTGGCTGAGTTGGCGGGTCCACACCTAGACGGGGCTTCTGCGAAAGAGCAGGAAACGCACGGGGGGCTCCCTGAGGACGAAGGGTTCTGACCAAGCGGCCCAAGCGGCCGGGAACGATCCCGAGGTGCCCAGGATCTGGGTGTGAGACCTCGCTCCGGCCTCGACAGTGCGAGGATTTAAACCGTCACATGACGTCTCGGGGCCTTGGCCTTTTTGTGGTACGAGGGGACTGTGAGACAGAAGGGAAGGGGGCGGAGCTGGAGAAAGGGGAGGCCCGACTCGCAGGGCTCTGCGTCTCCTGGCCACACACGCCCACTCCCGCGACGCCCTGACGGCAGGGTGGCCTACGGAGAGGCTGGGATCCTGAGCCCCAGACAAGGTGGTCAGAAAAGGGCCTCCCCCAGCTTTACGACCGCAGGGCTGTCCTCTTCTTGCCTTGTCCCCACCCCCGAGGGAGCTGCTTGGTGGCGCCTGACCCTCCACGGACGGACCAAGTGGCGCACAGCCTGCTTCCCTCCGGATGCGACCTCCTCATCCCCGGCATTCAGTGCTCTGGTCTCCTGACCACACAGGTGGGGAAGTCTGTCCTAGTCTAGAAATTATCCAGGGAGGAAGCTTCTAGAACATTTTGCGTACCATGTATTTGGGGCATCCTTCCTAATGTTTAATTTTAGGCCCCTTGCCGACGCTTAGACCCGTGAGTGTGTGTAAGCGTTGGGGTGGGGTGCGGGGCTGGCAGCTAGGAGCGCCCTGAGGTCTACTCGCAGCGACTGCTCGCGTCCCTCGGGGCCTGCACCCTAACGTGCCCACCGTTCTGGCTACTACCCGAACGACGGTTCCAGGGGTGACAATGAAGAGTTGCCGGGACAAATCCTCCCTGGAAACTGAGCTTTGAGGGATCCCTGGGTGGCGCAGCGGTTTGGCGCCTGCCTTTGGCCCAGGGCGCGATCCTGGAGACCCGGGATCGAGTCCCACGTCGGGCTCCCGGTGCATGGAGCCTGCTTCTCCCTCTGCCTGTGTCTCTGCCTCTCTCTCTCTCTCTGTAACTATCATAAATAAATAAAAAAATTAAAAAAAAAAAAAAAGAAACTGAGCTTTGACAACATACGGCTTTGTCGGGCATGAAGAACCACCTGGAAGTTGAAGGAGGAAACCCCGGGAATGGCCACCGGAGAAGCCGGAGCAGCCCCTTCCTCTGGGTTTTTAGGATTAACAGAGCTGGGAAGTGGTCCGTCCGGCAGGCAGGGTCCCGTCCGCGGGCAGAGGATGGGCGGGAGGCCCGCGGGCGGCACGAGCTCGGCGGAACCACCCGCGAGGCCCTCGCTGTTCTAAACCCTGTGCAGGAACCACTTCGTTCACCGTCGCCCAGAACCACCTACGTCACAGGTACGGACTCTGTCTCCACTGCACAGCCGGGCAGGCGGAGAAACAGGATTTGACTCACTTGCCCGAAGTCAGAGCGAGTGGCGGCACCGGGAGGAAGCGGGGCGATCTGGCTACAGTCACCAGGCTGCCGCGGTGACGTGACCTTGCCCCGCGAGACGGCCTGAGTCATCACAGACTCCCCGTGCTCCTGAGAACCCAGGGCCAGACCCCAGCTTCTCTACCTCAGGGTCTCTGACCTGGTGGAGGACGAATAACCAACTGGTTGCGTGGATGATGATTCTTCACGTCGGAACTCTAGGATGGCGTCCGTCCAGGGGGCCGTATTAACAGGTCATCATTTACTGAACACTTGCTACCCTGGGGGGCAAACACCCTTACCTCCGACGCACCCGGTATGCCTTCCTAACAGTTGTCGAGTTGTGATGAGCTGCTTATGTAATAATCTGCTTATTCTGTGTGTTAGTCACTGGAGGGTAAGCGTCATGAGGGCGGGAACCAGGCCTGTTTTGTTCCCAACTGAACCCCCGGGGCCTACCGCACCCTGGGCGCACAGTAGGCTCTCAAAGCTAATCGTTGAATCGACGTAGAACTGACCTCAGAGTAGCTGAGCAACCCGCCCGGGCCACCTGGACTGCAAACCCCACACACACCGGGGTTGTCTGTTCACGGCGGCATCCACAGCGGCTACAACAATGCACCTAGTGGGTGCTCACGTAGTAGGTGCGAACCAACAAATGTCCGTTGCACGAATGGAGTAATCAAGTACACACTTTGTACCCGGAGGCCCTGGGATTTTAAGCCAAGCCCGTTGGTTTGCTGCTTCCTGTTAACCACCACCCCGTACCGAGTAAACACCCTCCATCGCTCCCTCTGGCTTGACATCCCGGTTCTCAAAACTCGCCTCCCTCGGTCTGCAGCAAGCCCAGCTTCAGCCGGAGCCTCCACCGGGAAAGCCCAAATGCCAAAGCCAAATGAGGCAGCAATCCTACCGTCCACAGCCTCTGACTCCCCTGAGGACGCTTCTGTCCCAGGAAGGGGCTGACAGCCACTCGGGCCGTCCACTGAACCCCGAGACCACCCCCCGCACCTCGCTGGCCTTCCCACACCCTGGATCCCGGGGCACCTGCTGCGCCCCTATCTGCTCCCCCCAGAGCGCTGCACAGACTCCCAGGGCAGGTGGGCAGGGGCAGGAGACTCAGCCGGGGGAGGACAGGGTCTGGGGGAGGACAGGGTCCGGGTCGGGGCAGAAGGGTCCCTGGAGGTCAGGCTTGCCTGGGGCTGGGAATACTGGCTCAGGGAGGCAGGGGAGAGGCTGCTCCCCATCTCCAAAGCTCACCCAGCCCTGGCTGTCTGCAGTGCCATGTACACCCTCGTCACAGCTGGGCCTGAAAAGGAGGACGACCTCTGGTCTCTTCCTCCTACGGGGACAGTGAGCCAGGTCTGTTGTGACTTGAAGTCGAACGCTTCTATCTGCCTTCCCCTTCTCAGCTTTCCAGAAGCCCCCAGCTCCTCCTTGGCCAGAGCACGGAAAGTGGGCCAGGAGGGGCCCAGAAAAGGCAAGTCCCCCCACGGTGTCCTAGAGGAGAAAGCCAGGGATCTGCCCGATGCCAAGAGGGACAGAGGCTGGCTGCAGCGGGGAGAGAAGCCTGAGCTGGCACTTGTCATTCCCGGGGTGTGAGGAAGAGAAGCAGCGAGGGGTGGGCTTGCTGCCCAGGTCTGTTTGCAAGCCGTGGACCCCTGATGCTGACTCAGCCCTGGGGCCCACCCAGGCTGCAGGCCTGCCCCTTCCACCTGCCCCTCTGGCCCCATCTTAGGGACACTGGGCAATGGCTCTTCTTTGGGTTTCTCTAGTGGACACAGATGTTTCCGGCAGCCCGGGGTCTGCACTCGGACCTAAGCAAGCGGACAGGACTGGCAAGGGTCCGGGCTCTGGTCTTCCTCATGCTCACACCCTCCGATGACGTGCCCAGGTCACCAGGAGCTGGATGGCTCAGCTTGAGGATAATCTACTGCCCGGGGAGACCCTCTCGGGGCGGCAGGGGACCAAGAAGGGGAAGGCACCCCCAGAGCTGGCCAGGTCACACCTTGGCCCACCTTCCTGTCTTTCCAGGTACACAGGGCCTAAGCACTTGCTCATCCCTGTGCCCACCCCTTCCAACCGGGGCCCCCCGCCCGTCCAGCCTCTGCCCTTCTCCGCAGTGCCCCCCTCCTGGGCCATCGCCTACGTCCTGCGCCTTCCCGCTGCCACAGGAGAAAGCAGCCGGAACATCTACTTGTCCGCCTCAGCAGGGAATGGGGGGGTGCTGCGGAGGGGCAGCTGGGGCTCTAGAGGCCCCCTCCCGCCTGGCCGGCTGGGGCTGGGGGTGTCGGGAAGGCACCTGTGGAATGTGGGGATGGGACCAGGAGAGGAGAGTGGGGGAGGGACTGGGTAAATGGGGTACGAGGACAAATCATCATACAACCTTTTTAGTTATAAAATAAATGAAGCCCCCCTCCGTGTCCTGAGGGAAAGGGGCGTAAACAGAGACGCGGAGGGAGGGGACCCCAAGTGGGGAGGGCAACGAAGGAGTCGGGAAGAGCAGGTGGGCTTGTGCCCTTCTGGGGCCGGGAGCCCAGCCCTGCGGGAGGGCTGAGCGGGGACGGGACGTCCTAGGTCGTGCTGAGTCATGAGATTTGGAGGGAGGCTCGGGGCGCTCCATCCCCCTCTGGCGTCCCCGTCCCAGTTCCTCCCGACACCCGATGGTCCCCCGCCGCCCTCTCCCAGGTGCGGGGACGCCGCCCCCTGCAGCCCGCAGAGCCCCCACCTGGCGGGCCCGGGGTCCCCGAAGCGCGGCGGGTCTGGGGCAGCCGGGGAGGGGGCCGCGGGGGGCCCGAGGCCCGGCGGGAGGGCGGGCCGCGGAGCCCCGGGGCTGGGGAGGGCTGGGGAGGGCTGGGGACGTCGGCCGGGCTCCGCTCGCGCCCCGCGCCCCGCGCCCCGCGCCCCGCGCCCCTCGGCCCAGGACGGAACCGACCCGGAGGACGAAGTTCGGGGGAGCGAGGGGCGGCGGCGGCGGCGGGGGCGGCGGGGGCGGCGGCGGGGGCGGACTTACCCGGGCGGCGGCGCGGAGGACCCGGTGCCCGACGAGAGGGCGCGCGGGGGGCGTGCGTCCCCGGGCCCGGTGTCCCGCTGCGCCCCGGCCCCAACTCGGCCCGAAGTGCCTTTGCCGCAAGACTTGCTGAGCTGAGCCGTCTGCGCCCCGGCGGCGGGAGGCGGGAGGCGGGAGGCGGGAGGCGGCGGGCGCTGCAGTGAGGGGAGGAGCCGCGGCCGGGGGCGGGGCGGGGCGGGGGCGGGGCCGCGGGGCGGGGCGGGGCCTGGCGGCCGGGGGCGGGGCCTGGCATGGCCGGGGCGGGGCGGGGGTGGATCGGGGGCGGGGCCTGGGCTGGTCCCGGGGCGGCCTGGGGCGGGGCGGGGGCGGGGCCTGGAGGGCCGGGGGCGGGGCCGGGCCGGGGCGGGGCGGGGCCTGGCGGGCCGGGGCGGGGCCGGGGCCGACCTGTCCTGCGGGGCCCGCTCCGCTCCGCGCCCCGCTCCCCTCCGCGCCCCCGCCCCGCGCTCAAGGTCACGGCCGGGCTCGGGCCCCGCACAGTCGGACCGGAGCCGGGCGTCCTCGTCCCCGCCCGCGACGGGCCGCCGCCCCGAGCCGGAGCGTCACCCCCGCCCCGGCCTCCGGAGCCCAGGGCAGCTCGGGGCTCCCTTCCCGGGCTCGGGAGCCCTCTGGCCGTTTGGGATCGCCGAGCCCCGTCCCCACGCGCTCCTCCACGTAAGGCCCCCGAGCCCGGAGGGGTGACGACGGGGATGCTTGGGAGAACTCAGGGCGGGGGTGGGGGGCGCAGGGCGGTGGGGGCGGGGAGGGTCTGGGAGGAGGTGGAGGGGAGAGAAGGGAACCCCACTCGCTGAATGACAGCCCCGAGACGCCCGGTCAAGGTGGGCACGAGCGGCGCGCGAGGAAGGAGCCGCCAGGAGGCCACGCGGGAGGAGGTGGCGCCGAGCTGCAGGCACCGCGCCCCCTCCTCACCCCGGGCGGGGCCGCAGGAGCCGCCAACGGCACCATCGGAGCAACCACGTCCGCTCTCCGCGCAACTTTGATGGAGGCCGGGCCGGGAGCAGCCGCCCCTGCGCGAGGGACAGGCGGCCTTCGGGTCTGGCCGGTGTCAGCCCTCAGGCCGCATTTACCGACTGAAAGAACACAGTCGTAGGTGAAGGACTGCAGAGAGGACACGGATCTGAGGCTGGAGGGCAGGGGGAGGCAGCGGTGGGACCCCGGAGAACACCCCCAGCCTCCTCGCCCCAAAGCACTGGGGCAGGGCTGCCCGAGCGAGAGGGGAGCGAGCCCGCCGGCCCTGGGCTCACACTCAGCCCCGCTCACCTGCACCGCACCTGCGGCCCAGAGTCTGATGTAGGAGGGACTGAACGGGCTGCCCTACACTGTCCGGAGGACGCTCAGCGCCAGCCTCAGCCGGGGTGCATCCCCGGAACGCTGCTTCACCGGAGGGGCTCACCCCATACCGAGCGCGCATCTGCAGGAGCATCTGCAGGAGCTTCCCGCAGGAGCAGGCTCGGAGTGCAGCCTCATCGCTCGGAGCCAGCCGCGCCAGCTGGCCCCACTGCTGCCTGTCCCCCAGCTCTGAGTCCACCTGGGACCCTGCCGCAGGGTGGAAGCAGCCCGCCAGCCTTTCCAGAATATTTAGAGTCAATCAGTTTGGTTAAATGAAAAATGCAGCGTCTCTGCCTATGGCCTTAATGTTCTTTTAATTCACCAGGACCAGGAGTGTCTGGGCTACAAACCTAATCAGGAGATCAGCCTCCCTCCCGCTTATTCCCCTGGGCTTCAGCTGGAGCAGGAAAGGATGGAAGTCACCCACCCTCCACCCCCAGCCAATTATCTGACCCTTTGTTTTTCAAAGGTTGGTCCTGGGAAAAAGGATGAACGCTGCGTAGCCTTAGACGCCAGCCCCCACCTGCATGCACTCCTGCAGGGGCCATCCAGAGGACTGCCCCCCCCCATACCAGCCCCCGCACTTTGCATCCATGACGGCAGGAAGGTTGCCCAATTCCAGGAGTTCTCTGGGGAGAAAGAGCCTGTAACTCCACCGGCCACAGGGTTTCAGCACGTTCCACTGAACAGAGCTGCCCGGAGGTTTCACTTCTCTGGTTTTCCGTAGTAGGAGAGCACAGAGCAGGGAAATGCAGCCTCTTCCCCCATCACACCTCTCCCCAGGACGGACCCAGCTTCCCTGCGCCTCCCCAGTCAGTGGCCTGTCTTCAGTAAATAATCCCATTCTAGGACCCCCTCTCCCAGGGGCCGGTAGCACTTGCACTTCCTAGCACACGGATACTTTCCCCCTGGGTTCTGGGGGAGCCTTTGTCTTCCCAAAGCTTTTCAAAGCTCTGCTTTTTGTCAGAGCAAATAGAAAAGAGCCGGAGACAGGCTAGCCAACCGCAGGCACAGGCCAGGCCAGCTCCCTGTTTCCTGCTTTCTGTTCCCACACAGCCGAACACTCACAGGCCCTAAAGCTGTGGTTCCCATCCTCCCTCCCCTCCACGGGTCCCTAGGACTCTTCTGGAGCAGTTCCTATTGTTTCTGACAACTAAGCAAACAAGGATTATACTCTCCACTGAAGCACACCTGCTTTACTGACGGGCATTGAGCAAACAGTTGTATAAATTTACTTATGTGCAATTCCTGTCACTAAAGGCCTTGGTTTTCACCTGCTAATCTGAGTTTGGACGTACCAACCTCAAGTGTATTTAAAATCTTACTTAAATTACCATATTTCATACTAAAATCCACTTAACCTTTAGATATCACATAGAGATGTTCTTAATACAGAAGACATTAACTCATCAGATGGGGGGAAAGAAAACCATGAACAAAATCACATATCATATAATCCAAAGCAGTGGTGACCCCAGCATGATTCTATCCCAGCATGAATGATCTCCTCCAACAAATACCCTACCTGCAACTGTGGGCCTTTGAAACCTAAAGACTTCAGTGTTTCTATTTATCCCAAGTTGGTGTGTGTGGTTGAACTGGAATCTTCCCTGAAGCCTAACTCAGTCAAATTTTGGGTTATAGGAAGTGATTCCCGAAATTAGTGATTTTGTGTGTGTGTGTGTGTGTTTGTGTGTCTAATAATATTCAGACTGGAGTTCTATGATTTTTATTTTTTTAAAAAGATTTTATTTATTTGAGATACAGAGAGAGAGAGACAGAGCACAACCAGGGGGAGGGGAAGAGGGAGAGGGAGATGCAGACTCCACGCTGAGCAGGGAGCCGGATGGGGGCTCCATCCTAGGACCCTGAGATCATGACCTGAGCTGAAGGCAGATGCTTAACTAACTGAGTCACCCAGGTGCCCCTGGAGTTCTGTGATTTTTAAAATGTAATAATAATCATTTCTTATTTGGAAAGAAAATAATTATACAATCCACAATCCTTAGGTTTAAATTAAAAATAAAAAAATCCCTGGTTTCCAAAAGGCCAGTGAAGGCCACCTCCTCCAGGAAACTGAGTAAGTGAACTGTAATTATTCCCTGTGCAAGGAACAAAACAATAAATAAAACGGAGTCAAATAAAACTCTTAAATACAACAGGATGAGGAGGAGGAGGGTGGAGAAGGACTTCCTATCTATAATTTATAATTTTACACTCCTAGGGGGGAAGCATTTTAATGTTTTCAGGACCATATCTGGCATATAAAAGAAATTCACAAAGTCACAAATAATAACTTCAGAGTTTTATCATATTCCAGGAACTAATAAGTATCATGGGGACTTCATTTTTTTCATATTCTTCTATCCCCTAATTTGTCTAAAAGTGTTTTTTATTTTCCATCTCAGATTCAAAGGGAGTAATAATCTTACAGGTGCCTGGCTAGCTCAGTTAGAAGAGTGGGAGACTCAACCTTGGGGTCGTGAGTTCAAGCCCCATGTTGGGTGTAGAGATTATTTAAATAAATAAGAGTTAAAAAAAAAAAAAGGAGTAATATTTTAAACACCAGAATAGACAAGTCCTCCTTCCCCCGTGAAGCACCAGTGACATGGCTTCACTTCCCAGGTAAAAATCTCTGAGCGTTTTTTCACTCCTCTAATAGAGAAGATGGTTCTTCTGGATTAGTCTGCCCAGTAATTAGTGCCTCCTCATCCAGCCACTTCAAAAAGCAGCAGGAGGTGGTATATGCAGAGACGTGCTTGCTTTCTGGAATGTGAAGAACAAGCAGCTCAGAACTAGGAATCATCCAAGGGTAGGATGTCTACTCCCCCCGGAGGGCAAACACGGGCTTTAAAGCTACCCATCCCTGGGGCTCCTGGCTGGCTCTGGCTCGGCTGGTAGAGCTGGGACTCGCTCTTGGGGTCATGAGTTCGAGCCCCACGTTGAGGATAGACTTTACTTTGAAGAAAAAAACAACTTTTAAATAAAAAATAAAGCTACCCATCATCAAGGAGATGGAAAACAGTAAGTCGTAACACTTCCTGAATCACTAACCCCGGCCCTTAAATGTCGCGAGTCCTTTAAAACCCTCCGTGAATTGAGGCTGTAGCACAGCTCTGCCCCTACCTGCGCCCTAGCTTTGGGAGGAGAGCATGGAGCCGGAGCAGGGGACATCTGGGGAAGCAGCTCCAGGACTACTGCTTGCCTGGGTGTCCCCAGGACCACCTGCCACCCTCCCTCTCAGCCTTGGGTGCAAATCTGCAGACTCATTGACTCCTCCACGTGTTCACCATCGATCCCGCCCACAAGATTTTACCACCAGCAAGGATCTTATCTGCCTGGTGTGCTGTTAGGGCCTGGAGGTCAGAGCCGTTAGGGAAGTTAGGGAAGGCATGTGGGGAAAGGGGCAGCCACACGCAGGGAGCCACAGGCGCCAGCAGAGGAGTGTATGGTACTGGGGCAGGGGTGCAGGGGTGGGGGTGGGGGGGCTGGAAAGAGCCAGGGACCACGTGGTTGGAGGCAGGAAATATGGGCAGGCTTCCCAGAGGGGTCACCTTCAGCTGCCTTCAGGGACAGGACCAGTTGGGAGGGGCGGGGTGGGGGGGATGAAGGGACAGGCTCTCCCGGCAGAGAAGGCAGAGAAGCCATAGGTCACAGAGGCCTACACCCCCGGAGATCTTCAAGGTCAGGGTCAGACAGCCGGGACCTTGGACACCTGACCTGAGGCCTCCACTTCATGTGCTGAAGCCCTTGGGCCCACCTGAAGGCATTGCCGTGGAGACACAGGCGCAGCGGGTCTGGAAGCGCTGTGAGGGGCCTTAACAGAAGCCGGGGGAGCGCTCTGCTTAGGGAGGTGAAGATTGCTGGGGCCCACGGGGCAGTTGTGGGACACGAGGGGAAACGCTTCATGATGGGTCCTCGGATCAGCCGCTTGGATTTTCCTTAGGGGGCAACAGAAACCGTGGGGAACACAAGAAGAACTGGATCAGTTTTATGTTTCAGAAAAACCAGTCATGGGGGTGGGGGTGGGGTGCAGGGCCCTGTGCGGTCCCTTCCCCTGCTGGCTCCTCCACCGGGTGGCCTCCAAGCCCAGCTGCCCCCACAGGGCCTTAGCACGCGGCTGTGGCAGACAGGTGCTGAGGACCACCCGGAGCTCCGGGAGGCAGCAGGAGCCCTGGGACTTGCCCAGGGGAGCTGGCGAGTGTAGAGGCCTGGGCTACCTGCCTGCTGCACACGAGGCCTAGGGCACAGCTAGGGCACGGCTAGGGCAGGCTTGGTGGGCACGCCACGCAGGCCACGGGCTTCCATGGGGGTTGGGAGGCACTGACTACAGCTCTCCCGGGCCTCCCTGCCAGAACACGTGGCCTCTGCCCCACAGAGGGGAGGGGGCCAATGCGGGGGAGGCCCCCGGGATTTTTTTTTCCCCAACAGAAACCAGTTTAATGACAATATGCTGCTCTGGAGTAGGCCTACCATCCACACTGGCCAGAAAGCCTGGTGGGGAGTGCAGAAGGGAGGAAAGTGCATCGTGTTCCTAATGGGAATAAAATGGATACAGCAGGCGGGCCAGGAGCCCGAGGCAGTGTCCACAAGGCTCACAGTGCTGCCTGTGCAAGGGCAAGGTGGGCCAGCTGCATGATGACACCTGCCAGGTCAGCAGCCTTGTCCAGCTTGATGTAGGGGTCTGTGCGGTGCCCTGAGGAACAGATACGGGATGGTGACGACGCAGCTCGACACCCAAACCACTTCGGGACACGATGTTCACTCACTTAAAAACAGGCTCCTGCAAACCTTAGCCTGCCGCTGGTGGGGTTGAAGCCCACAGCACTTAAGCCCGAGGGTACTCGGGGGCCTCCCCGCTTGTCCTTATGGGCCCAGACGCTGGACGCTGACTCTCTGGGTTTGAATCCGGGCTCCTCTCTGTACAGTGGGACGGGCCTCAGCCTTAACCTCTAAATTCGTTTCTCATCTGTAAAGTGGATTCAGCGCCAAGGCCACTGGGATGTTGTGAAGACTAGACGAGTTCATACATGCAAAGTGCTCAGAAGAGTGCTCAGCACATGCTAAGGGTTGTGTTGATTTATGATTTCCCATCACGGTTCCCGTTTCTTGGCCTGAAATGCCTTCTCCCTCGACTTGCCCGAGCCCACGTCTTGTTCCCGCCACGCTGTGAGTCCGGCAGGTGCTCGGCGGGCTCCCGGCCCCTCCGCCTCCTCCGCGCGGAGCAGGTCTGCATCCAGGGCTCCGCCCCTCGGTGGAGCTGGAGGCGACGCCAACCCCCCGGGGTGGGGAGGCGGCTGTCCCGGGACCCGGAGGCCGGAGGCCGGCGTCCACCTCCCGGGACCCTGTAGGCCAGTGTCGACCGGCTCAGCGGCACCACGCGGCGGGCACGTACTGGACTGGACTGTTCGGGGTCGCGGGTCGGGTCGAGGTGTCTCTGTTCTCGGCCGTCCAGGTCCCTCCCGCGAAGCTCGCAGCTCCTGGGCTTCTGTCCTCCGCATCCCGGGCCCGGCGCGGGGCCCCCGGGACGCCAGCAGCCCAGGAACTGGCTGTGCCTTAGGGCTTGGACCTCGGGTGCACGACGCCCCCGACGGGGAGGTGGCCGCGGACCCGGGAGGCGCTGGCCCTGCCCTCGGCTGCATCCCAAGGCGCCGCAGGGAGCAGCCGGCAGGTGCGGGAGGCCCGGCGTCCACACCCGCAGGCCCCCCGGCTGGGACCCGGGCAGAGCCGCCCAGCCCCGGGCCTCTGCTGCCCCCTGGTGCTGCCGCGGGGAGGCTCCGGCGCGAGGCCCGCCCGCCCGGGGGAGAGAGAGAGAGACCGAGACCGCGACCGCCGCCCTCCGCGGCCCCCGCCCTGGGTGCCGAGCGCCCCCCGTCGGGAGGCCGGGCCGCGACGAGCGAGAACCGCCGCCGCGCCCCGTGTCCAGCGCAGCAGCCCACGGCAGAGACCACGGCACCCCGCGAGCGGCGGGAGACGCGGCGCGGAGCCCCGGGAACCACGCCCGGCAGCGCGCGCTCCGGGGCCCGCCGGCTTAGGGGCGCCGGGCGGTGTCTGGCCCCCTCCAGCCCTTCGCCACGCCCCGCCCCCGCCCCCGCCCCCCGGGGACCCGCCTGCGAAGCCCCCGCTCGTACCCGCCCGCGGCGGTGGCCCCGGGGAGAAGCAACGGGGCTCCAGGCGGCTCGGCCCCGCCCCCGGGTGGGGGGCACCCCCAGGGCCGACGGGGCCGTCGTCCCCAGGCTCCGGCCTTCCCGCTTTCCCCTGAACTTCCACGTAAACCCACTGGACCAAAGCCAGGAAAGGTGGAGCGTGAGCAGGAGGATCGGAGCCCCAGGCCCGGCCCGGCCCGGCCCGGCCCGGCCCGCTCGGCCTGGAGCCCAGCAAACCCGCCTCGGCACCCGGGGCATCGTGGCATCGCGGTGCCCGCGGGGCCAGGTCAAGGCCGGGCCGGCTGCTGGGCGCGCAGGGGCCCCCGCGGGGCAGGTGGAAGCCGGGGCGGCCCCCTCGGGGCACCGTGCAGCGCCGCCGGCAGCAGCCCCCTCCCGAGCCCGGGGAGCCGGACCGCGAGGCCGCACCCCTTCCTCAGCACACTCTAGTCCGTCCGTGAGTACTCGTTTTAATTGTTACATAAACCAATGGATTGAGGGAAAAGGGAAAACCATCTGTATAAAAACTAGATGGGGGGGGGGGGGTCACAGCAGGTGACTGGCTGACACGTGACTCGATCCCAGGATTCTCACCTTGGGTGTAGACGTGACTTGAAAAAAAACATCTAGATTGAGTTGCTTGTAAAACTTGATACTGAATTAGATACAGATGAAACCCCGCAGACTGGAGAAAGGAGTAAATTTTCTAGAATTCTTTAGTCCAATTCCTTCCAAATTCCTTACCCATTTTAAATGCCCAAGCTAGGGCACCTGGCTGGCTGTCAGTAGAGCATGTGACCCTTAAATCTTGGGGTGGGAAGGGGATCCCTGGATGGCTCAGCGGCTTAGCATCTGCCTGCAGCCCAGGGCGTGACCCCAGGGTCCTGGGATCGAGTCCCACATCAGACTCCCTGCAGGGAGCCTGCTTCTCCCTCTGTGTCTCAGCTTCTCTCCTGAATAAACCTTAAAAAAATAAAAAATCTTGAGATGGGGATTTCAAGCCCCACTTCAGGGTTACGGTTTAAAAGGAAAGAAGTCCCAGCTGAAAAGCAGATCCTACATGACGGTTATGGTGAATGAAGGTCCTTCCTTGCCTTCTGTGATTCTCCTCAATTTTAGGTTTTATTAACTGTGCACGACAGGCTAACTTCTATGTACAACTTTTTCATACTTAACTGACTTTTCAATTAACTGTCAACCTGCTCCAATCCTATGTAAAAGGGGCTTTTTTTGAAGTTCCCGCTAAAATTATGGTCCAGGGGAAACCACTGGCATGGGCTGAGGAGTCAGGGCCTGAAACCGCACTCCTCTCCAACTAGACTGGGAGGAGGGGAGGTTTCTTGGGTACTTATTTTAGAAAAAATGACTTATTTCCTTAGAAAGGCAACTTTTTAATTTCTCTTTCCATTTAAGGGGAAACAGAAAGAATAGTCCTTTGGCCTCCACTCACCTGGAATACATCAAATGACATCACAATTCCATCCCTCGATGGCAATGCAGCAGGTTATCCTGAAAATAAAAGATACATCCAGACTCACCATGTCCCAGCCCTTCATCCTATACAATTAACCCAGACCCAAAACAGGGAGCTGGATGACCTGTTGTTGGCTGGTTTAAACCATCCCATTCATACCGACAAAAATGTAAAGAGGTATTCCTATGCAAGCAACCATGAAACATGAAAACTCGTTTACATGAATTTGGAAGACTTGAAATACACTTTACAAATTGATTCTTTATACTTTCAAAATGGATTTACAACAGTTTTACTTTACACAAGTTCCTAACTTTATACAATGTTTTGTTTAGGCAGCTTTTCAATAACATTTCTATTACAAGTTATACATGGAACCTCTCATGAAGTTGGGAGGCGTGAGGAGCCACATGCTAGGTAGGGACTGATGACAGGGGCAAAAGGTGTGAGGCCATCATCTCTGGTGCTCAACTGGGAGCTGAGAAAGGACTCTGACTCTCATGGAGCTAAATCAAGGCACTGGATCTTCACAGTTTTCCTCAGCTCTTCTTCCCAACAGGCAACCTTTCACCAGAAGAGGGCTGTGTTCTCTACATCAATACGGCAGACAGACCTCTGAATGCGAGCTGATGCCTAGCACGGACTAGCACAGTCAGGTACTGAATGGTCATGGGTGAGGACTCTTGAAATACTTGTTCAATTCTATCTCCTGTTACAGGCAGACCATCTATAATCCATTCCAGTTTGTGTCCTACGGCAGCAAACCTAGGCAGGGCTGAGCCCACAACCACGGGCACTAAACATCCATCAATGCCTGATCCAAGCCACAAGTGCCAAATACCCAGCAGGATTATAAATGTAAAAGCAGAAGAGGCCGAAACCCAATACAAAGGGCCTTCAGAGCCCAACAAAAAGGGATGAGGCAAAACCAAATTTTACCCCCTTCAAGGTAGGCATCCACTCTGTTGGATCCACTCTCAGGGTTTCCTGCACAAACACCCAAAAGGTCATGTTAATTTTAATAGCAAATTGACTCAATCTCAGATACTTCTGCCAAAACATGAAATCATTTTTTAAAGCTGTCTGGCAGAATGAAGCGGGGAAACTCGGGTTTTTACCCACCTCTGGCATCCCTGGCTTTAGGCTAACCTTGAGATACAAAAGGGAGTTCCACCTCCCAGGACGCTGAAATGAAGGTGTAAAGACATCCACCTCCTTTACGGCTAGTCCAAATCACACCATCTTTCTCCAGGCTGCAGAAGCAGCAAGCCCTTTCTGGGTTCTGCCTAAGAAACCCCCAGAGTCTGATTTGGAAGGAAGAACAAAAACACAACAGCCACTGGCATGGGGGCAGGGGCACTGGTTCACCCTCGGTGCCAAGCGCACTGGCTCCTTCACCCCCCGGGCTCAGGCTCTGGCCACCAGTCTTTCCTTCTCACACCTCATGCAGCTGCAGGACCACTGACATGGAGCATCAGTTTCTCTGTGTGTTTTCTGTTTCTTCTCTTCTTTCTCCAGGTGCAAAAGTTTCTCCAGGACACAGACCGGCTTCATGGCTAACACACAGTACACAAGGTTCTTAGGTGACATCATTTTGTGGTCGAGCTGGGTACTTAACAGAAGGTACCGATTAGAAGGTAGCTGTACCTCTGTTCCCTTGCTGTGTCAGTGCACAAGGTAGGAGGCAAAGTACAGGAGACTTGGAAGACGCTGCCCAGCCTTTGTCATTCACCAGCAGTATCACCTGGGCAGCGGACACTCTCACATGGGGGAGGGGGTAGCAAATACACACATCCTTGCCTTTCCTCCTCTAACTCATAGAGGCAGAGAATCTACGTCACCAGGATGTTGTCGTCAGGGATTGTGAACCCATAGGTGAGGAAGAAACCGAGTAGGGCCAAGGAGGTGCATACCAGATGGGCAAAAGTTCTCTACAGGCAAAGGCTCCATTTTAGCTGCAGTGTCCCCTTTTAGCTTATATTCCCAAAGGAACTGGGAGAGCAGGCATTTTGTCCCAATGTCAGGGGGTTCTAAGGATTTGGATACTTAAAAAAGTCCAAACCACTACTCTTCCAGATTGTACTCTGGAGACTCTTCTTCTCTGTTGGCCCCAGAACCCCCATCAGACAAGGAGAGACATTGCAACGACTATGGGAAAACTGCAGACAATTACAAGTCATTCTTAAAGAGATTTAATTATTTGAATTGCATCAAAGGGGATATAGTACATTTAAATCTCTGCTACATTACAAACTGCTGTTTTTGTTTTATTAAAGACCTACTAGTTCTACCCATCTCCAGGTTTATGGCTATAGAACGGGGGAAAATAAGTATTACCAACAGAAGAGGAAAAACCAAGCAAGAGTCTGTTCTCTGTTCACCAGAAGGTCTTCTCCACTGCAGAACAGAGCCCTTTGAAAAAGAAAAGACGGGAAAGGCTGTGGACTATCAACAACCAGTAACAAGAGCTAGAGTTAGAAAAAGACAGGAAACGAAATCACGGAGGCAGAGCCTGTGTGTTCACAAGCTGTCCCTTGACCCATAATTTCCTAGCCCTCCGCAAGGATCATCTTCCTTAGATTTCCTTTGGACATCTTAACCCTAAACACCAAGTGTCCCTGTCAATTCAAATATAATAAAGACATCATTTCCACAAGGAGGGCTGACTTGAGGATTGGAATGACTTGCCACCATTCTGAAAATCTTATTTAAAAAAGCATGGCTTTAAAGACAAATTCTATTCGGTGAAGACTGGACGGGGGTTCTTTATTAGCAGAGACTGGAGGCATATGGCCCGCCAGACACTGCTACTACAGCCTGGCTGGGCAGAGGCAAAAGCAAGCAACCCCCACTCTCGCTCTTCAAAGCCCACAAGGTAGAGGGGCATGAGAAGCTGTATGTAGTCTAATGGCTCTAAATAACCAGCATTTAGTGTTAAATTAGGACCAAGGATTTATTCCACAATAAAAACTGCAACATTTGATACAAGCTACCAAAAAAATAGGAGAGGAAGGAAGGGGCAGGGGAAAAGCCAAAATACAGCTGTGGCAATTACTTACAGAGCAGTCTCTTTTCTACATCACTAGTTCATCAGTGACACTAGAAACTAGACATTTGTGTTCTGTACATCAACCAAATGCTAAAGCACCAACACACTGTTTGGAAGTTTGTTTTGTTTTGTTTTAATTCCAGCCACTGAAACCAACATAGAAGTTATTGCTTAGATAAATAAACCTAGTCTACCAGGAAAAAGAAAAGCGGATAAAGAAACAAAAACCCCAAAAGTGAAAAACTTAAGTTCCCCGATATGGTAACAGAGTAAACAAGAGAGAAATTCCTCAAATGAGGATTTACTGGAATTTCTGGTGCCCTTCTGGGCACTGAAACTGAGTTGGACTCTTAAGCCGGTAAATCCCAGACAGAGGTAAGGTTTTAATGCTGTACATGAAAAGGTGCAAGCTCCAATGCCTTCCAAATTGGTGGAAACCCCTGCAAAAAAAGCAGTCGGCATTTCAAACCTCAACAACCACAAACAGCTCTTAAGGAAAAAAATACAAAAAGTGTCAAAAAATTTTTTAGTTGTTTTGTCTTTTTTTCAAAGAGTTCTGGAAAAATGATCCCGTAAGGAATAGAAATAGCACCGTTTACAGGCTGGTTTGAATACCAGTCCTGTAGCTTTGCTGAGAAATTGAAGAAATCTTCTCGGTTGGAGTCCTGAATTACATTAAGTGGGTGGGGGTGAGGGGGGTGTTTGTGTTTGTATTTTTTATTTTCGGCTTGGTGCGTCCTTCACAGTACAGCGCACACAGATGTAGTCTTCTTTCTCTGCCATCTCTGGAGAAACACCAACACAGACCTGGTGAAACCACTGATTGCAGCTGCCATCACACTGGACCCAGTCCACCTGGTTACAAAGAGCAGGGAGACGGGGTTTTCAGAGGAAAAGATGTGATTCAAAATTGGGCAGGCCAGCCTCAAGATAGTCAGGCCGTTTGCCACTAACGGCCACTGTCCCACCACTGGGACCTCTGGCACAACAGCTACGCCACATGAGTGTAGCTGGCCCACCAGCCAAAGCAACCAAGTCAAAGCCATTCTTCAAGTCGTGACTGCTTTGGGGTTAAGACAGCGCCGCCCTGTGATAAGTAAGCAAAAGGGCATTACATCAGCATCCCTCCCACCTTCTTAGCGCCGGGACGGTGAAAGCTGGAAGAGCAGGAAAAGGAAAAAGGGAAGAATAAGAGTTTCTTCAAGAAAAGGGAGAAGACCCAGGAACGATGGTAAGAGCAGAGATATCAGTGGGGGAGGGCTGAGCAATCCATTCAGATCAGCTCAAAGCAGATAAGCAGAAGAGAAAGACCCAGCGAGATGAGGTGTAGCTTACAGGGTTTCTGAGTTAAGGGAAAGCACGTCCTCTATGGCCCAAACCTCACTGACCTCATCTCCTTCTGGCTGCAGGCAGCTCACAGCTGGGCAGATGGCATCTTCATCCTCAGAGTCCTCCTGTTCGGAATAGGATGTGTCTGAGGGCAGGGAATGGGTTTCGGTAGAACGGACTAATTCATAGCTACGCTCCCTCTCTAACTTGAAACTGTTCATGTCCTTGGAGTGGCTCAGTTTGATTTTCTTCTTTTTGGGGGTCCGCATTTTTTTCACTCGATCCCATCGATCACTGGAGAGGCCTTCTCTTTCCAGGCGTCTCTTAAGTTTTCTCTCAAGATTGTTGATTCCATCTCTCTTCCCGCGGCAGCACTCATTCTGGAGGGAAGATAGGTTCAATTTTAGCCCACAGTGTGCGTGTTACTCAAACCAGTGAAGTATTAGCTGTATGAGAAACCAGATGGGGGGATCCCTGGGTGGTTCAGTGGTTTAGCTCCTGCCTTTGGCCCAGGGCATGATCCTGGAGACTCAGGATCGAGTCCCACCATTGGGCTCCCTGCATGGAGCCTGCTTCTCCCTCTGCCTGTGTCCTGCCTCTCTCCCTTTCTCTGTCTCTCATGAATAAATATTTTTTTTAAAAAAGTATATGAACTTCATCAGGTGTTTGTTTAAAAAAGAATGAAATAAAAGAAAAAAAAAAAAAGAAACCAGATGGTCTCATTTGAAAAATCCTGCAATCTCAGGTGCCCGGCTGGCTCAGTTGGAAGAGCACATGACTCTTGACCTTGTCAGGAGTTTGAGCCCCACATCAGGTGTAAAGAAGACTTACATAAAATGAAAAATAACACTGTACCCTGACACCACTGCCACCACGTCCCCTCATGTCTTATAGGACAACCTGTTTGAGTGTAGCTAACTTAACTGTTGGAGCTATCAAAAGAAATAGTGGAAGCAGGAAATGTTAAAGGCATGATTAGCTTTCAAATTAGCACTAGGAGACGGGGGAAACTCCTACATTCCTCTCTTTGCCAACTCCATGAGGAAGAGACTACCAAGTAATTTCTAGCTAGGCGCATATGCTTGTCCTCTGACCTACAGAATTCTAAGGAGCTGTGCTAATCCCTTCCTCTTTAATCATGATTTCAGGGTCGTGGGATGGAGCTCCACATCGGCTCCACATCAGGCTCCACACTCAGTGGGGAGTATGTATTTGAAGTGAGATTCTTCTTTATCCTGACTATATTCTCAGGAGTTCTGAATGTTATAGGTCAGCTAGCTCACTACTGTAGTAGTGGCATCTTTATGCTAAGAAACAGGACATACATGGTATCTATCCCTTCAAGTAAGTCAGCACTCCAAACAGGCACCCCAGTCTGAGGACCCAGTCCTCACACCAGCTGTACTGTTAGGGTTAAAGCAGTTAAAGCATTCATTAAATGTTAGCTCCAATATCCTCTACATTCTGAAAGCTTTATACCAAAAGGCCTTCCCAGCTATAATTACATTTTCATCTCTACAGTATTTCTCTTACAGAAGAAAAATAATTCTGCTTCTAGCTATTATCACATGAAAATGATGAGAAGCACCACGCTAAAAAGAAAAGAAAAGTCTTACAGTTCATTTTAAAAACAGCACCAAGGGATCCCTGGGTGGCGCAGCGGTTTGGCGCCTGCCTTTGACCCAGGGCGCGATCCTGGAGACCCGGGATCGAATCCCACGTCGGGCTCCCGGTACATGGAGCCTGCTTCTCCCTCTGCCTGTGTCTCTGCCTCTCTCTCTCTCTCTGTGTGTGTGTGTGTGACTATCATAAATAAATAAACATTTATTAAAAAATAAAAATAAATAAAAATAAAAACAGCACCAAACTCCAAGATGTGAGTCTTAGGAATGGGGTTGTGAGGTAGATAGTCTGCACCCTTTTCTGGATCAAGACAGTATCTTGGGCAGCCCAGGTGGCTCAGCGGTTTAACGCCACCTTCAGCCCAGGGCATGATCCTGGGGACCCCGGATTGAGTCCTGCATCGGGCTCCCTGCATGGAGCCTGCTTCTCCCTCTGCCTGTGTCTCTGCCTCTCTCTCCTCTCTGTGTATTCTCATGAATAAATTAAAATAAAAATCTAAAAAAAAAAAAAAAAAAAAAAGACATTATCTCATCGACCAAACTATTTAGACAGAATGACACTAAATATCAAACTCTCCCACCATAGACTGGATTCCCCTGGCTGCCTGTCAGACACTCACCTTCTCACTGCTGGGTCTAGCTGGTGAGCTTCGGTCAGTTTGCTGAGCAGGGGTTGGCTTTGCAAGTAAAGTCTGGTAAAGTTCCTGAATTTCAGGAAGGGATACCTGGAGCAACTGGGCTTCCATCAACAGCTCATTCACTTCTGGACTAACACCTGTTAAAGTGAGGACAATAAGGAATGTTTCATATGGACATTTAGACCTGCAAGAAAAGCAGGACTACCCCTCATACCACTGCCGCCCTGTCCTTATAAAATTACATTCAGTTGAAGTTAGGTTCACTTAATGTATCTAAAGCCACAATATAAGAGCTCAAGCTACACCTTCTCAGTCTTCTGATTACTAGGGAAGTACTAACTTTACAGTGAGTCCTCTCTTCACTTAATTATTGTGAACGCAAAGAGGCCATACATCTGCCTTGACAGCTTTTGTTATCAAGCACAGAATAGGCCAGGCTGTGAGCAATCTAAGTGGATTAGGTAGCTCCAGCCCCGTTACCAAACACACTAAGGATCAGGGCTCTAGCCACGGCTGCCCCAGAACTCACAAGGCAGTCATGTATGCGTACAGCTGACCCTTGAACAATGTGGAAGGCGTTGGGGGTGCTGAATCCCTGCAGAGTTGAAAATCCATGTGTTACTTTCGACTCCCCCAAAACTTAACTACTAGTAGCCTACTGTTGACTAGAAGCCTTACCAGTAAACATGAACAGCTAATTAACATATTTTGTATGTTTATGTATTATATACTGTATTCTTAGAATAGAGCAAGCTAGAGAGAAGAGAATGTTAAGAAAACCCTATGACAAAAAAAAAAGAAAACCCTACGAAATAAATACATTTACAGTACTGTACTATACTTTTGAAAAAATCTGTGCATAGGTGGACCTGTGTAGTTCAAACCTGTGTTGTTCGAGTCGACTATATAAGAAAAAAAAAGAGGTTAGGTTTCAAGTATAGATTATCTCTAAGGTCCCCCCTAGGGAGCCCATGACTTAGCATCTGACTGAAATGACTGATGTGGAAAAGTCAGTTGGCCTGGGATTAATCCTTTCAACCCCTGAAAGCAATGTATTAAAGGCTTCTTCTATTTGCTTTGCATTATAAACCTTCAAAAGCATGATTCTTCTCCTACCTTACAAATACACAGTAGCCCATAACCAACACTTGAGGATAGTCTTTTTATATATCCGAACAACAAAAACCTAGTGCAAAATCACTTGTTACTACCCAATCCCAATAATAATAATAATAATAATAATAATAATAATAATAATTACAAACCATGGAGGGGGATACAGCTCCGGCCAGAGGAGAAGGGAGAGTGTACATACGAGGCTCTGCTGTCCCAGTCATCAGGCAAGGAAAAGGATGTTGTGCCCGTAGGCTGAGACACCTAATGGAAAGAAAACATTTTATAGAAAGGCTTTTTCAGAATTAAAAATTCTTCTAACAGTGCAAGGAAAGGAGTTTGGGTTATCAAGCAGGCAAGCAGGAAAGAACTTCTTTCCTGAAAGTAAGTCTCAAGGTACTTTAGATTTAGCCAAATCAGCTCCTATGGACCAAGCCTTTAGTCTTCCTGGTTTTACCTAGAATGATTCCAGAGAGGTCAAGAGCACTATTGGGAAATAAGGCACATCTACCTTCCTTCCTTCTTCAATGTTTATTAAAAAGCACTAGGAGGGGCACCTGGGTGGCTTAGCGGTTGAGCATCTTCCTTTGGCTCAGGGCGTGATCGTGGGGTCCTGGGATCGAGTCCCACATCGGGCTCCTTGCAGGGAGCCCACTTCTCCTTCTGCCTGTGTCTCTGCCTCTCTCTCTCTCTCTGTGTCTCTCATAAATGTATAAATAAATAAAATCTTAAAAAAAAAAACTCTAGGAGAGGGGTATCCCTGGGTGGCTCAGCAGTTTAATGCCTGCCTTTGGCCCAGGGTGCGATCCTGGAGACCTGGGATCGAGTCCCGTGTCGGACTCCCGGCATGGAGCCTGCTTCTCCCTCCTCCTGTATCTCTGCTTCTCTCTTCCTCTCTATGATGAATAAAAAAATAAATCTTAAAAAAACACACACACACACACACACACACACACTAGAACACTCCTTTAACTATGAACTAGTAAATAAAGGTAAAGTTCTAGCGCATTTTGTGTAAACAAGAATATAAATGTCTCCCCTGTAGGCTGCCCAAATAATCACAACTCCTCCTATGCAACAAAAATTTAATTCATCATTTGCTAAGTGCCAGGCATTGACTGTATTTTACAAGCCTGGAAAGAAATGTAAAAGAAAACAAGGAAACAAATATGACAGAAATCAATTTTTTATCTTTATCTTTGATCTGTTTGACATTTAACTCATAATTCACTGTGTTAGTATAGCACATGAGAGCTGTGAGATCTCTGCTAGAGAAATCTGTATGAGATCTAAAAGTCATCAAGTCAAACTTGTATGAAGACTGAATAATGCCTTCCTGATTGTAACTTTCCTGATATTTTCACATTCTTTTCCTGCAGTCACCTCCTATGGAGGAAGACAAAAACCTCTGCTCATCCCAGTGATGGTCAAAAGAAGCTAGCTTTTTAGCAGAAAGAGCATGGGTGGTATGAAACCCTCTGCCTTTCCTCTGAAGCAGCACAGTACTCGGACACTTCAAAACCTATTCTTTCCTCAAAGGGTGGTAAGAGACACAAGGCAGAAAGCACTTTCCCTTCTGGTCAGTGACTTATATGAGAGGAAAAGGGGGGAAAAAGTCAAGCAAAAATTATAAAAATTCATGTATATGAATTTGGATACATATTTTATGTATCTGGATACATATTTTAAATATGTATCTGGATTCATACACATAAATGGGAAAATTGTACATATCTACGAAAAGGTGAAATCTGCTCTACAGAAGCAGACTGGCAGAGAGACAACTTCTGATTGCTAGGAGCACAGGAAAGTAAAACAACACAGTAACACACACCCCTCAAAGTGATAGGAGCTGAAAAGTGCGTGCTGGTAGGTCACCAGGAACAGCAGCAGTACCAGAGCGAAAGGGTCTGCGGAAAGGGACAGAGCTCGGCAGATTCCAGTAACCGGCGAAGTCCAGACTCACCTTGTTGGTCTCAGACACCTGTCCTGCTGAAGCTTGCCATCTGCTATACCACAGTCCTGAGCCCACTCGATCTTGCACAGATCTGAGATTCCCTGATGAAAGCAGCTGCTGGGCTCTATGTTGCCAGTTCACGGTTCTCTCAATCATGTATCGAAGTGCATCTCCCTCAGGAAGGCGAACTCGGATACGCTGCAGGGAGGCCAGCAGGGGCAGAATTTTCTCTAAAGGAGGTTTCTCTGACCTCCGACAATGGGGACAAAGCCAGATTCGGGGGCCTTGTGAAATACTGGGTACCACCACACAGCTAGTGTGGAAGGCATCCCTGCAGAGTTCACACTGGATCATAGGGGCAGCTGGGGCCTTCTGACATAGGCAGACTTTCAGCTCCACATCTTGGACAGGTGACAGTAACTTCCCTTCATTGGCTAGTCTGAGAGACTGCAAGGCTTCCATTTCTCTTAGGCGGGCTTCCCCAAGTGTTGCCATCTAGAAAGGAGTTAACAGTCAAGGACCATGTCAGAGAGAATTTAGCCCTCTCCTAAAACTCAAGGGTCCCAGGGTAGATGATCTACATTTGAATCCTGTCCCACTGAGTCGTGTGAAGGACCCTGGATAGCATGTCCCACTGTGGCTAAATTTTCACATGTTATAATATGGAGTTAATAGTAAGGCCCACTTCCAGGGCTGCAGTGACGATTAAATGAGGGACATGCAATAGAGCAGAGCACTCTCTGCCCAGCACACAGTAAACAATGTGAGCAATTACTCAGCACACGTTACTTCTTGAAGTCCAACTTCCTTGCACATTTACCTCTCTTGAAAGATACATGCTTTTCACATTCTATGTAAATTAATTCCTGAGGATCTCCGTGTTTTCAACAGCTTTTGTGTTCTTTTACAGATGTATTTGGATGGAAAAGTCTCTAGAGCAGCCACTACCAACAGTAGTTTAAACCTCCTACTACCTTTAAGATTAAAGCCTTACATGTGTGCTGGACACAGCCACTGCAGGTAATGAAACCGGATACCTCATGAAATAACCAAACCACTTTTCCAGACTTTTCTTCCATCCATGCACACATGTACATGCTATAAAATAAGCTCATTAGAGCACAAAGACAAGCTGCTTTTCTGCAGAGTGGGAGGTATATTCAAATGGTAAAGTCTCCTCTCTATTAAGATGAGAGTCACATTCCAGGAAAGTAGGGAGTTCATTTAACCTGTATAAATGACTTGAAGAGAACACATAAACAGAACGAACTACACAGTAAAAAGCTAAAGTGATACTGAACATATTCCCGAACAATATTTACAAGATGCTTGTAAGTGGAACTTTATATGAACAGACTAAAGCACCTAGTTACTACACAAGGTATCCAATACTGAAACAAGTCCAGGCATTATGAATTTATTCATTATGCACCATCAAGTAAAAAGCCTTTTAAATATGATAAACTAGGGGATCTCTGGGTAGCTCAGGGGTTTAGCGCTTGCCTTCAGCTCAGGGTGTGATCCTGGAGTCCCAGGATTGAGTCCCACGTCCGGCTCCCTCAATGAGGCCTGATTCTCCCTCTGCCTAGCTCTCTGCCTCTCTGTGTGTGTGTGTGTGTGTGTCTCTCATGAAAAAATAAAATCTTTAAAAAAATAAAATAAATATGATAAACTAAAATCACTAGCCCGGGTGGCTCAGCAGTTTAGCACCTGACCTTGGCCCGGGGTGTGATCCTGGAGTCCCGGGATCGAGACCCATATCGGGCTCCCTGCACCCTGCATGGGGCCTGCTTCTCCCTCTGCCTTTGTCTCTGCCTCTCTCTCTCTCTCTGTGTCTCTCATGAATAAATAAATAAAATATTAAAATAAAATAAAATAAAATAAAATAAAATAAAATAAAATCACTGGATATGTCAAGAGTTAGCCACTACCACCTTGAACTTAATATCCAGTTTTCCCAACAAAAGGCTTGACCACCAAAGCCCTCCTCTAGCACTTCACTGATACAGAAATATAGATAGAGGTAAAGCACAGATTTTTATTTTATTATTTATTTATATTTTTATTTTTTAAAAGATTTTATTTATTTATTCATGAGAGACACACACAGAGAAAGAGGCAGAGACACAGACAGAGGGAGAAGGAGGCTCCATGCAGGGATCCAGACGTGGGACTCGATCCCGGGACTCCAGGATCAGGCAGGCCCTGGGCCGAAGGTGGTGCTAAACCGCTAGGCCACCAGGGCCTGCCCAAAGCGCAGATTTTTAAAACTGAGCTTTCCCCTCTAGAAAGAGAAGCCAAAGGCTGCAGGAACTATTCTTTTCCCCAATTCTATTCCCAAATCCTTAAAATTTTCATCTGTCACAGATAAAACCATTCACAGTTATCATACCCATTAACCATCAGACCCCATTATGATTCACCAGATGAGGTGCCTGGAGGCATACGGCCAGAATGAACTCTTCGTTATCTCATTTTGGAATAGGAAGAAAATTTATGAATGATTAAGAAACAAATAGATCTAGAAGTAAATCAGGTTACAAACCTTTGGTATATTTTTTAAAAATCCACTTATTTCTGTAGACAAAAACAATGTACAGGCAGTGTATGCGGGTTACGTGATAACAAGGCACCCCCTTAGAACTTAGAAATGGAGAACAGTTTATCTTTCAGAGCTTTACTATGAAATCAACAGGTAATGTAGGAGCTCTTAAGCCAGAGATTCACAGACTAGATGGGCATAGACTAGATAGACTCTGAAAGATACAGCATGCAAAGTTCAAAACGGACAATGCCTTTAACAAAAATAAACCACAGAGGGCAGCCTGAGTGGCTCAGCGGTTTAGTGCCGCCTTCAGCCCAGGGCGTGATCCTGGAGACCCAGTATCGAGTCCCACGTCAGGCTCCCTGCATGGAGCCTGCTTCTCCCTCTAGGGGATCCCTGGGTGGCTCAGCGGTTTAGCGCCTGCCTTCGGGGCAGGGCCTGATCCTGGAGTCCGGGGATCAAGTCCCACACATCAGGCTCCCTGCATGGAGCCTGCTTCTCCCTCTGCCTGTGTCTCAGCCTCTTTCTCTCTCTCTCTCTCTCTCTCATAAATAAATAAATTAAATAAATAAATAAATAAATAAACCAATCAACCAACCACAGAAATAATAGTGGGAAGCAGCACCTTAAAAAAAAAAAAAAACCAGAATGATGCTCAAGCAGCAAAATCTGATCAGAACCTGACTCATGGGCAGCCCAGATGGCTCAGCGGTTTAGTGCCGCCTTCAAGCCCAGGGCGTGACCCCAGGGCCCCGGGGTCCCACGTCAGGCTCCCTGCATGGAGCCTGCTTCTCCCTCTGTGTCTCTGCTTCTCTCTATGTGTCTCCTCTATCATGAATGAATGAATAAAATCTTTAAAAAAAATAAAAGAACCTGACTTAATATACAAATACCCCCTAAGGATGTGCCAAAATACACAAATCAAAGCAATCCCATGTCAATCACTAGAGAAGTCAGGCAGTTCCAAAGGAACAGACTGGGAGGAAGGTGCCCTGAGCAGAGACTCAACCCATCTGGTCCAGTCCTTGGAACCAGTGTAGTCCAATTCTACAATGGGCAATGCTTAGTGCCACTTAAAGCACCCCGATGGGACTACATCCAACTGAAAAGCTTCTGCACAAAGGAAACAAAGTAAAAAGGCGACTTAGAGAATAGAAGAAAATACTGACAAGACACATATCTGATAAAGGGTTTGGATATTTCCAAAATAGATAAAGAACACAAACAACTTAAAAGAAAAAAACAAACCTAGGCAGAGGACTGGAGTATTTTTCCAGAAAAGACATACAATGACAGGTACATGAAGAGGTGGTCAACCATGAAACTGCATATCAAAATCACAATGCAAGATCACCTCACACCTATCAGAATGGCTATTATCAAAAATGCCAAGAAGTAACACATGTTGGTGAGGATGTGGAAAAAAGGGAACCCTTGGGCACTGCTGGTGGGAATATAAATTAGTGCAACCACTCTGTAGAACAGTATGGAGGTTCTTCAAAAAATTAAAAATAGAATTACCAAGTGATCCAACCATTTCACTTCTGGGTATTTATTTGAAGGAAAGAAAAGCACTACCCTCAAAAAGCTATCTGCACCCCCATGTTCACTGCAGCATTATTTACAGGAGCCAATACATGGAAGTGACCTAAGTGTCCATCAGTGGATCAGCAGACAAAGAAAATGTGGTGTATGTATATACAATGGAATATTATTCAGCCAGAAAAATAAAGGAAATCTTGCTACCCACAACATGGATGGACTGTAATTGCGTTAGGCCAAATGAAGTAAGTCATCCCCAACAAAACAAAACAAACAACAAAAAACCCAACCCACAGATACAGAGGACAAATAGGTGGCTGCCAGAGGCAGGGGGTGGGGAGTAAACCAACTGGGTAATGGCAGTCAAAAGGTATAAATTTCCAGTTATAAAATTAATCTTGAGGATGTAAGGGTACAGCATGTTGACTATGGCTAATATTCTTACCACAAAAAGTCTGTAACTATGAGCAGTGATGGCTATTAACTAGACTTAGTGTGATCAATCAAATCATTATGGTGTATGCCTGAAACTAACATAATGTTATATGCCAATTACAGCTCAATAAAAGAAAAAAAATTTTAAACATCCAAATCACCTACCATCATCTTTTGTCCTAACACTGTGGCTCACATGAACTAGACTCTGCTTCAGCTTAGGATGATACCATCTTTGAATCCACAGTGCTTACTAAATGCAGTCAGATTCAAAGGTACCCAATATTCTTTTAAATGTATTTTTTAAGCATGTGTGTGTGTGTGTGTGTGTGTGTGTGTGTGTGTGTGTACTTACTTACTAAGCTCTATGAACAATGTGGGGCTTCACCTCACAACCATGCGATCGAGAGTCACAGGGCAGCCTGGGTAGCTCAGCAGTTTAGCGCCGCCTTCAGCCCAGGGCGTGATCCTAGAGATCCAGGATCGAGTCCCACGTTGGGCTCCCTGCAGGGAACCTGCTTCTCCCTCTGCCTATGTCTCTGCCTCTCTCTCTCAGTGTCTCTCATGAATAAATAAATAAATAAAATCTTAAAAAAAAAAAAAAAAAAAAAAAAGTCACATGCTCCACCAACTGAACCAGCCAGGCACCCCATATGTGTATTTCCTGTTGTAAATTACTAAGCTGGCAGTGCAGTTTCACTCGTCTGTTAACCTTGATTTCTGCTGTCAGCATCCATCCTGGGGTCAACCCACAGGACTGACAATTGAACCTGCAAAACTCAGACTGGGAGGCTTCCCTGTACCTGCTGCACCTTTATGCATCTTCTACTAGGAACTTTTACATTTGACAATTTTCAGAAAGTCTTTTTGGGAAAACTGAGTACACTCAGGGTTATTCTTCTAGATGCCTTAGCAACAGCCCTGCAAACAAGAAAGGGTTAAAATCATCCTCCCAAAGCAACAAAGAAGAAAAAAAAGCCCTACTACATACAGCTGAAGCAGTCTCCTTGCTTTCACTTAAAGCTCTCTCCAGGTCACTCAGACTCTCTAGTTTGGTGCTTTTCTTCTTTCCACTTGGCAAGGGCTCCTTGAACTTTCTCTGTTTCCTCTTCAATCCCCAAAGGCCAATGTCACATCGAGGACACAACACCTAACGTGGGGGAAAGCACAACCAACCAATTAGACAGATTTCAGATAAAGCCTTATGAAGCCTCACAATAAAAGCCTACCTGTGGAAAGGATGTAAACTTCTTAGCATCTAACATTTTCTCTGTAACATGCTGCCCTGAAGCCAGAAAACTCTCCTCTACAGAGGAGGAGGGAGGGAGGGAATGAATTTTCACAAAAGAATGACTTTGATTCTAGACTGGATGAAACAGTAAGTTCAATGTGATATATACCAATTCCAGTCATAGTGCACTACCAGTATCAGCTTAAAAAAAATACAAAAAGTACAACTATAGCACTTTATGAGAGGTGGATGAGACCATTTACCAGGCTTATTAAATGCAAATGGTGAATTATGGCCAAGGTTAAAAGTCCAATTTCAACACAGATTAAGGAACGTCAAGGAGAAAAATGTTCTTCTTTAGACACTGAATGCTATCCCTAAATGTATCCAGATAACATTTAAAGGTTACTTCACTGGAAGTTTAGAAGAATCTCCCTGGCTCTACTGAAAAAAGTAACTCACAGAATGTAGACCAGTGAAACCAACACCTTTGAGAGAGAAGGGAATGCATGTTCTATAAGCTAAGAGATCTAAGGTCTTGTAGATGGGCTGGTTGCAAACTTACCTCTAAGAGAGAATATGGAGAATTCTCAGTCAAGAATGTATTAGCAGCACATTCTTTCCAAGCCTGAACCTCAGCTACTAGTAATTCCAGTCTTGGTAAAGAATTCAGATGTACCGGGATAGATCGACCTCGTGTAACAAGTTCTATGAGTGTGTCTAACACTGGCACACGTCCTCCAACCTAATGAGTCAATAAAAATTGTACCAACTTAGAAAAAAGAATATTTATCTACAAAGTGAGAACAGCACAATTCAGAATAGGCCTACTCCATGATTTCAACATGTTAATTTCACAGAGATGGACAAAACTTGCCAGTTGACCAACTGCGGTGGGGTTAACATGTGTTCCTTTACTTAACACACACTTTAAAAGAACCTAGTTTGTGCTAGCCCCCAAGTGTACAGCTATGAACATGACATACACTGTGATCTCCTTGACTTTTAATGCCCTTCTAATTCTTTTTTTTGAAGATTTATTTATTTATAATAGACAAAGAGAGAGAGAGAGAGGCAGAGGGAGGGAGAAGCAGGCTCCATGCCAGGAGCCTGATGTGGGACTCGATCCCAGGGCTCCAGGATCACGCCCTGGGCCAAAGGCAGGCGCCAAACTGCTGAGCCACCCAGGGATTCCCCTCCCCAGCTTTTTTTAAGAGATTTATTTATTTACCTTCTAATTCTAAATTCACTTACCTTGATCCCTATAGATAGGTTGAAAAAATTTCAAGAAAAATGTAATTTGCAATAACTCAAAACATTTTCACACTGACTTACGTCAATAAAAGGAACAATATTTTACTCCAATCCACCCAATGATAAAGTAACTCTGGGTAAATTATTCAGAAAACTAAAATGAGATTAAAAGTCCCACACTGGTTTTCAAACTTTCATATGAATTAAGAATCATCTGGAAAGCTTTTTTAAACCATTTCTGGGCTCCTTCCCCAGATATTCGGATTCCGGTCACCAAGGAAGAGTCCATGAATTTGCATTTCTTAACAAGTTTCCAGGTGATGCTGATGCTTTTGGTACTGGGACCATGTTTTTGTTTTTTAAAGATTTTATTATTTATTGGAGAGAGAGAGAGAGAGAGAGAGAGAAAGAATGAGGGAGGAGATGCAGAGTTCAGAGGGGCAGAGAAAAAGCAGACTCCCCCCTGAGCAGGGAGCCATTGTAGGACTCGATCCCAGGACCCTGGGATCATGACCTGAGCTGAAAGCAGATGCTTAACTGACTGCACCATCCAGATGCCCCTGGGACAATTTAAGAATGAGACACCCAAACTGGAAGAAGAATAAAAGCGTAGAATGGGAGTGGGGAGCACTGGTGATACTCTAATACAATGGTAAATCTTAGCTTCACTAAGTAGGTCATCCAAACATATCTCCTGATGTGATGCAATACAAAGTATACAGTATTACCTGATATTCTGATATTATTCCAAGCAAAAAATATTTAACTTCAACCCATCAACTCTTTGAAATTAACTTCTAATTTAGAAGAAATACAGAAGATAGAATACACCACAAAGAAATAACCAGACAAATCCAGAAGGCAGAGCTTACCACAGGGTAACTTCTAGACAGTGACATGAAAGAAAGGAGGTAGGGAAGAAAACACCACAAGATTCAAAGAAAATTAAAGACGTATGTCATTTAGGGGCAACACGTGGTCATGGACTAGATAAACAACCAGAGGGACATTTTTGGGAAAATTGGGGAAAACTGAATATAGACTGGGAACCTGATGTTTTACTGCTTTTGATATTTATTCTTACAGAATCAGATCTATAAGGGCGTTTCTACTAGAAACTTAAAAAAGATGACTCATAAAATACATGCGATCGGGGATCCCTGGGTGGCGCAGCGGTTTGGCGCCTGCCTTTGGCCCAGGGCGCGATCCTGGAGACCCGGGATCGAATCCCACATCGGGCTCCCGGTGCATGGAGCCTGCTTCTCCCTCTGCCTGTGTCTCTGCCTCTCTCTCTCTCTCTCTCTGTGACTATCATGAATAAATAAATAAAATCTTTAAAAAAAAAAAAATACATGCGATCTTTAATATTTAATTTAGAAATAAATGGAATACTCCCTATGTGTGAAGCAGAATACTGAATAACATTGCAAAATACATAATCCACTAAATATGAAGAGGCTCCATGTTGTCAGTTATATTTCTCCATTAGTCCTTTAGTATATGATGCAAGTAAACACCAGGCTATTATTTCAGGAATGGACCAAAACTTGCTTTTCGTCCCTATGGGCACTACTGAAAACACATTACCTAAGTAGTAAATACCTTACAAAATATGAACAGAATAAGCCTATCCAGAAATATGTGCTCTTTCTGATTTCACATGCTTATCTCTCCTTATTGCAAAGACCTCACCTCACCTTTCCGGCTGCTAGCAATCATAAGTGAAAAGGGGGCCTATGACATGACCAAAACTAATCACTATAGTTCCAACTACCATTAACAAGAGCCTATATCTAAAACTCTTATTAAGAAAGTTTACCGGGAAAAAAAAAAGAAGTTTATCAGGATGCCTGGATGGCTCAGCAGTTGAGCATCTGCCTTTGGCTCAGGGTGTGACCCCAGGGTCCTGGGATCAAGTCCCACATTGGGCTCCCTCTGCAGGGAGCCTGCTTCTCCCTCTGCCTGTGTCTCTGCCTCACTCTCTCTCTGGGTCTCTCATGAATAAAAAAAAAAGTTTATGGACACAGTAAATACTTCCCTTGGTTTGTTCTCTGGCTAACTGGAGTTTATTCCTTAATTATGTAATATTATTTATCAAACAATAATATCTTCTCCCCCCCTTTCTTTAAAGATTTTATTCATTTATTCATGAGAGACCCAGAGAGAGGCAGAGCCACAGGCAGAGGGAAAAGCAGGTTCCATACAGGGAGGCTGATGTGGGACTTGATCTTGGGTCTCCAGGATCACGCCCTGGGCTGATGGGCAGCACTAAACTGCTGAGCCACCCGGGCTGCCCTTCTCTTCTAACTATAATAGACAACCAGATGTTTTGTTGTAAACAACTGGCTAAAACTGTCTGATCTGCCATTTCTTGTTAGCAAAATTAATCAATTAGCACTACTTAGACAAATATTTAGAAAACCAGATAATTTTTTTTTTTTTTTTTTTTTTTTTTTTTTAGAAACAAGATAATATTTTTTATTCTTAGAATCCAATGGCTTTGGACACCTGGGTGGCTCAGTCAGTTAAGCATCTGCCTTCGCCTCAGGTCATGATCCCAGGGTTCCAGGACTGAGTCCCACACTGGGCTCCCTGCTCTGGGCGGCAGGGGCGGGGCGGGGGGGAGCCTCCCTCTCCCCCATGCTCGTGTTCTTTCACATGTCCCTGCACTTTCTTGCTCTCAAATAAATAAATAAAATCTTTTAAAAATCCAATGGCTTCAACAAAACAGAACTTGAGACTCAAGAATGAGATCAACTAAATTTTTAAAAACCTAGCCCATTAAATAATTCAAAGATCTTTTTTCTCAATAGGTCCATAACATCTACTGATTTACAATGAGTACAAAGATAAAGACACTCCCCACCAACTTTTCAAATGACATTATCTAGCTACAACCAGGTAAATCACAGAATGAATTTGGTCTGTACCTTAATAATGCTACAAGCAAATTTAACTCTTTTTTAATGTATGGGCAAGTCATCAGGTAGGACATCTAACATAGGATCATATATACTTAGTGCTAATTACTTTGGAACTTAAGTTTCATTTCTTTTGTAGGGGTGGGGAGGCATTTTTTTTTTTTTTCCTTTTTTTTTTTTTTTAAGTCACTACATCGTGAAAGATTCTGGGCCTTTGGGCCTACATTCTCATTGTAATCATGTAACCAGATTCACTAAATGTGCTACTCTTGATTATCTGTTCTCTAAGTTGTTAAGCCAACAAGAGACAACTGTACTCAAAGATTTAGAAACTACCTTTCTCCCACAACTTCCATCTTTAGCTTTTTCTTTGATCCTTAACCAAGTAACTCAAGTTTGTTCAGAGAGGATCCCAAACTCCCAGAGAAAGTTGGTTGACTTATCTAAACTTTAAATATTTGAGCCAACTGGTCAGGATAATAGATGGGTGAGTATATCTACATAAGATTGAACAAAATTTTTGATTTGGCCAACCGAAAACACCGAATCTGTGTGGTGTGATCCAACACAGTACCCTCCTTTATCATTTTTTAATTATTGCTTTCCATAGATGCACTTATACACTCAAGACACTTTTTTCTTAAACCAACCTGCAGGGCCTCTACATCCTGAAGCCAGTCCCTGGCTCTCTGCACCGAGTCTTTCAGAGCTACACCATTTGGCAGATATGCGGGGATCTCCTCAATCTCCTTAACTGCCGTAGCAAGGCTGTTCAATGAATGCCGAGGTCTAAAAAAATGAAATATAAGAACTACTTAACATTTTACATGGTGGTTCATTTTTCTTAAGGTTTACTAAAGAAACCAGAAAAACCATTTCAAAGGAAATTCTGTATAAATAATTTTTTCAAAAGTCAGTAACTATTAGGTATCAAGTTAACGAGTTTCAAATACATGCGTACAATTTAAAAGCCTCTAAAATAAAGGAAATGACTCAGTATTTAAGTTCTGCTTATTCCTGATTTTATGCTGCTATAACCACAGACTTTTCATTCGCAGAAGGTAACTTAATGATTATTTACTGTATTGAATTACATATACTGTCAAAGTCATATAGTTTCACTAAGAAAACTTAAGTTTTCTAGGATAGCAACATTCTAAAAGCATAGTATCAAAAAATGTGCTCTTTGCTCAATGACCACTATTTTAGGATTACAAAAGTATGTCTGTTAACCATGTATTGTTTTTGTACTTTATGTTGTCCATCAGACTAATGAAGAGCTGTCAGACGAAAGCAAAATTAAGGGAGCGACTGATCTTTCTCCCCTCAGATAGTTTGCCTGAGTCCAATTAAATCTCTCCAACACAAGTAAGATGTCCTGAATCACAAAGAAACAACAAAAATGTACATTCCTATTTCTGATGGTAATTACTGGCTATCTTCATTTTATAGAACGGTGCATATTAACTTTCAGACATTTTCAAGACTCCTTGGGAACTTATTTATTAACTGTGGGTTGAAATGGTTTTCCACTTGTTTGTAAAACTTTTTTCTTCTCTCAAAGATGGTATCATTGGGGTCCAAAGAAATTTCATTAAAACAACTCTAGAAAAGGCAATTCCACTTGAATCATTCATTTCACAATCAGTAAAGTACAAAAAAAATTAATATTCTTTTACCTAAGTTCCAAAGCAATTCCAAACATCTCAGCTACTTCTACATGTGTTCTACACTTTCAGCTGCAGCTTCTGGACATTGGTCACATACCAATCACTGTGCTCTAGTGCTCTTAGATGGACATATCACTCAACCTTCCCCAAGAGAAAGGTAGATTTGGTTTTTTACCTGGCCTTGAGAAGACTCTTGGCTTTGTCATCCCAATGCTCTGACACTGTGAGCAGTTCCTGAAGTCGGGCCATTGCTTTTTCCACGGCTGAATATGGGGCCAGACCCACCCCTAGGTCTATGAGACGTCTCATATCATCTAATGTAAGGGAGCTGGGGTCTAGGCAAGCTTGTTGCACCTCTTCTAGCCAACGGGCCTGCTCCAGACGGGTACGCATCTCAGCAAGCTGTGGAAGTTCAACATCAAATTCAAAGCTGACATCTAGCAAGTCTTGCAGCTCAGCAGCACTGGGCATTTCCTCAGAGAGCAATTTCTGGCTATGCTGTTGGAAATCTTCTACACGGTTCAAAAGATCCTAAAAAAACACAGGTTGTTGTATCAAAATACTTATTTTAGTAATTTGGATTCTTTCATACTCAAAATCTTCAATACATATTCAATGTGACCCTCTTCCCTCTCATAGGATTTTAGCAATAGTATGGGTAAATGAGATAATATATAAGCCAACTGACAGCTAAACAAAGTGACTATAACAGATCTTTTACCAACTGCAAGTGGTTACTTTCAAGGTAAAAACTTCCAACTTTCTCTCTCTCCTTTGTAGGCCTATTATAGTCTCTTTATACATATATACCAAAAAACACTCCATAGGTATTAAAAACATCTGCAAATGTTTGTATAAATTAACCACCCAAGAAGATGACTTAACATGTCAATTGAATTTATTTACAAAATATAGGATTACCAAAGTACTTTCCCACACATCCCTCTGTAAGCGTTACCTTTAGCAAAGGTGTTTGACTGAGGACACATGGAAGAGCATACAGCTGTGTCACAAACTGTCGGAGCTCATTCACTGTCAATTGATTTTGGGATTTTCCTCCACCAGATCGGTATCTATAAAAACAAAGGCCCAAGGAAGCCATGAGAACATGATATATTCACCATTCCCAGATTCAATGTCACAGGAATACAGGACAGAAGGAAAAACCAGTCACAAAAGGTTTCAAAGTTTAGCCACCAAAGAGTCCAAACTCAAACAGAAGTATATACCTAGTTTGCCTTTTGCCATTAAGCAGCTGTTGTGCAACAGAGGCACACTTCTCTGCATCCTGTGTGACTAAGCGAAGGTGACGCAAAAGATCATTGTCTGGGAATTTCTTCATTTCGGATTCTTCAATTAAAGCCTTAAAGCTGACAAGGCCTAGGAATAAAGAAAAGGTAATCTTTTCTGTTATCATTATGTTTATTATGAGTGGTATAAAATATAGGAGGAGAGTTTGCTTTTATACCTTATCTAAAGTATGATTATTAATAAATTTGTTCCCTTGATTGGTCTTTTTTGGGCAAGGGTAGAGGCTTTTACTTTTATTTATTTACTTTTTAAGTTTTATTTATTTTTATGTAATTTCCATACCCAAATGTGGGGATCAAACTCATGACCCTAAGATGAAGAGTCGCATGCTCTTCCAACTCAACCAGCCAGGCACCCCTTTAGAGTGTTTTAAACAAGTGCCTAGAGTTGCTCTTCAACGTGGAAATGTTTCAGAGATGGAAAACAATGGACTTGTCAAAACAAGGCAAATGCGGATCCTCATTGTTGCACATACCACTCCTTTCTCTTGCACTTTGTAAATGATGGGAAAGGAGTTTTAACTTTCGAGGTAATAACAAAAGACAGAAACTGTGACATTGATTAGCACTAAAAAGTAATCAAACAAAAAAGTGATTAAACCAGAGACCCCTAATTTAGTAACATGCTACCTTTATCTTAAGATTTAGGTTTTAAAAAAGGTTTTTCTAACATTCTATATAAAACGTAAAATATTGTTTCTGAGACCAGAGGTGTAAAGGTCATTCCATTTTCTAACAAGATGATCTTTGTTACAAAAAACACGATCCTGTACAATTCATCAAGATTTTCCTCTGATATAGGGTATCTGCCTAACCCACTCATGGCTTTAAAACTTTCTCTGCTAACTCTCCAAAAGCCTGGCTGAAAATGGGGGAACTAAACAAGGACAGAGTCAGATTGTTTCAAGTAATCTGTTTGTTGATAACTATGTTAGCTACATTATGATCAGTCCCAATTTGCCAATCACCAAGCCACACTGTATACCACATACTTTTCTTTTTGTTAATCTTTGCCTCCAAAGCTTCATTCACATTCAGGGCCCATTCATTATAAGATTCTGCGCGAAGCTTCAGTGCATTCATCATGGGGTAGAGATCATCCAGAGTGTATCTATACCTGGCAACAGGATAGCAGACTTAGTTTTGAGATATTTGGGTTTGGAGAAAATCATACATTTTATGCTCAGTATTTCAACCCTAGAATAGAAATATCACTTTATTAAAGATTCAGGGTTTTCCATAGAAAAGGTTATTCTTTCTACTCACCTCAGTTTATATTTATAAGGAGGACAGGAACACAATTCTTTTACATGATGCAGGCAAACAAGCAGGCCAGGTTTACAAGAACAGGAGATGGCAGACATGAAGCATGTGGTTTTACATTTTATACACTGACGCTCATCATCCGGTAACAGCTCAAAATCCATTCTTTCCGAATCAATTACTCCCTAGAATAAAGTATACTTTAGAGACCTCCAAAGGATAATATAATCCATCAGTCCCCCAAACACATAACAGTTGAGTTTAGGAAAAAAAAAAACGGGTGGGGGAGTATGGGGGAGCCCCACCAAAATAAGAGTGCATATGTGGAATACAAACTAACAATGATCTAGCAGCAAATATGGTCAGGTAAACTACCTCACTTGTTTGGGGAGAACCTCTTTTCGGACAAGGTAGATCCTTATGTTTGGCCGTTTTGGTCAGTATGAAAATAGTTATTAATAGGACTGTAAACTACTAAGATTTATTTTGCTCTTTGTGCTACTCCAAATTGGCCCTATCCACACTTTGGGCATAGATGATAAGAGCAAAAGAACTGTATATACTTTCTACTTCAGAGGAAATATTATATAGGACTTCAGAGTTATACCACTAGAGAATCCATAAAAAGAATAAAAATAAAAAAGAAAGATGAGAAGATTATCATGAAGAGATTATTGAGGGGTAGATGCTGAGTAGTCAATTAGCTTTCACACATAAAGTTACCTAAAGGGTATTATTTATCTGAAAATGTTAGAAATATGTACAAGACACTAAAGTCATAATAAAGCATTTCCTAATTGAAACAATGTCAAGAAAAATGAGATCTTAAACCAGTAAATTTCAAACTGTAGCTTGCAACAGCTAAAGAACGCTCCCTAGGATATACGTTTTGTCATTGAAAGATCAAGCTTTGACCACCTTTTCTCCTTATCTAAAACTGGACCCAAATCTAACTGTGAGAATGCCAGAATCTGATCAAGTCACTTTATGAACCACCAAGCAAGCTCCTCTGTTTTACTGTTTTATTCTGTATTTTAACCTTTTGACCATTTTACTTCCTGCTGATGACATGAACCAACAAAGACAGAGGAGAGTAAGGAAACCGCTAATCAATGAATTTTCCTTTTAAACTGGAACTGATCATTAAAAAGGACTTCGAGATAAAAATGGTTGTAATTTTACTTTAAACTAAGATTAAAGACCAATTTTATGGTTCTTAGTTGAGAATGAATCATATACATCTCACTCAACTTTAATTTCTCAATTTCCACATTTGGAAAAAAATTTACTCAAAGTTCCACAAATGAGTTACCATTATTGATATAAGGCCATGTTAAGACACCTAAACCGTACCCTCTGGGCATTGTTTTCCCTAACTATAAAATATAAGGGGAAAGTGAATAAGCTTGCTGTTGGTCCATAAAAGGCTTCAGAGAGCCAACATTCAAGAGTTATATCTAAAAAAGTCACACTAAAAAAAAAAAAAAAAAAAAAAAAAAAATCCAATGTGACTCTTTTTGCAGATACCACTGTCCCAAAACAGCACAAAAAAAGCTAACAGAACTACTGAGTTTAGCAAGGTTGCAGGACATAAAAAGTCAATATACAGAAGTCAATTATATTTATAAATACTAGCAATAACCATTTGAAATAAAAAATTTTAAGGTATCATTTATAATAGTACCAAAAAACAAAATATTTAACTATAAACCCAAGAAAATATGTGTTAAGATCCATATGCTGCAACCCACAAAAAAATGAAAGAACTCAAGAAGACTTAAATAAATGGTAGATATATGATGTCCATGAATTGGAAGAGTCAACATTGTTAAGATACCAATTCTCCCAATTATATTCATGGATTTAATGGAGTCCCTGTGAAATCCTAACAGGGCTTTTGGTAGAAATCAGTAAGCCAATTCTCAAATTTATATGGAAAGCAAAGGAACTAAAATAGCCAAACCAATTTTTAAAGTAAATGAATTGGAGAACACACACTATCTCATTTCAAGCCTTATTACAAAGGTATAGTAATCAAGATCATATAGCAACAGCAAGAGAATAAATGCATAAGTTAAGAGAATAAAACAGAGTTTAGCAATAGACCCATTTATATGCGGTGAATTGATTTTCAACACCAAAGTGCCAAGGCATTTTAAAGGAAAAAGAATGGTCTTCTCAAGAAATGGTGCTAAAACAATGAGACATCTTTTTTTTTTTAATATTTTATTTATTTTTTCAGAGACATAGGCAGGGGGAGAAGCAAGTTCCATGCAAGGAGTCTGATGCGGGACTCGATCCCAGGACCCCGGGGTCACGCCCTGAGATGAAGGCAGATGCTCAGCCACTGAGCCACCCAGGGGTCTGTCCCACAATGAGACATCCTTATGCAAAAAAAGAATAATCTCAACCCACACATTGCACCATAAATAAAAATTACTTGAGATGGATTAAAGATTTACATGTAAAACCTAAAACTAAAAAATTCTAGATGAATAAACAAAAGGTCTTTGTGACTTTGGGTTAGGTAAGATTTCTTAGGTACATAAAAAAGATGCAGGGGCACCTGGGTGGCTTAACAGCATCCAACTCTTGGTTTTGGCTCAGGTTGGCTCCTGTCATGATCCTAGGATCAGAAGATTGAGCCACACCTCAGCAGAGAGTCTGCCTGAGATCCTCTCCCTCTCTCTGTCCCTCCCCCAATCTCTTTCCTCTCTAAAATAAAAAAATCTCTAAAAAGATGCATAAAAGATGGGACGCCTGGGGGGCTCAGTGATTGAGCCTGCCTTCAGCCCAGGGCGTGATCCTGGAGTCCCAGGATCCAGTCCCACATAGGGCTCCTTGCATGGAGCCTGCTTCTTCTCCCTCTGCCTGTCTCTGCCTCTCTCTCTCTCATGAATAAATAAAATCTTAAAAAAAAAAAAATGCATAAAAGAAACAACTGCTTAATTGAACTATCAACTAGAAAGACACTGCTCTGAGAAAAAAAAAGATAAGCAACTGACTGAAAGAAAATACTTGCAGAACACTCATTTGATAAAGGACTGGCATAGAGAATGAATGGAAATCTCACAACAATCCAATAAAAAAAGGAGGTGGGCAACAAAATATATGAACAGACGCTTCACTGAAGAGATACATACACAAGTAGTAAATAAGTACATACATGATAGGATGTTCAGTAAATCAGTGGCCATTAGAGAAAATGAAAACCAAAATGAGATATTAATACACATCTATCAGAATGGGTCTTTTTCTTTTTCAAATATATTATATATTTATTCAAGAGAGACACAGAGAGAGGCAGAGACACAGGCAGAGGGAGAAGCAGCAGGCTCCTCGCAAGGAGCCCGATGTGGGACTCCATCCCCAGACCCCGGGGTCACGCCTTGAGCCGAAGGCAGACGCTCAACCACTGAGCCACTAGGCATCTCCAAAATGGGTCTTAAAGGAAATTAGCCTAAGAAAAGACTTCTTAAAATGAGATTAATGTAAGAATTTTACTAAGTAATATCCAGAGACACACCAATTGGGATTCCAGAAATCTTACCAATTTACGAACAGTTTCTCTTAAAGCTTTCTCATCCTCAATCATAATGGCCATATCTTTCTGAACAGTTGAAGCCACTACGACATCTAGTACATCAGCCTTGGAAGCCATCTTGCAAATCATCTCATCGTGGGAAAATACACAATAGCGATGAAGCAAGCGATAATGCTCCACACACTGTCGGCCTAATGGCAGCTGTTTCAAAAGACAGAGGATAATACATGACATTTATCTTTCTTTCTCCTTTTTATTTCCAAAGACTTCTGATCATTATCACATTACCAAAGAGCATATTCTGGGTCATAATACATTTATCAACCCTATAGCCAGACTCTAAGAGGCCTTGGCCCTTTTCTAGCCTTTGCATCTCAAAGCTCTGGCATGTCAGGTATCTAATTAAAAAGTAGTTTAAAAAACCCAATGTATGATGGTGCCTGGCTGGCTCAGTCAAAAGAGCATGCAACTCAATCTCAGGGTCATGAGTTCCAGCCCCACTTTGGGTATAGAGATTAATAAAGACATTTTTAAAAAACCCAATGTATTAACAATGTGTCAATGTTCAGTGTACAATCTAACTGGACATGAGAATTTACACATTTCCTGAAATAACAATGCTGACTTAAACCTGCTTCAGGGAATTAACGATGCTCTAAACTATTTAATGGAAAATAATTTCAGGTACAGGTAGTACTATTACTCAGTAAAGCACTGAAACAAGGTTATAATTCATTAAATTTAACATCACACACTTGAACTAGATCTTTTTATGTAAAAGAAAAGTATTAATACCAATATAAAAATTCCACCTTACAACTAAAACCAAATGCATCATTAAAAATTGCTGTATTATACATTAAATTTAAACTAGTGTTACATAGGCTTAAGACTGAATGAACTTTTTGTTACAAGTTTGCAATGAGATACTGAATTTTCCCAAAATGTAAATCAACAGACTCATTTATTCATCAAGTCTCACTTTTACAAAAGAAAAACTTATCAGCTAAACTGAGTAGTGTGCTTAGTCAGTACAGGCTTGATATGTGGTGCCAAGTGCTTTACCCCACTGTGGATGGTAATCAATTTGTAGACCAGCCATTTGAGGAGCAACAGGTTTAAGCAACCACACACATGAAAGCTTCTCAAGTATCATATACTACACTTCTGTAGGAAAACAATATATTCAAAAAGGCTAAGTCATAATTACATACCCAATCGACAGTGCAGAAGTTAACAGCCTCAGCAAAATTAAAACCTTGATTAAAACCACTGTGGTAGGCTCTTGGAAATGTAATCACAAACTCCCCAGCACACTGATTAGTTCTGTAAACCTAGAGAGACAAAAATTGGGGATTTTTAGTGACATTCGTGAAAGACAATCTGGACACAGACTATCAGATGATATTCCAGAAAGAGAAGCTTTCTTCTAATTACAAGTGAGCCAACAAAAAGAATTATGGTAGAATGATCATAGAGATACTCTATTCGGCCACAAGATGGAGTAGTATTCCAAACTATGAGGGTTGATTAGGCTCTAAATAGAAAACATGGATTTTACTATAAAAATTGGCTACATCCAGGATTAGGACACATCTAAATATAACTACAATTACGAGTATTCTAATATTATTATACCAAAATAGCATCTTTTACCACCAATTAATGAAATTCCACTGTTTTTCAAGTATGTCATCCCATAAAGAGATCTTATTATAGCCCTCAACAATTCCTTTTCCCACCCCAACTCAAAAAAACACCTGTATTAAGGCAGCAATCTCTTGGATGTCAACCTTAGCAATATTTTTCTGGATAGGTCTCCTTAGGTAAGGGAAACAAGCAAAAATAAACTCTTGGGACTACAGCAAGTTAAAAGCTTTTGCACAGCAAAGGAAACAAACCATCAATAAAAATGAAAAGGCAAGCTACTGAATGGGAAAAGACATTTGCAAAATGATATATCCAATAGGGGTTAATATCCAGAATGTATAAAGAACTCATTTAAATCAACACCAATAATCATCATTGAATTGAAAAATAGACCTGAATAGACATTTTGCCAAAAAAGATATACAGATGGCCAACAGATACATGAAAAGATGCTCAATGTCCCTAATCATCAAAAAAATGCAAATCAAAACCACAGTGAGAGGTCTTCGCTCATCTATTAGAATGCTAATAACAAAAAGACAACAAGTGTTGGCGAGGATGTGGAGAAAAGGGGACCTTCGTATACTGTTGGTGGGAAGTAAATTGGTGCAGTCACTGTGGAAATATGTGTACCCCTGTGTTCAATGCAACATTATTTACAATGACCAAGATATGGAAGCAATCTAAGTGCCCATTGACAGGTGGGAGTAAAGACGTAGTATAAATATACAAAAGAATGTTTGTATATTATTAATATTCTGCCATAAAAAAAAATCTTGCTGTTCACAACATGGATGGACCCAGAGAGTATTATGCTAAATAAGTCAGAGAAAGAAAATATCATGATTTCATTTTTATGTAATCTAAATAAACAAAACAAAACCAGGAACAGACTCAAATACAGAGAACCAACTGGTGGTTGCTAGAGAGGAGGGGATTGGGGGCATGGGCAGAAAGAGATTAAGAGGTACAAATTTCCAGTTATAAAAAAAAAGTAATAGGAAGTCACAAGGATGAAAGTAGAGCATAGGGAATATAGTCAATAACTACCTGGTGACAGATGATAACTACACTTACTGTAGTGAGCATTTTGCAATATATAAAACTGTCAAGTCACTATGATGTACAACTGAAACTAATGATGTCATTAGTTTGAATACAGTTTGAACTAATAATAGTTTGAACTATTGAAGTATAGTTCATTGAACTATATTTCAATAGTCTTTTTTTTATTTTTTTCAATAGTCTTTTTAATTAAAAAATCCTTATTAATCTAGGCACGCACACAAATCCTCAGATTGAATTTACGAAATAATTAAATATCATTTCAATATATCTTTCTACATCAACAGTTGTTCAAAATGTAGTTCCCAGACTAACAGTATCAACACCAACTGGGAACTTGTTGGAAATGCCAATTCTCAAGCACCACCCAGACCAACAGAACAAGAAACTCTGGGGACGCCTGGTTAGCTCAAAGGCTGAGCGTCTGCCTTCGGCTCCCTGCCACGGTTCAGGGATCAAGTCCCACACTGGGCTCCCGGAGGAGCCTGCTTCTCCCTCTGCCTGTGTCTCTGCTTCTCTCTGTGTCTCTCATGAACAAATAAAATCTTAAAAAAAAAAAAAAAATCGGGATCCCTGGGTGGCGCAGCGGTTTGGCGCCTGCCTTTGGCTCAGGGCGCGATCCTGGAGACCCAGGATCGAGTCCCACGTCGGGCTCCCGGTGCATGGAGCCTGCTTCTCCCTCTGCCTGTGTCTCTGCGCCTCTCTCTCTCTCTCTGTGTAACTGTCATAAATAAAAAAAAATTAAAAAAAAAAAATCAACAACACCCAAGAAACTCTGGGGGTGAGATTCAGCCAAGTATATTGTCACCTGCCATTCAGGATTGATTCAGATATAGTCAGAAGTTTGAAAACCACTACCCACCACACAAGTACAATCTCTTCTACTCGGAGTACCTCCTCCCTTCCACCCCAAATCTGCCAAAAGTATTCCTTATTAGAGCTCCAAGTCCTATTAGTTCAAATGGTCACTATAGGTCCTTTCTAATTCTCCAGAGAGTTAAAAGGTCAGCTACCTTGTTGACACCACTGTCAAACCACACCACCATGCCATAATCTGTGTAAACATTATCTGTCTTTTCCCTTAAATTGAGAGTCCTCAAATGTGCAGATTCACTCATGTTATCTCTATGGCCCAGAATCAAGCCCCAAGGGTTCCTCAACTTAATAATGGAGAACCATGGCAAAAGGTCTCATCTAGGGGCAAGTTACTTATAACAAATCAGAAAGATCAATCAATATGAATGGGAAAACTTCAATGTGGAAAATACCAACAACGAGGAGATAATGGCATTTTGGGAGTTACTGATCATTATTTTTTAAGCTATTGTCCATAAATAATTTTATTCCCTCAAAGAAAAAAACCTTTGCATCTGCCCTCATTTACTAGCCTATGAACCCCAAGGCATGAAGTTTAGGTCACATCATCAGGAATTCACTTTAGCACAGAAAATGTTATCATTCACATCTGGTCTCATAAAGTATCTTCAGAGCATTCTCCAACAGGAAGCCTATATACAAATAAGTGTCACTTTGTAGAGGAGCATCAGAGGCAATATCAGCAACAGCACCTTTCAGTCTAGAATCCAAGCTCAAGGACTTGAAATTAATTTTCTCGTTAGGGGCACATGCCTTCAGCTCAGGTCATGATCTCTGGATCCTGGGATAGAGCACCCCGCCCCCCTGCCACCGCCCCCAGCTCCTGCCCCAGGTCCCAACGCCCTGCTCAGTGAGAAGCCTGCTTCTCCCTCTCCCTCTGCCCCTCCTCTCCCTACTCAAGGACACTCGCATTCTTTTTCTCTCTCAAATAAATAAAAATCTTTAAAATAAATAAATAAACAAGCTTAATTAGGGGTAGAGGTATAATATAACTATTATCTACTAAGCATGCAAATCATTTCAGTTTATCATTCAAAATTTAGTTCATATAGATTCCATAAATTATTTTTTTAAGTACGGACAGGGTATCAAGGATTCTGACACTAGAGTTTAGATCTAATTGTAACAGAACCTAGACATTTTCACAGTAAATCATACAAATAACACCAAGGTTTTTGTTTTGTTGCACTGAAAGACTGAAGTTCTAAGAAAAATTATAATTTAAAAAGCCTGAATTAGACACTGAAAAAGAAAAGGAAGCATCACATTTAATATTTGCAAAATATGGCTGCTTAGCAACCTAGTTATTAACCACAACAAATTAGTTTTTATGGTGTCCAAGGATCCAGTCTTATTGGCTTGCTGCAATATAGTATCATATTCCACCAAACAGCTGCTTCTGCTATCTAGTTATGGTATGGGACACAGGTAACTAAACCAACTTCATAAAAAACTGAGTAACAAGAAAGAGAAGTGGTGGATTAAGCCTGAGTGCAGGAAGATTGACCCAGAACATACAGGCACTTCATGAGTCATCAGGGTATTGGGGTTCATGATGGTCACAAGCTGATGGAGAAGATCTGGCTGGGACACAAAGAGCTCTGGAGCTAGTTTCTTCATTACATTTTCTAGCTGCTCGGCAGCATACCCTGGGACTCCATACCAGGTTTTTGGCTCACCCCTGGAAACAGATTGTAAAAATAAATCAATCTTAAGAAATACAAAAACATGAAATTTCATTAGAAAAAAATCAGTCTGCAACTCTAACACCAACAAAATGGTTAACAAGCTGTATTTTTCAGGCCCTGCTTTGTAATATTATGCTACAAGGAATGTTCAAACTGAGTAAGTGTCATTAGAAATGCGATCTAAACATATGTGATGCATTTTCCCCCTTCAAGTATAGAGTTTAAATATGAGACTTTCCATCTGAGGTCACTCTTCTCCCTCCCATTTTTATTTGACTCTTTAGAAAATATAAGTATCTAGAATTTCTAAGAATATAAGGTATCATGCTAGCTACAGGGTATGTGGTTACCACAATTTCCTATAGCAACTGATAAGGGATGGCAACTCTCCATCTTCCTTTTCCCTTGTCCATTCTGACAGGCGAGGTTAAAGCAAACACTAATAAGGCAATTAGCATTTCTAAAGAGCTCTTATTCTTCAAAGCACTTTAAACTGTCGACCAATTAATCTGTAACATCCCTATGAGATATGGTAAATATAATCTTCATTTTACAGCTGGGAGCAATTGCCTAGGGAGACAGAACTGATGCTCCACATATATTTCCCAACTCGCTCTTTCTTGTGGTACATCTTCAAATTCCTTGTAGGGGCTTTTAAGTGAGTTACAGATCTTCAAATACTTCCGTACTTAGAAAAGCAAAGGAAATGGAGGAGGTAAAAACAGATGTGAAAGAAGAAATGGTTTTGGCTAAAGAGTTTAAAAAGTTTAATTGAAAAGTCTATCTGTACGCTGCCACAACACACCCGCGCACTGAAGAAGCCCTTTCTACAGTAATGACTGTCAGAATTCAGCACAAAACAGAAGTTGGCAGTCCCGGGGACCTGGAGGACGGTGGGTCCTATTCTCCACCAGTTTTCCCAGGGGTATCTGGGCTGCCACTGCCACGTGATGGGATTTCTCGATAGTAAAAGCAATGCTCGGTGCTTTTTAATCTTGCCATGAGTGAAAGCTTCTTTCACTAAAAGCTGTATATAAATCCCCTCCCCAAAAACATATTATACTTGAAAAACTGTGTGCAATTTCAGGGGATTTACGGATTTCCTAGGAATCTTTCAGAACCACTGCCTTAACTTATTAAGATGCTTATTTCAAGAGTAGTGAAAACTTAAGGAAAAAATAGTTTGTTACACTTCAGACACGCTTAAAAAGTTTCTAGCCCAGCTTACATCCTATGCGTAGGTTATGAAGAACTTCTTACCAGTGCAGGTAGTTAATGGAGTAACTCCAGTGGTCTTCAATATGCCAACAGAATGAAGAAAAGCACATTCCCACATACAACCAAGGAAGTTTCATGCCGCATATATCAGCAGTAATGTGAGCAAGGACAGACTGCTCCATCACTGGCATATTGTTCAAATTCCAGCCACTATCAAGATATTCCTAAAAAGGACACCAAAAAGGTATAAAGGTTTAGCCATATCATGCTAACATTTTAGATTCTGAATGCTTCAAAAAGCTGGCTGAAAAGTCTTCAAAATAAAAAGGCTGGGGTCAGAGAAAAGGAGGGGAGACCACTATGCTAACTTCTTAGATGCCCATAGATTAGATGCTCAGTTTTGAGCTTTAATATAAATAGATTCATATAGCATATACTTTTGCATTTGCTCACGCCCTTGTGTTGGCTACAGAGGAAATACACAATATGAGTCCATTTATACCAAGTTCAAAAACAGGCAAACTAATCTGTGGTGTTGTAAGACAGGATAGTGGTAGTCCTGCGACAGGGAAGGTAGTAAAAGAGGGGAAGACAAAAGGGGAACTTCTGGGGTAAGGTTTGGTAAAGTCCTAATTCTTGTTCTAGTGCTGGTTACATGGGTGTTTTCAGTTTGTGAAAATTCATCAAGGTGTGCACATGATTATGAACTTTTCTATGTATCTGTTAGATTACAAAGTGGTTTAAAAAAACCTGACTTCCTACTAGGATAGGAATAGAAAACTTCCTAGAAGTTTGTTATTGTGGCAAATGATAGATTTATAAGCACTAAAGTTCAAAGATAAATTTAGGTCTGGCCTCAATCCCTCAAATTTTCATTGAAAGGCGATACCAAGTTACAGACTAAAGGCAAAGGGAGATTAAGTAATCTCCCCATATCATCAAAATATAGTTGAATAGCTGGGACCTGAATTCCTCTCTGGGCTCTATCTGTTTTTCTCAAAGTCATTCAATATCTGGTAATCAGGGGCACCTGGGTAGCTTGGTGGGTTAAACATCCTACTCTTGGTTTTGGCTCAGGTCATGATCTCAGGAGTGCTGGGATCAAGCCCCATGTCAGGCTCCCCACTCAGCAAGGAGTCTGCTTATCGCTCTCCCTTGCTTGTCTCTGTCTCAAATCAATACATAAAGATTTTTTAAAATCTGGTAATCGGGCAGCCCAGGTCACTCAGCGGTTTAGTGCCTGCCTTCGGCCCAAGGCCTGATCCTGGAGACCCGGTATCAAGTCCCATGTTGGGCTCCCTGCATGGACACTGCTTCTCCCTCAGCCTGTGTCTCTGCCTCTCTCTCTCTCTGTGTTTCTCATCAATAAATAAAATCTTAAAAAAAAAAAATCCGGTAATCAAGAATGTGCTGAAAGTAGTCAAATTATTTCAAGCCAACCAAATAGAATTTTAATTAATAATTCAAGTTCCAACTACATATATGTATGCAGTAGGCAGTAAGTACAGTAAGTCCTGTACTATTAGCTTTAAATACAGGCCTCTGCTTGAAAGAGAAGTGCCTCACAGCTAGAGCCTACCTCCTCTTCAGGTGAAAGTTTAATTTTCCCATCTCGGACAGGGAAGCCACTGCCAAATTCTTTTGAGGCAATATCAGCTCCATATTCTACTGTGACATCCTCTTCAATAGTGCTTACCAGTCGCCAAAATTCTTTCTCAACTAGTTCTGTGGGAACCATCTGGAAACAAAACAAGGAGGAAGACAAGAAACTGAATTTTTTCACAGACACTCACAAACTACCCATGACCAATCTGAAAAGATAAGCTAAATGACAGGAATCACAGGACAGCACCCTGAGGAAAATTATAAACATAATGTTCCACAATTGATCCCAGGCAGTTCAGACATGGGAAACAATTTCTAAAAGCAATTTTATAACTAAAAGAGTTAAGTACTGATTAAGAATATATGCTCCTAAATCACCAACCTGACCACTATACTAAAAGGGAGTCAAGGAAAGCTAAATTCTGACATTCAAAAACTAGAGGTTTGGGAACCCTGGGTGGCGCAGCGGTTTAGCGCCTGCCTTTGGCCCAGGGCGCGATCCTGGAGACCCAGAATCGAGTCCCACGTCGGGCTCCCGGTGCATAAAGCCTGCTTCTCCCTCTGCCTGTGTCTCTGCCCCTCTCTCTCTCTCTCTCTATCATAAGTAAATAAAAATTAAAAAAAAAAAAAAAAAAAAAGAACAAGGACCAGAAATGGTAAACCTTGTTTAAAAAAAAAAAAAAAAAAAAAACTAGAGGTTTTTGTGGGTGAGAAATATAACTTGGTTGACCATTATACAGTAATAGCTGTGTTTGAATCATACTTCGTCCTTCGAGATGTGCTATAACACATTACCTGAGTCCATCCTTTCATTAATGACCTAGCTGTGAGTAATGCAGGCAACCATGATGAAAAAGACAGAGTGCAAAATTGAACAAAAGGAGCAACTACTTTGCAGCAGCATGTAGTAACATAAAGAGCCATGAGACTGAGTGTCTAGGATCTGTTATTAATCTGATGCAAGTTTAGAGAAAGGGAACTTAAATGCTTCAATGTCCTCAAAGTCCTCATCTTCTAAGTAAAATAAAAAGCCAACCAAGGATAGAAAAAGAGAGGTCATATACGCACCACCACGACTAGTTAAGCAAACATACGGGGAAATCATACAATGTAAGAGGGGTCAAAATAACTGAAAGTCAAATAAAGTATAACTTGAATTTTATAAGCTCATTAAGTATTTTAAATAACCTAACAGCTTTTGTCAGTACTATCAGGAAAAACAAGTTCACACATACATTATGGGTTCCCATAAATGATACAGCCATTAAAGTGGGGAAAAAGTGGATAAATACTGACCTCAGTAAGCATCCCAAGAAAGCAATCCAACTAAAAAGAGACCTATATGTGTGAAGGGTCATCTATAGTACTTTGTTGGGGAGGAAAAAAAAAAAAACAGCTTAAGTGTCCAGTATTATGGCAGAAAACCATTCAATTCTGGTGCATTCACTTGATGGAATATAAAAATGCTGAATGAAAAATGTTCATGCTTCTAAGAGCGTAAAAGAGAATTTAAAATATAGTCATCTTAAAGTTTTAAGATACCAACTTTTGTGAACATAACAACATATAATGGGTTCCCAATGCACAGCATGCTGACTGGCACAGAGGAATCATTCAATAAATTGTGAAGTTTTCTTTAAATTAAATTTGCACTAAAAAGATTTCTGATGATTTCCTTTATTAACATTGTTATTCCTGCTGTATGATTTGTGTGGCAAAGACCATCTTTAGAGAAATCAAGTGAAAAACCAGAATCATTTTAATGTAACGTGGACTTTTAATACCACTAAACAAATTAAAGGTTTCACTGTTTATGATAACGATTATCAAAAGTAAGTACCAAGGGAAATCCTCTTCATACACCTTTTTTCTAAAAGTTACTAAAATCCCATATCAAAGCAGTATGTATGTACATACATGGACTGGCATGTTGAAATAATCAGATTTGAATGCATCCGCCATTTCCCCAAAAGTACGGAGGGTATAATCTCTGGCTGCTTGTTCAAAGCCAAATGCTTCTTGTGGCTTACTACATTCCTGCCAAAAAGAAAAAAAAAAAAGGTAAAAAGAATATTTTTACTTACATATAGTAATATTTTGATGTATTTTTTAAAAAACAGATTAGTAGAATTACTTATATAGTGTTTGTTTAAAATAGAAAAGTCTGGGGATCCCTGGGTGGCGCAGCGGTTTAGCGCCTGCCTGCCTTTGGCCCAGGGCACGATCCTGGAGACCTGGGATCGAATCCCACATCGGGCTCCCGGTGCATGGAGCCTGCTTCTCCCTCTGCCTGTGTCTCTGCCTCTCTCTCTCTCTCTCTCTCTCTCTCTGTCACTATCAAAAATAAATAAAAATAAAAATAAAATACTTAAAAAAAAAAATAGAGAAGTCTGGATTGATAAAGATCAAAAGAACTGTTGTCTATCAATTGTGAAATCATACTATTTTTAAGTCATTCAGTCTAAGAATTTTTGCAAACACCATGCAATGCTTTTTTAAATGAAAAAAAAATTTTGGTAAATATTTTATTTATTCACGAGACACATAGAGAGAGAGGCAGAGACAAAGCAGAGGGAGAAGCAGGCTCCCCACAAGGAGCCCAATGTGGGACTCGATCCCAGGACCCCGGAATCACACCCTGGGCCAAAGGCAGAACACTCAACCTCTGAGCCACCTGGGGGTCCCCCAAGCCCAATTTTCTTTTTTTAAGAATAGTTAAAATTTTTTTTCTGCCTCTTAGCTCCTTGCATAGCTCGTGGGACTCACTGCCAAGACCTCCTTCCTAGTCAGGCCACTTTTTTTCATGAGACTCACTGTTATCAATTGCTAAATCTAAAACCTAAAAGCAAACAAAAAACATCCTAAAGGAAATTTTTTTTGTTTTTTGTTTTTTAAAGAATTTGTTATTTATTTATTCATGAGAGACAGAGAGAGAGAGAGAGAGAGAGAAAGAGGCAGAGACACAGGCAGAGGGAGAAGCAGGCTCCACGCAGGGAGCCCGACGTGGGACTTGATCCCGGGTCTCCAGGATCACAACCCGGGCTGAAGGCAGCGCTAAACCACCGAGCCCCCGGGGTGCCCCGAAGGAAATTTTCTTTTATTTTTTTTTTTTAGTATTTTATTTATTTATTCATGAGAGACAGGGAGACAGGCAGAGACACAGAGAGAGAGGCAGAGACACAGGCAGAGGGAGAAGCAGTCTCCATGCAGGGAGCCCGATGTGGGGCTCAATCCTGGGTCTCTAGGATCACACCCTGGGGCTGAAGGTGGGGCTAAACCACTGAGCCACCCAGGCTGCCCCCCCAAAAGGAAATTTTCTAATGCTATCTCTGCCATTAGTTCTTACCTGAGCCAAACACTTAGGACACCTCCAGTCTCCCTTGGGAACATCATGGAGAGGTGGGATCAAGCAAAAGGTGTGGTAACTGTCGTCACACCCATCACACAAGAGAAGCCGGTCTTCATCGTTGCCACTGCCACACAAGAGGCAGACATACAGATCCACCTGCAGCAATAAAATAGGTACAGAACCAAGGAGCATGAGCTACATTTGATTTTGTCAAATTCTAAGGATGCAATGGAGAGAGGCATAATCTAGTTTTTCTATCTTTCAAATGAAAATGTGTCACCCCCAGAAGAGGTATTTTAAATAAAAATGCTTCTTTTACAATGCTTAAGGCATTCCCAACACTAAAGTGTAATCTCAAAACATTTTCAGCTGTGTTTTTTTTAAAGATTTTTTTTTATTTTTTTTTTTTATTTTATTTTATTTTTTTATTTTTTTTTAAATTTTTATTTATTTATGATAGTCACAGAGAGAGAGAGAGAGAGGCAGAGACACAGGCAGAGGGAGAAGCAGGCTCCATGCACCGGGAGCCCGACGTGGGATTCGATCCCGGGTCTCCAGGATCGCGCCCCGGGCCAAAGGCAGGCGCCAAACCGCTGCGCCACCCAGGGATCCCTAAAGATTTTTTTTTAAATTTAGGGGCGCCTGGGTAGCTCAGTTAGTTAAGCATCCAACTCTTGATTTTGGCTCAGGTCATAATCTGAGATCTCATGCCCCACTGACCCTCTCTCTCTTTTAAAAAAAAAAAAAATGAGAGAGAGAGAGAGAGAGAGAGAATGCACATGCATGGGAGGGGTAGAGGAAGAGGAGAGAGAATCTCAAGCAGACTCTGGCTAAGTACAGAGCCAGAAGTGGGGCTCCATCCTACGACCTATGAGATCACAACCTGAACCAAAATCAAAAGTTGGATGCTAAAAAAAAAAAAAAAAAAAAAGTTGGATGCTAAACCAGGTGCCCCTCAGCTGTGTGTTTTAAGATTTGTTACTAAGACATCAAGCTTCTAGTAGCTTAGAGAATGATAATCTAGAAAAAGAACATGTTGGGCAATAAATTTATCAACTTAACCAAAACTAGAATTTATAAGGAAAAAAATTCAATTTTGCCACATTTAAAGGGAAAGAAAAATGCTTAATTAACCATATTAAATTCCTTTATATTTAAAAAAATAATAATAAATTCCTTTATATTTTAATTAAGGGTTCATGGTTAACAAGTTCCTCAAATACAAAAAAAAAAAAAAAAAAACAAGTTCCTCAAATACACAGTAATAAAAAGAAATAAAAATAAATAAATACACACACACACATATTACCTATTATGGACAGAACTGTGGTCTTCCCAAATTCATATCTTACTGTCTTAACCTCCAGTTATCTCAGAATGTGACTATATTTGGAACCAGGGTCTTTGAAGAGGTTAAGGTAAAATAAGATCATACCGAGTGGACCCTAATGCAGTATGATTAGTATTCAAGAAGAGATAAGGAGATAGACAGGTACAGAGGAAAGCCATGTAAAGACAGGGAGAAGACGACCTATAAGCAAAAGAGAGAGGGCTCACGAAAAAAACCAACCCTACAGACACCTTGGTCTTAGACTTGCAGCCTCCCGAACGCTGAGAAAAAAAATTCTGTTGTTTAAGCCACACAGTCTGTGGTACTTTGTTATGGCAGACTAATAGCTTGCAAACTAATACCATTACCCAATAAAATGGAAAGCTAAGAACTCAACTAATCCGGGAATCTTACTTTTTCAGTCTTTTTGTTGTAGCAAATAAAAACCTGGTTTCTGATCATTTTCTGATTGTGTTTTTTTTGTTTGTTTGTTTTTTGCTTTGGTGGGGAGGGAGGGAGGAAATGATATTTATGAATAGAACGATGCCTAATTGGAATAATTCCAAATTCCAAGATAAAAAGCATTGTGGTCAAGCTACTCACTGAGCTCTGAGAAGAGGGCAGAGAAGAAAAGCAACCAGATGTTCTTTAATGTCCTCAAGCCTTACTTTTCAGTTTCCATTTCAGTAAATGGCTGCCTAATCCTCCAAGTTTTGCTGAGGTCTCCGTTCCTATCCCAACTCCTTTCCTTTTCCTTCCCTATCGTAAAGTTGGAAAACATCAAATTGATTTTTTATCTAGCTCTCAGCTCATTTGGAGGTGACCTAGTGATTTATGAACATTCCATATATGATCCAGCTCACCATTATTTATCTCTAAACTGCATGTACTCCAGAAAAATGGCTGTGGATGCTCCCTATATGCTACTATTAGCCTCATAATGCATTTGTGTATTTCCTCAATTAAAAACTGATACTACAAATGGACATGAAAAGGTCTTTTAAATTGTGACACTCTAAGCTAGTAGTCTTAAGTGAGGCACAGAAGGACAAAATGAGGGGTAAAAGTGTTTTAAAATGTCAACTCACAGCATTGGTGGTTTTTTTAGATCGGCTCTTGGGTTTTTCCTTCTCGCTTTCTATAATGTGTTCTTTCTTCTCAGTGGGTTCTTGCTTGAGGATGCCTTTCATTTCTTTTTCTGTAAGAGGCAATCCGAGTTAGTGCTTCCTTTTTTTTTTTTTTTTTTTAATTTTTATTTATTTATGATAGTCACACAGGGAGAGAGAGAGAGAGAGGCAGAGACATAGGCAGAGGGAGAAGCAGGCTCCATGCACCGGGAGCCCGACGTGGGATTCGATCCCGGGTCTCCAGGATCGCGCCCTGGGCCAAAGGCAGGCGCTAAACCGATGCGCCACCCAGGGATCCCAGTTAGTGCTTCCTGTACTACACTTTGCTCACCTTGCTCCTGCACCTCTCACCTCTCCCTCCCCAAACCACACACAGGACACATACAACTTCCTTGTTCTTTTCAATGCAAGAGCAACAACACCCAGTATTACCACATTCAAGGGCTGGTGCTGATTACTTTATGATAAAATGCAAACTCTCACACCATTTAAATGTAGGCAATTCTGGATATGGGTACTTCTGGAGTTGTTGCTAAGGTTTGTAGGCTTTTAAAAGATACAGTCTCCTTAATGACATTTTACCCAGACAAGACACACATTGATGAAAGGAGGTTCCTGCCAATATTAACTGTAAGAGACTAACAATATACCAACTGTACCTCCTCCACATTAGAGATTATCCCTCCATAACCTATGACCACTTACTACCCCCAACTTTTCAGTTCCAAAGACTGAGAATTTTGGCTATGAATTAATGACCTATCCTATGGTGGGTGCTGTGCTAAATGCTTTCCATAGATTTAACCTTTTGCAACAAATCCATTTCAAAGATAAGAAAATGGATAGTAAAAGTCGTCAAGAAATACCTATGGTCATAAACCCATTAGTGCTTAAGCCAGGAATCAGATTCAGATCTATATTTTTAAAACTCCATCTACTTTTCACTACATTGTGCTGCCTTTCCACTAAACTCACCAGCCACTAAGACAAACTAATTTTAATCACGTCTTCATTTCTATGTGCCTGTCTATATAGGATTTAAGATTTTTTTTAAATAGGGGATCCCTGGGTGGCTCAGGGGTTGAGCGCCTGCCTTCGGCCCAGAGCCTGATTCTGAAGTCCCAAGATCGATTCCCACATCGGGCTCCCTGCATGGAGCTTGCTTCTCACTCTGCCTGTGTCTCTGTCTCTCTCTCTCTGTGTGTCTCTCATGAATAAATAAATAGAATCTTAAAAAAAAAAAAAAAGTTTTTTTTTAATAGTCCTGACCTTATCTCTCAGTGACTGACATCAAACAATGGCCAGCCAAGCAATTACCAACTAAAACTCAGATTTAGAAACCATGTCTACCTGCCATGCCTGAAATAAACGTATCATGTATCTTGTCAAGCACCTATGGTGCTCAGAAATCACTTCTTTTCAATGAATGCCATTTAACCAAATTGCAAAGTAGCAATTGGTGACAGCTGAGAAACTCAATCATATTTCTAATATGCATATCATCATCTGTTTACTTTTACTGGTTACTATGAGTCTAGAGACATTAACATATTAAGATTTTATTTTGGGGCTCAACCCCACTGACTAGTATTTAATAGTTGTTATAAATGTTTCCTTAATTAACAAATGAATGATTTTTACTAATTTACATTATACTTCTTTCCTATTCATGGATAAACCTTCTTACCATTTTCACATTTGGGAGTTGGACAGCCCATTCGTCGTCTCAGGTTATGAGTTCTGGCTTCTGTGGTCTCTTCTGGTTCTATTTTAATATTCATGGCCTTTAAAAAAATTGTCATATACATAAATATTTCCTTTCAAAAAAAGGTATCTTTTAAAATCCAACTGAAATCTCAAAGTGACTACAATCTTATAAATTGTCTCTATTAATAGGCATTCAAAACATTCTTCTCTCTCCCCATGGAGATCTACCTTTAAAATTACTATTATTTATGGAAAGAACAAAGATCTTAGAAGTTACAAGAGTATCTCCACTTTGACAGGTCAAAAAAATAGGGAAGAATCAAAGGATCAGGAACAAATTAAATTGTTATTACAAGCTACTCTTCTAACATCACTAAATTAGTAAGGATTCCCCTATCCTTAAACTGGTCTCAATTTCCAATGTTTCTTAAAGAGGTAATACTTATCAATAAAACAACCTTTGTGAGGTGTTCGTAGAACTATATATGATCGTTTTTGCCTGTGTTCATTCATATGTATTCAGATGTCCACTGATGATAAAATTTCTCCCAGGGTGCTGTCATCACCCTATGTGTCTCTCATCAAGGCAAACCTAGGCATCCATAGCACCTGGGCATCTCTTATATTGAAAGATCAAGATGTGCTCAGTAGCTGTTTTCTTTTTCATCTTGACCAATAATTACTAATAATCAGAGACTGATTTAGACACCTGATTACCGCCACGAAGCTTCCCAGTTCCAAAATGCTCTCATACATTATCACTGATTCCTAACACTTACATGTCCATCAAGCTAGGCAAGAACCCCAAAATTCCTATCTCTGTATGGAAACAAGGTAAGTGGGAAAATACTCTTCTTCCTTTCCCAAGGGAAACCTCTCAGAGCAGAAAAATCTTGAAGTAAACCGTCTTTCTCATCAGTTCACGCCTCCTGGTCTTCTATTCTGGTCTTTTATCTTATGTATTAAATGCCTCAACCCCCATGCTGCCTAATTATTTTGTCTTAGTTCTCTATTCCTTAGCCTTAATCTCTCAATAAACGCTGCCCAACTTCATGAGGGTAACAGGCAAACCAAACATCATCATAATGAACCCCTCTTCTTAATTCTGCAAATAAAGCAGCTGTCTGTCCAGGCAGCATAAACCTAGAGAGAGTCCTTTGATCCCTTATCCCTTTGGCAGTACAGTCCCCCCAAGTATAAAAGCTAGAGTACAAACAGTTAACAAGAGTTAATAAGACAAGAGTCTACAGTTAACAAGGTTCAAAACTATGAAGAGCACATGCAGGAGAGAAATCCAGTTAGACAGACATTGGTACGAGGGCTACGAATTCCATCTAATGAACCTCATGAGGCCCTCACCTCTGCTCTCATGCGTTTTGCTCGTCGGGCTGGGGGACATGTTTCTGAGGGCTGCACAGACTGCCTCTGGGGAATATCATGAGGTTTGTACTCCTTGTCCTTTGTGTCTGTGTTCAGGTTTGGCTTCTGCAGACACTAGAGATAAAACACAATTTATAATGAATTTCCTCTCCTTTTTAATCTTAAGAATTTCAACGTATTTTGCAGTATATTTTATAGTTATGTATTGATACATAAAAGGTCTACAATTTTTAAAATCTAAATAAAACACAAGTCTGCAATTACCAATCATATACCCACACACATATTAGAGTTTTAAAACTTTTTTGCAGGTGAATGGTGTTGCTTCAATTCATTTAACTGTTCATGACATCAGGTTACACCAGGCCACAGCAGGCTTAAGGCACTCCCAATGGGCCACCTGTAATTATCCTTGCTTGCAACTGTCAATTAACTGAAGGCTCAAACTGTTAGAAAGGCTCCTTATAAGTTCCCAAAGTAACTTTCCATATTGAGAATATTTGATTTTTTATAATGTTTAGAGGAAAAAATATGGAATCCAATAGGTTTTCTACATATTAGAATTCTACAGTTTCAAATATAACTAGCAATGCTCTGTGATCAAAGATATTATCTGAATTGAGAAAACATGTAATTTGACTGATGTGTTTTCCCTTATAATAGTGCTTTCACTTACTTCAACATATTCCTACAAGGTCTAACTCACAAGACAAGGGTTAATAGGTAACCCACAGCAATAACTGGTTCTGATCAGAAAAGAAGTTTCTCTTGCTTTATTTTTTAGTTTGACTCTAAGCTTGCTGATAAAGAGTATTTAATGCCCACACAATAAAACATGGTAACATCAAAATATAACCACCGAATCTACTATGAATTTCAAGTAAGTTAACATTCCCTTCATAATAGGACCCACGAGTACCACAGGAAGTATTTTTAAAAGCAGGTTCCAAATTGTAACCACTTAGGATATATTATCTATGCTAGAATAAGACGCAGTTATCCTTTTATTTATTTATTTTTTTTTTATTTTTTTATTTTTTTATTTTTTCAGTTATCCTTTTAGAACTCCTGGCTCTATGGATACCATTACTACCATATAGTCTCACTATTGGCTCCTTCGTAACATGTGTAAAAAGAATTCAGAAAATTGGGGGTAGGGGGGACAAGAATAACAAAAGCAGAGTAATCACCTGTCAGAACCCATTTCTTTTTTTTTTTTTTAAATATTTATTTATTTATTTATTATTATTAAATAGTCACAGAGAGAGAGAGAGAGGTAGAGACACAGGCAGAAGGAGAAGCAGGCCCCATGCACCGGGAGCCTGATGTGGGATTCGATCCCGGGTCTCCAGGATCATGCCCTGGGCCAAAGGCAGGCGCCAAACCGCTACGCCACCCAGGGATCCCTCAGAACCCATTTCTAACATCTAAGAAATATACCACAAAATTACTGATAGATTACATAATACTCTAAACAAATAAATAAACCTACCACTGGTACAACAACCTATATATTAAATATTCTGCTAATTCTAATTAAACTCTTACATTAATTTGATCTGGAAATGTTAACTAATGTGGATTATCACCATTCTGTAACAAGTCCTCAAGTTGGGACACGTGGGGGACTCAAGGGTCAAGCGTCTGCCTTTGGCCCAGGGTGTGATCCTGGAGTCCCGGAATCGAGTCCTACATCAGGCTTCCTGCATGGAACCTGCTTCTCCACTTCTCTATCTCTCACTGTGTCTCTCATGAATAAATAAAATCTTTAAAAAAAAAAAAAAGTCCTCAAGTTGAACGTTTAGAATATATTTAATGAAAGCATGCAGACTGGAATAAAATCTGCCTATCATTTAATTAACCTTTTTTTATGTATTATGTAAGCTTTCTATTTGAGACCTAAAAGTATGTAGGTAGAAACTGAATTGAATCAAGAAATTTTATCAAGTGGATGGTCAGATATTTAGAGATTAGGGGCACCTGAGTGGCTCAGTCAGTTAAGTATCCGATTTGATTTCAGCTCAATCTCAGGGTCATGAGACTTTGCCCCTTCCCCACTCATACCCACATGAGCACTCTCTAAAATAGTGTTTTTTTTTTTTTTTTTAAGGAAATTCAGAGATTATGTGGTCCCTATCTCTTACTTCCATTAACTATGGTCTGCTTCATTCTAGAAGGACTTTAGAGATCTAAGGTAAAATCAAGCTCAGAAACTTTCAGAAGATATATAAAGAGCTTCTCTTTTTAAAAATTTAAATTCAATTTGCCAACATATAGTATAACACCCAGTGCTCATCCCATCACAGACCCTCCTCAGTGCCTGTCACCCAGCCATCCCATCCCCCCACCCACCTCCCTTCCGCAACCCTTTGTTTCCCAGAGTTAGGACTCTCTTGTGATTTCTCTTCCTAATTTTTCCCCACTCAGTTTCCCCCCTTTTCCCTTATAATCTCTTTTCACTATTTCTTATATTTCCCATATGAGTGAGAACATATGATGATCATCTTTCTCCAATGGACTTATTTCACTCAGCATAATACCCTCCAGTTCTATCCACATCAATGTAAATGGTGAGTAGTCATGCTCTCTGATGGCTAATATTCCATCATGTATATAGACCACATCTTTATCCATTCATCTGTTGAAAGACATCGAGGATCCTCCCACAGTATGGCTACTGTGGACACTGATGCTATAAACACTGGGGTGGTGCAGGTGTCCCTTCATTTCACATCTGTATCTTTGGGGTAAATACCCAGCAGCCCAATTTTTAACTTTTTTATTTTATTTTAATTTTTTAATTTTTAACTTAAGGACCCTCCACAATGTCTTCTAGAGTGGCTGTACCAGTTTGCAGTCCCACCAACAATGAAGAGTTTTATTATGTTGTTTCAAACCGCAATGCTGGACACAAAACTGAGGTGTTTGCTTTGTATCTAATGCTAGTACATGTAGACTAATTTAACCTCTGAGAACCTGAGATTGAGAGGTGACTAATAACCACAGCATGAGGACACCATCCTACAGAGAGCAATCGACTGAGGTATTTAGAAAACATGGGAATACAAGAGGGCCACCTGAATGGCATAGTCGGTTGAGCATCTGACTCTTGGTTTTGGCTCAGATCTCGGGGTTGAGAGATCAAGCCCCCACATTGGCTCCATGCTCAGTGCAGAGTCTTAAGAGTTTTTCCCTCCCTCTTCTCTGCCCCACTTCCCTTTCTCTAAAATAATAAATAAACCTTAAAAGAAAAAAAAAAAAGAAAGAAAGAAGCAAAAGAAAACACGGGACTACAGGACTGGAGCCTCTGTCCCACAGCACCGGTGCCTCTCCACTCAACTTTCTTTAAGCTTCCCAAAACTTACTCTAGGCTTTGGGTCACCCTTTAGCAACAATTCCTTTGTTGGGCATCATTTTTTCCCCTTAATATTAAGGCTTTATTTTTAGATAAGTTTTAGGTTAAAATGAAGGTGGAGATTTACACTATATACATCCTGCCCCCCCCCCCCCCATGCACAGCCTCCCCCATTGTCAGCATCCTTCACCAGAGTAGTGGCTCATTCGTTATAGCTGATGAACCTGCGCTGACACATCATTATTAGCTGAAGTTCATAGGTGACATTAGGAGTCACCTGTTGTGCTGAACATCCTGTAGATTTGGACATGTGTAACGCGACGGAGGATATTTTCACTGCTCTAACAATTGTCTGTGCTCTGCGTATTTTCCCCCACATGCCCTCCTGCCCCCAAACCCCTGCTGATCTTTTTACTGTTTCTATAGTTTTGCCTTTTCTTGAATATTAAATGTTTGGGACCATAAAGTAGATGTAGCCTTCTCATGTTAGTTCTTTCACTTAGTGATATGCATTAAGACTCCTCTCCTTGTCTTATCATGACTTGAAATCACTATCCCTTTTGTTTTTACATTTCTTTTCTTTTTAATTTTTTTTTTAATTTATTTATGGTAGTCACACAGAGAGAGAAAGAGAGGCAGAGACACAGGCAGAGGGAGAAGCAGGCTCCATGCACCGGGAGCCTGATGTGGGATTCGATCCAGGGTCTCCAGGATCGCGCCCTGGGCCAAAGGCAGGCGCTAAACCGCTGCGCCTCCCAGGGATCCCCGATCTCTTTTCTTTTTAATGCTGAATAATATTTCACTGTCTGGATATGCCACAGTTCATTTATCCATTTACCTGATGAAGGACAGCTTGGTTGCACTCATGTCTTGGCAATTAAGAGTAATAAAGTGGCTAAAAACATCCTTGTGCAGGTTTTGAGTGGACATAAGTTTTCAATTCCTTTCAGTAAATACTAAGGAACATGACTACTGAACTGTACGGTAACACAGTATGTTTAGTTTTCTAAGAAATGGTCAAGTGTCTTCGGAGTAAGCTGTGTCATTTTGCATTCCTGCCAGCAATGAATGAAAACTTCTATTGTCCTTACCAGCCTTTATGTTGTCAGTGTTCTGAATTTGGCCATTTTAATAGGTGTGTGGCAGCATCACGTGTTCCTCTCTTTTAAAATATATCTATTCCATTTATCCTTTCTCTAAGAATGATTTTCAAAAATGGGCTAAAAATTAAGTACAAAAAATGGCCATCACAGTATAATAAATATAACATTCAACAACAGGGGAAATCAAAGTCTGGCTATAAACACAGAATGCCAGAGTCATTCAACTATAGAACTGCAAAAATATTCAAGGACATGGCAAATACTCATGATATATTAAGCAGGGGAAAGGCAGGATAGAATACTGTAAATGAAGAATACAATTCCAGTGTGTGCATATATGCGTAAAAACAGCCTTGAAAGAAAAAACAGGTTGAGAGGATTATGAGTGATTTTACTTTCATCACACTTTGTTTTTAAGCTTTCTGCAATGAATACCTTTCAGTGCCTAGAACATACTTAGTACAGAGTGGGTCCCTCAATAAATATTTATCTGTCTTGTAAATGTAATGTTTGTAAAAGGCATCTTTTTTTAAAGGCATCTTTAAATACCTATTCATTTCAGACTACAATTGAGTAAGTGCTTATATGCTTTTCAACTATGAAACTTACACTACACCTAAGAATATGTATTTTTTTTTCAATGTTGCAAACCATAAAGCAGGTAGACTCTTTCCTCTTATTGTGGCTTCCACACTGAAACAGAAAAGTTAATAAGGAAAATCTACTGTAGGCAACTCTATATAGATGTGACTTTATGGAAGCATAAAGGTTCCACATACAATGTTCTAAATAATTTCATCCCTGGGTTCATTAAACATTCACACATGTATATTTTAAAAATGAAAACTTTCTGAATATTAGATTGGTCATGCCCTTCTAGGTTGAAAAGAAAGCTCCCCTGGAATCAAGAAGGGAGAAAGGGAAGAAAATTGCAATGCTATAAAAATCTATAGGATTTGAGCATTACAGATGCTATCTCTATAATATGAAAACAGACTTCTGATTAGTAGTTTGACCTCTCGAAACTATGTTATTATCTTTCTACTTCTCCATAACACAGTAACAATTCTTAAAATTATAGGGCTCAGGGCTCTTGCCTTAGAATAACTCAAAGGGTGTAAACCGATTATGACATTATTCTTTCCAGCAGGGTATTGAAATAAGATTTTATAATACATTTTAATTACGACGAAAGTTATTTGAATAAATTGGCAAATACCATCTAAGAAAACAAACATGGCTACACAGGAACTATTAGAAGAGGGATCCATTAGCTATACAGCATTATTAAGTCCCCTACCTTTTACCCACATCAGCATTCTATCTGAAAATCTCAGAGATCTCAGCAGGCAAGAGAAAAGGTAGCCAAGTTATTTCACAGGTGGTACTTTCATGTGACAACGAGGAATATGCTCTCCAAAGTATGTGAAGGCAAAAGTACAACCCATAACAAGATAATAATCAACTTGTCATTAGGAAGACACAGCGTTAATGAAGTTAAATACAGACTTTGGCTTCTGACAGCAAAAGGCTATTTCCTCCACAATCTTATTCATTCCAAAAACCCACTCTAATATGGCTGTTCTCAAAACAAAACAGAAACATAGGAGGAAAAATTCACAATATGAAGTCTTCTCAACGATGCTCTCCACACAGAATTAGGCCTCTTCATTCACCCTGAAAGACAATATACAAATAAGCTGTGCAATAAAACAGGTTAAGATTGGCATCAATACTTACCCTCAAACTGTCTCCTGACAGGAACAAGTTGTAGGGATTGAGGATGCGTTCATAATGCCCTCTGATATGGGAGCCCACAGCTTTGCCAGGAGCAAATCCCATCTTGGTGGCAATTTTGGTCCATTTTCTATCCTTGCAAACAACTGCAAATCCACCTTCTTCTGCAACTAACTGTTAATAGCAAAAGAAATCAGAAACACCTGTACAGAAATCACTTCTAACTCCTTCTTACCTAGGTATGACTCCAAGAACAAAATGTTCTTGGCTATGGTTATTTTTAAAAACACATTTTCCAAGTCAAAAGAAAATATACTTGCACTACTAATTTCAACCTAGAAAATTAAAAGATTGCTTTTAACAATATAGTCCATAAACATTTTGTACCCCCAAAAGCTACTTCTCAGTTCCCCAGAGCAGTCAAGATTTTCTGGGAGGACGAACAGATCAATAACTAAATCTCTAATAATGAATGAGCCCTAGTACTTTGTCCCAACTCAGTGGTCCTCAAAAATCTCCATAAACTGGGATGCCTGGGTGGTTCACTGAGTGGTTGAGCGTCTGCTTTTTCTTTCTTTCTTTCTTTTTTTTTTTTTTTTTTTTTTGAGTGTCTGCTTTCAGCTCAGGATGTGATCCTGGGTCCTGGGATCAAGTCCCACATCGGGCTCCCCACAGGGAGCCTGCTTCTCCCTCTCTGTGTCTCTCTCTCATGAATAAATAAAATCTTTAAAAAGAAAAAAACTGCATAATAAGCCAAGGGAGTGGGAGAGATGGCACCATTTTGGGGTAAAGAATGTAGGTTTTTTCAAAAAAAAAAAAAAAAAGAATGTAGGTTTTACACTGAAGTAAACCTGAAAACCTGAATTTCAAGTACTGAATTATGACTCAGCCTTTAGCGCTGGTCAATTTTCTTCTTGAGCCCCATTTGCTTGAACTGTAATAAAACAGAAAGGAGTATCCTACAGAAACATTGTTAAGTTTTAAAATGACACACACAAAAGGTGGCAGCAAAATATTTCACAAGGTGAGGCTTTCAGATCGGACAAGTAGAGCCCGAACATCACTAAAATGAATAGAGAATTTCATTTTACATATTTCAAACAATACGTTTCTCCATAAGGTGAAGAAGATCAAATTCAGGCTGGCAGAAAGATACTAAATGAGGGAGATGGCCATTAGCCTCTTACCTTATTGAGCTGAAACAAGTCCAAGATCTTCCTCTCCACATGTGGAATTTTCAGAGTACTTCCCTGTAATTCCCAGTACTTTGCAATCTGATCCAAGAAATTCAGCTTTACTCGAGTTTGGGCCTAAATGACAAAGAAATGAATTTTAATCGCATTTAGCTTCTTTTAAAACTCCTGTGTATTACCTATGTGTGTGGTATTTTCACTCTTAATATAGTTAAGTGAGGCGCACCTGGGTGGAACAGTCAGTTGAGCATCTGACTTCCTTTCAGCTCAGGTCACAATCTCATGGTCGTAAGATCAAGCCCCACATGAGGCTCTGTGCTCAAAGTGCAAAGTCTGAGATTCTCTCCCTCTGCCCCTCCCACATATGCTCTGTTTCTCTCTCTAAAATAAATCTTTAAAAAGAAAAAAAGAAAACCTAAGTGAAATAGCACTTCTTTATTTTTTGAAAAGATTTTATCTATTATCTGAGAGACAGAGAGAGGAAGAGCACAAGCAGGGGGAGCAGCAGGAGAGGGAGAAGCAGGCTCCTAAAAAGGGAGCCCCATGTGGGGCTAGATCCCAGGACTCTGGGACCATGACCCGAACCAAAGGCAGATGCTTAACTGGAATGAGGCACCCACGCGCCCCATGAAATATCACTTCCGAATTCAATACAGAAACTACCAAAAAATATATATACAAAATAAAGCTGGTTAAATAATTATTTAATTCAGCCCCTACTATGTCTCAAGCAAAAAGTTAAGCACTTAATAAGCCTTCCCTTAAGTAGCATTCTGAAAAGCACTTTCACTTACTCCTATATTTTGTTATTGGTTAAAATTATATAGCAAGTAATGGTCTTTTGGTCTTTTTATAATCGAGGTAATTTTAAAGGTCTATTCTTTTCAAGTACAAGTTTTCTTATTTTCTCAAACACAAATCCTTTTTTTTTTATTTTCTAAAGATTTTGACAGAGAGAGAGAGAGAGAGCACAAGCAGGGGGAAAGGCAGAGAGAGAGGGAGAAGCAGACTCCCTGCTGAGCAGGGAACCTGATGTGGGGCTCGATCTCAGGACCCTGGGATCATGACCTAAGGTGAAGGCAGATGATTAATCAACTGAGCCACCTGGGCACCCTCTCAAACACAAATCCAAAATCAGATTTACAACAGAGATTCCATATCAATTTTAATGAGTCCTGACAAGATAACAGAAAACCAGAGGAAACTTTCTTAATTAATTGTATTCATTTAACAAATTATTACTGTTGTCTGTAAGTTATTAAAATTTTTTCTGTCATTTTTCTTTCCTCTCCTTGAAAATTAAAGTCTGATAGTTTTAGGAGTTTTATCTTGCTCAAGAGCAAAATTGAGATGAATGTTCAAATGTTCCCAAAGGAACTAAGGTACTAAGACCTCAAAGTTAGTACCCATTTCCTATCTTTTAAGCTCATGTTGAAAATATAGACACTAGATGCTACTACCACCAGTGTTCACAGAATGCCAGTGAACGTATATTCCATTTAAGTTAAAAATGTTTTTTTAATAGAAAAGCGTGATTCAATATGAAAATCAGGTTTTCAAAATGTTAACGTAAACACTACTTCTAGATTATTAATACTTAAGCCTTCTTCACTCCATACTTTAGGATTTCAGTAGCAAACAGATTGAAGAAACATCTCTTCTCTAGAGAATACCCAAGTATTCCTCACTCCTCCTTAAGAAATTAAATTTTAGGGGATCCCTGGATGGCTCAGCAGTTTGGTGCCTGCCTTCAGCTCAGGGCGAGATCCTGGGGTCCCGGGATCGGGTCCCACATCAGGCTTCCTGCGTGGAGCCTGCTTCTCCTCTGTGTCTCTGCTTCTCTCTCTGTGTGTGTCTCTCATTAATAAATAAATAAACTCTTAAAAAAAAAAAGAAATTAAATTATGTTATTAAATCTAAGTGAAGATGTGTATTTGGAAAAAAATTAGAGTTGGAAATTCCTTTCCATTAGATAGTCTCAAAGTACATTCCCTTCAAAATCTAAATTCTTGGGCAGCCCCAGTGGCTTAGCAGTTTAGCGCCACCTTCAGCCCAGGGTATGATCCTGGAGACCCGGGATCAAGTCCCACATCAGGCTCCTAGCATGGAGCCTGCTTCTACCTCTGCCTGTCTGTCTGTCTGTCTCTCTCTCTCAAATAAATAAATAAATAAATAAATAAATAAATAAATAAATAAATCTTAAATCTGAATTCTTGTGGTTGTCATCTAATTTAAAAGGATTTAAATGAATTAAGAGGCCAAAAGTGATTGACAAAAAGTGTTTTCAATGAAATCTGGCTTGCTACAAAAAGGCCTTTTTGTCATTTTCATAGCAAATTTGTTTTACCGTGATTATCAATTATTGGCTGTATTTTAGCTTCACTAAAACCAGTAGATTTGTGACAGAGATTCTTTGAAGAAAGTCCCTCTACAATACAGTCCACCAGAACAACAGTTAAGATATTACCTCCAATTCATTCAGCCTCTGGATACGAGGGGTAAAATGAAGTTTGTCAACATCACATGCAAATGGTGGCTGCCAATCCTAGGGGACAAGCAAAGGCTTTGATTAGACGAATTTATAATTCTGAAATTATAAAAATTCTGTTAAAACCCCAGCTTAGTAAAACACATTATCTCTAACCAGTCATATAAAATAGAAGATGGGTAGTAGTTTCTCAAACTCTTTTCCACCAGAATAGCAGAATATGTACGATTACCCTTCCCCATATAAATGATGCATCCTGTGCACACCCCTCTTCAACCCTTCCAAATGAATGTTACTGAACTGCAAGCTGTTGAAATTTACCTGACTTTGAAGTTTTTATTTTTAGTAATATCTACACCCAATGTAGGGCTCAAACTCATGACCCCAAAATCAAGAGTCACACACTCTCCTGACTGAGCCACCCAGGTGCCCCGAAAAACCAGACTTTGAAAGAGATTTTGATTCCTCTATACACAGAAGTAATCTTTTTACAAAATAGCTAAAACATCAAATCATCCAACAACTATATTTATGTATATATATAAAACCTCCTAGTTACCTTAACTTTTATTATAAAATTGAGGATAAGTTGGGGAACAGGGTGGTGGAGACTGCCATTCAAAAACTAATTTTAGGGCAGCCCGGGTGGCTCAGCGGTTAGCGCCGCCTTCAGCCCAGGGCATGATCCTGGAGACCTGAGATCGAGTCCCGCATCGGGCTCCCTGCATGGAGCCTGTTTCTCCCTCTGCCTGTGTCTCTGTCTCTCTGTCTCTCTGTCTCTCTCTCCTTGGGTCTCTCATGAATAAATAAATAAATAAAATCTTTTAAAAAAAAAAACCTAATTTTAAAGAATCATCCTGGGGCACCTGGGTGGCTCAGTGGTTGAGCATCTGCCTTTGGCCCAAGTCATGATCCTGGGATCCCAGGATCAAGTCCCACATCCCTCTGCCTATGTCTCTGCCTCTCTCTCTCTCTCTCTCTCTCTCTCTCTCTCTCTCTCTCTCTCATGACTAAATAAAATCTTTTCAAAAAACTTTTTTAGGGACGCCTGGGTGGCTCAGCAGTCGAGTGTCTGCCTTCAGCCCAGGGCATGACCCTGGGGTCCTGGGATCGAGTCCCACATCGGGCTCCTGCATGGAGCCTGCTTCTCCCTCTACCTGTGTCTCTGCCTCTCTCTCTCTCTCTCTCTCTGTCATGAATAACAAATTTTAAATAAAAAAAATTTTTTTAAAGAATCATCCTCAACATATCTAGATTCTTAGAACTATCATGAGGAAATAATCAGACAAGGAAAGTATATATGCCACCTGTGAGTAGAGAAAACTGCAAACAACTTAAGTGTCCACAATGGGAGAATAAAGGATAACTTTTAAAAAGTATTGCAATATTATGTTAGAAAGATATTACTGGTATTATAACACTGAATATTATACAGCATTTTAAATTTCTAGACTTACAAAGAACTCCTACCAATAAGAAAACACAGAAAAATGGGCAGATTGTGTAGTAGTTAGCAAGAAAAAATGGCCAGCTGTAAAAAGACTGGTGTCCAAGTTCACTTAAAATTCAAGAAATACACAAGATCCCCTTGTTTTTACCTATCAGGTTCGCAAAGATTTAAACTATATACACCATCAGCATTAGGAGTATGTGAGGACCCTGATGATTAGTAAGCTGTTTTCAGAGGTGGGTTAGAAAGCATCAGATTTTTAAAGGCCTACTGACTCTAGAGATCCCTGGGTGAGAATTTACAAATATTTGTCACCACTCACAACACCAAGATACAGACACACAAAAGGAAATTCACTGCAGAGTTGTTTTAACCTAAAACCTTAATATTGGGGCACCTGGCTGACTCAGGAGGGTGGAACATGAAGCTCTTGATGTCGGGATTTAAGTTTGAGCCCCACGCTGGATGTAGAGGTTACTTTAAAAAAAAATAAAATCTTGGGATCCCTGGGTGGCGCAGCAGTTTAGCACCTGCCTTTGGCCCAGGGCGCGATCCTGGAGACCCGGGATCGAATCCCACGTCAGGCTCCCGGTGCATGGAGCCTGCTTCTCCCTCTGCCTATGTCTCTGCCTCTCTCTCTCTCTCTCTCTGTGTGACTATCATAAATAAATTTTAAAAAAATTAATTAAAAAAATAAAATCTTAAAAAGAAAAAAAAATTCTTACTATCAATGGAGAGTAAAGGTAAATAAATGTTGACATATCAATAAATAAAACACTTTGCAGCTGTAATAAAGAAAAAAAGATCTACAGTTTCTAAACACAGAAAGATAGCCAACATTTTATGAGTAAAAAAAACCCAAAACATGTAAAATGGCGCCAACAATATGACATACATATAAATTTTAAAGACTTTCAATAGGAGGGGTGAAAAGGTTACTGTTATTTCAAATCTGTATTATTAGACTTTTTATTACTATTGATTGCCTTTAGTTTAAAAGTAAAACAAGGTCTGGGGCACCTGGCTGGCTCAGTCCATGTAGCATGTAATTCTTGAGGTTTGGGGTCATTAGTTCAGGCCTCACGCTGGGTGTAGAGCTTACTTGGAGAAAAAAAAAAAAAAAAAGTAAAACAAGGTTTTGTTTTAGTGATTGGGAGACTTCAGCAAAAATGCCCACCACCAATGCCTGATAAACTATTATGTTAAAAAGATTACATCTACCACAATTTATTTTTAAAAGGAAAAAAAAGGCAGATTACAAATTGGTACGAAGCTATTTACTATTATACCAAAAAGAAAGAAAAAAATGGCAGCACTACCTGTTTAAGAAGGCCATTACAGATAAGGCCGTCAAGTATTTTAATGCTGTCACATTGCTGCTTCCACAAAGACTATGGCTCCTGCTTCAATGTCAGTTGTCAGTTAAAGAAATATTACACTTAGTTCATCAACTTAAAAATACTATCTACTCCACCCTCGATCAGAAAAATTAATTTGCTTTTGTTTAGTTTGATAACTAAAAATAAGGAAAGCAATGTGTTTTAATTATACAGAACACAACAATGTAGTAGAAGAAAATCACATTGCTCAACACTATCACAGGCTAAATAAGATGATTTTATATTGCTCAGAGCTTTGCTCTCTAATAGTTCATAAAAGCTGTAAGCTTTCTGAAATGAATTGATCTGGGTTGAAGGTTAGACCAAAAACATCTCAAAGATACTACGTAAGAAGATACAAGTAAATGATTAACATACTGTCCACATGGCCTGAGAATTTTATAAACTAAGACTTATGGTTAATATATGACATTCCCTGATTAATCAAATAGGCCTTTTTCTTTTCTAAACAGGCCTTCTAATCCCAAAACACAATGATAGAAAAATTAATTTCTTTTTTTTTAAGATTTTATTTATTTATTCATGAGAGACACATAGAGGCAGAGACACAGGTGGAGGGAGAAGCAGGCTCCACGCAGGGAGCCCGATGCAGGACTCGATCCTGGGACCCTGGGATCACACCCTGAGCCAAGACAGACGCTCAACCACTGAGCCCCCAAGGAATTAATTTCACCTTATGTATACGTTAAAAGTTATATATTACAGTGAACTGTGTGTCTTTGTATGTATGTGTGTATATGTATCATGGAACATATGCTTATTTTATACTGAGGCTTTTTCAAATAAAATTAATCCCAAAAACAAAGCACCAAGAGAAAAACAGTACAAATCTATCACTAAGGAAGTTCACACAGTGGGCATAATATGTTAAAAACTAGAAATTTTGCAGAGGAGACCACTCCATTGAATACAGATTGCTGAAAACTGTCACCTCTTCTGGTTACAAAGAAAGAGGGAAAATGGGATAAATGTCATTTAGTTTCAAGACTTTCATTATCAGCTGCAAAGCTTTACTCGAATAAAAGAATTACATATTATTTTCAATGCTCACTGAAATATTAGGATTAAGATATCCTTGGCTGAGTCTGGCCTTGATGCAATGTAACTTTTACACTGGGGGCAGGGTGGGGGTAGGTGGAGAAGCTATTAAAGAAGGGAAGAGACTATTAAATAACAGTGTGATAATTCTGGGTTTGACACTGAAGTATCTAAAGGGGATATCATATAATCTAACCAAAACTTTTAACTTCTAACAATAAAACGGTTCATAAATCATTTTTCTAACATAAAACAGCATTTCCATACTAAATAGGTGTTGTTAGAGTTCATAGATTACAAGGCATCCCATGTAAATTCCCCGCTAAGATCCACTCACTTTTAAAACTTTATTTTTTTTTCACTTTTAAAACTTTAAAATGGCTTTTACTTTAAGCCTTCATTTTGAAAGGCTTATTATTTATTATTATTTAACTATTATTTAAAAGTTCAATTATTTTCCTAAGCACTAAAAAATATATTCCTTGAGAAGGCAATTAAGTAGGAAGTTGAAGCTTCAAAAATCCTCAGAGACCTGGGAAACATCAAGCAAACATTTTCGTTAGTCCCAGCACTGAGCAACAACTTACAGCACATTTAACTGAGAGAAGTGGGCAACAAAATTGACCTGTGGGAGAATAACTTTCATAAGATGCTAAGGATTTTTCAAAAACTCCATGAAAATTCACTCTGTAAATGATCCACAATGAGTATCCACATATCAGAATATTGTCTTAATCTTTCTATTACAGGGAAGCTATCACCATTTTGAGATCTAGTAATCAGAAAATGAGAATGTACATTCTCATAAAGGCTACTCCAAAAGTGGATTCTCTGACTCCAGCAGACAAAACTAATTTTTAAAAATCAATGTCAAAAGCTCATTCTGGTTAGTCTATAAAGAATAACATTAACTAAGGACCAATGTATTTTTTAATTGCATGCTCTATTAAAGCCAATCATCATAGAATAAATGCACTCAAAGGACCTTTAATCCAATGTAGCAGAGCTAAACTCTGTGTTTTAATCCAGCGTTTTAACAGTTTCTAGGTTATCAACACGTTAATACAAAACTATAGTGGCAAAATTTTAAGGAACTAAACAAAGCATTTATCTTAGTGTTTTAAGGCAAGTCAGAAAAATTTTCAGTTGAGCATGCCAAGACTTATCGACCTGAATAAAGTTTTGTTTTGTTTTGTTTTTTTAAAGACTGTATTTATTTATTCATGAGAGACAGAGAGGCAGAGACACAGGCAGAGGGAGAAGCAGACCCCAGGAGTCTGAGGTGGGACTTGATCCCAGGCCTCCAGGATCAGGTCCTGGGCTGAAGGCGGTGCTAAACTGCTGAGCCACGGGGGCTGCCCTGAATAAAGTTTTTTTAATGACTTATTTATTGAGGGGGAGGGGTGGAAGCAGGGCAGAAGGAGGGAGACAGAGAATCCCAAGCAGGCTCCACATGCAGCACAGAGCCTGACACACACCAGACTCAATCCAATGACTCTGAGATCCATGACCCAAGCAGAAATCCAGAGTCAGACGTGTAACCAACTGAGCCACCCAAGCGCCCCTCAATCTTAATAAAGATTTGACTAATACACACGTGAAGTACAATATAAAAGACTACTCTTCCATCAAGTTAATGGTTTTTATGTCTGTATGACGTCCTTAAGACACCTACCAAACCTAAAGGCAGAACTAGGCACACCATAATCATTATAACTCCCCCTCTATAAATTAAGACAAGCAGAGTCTCTCAATGGAATCCAATGACCACTCCCTGACAGATGTCTACCAGGAAAGTTCCAGAATACAAAGGACTTCAGTGTCTTCCAAACAAAAATAAGTTAGATAATGTTAACTTCTCTCTTTCTTCTTACGTCCCTCAGGGTAGGCTTGGCAACAAGCAGCTTGATTAGCCACTCATTTGCCCAAAGTCTATTTAAGATCTCCCATCCTTAATGAGCCACTAGTTTAAGAAAAACAAAAACCACTGAGGATTTTCTTCTTAGACTTTAGAATCATACTTTCATTCCTTAAATCAGAGGTTGTTAAACTGTATAGAAGTGGGTGTATGAGGATATTGGGAACAGTCCATATTCGGGCTCCTCTCACCAGGGTTTCAAAGGGGTAAGGGGTCTGTAACCTTAAAAAAAAAAATACATGTTAAAGTCTTCAGACAGGTCCTGGCATTTACAAAGTAAATGGTCAAAAATATTAGTTATCGGGAAAGGTTTATGTTGCAAAGTTTTAGTTCCCAGGAAGCCTAATGCAACCTTGTTTTGTTTTATGATTGGTTATGTTTAATACAATGGTTTCAATTCTCTAATCTCCATTATAAAATTGTATAAAATGGCATTCATAAATTGATATAGAATATCCAAGGCCCATTAACCTTATTTTTTGCTGTATTTTTTCAGATTTATTGATAAACATACAACCTTGCTGCTTTTTTTTTTTTTTTTAAGATTTCATTTCTTTGAGAGAGAGCGAGCAAGCACAGAAGCAGGGGGCGGGGAGGAGCAGAGGGAGAGGGAGAAGCAGACTCCTCACTGAGCAGAGGGCCCAACAAGGGGCTCAATCCCAGGACCCAAACCAAAGGCAGACGTTTCACTGACTGAGCCACCCAGGTGCCCCTACAAAAACTGGCTTCTTATACTGTCGGGTTTCCATGCTTACAGAGCTCTTTCTTTTTTTTTTTTTTTTTAATTTTTTAATTTATTTATGATAGTCACACACACACAGAGAGAGAGAGAGAGAGAGGCAGAGACACAGGCAGAGGGAGAAGCAGGCTCCATGCACCGGGAGCCTGATGTGGGATTCGATCCTGGGTCTCCAGGATCGCGCCCTGGGCCAAAGGCAGGCGCTAAACCGCTGCGCCACCCAGGGATCCCTACAGAGCTCTTTCTAAAATGGTTTTAGGTATGTAATTCAAGGGTAGAAGTACTTAACAATCTGCTGAGAGGAGCTGCTAGAGTGGCAGTAGAATTCAATTTCTATACTGTAAAAATTAATACTGTGGTGGACAAGCCTATGTATGGTTCCATAGTATTAGCATTTTATATTAACCAAGCTATCTCCTATATGGTCACTATATAAAACATCCTAACTGCATATTCTCTTATTAGGGCAAAAGTTAAGCAACAGGTTTAAAATAACTTTCCCTAATACAAAAGTAACGATCCTTACTAAACTATCAGAGAACACACATAAAGAAGAAAAATGTAGCCATCTCAGAGAGAACCCACTACATTTTGGTACACATTTCCAGTATTTTCTAAAATTCTATCTTCATAATTTTCCAAATATTTTAATAATAATTTACATATATATATATTTCCTTATACTTCTCATACCTTATTTTTACTTATACTGTGAACCCTTAAGATTTCATTGCAGTGATACTTTTTAAAATTTATTATCAGACATTTAAGTTATTTCCTTTACTTTCCAATGATACTCATCATAAATAAAACATCCAGGGGTACCTGGGTGGCTCAGTTAGTTAAGCTTCTGGTTTGATCTCAGCTCAAGTCTTGATCTCAGGTCACGATTTCAAGTCCCCCAATGGTTTCCACATTGGGCATGGAGCCTCCTTAGAACAACAACAAAACATCCATACCTTGGGGTGCCTGGGCAGCTCAGTCGGTTAAGTCTCCGACTTGATTTCAGCTCAGGTCATGATCTCAGAGTCATGGGATCAAGCCCCAAGGTGGGCTCCACACTCAGTGGGGAGTCTGCTTGAGAGCCTCTTTCTATCCCTCTGCCCCTGCTCTCTCAAATAGATACATAAATCTTTAAAAAAAATTTTTTTAAATGACCCATACTTCTAGGAAGTTTGTCTTAGCCTCATTCAATGGTCATATTTTACATACTGCAGTTACAGAAGGAAGAAATCAACCTGACCACAGTGATCCCAGCAGCTTAGAACTCTTAGGGGCACCTGAGTGGTGCAGTCAGTTAAGTGACCTCCAGGGCTCATTGGGGAGTCTGCTTGAAGATTCCCTCTCTCTGTCCCTTCCCCTGTGTGTGCCAACTCTCCAACTCTCTCTAGAATATATAAATCTTAAAAAAAAAAAAAAAAAAAAAAAAAGAAGAAGAAGTTTATTCTGGCTCTACAGATAGAAACCAGATATAAGTATAAAAATTCTTTTTAAGGAGGAATTTAAAATTACAATTACCTTCACAGAACAGTACTGAGGATGTTCACAAATGTTACTGAACAAGTAAAAATTCTAGTCAGGAAATTTAAATGTCTCTACAAAAACCTAAAGATAAAAAGTCAAAAAAAAAAAAAGTCAAAAGATCTGACTGGTAAATTTTACCAATGAAGAACTTGCTAAGACTTTGTAAACAAAGAGAATAGTTTAGTAAAAATATGTCATGCTCCTAACTGGAATGAGATATGGGTAAAATATCTATCAGGTGAGGTGAGCCTCTTGTTGTTCCCCCCACTCTTTTTTTAATATTTTATTTATTTATTCATGAGAGACACACAGAGAGAAGCAGAGACACAGGCAGAGGGAGAAGCAGGCTCCCTGTGGGGAGTCCAACTGGGACTTGATCCCAGATCTTGGCATTAAGGCCCTGAGCCATTCAGGCGTCCCTTGTTGTCTCCTTTAAAAAAAAAAAAAAAAAAATCAGGGGCGCCTGGCTGGCTCAGTCAGTGGAGCACGTGACTCTTGATCACAGGGTTGTACATTCAAGCCCACCTTAGGTGTAGATATTACTCAAAAATAAAATCTTAAAAATAAACTTAAAAGTTTTTTAAAAATCAGTTGCCCATGTATGCAGTCTCACCATGAGAAAAACAACAGATAACTCCCAATAATGGCACATCCTATAAAATACCCAGTCAGTACTCCTCAAAACTGTCAAGGTCATCAGAAACAAAGTCTGAGAAAGTACAAGAGCTAAAAAAAAAAGCCTCAAGAGACATGATAACTAAATGTAATGTGGTATCCTAGATGAGATCCTGCAACAGAAGAAATATATTAGCTAAAAACTAAAGAAATACGAATAAAATGTACTTTTATTAATAACAGTATCAGTTCATTAATTATATATTATAATAATATAAGCTGTTAATAAAAGGTGAAACTAGGTTGAGGGAATATATGGGAAATCTTCACAACTTTTCTGTAAAAATAACAGTTCTTAAAAATATTAAATCGATTTTTAAAAATCACTTGATCAATTTTTATGTTTTATGTTCCAAACTTCTGACCCCAAAGGCAGCTCTCAAGAATCAAAACACAGGGGATCCCTGGGTGGCGCAGCGGTTTAGCGCCTGCATTTAGCCCCGGGCGCGATCCTGGAGACCCGGGATCGAATCCCACATCGGGCTCCCAGTGCATGGAGCCTGTTTCTCTCTCTGCCTGTGTCTCTGCCTCTCTCTCTCTGTATCTCTCATGAATAAATAAATAAAAAAAATCTTTAAAAAAAAAAAAAAAAAAAAAGAATCAAAACACATGGGGGTGCCTAGCTGGCTTAGTCAGTAAACCACGAAACTCTTGATCTAGGGGTTGTAAGTTCGAGACCCACTTTGGATGTAGGGATTACTTAAAAATAAAATCTTTGCTCAGCCCAGGTGGCTCAGTGGTTTAGCGCCGCCTGCAGCCCAGGGTGTGATCCTGGAGACCCAGGATCGAGTCCCACATCAGGCTCCTTACAGGGCTGCTTCTCTCTCTGCCTGTGTCTCTCATAAATAAGTAAAATCTTTTTAAAAATTAATAAATAAATAAAATCTTTAAGGGACGCCTGGGTGGCTCAGTGGTTGTTGAGTGCCTGCCTTCGGTCTGGGGGTGATCCTGGGATCGAGTCCCACATCGGGCTCCTCTCAGTGAGCCTGCTTCTCCCTCTGCCTGTGTCTCTGCCTCTCTCTCTGTGTCTCTCAGGAATAAATAAATCTTTAAAAAATTAAAAAATAAAATCTTTAAGAAAAGCAGCAAAAACAGGGACACCTGGGTGGCTGCGTCAGTTAAGCATCTACCTTCGGCTTAGGTGTTAATCCCACAGTCCTGGGATCCAGCCCCGAGTCACGGGACTCCCTGCTCAGAGTTAGTCTGCTTCTCCCTCTCCCTTTGCCCCTCCACCCATGTGTGCACACACTCTCTCTCTCAAAATCTTTGCAAAAAAAGGAAAAGCAAAAACAATCATCTGTTTATTATAAATTTTATACAACTAATAAAATGACAAAATAAGACCAAAAGGCCTACTTTGTACATTTTAGTTGATCTTATTAGTTACATGAGAAAATCTGTTGTTTTCCCTTTAGGAAACACTTTTAAATTTTCATTTCACTTCCCAGAAGCAACAGATAATTGGGAGTTTTTACTAAACCCTCTACTGGTTTTGTGATGGCCTCTGTAATCACTGTACCTCTTACACATGCATCGATCCTAGACTTTTTTTTTTTTTTTTTTTTTTTGAGTGTCACAGGGGAGCTTTATTGAGAGGAAACAGGGTCACACCCAGCAGACATGCTTTCCCTTTCATCCGGGTCTTGCGCGCTCTCACTCGTGCTCTCACTCGCTCTCGCTCTTTCACACACACACACTCATCTCCAGGCTCTGATACAGTCCAGCTCTCAGCCACAAGGGTGGGACACTCCTCAATTCCTAAGATTCAGAGGCAACGGGGGGCAGGAGGGAGGCAGGAGGGGGAGGAAGTGGCCCGGTTGGCGGTGGGGTTTCGGGGAGGGGTGCGGAGAGCAGGGGTGGGCGGGCCCCGACAGCGGCAGGAAGAGCGAGTCCCCCGGCCCTAGCCGGCCTCAGCTCTGCTGCTTCCTCTCCTCGGCTCTCGTGAGCAGGAGGCAGAGCATTGGGGTAGGAGGGTCGGGCCTCGCACCCCACACTAGTCCTCTCTGCCACGGGCGGGCAGGGTGCTGGAGAGGGCAGGGCGCGGCGGGGAGGGCGCGGTGGGCGGCTCAGCTCTGGGGTTCCTCGGGAGCCTCGCCCCCCTCTTCCCCGGCGTTGTCGGCGGTCCACAGCGTCAGGTTGTCTCTCAGCAGCTGCATGATGAGGGTGCTGTCTTTGTAGGAGTCCTCGCTGAGGGTGTGCAGGTCAGCCATGGCCTCGTCGAAGGTGGTCTTGGCCAGTGAGATGGCCTCCTCGGGGCTGTTGGCGATCTCGTAGTGGAAGACAGAAAAGTTCAGGGCCAGGCCCAGGCGGATGGGGTTGGTGGGTGGCATCTCCTTCTTGCTGATGTCCATGGCCTCCTGGTAGGCGGACCGGGCTGAGTCAATGATGCGCTTCTTGTCGTCACCAGTGGCCACCTCGGCCAGGTAGCGGTAGTAGTCGCCCTTCATCTTCAGGTAGAAGACTCGACTTTCGGCATCCCCGGCCTCCTTGATGAGGTGGCTGTCGAGCAGGCCCAGCACCGTGTCACACACGCCCCGGAGCTCGGTCTCCACCTTCTCCCGGTACTCTCGCACCTCCGGGCCCTTCTCTTCCGAGCTCTCCTCATTGCCTTTCTGCTCGATACTGGACAGGACCCTCCAGGCAGCCCTCTGGCCCCCCACCACGTTCTTGTAGGCCACCGAGAGCAGGTTTCGCTCTTCGCAGGACAGCTCCTCACCCTTTTCCACGGCGCTCTTCATGAAGGCTGCCATGTCCTCGTAGCGCTCAGCCTGTTCTGCCAACTTGGCCTTCTGGATCAGACTGGCTCTCTCCATGGCTCTGGTGACAGACAGGCGGCGGGCTAACTGGCTGCCTTGAAACCGATGCCGGATTCTGTCCTAGACTTTTTTTTTAAAGATTTTATTTATTTGACAGAGAGAGTGAGTACGAGTACAAGCAGGGGGAGCGGAAGAGAGAGAAGCAAGCTCCCCACTGAGAAGGGAGCCTGCTGCGGGGCTGTATCCCAGGACCCTGGGATCATCATGACCTGAGCCCACCTGAGCTGAAGGCAGACACTTCATCTACTGAGCCACCCAGGCACCGCCCCCCACCCCCCACCCCGATTGATTTCAAATGGGTTAGGCCTTCCCAGAACTAAGTTTCTCTTCTTACTGACTACAACTTCAATTTCTTGGCCTTAGGATCGCTCTAAAAACTCTTAAAAACTGAGGACTTCAAAAGAACTTTATAGTCTATATGGTTTTTATCTATTCACTTTAATCACAACAGGTATTTAAAATATTTTTGGGACACTTGGCTGGCTCAGTTGGAAGAGCATGCAACTCTATCTTGGGGTCAAGAGTTCAAGCCCAACATTGGGTGTAGAGATTACTTAAATAAATAAAAACTTAAAAAATTAAATGCTTTAAATGAATTCACTTAAGCAAAAAAAAAAAATAAAGTAACATTGTTTTATGTTGCATATATTTTGCAAATCTCTTTAATGATTTGGCCAAATAGAAATAAGCTGGATTTTCCTATCTTCTTCTATAGTCTGTCAATCACCTGTAGCATCTGGTTTTAGTTAAAATATATCATGAGACGCCTGGAAGGCTCAGTGGTTGAGCGTCTACCTTCAGCTCAGGGTGTGATCCTGGAGTCCAGGATTGAGTCCCACATCGGATTCCTTAGGAGGGGGGGAGTGTGGGGGGGTGGAGGGTCTGCATCTCCCTCTGCCTGTGTCTCTGCCCCTGTCTGTCCCTCGTGAATAAATAAAATCTTAAAAATAAAATAAAATAGGGGCAGTCTGGGTGGCTCAGCGGTTTAGTGCCTGCCTTCAGCCCAGGGCTTGATCCTGGAGACCCAGGATCGAGTCCCGCATTGGGCTCCCTGCATGGAGTCTGCTTCTCCCTCTGCCTGTGTCTCTGCCTCTCTCTCTCTTTCAAATAAATAAATAAATAAACAAACAAACAAACTTAAATATATAAAGAAAATCTGGTTACAGATGCTTAATTGAAAACAGCAAGTTCCCTTAGACCTGCTAAAAGGATCCTGAACACTTCAAGAGTCAGTCCTCAACCCAAACCCTGGAAACAACTGTCTTAATAATCCTAATTCCTACAGAATTCCCAATCTGTCCCCCCAAGAAACTCTATCCATCCAGATTTTAAAAGCAGTCCCTCGGGACGCCTGGGTGGCTCAGCGGTTGAGCGCTGCTTCCAGCCCAGGGCGTGACCCCGGGGTCCTGAGATCAAGTCCCACATCGGGCTCCCTGCATGGAGCCTGCTTCTCCTTCTGCCTCTCTCTCTCTCTCTCTCATGAATAAATAAATAAATAAAATCTTTTTAAAAATTTTTTTAAAAGCAGCTCCTCCACTGTATTCTCTATTTGTTAGCAAGGATTTCTTAACCTATTTGTGTAACGCCAACATTTTTGGAAAAGACATTATCAATGTCAATCAATCCAGTCTTCCCTAAAAGCCCTACCCCACCAAAAAGATCCTGAAAATGCCACCATAATCATTTGCAAACATACAGGGTCATTTAACAGTTGTACTAAAGGGGCACCCAGGTGGCACAGCCAGTTTAGCATCTGCCTTCAGCTTGGGTCATGATCCCAGGGTCCTCGAATCAAGCCCAGCATTGGGCTCCCTGCTCAGAAGGGAAATCTGCTTCTCCCTCCCCCCACAGTTCTCATGCTCTCTACTGCCTACTCTCTCAAGTGAATAAATTCAAACAACAACAGTCATACTAAGATATTAAGGACCTTTGTTAAAATTGTAACTCCTATAAATTGGCAGGGCCTGGTAAAAGCCATTAGTTTTCAGTTACACAGACACCTTATTTAAAAGAATATTAATATGGAGGAGTATCTATTAGTAAATGAAAACACACTGGTAAAAGAGGGACATGCCATGATACTTTTTAAGCATCAGTCCCAGTGAGGTCCTCTTTCATCACTTTTCATAAAACTTGGCAGGCAGCCCCGGTGGCACAGCGGTTTAGCACCGCCTGCAGCCCAGGGCGTGATCCTAGAGACCCAGGATCGAGTCCCAGATTGGGCTCCCTGCATGGAGCCTGCTTCTCCCTCTGCCTGTGTCTCTGCCTCTCTCTCTCTCTCTCTGTCTCTAAGAATAAATAAATAAATAAATAAATAAATAAATAATCTTAAAAAAAAAAAAAAACAACTTGGCAATAACAACCTGTATTTGCAGGACCTCTAAATGACAAATTTATTATTGTCAAAACCGTGTGAAGATACCATGGAAAATGGTCCTCCCAAAACTTCAAAAAGATGTGTTTTCCTTTCCAGGCCACTTTATAGGAACAGGCTAAGCACCGTTTTGTTTATAAACAATATGAGTAACGAAATAACAAGATCACATGAAGACCTTACTCTTTCAAAATGTCCCTAATAGATGTCTAATAAAGTTACCTACTAAAGTGATTCATACAAACTTTTACGAATATCCCCCAAAGTCTTACCTATATGCCTCTATATGGAAGCATCCTTTTAACAATTACCCAGAAGTACAATAAGAAAGGTAAATCCCTACTAATACAAATCATCTTCCACTCAAACAGGCAGAGAGGTCCATCATGAAAATTTAAGAGAAAAGTGTTCTTTCAGATCATTCATAGACATCTCATGACACAAAAGTCACCGAACGGAACCAGAATTTCAAATTCTTCTCCCCACAGCAATTATACTCGGGGCAATTACTTCTATATGCCTATACCAAGCCATGTTACCATCAAGTGGTTACACTACCAGTTTCTTCCCCAAGGAAATTTAATAAGTAGTTTTGACTGTTTTCTTTCATAAGTACAATCCCAGTGTGGAAAAGATAGAAAATTGAGGCTACCAAGAAGAATTGAGGCTACCGAGGTTAAGAAAAGATAACTGGCATACTTCAGAGAAAAGTTCCAGAAATGATTTGTCAGGGGAAGGGGTTGAGGAAAAAAGTTGGACTCTACCCCTATCACCTTCTCCTCAGCAACACCCAAACCCACCTGGGAACCAAGGGCAGGGAAAGGTAAACAGCTCACACCCTAACATTAAGGTCTCACTGAATCCGTCAACACATGTTCTACAGCTTTAATACTTTACAAACTGGATACTCCCAAGATTCAAAATCACAGTCACGAAAGGGACAGTAGTGACACTAAAATCAGCCTGAGTCTCTGAGAAGATACTGAAAGACTACAAAATCTTTGTTTTGCTTGATGTTCCATTTGAAGACACATTTGGCAATTGTACTAAAAAAGGGCGGGGTGGGGGCACCTGGGTGGTTCAGTCCATTAAGCATCTGCCTCTGGCTCAGATCATGATCCCAGGGTCCAGGGTTGGAGCCCCTCGTCAGGCTCCCTGCGCTGAGGGGAGCCTGCTTCTCCCTCTCCCTCTGCTTGTGCGCACGTGCTGTCAAATAAAGTCTTTTTTGTTTTTTTTAAGATTTTTTAAAAATTTATTCATTCATGAGAGGCACAGAGAGAGAGAGCGAGAGGCAGAGACACAGGCAGAGGGAGAAGCAGGCTCCATGTAGGGAGCCCGATGTGGGGCTGGATCCTGGGCCTCCAGGGTCATGCCCCGGGCTGAAGGCAGTGCCAAACCACTGGGCCACGAGGGCTGCCCCAAATAAAGTCTTAAAAATAAATAAATAGTAAGCCATTCATTTCCTGGATACAAACATTTAACAGCTATTTAGCCTTGCTGCAATCAACTGCAAGCCTAACGTTAAAAGTGGAAATAATTTTAGAGCCTATACAATTCCTAACAGCCATATTTGAAGTAAAAGACTGAACCCTGGGCTTGAACAGAAATTGTTAGGAAGCTGCTCCATTCATCCCCCTGCTAGATCATTTAATATTCACATAAGGGCAACATGCAATTCTACTCAACCCACTATAATTCTGACCATGTTTGAAGGTTAATAGACCTCCTTGAAAGAAAAAAGGATGCACTAACAGCCATTCTCAACTTACAATGGTACATAAATAGATCTTATCCCCAAAGGTCTTAAATTTATCCTAGGATAGATCTCAAACCATGCTATTACTGTAGAGATACCACTATTAACTGCCTTATTTATTTCACACTTATTGCCACATTTAATAATAATTTGATTTAAAAGATAATCCAGGGATCCCTGGGTGGCGCAGCGGTTTGGCGCCTGCCTTTGGCTCAGGGCGCGATCCTGGAGACCCGGGATCGAATCCCACATCGGGCTCCCGGTGCATGGAGCCTGCTTCTCCCTCTGCCTGTGTCTCTGCCTCTCTCTCTCTCTCTCTCTCTGTGACTATCATAAATAAATAAAAATTTAAAAAAATAAATAAATAAATAAAAAATAAAAAATAAAAGTTGTGTCACCTTAGAGGCACCTGGGTGGCTCAGTCAGTTAAACAACTGCCTTCAGCTCAGGTCACGATCCTGGAGTCTCTGCATCAAGACCTGAGATGGCTCCCTGCTCAGCGAGGAGTCTCCTTTTCCCTCTGCCCCTCACCCCACTCATGCACTTGCTCTCTCTCAAATAAATGGGTAAAATCTCTAAAAAAAAAAAAAAAAAAAAAAAAAAGGAAAAAGAAAAAAGAAAATGTTTAAGTAAAAGAATAATATAAAGATAATGAAATAAATAATAATAAAATGATAAAAGATTCATAATTTTTCATCAACTGTCTCATGTAATCGCAACTGTATCGTTAACTATGGATCTACGAGGCAACATACATAGTAGTTAGGTGCAGTAACTCTAGGTTCAAATCCTGACTCCACCACTTAATAGTGAGGCGACCTAGAGTAAGTTTACTTACCTCTTTTAGGCCTCACTATATAAAACAGGGCCAGCATTATCCCCATCTTATAGACAAGTTTAATGGAATAAAAAACTCTGAAAATAGTCATGACCCTCTTAAAGCTAACAGCTCAAGGGTAACACATCAACAGTGGAACACACATCAGAAGGTAAATGTTTTGTTTGATTCCTACTCTAGTATTCTTTCCATCAAATCTGTTCTCTTCAAGTTGTCATCTCCTAGCTAGCTAGTACCAACCTCCAAAAACAAATTACCTTGGATCCTAAGTCAAATGCTAAACTCTGTTCGTCTCAAAAAAATCTTGATAAGCAATTATTATATAAGTGAAAGATCCATTTTATAAATGCAAAAGCTACAAGATTAGCAGTGGAAAAAAAGTGGAGAGAGAGAAGCAGCCAGAAGAATGGACTGCCATCAAGTACAATTTTTAAAAACCCTAAAGCTACACCCTACACAAATCCCTGAAGCCAGCTTCCTACTGGAAAATCTGGTGGCTATTCTCAATTTATCCAAAATACATCATTACTACCGGAGAAGAGCCTCTCTGGGAGAAGAAAAAGCCTGGAATACTTGAAATTTTACAAAATGGAAGTTACACTCCAAAGAGTCCTTGTAGACCTCTCTCTCATCTCCACTCCCTCACCCTGTCTCACAAATAAAGATACCATAATACAAATCCTAAGAGATCCCGCTTTCCCCATCTCTTTCCTCCAAGTTAAAGACTGGCAAAGATGAGACGTTACCATCTGGTTTAAATATCACCAAATGATGAGTTGGTACAACCACAAAGAAAATTGGGAGGATCTTGCCTTAAAGACCTTGTAATTATGTGGGTTTGATAGGGATTTGTTCTTTGTTTCAGGAGTTATGAGATTAAAGTAAAATGGAACATTTCAGTATCTGTAGTCTGGCATATGTATGCCACATAGGAACATGTGCTTAATAAAAGTTCCAACCAAGTGCTCAACACAGTTCTCTGAACATTACAATCAGGTCAAGCCAATGAGATGGCAAGAATTAGCACAGGAATGCACAAAAATCTGCCTAAGGCCACATAAGGAGTATACCTCAAAAGAGAAATCTTAGGCTACATGCACGCTCCCAACTAAAATACTCAACAGTTAAAGACTTAAAATTTATATTAAAAACTCTTTAATGTATATAAACATCTAGAAAGTAATACTGAATAAACTGCTTGATTCAAGATAAAAACAAGAAAACCAGGGGCACATGGTTGGCACAGTGGGTTAAGCCTCCAACTCTTCTTGGTTTTGGCTTAGGTCATGATCTCAGGGTTGGCAGGATTGAGCCCCACAGTGGGCCCCAAGCTCAGCACAGAGTCTGCTTGAGATTCTCCCTCCCTCTCCTTCTGCCCCACCTATGCTTGTGTGCTCCCTAAAAAAAAAAAAAAAAACAGTAGTAGAAACACAGTATATATGGGTCCACTTAAGAGGTAATGTTATGAGGTCCAATAACAAGATATATTCAGACAAAAAACTGGGAAATCCAGGTCTGTATGGCAGTTCTCATTAGCTTTATTATTTTTCTTAAATCTGCCTAATTGTTTACTAAAGGCTCAGGTTCTGTGCTGAGAATCAAAATAAACATTTTCCCTGCCACCTTTTTACCTTTCTCCCCACTTTAGAAGAAAAATAGTCGTGGAATATTAAAGACACAACCTACTGACTGAATTTCCTACCTAGCAAGAATTGGGATTATTTAAATTGCAAATTCCATTTGCAGGGCTTCAACAGCATCACAGCCATCACATACTAGAGAAACTTAAATAATTTTAAACATTTCTTAACACAAAGCTCACCTAATACAAACTCCTGCCTGAACAGGCACACTACACAAGACATACATAACACATGCACCTGTAAATTTTCTGAAATAGTTTGTAATAGCTGTACTTGAAAAAAGATTTGAATCTCACTAATTTTTTTAATCTCACTTATTTTTAAAAATATCCAGGAATAAACAAGCTTCATGTAGGCCAACAGAAGAATTACAGTCTGTACATTGTAGTTTCGATGCTGAACTTTTGACTCTTCAAGTTTCACTTTTTAAAAATCCCTTCACTGCAGGGGAAAAGGAGGGATACATATTTGGCACTAGCTCCTGTCTCGCTAAATCTGTCCCCAGACTCTTCTTAGCAGTGAACAAATAAAGCTTTAGGATTTAAGCTCCTTACAATCCATCAATTAATTAATCTGGACAGCAGCCCTAGGTCAGTGTCGGATCCCCTTAAAGCAGATGAGAAGGCATACATTGGAGAAAAATGACATTGTCCAAGGTCGTGACAGAATTAGACTCAAGACTCTACCCACTCATTTCCTAAAATCTAGAAACACCCTACTCCTCCTTTTGCATAATAAAGAAACAGACTCTAGGGGCGCCTGAGTGGCTTAGTCCATTAAGTGTCTGCCTTCAGTTCAGGTCATGGTCTCAGAGTCCCAGGATCGAGCCCCACAACGGGCTCCCTGCTCAGGAAGGAGTCTGCTTCTCTCTCTCCCTCTGCCCCTCCTGCCACTAGTGATATCTCTCCCTCCCCCCCCCCAATAAAATCTTTAAAAGAATAAACAGACTTTTAAAAAATAATCTACATCCACTCCCCTTGATTACACTTATTTTTACTTATGTACAATGTTCTCTAAATTTTACATCTATTGTAAAATAACACATTACCAAGTTAAATGGTATTATCAAGTCCTAAAAAACCATTCATATGTGATCTGCTTGGCCTTGTTTAACTAGTTTCCTATCTAAGAAATTAAGTTATTATTTTGGTGGGGAAAGCAATTAAATTTTAAGGAGTTATTGACACAAAATATTTTTAAATGACCTGATTTTTAAACTGTTCCCTTTAAACTTTTGAAACCACAGAAATGTTTAACAACAATTCTCCTGAAGCAGAAACTGCACCATCAAGGCTAAGGCCAAACTACCACTCTTCACAGAAAAATGAACCTAACAACCTAACCAACAACTCATTAGACCCTTTTTTCTCATTTCCTTAAAACTCCTTTTCCAAATGAAATTTCAGATTCTTCTCCCCTATAGTAATTGTAATTGGTGCAAATATTAGCATGCCTGTCCCAAGCCATATTACAATGAAGTAGCTATACCACCACCAAGGGAGAAAACAGTTGAGATATCCTGGCAGACAGGGAAATGGACAGAGACAATGGAAAGATGCTTGCAGAGAATGCCCTCCAACCACCACCACCAAACTTCTGGATGCCAGGAGTTAGCCTGAAGGTCAAATTTCTGCATAGGTTCCAAGAAATGTGTAATAAATTAACAAAGCCACTGATTAAAATTGAGAAATACAAGGGTGCCTGGCTGGCTCAGTCGGTGGAACATTCAAGTCTTATCTTCAGGTTGTAGGTTCAAGTCCTGTGTTGGATAGAGAGATAACTTAAAAATAAAATCTTTTAAAAAAGGTTTTTTTGAGAAATACAGTCCCCATTCTAATTGAGCAAAGTGACCATCATTCACTAAAGGCTAGAAACCTCATTCCTAACTGCTCAAAGCTCACTCACACCCTGAATAGGACGAAAGCTAAGCGAAATTTTCTTTACAACTGAAGGTCACTAGCTTATTCTCAATCCCAATGCTGCTAATCTGCCATCTGCTTTTCTCTATCCAGGAAAGGGGCTATTACATTCCCTATGCTTTTGTGTCTGAGTATTTTCATAGTATTTTTAAGATTTCATTTATTTGAGAGGGTGTGAGAGAGAGAACACATGAGCGGGGCGGAGGCGACAGAGGGAACGGAGAGAGAGGGAGAAGCTGACTCCCCTGCTAAGCAGGGAGTCTGATGTGCAGCTTGATCCCAGGACCACCTGAGCCAAAGGCAGATGCTCAACTGAATAAGCTATTTTATCATAATAAAAAGATCTTACTTTACACACTGGAAGTGACAGCTCTGGAAAAGTAACTAAACTTTACATCCAGAAAGTAAGTTCATATGATGAAAAAAGAAAAAAGAAAAAAAAAAAAGATATACAGATGGGATGACTCTAGGCCCAGCCTAAAGTTGTAAGGCAATGAAACTTTGAGAAGTGGTCTCCAATGAAAGATCTGAATGTTTTAAAAAGGGGTGGGGGGAGAACTTATAAGAATGCATTTAGTCAAATTCCACATCTTTGTTCCAAACATCACACAATTATGGAACAGAGATGTCTCACTGCCCTGGTGGCAGCTTTTCCTCATTAGTCTGGTTCATAAACTTGGGGATTATAAAAAGCACATTCACCATAGAAATCATCTAATAGTTAATAACAGAAAAAGCAGCATTTTTGGAAGAATTTTTGGAGGTGTACAAAGAAAGGTAGCATCTCATTTAATTTTTCTCTTTAATCCCATGCTAAGACACAGCAGTTAATAAATCCTTGCTATGCTGCATACAATTCTCGGGTTTCAAAAAAGCTTCTCACAAATCAGATTTTAAATCCCAGTTAGAAATTTCTCAAACTTTAATATAAAGCAAAATTTGAGGAGCCCAAGTGATACGGCTTTCCCAAAGAACCACTCTACCCAGCCACTTACTCCAAAGGGACTCATCAGTTTGCCTCTGGTGATTCCTCCTCCAATGACCCAAACTTAAAATTTCAGAAAGGAAAGTACAGACAACTCTTCAATTCCCAACATTTATTCCACTTTTTTTTTTTTTTTTTGAGATTGTTCTGCATTTAAAACAGGTATATTAGTATAATCTCCAGAGAATATCTAAATCTCTTAGCAAGGAAAAATCACACCACCAACTCAACACAACTCAAGCTGAAAGGTCTGTATAAGGAGGAAAGCAAGGATTTTCCAGGTTCCTGGTTTTTTAAACCTATACACGTCCTTTGGAAAGAGATGCACAAGTAAGTTTCCTAGAACCTAAATCTATGAACCTAATTAGCACTTTCATGCAGTGGAGGGGGGTTTGAGTTCTCCCTTTATCCTTCTCTATAGTCAACCTTTAATGTAGTCCAATTAAGACAAAAAGTTACAAAAGTCTAGAAAAAGATCCCATTTATAGCACATAAACCAGATTCAATTTTTTTTATCCAATAACTTATACAATGAATTTTTTTCTTTTCTTTTTTTTTTAATTTTTATTTATTTATGATAGTCACAGAGAGAGAGAGAGAGAGAGAGAGAGAGAGAGAGATGGGCAGAGACACAGGCAGAGGGAGAAGCAGGCTCCATGCACCGGGAGCCCGACGTGGGATTCGATCCCAGGTCTCCAGGTTCACGCCCTGGGCGGAAGGCAGGCACTAAACCGCTGGGCCACCCAGGGATCCCTTTTTTTTTTTCTTTCTAAAAGAAAATTACCTCACTGGAAGATTTCTAGCTGCCTACTAAAGTACCCTAAACATCCTAAACTTTGTTGTCGTCCCCCAAATTAAGCAAATAAATGAGTTCTGCTGATCAAACAGAAATACTCTTAAATTTAGGCCAACACATCAGAAAGAAAATTAAGGGCCTTTGAGACAAAGATTGAAGTTGAGAGCTAATAAATTTCCTCTAATTTTTTTTTATCAGTGTATCTCAATAATGAAAGAATATAAACCCCAACTTTAACACAACACTAATACTTTTCAAAGGCAATTCTCAATTTGTTTTGTTCTTTAAAGAGGTTTAGGTTGCCTGTTTAAAAACAAATCCTAAAAAAAATAAAAATAAAAATAAAAAAATAAAAACAAATCCTGTAATCTCTGGTAGGGAAATTTTTCTTGGGGGTGGTGGTGGTGGTATGAATCTTAAGCTGATCTGCCTCACCTTTTTTGCACTATCACTCACATTCTATCCTAAAAGTCTATTAATTTTGTTGATTAGTTCACTAAAAGTTAACAACTAGGTGGAGAGGTTCATGGCTCCTAGTGTGACTAATTTACCATTTACCACCGGCAAAGTCAAATTCAGCTAAACACCCATTCAAAGACTAATAACAAATGGAGTTTGTTTTTACTTTAAGACAGACACTTTCAAGCTACATCTATAGGACTTAATTCAGCCTCCTAAGTGAGAAAAAAAGTTTTTCTTCTGAGTAGTATGGTTCTAAATTTGTCTTAAAAGGCAGTTATAGGGATCCCTGGGTGGCGCAGCGGTTTGGCGCCTGCCTTTGGCCCAGGGCGCGATCCTGGAGACCCGGGATCGAATCCCACGTCGGGCTCCCGGTGCATGGAGCCTGCTTCTCCCTCTGCCTATGTCTCTGCCTCTCTCTCTCTCTCTGTGTGACTATCATAAATAAATAAAAAAAAAAATTAAAAAAAAAAAAAAAAAAAAAGGCAGTTATAGGAGATCCCTGGGTGGTGCAGCGGTTTAGCGCCTGCCTTCGGCCCAAGGCATGATCCTGGGGTCCTGGGACGAGTCCTGCATTGGGCTCGCTGCATGGAGCCTGCTTCTCTCTGCCTGTGTCTCTGCCTCCCTCTGTGTGTGTATCTCTAATGAATAAATAAAATCTTTAAAGGAAAAAAAAAGGCAATTATAAGTGAGCACAAGAGGGTTTCTTTTAAGTGTGATGAAAATGTTCTAACATTTGTGATTGGTTCTAACATTGGTGATGGTTTTACAACCCTGAAACTACTTAAAACTACTACTGATAACATTTTAAATCCATGAGTTATATGGTACACGAGTTACATTTTAATAAAGCTGTTATTTATTTTTTGTTATATTTTATTTATTTATTCATGAGAGACACATGGGGGGGGGGCGGGGAGAGAGAGGCGCAGAGACAGAGGCAGAGGGAGAAGCAGGCTCCCTGTGGGGGGAGCCCGCCCTGGGACTCCATCTCAGGACCCTGGGTCACAACCTGAGCCCAAGGCAGATGCTCAACCACTGAGCCACCCAGGCGTCCCTAAAGCTGTTATCTTTTTAAAGTAATTGTAAGTTTTTCTTTTGCTCAAAGAAGTTTCTACTGATAAGCCTTTTTCTCCAAATGTTAAGAGGCCTAAGGTGACTAAAGAATCACAATCAAGAGAAAAACTCCAGGACACCAAAGGAACTGGGAAAACAACAGAGAGGGTTAGGTCAAAGTCAATCAAACCTAAAATTAGGGAGATTGATAGGCTGGGAGGAGAGTAAAGGAGCTCTAGATCATTAACGCCTCTAACCAGACAAAGACGTGTATTTAAGCTCCTCCCTGCTCCTAATGGTAGAACCCGCAGGCGCACTCAAAGGCACTCAAAGACGCTGACTGTGTTAAAACACTTGAAAGTTTTTCGCTTTGGCTATAAAGATGAAGGGATCAAAATAATGACCCACAGAAAGTTAAAGCTGAAAAAATGTGTTTACTGTGCCATCTGGGGTTTGATTTAAATCTCTTATTTTTGGACACTGGCAAAGAAGAAATATGTGGAATCTGCCTATCTATGGCCAAATGTTAGGCGTTTGAGGGCAACAAAGAAAGTTATTAAAGCCATCAAGTATATTCCAATCAAACTTGAGAGACCCAAAAAAGTATCCACCGAGCAGCCAACTATTTTTTGCCTAATGGTTACACTCCTAATATTAATCATTTCCAAATACCACAAAGCAAGATGAAAATTTGTCCTTAAAAAGACATCTAAGCACATCAAGGAGGAAATGAGAGTGTACATTTTAAAGGCAGCAAAACCAGAAGTCGGACTAATTGTAAGTTTAAAAAAAAATTTTTTTTTTTAAAGCCCAGGAAATAAATCTGGTTGTCCTACATACTTGATGTAATCTGAAAGACGTTTATGTTCCCCTTTAAACTTTCAATTCAGGATCTAAGTCTTTTGAGCGTGTTCCCTTCACCGCATTTACCTCACTAGATCCTCACAAATTTCCGTGAAGCCCAAGTTTTCAGAGGAACGAGAGTTCGGGAGCCTCACGGAGAGCAGCCACGGACGCGACGTGTGTAAACACCATTAATTAAAGATACGGAGATGAGGGCAGGCGCAACCCGCTGCGGGGCTCCTCCCCGGCCCCGGCCCCGGCCCCCGCCCCGGCTCGCCCGGGAGCCGCCGCCTCCGGACGTCACGCACACAAGTCGGAGCAGCGCGGGCGCCGCAGGCCGGACGGCGGAGTTCCCGGGCCCTGGGGTCTGCGGCCACTTGCCCACAGCCTCGTGAGGCAGGCCCCGGGCGGCCCCTAGGACAGAGACCTTTCCGTCCCTGGTCCCTGACCCTCGTCCCAACGAGGCGCTTCCCGGGCTCCAACTTCTGGGAAGATCCCTTCCGCGCTCCTTCCAACGGGCGCTGCCCGGGCGGCACAGAGTTCGCCACACAAAGGACGACGGGAGCCCCGGGCACGAGGGTCTCCAGCGCGGCCTCCCGGCGCCCCCTCACCCGCCGGCCTCGACGCCCTGCTCGCCTCACAAGATGGTGGCCGGCGTGCGTGTGGCAGCGGGAGGCAGGCCGAGGACGGCGCCCCGGGCTCCTCCCGCCGCGAGGCGAGGCGAGGCGAGGCGAGGCGAGGCGAGGCGAGTCAACCCACAGGACTGTGGGTGCTCGGCACACTCGGGGCGCCTTCCCGGCGGGGCACAGGCTCAGCTACGCGGCAAGGCTGAAAGGCCAGCTCGGCGCGGCCGCCTCAGCCTCCTCGGCCCCTTCAGCAGCCTCGGCCGCCTCATCCACCTCATCCACCTCGGCAGCCACCTCGGCCGCCTGATCCACCTCGGGAGACAAACGGTGTATTTTCAAACGTTTCCCCCGGACGAGCGGACGAGCGGACGAGCGGGCCAGCCGTCTCCCGGGGCACGGATCTCATCTCCGTCTTCAAACTTGTCCGAGAACCACCAAGGCAGGGAGCCTGCGTTTAATTTGGGGGAGAAAGGAGGCGGGAGACAGCAGGACCCCCGCCACTGAAGTGTCACTACAAAGGGCGAGCCGGCGGGGGCGGGGGCGGGGGCGGGGGCGGGGGCGGGGGTCTCCGACGGCAGCCCCAGCGGCCCCCGCCCCGCCCGGCCGCAGGCTCAGGCTCTCAGGCTGCGCGGGGCCGCCAGGTGGGCGGGGGGCGGGGGCGTCGGCGCGCGCCCAGTTCCGGGTGGGGGCGGGGCGGGAGGCCGGCGCCCGTTGGAGCCGTTAGCGAGGACTCCGCGCTCGCAGCCCCCGCGCCCCGCGCCCCGCGCCCCGCTCGCGGCTCCGGCGGGGCGCACCTCGGCCTCGGGCGCGGGCCTCGGGCCCGACACGCCCGCCGCCCCCCAGCCGGGCCCCCCGCGCGGCGCCGGCCCCCCGCCCCCCCGGCGCCCCCCGCACACTTACGGCCCCCGCAGCGGCCGCTCGGCGCCCTCCCCGCGGCCCCCCCGCCCCCGGCAGCGCGGGGCGCCCCTGCGGCGGCCCGGCCCGGGGGACCCAGGAGGCCGGGGCCCGGGGGACAGGGGGCGCCCCCGCCTGCAGGGTGGGGCGCCCAGGTGAGGGCCGCTCCGGGCCGCCGCCGCCGCCACACAAAGGACCAGGGGCTCCCGCCGCCATATTGAAAACTTTCGTCCGCGCACGACAACTCGCGAGTCCCCCACCCCCACCCCGCGCGCACCCCCGCACCCGGCGGAGGCGAGCCCCGGCCCGCCGAGCCGCGCCGCCCGCCGCCGCCCCCGGCAGGAAGCGCCCCGCGCCCAGCGCGGCCGCCGCGCCGCCCGGAACCGAACCCGAACCCCCACCCCCGGGCCGGGCCGCCCTCCCGTCCGCCCGGGCCCGCGGGGCGGCCCCGCCGAAGCGCCCGCCCTCCCGCCCGGGAGGAGCCCCGGCCCCCGCCCGCGGCCTCGACGCCGACCCCGGGGCAGCCCCGAACTTGCCGCCGCCCCCGCCCCCGCGCCCCGGGCCTCCCCGGCCGCGCGTCCTCGCTCCCCGCCCGGGCCGCGAGCGGGCTCCGGGGCGCCGGCGTGACTCACCGGCGGCGGCCGCACCTTACAGATCCCCGTCTGCTCGGCGATGGGTCGGATCTTGTGGATGAAGGCGAAGGGGTCGGCGAACTCCTCCCAGCTGGGCTCGAAGACCGGGCACTCGGGGGGCGGCAGGAACTCGCCCAGCGGGCCCGGGCCGCCGAGGGGCAGCGCGGGGCGCGGGCCCGGGGGCAGCGCGGCGGCCGGCTCCATCGCCGCGGGGCGGCTCCGGCGGCGGCGGGTCCCACTTGTACTCGCAACGGCAGCACCTTGGGCTTTTTCAGCCTTCCTCCGACGACGTCTCGCCGCTCCCCACGCCGTGCGCCTCCGCCGCCACGGCGAGGAAAAAGAGTCCCTCCCCGCCCCCCGCCCCCCCGCGCCCGGCGCCCGGCCCCGCCCCCGCACCGGGCGGGGCCGGGGCCTCGGGGCTGCGGGGCCGCGCGCCCGCGCTGCTCGCCGGTGCGCTGGGGCCGCGGCCGCTGCCCCCAGAAGTTAACGCGCGGGTGGAGGAGGAGTCGCGCCCGCACGCGGGGCAGGCGCCGCGACCCGAGGTCACACTCTTGGGGAAACGCCGGGGACGGGCAGGCGGCGTTCGGCACTGGGGGGGGGCGGGGGGGCGGGGAAGGGTCCTCCAGGTGGGGGGAGCGCCTGGAACATACCAACAAAATGGAGGCGAGACAACAATGGTTAGGATGTTAGTAACCAGCCGGCCCGTGAGCGCTGGCCCGTCCCGGGCACCGCGTCTAAGCGCTCCGCAGGAGGCGCCCCCGAACCTGCACGGCCACCCCACGGGGCAGGTCCCCTCCTTCCCACTTTACAAACAAGGAGTCGGGGAGGCCCAGGTCAGAAGCAGTTCGCCCAAGTTCGCACCGCTAACAAGTGCTGGAGACGGTCCCTGGGAGGGACGGGGGTCGCGGGAAGAGCGGTCCTCGAGCCGCACGATAGCGAGGTGGGCGCCAGGGAAGCAGAAGACAAAGTAATGTAGACGAGAAGGGGGTGCCGGAGTGAGGACAGCGGTGCTGTCCGTCAGGAAGGGGGATTCAAATGTAGGAGATCAATTAGGACCGCGACACATTGCGGAGGGACAGTGAGGTGTCCAGGATGACTCGGGCGTGGAGGGCCCGCCGCCGGAGTGGTTGCGGCCCGGCGGCATCGCTGCGGCATCCCCCAGCTTGTACACAGGAGATCAGCAAGAGAAGGGAGATAACGTGGTCCCTCCGGATGCGTTGAGTCTGGTCCGTCGGAAACCTTTAACAGGCCGGACGGCACAAATCTGGAGATCAGAAGTGGAGATGAGAATCTGGAATTCTTTAGCCTGTGAGTGGCAGCCATTATCTAATGCTCACTGTGTGTAACGCAAATGCTTTGCCTGCTCGTGTTGAATGTCCACACCATCCTGAGCGGTGGGTACTGCTATCCTCTCCATTTTGCAGAGCAAGCAATGCAGGCACAGAGAAGTAACTGTAAGAGATGTGAGCACTGTGGAGGCGGCAGGGAGGGGGGCAGGTTGAGTGCCTGGTGTCCTGCCCAGAAGAGGACAGAGGACATTCAACAAGTAGGACCTCAACACACACAGAAAGATCGCGCTTATCCAGCCCACCCCATGGAGGTGCCGCTTGGGTCAACAGGGTCCTAGCTCTGCCCTCAGGTTCACCTTGAGGAAGGAAGTCTCTCTGACCCTTAAGGATTCAATTTAAAAAGAGGGGGAGGGGAGAAGCCTGCTCTCCAGGAAGCCCCTCCCACAGGTACCTGGGCCCCAAGGAGTTCAAGAGGTCCTTGCAGAAGGTCCTCCTCCTCCTCTTAGCTCCCTGAGCCTGCTGGGCTCCCCCCTGCAGGGCAGACAGGCCGAGGGGCAGCTGGCATCCCACCCGCACAGGGTCCCCGGACGGTCGGGACACAGTGAGCTACGGTGAAACGTCAACGGTAGACCTGGGTGGGAGGTCTGGAAGGATCTGCCGCCAAATTCTTTTAACTTTGCTGGACACTGGAGCATTTTTCGTGGTGCAGCGCCGGAGGGAGAGTCGCTGCGCGCGGCCGCGGGCGTGCGGCTCCGGGGGCTCCTGCTGCAGTTTGATTTCCTGTCATGTGCTCCTTCCTGGGGGAGCGCTCGGGCTGTCCCCGCACCCAACGGGGGCGCCGGCGCGGATCCGCCAGACCCCGGGGAGGCCGCAGCCCCCGGGCCGTGGCGCCGAGAGCTCCGCCGACGCGCCGGGAAGGACGAGCCGCGGCGGGGCCCCGGGAGCCCTCGCGCTCGCAGCCCGCGGGCTCCCTCCACTTCCGGTAGTACCCTCGCCGCCGAGCTCGCGGGGCCCGGCTCCGGCCGCCGCCGCCCTGCTCCCCGCGGGCCCGCCTGACATCGGGGGGCGCCGGCGGGGGCGCGGGGGGCGCGGGGGCGCGGGGGCGGCCGCTCCCCCGCCCCGCGGGAGCCGCTTCCCGTGCCCTTTATGATGTGTGTTTACATGCGCGGAGGGATCCCTCCCAGCTGACAGCCACACCGCGGCCGGCTCTTCTTTTTTTAAAGAGCCTGGGCGCGGGCGCTGATTGGCCGGGGCCGGGGCGCGTCAGCCGCGGGGGGCGGGGCCCGGGCCGCATTGTCTCGTCCCGGGCTGGCCCCGCGCCCCGGAGGCCGGACCTGGGCAACCCCCGCCCGGAGGTCCCGGGGCCGGAGCTCCCGGAGGCCCCGGCGGCGGCGCCCCGACCGGTCCGGTCCGGCTTCCCCGGGACACGGGCTCGGAGCCCGGTCGACCGGAGCGGAACCGAGCCCTGCGCCGAGTGCCACGTCTCCAGGAACCCCTCCTGCCTCCGGGACGACACTCCGCCCCACCCGGGCCTCCGGCCCCAGCCCGCCCGAGCCGCGCAGCCCCGGATCGCGGTCCCCGTCCTCCTCCGGCGCGGCCGCTCCCAGCCTCCCAGGGCCCCCAGGCCCCGCCCGCGCCCCAGGCTGCCCCCGCGGCCCCCGCGGCCCTTCCGGTCGCCTCCGTGGGACGCCCGCGCTCCCGGCTGGCAAACGGGGAGCGACTCTCTCCTCCCTCCGGCCCCGGCCCCACCCCGCCTCCCGCAGCCGGGCTGCTGGGGACCCGGCCCGCCGACGAGGGGCCCGCCCGGCTACCCTGCAGCCCGGGAGGGGGCGGTGGCCCGCGTAGCACGTAGCGCACGTGTAGGGGCAGCTCTCCACCCCCCGCCCCTCCGCCCTCCACCCCCCCCGCCCCTCCGCCCCTTCACCGTCCACCATCCACCCACCCACCCCTCCACCATTCACCCCCCTCCGCCCCTCCGCCCCTCCGCCCCTCCACCATCCACCCCCCTCCGCCCCTCCGCCCCTCCGCCCCTCCACCATCCAACCCCCTCCGCCCCTCCGCCCCTCCGCCCCTCCACCATCCACCCCCCGCCCTTCACCGTCCACCATCCACCCCCCCTCCGCCCCCTCGCCCCTCCGCCCCTCCACCCCGCCCCCGCCCTTCACTGTCCACCATCCACCTCCCCTTTGCCCCCCGCCCCTCCATCCTCCACCATCCACCCCCGTCCGCCCCCCCGCCCCCCACCCCTCCTCCCCTCCACTCCTCCACCCTCCCTCCGCCTCTGCACTTTCCACCCTCCGTCCGCCCCTCCACCCCCCAGCCCCCTCCCGCCCTCCGCCACCCTCCACCCTCCACCCCCCCACCCTCCACCCCCCCACCCTCCAGGCCGCCGCCTCCCACCACTTTCCCGGGCGGGGGTGTCCGCCTTCAGCCCTGACCTCCGGCGTCTGCGCCCCTTCCAACAGCGTCCTTCCCTTCCCAGCCTCGCGGATCCTCTCTTGCTCCTTTCCCCCAACTGCCCCGGCGGACGGGCCTTTCCTCAACGTTTCCACGTCTGCCTCAGGCCCTCCGCCAATTCGGGGTCATCCTCCCTCTCCCAGCTCTCCTGGTGTCCCGGAATGTCTGGTGTAGCGCGTCCCCTGCGGACCCCCACAGACCCGGCACCTCGAGAGGAGCTGGGGCCTCTGGCCGCCCTGTGCCATGTATCCCGTGTACCCCACCGCGGCCCGGGACAGCTGTCCCCTAACTTAGAATGTGTCTTTCCCGCCGGGTCTTGGCCTATACCTGGCTCTCCTCCAGACTGGAAGCCGCCGGAGGGGAGGAGGACGGTCTCCAGCCCCGGCACCAGGCGCGCGGTAGAGACCACGAATCTCCACTGAAGGGAAGGGGAAGTAGCCTGGAGGGTCTGTGGCTCCCACTGGCTGAGGATGGAGAAGAGGAGGACCTGGCTGCCCAGGTGAAGCACGAGAAGACCTCACAGTGGATGAGCATGTGGGGGCTGGGGGCCCAGCGCCGGGGTAAACCCATCTTCCTCCATCCCCTGCGCTGCCCGTTTCCCTGGAACCAGCAGCCCTTCGTCCTCTACTGGACTAGTCTCTACTGGGGGGCTGCTTTTCTCCACTACGCCCTACCCTAGCTAGCTACCGGGGCATCTTCTCACATTAACTCGCTCCATGACAAAGGGTCTCTGCTCTGGGAAGCTGGGTCTGGATCTGGGAGACACCTGATAACTAAATACCCACCCCTTCCTCCTCCTCCCCACCTCCTCCCAGGGGTCCTGGGCGCCCTTCTCTGCTGACTCAGCCCGAGGGGATCCAGGGAGCGGGGCTTTGCTTGACTGGGGTGTGGGGCCCAAAGGGCTGGACCACCCTTGGGCCCCGTCCCCTGGGAGCCTCCAACAGACACTGGCAGGTGGGGCAGTTCCCACGGCTGGTGCAGCCGGCCCTGCCCGCAGGCGTGGGGAGGGGCAGAGTTACCCACACACCACTTTGGCTTCCGCTTGGGCTTGGGGGGGGTTCCTCCCTTTCTGGTTGGGCCACTTTGCAGGCCCTGGGCTCCTGTGGCGCAGCCCTGAAGCCCTGAAGCCGAGAGGCAGAGAGGGAGACTCCCGCTCCTGCTCATCCCGGAGCCGCGGCCCGACAGAGGTCTGCGTGGAGGCGGCCCTCTCGGCTCGCAGTCTGGCCTTGGAGACTTGGAATGTTTGGAATTGTCTGTATCAGGGATGAAAGTCTTCCAACGGGAAGAAAAGGACTTCTACACGAACTGTGTTACAACTTCGGGGACACTCCAAAATCCACCACGCTCACTGGAAATTCACGGTGTTCAGCCAAATGCGGTTGAGTGACCAGCGCAGGGCGGGACACACCGAATGCTAAATGCAGGTTCCGCTGCTTCTCTCCCCAGGCAGGAAGTGGGGACCTGCGAACAGCTAGAAATACTGTACTGACAGCGTGACCCGTGGCTGCAGGAACCCGCAGTCCCGGGCGTCGGCGCTGGGAAGTAGGTGGTATCGGCGGCATTGCTTTTCAGATGGGGAAATTGAGACTCAGAAAGGTTGACGAGCCAGAGTCACACAGATAATAACAGAGTGAGGCCGGCGCGGTGATCCCAGCGCCTTTGATCTTCCCCAGACACCAAGCTGACTTCTCTTCAGCCGAGGAGGCAGAGGAGCCGGCTCTCCCCACTGGCCGCCACGTCCATTCTCTCCCCCAAGCCGCAGAGGCTCCAGACGCTGGCTGTGATCTCCCGTATACTTCTGTTTATATCCCACGAGTTCCACGAAACAATAAAAGTTTCACAGAACAGCACTTGCCCTCACACAGGGAAGTGCTTCCATGCTAATTGAAACCCATGCAGCTGGTCTTATGACCCATTAATGGGTCGTGGCCGTCACCGTGAGTTTTTCCTGCTGTTTGGGCGGTTTTCAAGATGACACAGATCGAGCAGTGAGCTCGCTCTACTCGTGCCCATCTAATCTTGAATTTTGGCCCCGGCCCCTCCCCACCCCCCTCCACGTCTTCTGTAAGTCCTCCAGAACGTTATCTACATCATATACAAAATTGATCATCTCTGATCTCTTCAGTCTGTTTTTCATTGTTCATGATTCACTTGTCTGCAATCTTCTATTCATTTTCTTCCTACCCCTGTCCAGGGCACTTCAACCTCAGGGGTGACTCCGTGCCTCATCTTTGTAGCGCCTTATCCCGAACTAGGTGGCCAGGATGAGACGGGGATCTAGCGTAGCCTGCCAGTCTCCCAGGACCTGACTTGGAGCAGTGGCCAAAGACTTCCATGCCCATGGTGGGCAGAAGTAACAGGAAACTCAACCAGGTGGAGTCCGAAACTGAGAAAGCATGTTCAGTTAGGGGGGCCATCACCAGTCAGGCCAGGGTGGCAACAAGGTGCATTTTTTCAAGAGAAGCCAAAAGTCTAAGTTTTTACATGAGCTCTCCTCATTTTTAAATATTCAGTTTAAAACAGATTTTTAAGAACCAGAGTGTGGGCCAAATGGGCTTGTGATCACCGTGTTCTGTGTGGAGCCACCTGCCCCAGAGAGGCTAGTGGGACGATGAGATGAGCTTCAGACCTCCAGAAAGAACGATGGTTGCCAAGGGAGCATCAGCCGAGGCACCCAGAGAGAAATGCTGGAATGGAGGTGGACTCCTGCCCCGTCCCTACCCTGTGGGTCAAGCTCACGCTCCTCGGAGAACTCTGACTTCCAGCAAAGTCCAGAGCCCGCACCCAGGACATACCGTGGCAACAGGCACAGTGCCATAGATGGCCTACCTATCACTGCAGTGCTCACGAGGGACCTGGGGGTGTCAGTGCTTTTCAATGCGTATCCCCCAGTTCTTCTTATTTTGCTGCCTCTAAAGCTCTCAGAGAAGTGGAAACCGAATGACAAGATATGGAAAGGTCTTCAAAGTGCTATGCATCAGAGTAAGAATCTAAAAAGTTGAAAAATAAATAAAAATCAAAAAATAAAAATAAAAGTTGAGGTGAAGCTTTCGGAATTAGAGACGGACCTCACACACGTGAGGGAAAAGAAGACAGTGCTGGGGCACCCGAGTGGCTCAGTCAAGCACCTGACTCCTGATTTTGCCTCAGGTCATGATCTCAGGGGCATGAAATCAAGCCCTGCATTGGGCTCTGCACCGGGCATGGAGCCTGCTTAGGATTCTCTCTCTCTCTTTCCCTCTGCCCCTCCCTCCTTCTATAAATAAATAGCAATGCTGTCATGGTTGACAACAGTTGTTCCTTATAATAAACAAGCTAGCATTTATTGAATGCCTGCTACATGCTAAGCAATTTAGTGTGAATGAGATCTTAAAATCCTCGTAAGAACTCTTTGAGAATAGGCATCGCTCTCTTCATTTCCTAAGTGAGGAACTGGGGTTCAGAGAGGCTGAGTCATTTAGGCAAGATCACACAGCCAATAAGTTTAGCAAAAACAGATCCTGTCCAGGCTGAGTCCAGAATCTGCACCTTTAACGGTCACCCACACGTTGCCCATCTCTGGCATGCTGTCCAGTCCTGGTACTGCTGTGGCCCTGGCACCTAGCACAGTGTTTGTTGACGACATACATGATCTTTCACCATTATCACATAATGCCTGATAATTAGTGAGCTAATAAATACTTGTGGAGCATGTCCTCTGGGCCAACCACTAGGCAAAGCACTGTAGACATCGCATCGGAGAAAATAAAGTCCCTGCCCTTCAGGGGCTTCTGCTCCAGCCCAGTGGATAGAGACACAGCACATACGGGTAAGACTTTGTAGTAGAAATCAACGTGAAAGAAAACAGAATATGGACTCGAGGGATGGGCCGGCGGGGTGGGAGGGCGGGGGAGTGGCACTTTAGGCACAGTGACCTGAGGAAGAAGAATATCCGGACTCAAATCTGAATGTTGGGAGGAAGACGGCTCTTGGAACGTCCACAGAGAATAGTTCTGAGAAGAGGAGTACCATAGGATCTCCAAGGGATGATGCCCGTCCCCACAAAAAAAAAAAAAAAAAAAAAAAGCCATTGGGTAGGGGGATGGAGTCAGAGGCCGGCAGGGGCTGCATCAGCCAGGATCTCGTAGGCCGTGGTCTGGAGTTTGGATTTCGTCTTAGTTTCAACGGCAAGCCACTGGAGAATTGTAGGTCCAGAAGGGATATCATTTGATTACAATTTAAAAAAGTCCCTCTGGGGGCCCCTGAGTGGCTTAGTTAAGTATCCAACTTTTTATTTTGGCTCAGGTCATGATCTCAGGGTGCTGAGATCAAGCCCAAGGTCTGGCTCCCTGCTCAGCACGGTATCTGTTTGGGATTCTCTCTCCCTCTGCTTCCGCTCCCTACCGCACTCCCTCAAATAAATACATCTTAAATAGTGTCTCTGACCGCCACATGGAGAATAGATTGCAGGAGCACAGGGGTAGAGGTAGAGACCAATTAGAAGGTGGTGCGATAGTCCTGGCAGGCTTTTGCTGTAGTAGTAGAGGTGGGTGAGAAAAGGTCAGGCTGGGGGATACATTTTGAAGGAAAAGGGAACAGGACTAATAGAAGGTAGAGGCTAGTGGAAGAGAGGCGTCAAGGATGACTTGTAGGCTCTTCCCCTGAGTACGTGGGCAAATGGTGGTGCTGTTTCCTGAGATGGGGAAGACATGGGGGAGGTGTGCAGAATCTGTGGTGCTGTCCTGGCTCTGTTCAAACAGATCCCTCTTACTCGTCCAAATGGAGATAGATACTCAATGGTCAGATCATCTGGGGCTCGGGACAGGGGTCAGGGCTACAGGTAGGATCAGCCCTGGGTCATCAGCATGCTTGTGTATATATACGTACGGACCCGCAGGCTTATAGATGTATAAGCCCATAGATGGGGAACCACGTATATGGGTATAAATACATATGCAGGTACACTGTCTATGTAGGTACATACTTACACACACATGCATGTAAAATAAACTGAAAGCCATGGGACTGGGTCGATCACCCAGGGAGAGTGTGTGGAAGAAGCGAGCCAAGGACAGAGCCCTAGGACATTCCTACATTGACAGGTTGGGAAGAGGATGAGCCAGGAAAGAAACAGAACCATCAGTGCAGCAAGAATGACGTCAGGGAAGAAAGTGTTTCGAGGAGGAGGCAGTAGTCAACCATGTCGAAAGCTGCGGGGAGGTTGAGTAAGAGGAGAGAAAATGTGACATGACGTGGGGCTGCAGCTAGAGGCAAGGCTTCCAAGGAATTGTGCTGTGTTAGGGCCGCAGAGAAATGGGCAGGATTTGGAGAGAACATGAATTTATATTTTTAAGTTTTTTTTCTAAGATCTTATTTATTCCTGAGAGAGGCAGAGACCCAGGCAGAGGGAGGAGCAGGGTTCCCGGGGAGCAGGGAGCCTGATGTGGGACTCGATCCCCGGACCCTGGGGTCACGCCCTGAGCCGAAGGCAGGCCCTCAGCCAGAGCCACCCGGGCACCCCAAGAGAGGACATGAACTTAGGGATTTTGCTTTTTGGTCTGTTTCCCACTGGGATGTAGGGGAGCCCCTTGTCAAGATGATGGGAATGGCCCGGCAGAGAGGGAGAAAGAGGGTCCCCCACCCCACGCAGAAGAGAGAGAAAGGGTCGTGGCAGGGGTGAGGCGCCTGAGGCGGTGGAAGGGAGAGGGAGTCGAGCCGAGTAGGGCGCTGGGCTCCAGGGAAGTGCAGGGCAGGGCACTGGGAGCCTCGGGGTCCTTCTCTGGATGAACAATAACAACAGCTGCAAGGCTTGAAGCGCCCAAGGCGCCCTCTACATCCTGCTCCAGAGCATCTTGGGGGGGAGGGGACAGGAGTAACCTCGAAGGAGCTTAGCTCAGGGTGGGGAGCCCAGAGGCCTCGGCTCCCTCTGCTGGCCTCACCCCCTCCGCCACTGCGTCGACGGCCCCTCTGCACCCCAGCCCTTTCTCTCTCTTGCCAGCCTCTTCCAGAAGTCTGTAGGCCTCGGGGGCTCGGGGGTGGCCCTCCGCTGGGACCTGTAAGTGGCCAGGAGGTTCGGGGGGACCAGAGGCGCCCGTGGTGGTGACCGGCTGTCCCCACCGAGCCTCTGGCCCATAGGCCGCGGGAGCCCCGCGGGGGGGCCGCCTCTCCCCGTCTCAGGTGGCCCTGGTCGGGTCGCCTGGTGGCGCGAGGTCCTGGCACGGGGAACCCGGGTAAGAGTCTTCTCTGCGAAGACTTCCTGCCGTGTTCACGGTGTATCTTCGTGACTGTCACAGCGAAGTTCCATGGTTGAGGGAGAGGAGCGGCTCCCCGGGGGAACAGTGGCCCCGATGCAGAACGCAGGGGCTGGGTCAGGGCCTCGGAACACAGACCTTGCCGCCGGGATTTCCTTGCCTTTGCTGGCAAGCATGGAGGGGAACCAAGAGCAGGCCGCGGGGTATTAAGGCGCTTCCTGTGATCCTTTAGAAACAATCGGGGAACCGCGTTCTCGCTGGAGAGAAGACGTAAAGCGGAGGAGGAAAGCGGTAGACGATGCTTCGGAGGCTGAATCAGCCTGAGGTCCAAAGCCCAACATCACGGAAGGACTTTCCCCCACGCTCACAGATCGCGTTCTGATCAAGGAACGTGAATAAGGATTAAAGACTGGAACACATTAAGGACGTCCTTTATTAAAAACTAAGAAAGGCGCCAAATCCCTAGCACTCAGCAGCAATTCAAGTTCAGCAACTGTAGCAAACGGACTTTTGTTTTAAAACCGCAAGGGTAGGTGGTGGCATCTGTTTCCTAAGACAACAAGGCCTCGGCCCTGAAGCCCCAGCTGCCCTTCACCGTGTTGAGAAGGGAGCCCTCTGGGAAAGTTGGATCTCAACAAACCTGTAAGGAGAAGGCAGCGGAGGTCACAGGACAGGTGACATTCTTTCTTTAGTCAGGGAATGAGGCTGTCATGCTCCCTCAGGTTCCAGCTCAGGTGAAAAGAAGTTAACGAGGAAGAGGAGGAAGGATAGAATTTGGGGGAGCGAGGCGGCCTCCAGGTGATGAGGGAGAAGCCCTGGGCGAGGGTGGATGGAGACCGGGCCCAGCTGCTGAACACGTCGCCTCTCTGCTGCAGGAGCCACGGCCCGTCCGATGCCATGCGCTGCTCCGTCAGGCGCTGCCTGGTAACCCTGGTGGCCATCGGCTTCCTGTGGCTTTTTGTCACTTTGAGGGTCCCCGAGGAAATTGAAGAGGATGAAGATGTGATGACCATCAAAGGCCAGGTAGCAGCCCTTGCTCTCGGGGTGGGATTGAGGGGGAAGGGTGGGATTGGTGCGGGCAGGGCAGTTCTCAAAGCCCTGCACCTTCTCACCTGAGAGCAGGAAGCTCCGGAGGGCGTTGAGCTATGAACACGGGCCCATGGGTCCGTAAGGAAGCTGCTCCCCCCAGGATGTACCAGGGTATGGAAGAGAGGAAAGGCCTTGAGCCTCCCACACGCCAAGCCCGGGCGGGCCTCACTCTCCTCCCTTCCCTGGAAGAGCTTATGAGAAGCCTCGAGGGGCTCAGCCCTGTTCTTTCTACGAAAGGAGGTTCATGCTTTGCCTTTTGTCAATGCTCTAGGAGGACAGTTACGGCAAAAGGAAAGACCCGAGGTCGCTGGAAGACTGGCAGAACCTTACCTTCAAATATATTCAAACAATTCAGTGGAGAAGAAAGAGTGAGTTCCAAGGAGGAGCCTGGGGTACCCTGGGGGGAGGGGGGGTAGAGGCGTCAAGGGCAGCACGGGAGCCAGGAGGGAAAGCAGAAGGGAGAGGAGAAAAGCGGGCCTGTGCCGGGAATGTTTGAATCCGGCAGACGATTCCACGCCCCCCCACACACACACCGTGACGTTCCCGTATCAGGAAGGAGGAAGGAGGAGGGGAAAAGTCCCTTTTCCAGAACCGGCTTAGAAAATATTTGGAATAGGAGAGGCTTTAGATGCATCGTCCAAATTCCTCAGTTTTGTGGATCAGGATCTAAGCTCAGACGTCAAGGGACTCGCTCAAGGTCACACAGTCAGTGGCAGAACTGGGACAAGAACCTAGGGCTCCTGACTCAGAAACAAGTACTTTTCCCTTCACCCAAAGGTGAGCTTTGGGAAGATGAACTGGGCGAAACAACAAGAATCATAATAACTATAAAATTAGCTAATACTGACCGAGCACTTAAACCATGTGCTACAAAATCCTGGCTCCACGAAAACTCAAAGGGACCCGCAGGGACTCAGAATCACCCAGCTCAGTGCTCCTCAGACGGTACTCTGCCCACAAGGGTACTTCACTTGGCGATACCGTTAGAGGGCAGGTTCCGCTTATCTAGGAACTCAGACTCTGCGTTCCCAACCGGCTTCCACATGACACTGATGTTGCTGCACTAAGGACCACGTTCTGAGTGGCACGAGTCGAAGCGTCCTCTCCACCACGACAGAGCGTAGAGGGGAACTAGGAGAGGGAAGAAAGGCACAGGGACGGTCCCAACAGCACCGCAGCCCCCAGCCTCTGGCTGCCTTTACCCCCAGCCCGAGGTGCACTGACAGTTCCCCTGTTTGCCCCTCCTTAGCATGGCTGACAGTGGGCATCTCCTCAGCGACACAACCAGATCAAAGAAACCTCCTGTACACCCTGGTCTCTCTGTTCCGTGCCTCCTCTAAGACTGAGCAGAAACGTCTCACAGTGCTGGTCCACCTGGCACACTCGGACCTCACCTGGCTCAGAGAAACCGTTCTCCGTATTTCAACCCTGTTCAGCCCACAGATCTTGGCAGGGCAGTTGCTACTGATCCATGCTCCATCCGATGCCTACCCGCCCTTGGAGGACATGAGGAAGGAGGCCCATCACGGGGAATTCTACTCCAGGCAGAACATAGATCACGCCTTCCTCGTGAGCTTTGCCGCAAGGCTCTCCGAATACTTCCTGTTACTGGAGGACAATGTCTTTTGTGCCCCCAGTTTTATCACCCACATCCACTGGAAGGTGGACACCATGAAGTCCGACCCGTGGGTGCTCCTGGAGTTCTCTAATATGGGCTTCCTTGGCAAACTCTTCCACAGCAAGGACCTCCCACTCCTGGCCCATTTCCTCCTCCTCTTCTACAAGGAAAAGCCCCTCGACAGGCTGATCCCCCACTTCCGTACCCTCCTAGCTCAGAAAACCCCAATCATCTGCAGACCTTTCCTTTTCTACTACAGGTTCTCCTACATCTCTAATGACACCCAGAAGGCCTCCCCCATTCAGAAAAAGAACCTCGATGGTCCTCACAACCCACCCGGAGCCATTTTCACCGATATGAAGGTTTTTGATGTTCATTTCCCCTGGGAGGCCTACACTCTGGATGAGTCATTCTTCTGGACCCACAATGTCAGTGCGGGGAACCACCTGACAGTCATTTTGAACCACCCAGCGAACCTGAGCAGAGTGCAAGTGTTGACGGGCACCATCGTGGATGGAAAGTACACCTTAGAGAAGGGCGAAGTGGAACTGGGCTATGACCCCGAGGGGATGCCTCAGTACTGTACCAGCTTCACCTTGCTGGGCCATCTCTTGGAAGGGCAGATGAATCAGGAGATATTTCTGAAAAGTATAGGGTACAATGTGAGCTGCGTAAGGCTGGTGGTGAAGGCTAGTCAGGTCGGCGGTCTTATAATCAGGCATATTTACCTCTGGGAGGAAAATGCCAACGATACGGAAGCAGCTCAGAGCTGAAGGTGAATCAGTAGGAGTGTAAAAAAATTAAAGTCTTGAAGCCGTTCCATCCCAGCCTATCTGAGTGACAGAGGGGAGATGCCAGGGAACGAAGCGCAGAGAGGGAAGCCTCTATGATTCTTTCGGTGCCACCATGATGTTAGTAGACCTGTTCATTCTTTTTTCTCCCCAAACAAGTGATTCTTATAGGATAGTTTTTTTTCTGGGAGCAGATACAGCTTAGACTAACTTGGGGAAAGACCTTGGTCACCTCTAGAATGTTTAGATTTGGGGGGATGCTGAGATCAGGTCAGAGTGCTTGTGTGGGTGCAAACACACACTTACATGTTGACCACAGTCAGAGGCGGGGGGAGTGTAAAGTGGTAGGAGGAGGGTAAATGGGGAAATCATGGGATGTCCCTAAAATTGACATCATAGGGAGCCAAGAAAGTGACTCTCATTAGAAGTCAAATTCTCTGAAATTCAGGAAAGCAGCAGATGGGCTGATAGCAATAAAACTAAGCCCTTAACTCCATCTTCTATCTTTTTAAGCTGTTTCATCGTCCCTGTCTAGCTTCATCCTTTCCTCACAAACAAACTTGGACATAAATAGTTTGTAACTAAAACATTCCCTCCTTAACTCTGGCTTCTACATCTGCAATACTTGAAAGTCTTCCCTATTATGATGACAAAAATAGTCAAAACCCAGTTGTATTTTTTTCAGAGCTCGTTCCCCGTAACTCTCTGCATACTACATGGTACTAACTAGTGTTCCTTCTTGAAACAGCCTTCTTGGCTTCTGGGATCCACCCATTCATCAGATGCTTGTCGAGAGCCTACTATGTGCCGGGCACACAAAAAAGCTGCTATTGAGGTTGAGTGCGTGGTCTTTTGAAAGTACAGACCCGCTCTTCCTAAAACATTCTTGGGGGCTTAGGAAAGGCTTCTTGGAAACTATGCTATGTAAGCCTAGACCTGATAGATAATTAGAGAAGATACCCAGGTAGCGTGGGGAGAAGGTCAGGGAGATTTTCCAGTAGAAGAAACAGTGTGCTGAGAAGTAGGCCAGAGGTGAGAAGGGACGTGGCTCATTTGGGAAGACACATTTAGTGGGACAGGAGATGGAGGGCAAACTGGAGAAGGGGTGGAGCAGAAACCGAAGCCCCAGGACTGAGAGAAGACCAGCTGACATAGGGCCACGGACAACTCAATGGGTGGAGGGATAGTCTTTTCAACAAATGGTGTTGAAACAACTGAATATCCACATGTAAAAGAACGAGGTTAGACCCCTGCCTCACACCATATAAAAGATTGACTCAAAATGGATCATAGACCTAAATGTAGGGTAAAAGCTATAAAACCCTTAGGGGAAAATATAGGGTGTAAATCATTGTGACCTTGGATTAGGCAATAAGTATATATTAAGATATGACACCAAAAGTATCAGCGATCAAAGAATAGATGAATTGGACTTCATCAAAATCGAAACCTTACATGCTTCACAGGACGCTGTCAAGGCAGTGAAACAGTAATACAGAGAATGGAAGAAAATATTTGTAAATCATACGCCTGATGAGAGACTGGTGTCCAGAGTATTACAAAGTAGTCTTACGCTTCTTCGTCATCACCCATTAAGACGGGCAAGGGATTTGAATAGAGATTTCTCCAAAGAAGACACACGAATGGCCAATGGGCAGGTGAGAGGATGCTCCTCGTTAGTCACTAGGGAACCGCAAATCCAAGCCACAGTGAAATACCACTTCGCCCCCTGCTAGGAAGGCTCTAATTAAAAAACAAGCAAAATAAGTGTTGGTGAGGATTTAGAGAACTCGGGCCCCGCATCCATTGCTGGTGGGGTTGTAAAATGGGACAGTCACTTTGGGAAGGTGTTTAGCAGCTCCTCAGAACGGCCAGCGGATCACCACGTGACCCAGCAATCCCTCTCCCAGTCTATACGGGAACACGAAGCCTGCATCCACACCAAGACTGATACGCGTGTGTTCATAGCAGTATTGTAATAACCCACAAGTGAAAACCACCTACACGTCCACGTGATGAAAGGGTACGCACGCTGAAGTACACGCCCGGACAGTGAAGTAGGAGTTGGCCATTAGAGGAAAGGAGTCCTGACGAGCCACCAGCGGCATGAGAGCCGGAGGCCACGTGCTGTCGGATTCCGTCTACAGGAAATGTCCAGACTGAGCAAATCTACAGAAATAGAAGTGGGTTAGTGGCCAGGGCCTGGGAAAAGGGAGGAGCAGAATGACCCCCAGGAGCCCCCGGGTGGCTCAGCTGGTTAAGTGTCCAGCTCTTGATTTCGGCTCAAGTCATGATCTCAGGGTCGCGGGATTGAGCCCTGCATCGGGCTGCACACTGAGCGTGGAGCCTGCTTGAGAGTCTCTCTCTCCCTTTAGTTTTGTCCTAATGCCTGCTGGTGATCGCTCTTAAAAAGAAAAAAAATAATTTTATGGTACATGAATATATCTTAATAATAATAATAAAAACCCTGTAGAAGCACATAAAGGGGTTCTGACTACTCTGCTGGCAGCAGGGAATGCCTCAACAGTTTTAAGCAGGAGAGCGAACGTGACCCGTGCCGTGCTCTGGAAAGGTCACTGCGGATATCCTATGCAGATGGCGCTGAAGAGGGTCAAGACGCGGGACCCAAGCAGAAGTCCACGGCGGAGGGATCCCGGGATGGCTCAGCGGTTTGGCGCCGCCTGCGACCCCGGGATCGAGTCCCCTGTCGGGCTCCCTGCATGGAGCCTGCTTCTCCCTCTGCCTGTGTCTCTGCCTCTCTCTGTCTCTCATGAATAAATAAATAAAATCTTAAAAAAAAAAAAAAAGTCCACGGGGGAACACAGGCAGGGGTCTGTCTCGGCCCGCAGCACACGATGGGCTCTTCATAACGATGCTTCCCACCCCCTCCCCCCACCTTGGCTCAGCGGTCCTGCGGCACTCTGGATTTCCACCCGCCTCTCTTGCTGCGGATGCCTGCCACTGACGCTGCTCCCTCTGCCCCCCCAAACACGGGAATGTTCCAGGGCCCTTCACGCCTTGTCATCTATACCTTCCTTCTTCAATTTCTGTGACACTGTGCTCAGTCATCCGAAGGAGCTGCCGGGTGCTCCCCAGTCCCTCTGAGCCTTGGTGTCTTCTTTCCAGCTGATGACAGGCGCCCTCCCCTTGGCTCTCCCACTGTCACCTCCAGTCACCATGTCTAAAACCAAATTCCTCAGCTTGCTCCAAAAGCCAGTCCGTACCTTCCAGACCTTTCTACTTCTGGCCACGGTTACCTTACATACAGAGACTCAATTTTAAAACAGTGTCTTTTTAAAAAAATATATTTAATTTATTCATGAGAGACACGGAGAGAGGCAGAGACAGAGGCAGAGGGAGCAGCAGGCTCCACGCAGGGAGCCCGATGTGGGACTCGATCCCGGGACCCTGGGGTCACACCCTGGGCCGAAGGTGGCGCTAAACCGCTGAGCCACCTAGGCTGCCCAACAGTGTCTTCAAAAAGTGGTCTACAAACTACCTGCATCAGAATCAGCTGCAATTGCTTGTTTATTTTATTTAAAGCTTTTATTTATGAGAGAGAACGAGCAGGGGGAAGGGCAGAGGGAGAGAGAGGCTGAGTCCCGGGGAGCAGGGAGCCCGATGCAGGGCTCAATCCCAGGACCCTGGGGCCAGGACCTGAGCCGAAGGCAGGCACGTCCTCTGAGCTAAACCTCTGAGCCACCCAGACGCCCCTGGAATTGCTGGTTTAAAATTATTTTACCGAATCTTGCCCATTCTCCACGCATGGAGCTTCAACCTCTGATTTTCTATTTTCGTAGCCGCTCGGGGTAGACCTACCGCGGCTCGGGCAGGCTCCCCACAGAGCGGCCTCCAGGAGCCAGGCGCCGGCTGTGTCCCGGGCACCGGGGAGAGGTGATGGGCTGTCCATTCTGGCCTGGTCCAGCGTGGGGACAAGTGACACAGAATTCCGGGTCCTGCGCCTGGTGCCTGAGGTGGGCAGTGACCCGGAGCAGCTCCCAGGCGGGAAGTGGAGGGAAGGGTGGCCCGGGTGGAAGTGGAGGTGAGCAGTTCAAGGGAGGGACTAAGGTCTTACCAGGGCACCAGCTCCTGGGGACGCGCCCAGCCCTGGGGTCGCAGGGAGGGCAGACAGGGACCCGGGTGGGCGGCTGTGGGCGGCAGTGAGCGCAGAGCTTCAGTGCAGATCCGTGTCCTCCCCCCGCGTCCTGCCGCCTTGTCCTGGGCCCCGCAAGCCAAAGGCCTCCAACAAAAAGCTAAAGGATGGGATGCCTGGGTGGCTCAGAGGTTGAGCGCCTGCCTTTGGTTCAGGATGTGATCCTGGAGTCCTGGGATTGAGTCCCACATTGGGCTCCTTGCATGGAGCCTGCTTCTCCTCCCTCTGCCTCTCTTTCTGTGTCTCTCATGAATAAATAAATAAAATCTTAAAAAAAAAAAACAAAAACGAAAGCTAAAGGAGTCGGATTTTGCTTGAGAGGAAGATGAGGGGTGATATCAAAAAGAAATTTTAAGTAATCTCTATACTCATCATGGGGCTCGAACTCACAACCCCAAGATCAGGCGTCCCGTGCTCTACCCTGGGCCACCAGGCACCCTCAGGGGCGACATCCTCAAGGAAAGGAAATATTGCTTTTTTTTTTAAGATTTATTTATTTATTTGTTTATGATACACACATAGAGAGAAAGGCAGAGACACAGGAGGAGGGAGAAGCAGGCTCCATGCTGGGAGCCCGACGCGGGACCCAAGGACCATGCCCCGGGCCAAAGGCAGGCACCAAACCGTTGAGCCACCCAGGGATCCCCAGGAAATGTTGCTTTAAGACGATGTTTTAGAGGGTTGAAAAAGTAAGGGGTTTTTTTTGTTTTGTTTTGTTTTTTTAAGGAGGTTGGGGATGCCCGCGGGGGCTCAGTGGTTTCGCGCCTGCCTTTGGCCCAGGGCCTGATCCTGGAGTCCGGGATGGAGTCTGGGGATTGAGTCCTATATCGGGCTCCCTGCATGGAGCCTGCTTCTCTCTCAACCTGTGTCTCTGCCTCTGTGTCTCTCATAAATAAATTAAAAAAAAAAATCTTTAAAGGAGGTCTTGGGACACCTGGGGGGCTCAGTGGTTAAGCGCCACCTTTGGCCCAGGGCGTGACCCTGGGGTCCCGCATCAGGCTCCCCTCAGGGAGCCTGTGTCTCTGCTTGTGTCTCTATGTCTCATGAATAAATAAGATTAAAACAAAAAGGGGGGGTCTATGCTGAGTGGTTACCACTGCAGCTCTGGGAGGCCCAACAGGGCATGGAGCTCAGCAGCGACTTCCAGCAGCGAGGACACACTTGGGAAGTCAGGTCACCGCAGCCCAGCGCCGAGTAGGGGGACGAGTACACGGAGCCCCCAGAGCATCGCAGGTGCTTAGTAAGCACAGGCTCAGGGTTGGCGTCGCTACAGGACAGAGGATCGCATTGCTGTGTTGCCGCCACCCAGCATACCCCCCAGCAGCCAGTCCCCCTCCTTTTCTGCGTGGCTACCCCCCACCCCTGCAGGCTCCCCTCCTTTCAAAGAGCTCCCGGGGCAAATGCACCCAGATTGGTCTGCACAGTGGGATCCTGCTTCCCTCCAAATCCGGCACCCAAATGCTGGGGTGTTTGTTGAACGACTGGACAATTCCTCTGCTTTTCAGTCGCTCGAGTTCCGTGAAGCTCCCGGAGGGAAGCCCTCGTCTGCCTTAATTTCTGAAGCACATGGTAGGCTCCGAGCCGCCAGTGGCCTGGGCCTTGCAGGGGTGGGGTGGGGCGGGGCGGGGCCGTCGTCCCTGCAGCAGCCCCCCCCACCTCATGCTGGCTCCGGGGCCATTGCTCGGCCTGTTTCCGGGCCCAGACACCTGTCCAGCGAGGGCTCCCCGAGGACCTCCGGTGCCCACCGAGCGAGGCCAAGGCGTCCTGCTGCTCCCTGTCCTGCCCCTAGGACGCACCCCCAAGGGCCCCGCAGGCCCCTTCAGGCCTCTCTCCCAGGGCTTCACAGGACGAATTTGGCATTTTATTACCTACTGAAAGAGAATGCGGAGGAATCCCGGGGTCTGGGGCAGCTTGGCACCCGCTCCGGCTCTCCCTCAGCAGCCCCATGGGCCGGCAGAAAGGAGCAGCGGGAAGGTGGGAAGGCGGGTCTGACTTTTCCCTCCTCACTCCTTACTGCATAACTGGAGATTCGGGCCTCCCGGCTCCACTCCCCTCCCGACCCCAGCGGAACTCGCCTGTCCACCGCCACCTCGGCTTCAGGTCCGGGTCTGTGCTGGGCACTGGGCTCCCCCGTCAGCCAACCTTCCGGCTGCTCCCGTATCTCCCCGCTGAGGAGCGGGCGCGGGGCCGGTCCCAGCCGAGTCCTGTCCCAGCTGCTGGGCCTTGGGCGAACCTGCCTCGGGACCAGTTTCCTCATCTGCAGAGCAGGGTGGCCACCTCCCGAGACGGCTGGGGGTGGGGGTTCACCACACTGGGTCCGCACCGGTGCAGCGAGGCCACCATGCGACACTCCCTCGTGCCTGAGGTCACTGTTGCACAGAAGCTGAGCGGCCAGCGCGCTCCCACCGCTGGTCTGGAAGCCCTGTCCTTGCCCGCGTGCTCACTCCGTCACGCCAGGGCCACAGCGAGTGTCCAGAGGTTTAGGGCATTTTATTTTATTTTGTTTTTTTTTAAGATTTTTATTTATTTATTCATGATAGTCATAGAGAGAGAGAGAGGCAGAGACCCAGGCAGAGAGACAAGCAGGCTCCATGCAGGGAGTCCGACATGGGACTCGATCCCGGGACTCCAGGATCACACCCTGGGCCGAAGGCAGGAGCTAAACCGCTGAGCCACCCAGGGATCCTCGGCTTAGGGCATTTTGACTCGAGTTCAACAAGTCATTGACCTTGAGGTGTACGCTGGGGAGTCTCTCCGCTCGCACAAGGTCTGTGCTGATGTCCGAGACAGGGGCGGAGAAACTTCTCCCTCCCTGGGGGCTGAACCCCCTCTTGGCTGGTGTCACCAGGTCGGTAATGAGGCCTGGTGGGCCGAGGAGCAGTTACAGGCTCACAAGGGATGACGGGAACTGAAAAGTTAACTTTAACCGCAAGAAGTGAGGGAACGCTTTTTTTTTCGTTTTCAGCTATATTTTGTTTGGGCCGAGCACGTCAGATTGACAAACAATTTTTCTTCCTTTTTTTTTTTAAGATTTCATTGATTTATTTGAGAGAGATTGGGAGCACAGGCAGGGGGCAGGGGGAGAAGCAGGCTCCCCACCGAGCTGGGAGCCGTCATGAGGCTCGACCCCAGGGCCCCAGGATCACGGCCTGAGCTGAAGGTGGACACGTAACTGACCGAGCCACCCAGGCGCCCGGCAAACAAGTTTTCCAGAAAGTACGCAGCACCGGTGGCTTTATTGCGCACCTGCCAACGTCTGGGGCCCTTGAGCGGCGGCCCTCAACTCTGGCCGCACACTGGCTTCACCGAAGACTTTTAGAAAAACAGCAGAGCTTGGGTCCAAGGGCAGGCGGACAGGAGCTCCAGGGCAGACCCTGGCCCCCAGTGCTCCGAGGTGCAGACCGCCCTGGGCCCGTCCCCCTCACAGGGCGGGCTCAAAGCGCCATCCCCTGGGAGCTTCTCAGGAATGCAAGTTCTCAGGCCCGACCTGGGCCCGCTGAAGCAGGAACGGAGTGGGGGTGGTGACCGGCCCCAGGGTTGACCCCTCGGGGGACCCTGGTCCAGTCAGGAGCGAGCAGCATGGCCCAGAGTCTGGAGGCCAGCAACAGCCAAAGAGGCCATGTTCCCCAAGCTTGACCCCAGGACCCGGAAAGGGCGGGAGGGCCGTCGGCCTCCCAGGGCTGCCCAGAGGTTGGGGGCAGAGGCAGGCCTAGAACCTGGGCGTCCCTGGCCTGGCCGTTGTCCTGTCCACGCTTGAGCGGTCTTGGCTCCGAGACAGCCTGCAAAGCAGCCGCCATGCCCCACCCCCGGGCCCCTGGGGGTGCACCTACCCACGGGGGGTGGGGGGGCACACTTCATGTCCCTCCGGCGAGTCTCTGGGCCGTTGTAACAAAGCTCCACAGACCAGGTGCTTGAGACCAGGGAAATGTGTTGTCTCCCGGCTCCGGAGGCTGGAAGGCCGCGGTCACGGCAGGGGTGGGGTCATGGCCACTAACCCGCGGGTGGGAGCACTGGGGCCGGCTCTCTTCTGGGGCTCCTTCCAGGATCTGGCCATGCTGTCCTGCACACGGCTTTCTCTCTGTGGACGTGTCCAAATGTCCCCCCCTTTTCTTAAAAAAAAAAAAAAAAGACGCAGAGAGAGAGGCAGAGACCCAGGCAGAGGGAGAAGCAGGCTCCATGCGGGGAGCCCGACGCGGGACTCGATCCCAGGACCCAGGGTCACGCCCTGGGCCGGAGACAGATGCTCCACCACTGAGCCCCCGGGTGTTCCCGAGTTCCTTCTTTGCAGGAGGACGCAGGTCACACTGGAGTAGCGGTGGGGCCCTCCCAGGTAAGGCCACATTCGAAGGTCGGGACTGCAGCGGAGGGTCGTGGAGGGGGCACCGTCCAGCTGGAGGGCCTGTCGTGCACTCTTGGCCCTCGGTCCCCAGCCAGGCCCACGATGCAAGGGTGAGCCACCGCCGTGTCCCGCAGGGGCCTGGAGGAGAGGGCGGGCGGGCTGCACTCCCAGGAGAAGCCCTGGAGGAGCCGCCGCCTGTCGCTCACGTAGATTTGGGTCTGGCTGCTGCCTGGGTGGCTGGGAGGTGGGACACATTGGGCCGGGCCCCCATGAGTGGCCCCTCTGACCCACCTAGAAGCTTCTGGGAGCCCGGCTGTGAGCGGGCAGGGGCGGAGCGGGGTCCAGGGGCGCTCTGGGCGGCGGTGCCAGGGCGACAGGAAGCCTGGACTGAGCAGCGGGGACAGAGTGTCCTCCGAAGGCCTTGGTTGGGGGGAAGGGAGGGCATCGAGGAGGACACAGCTGGTTATGGCAGGAGGAGCTGGGGACCGCGACGGGGCACCCAGAGCAGGGTGCGGGGCCCCTTCCACCCACGGGGTGACGCTGACCGCGGCCCCGCTGTCCACACGGTGGACGCTGCCCCGGCCCGGCCCGGGGGTAGGTCAGCCTTTGCCGGCTGGCTGGTGGGCGAGGGGACAGACGCCCAGAACGGGACAGGTCACCCTGCGGGCCGGGGGCCGAGAGGACCTGGTGCCCACTTCCCGCCATGGTCCCCACCGCAGGCCTCCCAGAGGCAGAGGCTGCGGCTGCTCACACTCCACGCAGGAGGCCACTGAGGTCACGGGAAAGCAGGTGTGGAGGTGGGGGACCCGTGGACACCCCACCGCATGTGTGACCCCACGGACATCCCACCCTGCGTGTGAGTGTGTGACCCTGTGGACACCTCACCCCACGTTCCCTCCTCTCTGCCTCCCTTCTGTGGCCTTGTCCACGGAGGCACGTGGCTGGGTCTGCCGGCTCACCCACGAGGGGTGTCGCACCTGAGGGGTCTGTGGGGGGCGCCTCTTCCCAGCCGGCAGTGGGTCCCCGCGCCCCCTGCTGCTCCTGGGAGGCAGGGCCCAGGGCTCCGTGGCCAGGTCTGCGCCCCCGGGTCTTCCCCCGCCCGGGAGGAACAAGCCCCCCAACACGGCAAGTAAGGGGCGGGGGCGACAGGTGCTCGGCGCGGCCCGCCCCCACCCCTCCCCAGGCGCCCTCCTGCCCGCAGACCCGGGTGGCCGCCCCACATGCCAGGACCTGTGGCTGCTGGGGCTTGGGGGGACCCCGGGAACCCCCACACACCCGCTGCTCCCCGACACCAAGCCTCGTCCTCTCTGGCCACGGGAGCGAAGTGGGCTCTGCTGCTTTAGAGGAAGGGGCGCTGGCAGCCGGGACCCCGGTTCTCCCAATGCTAGCGCGGCTCTCAAATAAATAATCTTTTAAGAAACTAAAAAATAAAGTAAAACCCAGAAGCCGGATCCCAGCCTCCCCGCCGACTCCAGGCTCAGGCACTTGGTCCGAGCGCTGCCCGTGGACGGGCCACGGGGCGCAGTGGCTCCAGCCCCCCACCCCGCCCGGGCCCTGCTCGCAGCTGCCGCGACCTCTAGGGAACCGGTTGGGATCTGAGCAGCCCCTCGTGTCTTGGGGCCGCAGTTGCGGGCGGACGGGGTCTGTCCGGGCTGCTCCCACCAGCCGGGGCACCCCCCGCGGCAGACACCCCCAACCGTCCTGCGACAGGACCCCATGTTGGGAATCGTCGCTTCCACAGGCTTCCCCGGCTGCCGGCCACCGAAGGCCTGACACGGGAGGCCGCGGCCCCCTCGGACCGTGGCACACAGCAGGCCGCGGGAATTCCTCGCGAACCGAGGGCGCAGCCGGGCTCGCAGCTCAGAGCCGTTCCTGGCGCCGCCGCCTCCATCTCAGGCCTGGGCTGCGGGTCCTCGGCCACCTGGCGGGCCCACCCGTGCCTCTGGGGCCTCCGCTCGCCGTCGCGCCCGGGCAGCCTGGCCCTCTCCCCACGCACCCACCCCGCCCCCCGGGCTCCTGCGCCAAGGCCTCCGGGACGGAGCAGCCGGGAGCCTGTGTCCCCCGGGGGCACCACGCACACTTGTCGCCCGTGAGCTTCAGAGAAGAGGGAAGACGGGCGGGCAGCAGGCGGGTCCCGCGGGAGGCTCCATCATGGACCCCCAAGGCCGAGGACCCGGACGCCCTGGGGGCTGGGAGCTGCGGTTGCAGGGAGGGGTCGGGTCAGCAGTCGCCCCCAGGACCTGCCTCTCGCCTCTGAACTCGCAGGAACTGCACGAACACATCCCAAGGAAACCGTCACGGCCTGGGCTCCGCAGCAGGAGGCTCATCCCAGCTCTGGGAGACGTGGGGAGCAGCATGAACTAGGCCTTGCTCAAAAAGTGCCCGGGCGGGGGTGGGGGGGGTGGGGGGCGAGGCCTCCACACTGAAGCCTGGGGGCAGGGAGGATTTCTAAGATGGGCTGGCACCGTGGAGACGCTCTAACCCTCCCTGTCCTTGGGTCCTGCCCCTTAATGTCCTGGGCCCCCAGCAGGATAACCTCCCTCCTCTCCAGGGGCCCCGCAGAGCCCACTTCCCAGCGGGCGCCTGGGTCACTTAGGAACGGCAGGGGGTGGTGCCCACAGGTAATGCCTCCTTAGGGTCCACCGTCCAAGAGCGTGCTCGGGGACATGCTCGGGGACGCGCTTTACTTGCAGACCTCAACTCCCAAGGCAACCACCTCTCTGCTTCTCCATCATTTCCCCACCGAGGACCCCAGTTTGGAAGGAACCCAGGCTGGACTCTCCCTGGGGACCCAGGGACGCAGCTCCACTAGAGCTCGGTGGTGGCTGTTGGGAGGGGAGTGGAGTCCAGACACAGGCTTAACAAAAAGATTCTTTCGAAAATACGCACAAAAAAGGGACAGGAAGTGAGAAAAGAGGACGTGCCTCACCCCTGCTGCGGTTGGGGCCAGGAGAGAACGCAGTGGCAGGTTCACCCCAATGCCTCACCTGGCCTGCTCCGCCCCCCCTCAGCCCTCAGGTACCCCGGCACGGGACAGGCTCGGGGTTGGGTGTGTGGTGGCCCGGAAGGAGGGTCCCTACCTCGAGGGCCGAGCCCTCAGAGGCAGAACTGCTACTGTGTGAACGGCTGCAGCAGGCAAGGGCAGGAGCAGGGGGGGAAGGGGGGAAGGGGGGAAGGGGGGAAGGGGGGAAGGGGGGAAGGGGGGAAGGGGGGAAGGGGGGAAGGGGGGAAGGGGGGAAGGGTAAGGGGGAGGGAAAGGGAAGGGTAAGGGGGAGGGAAAGGGAAGGGTAAGGGGGAGGGAAAGGGAAGGGTAAGGGGGAGGGAAAGGGAAGGGTAAGGGGGAGGGAAAGGGAAGGGTAAGGGGGAGGGAAAGGGAAGGGTAAGGGGGAGGGAAAGGGAAGGGTAAGGGGGAGGGAAAGGGAAGGGGGAGGGAAGGGAAGGCCCGCTCCCGGGTCGGCATGAAGACACGCACGTGGCCCAGGTCTCCAGATGGCGCTGGGCTTTTCTGGCTCCTTCCCCTTCCTACTGTGCCTTCAGCCCACCTCTGCCCCGAGCCCTGACGTCCGGAGGACCCGCGGGGAGACACCCGTTAGCGGCCGGGACGGGCCACTCGTGCAGGGGCGCAGTCCCCGAAGCTTCCCTGAAGGGGCCGAGGTCTGTGGATGCAGCGCTCGGATGGAAACGCCTCCCGGGTCCACCCGGCAAGGCTCATGGATTGGGAACCGGTTCCTAGGTCAATACCCAGAAGCCCGGCCCCGGACCCAGAGCAAGGCCACGCTGGCGACGCATCCAGGAGGGCCCAGGGCTCGCCGGGCCTGAGGACGAAGCAGGCACACGTCCCGAGCTACAGGTAGTCCCGAGCTACAGGTAGAACCGAGCAACCGAGGCAGGTGGAGTGAGGCCCGGAGCACAGGCTGCCCTCCGGGTCGGGGGTCCCACGGGGCGTGGCCTTCCTCGGGCCCAGGGGCTTCTCCTGTCACCCCTGCACCTGGGCCGCGCAGGCTCCTCAGCTGCCCCGAGGCCACAAGCAGCCGGCTCCCAGACCCACGGGGCCTTTCTCATCAGGGACCCATTAAAAATAAAAAAACAAACTTTTCTTTTGCCTCAAAGGCTCACAGGCACTTTCAACATTATCTCAGACGTTCACGGCCCCGCCGAAGACCCGTGTCCCGGGAGCTGGGCATCCACGCGGCAGCGGGCGGCCCCACCCCGATGGGCCTGGCGCACAGACCTCTGCCTGCCCAGGGGCAGCCAATGGTACGACCCCTCCCAGGGCTGGCCCTTCCCTGGTCTTCCCCGGCCGGCTGGGGACCTGGGGACTGGGGGACACGCCACGCAGCCCGAGCCCCGGCCGGCAGTCAGGGGCCTTGATGGCGGGGACAGCGCCGCCGACCCCTGCCGGCAGCCGCCCTGCCCTACGACTAGGGGGACACGGAAGTCGCCGCTCCGAGGCCTGCGCCCGGCCACACCGCACGTCACGAGAGCCCCACGTCATCTAGACATTGACTGTATTTGTGGGGCTTAGCGAAACAGAACAGGGAGCCTGACCAACGGGCAGGTGCCAGGAGCCCTAGAACTCCTTGTTCTCGTCCTCACTGTCCACCGACTCCGCTCCCATTTCTTCATAATCCTTCTCCAGGGCAGCCAGGTCCTCTCGGGCCTCCAGGAACTCTCCTTCCTCCATGCCCTCGCCCACGTACCAGTGCACAAACGCCCGCTTGGCGTACATCAGGTCAAACTTGTGGTTAAGGCGGGCCCAGGCCTCGGCGATGGCGGTGGTGTTGCTCAGCATGCAGACTGCCTGCTGCACCTTGGCCAGGTCGCCCCCGGGCACCACGGTGGGCGGCTGGTAGTTGATGCCAACCTGAGAGGAAATAGCGGGTGGCGTAAGACCCTGGTTCCGCGTTGCTGGGAGGGGGTCTGTAGGAGTCCCACACCCGAGACACGGCCGGGCCCCGGGTGGGGCGTCCACCAGTCGGTAAGAGGCGCGGGGGTGACAGACATGGGTGCAGCACCCAAGGAACAGACAAGTCCAGAACGTGGGACTTTCAGGGCGACTAGACTAGTGCCTTCGAGTCACCGTCAAGAAAAAGGGCGGATGTTATATGTTAAAAGATTTAAGAAATGAGGACCCCTGGGAGGCTCAGCGGTGCAGCGTCTGCCTTCAGCTCAGGGTGTGACCCGGGGTCCCGGGATCGAGTCCCACATCGGGCTCCCTGCATGGAGCCTGCTTCTCCCTCCGCCTGTGTCTCTGCCTCTGCCTCTCTCTCTCTCTCTCTCTCTCTGTGACTATCATAAATAAATAAAATTTTAAAAATAAAAATAAATAAATAAAAAAGGCTTAAGAGGCACATATAATGCCGAGGCTTGGATTAAATCCTGATTTTGAAAACCTGACGTGAAAGGCATCTGTGGAAATTGGGAAAGTTCGGATGCTGCCTGGGTATTTTTAATTTGGAGAACTATTATGAATCTTGTTAGGCACAAAAACGAACTTGTGTGTCATGAAAAGCCGTAGGCCAGTCTAAGTGGGTCAGCAAAGCAAACGTAAAGGAAACCCAGGTGCTGAATCCAGGCAGTAGGCACTCGGGTGTCAGCTGTGCTCAATCTCCCCACTTTCCTGTAGTTTAGAAAACAGTCTAGGGACTATGAAACCTTGTGAAGATCCCCAACGGGATCCAAGCCCCGTCTCCTTAAGCACTGCTCTGCCCCGGACACAGGGAGACCCTCACACTCAGCACTGAAAAACAGAAGGTCGCCTCCGCTCACTGCCCCTAAGGGCTGCGGGCCTACGGAATGCAGGTGCCACGCTTTCCTAATTCGGAGCTGGAGGATCCGCCTCCAGACCTCCCAGCACCTGTCTCTGGTTGAGCTACGGGGCAGCTCCCGAGTCCTAGCAGGTGACGGCTCCCGCTTCACGACCCTGCGTCCCCTCCCATCGTGCTCACAGCTGCACCAGCGTCACCGGGCAGGGAAGCCGCGTTTTCCTAAACGTCACAGCTGCCACCTTTAATCTTTCTAAGCTCACCCTGGAACAACCCATAAAACTTCAAGTAGGCCACATGCCCAGCAGCCTTGAGGATGTGGAGACAGAAGCGAGAGGGGCGTCGAGCAAGCCTTCCCCACGAGTCTTCAAGGAATGGGCCGCGGTCACAGATCCTCCGACCCGTGTCCTGTCCCGTCACTGAATGGTAGGCCCTTCCGTGTCCCCAAAAGCCCTCCCCTGGGAGCAGGGGCCGTGTTAGGCGGCTGCGCCCCCCGCACAGGCTGACACCTGGCCCCCGCCGGAGCAGCCGCCCCGGGGAGCGCCTATCTGCCGGGCGAAGGGACAGGAGACCCGCTCTGCCTTGTATGAGCCGAGCTTGTTGAGAACAAAGCTGCTGGCTGCCTGGTTCTCCCCATTACCAGCACCCCTGCCCTGCCTGCAGCTCCTGGGACACTCCCCTGGGCGGGCACACAGCCCTGCACCTCCCACCCCCACCTCACTCCCAACTTGCCTTGAAGCCCGTGGGACACCAGTCCACAAACTGGATGGAGTGCTTGGTCTTGATGGTGGCGATGGCGGCGTTCACGTCCTTGGGCACCACCTCTCCCTGGTAGAGCATGCAGCAGGCCATGTATTTGCCATGGCGAGGGTCGCACTTGACCATGTGGTTGGAGGATTCAAAGCAGGCGTTGGTGATCTCTGCCACTGACAGTTGCTCGTGGTAGGCCTTCTCGGCTGACACAATGGGGGAGTAGGTCACCAGGGGGAAGTGGATGCGGGGGTATGGCACCAGGTTGGTCTGGAACTCCGTGAGGTCCACGTTGAGGGCCCCGTTGAAGCGCAGGGAGGCGGTGATGGAGGACACGATCTGACCGATGAGCTGGTTGACGTTGGTGTAGGTGGGGCGCTCGATGTCCAGGTTGCGGCAGATGTCGTAGATGGCCTCGTTGTCCACCATGAAGGTGCAGTCCGAGTGCTCCAGGGTGGTGTGGGTGGTCAGGATGGAGTTGTAGGGCTCTACGACCGCGGTGGACATTTGCGGAGCGGGGTAGATGGCAAATTCCAGCTTGGACTTCTTGCCGTAGTCCATGGAGAGCCGCTCCATCAGCAGGGAGGTGAAGCCTGAACCGGTGCCACCCCCGAAGCTGTGGAAGATGAGGAAGCCCTGGAGCCCAGTGCACTGGTCTGTCTGGGGCAGGAGGGGACACCGTTAGGATGGAGGGGACGACCCCGGCCCCGGCCCTCTTCTGTCTGCAAAACTACGGGGGCCCTAGGCTAATGGTATTCCCTTCTGCACTTAGGAAAATGCTTTGCAGCACAATTGGTACTTAGGGGTATACGTTTCATCGCACGTACGACGGACGGTGTGGCAGGGTGTTACCTATATTACCAAACTTCTCGATACAGAAACTCCCACCATTCCAGAAAGTTCTCTTATGCTCCTGTGCTTCGCCTCGGTAGAGGTGAGAAGAGAACACCTGCAGGGGTTTGGAGGTCTAGGGGACAGATGACCTCCAGGGGCCCTGCTGGGTGTGTGAAGGGGCATGAGGGGCAGTGGGAGGGGAGGGCAGAGGAGGGTCAGAGCTGGGCCCTCTCCACTCGGTAGCCTGGCCACCTGGCTGCAGGACAGTGGGAGGCAGGGGAGGCGGGGGAGGCAGAGGTGGCATCTTGTCGAGCAGAGATTCCCAGGACTGGAACACAGGGACCCGCGGGGTTAACAAGCGCCCTCGCTCACTTCTGACGTAGCTGGTCCTTGGGCTACAAGAGCATCGGTCTACACCGGACGCCCCGGGAGGGAGGATATAAAAATTCTCCATTGACTTGCGATACATCCATTTATTGGATCCCTATGCCGTCCGCTTGAAACTAGCACTGTGACAAGTCTATCTCAATAAAAATCACTTAAATGAAAAACAAACTTTCTGCAAATTGGTGACAACAGAAACATCCCCCCAAGCAAACTAACACACTCCAACCCTTCGATAAACCTTTTAAGAAAACCCTAAGCCAGGGGGTATGTTGTTCAGCAAGCATCGAATCCCAGTCCCCAAGTCGATGGCAAGTCCTCAGCCTCCGCTGGTGCATGAGCAGCAGAGCGTCTGTCCGGGCGCTCTCTCTAGGGACCAGTGCCAAGGAACTGGCTGCTAGTTGGCCTCATGCCCGCGCTCCGTGCCTCCGGCGAGGGGTGGGGTCAAGTGGGAAGTGGTTACGCTAACCAGTAAGCAGGAGCCTCTCCGGGGCTCTGCCTGGGAGCCGAAGCACAGGCTGCCCCCACCTACTTGCTGGGGCTCAGAGGAGGCTTGGATTGGACAGAGGGACCTGCCAAAGCTGGGAGCCAGCAGGGCGGGGGCCTGGGTCCACACTCACGGCGAACAGGTCCCTCAGGCTCCTCGGCCAGGCCGCACACCCAGGCCCCAGCACCCCCCACCTGCCTCCCGCAAAGCAGAGGAGCCACCAGGGCCCGGGGGGCGTGGGTCACAGCCCAGGCCTGCGGTTTCCCTTTCTTCCACATGTGTCCGGCCTCCCGGCCAGGCAGGAACACCACACACGTGGGATCCTGCAGGTGTCGAGGGCACTGGGTCCACTCACCAGTTTTCGGATTCGCTCCAGCACAAGATCGATGATCTCCTTCCCCACCGTGTAGTGGCCTCGGGCGTAGTTGTTGGCAGCATCTTCCTTGCCAGAGATCAGCTGCTCAGGGTGGAAGAGCTGCCTGTACGTGCCAGTTCTCACCCCATCTTGGGGGGGAAGAGAGAGGGCAAAGGTAAGAGGGGTCTCATCCCCACAGGCCACGGGCGCCAGGACCCATGCTGCCAAGCTGCCCTGGTGCACCTGCAGGAGGGAGCGGGGACGACAGCCTTGCAACGCCCACTTCCAAAGTATAGTTAGTCCTTCCTGGACCCGGGTCAGGGGCTTTAACTGTGCCTTCCCTCACAGCCCCGTCTACCTGGGGAGGAACCAGAGCGCGTCCAGGGGAGTCTGACTTGACTTTTGGCAGGACAAGAACACACACTGATGCAGAAAGCCCAGCCCACAGTGTAATGTCCACAAAACGGTCTCTGGAAAGATGAGGACGGAGCGAGGCATCTGGGGGACTCGGTCGGTTAAGTGTCTGACTTTGGCTTAGGTCACAATCCCGGGGTCCTGGGGCTGAGCCCCTCGTGGGGCTCCCTGCTCCGTGGGGAGTCTGCTTCTCCGTCTCCCTCTGGGGCTCCCCCTGCTTGTGCGCACGTGCTCGCTTTCTCTCAAATGAGTAAAAACTTAAAAAAGAAAAGAAAGATAGATGAGGAGAGGGGTAAAGTTTTCAGGGACAGGAAACTGAGGAGATCCAGATGCAGAAAGGAGGAAGCAGAGAACCGCCTGGGAGCCAGCGACAGCCAGGTCTCTGCGCTCAGTTCCGTAGGCAATGTGATCCTCAAGGGTCTGGGGGGAGGAAAGAGGCAGCTTAAAGTGTCTGTGTTTACGCCCACTCTTTGCTGCGGCCTTCATCCTGGGCCGGGCCCCTCACTCCCACGTCCAGCCGGGTCTGGGCTGCCGTGACCTACCATCCTCTCCGCACACGAAACCCCGGGGAACCCCCGGGAGTCAGAGTCCAGACCAGAGCGGCAGGCTTCAGTGCTGCTCCTGGCAGGGCCTTGCCTGTGTCCCAAGAGCTTCCTCCCTGAGCAGGGCTCCCCGCAGACTATGGGGCTGGCAACAAATACCCTCCCGGCCACTGACCTATGACCGTGGGCTCTAGGTCCACAAAGATGGCCCGGGGCACGTGCTTGCCAGCCCCTGTCTCGCTGAAGAAGGTGTTGAAGGAGTCATTGCCGCTGCCCAGCGCCTTGTCACTGGGCATGGTGCCGTTGGGCTGGATGCTGTGCTCCAGGCAGTAGAGCTCCCAGCAGGTATTGCCCATCTGCACGCCCGCCTGGCCCACGTGGATGGAGATACACTCGTGCTGTTGGGGGAAGCGGAGCCGTGAGGCGGTGTGAATGCAGGAGGGAGCCAGGTGGGGCCAGGAAAGGCCCCGGATGCATCCTTTTATCTTTCCTCCCCGGGCCTGAGGCCTAGCAGTGAGTTACAGGGTCTGAAACCCAGAAGCCTGGGCTCCCTTTCCAGGCCGGCCCGTGCTCTAGGCCAAACGGTGGTTCCCGCTGTCTTCATTCACCGCCTAAAGCCTAGGTGTTCAGGGGCAGGAACCCGGGGAAGCCGCCTGGTGCCTGTGAGCTGGCCAGGGAAGGAGGGGGACTCGGAGCCCTGTGCCCCAGGACAGGCCGGCCAGGGCTCCTGCAGGGCCCCGGGAGCCGCGGTGCCAACGGGGGCGCTGTGTCCCCCACAACCCCGGGGGAGAAGGCCAGGGGCAGGTCTGGGGGCCGACGGAGGCAGCGGCTGCGAGTCGGAGCCAGTGCGAAGGCTCACCCAGAGCGTCCTGCTGGCGGGAGGGCCCGGCGGGGTCGCCCTTGCCCCGCGCAGGGTGGAAGCTCGGCTCGGTGGTCAGGACGTGGGTCCGCACGGCCGGGGTGGGCTGTCCTGGGCCGCTCCCCCCACTCGGCTTCGGCGCCCCCGCCCCGCCCGCGGCCCACAGGGCGGCTCTCCAAGGCTGCAGCGCCCCAGCAGGCCGCCCTCCGCCCCCCGCCCCCCGCCCCCCGCCCCCCGCGCAGCACCCGCGCCCCCCCCCCCGTCGCCCCGTCCCCCCGGGGCGCTCTCCCGCAGCCCCCCTCCCGCCCCCTGGCCCCCGTCCCCCCGGGCGCTCTCCCGCAGCCCCCCTCCCGCCCCCTGGCCCGTCCCCCCCGGGCGCCCTCCCGCAGCCCCCCTCCCGCCCCCTGGCCCGTCCCCCCCGGGCGCCCTCCCGCAGCCCCCCTCCCGCCCCCTGGCCCCCGTCCCCCCGGGCGCTCTCCCGCAGCCCCCCTCCCGCCCCCTGGCCCGTCCCCCCCGGGCGCCCTCCCGCAGCCCCCCTCCCGCCCCCTGGTCCCCGTCCCCCCGGGCGCCCTCCCGCAGCCCCCCTCCCGCCCCCTGGCCCGTCCCCCCCGGGCGCCCTCCCGCAGCCCCCCTCCCGCCCCCTGGCCCGTCCCCCCCGGGCGCCCTCCCGCAGCCCCCCTCCCGCCCCCCGTCGCCCCGTCCCCCCGGGCGCCCTCCCGCAGCCCCCCTCCCGCCCCCTGGCCCGTCCCCCCCGGGCGCCCTCCCGCAGCCCCCCTCCCGCCCCCTGGTCCCCGTCCCCCCCGGGCGCCCTCCCGCAGCCCCCCTCCCGCCCCCTGGTCCCCGTCCCCCCGGGCGCCCTCCCGCAGCCCCCCTCCCGCCCCCTGGCCCGTCCCCCCGGGCGCCCTCCCGCAGCCCCCCTCCCGCCCCCTGGTCCCCGTCCCCCCAGGCGCCCTCCCGCAGCCCCCCTCCCGCCCCCTGGTCCCCGTCCCCCCGGGCGCCCTCCCGCAGCCCCCCTCCCGCCCCCTGGCCCGTCCCCCCAGGCGCCCTCCCGCAGCCCCCCTCCCGCCCCCTGGTCCCCGTCCCCCCGGGCGCCCTCCCGCAGCCCCCCTCCCGCCCCCTGGTCCCCGTCCCCCCAGGCGCCCTCCCGCAGCCCCCCTCCCGCCCCCTGGTCCCCGTCCCCCCCGGGCGCCCTCCCGCAGCCCCCCTCCCGCCCCCTGGCCCGTCCCCCCCGGGGCGCTCTCCCGCGCAGCCCCTACTCCGGGCGCCCCTTCCCTTCCCTCCCCCTCCCCCTCCCCCTGCGCCCCAGACGCTCTCCCGCGCCGGCCCCCGCGGGGACTCCCGGGCCCGCCCCAGGCGCCCCCTCACCATGGCGGCTCCGGGCGAGGTCTGCCGAGGGTCGCCGAGGGTCGCCGACGGCAGACGCGCCCCGAGTCTCCAGCCTCATCACGAAGCCCCGAGCGCCCCCCGGGCGCCGCTTATAAGTCCGCGCCCAGCCGCGGCCGGGCTCCAGCCGGGCTCCCATTGGGCGGCGGCCGTCCGGGGCCCGCCCCCTGCGCGCCCCCATTGGGCCGCGTTCCCCCGAGGCCCGCCCCCCCTCCCCGCCATTGGCCGGGCGCTCGGGAGCGACGCCGCCGCGACCGGTGATTGGCCGGTTTGTAAAGCCGAAGGGAGGGAAAAGCTCGAGCTGCGGTCCTCGGAGGTCGCTCTGCGCTCCTGCCCGGGTGGGAGCTCCGCGGAGGCCGCCGCGTCCCGTGCCCAGGTCTTCCCCGCGTAACGTGGCGGACGTGGCTGGAAAAGCGCAGAAACCTCGGGCGGGGGCGCAGCCCGGAGCCCTGCAGCCGTCGCACGGGGAAGAGGTGCCGCGGCGAGAACCAGGTACCGAGAGCTTCTGGGGCGGCACAGCTGCTGCTCGGCTGGGGGTCGGCGGGCCGGCAGGTGTGGGTGGCGGAGGGCAATGATGGGCAAGTAATTGGAGTTGACCTCCCTTGACGCAACCTCCCGGTCAGGTGAGGTCAGGTAATTGCCGAGGCGCGGGCCCAGGTGCCCGGAGCCCACTGGAGAAGACTTGGAGGGCGAACATGGATGTTATTCTGGAGAGTCTCACAGGAGTCCACGGGCTGTGGGGCCCTCGAGGGTGACCGACAGAGGCGTGACCCATGAGCGGTATTTCAGGGAGGTCATAGATGTTACTTGGTTGTTTGTTTTGTTTTGTTTTTATTTTTTATTTATTTGGTTGGTTGGTTGGTTGGTTTTCCCAGCGGTGGTTTCGTGCGTTTCCGAGCCAAAGGGCACGCGCACTGTCCCTCCTCCACAGTTTCTGAGCTATCTGTGGTTTTACTTATAAATACGTAAGCGAAACAAATGGGCCAGTTTCCTGGTTTGGGAGGGTTAATTGGCCTTTGGTTCTATCAAATGACTGGACACCCCACAGTGATGACCTTATTCCTTCAGCACATTCCAGAGGAATCCAAAGCATCTGTAATCTCCTGCTCTCACGTCCCACTGGGAAGGTGCCTGAACCCTAATTATGCCAGCCTGGCCTGGAGATTTGAATCGTTGCTTTAGGAAAATCTGCAGCTGTAATGACTTCCTGTTGCCACAACCCAGGAAGACTCAAAGTTCGTGTCACCTGCACCTGTTTTTCCACAAGACTCTAGACGTGTCGTTCAAAAGTATCCTGAAATATTTTTCAGACTGCGTCGTGGTCTAGGTGGCTTGGTGGTGTGAATCCAGGGTGCAAAGGTTAACTTCAAACTCTGGAGAGTGTCCTTTGATCTCAACACTTGTGTTTTATGAGGCTGCAGCTGTGAAGCGGTGCTCTCCAGGCAAGGGATAAGGTGAGCGTGCGTGTGAACATTCAAATAAGTACTTTAAAAACTGAGTACAACGCGGAGACCTGGTTGTTCCTGGTCTGTCACTGCCCCAAGCAAAACTTCCCAAATGTTACCTCCTCCTGAACATGGGCAAGTCTGATTAAAACGAAGCCATCTGGCCGTAAACTCAACACCATCCTCTCCTCCTTGCCAGGTCCTGTCCGGCGTTTCAGCACCGGCTATTGGTGTCTGGCAGCTAAAAATGTCCTTCGGTCTCTTTATTGGACAGAGTGAGTGGGCCCTACCCAAGTAGACCTGTGTTTGCGACAGTGACCCTCAGTGTTGTCTGTGGAAGTGACACACACCAACCTCTCGACAGTGTGCTTCTTCACAGCGCACACATTACAGTTCTCTTATAAGGTGTTTGGATTCCTATTACCTAGGTGGCTGCAGCGTTTACATTCTTTTTCTACTCTCCACCGTTTTTTTCCTCTGCGTCACTCCACCAACCCCGACCGTAGTGCCACTGTAGACATGCCGTTTCCCACGGTTCTTCAGGAGTTTAAGGTGTTACAAAGTTCGGAGGCAAAGGCCTCTAGGTTTCTGCATCCTTTCCCTACAGGCACTCTCTCCCTATCGTGCCTGCCACGTGGAACCAGATGACCCGGAATTCATAGGACAACCACACTCCGACTCGGGGAGGGAGGAGCAAAGAAGATGGAGACTTTGTGGGAACAAGAATATCCTGTTCATCCAGCAGTGAAGCGTCAAGGGAGACAGGGAGACACAGGGCCGTGCCTGGGCTACTCGTTCTTGAGCCAGTGCCAGTACTGGAGAGGGACCACCGGGTTTTCAAATGACTGATTTATTTTCAAATATTTTATTTATTTATTCATGAGAGACAGAGAGAGAGAGAGGCAGAGACACAGGCAGAGGGAGAAGCAAGCTCCATGCAGGGAGCCCAGTGCAGGACTCGATCCCAGGACCCCAGGGTCATACCCTGAGCCAAAGGCAGACGCTCCCCCGCTGAGCCCCCTGGATGCCCCAGGACTTGTTTTTGACATCCAAAATTAGAACCATTATTGTAATACTTTGCTGTGGGTACACACAGTTTTGTGTCACAGGCTACAAATTACACATCATACATAACATTGTTTCCATACAAGGCTACATGAATTCAAAGTTTCAATAGTTTTGTTTGTTTGTTTTTTTTTTAGTTTCAATAGATTTGAAGTGAATTTGGTGGACATTTCCCTCACCTGGCCTTAAATTCTAACATTTAGACATATTTAGACATATTCTGGGAATTTAATTCTTCAAACACAAGAACACCTTGGTCACAATTGAAAGGTTGGCACTACTGAAGCTAACACCTTTATTTTCTTACCCTATGGACTTAGACAGGGTCATGACCACACAGATGTGCCGTGCGATCTTGTACCACATCTGCTTTCATTGTCTTTATCAAGAAGTATTGGGGAAAAAAAGTGTAGTACCTAATTTTTTTGAAAGTTTTATTTAAATTTGACTAATTAACATATAACATATATTCTTGGTCCCTACCCTTATGGAATTTATCTTCCTTAGAGGGAAGCAGAGACAAGGTTTAATTATTAAATGTGTATAGATGTAGGAGGTAATAGAAAAGAAGTGCCATCCAATTCTGAAGGGAAGAACTAATGTTTAGGAAAGTGGGTGTGGAGGCGCTTGGCTGGCTCAGTTGATTGAGTCAACTCCTGATCTTGGGGTTGTAAGTTCAAGCCCCATGTTGGGTGTAGAGATAACTTAAAAGTTAAAAAAAAAAAAATCTTTTTTTTTTTTTTTTTTTTTTAAAGATTTAAAAAACTGAGAGGCACCTGGGTGGCTCAGCAGTTGAGTATCTATCTGCCTTTGGCTCAAGGAGTGACCCCGGGGTCCTGGGATCGAGTCCCACGTGGGTTTCCCCACAGGGAGCCTGCTTCTCCATCTGCCTGTGTCTCTGCCTCCCTCCCTGTCTCTCATGAATAAAATCTTAAAAGATCTAAAAAATTGATTTGAGACAAGGAGAGCGAGAGAGGGAGAACGCACAAGAGTGGGGAGGGGCCTAGGGAGAGGGAGAAGTCGACTCCTTAATGAGCAGGGACCCCCTGGGATCATCACGGGAACTGAAGACAGGCGCTTAACCTACTGAGCCACCCAGGTGTCCCCAAAATAAAAAGTCTTTTTTTTTTTTTAAAGATTTTATTTATTCATGAGAGAGAGAGAGAGAGAGAGAGGAAGGAAGAAGCAGGCTCCATGCAGGGAGCCCGATGTGGGACTCGATCCCGGGTCTCCAGGATCACGCCCTGGGCTGAAGGCAGCACTAAACCGCTGAACCACCAGGGCTGCCCCTAAAAAGTCTTAAAAAAGGAAAATGGGAGTTGTGTAGGATCATTAGTTACATTCTCTCAAAATCTTGTTATGAAAATACAGCATATATGCAGAAAAGTGCACAAAAGACGTACAGCTTAATAATATGTTACAGAGCCACTATCCAGATAAGAAAACAGCAGTTCCAGCATTGCAGGAACCCTCCTTGTGCTCCCTCCAAATCATCACCCCCGCTTTTGTCATAAATCAAGGTGTGACATGCATGGGTCTGTTTGTCCATTCTTGTGACAATGTCCATCCAACAGAGAAACTCTGCCTCTTGTGTTCCTCCATGGCTGTCCTGGCTAGCCCGGTCCTCTGCACTCCCATAGAACTCATACAATCAGTTTGATGAATTTCATGAAATGTTTTTTTTTCACCAGGATTTTATTAAATTTATACATCAGTTTGTGGAGAAAAGTCGACTCTTTACAAAATTAGTCAGGATTTGGCAACCTTTTTTTTCTTAAAGGACCAGTTAATCAATATTTTAGGCTTTGCAGGGTAAGAGGTAAAATTGGGAGATACTACATAAGAACTTCTGTAACCATTTCAAAAGGTAGAAACCATTCTTAGGTCACAGGCTCCTGAATCTCAATAAATCAGATGCTAGCCTGAGTGGATTTGGCCTCTGGGCTGTAGTTTTCTGGCCCTATAAATGTGTTTCCTTTGAATTGCTCTCAGGAATGTATAAGGTTTTGTGTTTTAGTCTTGCAAATAAGTGAGAATTATTCCTAGCTCCCAGTTCTCTAGTTCTCTCTTCAGCTATGCATCATCTGCTGTCAAAAACTTCCACTGAATTCTTAATTTTGGTTATTGGATATTTTTTTTTAACTCTAGGATTCATATTTTTTTCACATGTCCAGGTATCTGTTCAAATTCCCAAAACTTGCTTATTTCCTTGAACAGAGTAAGGAATTATCTTATAGTCTGTATTTGATTGCTCCACTATCTGTGGCTTCTACGGGCCTCTTTCCATGGCCTCTTGTTTCACTGGTTTTTTTCTTTCTTTTTTTTTTAAGACTTTATTTATTCATGAGACACACAGAGAGAGGCAGAGACACAGGCAGAGGAGAAGCAGGCTCCATGCAGGGAACCCGACGTGGGACTCAATCCCAGGACCCCAGGGTCATGCCCTGGCCAGAGGCAAACCCTCAGCCACTGAGCCACCCAGGGGGTCCTCACTGGTTTTAATATCCTGTCTCATATGCCTGATTTCATTTTGTCACATTCAGAATATGGTATTAGCAAAATTATTGTAGAAACAAGTCAAAATTAAATTTTCCTCCAGAGAGCATTCTTACTTGCTTATGCCAAGGGTTTGGGAAACTACCACTTTGGGATCGACTTAATCTAATTTCAAGGACTCACATTGTTGGAAGCCAAGCTGCAGTCCCCTCAGCCTATTTCCTACTTCTGGCTCACCCCTATTCTTGGGGTGCAGGGGACTGAGGGCCTCACCCCCATGTGAGAAGCATTTACCTGGTCTACCACTCTTTGACAGGCCCAGACCCCTACTTCTGGAAGGCTGTCCCAATCACCCGCCAGCCCCTGCACTGCCCCCTTTGACATCTGGCAAATGCTCCCAATAGAAGAGCAGCCCGTAACACAAAGCCCACTTTTTGGGGCCTCTGTCTTCTCAGTGCTCCTGGTCCAGGAGCACTTCAAACACACGTTAGCTCACCAATGCCTGTCCGGCCTTTCTGGCTGCTTTCAGTGGGATGGTCAGTTCGAACGACCTCTCCACCATCGTCAGGAATAGAAGTTCTCAGTGGTTACACATCACAGTTACTGGAGTAGGCTCACACGTGGCGTAGTAACAATATGTAAAATGTCAGTACACCACTGTCTTTGTGTTAAAAAAAGAATTTTGTAGGAAAAATTAGGCCTAGGAAAAATCAATTGCTCTCCCTAACAGGACCCGCAAGTTCCTCTACTCATGGGCTGCGTCCGCCTACCTGTGACAAAGCAGATAATGGTTTCACAAGTCTCTGCAGAGAGCCCATTATGCATAAGGGGAACAAAGAGGTGACATTCTCATTTTATAGCAAACACTGAGTGATTAACTTACGAGTTGACAGGAGGGTTGGGTCTCCATTCTCCTCTGCTTTTTCTGATTGCATATTCTTCCCAAGGACATAGAGGAATCTAATTTCTACTGTTTACACGCCTTTATTTCTTTCAAATTAAACTGCAAAGGCAAGAATAACAACTTGGTATTTTTGGCTACTGGGGCAACAATGTTTGGCAATTCTGTAAAAAAACCAAAAATACAAATGACCAACAAGTATATAAAAATTTCATTAAACATAAAATAAATGCAAATTAAAACAATGAGATACTTTTTCTATAAAGTGGCAAAATATTTTAATGACAATAAATACCCAGTGTTAGGAAGGTTTCAGAGAAATCAGTGCTCTTTTATACTGCTGAAGGACGGTGAATTAGCACAGCTGTTTCTGAAGAGTATGTGTCAAGAAAGCAAATCCATGAAAACGTGCATACCCTACAATTCTACTTCTAGTAATGTAGAAAATAGTTAAGAATTTGTATCCAGATTTAACTATAAAGTTGCACGTTACATCACATCGTTTATAAGAGACTGGAGACAATCTAATAGTAGATTGTTTAAGTAAATTATAGTACAGAAATACAAGGGTGTCCATAGATGGTTATCTGTTAACATGGGAAGTCAGGATTTTGTCAAATGGAAAAAGCAAGTTATAAAAGAGCACAATCTGATCTCTTATCTGTTTTTAAAAACCATACATTTTTCTATATACATATAGAAAAAACACTAAGAAGGGTATATACCACACTACCATAGGCAATCTCCGGATGGTGGAAATGAGTGATTATTTTTGTGATTAAAAAAGGAAAGAAAAGTCAAAAAGTCTAATCTAAAAAAAATGCTTTCCGTAGGTTTTGGCTTGTGATAGAAGGGGCTACATGCCCCAGAGGCATCTACTTGGTTTTGTTCCTTCTGACCTGAGTGGATAATTCTCACAGTTGTTTTACTACAAATGCCATAATCATAGACATTTGACTTTGTCTAGGGAACAGTTCTCTCATTTTCAACTACAGCTCACTGAAGCGATGACTGCGGAAGGAAGCCACCTTCCTTGGTAGGTTGATTGCAAAGCCCAAGGCCCACAATTTACCTGGGGAGTCCTCAGAAAAGTTCTGGAGAGAAAGAAGGCAGGAGCAAGCAGAAAACAGACACAGAAGGATGGGCTGTAGCTTGTAAGGGTTCTGTTTAGTCCTTATATCAATTCTATGTTCTCCTCAATCTTAGAGGTAGGACTTCTGGGAGGACACTCAACACCTAGCCATAGAGATTCCTTTTAAGACACTGAGTCACTTCAGAAGAAAAATGACAGAACAAGTGATAATCATATTGAAGGGCTGACAAATTTGCTAACATCAAACTGAGTAACCCCACAGCTACAGAAGATAGTGGCATTTGGGCAGAAATTTGTGTTCTGGATTGGTCCAGGGATTCTAGCTGAACCAAAACTCTGAGGACCATTCTTAGTGGGCTCAGTAAATAGTGACGCTATCCAGCAGAGAAGTCTTTCCTAGGAAGAGGAAGAGTTACTTGCCCAGATACGACAAACCTGCAAAGTCATGGATAATGTGGCAAAGGATAATGTGGGCATCCTCCACCCTGATTTGAAGCCAGGGCTGAGTTTTCCTTGGCGTGGCTGCCAGACAGGGTTGAAAATCTGATTCTCAATGTATAGGCTATAATGTAAAGAGAAACCACATCAAGATTTGAAGGGTGGAAGGGGATACAGTCATCTTCACCATAAAAAGTCACTATCAACCCAGAGGGTCGGCTCTCAAACGTGACGTTACAGATGTGTCCAAAGTAATGTGTTTCCTATTAGCAGTTTAAATACTGAAGTCTGTAAATGCTATACTTTTAAAAAGAATAAACTACTGTAGATAAAGCTAGCCATCCAACAAAGTCACTTGTATGCTTTCTTGAGTGAGAGAAGGTGGGGTTTGAACTGTGAGCACGAGCATCATCTGCTCTGTGTCATCGTGGCTGACTGAACACTGCTCTCACAGAGCAAGAAACAAGGGAGTCCAGGGTCGGAGAGCCCAGGCAGGATGTCAGGGATGGGGGCAGATTTGTGAAAGTGTTCCAGTGTCCTGCCACTGGGAGAAAAGGGAGAGGAGGAGATGCTGGGATGCAACGTGAGCTGGGAAAGAGGCACCCGCTTGAGGCTTTAGGGACACGGGATCAGCCCTATGCATGTTCAACCGGACGTGCTGATACTCATCATTTACATTAGTACAGAGAAGGGGCAGCAGCACAGTTACACCAGGTTAAATGCCAGTTCTTGAGGGGAGCAGCTTTTATAGCTGGTGGTGGAGCCGAGTCCCCCTCCCCTCAGTTACTCATGGGAAACCCGTTCCAAGGCCACATAGAAACTGTTCTTGTCATCCAGGCAATGCCAGCCAATCGGTCCGATTTCACAGTCTGCGCACACCAGAAACTTGATGTTGCCCACGTCCTTGGTGAAGCCCACATTCTCGAAGATGAACATGTCGTCAACCAGCCAGTGTTCCTGGAGGAGATCGCCATCAGGATTGCTGCCGTCAGCCAGAGCTGGCTTCTTTCTCATGGAGGGAAGGAAAAGCTGCAGTGGAAGAGAATACGAAGAATACAGACGCTGACTGGCCCACTTGCATCATCGTCCCCATCCTGCCTACACTTCACATTCCCTGGCAGTTTCCTGGACTGAAAACCAAATGAGGAGCCCTGTCATCACGTTAGAGACGAGGATGCTGGGCGGCTCTTCTGTTGCCTCTGGTCTGCGCCCTGATCCTTAAGAGACATAAGTGACATGCTCTGGTCATGTGGCTCCAACGCCTGATCCTGATCTCCCTGGAGGTCATTCTGCTATAGCCACACAGGGTGAGTGTGCTCTGCGCCCTCAGATCGTGGCAAGACTGGCTCCTTCATGATATTCTGCTCAAATATAACCTCTTCAGGAGGTCTTCTCTGACCAAACAATCTGAATTAGCTTCCTATACTGTCCATTGTATTTTTTATTTTTATTATTTATTTTTAAAAAGAATATTTATTTGAGAGAGAGAACAAGTAGGCGGAGTGGCAGGCAGAGGCAGAGCGAGAAGCAGGCTCTGAGCAGAGAGCCTGATGTGGGACTCGATCCCAGGACCCCAGGTTCATGACCTGAACCGAAGGGGCTCAACTGACTGAGCCACCCAGGTGCCCGTATTTTATTTTTTGAAATGGCTTTACTGGGGTGTAATTGACACATATACTGTACATATTTAAAGTGTACAATGTGATATACTTTGGCCCATGTAAATACTGATAAATCATTACCAGCAAGATAACACATTCATTACCCCCAAAATTTCCTTATGCCACTACCTCTTTTATTTCTTACTTATTCTCTGAAATTATTTATTGGCTTAGCTATTTACCATGGGTCTCCCTCCACTAGAACGCAAGCCGCAGGAAAGCAAGGAGCTTACCTTTCCTGTTCATTACTATAACCCCAGTGCCTAGAATAATAACTGACATGGAGCAAGAACTCAAATACTTATAAAAAGAATAAACAGAGGAAATCTGGCTTTGTTCTATTCTATCAGTGTTGTGTATATGCTGGACTTATCTTACAAAAAGAGTATTGAGGGATCCCTGGGTGGCACAGCGGTTTGGCGCCTGCCTTTGGTCCAGGGCGTGATCCTGGAGACCCAGCATCGAGTCCCATGTTGGGCTCCGGGTGCATGGAGCCTGCTTCTCCCTCTGCCTATGTCTCTGCCTCTCTCTCTCTGTGTGACTATCATAAATAAAAATTAAAAAAAAAATTAAAATAAAAAAAAAAGAGCATTGAAAAGGAAAATCTAGTTCTAGAATTTGGAATATCATCCCAAGGATCCTCCTACCCACTAATCAACATGACTTCCTGATCATTAGGAGAAAGCCATTTCTTCCCTATGGTTAGTTTACACACCTTCCGCTGCCCCAGAGTATGAGAGGATACAATGCCAGCAAAGCTCATTACCCCTCTGCTCCTTGTCATTATGGCTGCTGCCAATAAATTTATTTTCCACCCCATAGTACATCTCTACTGCATCCCCAAACTCTAATACAATAGGATGCCCCCAGTGTGGTTGTCTGGCATTAGCAAGCAGAATAAAAGCAAAAAACTTTCTTTTTAATTAAAACACAAACAAACAAAAAAACCACTGGACGTTAATTAGTTCAAAAGAGGCAAATGCTTTGATAGAGATGAGCAAGCCTCTTCCTGAATGCTACAGTTAGGGTATCACAAAGCTGCTAGTGTGCATTAAACACGCTGGGCCGTCGTGTGGCTATCCCTGATAGAGGAGGGAGCACTGATCCAGAACATCTCTGCTCCCCATCTTCCAACCACGTGGCCTGCTAAAACAGGTATCTGTGTACCACTCTACACTGTAAGATCACCTGAGGACATCAAAAAATAGGACAGTCCCTCCTCCTGTTATATGGTCATTCCAGTCACCCTTTTCTTTTTTTTTTTTTAACCTCATCTAATGTTTTTAAGGAGTCCCCAGTGCTTTGTTTTACCCTACGTGAAAATGGGAACAGGCAGAGGCAAAGAGGAACCAAAAAACAGGGACCGGGGAGACCTAGGTTCCAGCCTTAGCTGTATCTCTCTGTGGGCCTAAATTCCCCCGAAGGTGTTTCTGGCCTAGTCTGTAGGTGTGAAATCAACATCTTTACTACAGGTAAGGTGAGTGAAACATTAAGGGGAGAAAAACCAAAGACTTTTTAAACATTAGCCTTTAAATGTCCAACAAAGGAGCCCCAGCTTCCCTCCCACAGTTAGTTTGCTTGTTTTTTTAATGATGCAAAACACCACCTCTGCAGTCTCTTTTGAGTAGTGATTTGAGAGAAATACTATTAACTGATCATTCAAGGGTTCTCAACATTCTCATTTTTATTTAAATCCTATCAGATCCATAAGACTAGACCTACATTTAGGCACATTGTGTGTGTGTGTATTTGTATGCATCTCAACCCTGTCTCTGCAGTGCCCAGGGCTATTGCAGGGTCAGCTTTGGGGATGTAACATTTGGAATACAATTAGGCTTTCTAGATAGACCACTGGGGTGGAAACCAAGAAATTACTACCTCATTGGGGGCTGCTAACTCAGAGGGCCGGGGCCAGAGTTGCCAGTTACATCCCTGACTGGGTGGGCTAAATGCTTAGGACCTCAGCCACTACTCTAATCCTGGACCATCTCCTCAGAGAGACGTAGAATACGCCAACTCCGGGAGATGGTCAGGGGAACTCCTTTTGCTCTCTCAAGAAAGAGGCAGCTGAGTAGCTCAGTTGGTTGAGCACCTGCCTTCAGCTCGGGTCATGATCCTGGGGTCCCGGGATGGAGCCCCGCATCTGGCTCCTTGCTCAGTAGGCAGTCTGCTTGTCCCTCTCTGCCCCTGCTTGTATGCTCTCAAATAAATAAAATATTTGAAACGGAAAAAAAAAAAAAACTGTTAACTGTCCTTTTAAAAATATTTTCTCTTGGGGCATCTGGGTGGCTGGGATGGAGCCCCGTGTCGGGCTCCCTGCTGGGGAGGGGGTGCTTCTCCTTGTCCTGCTCCCCCTGCTTGTTTGCATGCTCTTGTTGTCAAATAAATAAATAAAATCTTTAAAAATTTTCTTTGTAAAAATCCATTCTTATGGTAGAAAACTTGGCAAGCAGGCTACAATATAGATGAAAATAAAAACTGTTACAGTACAGAGTAAATTTTTGGTATCTTTTTTTTTGTAATTTCCTCCCTTCTGTGAGTATTCGTGGTGGTTTTTTGTGACCAACCATATATACATAGCATAAAACCGTTCTTCAAAAAGATTGATTTACTTCAGAGAGAGAGAAAGAGCAGGGGGTGGGGCAGAGGGAGAAAGAGAATCCCTAAGCAGGTTCGCTGCCCAAATCAAGAGTGGGATGCTCAAGCAACTGAGCCACCGAGGTGCCCCTAAAACTTACCATTTAAGTCATTTTTAAGTGTGCAGTTTAGTGGCATTAAATACATATACTCTGTTAAGCAACTACCACCACCACGCATCGCTAGAATTTCTTCATCTTCCCAAAATGGCACTCTGTACCCATTAAATACTAACTCCTCATTTTCCAGTCCATGCAAACCACCATTCTGCTCTGTCCCTATGACTTTGGAATTTGACTACCCTCGGTACCTCATGAGTGGGATCATACAATATTTGTCTTTTTTGTGACTAGCTTATTTTACTTAGCATAATGTCCTGATTTTTAAATTGTTTAATCAGTCTTAAAATTTTATGGAGGTAACTGTGGGTTCACGTGCAGTGAAGAATATAAAGACATATGTACTAATTATTTCTATATCAAGACACAATACAGAGATGCCACATACCCTGTGTTTGGTGACACAGTTTTCCCTGATGGTATTATTCTGCAAAACCGGAGCATAGTCTCATAACCAGGACATCGACACTGATTTTATTCAGAGTGCCCTGTTTCTGTGTGATGCGTACACACTTCGGTCAGTTTTACCCCAAGGAAGTTCATGTATCCACCACCACAGTCAAGACCCTGAGCAGCTCCACCACCAGGAGAGCCCCTCCTGTCACTTTTATTTATTTTTTTTTAATTTTTATTTTATTTTATTTTTATTTTTTTCCTCCTGTCACTTTTAAAACCACACTTCCCAGAACCCTCAGCCCCCAGTTCCCAACCCTGGCAGTCACTCATCGACTCTCCATTTCTAGAACTCAAAAATGTCACAGAAATGGAATCATACGGTATGTATTATTTTGGGCCTGGCTTTTTTTTTTTTTTAATTTATTTATTTATGATAGTCAGAGAGAGAGAGAGAGGCAGAGACACAGGCAGAGGGAGAAGCAGGCTCCATGCACCGGGAGCCCGATGTGGGATTCAATCCCACCTCCAGGATCGCGCCCTGGGCCAAAGGCAGGCGCTAAACCACTGCGCCACCCAGGGATCCCTGGGCCTGGCTTTTTTCACGCGGCACAATTCTCTGGAGAGTCACCCAAGCTGTATAATATGTCAGTGGTTCATTCCATCGCCGTTCATCCAACCAAATGGCTACAGCAGTTTGTTTGACATCCCCTGCTAAAGGACACCCGGCAGTTTCCAGTTTGGGCCAATATGAAAATCGGTGCAATGAACATTTATGTACAAGGTTTTGTGTAAACCTGTTTTCACTCCCCTGGGGCAAAGGTCCTGAGGTGCACTGGCTGGGATGCAGAGAAGTACATGCTCCGCCTCGGGAGACACTGCTGTTGGGTGTGCCCTCGGGGCCTCTGCTGCCCTGTCTCACCAAACACTGCTCTCTTCTGAGTTCATCTTCCACTGCCCACTCCTGCCACGCTTCTCCCCCCTCCAAAAACTGTAAAAAACAAATTACTCTTTTCTAACCTCATCTGTCTTTCCTACATTCTCAACCTTTGGTGAGTGTTTCCCTTTTCTCTTTGTCTTCATGGAAATATGGCTCCTTGGTGCTGCCCATTGTCTGACACTCCGCCTACTTTGGGATCTTCAGGATGGGGAGTGGGAACTGGTGCTCTCCTTGCTCCCAATTACTCCTACACCCTCACATGCATGTTGGCTCCTCTACGGATCCTGGCATGTGGTGACTGACCCCTCGTGATCATGTGAGGTGGCCTGGTCACTGCCCTGTCCACCGCCGATGGGCACCTGGCTCAGCGTCCTTACTGGTCCCGTGTCCTAGCCCCATGCGTGGGCTTCTACCCTCCAAGGGGGTGGGTCCTCCCCAGAGCTCCCTGGCCTCCTCTACTGCAATCACCTTAACTCCACCTGGCTGCATTACTTGCCAGTTTTATTACATCCTGGCTTTCTGGCCACTTTGAACTTTTCAGTTCTGAACTGAAAGAAAGATAGGCCATACTTCTCCTTCACCTGCTAACTATGAAATATCACACCGCCGTTCCCTCCATCTCCATTCAGCTTCGTCATAATTTCCTGTCACAAACCTTAGATTTCAAGAAGTTCCGAGTTCAAGGGTATGAGAGGCCGGTTACAGGATTCACGAAGAACACGTGCTGCAGCACGGTGACACACTAATCCGTTCCATCCATGCTGACCCATTCTCTACACTGGGCTCCGGTTCACTGATTTATTTAAATCTAAATATCTATTAAGTTCTTACTTATGTGCACAGTCTCAAGGTAGGATAGAGGGGCGGGCAGGATACACGATCTCACAGGCTAGTGGTGTAACAGCGCATCCTGGGCGCGGGCGCTCGGGGTGGGGCGTCGGCCTCGGGCCCAGGCGTGACCCCGCGGTCCCGGGATCGAGTCCGCACCGGCTCCCCGCGGGGAGCCGCTTCCCCCTCCACCTGGGTCTCTGCCTCTCTCATGAATAAGTAAAGTCTAAAAACAACACTAAAGGCGTCGTGAGAGGGGCTGGGATTGTGGGCGGGAGTGAGCTCTGCGCCGTCAGGCCCTGCTGCCCGAGCCTCGTGCTGCTGACGCCGGGAGGGAGACTTGCGGGCCGAGGGGCCTCGCGGGCTGGCGTCGCCTTCGCAGGTGCCGGGGCCTGAGCGCGCCCCCGAGGCCCTCCCCGGCCCCTCCCCCGAGGCCTCCCCGCGAAGGCCGAGCGGCGGGGCGCACGCGGCGGGGTCACACCTCGGTCACGCCTCACCAAGATAAAGAGCCGTTTCCCACTGTCCGCTCCGGGGAGGCGGCAGCCATGAGGGAGATGCAAGCGCGAGGAGAAGCGTCCGTCGGGGCGACTCCGGGCCTGAGGCGCGGCCCCCACCCGCCGGCGGACCCCGGAAGCCCGGCTGAGGCGCAGGGCACGGGGGTCACCGGGTCGCGGCCTCGGGGCGCCCTACCTGCCGGCGGGAGAAGAGCGCGGCCCCGGGCTGCAGCACCCGGGAGCCGCAGCGCTGGCACAGCACCGCCTTCCGGTTTCGGCCCTCGGCGGACACCAGGTCGCTGAGCGGCTCGGCCGGTTCCATCGCCGCCTCCGCCGCCGCGTCCGGGGCCCGACCGCGCAGGCGCTGTCTCCGCGGCCTCTGCGCAGGCGCGGCCTCCGGGGCGGGGCGGGGCGGGGCGGGGCGGGGCGGGGCCACCCCCCTGCGCAGGCGTCCGCGTCCTGCTCCGCCGCCTCTTGCGCAAGCGCCGCGCTCAGCGCCCGGCCGGGGCTCGCCGGCTTTGTGACCCGGGGCCCGCCGGGCCGTGACGCGGTCTCCACGCTCCGCGGCCGCCCCTCGCCCTCGCCGTCGCCGTCGCCGTCGCCGTCGCCCTCGCCCGGCGGTAGACGCGGGCCGCGCCTCCCGTTGGCGGAGACTGGAGTGGCCTCGGGACGCGGCCTCGGGACTTCCCCGGAGTGCGGCCGCCTCTGGAGGAGAGCTCGTCGGCGGTGCCCCGCGCGGGGGGGAAGCCGCGTCGCCGCTGCGCTCGGCGGCGGGTCGTGAGCAGGCGGAAGGCCGCGTGGACACGCCTCGGAGCCCGCCTCAGAGCCGCCTCAGAGCCGCCTCGCCCGGCGCTCGCGGGCCCCGATCCCCGCCGCCCCGAGGAGCCCTCGCGCCGCCGCTGGCCCGCCCCGACCTCGTCCGGCGGCGTCTCCTCCGCCCAGCGCCTCAGGAGCTCCCCGTGCGGGACCCCGTGTGCGCGCGACGGGGCCCGCACGGCGCAGGGTCACCGGCACCGGCCCTCAGGCGGGCGGCACCGGGAGGCGGCACCGGGAGGCGCCCGGACCCCGCGGCCTGCGACGACGACCGGCACGGGATGAAGTAGACGGAGGCCACGGCTCGGGAGTAATCCCCATTTGGGGAGTTAGAAAAGGGTCTCCCTACGCGACATTTTTCCTTTTTTCTTTTTCTTTTTTTTTTAGAGATTATTTATTGGGCAGCCCGGGGGGCGCAGCGGTTTGGCGCCGCCTGCAGCCCAGGGCGTGACCCTGTAGACCCGGGTCGAGTCCCGCGTCGGGCTCCGTGCATGGAGCCTGCTTCTCCCTCTGCCTGGGTCTCTGCCTCCCTCTCTCTGTGTCTCTCATGAATAAATAAGTAAAAATCTTAAAAAAAAAAAAAAGATTATTTATTCATGAGAGACACAGAGAGACGGGCAGAGGGAGAAGCAGGCTCCGTGCGGGGAGTCCGATGTGGGGCCTCGATCCCCAGACGCGGGGTCAAGCCCTGGGCGGAAGGCGGCGCTAAACCGCTGCGCCCCCCCAGGGATCCCGCTACGTGACATTTTAATTAGGCATCAGAGTGTGGCCAGGATTTTGTCTGAAAAGGGGATTTCAGATAGAACAGTAGAATACCTGAGCAAAGAGGAGAGCAAGTTTAAGGACGTGCAGGAGGCCACTGAACACGTTTTACCTAACGGGAGAGCAGAGCAGAGGAAGGGAGGATCAGAGGGGCAGAGTGGGCCCAGCACCATGGGTCTAGTCATGGGAAGGAATTTTGAACTTCATAATATGGGCAATGGGTATCTATGGAATAAAGGCCAGAAAGAACTTTGATATTCACTGAAAATTTGCTGTGTATTAGGTGCTGTGATGACACTGATGACAAAATGGAGGAGCTAGACTGGAAGAAGGAGAAGAGAGGCTATCACTCCATGAGTCTGGGCAAGGGATACAGGCCCGAACTATGTGGTAGCAGAGGGAATACAAATATAGGAATGTACGAGGAACTATTGGAAATAAAGTCATTAAGGACCAAGAAATAAATTGGATGTCTGTATTGTAATAGGGGTGACACAATAAATGATAAATCTCTGAGACTGGAGACCTATTTGGCTGGTTGCCATCCAAGAGACCTAGAAAAACAAGAGGAACCCCCAAATTAGGGGTACATCTGTGTATGTGCATAAACAAAGTGTGTAGGATTGGGAAGAGTGGGAAGAGAGCAAAGTTTTAGATGTTTTCTGTAGAATACTCAGCTGTGGCTGCCATAGAAGAACTATTTAGGAATTTGGTCTGAAACTCAGAAAAGCAACCAGTAAAGATAGTCCAGGAGCCCTCAGTTCTTTACCCCCATTTCTCTGCCTCCCCTGGATCTTTTCCTGAGATAGGATGAGTCACATGTTTCATAGCTGTGGTTTGATCAGCAGGCACAAACCATCTGCTGAAGAAAGGTTGGCAGGCTTCTTTAGAGAAAATAACTTCCTTTTTGGCTCCCTCTTTCCTTTGCTCTGGAAATACCAGGATTTTTTGCAGTTTTGCAGGCCTTCTCCATAGCTATTTATATCACGTGCCATAAATCTAAGCAAATAAAAAAAGGACCGGAGTGACTAACACCCTAAAAGTCAAGTGGGTACTAAATTAGCTCAAGATGGATTCCCCTTTATTCTGTTTGGTTTTCAAGTAAACTCCAGGTGTGAGAGGAGTCAATAAACATGCAATTTCATATAAATACTTTACTGATGAGAATCTTGGCAAGGGTAAAGGGGTAGCTACCTCTTACCCATGTCAGAGAAACATAGTGGAGCTAGTTGGCAAACACACAGGGTAACAGGGAGGAGAGAGAGGACATACAGCTGATCACTGTGCCTGCTCCCCCCTCCCCACCCCACCCCCAGTATCTGCAAGACCATGCTGGTTAGCCACAAACTCTCCTATAGGCATTTGAGACCATTGATTTTTAATATTTTATTAAAAAAATACAAAGGAAATGAACTCTTGAGGTCAATACAACTCGGAAAGAGAAAAAAATGGAATTTCAGAATAAAGGGAAAGTGCATCCTTCTTTAGGTTATCACATCCCCACACTTACAATACCCACAAAACTAAGACTTTCACTCCAAAACACAGGGGGAGCCTTGAATGGTGGCTCAGAAATGGCGATAGCAAGTACTGGAACTAACAAAAGGATTTTGGTTGTCCTTGATTATTCTGTCCTGGGATAAATAAAATCCACCCTAAGGACAGGCGAGGGCCTTATAGTAGGAAAAGGATGAACTGTACCAAACACAGCAGTAAAAACCACTTCTCAGCAGAAGGGTGCCCTTAAAAGAATGGGGCAGTAATCAGGTAGCTGAACTTTTTGGCTGCTGCCACCCCCACCCCACCCCAAATAAATAGTAATGAAGTATAATAGTGTAGTAGTATTTGATTCAACACAGAGAGATAGTGTCTCACCTACTCAAGGCAAACCATGCCACGGGTAGATGAGCCCTGGCAGGAAATAAGACGATTGTAAAATCACAGGTACTTCTAGTTTGTTCCCAGGCATACTGAACTCCCACGTTCATTCCATCTCTGCCCATCCCGACACTCGTTCACTCTTACTCTGTCAGTCTCTGGTGCCAAGACGCGCACCATTCTGGTTCAGAAAGTCCATGGGGAAATAAAAAGATCCTTCAGTATGACCACCCTCTCTTAAGTCTTCCAGGTTATACTTTAGTGGTGTTCTCAGTTCACTCACCTTCCATCAAATTCTTCTGATGTCCCTACTCTAAACCTGGTTCTGATATACCAACCCTGTCCCTGAAGGGAGTGGCAGGACTCTCTCCAAGCCCCCAAAGTGGGACAGGGGGCTCTCCCCTTTGTTATCCTCCAGAATGGAACTGCTGCCCCTAGCTACTGTAGACTAGGAAAGATCTTCCTGGAAAACAAGACTTGGATTTTACCCAGCTTCCTCAAGTTGGTATCCTTCCGATCATCTACGCTGGATACTGCCCACATTCCGTAGGTCACACTGATTCTTAAGTGTCTGCAATACACGAGGCACAACAGATACAGAGATTCTCCTGAGCACATGAGAGTGCTGTCTAGACCAGAAGAGGTGACCTGGCCTCTCAGATCCATTCAGTATGCACTGTCTTCCCTTGAGTGTCTGTTACCCACCCTCCTCAGGGACAACTACCAGCGTAAGGTGGAGTGTGTGTTAAATAAGTACAATCATCACTGCACTGGTGCTTGTAATTACCCTGTGCACACAGTGAGAAATAGATATTCTGGAAAGGATCCTTGACTCTCCCGTAAACTGTCCCTTGGACTGGTCACTAGCTCTGGATGGCGCTCCAACAATGGTCACTTCTCCCGAAGAACACAAACCCCAGCATCACAGCGCTGGGTTCCCATGGATGTCACTACTTCCCAGCTGTCGATGATAGGGTCATAGCACTCAATGCTACTCAGCAGGGAATTCCCATCATATCTGAATGGGGAAGAAGCAAAAGAAGAAAATGAACTTTCTAATCCTTTCCGTACAGTCCTACATTAAAGGCGGCCACTGGAGATGTCTCCCCCAACCCAAAGCCGGTCTTGATCCAAAAATTCAGATTGGATCATGTGGTCCTCGATCCCTGAGGACTCTGGTCTGGCTTCCAAATCCTTACCCTGCAATAGCATAAAGTCTCCCTCGAAGCACTGTGGCCCCGACATAACATCGCGGAGTGGTCATACTAGTGACAGTTGTCCAGGAATCGGTGCGAATGTTGTATGCTTCAACAGAAGAAAGGTGGGCTGTCCCATCAAATCCCCCCACCACATAAATATGGTCATTTAGCAGGGCTACACCTGCACCTGGGGGAAAAAAAAAGGTATAGCAAGTGAACACTACTAAGCTCAGGATCAGAATTCTAAAAACAAAACACGATCACTGAAAGCTAGCTGAATTCTACAGCAGCTGAGGGTGTGGACAAAGGCCAGACAGGCCCAGAATAATCTAGTTGTCTTTATTCTCACTATATGTAAAGACAAGCAAAGGAGAGAATGTGGAACCTCATTTACTCTAAGCGTAAGTGAAGAAAGAACTACAACTGATTTGCTGATACCGTATCTTTGGGCCACCACTGCATATACAAAGATTTGTCAGCACGGTCTATTGTCCTCTCCCTTAGGTATGACTGGGCTTACCAGAGCGCTTGGTGGCCATTGGTGTAACATTAGTCCAGTGTCCTGTGTGGGGATCATATTTCTCAACAGAATTTAAGATATTCAAGCCATCATATCCTCCTGAAAAACAAAGTACAGACCATTCAGAAATATTGGGAAATCCTCACGTCCATTCCCAATCTGTCTTTCTCTCAGTGTTTCAACTAATTCTTTCAGTTTTAGTTCTTAAGAGTTCCAATAATCCAAAGAGAAATATGAACAGTACCCGGTTTCCTGCTTCCACGAAAAAGAATCCCAGCTAACAGAAAAAATAGGATGACAGACTAGGATTTTAGTTGAAACAAGTCTATGAACTTCATCTTGATAAAAAGAGATCCCCACCCAAAGGTTGCCACCCATGTAGTTCCCGCCCATCTCTCCCTCCCAGATGGAATACCTAGGCAGTAGATCACTCCGCTGGCCACAACTAGCCCGGCACCCTCCCGGGCTGTCTGCATATCTCCCAACATGCTCCATTGGTCAATGTTTGGGTCATACCGCTCCATACTGGTATGACGCCTGCTTCCGTCAAAGCCTCCAGACACATAGATCATATCTGCTCAGAATGAATGAATCACAGACTATTAGAGGATGAGAGATTTCTAAGGACTCCTCTCTTTGCAAATTCCCCACAAGTCTTTCAAATGTTTGGGAGCAAAACCAAAGTGTTTTTCTTGGGTAAGCCAATTAAGTTTTATAGGTAAGGAAGACATCACGGTTAAGACACCTAAAAAGATGGGGGGGGGGGCCTACGTGCCTCGGCTGGGCGTCCTTCTTGATTTTGGCTCAGGTCATGATCTTGGGAGGATCCTGGGATCAGGCCCCATGTCAGGCTCCGTGCTCAGCAGGCAGTCTGCTGGAGATCCTCTCCCTCTGGCCCTCCCCACCCAATTCCCACTAGCACATGCTCACACTGTCTCTCAAATAATAAATCTTAAAAACAAAACAAAACAAAAAAACAAAAAACAAAAACATAGAGAGGTGCCTGGGTGGCTCAGTCGGTTAAATGTTTGACTTTGGCTCGGGTCATGATCTCATGGATCCCCGTCTTGGGACTGAGCCCTGAGCTCAGCAGGGAGTCTACTTTTCTCTCTGTCCCTCCCTCTGCTCATGCACTGTCTTTTTGTCTCTTGTCTCTCAAGTAAATAAATAAATCATAAAAAAAAGAAAAGACATGTAAAAAGAATGGGGTCAGATGGAATCCTCAAAAGCATTCAAAGACCAGCTGGAGTTTGCAAAAATATAACTAGCACCAATTCTCCACTGAGCACACTGGAACTTGATTTACCAACTCTGTCATCGGTGTTGAAATATCCATTAATACTTAAAAGCTTTGGTAACAATATTTCCAAAAGCAAAAAGAAATATTTAACCTTCCAGTATCCTCCACATTTCATGCTCCTGCCAGACAACAGGAATGGTATGAACCCTGATCTGGCCCAACAAAATGGAAATAGTGCCCTGCACACCAAGCATACCTCCTAGGGTTGTGGCTCCAGCAAGGCCTCGTCGGACGTTCATAGGGGCAACAGAATACCAGACCCCATCCTCATCTGCCGTATAGTCTAGACATTCCACTGAACTGAGGCGGGAACGGCCATCATAGCCACCAATTACATAGATCCGGTCATGTAGGGACACTGAGGCCACATAACGTCTCTTACGAGTGATGCTCTATGGATTCAGGAGAGAAGAGGTGCAAATCATTTCAGTCATGTAAGTCTTAGACCCTACCACCTTTTGCTGACCTTCCCGTTTTTATCTACATCCCTCTCCTTCTTCACTTGTCACCACGAACCCTTCCTGAGACAGTGGTTCACCCTCAAGTGGTCTCCAATTGCCTGCTGAATGAATACCCTCTTGCTTGTTGTGATGCTTTTAAAGATGTAACCCTTCTGGACAGGTGTCTCTTTCCAAGGCTTCCAAAAAGTTTAGTGTCTTTCCATTATCCAGTATCTGATTCCTTTCTATTCCACTGTCTATTCCAGGGCTAAAGAACTGGAATATATAGTATCTTTCTATAAAGTAGAAAAGTATCCCCAAACTGTTAATCAAAGGGCCTGGGGTCCTAAAAGTTAGTAGGATAGGTTAAAAGATTTCCATGTTTTCTGGGGGTGCCTGGGTGGCTCAGTCAATTGAGCATCTGATCTCAGCTCGGGCCATGATCTCAGGATTGTGGGACTGAGCCTCGTGTTGGGCTCCATGCTCAGTGAGAATTATGCTTCTCTCCTTCTACCTTTCCCTCTGCCCACCCCTACTGGATCCTTTTCTCAAATCAATCATTTAAAAAATAAAAAATAAATAAAAAGAGATGTTCATGTTTTCTCAAGATTATTATTGTTCATCCAGCACTAAAAAGAGACATATGAAGGGAGAAAGATACAAACTTTAGACTTCAAATGAACAGTAGGTCAATTTAAAATAACTTGGCACTGAGTGCAGTTTAACAGAGCAAGCTGGGAGTTACACAGATAGCTCAGGGAGGTGCCCAAATAGTGGTGGGCCAGGTAAGTTTAATGTGACACAGGGCCTTTGATATTTCTGAAGTCTGATCTTCTATTTAAAAGGTCAATAACGACTGATTGATTTAGAACCTACCATCTGCATGCATGACACTGTTATAAGGACCATCATGCTGTTACTAGGCTTTGCTATTTTTAGGGTTGGGTTACTTAAGATCTAGAGTCAGGGACTCAGGACATTTAAATTCTTTCCCCATGACTAGTTCCACCATTACTTACTGGCAAAAAGCTCCACTCCTGCGTCTTGGGGTCATATTTCTCTACCACGTCAATGGGAGACTGCTGGCTTCCGAAGCCCCCAACCACTAGAAGCACCTCATTGGCTCCTGAGGACAAAGGAGAAGATACATAGGTTACTTCACCGTCTGAGGGGAAACATAAGGAGAAATTGTTGTAGGATTTTATGTGGCCCAGAGAAGGAATCTAAAATAGGACAGTCATCATAAGGCTGCCTAACACGATATTTTATTTTTAATGAGGCTCTAGCTCTTGAGGACTTGGATCTCTGAAATTAAAATTTCAGGACAACATAAAACTCCAGAAGGCAAACTTGAACAACACATCATACCATTCCAACCTATCTAGAGGACTCTAGTTGATATAAGTGAGTTTCTCAGTGCAGGTAGGGGGCTAAAGGAGCTCCCTTATCTTCTCAGCCTGTAAAACTAAAAATGGGAGTTTTTTTTTTTTTTTTTAAGATTTTATTTATTTATTCATGAGACACACACAGAGAGGGGCAGAGACACAGGCAGAGGGAGAAGCAGGCTCCCTGTGGGGAGCCCGATGTGGGACTCAAGCCTGGGACTCTGGGATCATGCCCTGAGCTGAAGGCAGACACACAACCACTGAGCCACCCAGGCGTCCCCAAAATGGGAGTGTTTTGTAATGGGGAAAGAATATTCTAACCTTGTCTCAAGGAAGTTGGAAGTTATAGTTTAAGAAACCAAGTAATAGATTTTAAAAAATCTCTTTCCAAGAATTTTTCCAATTTAGCCAACTTTATGACCATGTTCCCTGCCAAGTCATCACAACTGCCAGGTAATCATAACAGCAGTCTTTTAAATAGAGTCTTTTTCTCTACTATTTTTCCAAAGTAGGTATTTTGATTACCTTTATATTTTCCCCTCTCCCATAAGGCCTTCTCATGATAAAATAATTCTCTTTTGCCCTTTTTCAAAGAGCAAAGTCTTTTGAGAAGATCTTCTGTACATGTGCTCTACTAGAGCTCATGGAGAGAATGGAGCATTTCGTACAATTCAATTACTAGGAGGGCTTTTTTTAAAAAAAATTATTTGTTTATTCATGATAGACACAGAGAGAGAGAGAGAGAGAGAGAGAGAGAGAGGCAGAGACACAGGCAGAGGGAGAAGCAGGCTCCCTGCGGGGAGCCCGACGTGGGACTCGATCCCGGGGCTCCAGGACCGTGACCTGGGCCAAAGGCAGGCGCCAAACCGCTGAGCCACCCAGGGATCCCCTCTAGGAGGGCATTTTGGAGACCAAGGAGATCTTAAAAGTGACTGAACTTGAAAGAGCAAATGGAGTACCTATAAACGGACAAAAACACAGATACATCCCTAATGAAGTAAATGGCCCTGACAATTATCATCAATGGCTACTATAATCATTAGGGAAAAGCAAAGAAACTACTTTATAGTAGAATCTTAGCTCAAATAGGAAGTACACCACCATCACCTATGTAGTATTTTTGATAAAAAATTAACCTGAATCTTAAAATTTACCAAGCCTCTAGTCTAATCACCAGTTTATACAGTTTATAGACAATACAGGGACAGAAGAACATACTAAATGACACTGCATGAATGCAATCAGCAAAATCCAGAATGTGGGAAATTCTACAAGTCAAACAGCCTGGTTTCTTCAACATATAAATTGCAAGGAAATACCAAAGTAGGAGGGAAAAACCCATGGATTAAAAGAGACTGAAGAGAGATAGGAACTCAATGCAACATGTGGACCTTCTCTGTCTGGATCATGATGACTGGGGCAACTTAAGTGTTCAAACAGAAACTGGGGAAATATGAACAAGTAATTGATATCTGATGAAAATATAGAACTGCTTGTGGGTTTCCTCTGAAGAGTGAGGCATTTTAGATATACTTTTAATAAATCTAAATAGCATTTTAGATATATTTTTATAAAGCAATATCTTTCAAAAATACATTTGAAAGCGTAATATATATGGATGGAATTACATCCTGAGATTTGCTTCAAAATAGGCCATGCATTGATAATTGTTGAAATGGGGTGATGGGTATGGGGAATCTGTTTTTCTGTTTCTGTATATATTTAAAATTTATCTTAATAACCCACAAATGAACCCTGAAGTTTAACCTCATTAAAGAGGGCATCTCTCTTGTGTACTTGCCAAATAAAGTAAATGAACCCTTTTCCAAGGTGAGCCAGTAAGTAGGTCTCAGCAGTCAGTTTCTTTTAGAAAAGTAAAGCATTTGAACAAAGGATCCTTTCATTTAAGCTTATTTGTGCATAAAATTCCTTCAACCTAGGAGAGGCCAGGACCACAAAGTATTTATTTCTTCCTTGGAAGCATCATTCTCTTATTCCCTTTCTTACGGCACCTCTTTTCTCCCTTTGACTTGAATAGAGAAGATACAAACAGTCCTTCTATCCACACACATTTCCCTTTATAGATAAATTAGGATGCCAGGGGGCACCTAGATGGTTCAGTTGGTTAAGTGTCCAACTCTTGATTTTGGCTCACGTCATGGTCTCAGGGTCCTGAGATGGAGCCCTCTGTCAGGCTCCATGATATGTGTGGAGCATGCTTAGGATTCTTTCTCTCCTGCCCCTCCTCACCACTAAAAAATAAAAAAATAAAACTCTCTAAAAAAAAAAAAAAAGTGGGGATCCCTGGGTGGCGCAGTGGTTTAGCGCCTGCCTTTGGCCCAGGGCGCGATCCTGGAGACCTGGGATCGAGTCCTACGTCGGGCTCCCGGTGCATGGAGCCTGCTTCTCCCTCTGCCTATGTCTCTGCCTCTCTCTGTGTGTGTGTGTGACTATCATAAATAAATAATAAAAAAAATTAAAAAGAAATAATAAAAAAAGTGATGCTAGTCAATGATATCTGTATGGCTAAGAGAATGAAAATACTCCACAGTTGAGAGGTATTTTCTATGTTTTGCACATTTAAAAAAATGTCCACTGTTTCCAGCTGTAATTCTTGCTGCTTTATGTAATTCCCAGAAATGAAAAATGACAACAGCAAAAAAAAAAAAAAAAAAAACCTAGAAAAAATCCACTCTTTCTTGATAATATGGTTTCACTCAGGCAGCTTATGAAGGATGGAGACATAGAAACAGATTAAGAAATATTTAGATTAGGTCACAAAACCCAGAGAAATAACAGCACTTGTTCTTAGTTCAAAGTTTCTCAGTAAACATTCTGGTCATATGTCTATAGTGCAACGTGGACAGAGGTGTCAGTGTGAATCTCCCAGGGATTTTATGGTTCTAAATGCCTGGGGCCCTAAACCATTGGTTCCTAAACTTCTTTGCCATGAAGGACTCTTTTCATTATTTTCCCTAGATCTTTTTTTTTTTTTTTTTTTAAGATTTTTATTTATTTATTCATGAAAGACATAGAAGGAGAGAGAGAGAGGCAGAGACACAGGCAGAGGGAGAAGCAGGCTCCATGTAGGGAGCACGATGTGGGACTTGATCCTGGGACTCCAGGATCACACCCTGGGCCGAAGGCAGGCGCTTAACTGTTGAGCCATCCAGGGGTCCCTAGATCTTGTGTTTTAAAAGACTATCTACTGGGCATCCCGGGTGGCTCAGCAGTTTAGCACTGCCTTCAGCCCAGGGCATGATCCTGGAGACCCGGGATCGCGTCCCGCGTCGGGATCCCTGCATGGAGCCTGCTTCTCCTTCTGCCTGTGTCTCTGCCCACCCCCCCCAAGAATAAATAAAATCTTAAAAAAAAAAGATTATCTACCAAGCTGCATCTAACTAACTTCCCCATTGCTGCTGGAGTTACGTGTAAATGCCAACAGAACTTTTGAGAAGTATGAGAGCACCAGTGATTTCACCATGAACATCATTTTAATCAATTCTGATGTCTTTTTTTAGTCTGTGTAGCTCTTTCTAGCACGAAAGCCATTTTATTTTAGAAAATATAAAACATAACTTGAAGATTAATGTAATTGTCATCCTTACTTACTATTACTCCCTGGTTAAAAAGATTTAGAAGTTATATTTCTTATGATTATAAAACATACATAAACTACATTCTCACTGCTAAAAGAATTTAGAAGATATAGACAAATATTATGAAAAATGTTTATCCATAATTCCACAATATGAAGACACACCAAAATGTAAGAGATTATTCCTTTTCAGGCTTGTTTCTAAATATTTATAAACATAAATGGGACCATATTAGTTATATCCTGTTTTTATTTTTATGATTTTATGTTTTTAAAGTAATCTCTACACCCACAACCAATGTGGGGTTTGAACTCACAACCCTGAGATGAAGAGTTGCATGCTTCACCAACCGAGCCAGCAAGTGCCCCACTTCCAGCTGTTTATATTTAGTTTTCCCAAGATATTAATAAAATCTTTTGATACATAATTGTACTATTCTTAGGCATTTCAGATGTTATTGTAATTTGAGATTATAAACAATCACATATAACCCTGTGATAAGTATGCTTGAATTTGAAATTCCAGTTCTTTTCTTTCTTTTTTTTTTTTTTTTTAAAGGTTTTATTTATTTATTCATGAGAGACCCAGAGAGGCAGAGACACAGCAGAGGGAGAAGCAGGCTTCCTCCGGGAACCTGATGTGGGACTCGATCCCGGGACCCCGGGGTCACTTCCTGAGCCGAAGGCAGATGCTCAACCCCTGAGCCCCCCAGGCATCCCAGTACACTCTTTAGTGTTTCTCTCATGTATTTTTGTTATGAGCTCTTTATGTATAAATGAGCTTGATTCTGCTGTCGATGTAACAAATCTACTTTCCTAATTTGTCTTATAATGTTGTGCGTGATTTTTATTTAGTCAAACTCACTGACCTTATCCTTTGTGAGTTCTTCTATGGTTCTGTGCCTCATTAAGTCTTCCTCTAACTTCTAAGTGTTTCAATGTCTTCAGACCCTAAGTTGGGGACTACTACTCAAACTAACATGAAAAGAGCTAGAGAAAGGACTGAGTAGAAGGAAACCTGTTTGGGATCCCTGGGTGGCTCAGCAGTTTGGCGTCGCCTTCAGCCCAGGGTGTGATCCTGGAGACCCGGGATCAAGTCCCACGTCAGGCTCCCTGCATGGGGCCTGCTTCTCCCTCTGCCTGTGCCCCTCTCTCTCTGTCGAATAAATAAATAAAATATTAAAAAAAAAAAAAAAAAAAGGAAACCTGTTTGTTCTTTGCCAATGAATGGGGTGGGGGAGGAGGGGGCAGGGGATGGGACTTGTTAAATTAGATTTTGTCTTTAGAATGAGGAGAGTATGTCTAAAACGCCTGACAAAAACAGTATGAAAAAGCACATTAGTAAAGCCAAGGCATCTTGACAGCACCCTTGTCATTATTTGGGGAGGGGAGATAGTAATGTGTGCAAGCTGTGGTATGCAGTCAGAGGACTATAGTAGATACGACTGCAGGACTGCTAACATCACAGGCTTCAGAGACGACATTTCCACATGTATTGCTCTTTAGCTCAGAAAAGGAGATTGTGACAAATTAGAAATGGCAATATCCACTGTATTCTCTGTGAGAGAGTTATGGGTAAGAAGTAAATAACTAAGACAAAATCCCCACCCATTATTTGGAATGCCATCTTTATGTAGCTGTAAATTTAATTTCTTTATGCTGTATGCAGAAGAGTCATTATCCTGGTAGCTGGTTTAGCAATTGCTATGAAGGGAGATGAGTAGAGAACATGATAGTAGGAACAATTTATTTCTAAGACACTGACAAGGAGATGCTAATAAAAGAATCTAGTTGAAAGGACACCTGGTGGCTCAGTGGTTCAGCATCTGCCTTCAGCTCAGGGAGTGACCCTGGGGTCCTGGGATCGAGTTCTGTATCGGGCTCCGCGCAGGGAGCCTGCTTCTCCTCCCTCTGCCCGTGTCTCTGCCTCTCTGTGTCTCAATAAAGAAAAATCTTTAAAAAAAAAAAAAAAGAATCTAGTTGGAGACAGCTTCAGAATTTGTTTTCTGGAACTTCAGAAAAATAACCTCATAACCCTAAGGGCATGTAGAATCACATTCGAATCTCTCAAGATCTTCTCTGTATTTCTAACATTTCCATACTGACATACACTGACATATGGTACTTATACAATTAAAACAAATCAGGGGATGAATCATCATTCTTTATTTTTTTTTTTTTAAGAGTTCATTTATTTATTCATGAGAATACACAGAGAGGAAAGAGAGAGAGAGGCAGAGGCACAGGCAGAGGGAGAAGCAGGCTCCATACAGGGAGCCCGACGTGGGACTCAATCCCAGGTCTCCAGGATGACGCCCTGGACTGAAGGTGGCGCTAAACCGCTGAGCCACCGGGGCTGCCCACGAATCATTCTACTTCAAACTATCAGTGAACAGCTTAATTATCAATTAACACCCTCATATACACGAGTCCACAGTTAGGTAAGAGAAAAAATAGACAATACCAAAAACAAAACACCACCCCATAGATCATTTATAACCTACAATAGTGGAATAGGGAGGATAGGAAACAGAAGCGAGGTAATATCTGAGTACTTACTACCCGTCAGCTTCAATGTCAGGCATTTAATCTCCACAAACATCCAGGGAAATAAGACATTAGTATCCTCATTTTCCAGGCAGAAGCACAGGCTCAGATAAATTGATACCTTACCCAAGGTCAAACAACCAGTCACTGGTGGAGCTGTGATTTGAACCTAAGTCTCTTTGCTAAGATAACAGCTAATGTATACAGCACTTGTCGGGTGCCAAGAACTAGCCCAAGCCTTTTACATAAATCACTTCATTTAACTCTTTATAACCACCTTTGAGGTAAAACTATGATCCCACTTTAGAGAGGAGGCAACTGAAGCACAGAGAGGTGAGATTTCCTGCCAAAGCTAATATACGTGCCAAGTAGTCAGCTGGGATCGGCACCCACACAGTCTGGCTCCAGAGTCCAGGCTCTGAACTCTTGTACGTCACTACCAACACCCCTGTACTTTATACTGTCCTGCTGCTTTTTCTTCCTCGTTTTATTCCAGAATGGCGAAATACAACTTGGCATTTGAAATAATTTCTAATTCACAGGACTCCAAAAATAGTGAAATAAAATTATAACTCATGCTGCATAATACTCGACAATTTAGAAAGTGCTTTTACACACTCTATTCCATTTAATCCTCCAGGTATGTCAAATACATAGGGAAGGTATCCTTAGTTTATAGGAGAGCTCAGAGTGGTGAAGTGACTTGTCCAAGAGGACGCCATTACTAAAAGATTAAAAACAGGTCCAAAACAGGTCTTTGTATTTCTTCCTGAATGTTCTTTTTAACTACATCATGCCACCTGGCAAGGGGGAGTTGAAAAATATCCCCTCCTTCTGCCAAGATGCCAGCTTACCTAGACGAGCCCTTGTTCTGGGTCCCTGCATCTGACTTCGCAGTTCAGGCCTCAGATGAAACTTCTTTGCTTCATCAACTAGATCCCTGCACTGCAGACTACAGCGGATGAAAGGCTGAAACACAGCAGATGGTAGAATGAGCCACAGGGGCCACATCTTGAATATGAATATAAATGGCACATATAAGAAATAACTTCTTGGTAGAGAAAACCAGTTTCTAAAGCTCTGTGGTTCCAGAAGGGCTGCTAGCAATTATGTAGTCTCCACAAATTAAACTAAAAAATTTTAATAGACAATATATCATTACATGGTTCAAAAATCAAATGACATAAAAAGAAATCCTGAGGAATATTCCCTATCCACCTCAGCACTAGGCATTAACTACTTTTATTTGTTTGTTTGTATATCCTTCCAGTGATTACACAAACTTAAGTGCGTAATAGTTAATAAAAATTTTAAGGGACAACCAAAAGGCTTCTGTTAATTCCTGGGATGATAAGAAATAGTAAATCTTATCTGAAATAATTTCCCCAAGGTTCATAGCACCGTCACAATGCCTCTGTCTCCACCTGACGGCGCTCTGTAATGGGCAGCTCTTCACATTCCTAGATTCACTCTGCATCCTTCTCCACTCTGCTTGCTGGTTTAGGAGATTGGCCTACATGAAGTAGGTCGTGTGGTCCCCAGGCCCTCTGGGTTCTGGCTGGGCTCAGCCAGTGAGGAGCTGTAGAGGAGCTCAGAGAGAGAAGGGGAGTGAGGCCGGGCTCCCTCAGGGCAGGACGAGTGGTCAATCTGGGATTTCAGTCCTGAGTCTGACTCGAGAGTCTGAGCTATGGATCACTATATAAAGAAATAGACATGATGGCTACAGGAGTTGCTAGAAAGAAATTACAAATATAAGAAGAGTTTGACACATGGCACTAACCAGCCTGCAATTTTTCTAATGTGACCTGGAAAACTATATATGTAGTTAAGTCCCCAAGAGGTCTGGGGCTGGGCCAGAAGGAATGCATTCACTGACCTGGGCTTCACCTGTATGTTAAACAGCAGTACTTGTTTGGTCTAGGTCAATCGGTGATATATATGGTAAACATTATGAAAACACAGCACACACCAAGAACTTGGGCTAGAGAAACACTTTTATTAAAAAAACACAGTATAAAAAAAAAAAAAAACACAGTATAACCCAAATTGATATTAAAATCCATTAAACTACTTTTGTGTTGGTTTCACGAGAGGTCAAAAACAGACTTGATAAAGCATCTTTTTTAGAGTAGTTTGGAACAACTTATGTTTGATGAAGGGGACGTTATCATCTGATGTTGCTTATGTAAAACACATAAGAATATATAAAACAAAAAGACAAGAAAACAGAAAATTAAACCATAGATTTCCATTTCCAGAAGGCTGACTTGCCAAGCAATTGTGGGGAGACGACCTCGCAACCACCGTCTCCGGCATTCCTAGATAGGCTAACTGGGAGGCCTGAGTACACAATACTAAGCTGCAAGAGATATTCAAGGTTTTGGATCCTATGTGTTTTGCAGGTCTTACCTCAGCATCTATCACATCCGTGATGTACCTGGGGGTCAGCAGGGGCATCCGGACATACTGTAGCAGGTCAGGCAAGGATTCTTCACGCTCCTTCTTGGCATGCTTCACCCAGTTGATGACTGCTTCAAAGACGGGCTCTTCCGAATCTACCTATAAATGTATAATTACACCTCATGGAACTCTGCTTTTCCAATTATCTCACAATCTCAGAAAGTAATGGTGCCTTATTGGTGCCTGTCTCCTTCCTGTTCCCTATTCCCTACCACCATCATTTCCTCTCTTCCAGATAGCTAAGCTCTTGGGAAACCATTCTTGTCTGACACAACTAAGACCAACAAAAGAGCTGCAGTTGAATGGGGTAAAGAATCTGAGACAGCGCCAAATAAACCATCAGTCACCAGTCGGCTTTGACTTCAGAGGTTTTTCCATTCCTAAATTTTTTTTTCTGGTCGTTTTTGAGACTTTACAGGGGGAGGAGGAATCTGTTGCCCTATTCAAAACTGGCTTTATTTTTTTTAAAGTATGTTTAGTGCTCAATGTGGGCCATGAACTCACGACCCTGAGACCAAGACCTGCACGCTCTACTGACTGAACCAGCCAGGCACCTCCAAAATCGGCTCTTGAAAACAACTTATGTTAAGTGTAGTCTAGTGACCTCCAGAATTGCTCCCCAACTCCTCCATCAAGCCTGTAAGGCAGGAACTTCTCACATCATTATGCTATAGCGCTGCAGTTTCCAAAGAATCGTCAGTTCGTATCTGAACAATTACCAGTTGGCAGGCGCTGGGCTTTGAGATGATATATGTAATTAATCACCGGGGGAGCGTATCTGTTTTGAGATACCTTTCAGAACATGACAGTGCCTAGATTAAGACATCACTCTGTGAACTTTTCCCAAGAACTAAAAATAGAGAAAATATTTCAGAATGTTCCTTCACTGGATTTACCAAACATCTACTAAGTGCCAGGCACAGTGCTGGAAGCTGGTTTTACATCGGTAACAAATTAGACATGAACTTTGCTTTTACATGGGGAGATAACAGTAAAATGAACAATCCCAATGTCATTAAATACCATGCAGGAAAAGTACAGGGGCTATGAGACAGACAACATGATGGGATCCCTGAGTGGCTCAGCAGTTTAGCACCTGCCTTGGGCTCAGGGCGTGACCCCGGGGTCCCAGGATCGAGTCCTGCATCAGGCTCCCTGCATAGAGCCTGCTTCTCCCTCTGCCTGTGTCTCTGCCTCTCTGTGTGTCTCATGAATAAATAATAAAATCTTAAAAAAAAAAAGAGAGACAGACAGACAACATGAGATTTCCTAATTTAGACTGATGGGTCAGAAAAGGCCTCCCTGCAGAAGAAACAGATTTCAATCTGATGGATGAGTAGCAGTGAGCCAGGAAGAGTAAGAGAGTACTCCAAGGCAAACAGAAGAACACAAGCAAAAACCCTAGCGCCGTACTGTCCAATACGACAGCCATTAGCCATGTATGGCTATTTATATTTACATTGATTACAATTAAATAAAAACTCAGCTTCTCAGTCCCATTAGTCACATTTCAAGTGCTCAACAGTCACATGTGGCTCGTGATTAGCAAACCAGACAGCACAACTATTGATCCTCTCCATCTTCGCATGTTTTACTGGATAGCACTGTCCTAGAGCAGAAACGACTGACCGTGTGAGAAATGACAGAAGGCTGGTGGGGCAGAGTGAATGAGGCAGAGAAGAATGGTAAAAGATTGAGCTGGAGAGGTGACCGAGGGCCAGCTCAGAGAGAGCATTAGAAGACTGGAGTTCGCTCTAACAGCAATGGGAAACCCACTAAGAGGTTTCACCCAAGCTTGTGATCTGAGCATACTGAGGTCTGTAAAGATTACCCTGACTACTGTGGGCAGAACAGTGTGGAAGGCCAAGGGCTGGGACATCAGTTAGAGCCTCCTCTGGCACATTAGGCAAAAGGTGGTGGGTGCTTAGACTATGGCAGTGGTGATAGAAATTTATGCACTGAATTTATGAGAGGTCAAACTGACCAGCCTACTGATGGATTAGATGCAGAGGAGTGTGCAGAAGGCTGTCCACAAAAAAAAAAAAAAAAAAAAAAAAAAAAAAAAAAAAAAAAAAAAAATTTTAATTTTTTTTTAAGTTTTTTTTTTTTTAATTTTTATTTATTTATGATAGTCACACAGAGAGAGATAGAGAGAGAGAAGCAGAGACATAGGCAGAGGGAGAAGCAGGCTCCATGCACTGGGAGCCCGACGTGGGATTCGATCCCGGGTCTCCAGGATCGCGCCCTGGGCCAAAGGCAGGCCCTAAACCGCTGTGCCACCCAGGGATCCCCCCCAAAAAATTTTTAAAGACAAGAATGACAAGCTAATAGTCATAAACAGCTACATGCTAGCTCTGACATATTCTAGGTTAAATTGGATATATCAACTTATAATGTTGTTTTTCAATCATGAACAGAGATCCTTGATCTTACTGAAGACAGAATAAACTAGAATTGCAGAGAAATAGCTAAATTAGGAGGAAAACACCCCTACATCAATGCCTCACTGCGAAGAAAAATTTCCTAATAATAGATTTCACAGAGAACTATTTTATGTATCAGGCACGGATACTTGTATTTAATGATCAGAATGGCCGTATGCACTAAGCATGACTATTATCTACAGAAAAGGAAACTGAAGATCAGTGGTTAGGTTAACACATGTCACACAGCCAAAATAAACCCCAGCCTGATTCTAAAGACCATGCTGTTTTCACTAGTACATTATACTGTTTCCCATTGGGTTAAGTACTATCGTTTTATACAATTAGAGGAAGTATTAGTTGGGAAGTAATATGTCTGGTTCCTCTTTCTGACTGGTACATGGAAAAAAAAGTGCCATTTGCTGTCTTTCCAGAAAACAAAAACATAAACAAAAAAACAGTCCTGACAGATGCTGAAAAAAGATTATATAAAAGAGTTCTCAAACTCTTTTCGCCTTAGTTTCTGAACAAAAATGTTAGTCTTTTGCTCTTCCTGCTCTCCATTTAATTTTATTCCAAAGTCTATATAGTTCTAAAATAAGTGATTGTTGTAACTGCTTGCTGATTTGGTCAATTAGAAAGTAACTAGGCAATCTGCTCATAGTTTCTCAGTCCAGAGCCAGACTGCCCGGATAGGAGGCCTAGCTCTACCACTCACTGGCTCTAGTATGGTGGGTACCTTTGAAGCCTCAGTTTCTGCCTCTGAAAAACAGAGACAGTTCTGAGAACTACATAAGATGTGATATTCCACGAATGGTACCCATTGAAAGGAAAGTCCAGGGTATAGGGATTTTTATCTGCTTTGGCCACAGTCAGATTGCTGGCACCTGGAACTGTTCTGGACACACAGTAAGTGCCCAGTAAAAATTAAATAAAGGAACCAACAGTAAATGTTTAGTAAGTTTATCTCTTTTGTTATTATGTGCAGTGAACTTCCAAGTCTTTAGTGCTCATTCTATTCACTATTATTTTCTAATGTATGGATAAATCAAGACGAATCAAGATATCCTAGCAAGTTATCAGTTTTCCAAGTCAGAAGAATGTGCCATTTGTCTATACGTGAAATTTCAGTGCATGGACACAATGTCCTGCCATAGCAAGAGTGAGAACAAAACTTTAGCAAATATTTGGCTCAGTAACATTTGTAACAGCAGTTTCTCTGGACTAATATGACACCATGTCAAATTGGAAAATGATTCCTCATTAGCTGGAAACAATGTCACCAGTGTGCCTTAACCAATTTTCCCTCAGAAAAGTCAGTAGGGGGACACCTGGGTGGCTCAGCGGTTGAGCCTCTGCCTTCCGCCCAGGGCGTGATCCTGGAGACCCGGGATCGAGTCCCGCATCAGGCTCCCTGCATGGAGCCTGCTTCCCTCTCTGCCTGTGTCCCTGCCTCTCTCTCTCTCTGGGTCTCTCATGAATAAATGGATCAAATCTTAAAAAAAAAAAAAAAAAAAAAGAAAGAAAAGAAAAGTCAGTGGGGGGGGGGGGGGGCGCCTGGGTGGCTCAGTGGTTGAGCATCTGCCTTTGGTTCAGGGTGCGACTTCAGGGTCTTGGGACTGAGTCCCATATCAGGCTCCCCACAGGGAGCTTGCTTCCCCCTCCACCTGGGTCTCTGCCTCTCTCATGGATAAATAAAATCTTAAAAAAAAAAAAAAAAAAAAAGTAGGGAAAGCAAAAAAAGAAAAAGTTGGCTAAAATTTGATAAAAAATATTAAGACTCTTTATTATATTACATGAGAATCCTAGTTTTAACAAAATAGGTTATCATTTGGTTTACGGAAGTATATTGTAGGATTTTTTTTAGCAAATTCCTTCTATAACACTTTGACTATTTATCAGACTTTGATTCTTTTCAATATATCTCTTGTTTCAACTGAAGTGCCACTAACTTCTGGGAATCCACTAATTCAAAGGAGAATGAGAGGAAAACCAATGAACTCTTGGCGTTCCTAGAGAATTGAATTTCTCCTGACTGGAGGAAACAAAACCTTACAGATGGACTTCTTTCCTATCACTTGGCTCTGCTAGGCATTTTCTAGGAGCTACTAACTAGAGAATCTGATCACTAGAGATTAATGCCTTGAGCTTCAAAGACCTCTATAGCTCTATAATGGACTTCTCACTCCAACTGTTAGCCAAACTACACACCTCTATGCAATAAAAACTCTGCTGAACTATTGGCACTATGACTTAGCGTCAGGACTGACAAAGATCTTTCTTGCTGGGGTACATCCCTGAACCCTTGCCCACCCACAGGTGGTTTCTATTCTGCTCGGTGAAACATGACTCCTTCCAGGCCTAGTTCACATGTCCCTTCTTCCCACCCCCTCATACCCTCATTAGGCACTTAGAAGCTGCTGCCTGCTTATGATTGCCAACCTATTTTCACTTCCTTTTTGCTCTAATTTTAACTTGGAAGGTTTAATTCTTCTTCTAATTTCTTCACTTTGAATAAGTTCATTATTCTCATTAGACTCTCTAAGTTTTGTCTTTTTATCTGTCTCTACCACTACACTGAATTACTGAAAACGAGAACTGCATTTTACTCACTTTTGGATCCATAGCATCTAGCACATAGAGTTTGAGATTATCTACTGCTGTATAGTATTCTCAAAGTTTGTAAAATGAGTGAATGGGTAATAGAGAAGTGTTCGACAGAACTCTACTTTCCTTCCAATATCTTATTCTACTCTCTTTAATAGTGACTCTTCACCACTGGGATCATATATTGAGGAAGGTGGCTAACTCCCTCCCATAAAAGTGCAAATAAATTTGGCATATACTTTCAGGGGCTCTGAGTGAATATTGATATATATCAATATTGATACTTTTTTTTTTAAAAGATTTTTTATTTTTTATTTATTCATAGAGACACACAGAGAGAGGCAGAGACACAGGCAGAGGGAGAAGCAGGCTCCATGCAGAGAGCCTGATGTGGGACTTGATCCCAGGTCTCCAGGATCACGCCCAGGGCTGCGGACGGCACTAAACCGTTGCACCACCGGGGCTGCCCGCCAATATTGATACTTCAGATGCCCTGCTATAGAAGCACAGTAATTCCACCTTGCTTTTTCTAAGTTCTGTAATGGCCCAGTCTTGAAGAAACCCTAATACCAAGCCAAATTTGTACCTGAATTTCATCACACTTGATTAGCTTTTCCACCTCTCCTTGACTCAGAAGAATGAATTCTTCATGCTGTACCACTTCAGGAAAATGCTTCTGGCTAAAAACCTCAGCAGCTTGCATCAGGTCAACACAATTGTGAGTTTCAGCAAAATCCCTGATACCCAGGCAATTAGAGGGGTCCAACTGACTTTCTAAGAACTCACAGCAGGCTTGCTTCACACCTAGGACAAACACAGACAATGAACACTTCAGGATACTTGACCAGGTGTGAACTGGTCTACATTCTTGGATCGAAACCCCTTCTCTTCATGGTAACAGAGGAATCCTGGTTCAATACTGAATGATCAGGTTAGAAATTTTACGCTTAAGGAATTCAAATGCAATTTCTGTCTCCTGCGCTGTGTGACCCTCAAGCAAGGCCTTTATAACTGTGTCTGATTCAGCTTTAAAATAAGTATAGTAAGACAAATTGTTTCTATGGACACTGGCACAATTAATCCAAAATGCCCACACAACTCTTGGGAATCAAGCTTTTATAAAACCAATCATAATTTGATATAATGTACCTAAGTTTACTCTATATGCAAACTTACTGAAAGACTCCTATGAAGGAAAAGTTAGAGATACTAACACCAATCTTTTATTTCTCTAATTGGAAAGTTCAAAGTACAAACCTAAGTTTTCAATTACGTATTAAAAAAAGAAAATTTTCAACCACGTGTTTAGAAAAACTGAAAATCGCAGAAATATTAGTGCAAGAAAGATGGACTGGGAACAGGAATGTCTAGCCCTGTAAAAACATTATGTACTTTCATTTTTATGTGTCCACTTAAATTTTCAATAGATAATTTACATGATTCAAAAATTAAAAGTACAAAAGGGTTTGCTGTGAATAATCTCCCCACCCTCCCTACCCACCTGGCCCTCTAGTTCCCTTTCATGAAGGCCGTGAATAGTATCAGTTTTCTGTGTTTCCTTGCAGAGTTCTTGTGTACATATACGTAAGAAATGTGGTTAGCATTCCCTCTTCTATTTTTTAAAAAATGGAAAAGATGTAAATGCTCTCTTCTAAAGAGCCAAATATTCGTATGTGGAGACGTTCTTTTATATTACGACTGAAATCTGATCTTCTGTGCCACAGGCAGTAAACGTGAGCACCCACAGTCTGTCTCCATAACGTCCATAATTAAGTTCATATCGTTATTTTTAAACATCTCCAAGACTGTCTTGGCAGGTCAGCAATGTTAGCATCCGTACCTTTCAGCTGGAGCAGACAGGCTGCAGGGAGCAGTTCTTGTACATTCTCCACCGTCACATGTACTGTTTCAGTGTACACGAAGTCCAACAGAATTTCCATGGTAGAAGCAGTTAAACCTTGAATATCAACATAAGGTTTCCCCTTCTCTGAAAGCTGAAAATTCAAAGGGTGTGAAATAATGGTGGTTATGATCCCACAAAAGAAAGGCCGAATCTCATATCTAAGAGCTTGAAGGGACATTAATTGAATACACAGCTTTAATAAGTTATGGTCTAATTTGTTGGATTTGTAGAAAGCAAGTATGCCATGTATCTGGTAGCTTTTCAAACTGGGGGCAGCTGTATGCAACCCAAGAGCACACAACGAGGTGACACTGTGGAATATCAATTTTGCCAGTGAATAATTTAAAATGCTGCCTTCATAATAAAACAAGCCTAGAGCTTTCACAGAATAGAATGCAAAAGTTCCACGAAAATACTATCAGTGTCCAGGAGCTTTTAAGATAAAACACAAAATTTCAATAAAGTTTCATGCTTGTAGAGGACCCTGTGGCTTACAGCTCCAGACTCTCTAAAACTACTCAGTATTGTTCTATTTGTCTTTAGACTACATTTGGTAATGACAGAAGATGCAGCTCATCTTAAGGGGCCCTTCTACTGTGACACTGTCTGAATATAAGGAACTTGTTTGATACTTTCTCAAAATATTGGATTGACTCTATTGACTCTATTGTTAGTGGCATGTTTAGTCTAGAATATACTCTTGGAGTTATGAATATCGAAGATGCCAGATAATCATAGAAAATTGTTTGAATAAGGGTGGAAATCTTCAGTTTTATAGGACAGGAAGCTATCTGAAAATCGATAACCTTATGAAAATTTTATTACATATTAACCTTAATTAGAAATTCAAATTACAAAACTCCAGTGTACTTTAATTCTGAACTAAATGTCTTTATCATCTTTGATTCCTCCATCAACCCAAAATAATAATCAAAAAGTGTTCTCTACCAAAGCCATTAACAAAATCAATCCCTGACATTAAAAATGTCACTAGTATATTATTTTGGAAAAACTAAAATTTTATTAGCATTGCACATAATAAAAAATATTTACAAACAAAAATATGTAAGTACATTTATTCCAGAAATTTCTTATTCAATAAACCATTCTCAAATAACTTAAATATGAAAATATTTCACTATTAATTCAGAGCAATTTATAGTATTTTACATTTACATCTGCTTTATAATTTTTCTGAGAGTTATTTACTATCTTATTTACTTATTTACTATCATTTCACCCAATTCTCATGGCAACCTGATAAGGACTTAGAGTTCTGATATTATTCACACTTAAGACATAAAGGACCTAAGGTTCAAAGAAGTTACGTGACTTAAGCAAGCTCTCTTAACTAGTAAGAGACAGATAAAACTCAGAGGTCCCTCTTGCTTCACTCAAATGATCTTTCAGTTGGACCACATTTGAGGAGCATTTCAGGACTAGGGGGGGACAATGAAACCATCTAGTTCAACTACTTTATTTTAAAGATCAACCCAGTGAAGTTAAATGGTTGCCAGGATTCACAGAGTTCAGCTAAGAGAATTGAGCCTAAGACCCAGGTCTCTGAACCCTCTCCTTTAAATCAACTGCTCCTAAAAATAAAAGACAAAACCATCTGGTATTTTCTTGCCTAATACCAGTTTTTAAAGAAAGACTATAAAATAATCACTGATGAGAAAAAGGAATTCTTTTATAGAACTCCAGATTTCAACGTGCAGAGAGAGTAAAGACAGACTAATTTTCCTCAAGCTGACAAAGAACAGTATGCACAACATATAATTAGTAGTCAGCAGTCCTGATCCATTAGTACTTCATGCTCAGCAGCTGCTGAGAGAACCTTCCTTACCCAGTTAAATGCCAAGTCCTTCTGATGCTCTTGGGCAGATATTCCTTCTGGAGCACAATATGGGACAGGGATGTGTGATGATGTATTACACAAGAGCATTTTAAAATTAGCCTGAATTAGCTGGAATATCTGTCAGGTTTCCATGTTTTTTCTACTAGCCATGTGACCGAGCATTGGCTCAGAGCATCATAAACTATTTTTTCTTTGAAATTATAGAATATAAAAATCCACATATCAGAGGCTGAGGAAGCAAAGAAGTCAACATTTCTATAAGGCAAGTAAGATTTGTATGAAGCAATATGGCATATATTCGAGCTTTTCAAATATGGCATATATTGTTTGGGTTTAGAGTCAGAAAATTTAGGAATAAACCCCATCTCTACCATTTATAAGCCATGTGACCTTAGGCAAGTCATTTAATATCTGAGACCTTGTTTCTTCTTTTGTAAAATGAAATGGTAACATCTAATCCTAGCATGAAAGAAATACAGCAGTCACTTAACACAGTACCTGGTCCATAAAAAGAAGTTATTGTCATTTTTATGTTACCACCTCTCCTATTCAGATCCAACAGCAACATCTTCACTAAGGAGATGAGATTAACTAAAGAAAACACTGGTGGTTAACAAGATTTGTAACAAGATTTGTAAAAAGGCTCCTGGGTGGCTCAGTCAGTTAAGCCTTGGACTCTTCTTGATTTCAGATCAGGTCAAGATCTCAGGGTTGAGAGACTGAGCCTTGTGTCAGGCTCCCTGCTGGGCATGGAGCCTGCTTAAAATTCTCTCTCTCCTTCCCTCTGTCCCCTCCCCACCCACCCTTCCTAACCACCCCCCACTTTTGTGCGCTCTCTTAAAAATTTTTTTTAAATTACATTAACGTAATGTGATATTTTAGGCATATATATAAGTATATGTACATGATATAATACACACTGGTATATTCTCACTCAAGCTTAAAAAAATTCAAGACAAGGGACCCTTGTTGGTTAAGCATCCAACTCCTGACTCTTGATTTGGGCTCAGGTTATGACCTCAGGGTCCTGAGATCGAGCCCTGTGACGGGCTCCATGCTCAGCAGTCTGTTTCCCTTCTTCCTCTGCCTCTGTCTCTCCCTCTGCTCTTGTGTGGTCTCTCTCTCTAAAATAAATCTTTAACAAAAATTCAAGATAATTGACTTAAAATTTAAAAATCAGACTTGAGATTTTGAAAAAATAGAAAAGTGCAGTGTTCTCTGCTGTTTGGCTTTCTAACAGTACTTCACAATATATTCAACAGCCTCACTCTACAGTGCTCTGCCAATTACTAAACCAATCTTTTTTTAAAAAGATGTATTTATTTATTTGTGGAGCAGGGCAGAGGGAGAGAATCTTCAGACTCCGTGGTGAGTAGGGAGCTGAAGGGGAGCCAGAGGGGAGGAGGGGCTCAATCCCAGGATCCTGAGATCACAACCTGAGCCGGAACCAAGAGCTGGATGCTTAACTGACTGAGCCACTCGGGAGCCCCTAAAGCCTTTCAAGACTTCATTTATTTATTTGAGACACACACACGGAGGGAGGGAGCACGAATACTCGGGTGCTGGGGGGAGGAGAGGGCAGCAGAGACCCCGTGGAGGAGGAGCCCAGAATCAAGACCTGAGCAGAAGGCAGACACCTAACCCACAGAGTCACCACCCAGACACCCCACAGTCTTTAATACCTATAAGCACAACCTTTTATCTTGTCAACCTTTTCTTTATTCCCTTTAACTGCTTATACTCCATAGTCAGCATCTTTTTCCAAGTTGTACTTCACACGCCTACACAGTCATGAAGTCATTAAGTCCTCCTCCCATCTGAAATCTACATGGGTAGAACAAATGTTGATTTTCTTCATCTACTGTTCGGTGGAGTTGGATGAGGACTGCATCTTCTCTCCTCCCCTTCCCTTTATCCCCCTAGTATTCACTTAAAAATATTTGATTTTAGAAGGAGAAAAAAAAAACAGCAAAACAATTTTTAGAAATAAGTAAAATCTAGTAGCTGACGTTTGTGTTTTACCACATGCCAGACGCTGTTCTAAATACTTCAGATGTGGTTTTCTCAAAGAACTGTCACAATAACCGTGTGTAATCGCATACTGCTATCACTCTTGACTTAGAGATGGGGAAAATAAGACACAGTCAAAAGGCAGATTTGGACCAGACTCCGCCCACTAACCCACCATATACCATAGGAATTCACTACTACATCAAATTTCTACTATTTCATTCAGTGAAATGAGACAACTACAAGGTTACAAGTGTGAGTTCCATTTGCGAGCTGGTAACTTACCACTTACCTCACTAGTGAACATGGCGCAGAAGTAATCACTACAGGCAGCTAGCACAATTCGATGTGCGGGGAAGTCTTTCTGCTCTACTCTCAAAGTCACATCGCAGAGGGTATTGCTCTTCCGGAGAGAGTTCATTGAATTGAGGATGGATTTAGCATGAGTATTTGTCATTATGTCTTTGGGGGCCATAATGCCTCCCATCAAGCAATATGGAGAAAGAATGAAAGGGGTCCTTGGATTCTGCAAGTACAAGAGGAAAAAACCCAGAGCTCGCTTGAAGGACTAGGAGAACTAAACATATTCCACACAATTAAGCTACACAATTAAGGACGCTTCCTCAGACCCAAATGCAAGTAGAGGGTACGCCTATTACTGGTCTTCTCGCAACAATCCAGCCACTAACTATCCCAAGTAAACACAACCTCTTCCTCTGAATTCTAATATGGAGCGCCCCTAACACTTGACATTTATTACGATCAACACTCAACTATTGTAAATAGAAACCACACATATCTTGCATAGCTTCACAATGCTGTCATGTCAAATGATAAAATGAAAACATAAAACTTGGGCAGCCCGGGTGGCTCAGTGGTTTAGCGCCAACTTCAGCTCAGGGCCTGATCCTGGAGACCTGGGATCGAGTCCCACTCGGGCTCCTGCATGCCTGCTTCTCCCTCTGCTTGTGTCTCTTTGCTCCCCCCTCTCTCTGTGTCTTTCATGAATAAATAAAATATTTTTAAAAACCCCAAAATTTCCTAAAGGTGTGATTATCACTATTATTTAATATCCTTGAGTAGATTAAGTAGACAAGTATTTAGAAAATAGCCTTGTTTTATATATTTTTTCCTACCACAGGAGTTATTACTTAGAAATCAAATGCAAGAAAAGAAAAATTGTTTGACTTAGAGCGATAAAGGCCAGAGTCAGTGAAAGTGTACTTTTTTTCGAAAGAAATATGCAAAATTATAACTTCCAAATATACCTGGATTTCTTCTTAAAATGATACGCTGAATAATGGAGACACTGCAAGCTTACCTATGGACTTTCACGTGATTAAGTTCTCGAAGCTTTTCTGCGGAAGGGCCTTCCCCCAATATGTTACTAGTAAACGTGCGGTAGGAATTCTCCTATACTGAAACTAAGAGCCTAACTACTAGGACAGAAACTTATTAAAACTCCATTACTAATTTTACTGCCATACCCAGTCGCTTGCAAAGTTCACTTGTATGCATCAATTAAATAAACTCAGTAACATATATTAAAAAAAAAACACCAATGTACTTTTTACTTTGTTGACAGGCTTTTAGTGACACTTTTTTTTTTTTGTTTCAAGGAACAATTTCTGGGGGAATAAAATGGGATGGTTATTAAGAGAGTCTCATCTGGAATCTAAAACTTTCTGAAATAATCCAAGAAAAAAAAAATCAGAGTATGATCTTCACGGGTCCACGACTCGCACCCATCATTTCGGAGTAGCACACACAAGGTCCTGAGTGCTCCCCTCCCCTAACCCTATGTCAGCACAGCATCCCACGAGCGCCCTGCATGGCCTCCCCGACAGCCTGCAACATCCATGTCGCAGGGTAAGAGCTGATCCACCGAAGCCTGTGGCAGTTTCCGAAGAGACTGTCCTGGAGCCTACTTACTCGTGGCCCCGGAGATGGGACAGGAGCCTGCACGGACGCCCGATTGCGGGAAAGCTCACCTGGGCAGGCTCGTGGGCAGGCACCAGGGCAGGCTCCTGGGCAGGCTCCTGGGGAGGCTCCTGGGCAGGCACCAGGGCAGGCTCCTGGGGAGGCACCTGGGCAGGCTCCTGGGCAGGAACCAGGGCAGGCACCTGGGCACGCACCTGGTCAGGCACCAGGGCACGCACCTGGGCAGGCTCCTGGGCTCGGCCGGGCCCGGGGTCCACGGCTTGGGCGTCCCACCGCGGTCACCGGGGCGCAGGGCAGGCTTCCTGCTGCGGTTCCCGCCCCTCGCGCCCCGGCCTCGCCGGTCACCCTCACCCTAACATCCGGCAGGGGCTCCACGGAAGGTCCGGGGGAGGCGCCCAGGCGGAGAAGGGGAGGAACCCGGCCGCAGGCCTCCCTCCGCCGCCGGCGCCCGCGCGTCCCACCCCGGGGGAGAGGACGGCCGGGCGGGGGGGTGGGGCACAGCCGCGCCGACTCACCTCGGCTCCAGCCACGCGGGCTCGCCGGGCCCGTCCCCCGCCCGCGGGGACCCCGAGGGGCGCGGGGCCAGCAGGCGGCTCAGGAGGAGCCCAGGCGCCGCCGCCGCCCCCACCCGCAGGCTCCGGAGCCGTCACCGTGGTCGCCCGGGCTCGGCGCTCCGCGGCCGCGCGGCGTGATGACGCAATGCAGCGCGAGGCCCCGCCCCGGCCGCGTCACGTGAGCAGACGGCGCCACGTGACCTCCGGGCGCCCGGGGGCGGGGCCGCGGGAGCATCCCGCTGCGGAGGCGCAGGTTGCTGCAGGGACTGTTACCTGCCCGGTGTCCCGGAGCCCTCGCACCTCGAGGAAACCCGCGGGCGCCTCCAGGTGCTTCACCACAGCGGCCTTGCCCCGTGGGCCACGGCAGCGGCGAGAATCCCGAGCCCTGCGACCCACGGACCTCGGCGTTCTCAGCATCACAGTGGGCCTGTCATCCCCTTGAGGTGGTTCTCCGCCACCTGCACCACCCGCACCTGGACGACCAAGTGGAGGGAGTTTAGGGTCCCCAGTGTTGGGCGCCGTGAGGGGGAGCGCCGAGGATCCCAGGAGTCATCCATCATTTCCCCTTTGTCTTCTGGCGACTTTTCACCAGCTCCTGGGTGCGGAGTGTCCACTTAAGGAATTTTGCTTCGAATCCACTCTGGCAGTTACCTTAGTGCTTCAAAGGGGAATGGGGCTCCTCGATTCAACTTCTGTCAATGTCCAAACTAATTATGCTTAATTATACAGCAGTTGCCCCTTCACTAGGCCCCCAGGGGATGCCTGAAACCATGCAGAACACTGAATACTATTTATGCTGTTTTTTCTTATACCTGCAAATGAAGTTTAATCGATAAGCTAGGCACAGTACGAAATTAACATTAGCTAATAACAAAACAAGTTGCATGAAAGTGGTTTCTAAAGATGTTGTATCATGCCCACTCTTCTCATGGTGTGGAGATGATCAAATGCCTACGTGAGACGAACGGAGGGGTATGATGTAGACACCGTGACAGAGGTTAGGATACCCACTGACCCGGCAACATGTCCGCAGATCATCTGCTTCCAGACGGCAGTGGCTACTGGTAACAGACATGCAGAAGGGAGAACCATGGTACTGTTTTCCTTTGCAGAGCCTTTGATTTATGGATAATAAAATGATAGCCAAAAAAAAAAATTTAAAAAAAAATGATAGCCAAGTGGGTAGCAATCTAATTTTACATAGTGTTTCCATGTTTCATATCATACCTCTCTGATCCTACAGCATCCCTGATTGGGGCACCTGGGTGGCTCAGTTGGTTGAGACACGGACTCTTGGTTTCCGCTCAGGTAGTGATCTCACGGTCGTGAGACTGAACTCCACCTTGGGCTCCCTGCTCAGTAAGGAGTCTGCTGCTGTTCCCCCTTCACTCCTGTTGTGTGCAGGTACTCTCTCGAAAATAAATATTTTTTAAAAAAGATCTTGACAGGGATGCCTGGGTGGCTCAGTGGTTGAGTGTCTGCCTTCTGGCCCAGGGCGTGACCCCGGAGTCCCGGAATCGAGTCTCATATAGGGCTCCCTGTGAGGAGCCTGCTTCTCCCTCTGCCTGTGTCTCTGCCTCTCCCTCTCTGTGTCTCATGAATAAATAAAATCCTTAAAAAAAAGAAAGATCTTGACAGCATAAGCAGGGGGGAGCAGCAGGCAGAGGGAGAAAGAGAAGCAGGATCCCAACTGAACAAGGAACCAGACAGGGGGCTAGATCATGACCTGGGATCACGACCTGAGCCCAAGTCAGACACTTCACCAACTCAACCATCCAGGTGCCCCAGAAAGAGCATTTTGAAAAATGAAGTGATCTAGGAGAGACATCATATGCATTTTATATTGTAGAGTGCTGTTTCACAAAATGTTTGAATATTGTAATGTGTGTACACTCTATGCGTGTCCACACACAGTCATCCTACCAATGTGCAGTTCCACCAGCAGCATCTGGTCTGCTCCACATCTATACCAACACTCAATATGATCTTTAATTTGTGCCAACCTGATGGGACTGAGATGGTTTATCACTTTGATTTTAATTTACATTTCCTTGATTACTACTTGAGGTTAAGAAACTTTTCCTTTGTGTTGGCCTAATTGGATTATTTTTTAAAAGAACCATTTGTTCTCCCAGTTGTACAAACTTGACCTTTGAAGTGAACCCAACTTTGTAACTCAAGAACTGCCTACAGTTAGGGATTACTGCAGACCATATGCCATCTTATGAATACAGCACACGTCATGCTGAGTGCGATTCGAAGAGAGACCGAAAAGCATAGAATAACTTCTTGATGAGACAACCTTAAGCAAGGCACTTGTAAAAGAACTAAACTCTAAAGTAACATGTAGTAGAGCTTTGAACACAGGGATATATTCCCAGCACCTTCAAAAATCTTTTAATTATTTAACTCTACTGTGGCAAACCAAACTTTCTAGCACGATGTCTGTGTGATAAGTAGAGAAAAATAAAGCTGTATTGAGGAGCAGATGCTGGAAATTCAATTAGGCTCATTCATTGGCCTCATTAGCCCGTCAATTAATGCCTCTGATTCAAACCTGTATCTCAGCAGAATCTGAAACTATTTTACTGGTTTTAATCCTTTGGAGTTGTGTACAAATAGTTGAGACCACACATGTCAAATCTTTGAATGCCAAGTGTCTTCTGTACTTTCTTTTATTATCATCATAGTCTTTGCATCAAGATACATAGCAACGATAGCAGGTTTCTTTTTAAAGCTTAGTATTAAATATTAAATATCTTTCCCCATTTTAATTTTACATTACTCTGCCAAGAAAAAAAATTAAAAGTCAAGTTACTTGAAGCCTGGACACACTTCCATGATTAGCCGGGCTATGTAAAAGTTGGTGGCTTTGTTCTTCCTGCTGTAAAAGCAGATCCGGGCCCAAGAAAGATGGGACCAGGTTCTAATTGTTTTTGAAAAGTGTGCTACAAAAATGGATGGCCTGTTATAAGCCAGGTTACAAAGTAAGGATGGGGGTAAGGGAGGGATATTTTTCTCCAGAAACAGAATTTCTGAAGAGTCCCAGTCCATCATTTTTTCCCAAAATGGTTGGAGGAGGGGTAAAATCTCAACATGAGCTTTGACGTACTGTCTCTGTGAGGGGACGGTAGTTGCCTTGCCAACGAGGGAGGGGTGCTGAGGAGGAGCAGGGCTAAGCTGGACCATCCCCACCCTCCTCAGCTAGGGAAATGGAAAGTTTATTGCCCAGTGGGTGTGAAAGTGGGCTGAAGCTCGGTTGGTACTGAATTCTCTAAGAGGTTTCTTCTAGAAACAGACAACTCAGACTTCCTCTCACGTCAACAAAGAAGTTATTTTTAAAAGCACTTGGGAAGTTCCTCCTCCACCCCTCAGGTGGGGAGGCTCAGAGAAGGGAATCATCAGTACAGCCACCCTCGAGGCCGTAACGGAATTCTTGAAGGTTGGAGACCCCGTAGAAGTGGACAAAGGCTGCGGCCACCACCAGGACATGGAAAATCTGATGAGACTGGAACTGGAGGAATAACAAGAGAAGGGCCTTTAGGACAGGGGCCAGGAGAGATCAGAAGTAAGCATCAAGCATTTGCCTCTTCTAGGTTCTCCTTAAAAAAAATTTTTTTACATCATAAAAGCAATATACTAGTGGTAGAAATTTTTTTTTTAAATCTTGTCAAGGATACACCAAAATGCTAATATTGGCTATCTCCCTGCCATTTCTCCTTTTGCACATATAGGTACCCTGGAACACTATGTGATCCCCACGTCTCTTACCACCTTGTACTCAGACCTTTAACTTTGGCTGGTCTCTCACCATCACAGGCCCTGCTGGAAGAGTCATTTCTTACCCATATGTCAAATTTTCCAGGAAAGAAGCGCTCAGGAATTCGAGCAGCATAAAGGCCAGCTCCGGTGATGTACATCACAGCCATGAGGAAGAACCAGCCCATCTGGCCCACTGTGGTGGCCTTGACAAAGCCCTCAGCGATAGTAAAGTGCATGGTGGGCACAACACCGCTCAAGCCAAGTCCCAGGAACACTCCTGAACAAAGCAGACATAAGATGGTCAAGGAAGGAAACAGCCACCACGTGGAAGGCACTGTTGTCTCCCTCCAGAATTCAGATGTTTATTATGACAATTAGTTATTTTCCGGTGAACAGGACATATTTAGGAAATTGAACCACAAGATGGATAACAGTCAGCAGACGTTTCTGCAACATCCAGAATAGGAAGAAGGCCGTGTCAGTGCTGATACAGCTATTACCTTTTAAGGAGGACAAGAACCAACATCCAACATTCTTTATTATTTGTTAAGAAATGTGCAGCCTTGGCCAAAAGTCTATGTCAAAACCTCCCCAGGCTGATTTGGATACAGGTCCTAAATGGCAGGGCTGCAGGCAGGTGGCTTCCAAGTCCGAGAGGAGCTAGGCAGGTTTTCCAATAAGATCATAAAAGACTTAAGGAACAGGACTCTGACCTCCTGAGTAGACAGGTACACCCAGAACAGAAGTTGTCAAGGTGACAGGGACACACAAGAAAGGTTAAGAGGAAGGGAAGAATGGGTATTTGTCTCAACATCACTCCACTACACATAACTGGAGGGCAGGGATGACCTTCTGGATTTTTGTAGATGCCCTTGTTAGAGCACAATGGTTGGTGCTTGATGAATATTTAATTCTTTTAACTGAAGGTTTAAAACACAGCACATATTAAGAAGTCCCAAGAGCCTGAAAATGAGTGGCAACTAGTGTGCTGCTGCAAAAATAAAGCATAAAAGGAGAGTCTAGACGAGACAACACAAAGATGTTTATGCTTTTTGCTATTACAATAGTTGTGACCAGTGTTTATGCTCAAGGAAAGAGAACTCCAGGTGTTCTAATTTTAACCTCTTGGTTTGAATGCCTAGAATGTAGGGTCACTAAACTGACAGTGCTCTGTACATTTTTTAACTTTCTCAAACCAAATTTAAGAACAGTCGTTTTGATACTTGCAGCAAACTGACCAGCTTGGTAGTAATCTGTCCTGCTAGCACTCCACTGAGATACTATGAAACATGGGGGAGAACTGAACTTTGAAAATTCATGGTGTTTTCTAAATTCTCAACACAAATCAGGATTTGGATGGGGTCCCCAAACTACAAACCTTAGGGCCCAGGGTTCAATCTATTAGGCTCAAGGCCCAAACATGAATATGTCTTCCTACCCACCTGCTCTTGTCTGCCGGTGCTTAGGAGTGGCAAACCGGTCCCACTGTGCCACAATGATGGCAGAAATGCCCAGGACACAGACGATGGAGAGGTAGATGAGCCGTGGCTGTGGGGAGCAGTAGAAGGAGTAATAGAGCCAGGGGACAAAGCTCCCCATAATCAGTAGAGCAATCCCTGAATAATCCAGTCTAAAAAAGAGCCACAAAAATGAAATGAATCAGTGGGAGAAATGAAGAACTCCTATGGCTTGCTGAACTTGTTCCTTCTGTTCACATGCTCCCAGACTTGATCATCTCCACCCAGTCTCCCTTCGTTTCCCATTCAATCTATCCTACATCCTGGACCAAAAACCAACCAGATCAAGCACATCTATTTTGCAGTGGCAAAGTTTCTAAGAATCCCTCCTCACAGGACTTCATCCCTTCCCTGAGCTGTGGGCAGCCATGTCTTCCCCTAGCGGAATCTGCGACCCTGGAGTTCTGTCAAGTCCGGCTGATTCCCAGCTTCCCATGCAGGAAGGGCTCTGAATGTTCTTCAGTTCTGATAACTTGAGTTCCCAAAACAAAACCCTTGAGTTGGGAGTATTCTTTAGAAGTACTGTTCTGATTTAGCTGCCTTTTTAAATGATAAAAACGTATTTCTGTTATTGGTGTTATGGGAAAAACAAAATAACCTGCCGCCACCACCACCAAAACCAACAACAACAAGAAGCAAATAGACAGAACTCTGCACACAGTTGGGGAATCTGAAAAGCATTAGATTATGGACATCTGGGGCTTCCAGCAGTTCATGGGCAGCAAAGATAAGCTTAACTGCATGGGTGGATAGAATGAAGTTAGCAGAACGAAGCAGGGAGTACTCTACCATGCCCTGCTGTGGCTCAGGCCAACGGGAAAGTCAAACGGTACTGGGTCCTAGGGCTCAAACAGCAGCCCGCTAGCACCCCAGGTCTCACAACAGATAGTACCATTCAGGTAAAATCCATTCTGTTGAGGAGGCTGCAGTGCATTTTTCATGAAGGATTTAAGATAAAAGCTTCACCGCCCTATTAAACCCACAAAATAGAAAGCCCTTCCTCTGGGACATCAGGGAACCTTTTAGGAGTTACAGGAGTTTCCAGTATCCAGTCAGCCATCAATCACAAGATATGAGAGTCATGTGTGGTCTTTCCTGATGTTCTTTCAACTCACTTGGAAAAAGTCCGGGAGACTTTCTCTGAATGACAATAGACGGTGTGAAAGAGCCAGGAGAAGCTGAGGCAGAGCACTGCACCCAAAAAGAACATCCCAAAAACCACCTTCTCCTGTAAAGGGGCCATGAAGTACATATTTGGTCTGAGCATGGTCAAGATTCCCAAAAAGAGAAACAGCACAAAACCTATAGAAGGGAAAAGAAAAGAAAAAAAGTCTAAGGAAAAAAAATACATGCACTTTCACAGTTGATGGTGTTAAATCAGCACTAAAACAATAGGGTTCAGCTGTGGGAACTGTAGTCTAAAATTTTAGGAGAAAGAGGCGCCTGGGTGGCTCAGTAGTTGAGCATCTGCCCCTGGCTCAGGGCGTGGCCTCGGGGTCCCGGGATCGAGTCCCACATCGGGCTCCCTGCAGGGAGCCTGCTTCTCCCTCTGCCTGTGTCTCTGCCTCTCTCTGTGTTTCATGAATAGATAGATAAAATCTTAAAAGAAAAAAAAATGGCATCAGTCATAAAAACCCAGACAAGAAGAGCACTTTTTGAAGGGTTCACATTTTGTTTGGACAGTGGGAATTCACAGAAAGAATAGAAGGAATCGCCTCCATTGAGGACAGTTCTGCCAAGGATCGTAAGAGAACATCTAGTTGCAATTTCTTCTCCTGGTTCTAAGTCTTCCTCCTCTAGCCTCAAAGATCAATGATCAAGGATTAGTCAATCAGTCAGAATAACTTTGCTCTTTTCCTTCCCATGGACAAAGGGCATAATCCCTTGGCATTTAAGGAGACAGAAAAATTTGGTTTCTTCCCAAATCACTCACCAAGCAGATGGGTCCAGATGTTGCCAGTTTCTGTATGGATGCGGAAAATGCTCTTGAAGCAAGCCCGGAAGGAGGGCATAGGTGGTCTATGGCCATGTAGCAAGTAGTCATTGTCCTTCAGCCAGTCAGGGAGTACGTCATATGGGATGACCCTCCAACGTCCCTCCCAGACCTGGAATATTAAATACACTCTAAGAAGGGCCCTAAAGAATGGTAGTTTCCCCAAGGGCAAGGAGTGAAGGAGAGCCAGTCTAGGAAAATGTCAACCAGGCTTTGGGTGACAGGTAATAGAGACTCAACCTGGACTTACAGATATCTGAGACACAGCATGAGCAAGGCCATTGCTACTATGTATCTTGACCAATTTTTGCTAAGGCCTTTCTTTGTTCTTGCATCATGTTAGTTTATCTAGATATGCTTTAGATAAGTGCACCTCAATCTTGGAAAAAATATGGCAGGACTGTCTTTAACCTACTTGAAATTTCACAATTATGTATATAGAGTGAATGAAAACAAAGAAATAGAAATTATATTTTATGGTTTTGAAAACATACATCTTATCCCTCCTTTGCCCCTCAAATCCAGGAGACTCCAGTTGATCCCTGCTCAATCCTTTCCCCTAGTAGATTCTAAGGCCTTCCTAGGCTGAGGCTATGTCTTTTTAGAGCAGGGGTTCTTAACCCAGGACACACAGACAGTGAATGGATAGAATCCAGAGAGGGATGAAAATGTGAATGGGAAAAAAATTATCTTTTATTTTCACTCACCTCTACCTGACATCTAACACTCTCCTCAATGATAAATGTGACCAACAAAGCACACTAGTGCTAGAACCTGTGATGGTCATGAATAGAAATCAGAGATGTTTTCAATCATTAGTTTTGCAGATATCAAAATATTGTTACTCTTCACTGCTTAGAAATAATAAATTTTAATAAAATACATTATCATTCTGGGCAGCCTAGGTGGCTCAGTGGGTTAGCACCTGCCTTCAGCCCAGAGTGTGATCCTGGAGACCCGGGATCGAGTCCCACGTTGGGCTCCGCGCAGGGAACCTGCTTCTCCCTCTGCCTGTGTCTCTGCCTGTGTCTCTCTGTGTGTGTGTGTGTGTCTCATGAATAAATAAATAAAATCTTAAAAAAAAAATACATTATCATTTGTCATTAGTGCATATTTAATGTGTTAAATAAAGGAGCCCACATTAAAATTTTCGAAATTTTAAAAATTAAAAAATTCTGATGACTGCCAAAGGGATCCATAGTAAAGAAAAGCTAAAAACTTATGTTTTAGAAAATATTTTGAACAATGCCCAACACGGTAGGTAGTAAAAATGTAGCTAGTCTTCTCCCTAATTTACTGCATCTTAAGCAAAAACAAACACACGCATCAGAGTAAAAGTTCTTCAATGAGTGTTTGCCAGCGGGAGCACCCAGGACAGAAGCTACTGTGCTATACCTTATACACAAACTCCTCCATCTTCTCCATAGCATGGTGGGCTTGCAGGGGAAGCGTCAGTACCCGCACCTCCTCCTCCTCTTCCTGGGGCACTGGGCATGTTTGCTCTTCTTCAGCCTACAGGCATAAAAAATACACAGAAACTAATCCTAAGAGCCATCTCACACACTGCGCTAGTCCAGGTCAGACAGATCCAGAGAAACCCAAACTCAACACTTTCTGCCTGGCCTCTCTCCTACATATAAGACTTGTGGCTTTTTCTCTAAAAGCATGACGGTGAGTTTCTAACACTGTAGTTCAAGCTTTATTAATACTTTGCAAATGCTGGAGTGAAAGCTCAATTCAGCACACAGGGGGTAGTGGATGGGGGCTGACGTGAAAGGGACACAGGACTGCCAGTCCTAAATATTCTTTAAGTTTGGATAGCCCCTCCTTACCTCTCAGACAGTGGTTCTCAACTGTCCCCAATTTCCCAAATATCTCTCTATTCTAGACCACTAAATTCTCGAAACGGTGGAAAAGGCAGAGTCTCAGAGATTCCCATAACAATTTCAATCTGTTCATGGTTCTCTGTTCGACTCTGGGGATTATATCATGACTGAAACTTTGTATTCCTAGCAGCTCCCAAGAGTATCAGGGATGCCACACTGGTTCTGTAGAAAGCAGCAGCTCTGAGTCCTAGACCCCAGGAGCCTGGACACAAAGTGTGCACATGGGAGCACACTTCCCCATCAAGGAGAGAGACTTTTTTCTCAGTCCCAAGGCTCCTAACCATGGAGATGGAGAGCCAGGCAGTTCAAGTTCTTCTCTTTCTCTCTCCTGTTGATGGTCCCTGGGAAACAAATGGTCCCTCTTAAATTCTGTGGTAGAGATCCCTGCTTGCCTACCCAATGTCCATTCTCTCTTCCTCAGTAACAAAGTCCTTGGTTTTATTCAGGGGTGGCAATGTTACTGTAATGTTACTCAGGCCCAATGAAGAGGCTGTATTGACTAAACTCCACTGCAGCCGAATATAACTATGTTACTAAGTTCTGGCCCAGGGGATGAAGTTCTGACCTTGTGAGGGACTTCCAAAAAGGGTGGGCTCTTCCCCTCTTTATCCTTCCTCTTTTGTGGGGGCTGCTATGGGGGTGTGTGATGGGTAACATTCAGAATGGAGGAGGAGCAAGACAGGGGGCTGACAGTGGTGGAGCCTCTGCATTGGTTACTTCTAGAATTCTTCTACATAAGACACAGACTTATTAAGACTATAGGGATTTGTGTTATATGAAGCCAAACCTAATCCTAACGGATGCTTCCTTCATCCCTTCACAAGTATTTACTAATTACTTACTGGACTTCAGGCCTTGTGTTAAGTCCTGGGGTTATAAAGACTAGTGAACTTGCAAAAGCTTACAGTGGGAAAAGGATACAAATAAATAAGATACATATAATTCAGTATGATAAGGACTGGGATAGTGATATTCCCAGGGTGCGATGGTGGTTCCTCCTTTGGGGAGAGAGGTGAGATTAAAAAATGGACACTGACCGAGGCCTAATGAGAGGTTCAAGGCAATGACTCCTAGGAAGACAACTTACTTTGGTTGGGTTGGCAATTATCCGTTTCCCCTTCTCTTCCAGCAGGGGTCCGAGTTCAGCCAGCTCCACCGTGTCTGTTTCCCTGTTACTGGCAGGAGCCCCATTGCCCTGTGCCACCACAGATCCTTTGTGAGAAGACATCTGGCTGGTACCTCAATACCCTGCAGCTTCAGCTTGGGGAAAGGTTGGGGTCTCTCAGCCCCAGGGGGCAGAGAGCTCCCTGTGATGGTAAACACTAAAAGCGAACAGAAACATGGAGGGTATTGACAACTGACTCCGCTTACAGTTTCATTTTCATGAGTCAACACTGAATAAGACACAGATAGTCAACTCGCACCCTGTCTCCAATCCCAAAGGCCAGGTAATTGCTAAATTAAGGTACTTAATGTTATTGGTAAGACTTCTGGTCAACAGTAGGCTAGTCGTTAACCTCTGGGAAGTCCAAAGTTATATGTGGATCTTCAACTGTGCCCCTGCCAGTGCCCCTAACATCTGTGTTGTTCAAGGGCCAACTGTACTTCAAGACCACCCAAGCTTGAAATAAATTAAATGCCAACTGAACTCAGTCGGGCATTTTCTACAAATGCTCTGACATGTGTGACTTGCATGCAGGAGGAACTTGGTTGTGAGCTAGATGGGCAGTGGTTAATTCCTCTGCAATGTCTACTAATTCTATTGTAGGATTATAGCCTGGGTTCCACTTGGATAGCAAGCTTTCATCATAATCCCTCCGGAAAGTAAGCAATAACTTACCTCAGAGCAGGAAGTTGAAGACAAGGAGGCAGCCCCAGCCTTGCCTGTTGCCACACACATACCAAACAACCAGCTCAGCAAGAGCTTGTTCCAACCACCATAACTCATAACCTAAGTCCCACTCAAATTAGTTTTTCAGAAACTAGAGACAGGTATACAAATCCTTTAGGAAAATCAGAGAAACCTAGAACTCCGTTTTCAAGGAAAAACTTCAAATGCTTGAGGTTTTCCTGAGTTGGACTACAGGCAGTGGTCTTTCAATCAAGAAAAATGATACTGAAAAGAGGAAAGGTGCCCAAAGATGTTCACCATCTTGGACACTACTACTACCCCCCCAACCAACAACAAAGGAGTTTATTAGTCATAACAACAGTAATGACCAGAATATTAGCATTTTTATCCACTGGTTATCTGAACCCAGTGACCATCAGGCAATGCAGAGAGGGTCAAGCAACGCCTGCACAGGGAGTGGGCTGCATTACCAAAGAGGAAATTTAATCTTAGGGAACCCAAACCTCTTATAATAGGCAGTAATCAGGACTGCTCATGAGAGAGACACTGTCTACCTCCCACCGCTGCTCCCTACACACATACCTTTGATATCTTACACCAGTTCTCTTTTTATGTAAGACTAGTTACGATTCCTTCCTGGGGATTATAATTGGATATATGCAGTCAGATGAGTGCAGTCCTTAAGTTTCAAAAGTCATGCTATGCTACACTCACAAGCACGGCTGAAAGGAATAGGCAAATCTAGTTCAAGAAAGCAAACAGTGACTCACTGCACAGCAGACCTTTATACAGTGTCAACACATCGACAGTTCTTCTTCCTTCAAATGTGCAAGATTCTGGCAAGACAGATGCCAGCCCGCAGCCATAGCCAACAACTGAGCCTAAGGAGAACAGGAAACGGGGGCCCCTGAAACCCTCAGGAAATAGGGAATCCACATAAGAAACACTGGGAAATCTTTTTCAATGCGTTGACCGCAAAACGTATTTCCTTAGGGTGAGGTGCTACTGAATAAAAAGCTTTACTAAGAAATAATCTATATTAGAGCAAAGAAAAAGAAAAGGCTTTGGGCACTTTGGACAATTCTGAAGAGGGACATACACATAGCTTAGAACACCGCTGCGGGGGCAAAACAAAAAACAAAAGAAAACCCCAAACTCAGGTTCTGCCATATGGACCCTTGATTTTGGTCAGAACCCATATTTCAAAATGAATGAATGAAGAGGGCAGCATTCTAGTCAGCAAGCTTCTTGTCACTAGCTAAGGGTTTATGCACTTTTTCTTGTGTTTGTGTGGCTTTCTCCTTTTCCCCAGAGTAAGCCAATAAAGTCACTGAATATTTCACAAATATATTCAGCACTAGCACCCTAAGGCATCCCAAGGTACTGTGCAAAATACACAGTTGAACAAGGAAGTGTCTTCAAAGGAGCCTACGATCAGATGGCGTGAGGCCATTTGTGACATGTACAGTTAGTGATGCGATTTCACTGTTCCAGGAGGGCAGTGGAGGGAGAGAACACATACCCTAGAGTGGCCACGTACTAAATTCAGATATTTTGAATGCTGTGTAACTATTTTACTAGAGGCAATGAGAATAACATAGACAAACTTTCAGTTGGGCAGTTGGGGTCAGAGATCAAATGCAGAATCCAGCTCGGTATTCTAATTTCCTCATTTGATCTGCAAAGTTTTTATGCCTTCAAGCCTACCGTTCTCCTAGATGATCTTTGTCTCTTCGTCATCATGTCTTTTCCCTTTCAGTCCAAATCCCTCTTAGTTCTTCTGATTCCCCCTAGCTCCTGTACCAGCAGCTCCTACTCCTCCCCTCAGCATCGTCTTCTAGGCCCAGAGTCACTGAACCTAACAGACATCCCAGTTAACTCACAAGCCAGACATCAGCTACAACTCATCATGCATCATGTAAAGTACATACAACGGAGGTCAATGGAGATCATGTCATCATATGAGCAAAGTCCATTGTCCAGTTTGGTCTTCTAAACTGTAGCAACACAGAGACAGGAAAGGGAGAGATACGGATCGGCGGTCTGGCAAGACAGAAGAGCAAATAATACTAGGACCTGGAAAGGTAACTGCGGGCAGGGCAGCCACTCACCAACAACTGGGAGTTATTATAAGCAAGTGTTTTTGTCTTTATTATATAAAAGCAGCATAAATGCCTATGGTGTTAAGACTGATTCTGGGAGCACTCAGAAGAGCCAAATTACTTCAACTTTCTGCCAGCTTTCTATATCCTTAGTATTTTAGAGGAAACACATTTCCCCTCAAACTCACCACACCCAAATTATAACTGGGCCAAACTCCACTGAGTGCATTTTTTATGGGATTTCTTCAATTCAAGCTAATAAAATCTTTACCACTAAGCTTTCCAACTGGATAAACCTATGATATTAAAGAATAAAGCTGTGGAGGCAGGGAGGTGTTTGTGCTCTTATAAATAAGATAATCCTGTGCCACACTTAGGAAAGAACTGATTCTTAATCACCGGCCAGTTGGCCCGAGAGTTTATTTCCCTCGTAGTTTCTGAAGACATCTATTCTGAGAACCAGTTCCCAAGTTTTCCAAGCACACTCCTTCCTTGGAGTCAAAGTCACAAAGCTGCTTCTGGGAATTTTTAATCTAGAGTCTCCGGACCCTTAGAGATTCTGTGGATAGGCATAGGCAGGCTCGACCTATTACTTCCTGACTCGCTCTAAAGAAAAATTAGTTTAGCAGTAAACTAATAGATTAGTTCTCTTCTATATGTGCTCTGTTAGGGGACGTGGTTCCATAGCACTGCTGGGGAAAAAACGAGTCAAGGCAAAGACCTACGTTTGAAGATTACCAAATTGCAGCAACGGGGCGTTAGCTTTCTCACTTGATGCTAGGTGTCATCGGCTTAGCGTCTGAAGTGAAAAATCACAATCTAACTTCCCTTGTAGCTCTTCTCCAGCCATCCCAACAGAAGACTTTTTGATTCCAAACAGAGATAGATAAGCGTTTCAAGTGCCAGGACAAAACAAAACAAAACAAAACTACACAGGCTGATGATGGAGTTTCACACCAGTCCCTGTTTTATATTTGGCTTTCAACTAGATGGCAGCCCAGTTATATGTTATAGCACTTTACACTGCATGCCTTGGAAGCCCCAACCTAGGTACATGCCTGAAAGCCAATCAGTTGGAATTGGTTTGCCTACAGGGCACTTAAGGATCCTTTCAATCCAAGATACAAACTTTATAAACATTAATCACACCCCCAACATTTCTGAGCAGGAAAAGGGAATTAACTGGTGGGTGATATCAGAGAAAAATGGACAATTAAGAACAAAATGTAGGGGACACCTGGATGGCTTGGTGACTGAGCATCTGCTTTCAGCCCAGGGCATGACCCCACGGTCCTGGGATCGAGTCTTGCCCAGGGCTCCCCGCAGGGAGCCTGCTTCTCCTTCTGCCTGTGTCTCTGCCTCTCTCTGGGTCTCTCATGAATAAATAAATAAATCTTAAAAAAAAAAAAAAAGACAAAATGTAATGACTTTGATGAGTATCAGTACCAGAAAAAAACAACAGCAACACCATAATTAATAAAGCTTCTGGGTTAAAACATGACTTTAGTTCACCAGTGTGATCACAAGTAGATGAGACAGGATAATACAGCAAGAGTGTTAAACAGTTCAGTGTGGCTTGATATTATAGCAGCCAAAGGAAATTTCCTAGGGAATTAGAAGACAAACTTAACTGGCCTAGAAAGCAGCACAAATTCTGTTCTTTATCCATCTGACAATACCTACTGATTATTTACAGTGTACATGGCATTGTAGCTACAGAGATAAGGCAAAGGAGAATCAGAGGCACGACATGGTTGCTGGCCTCTATTTTATTTTATTGTTTTTAAAAGATTTTATTCATTTATTCATGAGAGACACAAAGAGAGAGAGGGAGAGGCAGAGACACAGGCAGAGGGAGAAGCAGGCTCCATGTAGGGAGCCCAACATGGAACTCAATCCCAGGTCTCCAGGATCACGCTCTGGGCTGAAGGCAGGCGCTAAACCGCTGAGCCACCCGGGCTGCCCGCTGGCCTCTATTTTAAGAGGGGACGATGACTTTTGTTTTTACTAACATCATTACAAGACTAGATGCCACGAAGTGCTGGAGGAATTCAGAAGAAAAGCTCAGTTTTAGTTGGAATGACTAAGAAGGGTTCTGTGGAAGACTTTGGGAGCATCTTGATAGGGAAACTGGGAGCGGTGGCCCTTCCAGAAGCAAATCCAGTGTGCAAGGCAGGCTCCAAAGAACAGTCCCCAGGACAGTGAATAATCCACTTTTCCATAAGGGAATCTTTCACAGATAAAAGGAGGCCAGACTTTAAGAAACTGAAGGTAGCCTAAAAGCCTACTTAGGGTGGTATCCTTTGTGCATCAGCAATGGTGAGCCTAGTGATTCTTTCCTACTTGCAGAGTGGCCGTTTATTTCTAAGTCCCTTGGGAATCTCGTAATTTCTTGGCCACTGAGAACGGAAGGGCTTCAAATTCTCTTCTCCGAGTAGGTGTAGGGTTTTCTGGAGGCCTTCGGGGTAACACACCCGCGGTCTTAACACCGATCCCCAAGTGCCAAGTACTACGTGGGGGCGTAGATGTCACCCTGGTGATCAATTTGGGGGCTGCGAGGCTACAGAGGCGGCCGCCCAGCAGGTGAGCCCTTGCACGACCTGGCCTGACCTGGCCCAGCAGCCCCTGTGCCCCCCCCCCCCGTGTTGTCAGCCCACCCGCGGAGCACCCGGGGGAAGCGGGAGGCGAGGGCAGCAGGCGGCACGCAGGCCTCCCTCCCGTCGCGGTGGCGCCCGGACGCGCGTGGGCCCGTGGGCTCGCGACCGCCTCGCCGCTCCCCGGAGCCCGACGGCAGGCTCGGGGGGGGGGGGCGCCCCTGTTTCATCTTCTTGGAGACCAAAGCCCCGGAGACCACGAGTCTCCCAACGGGACGGGGACGCCGGGCGTGCGGCTGCCGACGGGAGGCAATCCCGCCCTCCCCGCCCCAGTTCCGATTTTGCTCACATTCCAGCTTCGGGATTAGCTTCCAAACGCGGCGGGTGGCCCACTAATCCCCGCGCCTCCGAGGGCGGGAGGCGGTCGCGGCCGGATCCGCCGGAGCCTCGGGGTCGGGAGCCTCGGCGCGGCCCTGGGACCGGCTGTGCCCCGGCTCCGGGCTCCACCCCCGCGGCGGGGACGGGCGGGCGGCGACGCCAGGACCCGCAGCCCCGGAGCCGCGCCGAGCCCGCCCGGAGGCGGCGGGAGGGGCCGGAAGTGCTACCGCCCGGTCCCCGAGCAGCCCCGGGGCGCGGCCGGCTCCCAGGGCCCCGCGGGGGCTCGAGACCCTCGGGGCGTCCGGACCCCCCCACCCCCGCGGCCGCCCGGGAACTTACAGCCGGCGGGCGGGCTCTGTGGGGCCGCGGTCCCCGGCGCTACATCCCGCGGCGCTGGAGGCGGCCTGCGGCCGAGCGGCCCCGGATCTTCAGCGCCCTCCCCGCGCCGGAAGGGGCGCGCGACCGCACGGCGTCACCTCCGCGGCCGCGTCACCGCCTCTCGGGCGCTCCCCGCCGCCCCGCGTCGCTCCCGCAGCCCCAATCACAAGCCGCCGCAGGCCCCGCCCCCGCAGGCCCCGCCCCCCGCGTTGCGTCGCGTCGCGTCACGGCAGGCCCCGCCCCCGACCCGTCCCTTCCCAGGCCTCGTCCCACGCCACAGGCCCCGTCCCACCCCGCCGCAGGCCCCGCCCCCACGGCAGGCCCCGCCCCCACGACAGGCCCCGCCCCCACGACAGGCCCGGTCCCTTCCCAGGCCCCGCCCCGCCGCAGGCCCCGCCCCCAATTCAGGCCCCGCCCCGCGCCGGCTGCGGCCGCCAACCCCGCCCCTCAGGCCCGCCACGGCCACACCCCAAGCCCCCGAGGGAGCGCGTGACCGGGAAGGAATTTCGGGGAACGAGGCGGAGCCCAGCGAAGGCCCGCCGAGCCCCGGCCAGGCCGCCTCTCCCCCGAACGGGGAGGCCGCCTGCGCTTCGCCTGTGACCCACGCCGGTGGCGCGGGGGCTGCGACGCGTGATGCCGCCAGCGGGGCCGCGGGGCCGCCGAGACGTCGCGCCCAGGCCCAGGCCGCCTCCCGCTGCTCGTCCCCGCCCCGGCGCCACCTCGCAGCCCGGAGACCTGAGGGAAGCGGGTGTCCCGGGGCCCGCGGGCACGAGCCGGTGACCTGCTGGGAGCCCGCCTGGAGGCCTCGAGGCAGTGATCTCCGGAAGACGGGAATAAACCGGTGGCGTCTCAGGGCCGGCTTAAAAGACATTCCTTAAAAAAAAAATCGTTCTATTTCACTGGACCTTGGCCGGGATTAAATGAGATAATTTCTGCAGGGTCTTCGTGTGATGCCCGGCGAGTGGATGATGCTTCGTCAAGTTGGCGGTCAAGCCCTCGGGAACGTCCACCGTCCACAGGATTTTCAAGTCCCTTTAACACGACATCGCGAAGGCCTTTATCAGCTGGCTCTTACCCACCCTCAGGACTCCTCGTGCTTTACTTCCCTTCTGGCATTTGGACCCCAACGACCTTCCCCTAGTTCCCCGAATATGAACTTCTCCTTCATTCCCTCCAGGCTTTGGCAAACGCCGGTCCTTCTGCTGGGTTGCCCTTCCTGCCATCCTCTGCTTAAAAGAGCCGAGGAATCGCAATGCCCAGTTCTGGGTTTGGCTGTGGCCTGCGCCAATCCTCGGCTCCCATTCTGCTCCGCCAGCCACCGTCCAACTGTATGACCTGCAAATCCTTAATCTTTGACTCGCACGATTATCATCAGGATCAAATTATACAGAAGAGTACTTAGCACAGCACCTGTTACCCGGCTAACTCAAAAGTGTTCTTTTTCTTCTCTTCCTCCTGAAGGGTTCTTTTCCAAACCCTTCCCGTTTGTACCTCGTGTGTCTACCATACTATTAATCACACCGCATGCTGTGTTATAATTGTTTATCGCTTGTCCATCTTTGCTGTAGATTGAGTTCTTTGTGGCGGGGGAGGGCTAAGACCTACCTTGGTCAGAACTGTATCCTCAGGAACTAGCACAGTGCTTGGCAGGTGGCAAGTCCTCTTGAATGTTTGTTGAGTGAATGAGTGAAACCCATGTAAGACAAGGAATGTAAGACAAGCTTTTGGGTGGGAAATTGTGCGTCAGGTTGCTTCACCATTTGAGCCTAATGATCCTATGCAAGATCTTTCTTTTTGGAGGCGAGGTGGCCACGTGTGCCTCACAGAGCACGGCGGCACACACACTGGCTGATCAAGAAATGTTTGATGGAATACTAGTGACAGAATTTACTGAGGACTCTGCTATGCAGAGGGGTAAATTCTGTGGGTCCCACAAGCCTTTCTTTTGGGGCCCAGGGAAAACAAGACATAGTTGCATACAGAGAAGCAATGTCAACCTTCCTCCTGAGACTGATTTCCTGTTCTGTCCCAGTTGGACTAACAAAGACCTGAGGAAGCTGCCCTAGTCCAACCCTGGGAGAAGGGGCGGATTATCACAGCAGAGGCCAAGGGCAGTCAGGACGGATGGGCCCGGGGGAGGCCAACTCTATCCGGGCACCAAGTCTGACTGGGGCTGGTGAGATCAGGTTACTAGTTAAAGGAGAAAGCTTCCCTCCCAAACAGCAAGACAAGACTTTAGTTTGCCAGGTGACCTGAAGTCCAAGTATGGTGAAGGAAGGACCAGGAGGAAGAAGGGAAAGGCCGGCCAAACCAAGCGACCACTGTGATCTTACCTGGGTTCCAAAAGCATCTGCTCTAACTTGTGTTCTCCTCCCCCACCCTTAAAAGCCTCCAGGGAGAAGCTGAGCTTCTGGCTCTGCAGAGGCAGCTGTTAGGTGATCCCTGAGTTCGGTGGCAGGTCATATTTCAGCACATGGCACTACTGCTCAAAGGTTCTCCGGAAGGCCTGGGAGAAATTCTGTGCTGGAAAATGCTTCCTCCCAAGATCCCCAGGCATGAAATGCCTTAGAAATAAGGACCCCAAACACAGCAACCCCTTAGGTACAACACAGGGGCCTGAGCCCCATTTATTTGCATAGCCAGAGGTTTCTGCCACAGGCATGTTCTTAGACTGTGGGTAGTCGTCTCCTTCCAGCCTGGGCAGGGGCAGGGAGAGACACACACACAAACATATTTCAGATTCCCTTCTCTGGGGTCTAAAGAAATCATTTTCTCCCTTCCTCAATCTCTATGAGACGGTGTCTGTAAGGCTGCTGCACGTGCACTCGCACGTGCAGAATCTGCTTGGGTTAAGCACCAAATATTAAGGAAAACCCATTACGCAGATTGTTCCTTTCGTCACACACACACACTGTGATGCTACCACAGAACGAATGTACATGCTTCCTTCTTTCTGATCCATGGAAGAAATTGCTCCATGGGCCTGAGCTGGACCTTCAATCACAGGGAGATTAGGGCTGTGGGGGTGGGGCTTCCAGAGAGCAATTCAGCCTCCGCCCTCTTCCATGGCTACATGGGTTTTGTTCCTGCGGGTGTCATCCAGATTTGGGCTCCAGAGTTAAGACAAAAAGGCTGATACTGTCAGGAAAGGAATCTAGGGCTTATAGCGTGAGTACTGTCTGAGGATAACTGCAGGGAAACAGGACCCCAAGCAGGATGCTCAGTAGGTGAATCGCATCTTTTGTGAGTAGCCCAGTTTGTCCAAGTTAGGATGGCAGGCCAGCTGCACCATTGGGGGTGGCCCACAGAGCAGCAGCAGCACGTCGTCCCCTGGGGCGGGCAGGTGCTCCCGGATCATGTCAGCAGTCACGAAGCCCTTACTGTAGGCCCAGTCTGAAGTAGAGAAGAGAGGAGAGGGCAGATACTCCAGACTCTCGCTGGCAAGGGGGCAGGATACGAGAAAGTGGGGAGGGGTGAATCCTGGGTAAAGCCTCCTGAGAAGGCATCAAATGGTAGCAGCAGCTAGGTGGGAATCCCTGGTCAGCTCTAGCTGCACAGCCGTCCCCACCACCCCCGGAAAACAGGGACCAGAAGGAAGGGGCCCAGGAGAGCACTAGGTCTGTGCACTCACACTTGGGAGTTTGGCAGTGGCACTGGTGATCGGTTTCACTGAAGTCAGAACCCCCGGGGGGGGGGGGGGGGAGGCCCTGATTTGGGGACATCCCGAAATGGGGAGGGTACCTTCTGGGGGGTGATCCAGAGTGAACCAGAGCTTGAAGCGATTGGGATATCGGGCCTGCAGCTCCTCCAGGTCCTCCCGCAAGATTATGTCCTTTTCGGTCTGAAAGGGGGAAGCAGGGGATCCCTGGGTGGCTCAGCGGTTTGGCGCCTGCCTTTGGCCCAGGGCGTGATCCTGGAGTCCAGGGATTGAGCCCCGCGTCAGGCTCCCAGCATGGAGTCTGCTTCTCCCTCCTCCTGTATCTCTGACTCTCTTTCTCTCTATGTCTATCATAAATAAATAAATAAATAAATAAATAAATAAATAAATAAATAAATAATCTATCTTTAAAAAAAGGTGGGGGGGAGCAAAGTCTTAAGAACCTCCTCAGGCCCACAGAAGAAAAGGCTCTCTGCTGTAATGAGCTTCCAACCCGGAGAGAAATAGAAAGTTCTAGGAATAAGCAAGACTTTTAGAGAGGTAGCATGAGGGGAAGGACAGGGGAAGAGGCTTTATCTACACACTCTGAAGAAGAAAGATGGACTATTTAACAGGGGAAATCCAAGGAGCAACCTTCGACAGCTAGAACTAGGTTCCTTAACTGTTCTCTTTTCATTTTCCCTTAGGGGCCAGGGAAGGATTTTGCTCAATGCTCTGTCTTCCTTGCGGCAGAAAAGGGTCCTGTGCCGTGCAGGGGGACCTCGGGCAGAGGCCGCAACAGGCACTGGAGCAGCTCTGCCTGCTGGGGCCACATCGCTCCGCCTGCCTCCGCCACCACTCTGAAGACTGAGGCCTGACGTAAGTAAACCAACCTGGTTGGCAAAAAGCAGAGAGCACTGGGTTGGATCTTCAGGGTCTTTCAGGATGGCCCGGATCAGCTGTAGCATCGGGGTGATTCCTGCAAAAAGACAGCCCACAGTGAGCTAGGATGGCCCCAGCCCCTGCCCCGCTCCTGCTCCTTAGCTGACCAACCTCTCATCTTCGTTCTGCTCCGTCTTCCCTTAGCACCCTAATCCTGTCCTCCTGTGCGTCCTGCAGCACTGACATTGCTTGACCCCACACTCACCTTCATAGGCGAACTGTGGTCATGCTCACTGTTCACCTAAGATCATGCCGTTGAGATCCCTCTAAGGAACTAATATCAGACTCTTCCTCTGAACGTCTATTGGAGGCTAGGACTCACATGACTACTTACTGATTCAACAATGAAGGTTCTGGAACACTGGGCTTATGGGTTCAGTGCATGGGCTTTGGAACTGGACAGAGCTAGATACTAATCCTGCCTCCGGATGTTATTATTTAACCCTGTGGAAACCATTCCGCCTCTCTAAACCTCCACTGTTTTCATCTGTAAAAGGGAAAAACTAACATCTGCTTCATAGATACGGATATAAAGTGAGTGGAATAGCGTCTGATATTTAGAAACATCCAGTGTTTGTTCATTTTCTTCCTTTTCGACTCCTCTATTTCTAGCTGCTTCTCTATTCTCACCTAAAGATTATTAGAGTCATTCAATTGGAGGTCTTGGGAGCGCCCACCTGGTTTATTTCTCTCATTCTATTAGTTAAAAAAAAATTTTTAAAAAAAGAAAAAAAATTTTTTTTTGTTTCTACCTGATTATGATTTTATTTTTCAGATACTGGGAGGTCTAGGCATTGCCAGGAATCCCCTGATTAATAGCTTGGCTGTGATTACCGAACCTTCTGAGGGTCACTTGGGTGTTTTCATGGCAACAATCAACAATGGTGGGAGAGAACGGCCCCTCAAGGGACATACACCTGTTCCGCCGGCAATCATTCCCAGTTTCTTCGCCACTTGGGGTTCTGGCGGAGATTTTTTGTTGGGCTGAATGTTAAAATTCCCTGAAAAGTCCAGAGAAGAGAGGGGTGGAAGAAAAAAGTCAATATAGGGAAATAAGAAAACAAATACAAAACTGAAAATATGTCCCAGGCTGCTCTGAAATTTCAGCTGCTCTGAAATCAGATCCTGAAGCTTCGATGGAGGCTTGAGTTGAGCAGCCCTGACAACAGTACACTTGAGGGACAATGGGGCCAGGACTATCTGTCCCATGTGGCTAAGTACCAGTCAGCTTGGGGCCGCCGCCCGGTGAGTCATCAGCTGCCTCTGGCAGGGGGTCACTTCCTGGGGAGGGCGCCAGGCAAGGGGCCAAATGTGGCTGTGTTCCCGAGTGGCCCAGAGCAGCTCCAGGGGCTTGCTAATGCCCGCAGCTGTTCCCAGGGGCAGGGGCTAGAGGAGCGGTCTCTGGCCACCTGACACTCTCTGTCTGAGAAGCGAATCCCTGAGGGAGGGAAAGGGAGGCACCGGTTTGCCGCAGACACCTCCACAGCCCTCATGGCTGGGACTTCTGGTGGATAGAGAACCGATCCCTGGGGCTAGCGGAGCTGAGAAATATGCCTTCCGTCACACTGATGCTAGTCTGAGGGAGGCGCAGCTCTGGCCCTTGCCAGTGAGCACACGCACGTGCACGCACACACACAGCCGCCCTGTGCCAGGACGGGGGTGCCGGGGAAGTGCAAGTCCGGCTCAAGGAGGGGAGAGGCGTTACCTCTCCCCGTGTAAGTGAGCAGCCCGCTGGGCCCTCGGAACTCCACCACGTCCCCAATCTTCAGGCTGTTCAGGTACTGAGACATCTTCCCTCCGTCAGGAAATTTGGGGTGTACGCCCTTCATGTAGACCTGGTGACACAGAGCGGAAAGCACTTTACGTGGAACGTCGCTGCCTTCTGAGCTCCTGCCGGGCGATCCTCCCTGAAGCTGGGGCAGGAATGGCGCCCGCACTGGTCTCCCCAGTCCACGTACCGTCTTCATGTGCCCCAAGCGCACACGTGCCTCCCGTATCAGCAAATCTCGGAAGTTTACCAACTCCAGCAGGAGAAGGACAGGGAGCTCCCGAGGGCTCCTTTGTGCTCCCTTACCTTGATGACAAGGTCCACGTAGCCTAGGTCCTCGTCACTCGTGACAGGCGTGTACGGCCTGATGACCAGGCTGCCGTCGATCCGGGCAGACAGGTAGACGTGTTTGCCTGGGGGCATGTGGAGAGCTACACGAGGCCGCTGGCTTCCTGTCAGCTTTCAAAACACTCAAGGGGGTTTGGGAGGACTGGGATGTCTTGCTTCCTGGCATGGTTCCAGTGAGCTACTCAGCAGCGAGGACCCTTTGGGCCCCCAGTTGATCACTCATAAGCCCCCGTCACTGGAGACACTCCTCAGTTACTGCCAGGGCCTTAGCAGCAGCGGGGGAGCGAGGTCTGGGCAGCGAGCGTTTGCTCCAGGGGAGGTGGAAACAAGCCCTGCAGGGAGGAGGAAGAAGGGGGAGGGCGAGGGATGTCCGGGGCACCCTGCAGCTCACGGGTCCAGAGCTGGGGAGGGAGTGGGAATCGCCAGGGACAGGGGCCGCCCGCGCGTCCTTACCCACGGGCAGCCCCAGGACGTGGTGGGCGCTGGGCAGGGCGAAGCGGAACCTCTTGGTGTTGTGGCTCACGGTCTGGGGGAGGCACGACGCGGTTCACCGGCAGGTCCTGCGGCCAAGCCCCCGAGGGCGCCCGACCCCTGGGACGGCCCGACCCCGCCGCCCTCCCGGACGACTCACCGTCCTGTCCAGCAGTCGCAGCAGGTACTTCTCATCGGGGTCCAGCAGAGTGACCTTCGGCCGGCGGGACCTCCGGGCCAGGTAGGAGCCCAGGGCCAGGCCGAGCACAGTCAGCAGCCCCACGCCCAGGGAGGCCAGCAGCGCGGGGCCCTGCGTGTAGAGAGGCCGCGTGGCCGTCACGCTGGCCGGGGGCTGGCCGGGGGCTGGCTGTCCGGCTCCCGACGACCAGCCGCCCCCGCGGGCGCCCGCCAGCTGCAGCGCCGGAGCCTTCCAGGGCCGGGGGTCACCGACTGGGCGTCCAGGGCGGGTGCACAGCCCTCCGGGGCGGGCCGGGGCCGGAACCCCCGCTCGGAGTTGGGTGCACAGCCCTCCGGGGCTGGGCCGGGGCCGCCGACGCGGGGCAGGGCGAGGGTCTTACCGGCTGGAAGCCCATGACCGAGCACCTCGCCGTCCGCCGCGGGGTCCGCCGCCAGATCCCACAATGCGCCGCGGGGCGGGCGGGGGCCTGGCGGGGCGGGCGGGGCGGGGCCGGGCCCAACGGGGCGTGGCCTGATGGGGGCGTGGCCGGGGCCTAGCAGGCCCTAACGGGGCGGGGCCCGATGGGGGCGGGGCCTAGGGCGTGGTCTGACATGGCCGGGCCGGGCCCTGACAGGGCGGGGCCGGTGGGGGCGTGGCCTGGGCGTGGCCTGCCATGGCCGGGGCCCTAACGGGGCGGGGCTTGGCGGGCTCTAACGGGGCGGGGCCGATGGGGGCGTGGCCTGGGGCGTGGCCTGCCATGGCCGGGGCCCTAACGGGGCGGGGCCTGGCGGGATCTGAGCCTCACCCGCTTGCTCCCAGACTCGGTGGCCCGGTGGGGGGCCGGGAGCCCCCGGATCAGTCCAGGACCCTTTGGGAGCGCCGCTCCAGCCCCCTCCCCGTCTAGCCTTCCGCTCCTGCCGCTTCGGTCCGGTCCGCTCACCCGAGCTACACGGGAGTCGGTTACGTGCAGAGCCACACCGCGCTGGGGGCTGGACCCCGGGTCCGCGGGCGCTGCCGGGAGAGCGTGTGCGGCAGGAGGGTGGCGCGGGGCTCCTCCGGGGTGGACGGTGCGGCGGGGCAGCTTCGTCTCCTGGTCTCACCACACTGGCCCGGCTGAGCAGCGCCGGACCGCCGGGGCCCCTCGGTAGCTTCCCTTGGGACAGGTGCCTTCCTGTCCTGCCCTGGGTTCCCCGACCTCGGGGTCAGAGACCCGGGACCGTATGGAGCCTAGTCCGCGGCCCTGTAGTGAGGCTTAAATGAGACCCGTAGTGTTCCTAACGCACTAGCTGTTAGAGCAAAGCACTCGCCAGATGTCAGCTACCCTGACGGCTCAGACGATTGCACTGACAGTGTCTCAGCACTGAGCTCTGCTGGCAGCAAAATGGGACAAGAGGAGTCAGAAATAGACGCTGAGAGTCACCGGCGCGGCACATTTGCCAAGATGGCCATTCCGTCTCGTTCACAGTTTCCCAACCAGATTCACGTGTGTCCTTGATTTCTTCTGCGATCTCTTGCCTTGGCTCATAGATACACACCTTGATTTTCACAGGGTGTCGTCTGTGTGTGTGTCCTATTCTCCTCTCCTTAGAAGGTCACTGGTCTTATTGGATTAGGCCCCACTCTAACGACCTCTTTAAAGACTGTCTCCAAAGAGAGATCCATTCTGAGGCTAGAGGCTAGGACTTCAATATATGAATTTTGAGGGGGCAGGTGACACAATCCAGGCCATAGTAGAGGGGTCCTATTTTAAATGCCACTGCTTCTTAAAATTTTGATTTCTAGTTATACATTATTAGATAGAAATAGCCCGATTTCTATGTGTTGATCCTGTATTTTGTGATCTTGCTAGGCTCATTCATTAGTTCTAAGAAGGTTTTGTTTTGTTTTGCTTTTGATCGATTTCTTGGAATTTACTATATCATGTCATCTGTGAATATAGTTTTGTTTCTTCCTTTCCAGTCTATATGCCTTTTCTTTTGCTTGCCTTATTGCACAAACTAGTACTACTGCCTAGTTCCCCATCTTTGGAAGAAAGCATTCGGTGTTTTACCATTAAATGTGATGTTAGCTGTAGGTGTTTGGTAGCTGCCCTTTATCAGGTTGAGGAAGCTCCCTTAATTCCTAGTTTTCTAAGAGTTTTTTTTTTTTTTCTTGCATGGATGCTGAACTTTGCCAAATGTTTTATTCTATATCAATTGATATGATCATCTTTACATTATAACATAGTGGATTATGTTGGTTTTTTTGTTGTTAATATTGAGCCACTGTTGCTTTCCTGGGATAAGCCCCACTCGGTTCTTGTGTATTGTTCTTTTTGTACATTATTGTGCTCGATTAATATTTTGTTGATAGTTTTTACAGCCACATTCATGAGAGGTATTGCTCTGTAGTTTTCTACATCCCATACTGTCTCTGTCTGGTTTACATTTCTAAAATGTATTGTTTGGATCAGAATCCGAATAAGGTCCATACACGAGATTTGTTTGTCTCTCAGGTATTTTTAAAGGTATAGATTTTCCCTTCGTCTCTCACTGTTTTTTTCCCTCTCACAAGTTTATTCACTGAAAAAAAAAAAAAAAACAAGAAGGCTATAGACTTAACCACTAATAAGGTGCTTGTGGAAGGTATTTGAGGTCCAGCGTTCGAAAAGCACAGCAATCTCTAAGTTTATAAATATTCCTGGGTGAATCATAGCAATTCCCAGGGGCCCTACTGACTAGCAGGAAGGCAGGTAGTTGTAATCAGGGAGCTATGTTTCTCCTTCTCAGATAGGGAGATCTGTCTGGGTGCAAATCTATAGTCCAGGATGGTAGTGCATCTCTTACTTTTAGAGGGTAGATCAAAGAAGCAAATATGAGCATTTAGTGTGGGGCTGAGGCTAGAGGGTCAGAGAATGGATTTCAACAGGGATGCGAATGAAAGGATCAGAGGCAGGCAGGAGCAGCTGGATTATGAAACCTGGGGGAATCCAAGAAATAGAAAGTTGACAAATGGCAAAAATCATCATAGAACACACTTGCCACACTTGCTAAGGCCTATCCTGTTTCAGGCACTATTTTATGCATTAGGGGATATAGAGTTCAACAAGACACAGACCCTCCTTAAAGGAAGTAAAAATCTGGGGGCTCCAATCCTTAAAAAAGAAGCAAAACCAAAACCCCATTCTTGGCTCCCTGTTGTTCTTAGAATAAACATCAGGCGTAGACTCCAAACTTCCTAAAAGAAGTTCCTTTCCTTACAGACTCCATCTGCTTTCTCTCCTTTAGCAACACCACACTTTTTCTATTTTCTTACTAGTCTTCACAAGTACCATTCCTTTTGCCTAAAACATTCATCTTCCATCCTTCCACCCACCCTTCACCCAGGTTTTTCTAACTTATTCAGAGATTGTTGTAGGCACAAATTTAAGATGGCTCCCAGGATTCCTACCCTCTGTCAGACATGACCTGAATACTTTCCTGCCTTTGAATGTCGGTAGGACTTTTGTCTATGATGGGACAGTCCCTCTCTTGATTAGGTCACTTAACTTTTAAAAAAGATTTGGTTTATTTATTTTGACAGAGATAGAGCACAAACAGGGGGAGCAGCAGAGGGAGAGGGAGAAGCAGACTCCTCTCTGAGCAGGGAACCCGACACAGGGCTCAATGCCAGGACCCTGGGATCGTGACTTGAGCCAAAGGCAGATCCTTAACTGACTGAGCCACCCAAGCACCCCAAGAGTAGGACACCTTACATATGACTTGTCTTAGTAGACCACGGAGAGATTCCCCACTGCATTTGAAGGAGACGACTGCCATGTTGTACGAGCGCCTTGGAGCTGCTCCCTGAGGGCTGCCTTGAGATGCTGAGAATGAGCCCCCGGTTGACAGCCAGCAAGAAAACTAGGACTTCAATCTTATAATCACAATGGACTCAATTCTGCCAACAATCTGAATGGGCTGGAAGAAGATTCTAAGCCTCAGGTGAGATTGTAGCCCTGGCTGACACCTTGTTTTTATCCTGACCATAAGACCCAGGTAACCCGTGCTTGGGCCCTTGACCATAGAAACTATGTGATTATAACTTTGCATTATTTTTAGCTACTGTTTGTGGCGATTTATCATACAGCAATAGAAAACTTGTATAGAGCTGAACTAAAGCAGCTATTCTTCAGAGGAAGCTTTTTTTCAGCCACTCCTATCCTCAATAACCTGATCTCCTTAGACATCTTGACTCTGTCCTACTTTTTCCTAGACATGGTTATGTCTGATCCATTTTGTAGTCAGTTATTTTCTGTTTCCTGCCTAAAATTTCATCTCCATGAGGTAGGGACTGACACATTTCCTGTACCTTACAAAGTGCTTTCTTACATTAGTGGTTCAGTAAGTATTTGGGGCATATATGCTGTTTTAGTATTACAGCACAAGAAAGGGAAATTGTCATTCAATTTCTATGAACACAAGTGTAAAATTCATAAATAAAATATTAGCAAATTATATACAACATTTATTTATTTATTTGAGAGAGAGAGAGAGAGAGAGAGAATAAGTGGGGAGGTACAGAGGGACAGAATCTCAAGCAGACTCAGCACTGAGCATGAAGCCCAACATGGGGAGCCCAGTGTGAGACTCAATCCCACAACCATGAGATCATGACCTGAGCTAAAACTAAGAGTCAGACCATCAACACACGGAGACACCCAGGTGCCCCAACAATCATTATTTTTTTTTATTTTAAAGATTTATTCATTTATTTGAAAGAGCATAAATGGGAGGGGCAGAGGCAGAGGGAGAGTGAATCTCAAGCAGGCTCCATGCTGAGCGCAGCAGAGCCCAATCTCATGACCCTGAGATCATGACCTGAGCCAAGACCAAGAGGCTGACACTTAACTGACTCAGCCACCCATGTACCCCTCCAACAATTATTATTTTTTAAATATTTATTTATTTATTTATTTGAGAGAGAAACAGAGAGTACAAGCTGGGGGGAGGGCAGAGGAAGAGGGACAAGCAGACTCCCCGCTGAGCAGGAAGCCCAACGTGAGGCCTGATCCCAGGACTGTGAGATCATGACCCAAGCTGAAGTCAGACTCAACCCACTGAGCCACCCAGGAGCCCCAGCAATTATTTAAAAAAAAAAAACAATAAACCATAATCATGTTGGTTTTATCTCAGGAATATGAAGATAGGAAATCTTTACATAAAATTCTCTGCACTAACAGATTTTTCAAAACTATTTTATTCATTTACTCATGAGAAATACAGAGAGAGAGACAGAGAGAGAGAGAGAGAGAGGCAGAAACACAGGCAGAGGGAGAAGCAGGCTCCACACAGGGAGCCTGATGCGGGACTCGATCCCAGGACTCCAGGATCACACACTGGGCTGGAGGCAGGCGCTAAACCGCTGAGCCACCCAGGGATCCCCTGCACTAACAGATTCATGGAGAATGATCATATGGTCATCTCATTAGTTGCTGAAAAAAACACTTAATAAAATTCAACCCCATAATTCTTAGGAAGCTAGGAATAGATGAGAGCTTCTTTAACTTAATTGTATATCAATGTTTTACTGCAAATATCGTATTTTAGATACATTTCCATTAATCAGGAAGAAAACTAGAATATCTGTAATCATGCCATTATTTAATATGGTACTGGAAATCCTAGCCCAAGAGTTGGCAAACTTTTTCTGTTTGGGTTAAATAACAAATATTTTAGGACATACAGTCTGTGTTGCAATTATTCTACTGTGCTGTTATTGTATGAAATACAGGTGATACATGAATGAATGAAAGTAATGTGTCCCATTAAGACTTTATTTACAAAAACAGGTAGTAGGAAATATTGGGCATACAGGCCATAGTTTGCCAATCTCTGTTCCAGCCAGTGCAATAAGATAAGAAAAATAAATGAGGAATTAGAACTGAAAGTGACAAAACAGTCATTAGTGACACATAGTATGCATCTGCTTAGAGAGTTCAAGAGAATCAATGAGCTCACTATCATTAGTAATAAGAAAATTCACGGTGATTTCTGGATATGAGATCAAACTAAAATACTAAAATGTTCAAGGGCACCTGGGTGGCTCAGTCGGTTGAGCATCAGACTCTTGATTTCAGCTCAGGTCATGATCTCAGGGGTCATGAAATCGAGTCCTACATTGGGCTCCATGCTCAGCGGAGAGTCTGCTTGAGATTCTCTCTTCCTTCCTCTGCCCCTCCCTTTACTCGTGCTCTCTTTCTCAAATAAATAAGCAAACCTTTTAAAAAGTTTATTATAATTGATAACTATACCTATAAATATTATAGAATAGTTTAATATATTAATATCAACAGAAAATATAAACTATGTAGGAATAAATATAATGAAGGAGGTAGGGCAGCCTGGGTGGCTCAGTGGTTTAGCGCTGCCTTTGGCCCAGGGCCTGATCCTGGAGACCCGGGATCATGGAGCCTGCTTCTCCGTTTGCCTGTGTCTCTGCCTCTCTCTCTCTCTCTCTCTCTCTCTCTCTCTCTGTGTGTGTGTGTGTGTCTCTCATGAATAAATAAAATCTTTGAAAAAAAATGAAGGAGGTACAAGGCCCTGCTGAGAAATCTACCAAATTCCCTTAAAAGACATATAAAACACTCTTTCCCATTTCAGTGGTGGTGGTGGGATGCAGCTCCATCTTTCCAGTGATTTGGTCAAAAACCTTGTGGAGTTATTCTTACTGTTTTCTCAAACCCTACAACCAATCATTCAGGAAATTCTCTTGGATTGATTTTCAAAATGTATTTTTAAAAATCTAACCACTTCTTACACCTCCACCACCACAACTCTGGTCTAAACCATTTTCTCAAAAAAATAAAAAAATAAAAAATAAAAAAAATTTAAAAAAATAAAAAAAAATAAACCATCTTCTCTCACTTGGATGCCTGTGGAAGCACCCTAATTAACCCTGTTTCCAACCCAGTCTGTTCACTACCCAGAAGCTGGAATAATCCTTTCATAATTTCAGTCAGATCACGTCACTTCTTTATTCAAACCCCTGCAGTCTCTCTGCCTCACAGCTCTCCTGCGCCTTGCCTCTCCCACTTCCATATGTGCGCACCACACGGGTAGCCGTCTCGGTCTGCTTGCTGATGCATCCTGAGAGCCTACGACAGTGCAAACAATAAAAGAGAGAACTACTAGCTCCAAGGAGAAATTACACATGAAAGAAAATATAATCACAGATTGCTGCTGTGAGATCAAACAATCAAGCAGTCCCTAAGCACAGTGTAGCTGCTAGGTTGCCTCGCCACACGCCACAAATCCGGTTGCTAAGGAAACAAAGAAACCGTTATTACCCATGACACAGCAGGTAGCGCGGGCTTCGTGATGCAATAGTTCCCTTCGCTCCCTTCCCCGAGGTCCCCCTGGGGAACCTGGATCTGTGGATCTGTGGATCTGTGTCGCAGCTGAAAACTGCTAAACTTTGGAGGCTCCTAGTCTTATAGGGGGACTGCAGCCAAGCCCAAACTTCACCCCTCAGGGAGACATCGTCTTATTATCCTGACGGAGGAAACACCTTCTCTGAGGAGCCTCAGGAGGGCTACATCTCTCCAGAGACAGTTACTGTCTTAGAGCAAATCTGCCCTGTGGTGTGGCGCCGCCGCCTGTGGCTTCTAAGACGGCTCTGCAAACGTCCTTGAGAGGGGGCCCAAGCCCTGGAGAAAGGCCTGAGAATCGCCGGCCCGTGGTTGGTTCAGCGGTGACTACTTCACGAGAGAACGTGACCACCGGGAAAATATCATCGGAAGACCGGAGGGATCAGCGCCTATTGTGGGGCAGCATAGAAGGGCCCACGCTCTGTCATGTATGACAGTTACGTACATGAAATGTATATGAAATAACCGAACAATGGTAGTGTAAGCACATTATGTGGAAATATGGGTGCAAACAAACACTGGAAGGAACAGTTAGAAGAACTCGAGGTGGCTATGTGAGGTCACGCTCACTTGCTCTCCCTCCTGTCCCTGTGTCGACGCTTCCTCGAGTTCATCTGCTCAGCCTCTTACCGTTGAAATCATGCCCAGAGGCTCGGCCTCTGAAAACCTCATGGCTTTATATGCTGACAAATTTCAAAATTTGCAACCAGGACGTCATTAGAAATCTTGACAAGGGCAGTTTTGGTTGAGTGGCAGGGGCAAAACCCTGAGTGCAGAGGGTTGAAGAAATTCATAGATTTATAAAGTATGGATATACCTCCATGAGGAATCAGATCATCTTATCACAAATCCCAAGTAAAACCTTTTTTGTGAGGAAAGACCATAATTCAAATGTAAAGAAGCATACGGTTAAAAGAAATCCTAGTAGAAATTCCTCAAAACTTCACACTCACAAATTCTGTTCTTTATAGACTTTTTCTAGATACATATTTTATGCATGCCATGACTTACTGAGCTAGTGGTTTTATGTTTTGTGGCTAGAATAATTTTTTGATCTGTCAAAAAATTATGTGATAATTATGGTATTATGTGATAATTCCATTTTCTCCTTACATCATTTTTTAAAAAGATTTATTTATTTATTTATGATAGACATAGAGGGAGAGAGAGAGGCAGAGACACAGTCAGAGGGAGAAGCAGGCTCCATGCAGGGAGCCCAACGTGGGACTCAATCCTGGGACTCCAGGATCGCGCCCTGGGCCAAAGGCAGGCGCGAAACCGCTGAGCCACCCAGGAATCCCCTCCTTACATCACTTTGACACTTCCTGCTTTTGAAAAATTGTTTAAAAGTAGTGTCATTCTGAGGTGCCTGGGTGGTACAGTTGGCGAAGCGTCTAACTCTTGCTTTTGGCTCAGGCCATTATCTCAGGGTCTCAGGGTCATGATCTCAGGTGAGATTGAGCCCCGTGTCGGCTTCAGATTCTCTCTCCCTTTCCCTCTGCCCCTCCCTCTTGTGCTCCCTCTCTCTCTCTCTCTCTAAAATAAATAAATAAATCTTAAAAAAAAAAAAGTGGTATCATCCTGTCAGGTGTGCTGCTGCTGCTGATCCATTGGAATGCTGGGTTTTCAACATGGCACTATTGACATTTTGGGTGGGATCATTCTTGGTTGTCAGGGCTGTTCCAGATGTTGCAGATTTTTTAGCAGCACCCCCCCCCCCGCCTCTTTGCACTACATGTCACTAGCATCCCCTGGTTGTGACAACCAGAAATATCTCCAGACGTTGCCAAATGTTCCCCGGTGGGGGTTGGGAGCAAAATCAACCCACGGTTGAGAACCACGGCTGAAGAGAGGGTCAGGGAACTATGGAGCGCAGGGGGGCTGGGAGGAAGGTGCTTACACAGCGAGGGTGGAATGGAAGCAAGACCCAAAACTTGTTATCCTAGTTGGTCTTTGTCTTAGTTCTGGTCTTTGCCATTCTTTGTTGTTGAACACAGTCCGCCGTCCCCTGGAGATGCTGTGTCTGCGTTCCCATATCTGCTCTGCTTACGGTGTGTCTTTCTTGGGATGGCACAGGTCGGGGATGAGAGGCCGACAGTCATAGACAATGCTTCCCTGGGCACAGAAGAGCTCTAGAAATGGCTGAGGTGGTTTTTCTCCTTTCTTTTTTCTTTCTTTTTTTTTCTTTCTTTCTTCCTTTCTTCTTTCTTTTTCTTTCTTTCTTCTTTCTTTTTTCTTTTTCTTTTTTTTCTTGTCTTTCTTTCTTTTCTTTCTTTCTTTTTTTCTTTCTTTCTCTCTTTCTCCCTTTTTCTCTTTCTTTCCTCCCCCTTCCAATTGTTTCTGCAACCTTTGTTTTCCTGCCCACTGCTCCTCGCCATGAGTGCTACTGTGCCTAGATCAGTCTTTGTGAAGGACAGTTGTGTGAATCAAGTCTGAGTTCTTCGTGCTCCATGAACATGGTAATTTGTCAAAGAAGAAAGGCAGAAATAGAATTTTGGAGAGTAAGTATAGTGTAGGATGGCCGGTAGAAGGAGAAGTAGCAAAGGAGCCGGCAGATGTAGGTAATGGTTAGACTGTATTTTTGCAAAAGAATTAGGATTTCCTCTATATAATAATACTAAAATTAGGGCACCTGGGTGGCTCAGCCAGTTAAGCCCCTGACTCTTGATTTTGGCTCAGGTCGTGATCCCAGGGTCATGAGATTGAGCCCTACGTTGGGCTCCATATCCTGTGTGGAGCCTGCCCAGAGTTTTTCTTTCTCTCCCTCTGCCCCTCCTCCCCTCTCTCTCTCTCTCTCTCTCTCTCTCAATAAATAATCTTTAAAAAAAAATAATACTAAAATCATTTAAATAATAAAGATAATAGTCATAACTAGGATTAACAAACCCTTAGTACATGCTTAATACTATTTTAAGTGTTATGAGTTAATTAATTTAATCTTCACAACCCCGTGAATACAATTTTTTTAAAAAGATTTTATTTGGTAGGGAGAGAGACAGAGAGAGCGAGCAAGCGAGCAGGGGGTGGCAGAAGGAGAAGGAGAGAGAGAAGCAGGCTCCCCACCAAACATGCTGCAGGGCGCCCAAAGCGGGAATCGACCCCAGGACCCCGGGATCATGACCTGAGCCGAAGGCAGATGCTCAACTGACTGAGTCACCCAGGTGCCCTGATTTTTGTTTTTTTAGGTAGGCTGAACAGCCAGCATGGAGCCCAGTCCTTGAACTCACAACTTTGACATTGAGACCTGAGCTGAGATCAAGAGTTGGACGCTTTTTTTTTTAAATTTTTTATTTATTTATGATAGTCACAGAGAGAGAGAGAGAGAGAGAGACATAGGCAGAAGGAGAAGCAGGCTCCATGCACCGGGAGCCCGATGTGGGATTCGATCCCGGGTCTCCAGGATCACGCCCTGGGCCAAAGGCAGGCGCCAAACCGCTGCGCCACCCAGGGATCCCAAGAGTTGGACGCTTAACCAACTGAGCCGTCCAGGCACCCCAAGAATGAGCGATTTTTATTCCCATGTTAGAAATGAGAATATTAAGGCCCAGAGGGGGTCAGAATAACTTGTCCAAGAGGCAGAGCTGTGTTTCGAATTCGTATACCCTGCTTTTAAATCCTCATTTTTAAGCTCAGTGTCATCTACAAAAGACACGGCCTCTCTAGAAAATACCACTGACACTGAGAACGGCTCTTATGGAACAAGATAAAGAAGAATTATTAGGCCCATGAGAAAAAAAAGGTTTCTGCCAGCTGACTAAAGCTCTGTTGGAATTTTTTAATGGAAATCTCACCGAAAGATTTGCTTTCATTTTATTGGTCAGTGAAATTGCAAGGAACATGGGAATTTTGTTCATTTTTAGATGCATACATGGTCTCCCATGATGTTATTTATTCATCGATTTAGAGAGAATTGATACCTATATCGATCAAGTTTTCTATGTCACACAACTTAATTACTGATTTTGTTAAGTTCCTTGTGGTATCATCCATGGTTAGTTCACCTTATTATTCATACTGTCTTTAACAGCACTTAACCTTAAGTAAGTAATATTTGCTGAATAGATACATGAAAGAATATATAACCCTAACTCCTTATTTTTCAGTGGAAATAGATTCCTGATGTAAATAACATGGCTCCTTCCCTCAAGAAGGTTATGCTGCTGTTATACTATTAACTTTTTAGAGGCAGATATGGTATTTTAATGCTGTGATGAAAGTATTTTCTTCTCAGAAAAATGCACATGTGGATTCCTACCAAATTTTGTACACAGGTCTAGGGGATTCGTGGCTATTTTAAATGTTTGTTCCTGAATCCCAACTAAGCAAACTTTGCTTCAGCAAAGTCTCAGCCTCAGCACCTTGGAAGTTTCGGTCTTGCTATGGCTTGAATACGTCCCTCCAAATTCATACGTTGGAGCCCTAACCCCCGGGGTGAGGGTAATAGAAGATGGAGCTTGTGGGAGGTGATTGAGCACTGAGGGTGGGGGCTTTATGAGTAGGATCAGCGCCCTTAGAAGCCTGAGGGCTCCTAACCCACCTCTGCCCTATGAGGATGCAGCAGAGATGCAGCCGGTCATGGGGAACCGGAGAAGCAGGCCCTCGCCAGACAGCGCGACCGCCAGCACCTCCGCCAGCACCTCCGCCAGCACCTCCGCCTTGGACTTCGCAGCCTCCAAAACGGTGAGAACTAGATTCCTGTTGTTTACCAGCCACTCAATCTATGGATTCCATTACTGCAGCCCAGACGCTAGGCCCGGGGTCTGGATCTGGCCCCGCGGTTCCAGCACGGTCAAGGTCCCAGCACAGAGGGTTGCTGTCACCCTACGCAGGCGAGACCTCCCTCAAGGAGAGAGCTCGCAGTGTGATGCTCTCCCGCTGATAGTGCCCCAAGGTGGCCCCTTCCCCCTCTGTGGCCTCTGAACCCCGAGGACGCGGTCTCGTCTCTGCCCCACTCCCACCGCGCCACCTCCCTCGAGTACCCCAAGAAGTCACACCAGGGTGATCGCACATCTCGCCTGTCGGCCGTGTGGGTTCCCATCTGCGGTTCTAGCGTGAGTCTCAGGAGCCCTTCCGTTCCCCGAAGTGCCCGGGATAATAAGCACACGGCGGCTGCTCAGAAGGAGTAGGCCTGGAGCTCAGCTTTATTGGCGGGCGGCCGAGCGGGTTGGGGCGGGCCCGGCGTCCTCCCTGGAGGCCGCGGGCTCGGTGTCCGCCTCCTCGGGCCGCGTCCAGACCCTGATCTGCCTGACCAGCAGCCAGGGCTCCTGGGGCACCAGCACGAGCAGCCGCAGGCAGCTCAGGCGCGCCTCGGAGAACACGGCCTGGTCCAGGCGCCCGGCCACCAGCGGGCCCAGCAGGGAGTGGCGGCCACAGTGGCCCGCAACCCACGGCCCGAGGCCCAGCTCCACGCAACCCTGGTGCAGTAGGTGCAGCCCGTGCGGCTCGGAGCCTGTCAGCACTGCCACGCGGGCTGCCCTCTGCGGCCTGTCCCAGGCCACGGCCAGGTAGTTGCCCCGCACGGGGCTGAGCACGGAGTAGCACTCCTTGTTCAGGACGTAGGCCACCTGGGGCGGGGCGCTCCCCGCGGCCATCATGTCGCTGAGGACAGTGGCGGCTGGGTTGTCCGGCTCCCCGGACGCCTCCTCCTCCTCTTCCTCCTCCTCCCCTGGGGGCGCGCATGGGTCCCCAGCCGCCGAGCCCCGGCCCGAGCCATGGAAGACCGCCGGGTTGAAGCGGATCGGGGCGTCCTGGGCCAGGAGAAGACGGAACTCAGAGAGGAGCGAGGGGATGGGAAGGTCGGCGGGGAACAGGAGAAGGGAGGCCAGGCGGCCCAGGTCCCCGGCGTGCACGACCTTCCCCGAGAGGCGCAGGCCCGAGAACTCCAGGACGGCCCAGGGAAACGCTCTCCAGGCCCACAGGACCCGGAGACGCTGGAAATGAATTCGGGGCTGCAGCGAACGCGATCTCCCATCACCAGAAAGTATTCGGACAGGTTGTGAGCGAAGTTCATGAGGAGCGCGTAGCTGGCCCTGCGCCCGGCCCACCGCGCCCCGCAGGCCGAGCCGCGACTCGGGGAGCCCGGGTGTCCCGGGCCCGGGGCCCCCCCGAGGCCACCGCCGATCACCAGCAGCCTCCCGGCTTCAATGTGGCACCCGAAGAGCCCCGAGATGTTGGCAGTCGTCTGGCCGAGCCATGCGGGGTCACCCCCTGACAGGTGCACCAGCACCAGCACGTTGTCCAGCTCGGCTTCTGACGAGGCCTGGAAAAGGGACCGCAGGGTGTCCAGCAGGTAGGTCCCGCGCGGGCCCCACTCCGAGGCGATGCCGGCCACCAGCAGCCCTGGGCGGGACGGGGGCCTTAGGGCCTCTCCTCTCGCCCCCCTAAATGCCACGCCCGAGGCAGGTTGACACCCTTTCCCAGGGACAGCGTGTCCGCACCTGGTGCCCATCTGTGGTTACAGGTTGCGGAGGGGCCTCACTCGGTCACGACTTTCAAAGGCTGGTGGCGGGAACTAGGACAGGCCTGTTTGATGACGGAGGCTGCCGTGTGCCAGAGGCTGGCTAGCCAGGCTTTGGCCCCAGAGCTCCCTGGCCGTGGCGGTCACGGGCGGACTAGGGGGTCTCGGGAGCTTGGCCGGGGAGCAGCTGCTCGGTGCACCGCCCTTGTCTTCCCGCACCTGGCGCCCCCTCGGCGCTGCCTCTCCCGCGGCCTCCGGCCTCCACGGGCCAGCCTGCACCCCTCCACGCCTTGCTCGCGGGGCGTGGCCGCCCCCGGCACAGCCTGCTTTCCTCACCGGTTGCCAGCCCGCTTCCCTCTTGTCGGGGTGCCCCGGGGCCCCCCAGGCGCCCCACACTCACTCCTTCCCTGCGGAGGAGATCCAGCCAGGAGCCGGTAGGTGGCCTGCTGGAGGACAGGGGCGGCTTCCCACATGTCCTTGAAGGCCGCCAGGTGGTCCCTGCTCTCAGAGCCGAGTTGCTCCTGATTGAGCCGCCACAGCATTTTCTTCTTTTCCTCCTGCTGAGGATGAGATGACTATCAGCCCCGACGCCACCCTGACGCCCCGGGACCCTCAGGGGCACACCCCTCCTTTAGGACAGCGGGGAAAGCCCGAGTGGAGTGTCAGGGCTCAGCTGGCCGCTAGCCCCACCTCTGCGTGAGGACACAGGAGACTCTCCAGTAGGGGCGCGGGCCCTGCAATCAGGCTGGAAGCAGGGGTACCTGTCGGGGTTCTAGAGCCCTCTGGGGGGACTGCCTGCCCGCCGCGCCTCACATCTAGGTCTTCCCGCGTTGGCGGGCTGGCGAAGGGCACCCAGCCGGGCTTAGGCCGCGAGTGCCCCGGCAGGGCTGAGACCCCACAGCGCCTGCACCCCAGAGCTGGCCCTTGTCGCCCCGACACGCGGCATCCCTGCACCCCTGCCCACCTCCGCCCAGGCCGGGCCCCAGCCGCCCTGAGGCATTAAGGAGAACGCGGACGCCCAGAACCTGGCGCGCCCGGTGATGAACGTGGTCCTGCCCTTGCACAGGTGGCCCGCATGGGGGAGGGCACTTCAGGGCGTCTCAGGCCCTTCATACAAGAAGCGGGATGAGTGACATCCTGGACGCCAGGCTGCGGTGATGAGTGACATCCTGGACGCCAGGCTGCGGTGCGGCCCGGGGCCCGTGGTCCCGCCAGTCGGCCTGCTTTCCCAGACGTGTCTACGCGTTGCCCTTGCCACACTTCAACCGCCCTCTCTTCCTCCTTTTGCCTTTATTCACATTTTACACATCTTTCAAGGCTGGTTCAATATTTATCTTTCCTCGGATACACTCCTGACCATCCATGTGCCCTCTTAGAACCTCCGAGAACGAGTGTTGGTGTGAGTGGAAAACCCCGCTCCCCCGAGGGATCCCCGAACAGTCCGACGCCCGTGTCCGGTCCTCACCAACGATGGGTTCTCCGTGAGATGCTCTTCCTCGTTCTCTTGGAGGAGGAAGCTCAGGATGACGAGGGGCACAGCAGCTATGACACATCCCCACGGGCGGCCGCGCATGCTGCGGGGCCTGGAGCAGCTCTGCCAACAAATGCGAGCAGGACAGGACTCCCGAGCGCCCCGGCCTCCCCTGGCCTCTAGCCCCCCACTTCCTTTCCCCTCTTCCCTCCTCCCAGACCCGAGGCCCAATCATCTCAGTTACCTTCACTCCCCCACTTCAGCCCTCCCCTCCCCCGCCCCGCAGCCGTCCAAGGAGACACAAAGGCCAAGGAGTCTGATTCTACCCCACTCCTACTTTCTTCACCTCCTGTTTGGGTTTCCAGGCGAAATTGGAGTAGTGCCTTCAGTTTATCAGCCCTTAGAGACCCGACCAGAGAGGCTGTGTTGTCAAGATGAGGAAATGAGGGGTTAAGCCTTAACCATATTCTCCCTAAACCCCAAATCCAAGTCACAGTCTCTGCTTGGATGCCGCGGGTGAATACTCCGAGTCCTGTCTCTTAGTTGCCCGTTTACCTCTGTCCCGAACCACCCCCACCCCGCCCCCCCGGTGATGTTACGTAGATGACGATGTTTGAGTCAAGTCAGAGGGACCAAGGGAAGCCCTTGCTAGTCTATCTCCCCCCATCCTGAACGGGTAAGCAGGATGCAAACCTAAAAAGTGACCAGAAATTTCTAATCCTGTGCAAGTCTTTGCCACGTTTGGAGCGCTGCAGCCATGTGGGCTTTTTGTCTAACAGAAGGTATGGCTCGGGGGTCTGTCAGGGAGTGGAATTTCTCTGAAATCAAGGAGAAAATACCTTAATATTTCTGTGTCTGCAGGATGGGGGTCCTAGAGTGGCTCCTCTGAGGTAGCAGAAACTGGTCACCTCTCCCGGGAGACCCTGCTTGACAACCATTGTCCCCCCTGAATGGGCACTGGTTACCCCTCCGGCCTCACATCCAGCACCTGTTTCTGGGTAAGGTGAAGCTGAAGTTTTATTTTATTTTATTTTTATTTTTTTAAGATTTTTTTTTTTTGAGAGCGAGTGAGCACGAGGGAGGGGCGGGGCAAAGGGAGAGGCAGAAGCAGGGAGCCCCACCCAGGGTCCTGGGATCCTGACCCAAGGCAGACTTGACCAGCTGAGCCCCCCAGGGGCCGGGGCCTAACATCTTAAAGCTGGCTTCCAGTCTTTTATCTCAAACTTGGAAGTGTGGAAGTTAATGGTCAGTCTGAATGTGATAGTGAATACGACGGGTCATCCCCCCACCCCAGGGCTGCCGCAGACGGTCCCCGCAGGGGTTGGGGCTCCCATTCGGCCCCTGCGCAGCCAGCCGGGGGGTGGCCGTCACCGCAGGTTGGTCCTCAACTTCTTACGTCGGCTGCCCACTTCCCAGAGCGGCCCAGGGGCCTCTGAACCTTGCTCCTCTTCTCTTCCTCCGCTCGGCTCAGGACCCGGATGGCACTTGGGGTTCGTCCTGGCTCTCCCCGCGCCGCCCCCCACCGGCCTTGGCATCAGGCAAGAGGCAGGTGCGGCCTCTGCGAAGAGAAGCACAGAACCGAATGACCCCGTCTCTGACCAGGTCGGCTTTCTAGTTATGGAAACCAGAACCCGCATTTAGGGTAAGATTCTACTCACAATAGTATTTTATTTCCTTTTGGTTTTATTGAGATGACGTTAACGTCCAGAACTGTCTATGTAAGCTTAAGGCGACAGCGTGCTGCCTTTACTTACGCATGTTGAGAAATGATGTGGACGTAAGTTTAGTTAACACCCATCATCTCATGTATAGACACACACACACACAGGAAAAACACATTTTTTTCTTTGTGATGAGAATTTTGAGTATTTACTCTCTTAGCAGCTTTTTTTTTTTTAATTTTTATTTATTTATGATAGTCACACAGAGACAGAGAGAGGGAGAGGCAGAGAGAGAAGCAGGCTCCATGCACCAGGAGCCCAACGCGGGATTCGATCTCAGGTCTCTAGGATCGCGCCCTGGGCCAAAGGCAGGCGCTAAACCACTGCACCACCCAGGGATCCCTCTCTTAGCAGCTTTCAAATACACCATACGATGCAGTCAACCTTAGTCGTCACGTTGTACCTTCTATCTTCGGGATTTACTTCTTTCACAACTGGAAGTTTGTACCTTTTGACCACCTTCCTCTACTTCCTTTTCCCCTCAGCTCCCCACTTCTGGTAGCTGCAAATTCAATCTTTTTTTTTTTTTTTTTTTCCTGTGAATGTGTTTGTTTTCTAGATTCCACATATAAAAGACATTGTATAGGATTTGTCTATCTCTGACTTATTTCATTTGGCATAATGCCCCCTAGGTCCATCCAGGTGTAACAAGTGGCAGGATTTCCTTCTTTTTTGATGGCTGAATAGTATTACACACACAGACACACACACACACACACACACACTTTTCTTTACCCATAATAATGCTGTTTTGAGAAGGCCAAGCGTTTAAAGACTATGGTCTTCTAACAGGACCTAACGTCTTTGAACTCAAACTCTTTTTTCCTCCTACTCTTTTCACCTCTTTGAATCCTCTTCTTCCAATGTTTCCTCTCTCCTCCCTTTTCTTCTAGGAGCCAAAAAGCAAACGAGCAAACAAATAAACAAGAAATGATTATATCAAAGTTAAGATGGTTAAAGAAAATCTAGAACTTTTATTGCATTAAAATTTATGTGGGCAGGGGATCCGTGGGTGGCTCAGCGGTTTGGTGCCTGCCTTTGGCCCAGGGTGTGATCCTGGAGTCCTGGGATCGAGTACCGCATCGGGCTCCTGGCGTGGAGCCTGCTTCTCCGCCTGTATCTCTGCCTCTCTCTCTCTCTATATATGTCTATCATAAATAAATAAATAATTAATTAAAAAAATAAACTATTAAAAAAATTATGTGGGCAGCCCGAGTGGCTCAGCAGTTTAGCACCACCTTCAGCCCAGGGCGTGATCCTGGAGGCCTGGGATCGAGTCCCACATCAGGCTCTGCATGGGGCCTGCTTCTCCCTCTGCCTATGTCTCTGCTTCGCTCTCTCTCTCGCTCTGCCTCTGTCTCTAATAAATAAATAAAATCTTTTAAAAAATTATGTATGATTTTGATGTTCAATGTAGTATTTTTTTCTTTTATGTCAGTGATTTTTTTTTGGTCCTGTTTAACAAATATCACATTATGAGGTTGCAGAGATTGTCTCTTATGTTTCCTTCTAGAAGCTTTGTAGTGTTAATGTCCTGCCAGTTTTATCAAGGTATATGGTAATTGACAAAAATCATATGTATTTGAGGTGTATGACTTGGTGTTTTGATACATGTTTACATTGTGAAATAATGACCACAATCAAGCTAAATAACATATCCATCACCTCACATAGTGACCATTTTCTTTCTTTTCTGCCTTTTTTTCTATCTCCTCCTTTCTTTTGATGAAAGCCCCTAATATCTACCCTCATAGCAAGTTTCACGTATACAGTATCGTTAACTAGTATTGTTAACTATCGTCACATTGCTCTACATGAGGTCCCAGGAGCTTATTAATCTTGCGTAACTGAAACTGTTCTCTTGGACCAAGTGCTCCCATTTCCCTGCCCCCAGCCCTGGCAACTGTACTGCCGGCTTCTAGTAGGTGTGTACTGGTATCTTATTGTGTTTCTTTTTCTTTTGTAAACTCAGATATAAGTTTTATATGGTAAAATCACCTTTTGTAGCAGGGTTCTGAGTTTGGGCGTGCACCTACTGTCATGTAGTCACCTCCACATTCTAGAATAGAGAACACTATTGTCACCTCCTCACATGCCCTCATTATTTATTTATTTATTTATTTATTTATTTATTTATTTATTTATTATGATAGTCATCACAGAGAGAGAGAGAGAGAGAGAGAGAGAGAGGCAGAGACCCAGGCAGAGGGAGAAGCAGGCTTCATGCAGGGACCCCGACGTGGGACTCGATCCCGGGACCCCGGGGTCACGCCCTGGGCCGAAGGCGGATGCTCACCTGCTGAGCCACCAGGTGTCCCCCAACTGTGTTTTCTGATTAGCACACAACAAATTGCTTTTAAAATGGACATAAAGATAGCCCGATGTCGAGATTCATATAAAGTGGTTGGGACCAACAGTAAGAGAAACAAAAAGGAAGTCGTTACGGAAAAGAAGCAGAGAGCGAGCAGTGAGCAGCGAGGGCAGGGCAAAGGCAGGGGTGGGAGGCGGTCGCCGGCGGCTCCGCTCCGCAGCCAGCACAGCCCTGCGGGCCTCCGTCTACACCCCAACACCAGGACCTGAGACGAAATCATGAGTCAGACCGAACCGACTGAGCTGCCCGGGCACCCGGGGACGACCCAGGTCTGTTCCAGGTGTGGGCACCGTCCAGGACCTGAACATCTACGCCCAGCTTCCGCGTCAGTGCTTGTGGACCCTGGGTGGGAGGGAGCCAAAGTCCACCCCCTGAACCCCCACCTGGCCTTTGCCACCTGGGCGCCGGCCCCTGAGGAGGGGGCCCGTTTCCAATCTGTGCAAGAGAGCAGTAGGGCTGGGTTAGGGTTAGGGTAGGGTTAGGGGTTAGGGTTGGGTTAGGGTTGGGTTAGGGTTAGGGGTTAGGGTTAGGGTTAGGGTTAGGTTAGGGTTAGGGTTAGGGTTAGGGTTGGGTTAGGGTTCGGGTTCAGGTTAGGGTTGGGTTAGGGTAGGGTTATCGCAGTTTCAGGAAACCTCAGACAGGCTGCTGCAGAGGCTTCAAGGCACGTTCGCCTTGGGAAGAGCCCTGATCACGTTCAGATTGGCCCAATTTAGTGACCCTGGTGTGCTAAGTCAATGGGGTAGTGGGCGGCACAGAGGGTGGGAAGTGTGTCTTCATCATGGCTGGAGCTTGAACCCTGGAGGCAGCAGCTATCTGACCAGTGGCTTATGCTCCTTTTGGCAGGAGACCAACTGCCACATTTTCGTGGTATTGTCGCCGAGGCTATTGCTGTCCTTGTGAGGCACAGACCTGCTTCTCCATTCGGGTTAGGGAGCAGCTCCTCCCTAGTTCCCCCTGGTGTCTTCCTGAGGGGACACCCCACAGAGAGCTACAGCACTCACTGCTGTGGTCGGCGTCAGAGCCACGGCTTCTCCTCCTCTTCAGTGTCCTCTGCCACAGAGCCTAAATTCTCACCGCAGGGCTGACTTTGGCAGAGCTTGGCGGCGTCCTTTCCCTGTGGTGTGACCCTATCCTTCGTTCCTAGGAGGTCTGAGTTCTTGTCAACCACAAACCTTCTTGTCCTAGGGTTGCTGCAATGTCCGTTCATGGTGTCAGTAGGGCGGGGAGTACTTGCAGGTGCCCAAGTGGGTCACCTGGGTTCCACACGCATTACTCTCTGCTCTCGTTGTGTGAAAGTAACCCTACCTCTTCTTGGGGATCAAGGACAGTTACTCTTCACACAATGGTGACTACTTGTCTTCTGGTCTCTGACACAAAGCATGTCAAGTGCTCTGATGGCAGCCAGGACCTACAGTTCAATAGGGCCCTTGCTGTGCCTTCAACCTCTTTGGGAACCAGCACTTTCAACCCTGGAGAGTGGAGAGTTGCCCAGATGGGAAACACAAAATCACTTGGTAGGTCAGGAGGAGTGATGGTAAATGGGGCCCACTCTGATTCCGCCTTTAGGTTCCCAGACCCATATATTCTTTCTTTTGAGAGTCGTGTGGATCCTCTGATTCCATGTATATACCGCATCCTGAAGGGTGCCGTCACATACTTTCAGGGTGTCTCTGAGCCAGTACTTCAGCTGTAGCTTTAGGAAGGCATTCCAGTGCTCTATGAGGTCAGCTGCTTCTGGAGGGTTCCATGTGATATGACCAATGGCTTCCAAAATCAGGGGCCCACTTATGTACCTCTTTTGTTGTGAAATGGGTCCCCTGATTGGATGCCATTTGTGTGGGATTCCATGACTGATGAATCAGGCATTTCATAAGCACCTTGACAGTGGTCCTGTCTGAGACTCTGGGGGCAGGAAAGAACAACCCGTACCCCAAACAGATCCCTCTTCCTATGAGGATAAACTACTGGCTTTTCTAAGATGGAACTTGCCACCAAGTATCTGGCTGGTCTTCTCAAGGAATGGGACCATAATGGGGACTTCCATTGGTCTCTGTTGTTGACGGGTTAAGTATTCAGAGGTAGCAATAGCCAGGTCAGTCTTGGCAACTGGGAGTCTATGCTCTTGAGCCCATACGTGGCCTCCGTATCTGCCACCATGGCCACTCTATTCATGTACCTATTGTGCCACTTCCACGTTGCCTAATGTCAACTGGGTGAGTCATTTGTCTACTTAGTTGTTCAGAGTGTCTTCCATGGGGATATTCACACCTCATGCCCTTACCCATGTGTCCCTTCCACGTTCCTCTATCCCAGTCCTTTGTATCTTCAGGCTTCTCATCCTCTCTCTTCTAGGTCTCTGATAAGACGGCCAGACCTTTGGTCACTGTCCAGAAATCATGAATGACCAGACACCTGTTTAGAGCTCTGCCCACCAGGAAGATTTTCCTCTACTGTCTTTCAAAGTCACCCCTAAATGTGTCCATATGCAGCCGCTATCTGTTTCCAGCTTATACACACATGTAGAGCACACGTATATGTAAATCCAGCTCGGCCTTTCCCCTTTCCTCCAGCTAGCACTATGGAACCCTCCATAGGTATGAGCTGGGGGAGGGTATGGTGTAATTATTTCGGGTGGTATGAGTTATCTACTAATGCAGCTTATTTCTGCCCATTTTCATCTTTTGATGGACTGCTGCTAGGGCTGTCTGACTTTATGACTTGGTGGGTCTAACTGAATTCCTCTCATAATGGGAAGTTGCGGATACATGGTCACCAGGTCCTCCGTCCTCAAGCATTTTGTATCTATCAGGGTTCAATTACATGCCAAGAGCTATTCTTCAAAAGGTGTATAATTTTCTGTTGCAAATGGCTTGATTTGGCTCCAGAATCCTAGGGGACTGCATTGTGATTCTCCTATGGGGGCTTTTCGTAAACTTCACACTGCATCTTTTCCCATCAGCACAACCTCTGATACCAATGAGTCTGCTGGATTGTATGATCTAAGTGGCAAAACTCCTTGTCTTCCAACCTGGACCTGCTGCAAAGCTCCTTCTTGACCCAAGACCCATTCAGAGCTGGTAGCGTTCAGTATCATCCAGTAAATGAGCTAGAGTAGCAGGTCTAGATCTGGAACTGTTGCCCTCAGAACCCAAAGAGGCCTAGGCACCAAGCTTTGTTTTTTTTGCAGTAGAGGATGCAAATGCATTTGTCCTTTACTGTGGAGGGAATATTCTGGTACTCCCTTGACCACTGGGCTCCAAAATACTTCACTCAAGTGGCAAATTCCTGCATTTCACCCTCTTACCAAGACCTCCAGCCTCCAGCCACTTACTTGTCCCATCTCATCAGTATGATCTGATCTGTGGGATGTCCAGGCAGTCCAGATCTCTCTGGACTATATTACGACAGAGGGCAGGAGAGTTTACATAGTTCTAGGGCAAAAATGTGAATGAATGTTGTCAGTTTATGTGAATGTGAAGTCTTTCTGATTTTCTTTTCTAATAAGAAAAGAATGCATTTTCTAAGTCAATGGCTGCATGGTGTGTACTCAAGGGCATATTAATCTGCATCGGCAATGATGGTGTATCTGACACAGCAGCTGCAGTCAGGGCTACTAAATGGATGAGCTTGTGGTAGTCTATGGTCATTTTTTAGGAGCCATCCAGTTTCTGCATGGGCCAGACTAGTGAATCAAATAGATACTCTAGGGACCTCCACAATTATACTTTAGGTCTCTATTAGTGACATTAATCTCTGCCATCCTTCCCCACTTGGCATAGAATAGTTTTAGATTGACTATCCTGGCCAGGGGTTGGGGCAGTTTCAGAGGTTTCCTCTTGGTCTTCCCCTCTATGGTAGCTCTTACCCCATAGACCAATTTGGGGTTACTCCAATCACCACGTACCTCAATTTCAATAGTACACTTAGGGACTGGAAAAATGACCATTGGGTGGGCCTGTAGACACGGGGGTCCCCCTGTAAGCATGATTTTGTCAAGGACACCATTTTAATGGGGCCCGCTTAAGTTCCCATTCTAACAGGAGGCTGTGATTATGCTTTGAATATCTGGATATCAATATCAACCTAGATCTTGTGTGTGATGGTTGTGAAAATGTCTGGATATTTCTCCTTCCCCAATTGTAGAATTATCCAAATAAATGGTGGCAGGTCCCTGTGGGGGGAAAAATACTGGGGAAATCAGTACAGGATGTATTGTTACAGAGTCCTTCCCTCTAGGGACTCGGCCACACATTCTGACTATGTATGTAAGCCTAAAAATTGGTTTGAGTTTAAGAACTAAGCAAGAGATTGTGACTTCTCACTGGAGTGACTGCCCTCTACCTCCTGTTCCTCCATTTTTGCCTTTTCTTGCTTGTAGATATTAAGTAGCAGTCTTCTTATCTGCCTATTTTGTCAATAGTGATGACAGGTTCTATTAATCTCTTTCAACCTCTATTTCCACAACGTCCTGAGTAGCCAGTCCCAAATCCTCACCTTACTATCAGTTCCTCAGAATACTCTCAGTACCCTTTGTATTAGTTCACACCTGCCAAGAAGCTGACATGAAAATAGGATTAGTCATCCAAGAGTTTTATTATTGGGGGAGAAGGCACGAAGAGGCTTCAGATTGTAGTGAAGGTCTGACAACTGTGGAAGGTGACAGAGAGGGAAGAAATTGCTACGAATGTCTGGGGCTGCAGCATTGTTCCAAGAAAGCTTCAAACAGACTGACGGAGAGTCCTTGAGCTAGTGTCACCTGTTAGAGGAGTCCCCCATCTTACCAGGATGGGCCTTGCTAGTACCCTTGCTGTAGTCACTCGCTGGCTGGGAGCATTCTGTGGGAAGTATGGCTTTGGCACCAACACTGTGGTGGACCCAGAGAATAGCAGTGGAGCATCAGTTAGTCATGATGCTTGTAGCAGGAGATTTCAACAATACCTTTTCATGGCTACCATATACACTTGCCCCATTTCCCTGCATTTGATGCTCCCAAAGCTTCTCCCTCTCGTCTTTGTTTGGCTTCCTCCACATCTCTCTCCTTCTTTCTTTCTTTTTTTTTTAAGATTTTATTTATTTATTCCTGAGAGACACACACAGAGAGAGGCAGAGACACAGGCAGAGGGAGAAGCAGGCTCCACGCAGGGAACCCAACGTGGAACTTGATCCCGGGTCTCCAGGATCATGCCCTGGGCCAAAGGCGGCACTAAACCGCTGAGCCACCCGGGCTGCCCTCTCTCCTTATTTCCATCCCATTAGCCTGTTTCCAAATTCTCCAGCTCTATCCATTTTTATTACAGCTCATTTGCACATACTGCCTGGTTTTTTATTTCATTTCTTTCCAAATATTCCTCTTAAAGTGGCCTTTTCTTTTTCCTTTATTCTCCCCTTCATGGATCATTTATGGTTCTCCAGCCAGCGAAAACCAAACACTGCACATTAGTTGAGTTCAGGGCCTGCTTAGAGCTCAGATTTTTCCTGGAACAGAGATATTATAGCAAAGCTGAACTGAAAAAATGTTAGTAAAATATCCAAAGTTTTTCCTATCAGAAACATCCCAGTTACCTTATAGTCCCAGGTTGTGGAGATAGGCACAACCAAAAATTAGAGAAAATTATTTTTTAGCGATTTTGATGCTATTTAAAAAGGAATACCCTGACATATTAGGTGACCATGTAGGAGATAACTCTGCCCAATACAAAGGTTTCCCAGTAAATACGTATCAAATGAATGACTGCCTTGTAATTGGATAATGAGCTCACGGAGAAAACAATCACGCTCCTCTCCTGACCAACCAATATTTTTTGGTCACATGGGAAGTTCAGCCTTTAGTGACTATTTCTTGACTGTTGGAAAGATGCTCTGTCTTCTCTCATGCACTGCTAGAGTCTTGGGATATGAGCCTCAGTTACTCACCTATTCCTGTTGTCTCTAGAAGTCTGTGTTCTTGCCCCAGGGGAAGAATTTGGTATGGTAGATCCTTTTGGATAGAAAACCAGGGGAGGGTTAAGAATCCTGCCTCTTCCACTAGTCTCTCTGGGACCAAGAGGATGTTTATAATCTTCAGTCTGCCTTTCAACATGCTGTGTTTCTGTATTAAGTCTTGAAAGGACCCAAGAGTGAGATGTCCTTGACCAATTTCAAGACTTTAATTTTTAAAATTTTTTAATCTCTGTAAATTCTAACCACCAATCTGATCCCTCCCAGAACTCCCAATGGCTTCTTCACTATTATTACATTTCACTTAGTCCACAGGTTGATGTGCCTGACTATTATTCCAGAGGGTGGAGTGGCTATCACAAGCAGTCTCACACATTTTACCTTCTTTCCAGACTCAGTAGATAACACCTGCTTATTCAGGGTGCCATTTTCCAGTAGCCCCAGGAGAATATAGTCATCACAGTCATGGACTCTATTAGTAGCATCATAGCCCAGTTCTACTTGTCCCTCTTCCAGGTGATTCTTGCCTTTTAGGTGAGAGCCAGTCAGCACTTGAACTCGGGATACTCTGGCAGGTACATCCAAAACCACAGTCAGATGATTGCCAGCCTCAGCCGATTTGGCATAAAAGAAATTCTTATCTAAGCTATAGGCATTCACGAGAACAGAGATATTGGCAACTTTCAGGTTAGTGTAGATGGAAGCAGCAGGGTTGCTGGGAGAACTAGGGTCATTTTCCTCAAACTCTTTATCTTTGAGGCTCTTGAATTTGCCCTCAAAGGAGTAATTACCCATGGGCTGAAAAAGGGAAGGGAAGAACTGGATTGGTGTTTGTTGTATGAGAAGGTCATAAAAATTAGAGAGGAGGTAGTCACAGGGCATTTCTTGGCAGAAGAGGAGAAGGAATTGAACTAAACGGGGAAGGTCTCTAGTATGAAAGAGTTTTCCAATGAAGCCGAGCTGAGAGAAGTTCAGAGTCATCCAAAGTCTGTTTTCCCAGGCAGACACTATAGTAGCTATCTGGGTGACAAATCCTGGAGCACATTTCACATCATCTGCGATCATCAGGAAATAGTCAGAGTGGTTGGTAGCAAAGTTCATGAGGAAGGCATAATCCATTTTCTGCTTGGAGTAGAAGGCTACATGGGCTGGGATGTCATTAAAGTTTTTCTTTAAGTTGTTTAAGAGAAGATAGCTTGTAAGAGGTGTATTGATCACTACTAGCTGTCCTGCCTGGATATACAGTTTAAATAAGGTTGAGATGTTGGAGATCATTTGACCAAGCCACTTGGGGTCAGGATCTGCCAGGTGTACTACGACAATGAAGTGTTTCCGCTCAGATGAGGAGGAAGCAAAGAAGAGAGATTGCAGGGTGTCCAAGAGGGAGCTGCCATGGGGATGTTGAACTGAGGAAATCCCTATGGTCAGCAGTTCTAGGATTGGAGAGAAAAGAGAACCTTTAACAAGTTAGAGAAGTGAGGAAAACAATTGCTATGTGTGAGGTTATAATACTTTCTTAGGTCTTTCCATATGCTAACTTTACTTGTTCCTGTGATTGCTTTAAATTTTCTCTCCCTCAGGCCTGGCTATGGACTGTATTAGGAGTTAATATCTGGCCATAAGTTGTGAGTTAAAAAAAATATATCTCTGTATAACTATTGTAGGAGAAATAGATGCAGAAGATAAGCTAAAAACACTGCATCTATGTCTCTTCCCACTCAAAATCCCACTGAGAAACCAGGAAGATTGCCACGAGAGAATCATTAATATTTGGAGAATTCCTGGAAGATAGAATAGGAACAGGATTGGTGGAGAAATCTAAGTAGAATTTACAGCCCAGGGATCCCTGGGTGGCGCAGCGGTTTGGCGCCTGCCTTTGGCCCAGGGTGCGATCCTGGAGACCCGGGATCGAATCCCACTCGGGCTCCCGGTGCATGGAGACTGCTTCTCCCTCTGCCTACGTCTCTGCCTCTCTCTCTTTCTCTGTGTGACTATCATAAATAAATAAAAATTTTAAAAAAAGAATTTACAGCCCAAAAGACACAGAAAAAACAACTACACAGATGCATCTGTATCAAAAGCCTCAGAGAATTTCTAAGTTTGAGCCACCAAACACAGAAGTATGGGCTCTAGGATGGTCACTTGGATAATTACAGAACTGTTTCCAAAACCACTAGACCAGTGATCACCAAGGGGCTGATGGTAGCAACACTTGCCCCCAGGCTAACGTCCTAAGGATTTCTGTCTAAATAAAGTGGAAGGTCTGCCAGGCAAAAGCCCAGGGTGTGAGTCCTGGGGCTGGAGAGAACATCAGAACTTCAGCCAAGAATTCTAGGCAACAAAGGGGGAAAAGAGGGTGACACGGCTGACTGTGGCATTCACCTTCAGGTTCCCTCAAGTAGACGTTCAAAAATGTAGAGGGTGACAGAGCATCTAAGCAGGTAAATGGGAGAAATCTCCCAGATGACTTAGGGTTATACTAGGAGAGATAGCAGGACACTTCACCCAGAAGATCTGCTTCCCACGTTCTTTACTGCCCCCCCTCCGTTACCTAACGAGGCTTCTACAATCACAACATGCTTCGACAGAGAGGCAAGAAGGGTGGTTATTTGTAGAGAATTACACTGTTCATTCTAGATCCTTGGATATAGATCTGAAACAAGAATCATCAAACATTTGAATATATTTATGAAACAAGAATCACCAACGTAATGGAAGAAAAACAACAACTCAACTGGAAAAAGAAACTCCAAAAATATAATCGGGGAACAGTGAAATGAAGAACATTTCAAATATATTACATCAATCTTCAGAGGGATCGAAGAAAAAATCATACTCTTTGGTAAAAGAATAAGGCTTGTATGAAAAGAATTTTATAGAAAATACGGACATGGTGATTTGACCAAGCTCAGCTTAGATTTATCTGGCAATAATATTTCATGGTTTGGTGATATGTTCTTCCATCATAAGGGGCACAATGGCAAATGGTTTCTGTTTTTAGGATGTTAGCGGCCTTTGGTGCTCAGTGTCTAGATCCATCAATACTCTAGCGGTTGTAATATGGTGATACTCTAAGTCAAACATTCCTTCGCCATTCATCATCTGGGAATGTTTCTATGAAGTAAAAATTTCCCTAATCTCCTCTTTGGTTACCCAGTGGTAAAGTGAGAGAAGTATTTTATTATTTCCCTTTGTTTACTAGCTTTCAAAATAATGGATTGGTTTCCCAGCATTCTCCAATGATGACAAAATTGGCTAGTTGGCTTTTGGTTTTTTTGTTTTTATTTCTTTGATATTCAATCAACTCATGAATTGAATTGATTGAATCAATCATTCAATCAATCAACTCATGAATTTTGTTTCAAATTTTATCCTTATCAATGTTCAAATTGTCCTATCTTAGGCAAGGAGCCTCTTGAAGTTGGATCATGAGCCCATTTAATACAATTTTAGTCATTTTTCTTTTTTTCAAAAGATTTATTTATTTATTTTAGAGTGGGAGAGGGGAGTGGGAGAGAATCTCAGGCAGACTCCCCGCTGAGCATGGAGTCTTCCCTGAGGGGCTGGATGCCAGGCTGGACACAGAGCAACATGTGGGGCTTGACCTCAATACTCATGGGATCATGACCCGAGCTGAAAGCAAGAGTGAGACACTTAACTGATGGCCACTTAGGCACCCCTCAACTTTAGTTATTTTTGAAAGATTCTTTGATATCTGGTATGACATTTCCTGCCTTGGGCCTGGAATCAGCCATCTTTTACAAGGTGAACTGGTTCTTTTAGCATAAAATGGTATTTATATAATGGGTACTCATTGCTAATGCGTCATTTCTGGGGCCTAGTGGACAGAGCTAAAAATATATTTTCTAAAGATAAAACACATCATGGGTTCAGACTGATATTTCAAATGCATTCAATTAAAAAATGCATTTAAACTGGGGCACCTGGGGGGCTCAGTAGGTTAAGCATCTGCCTTGGGCTCAGGTCATGATCCCAGCGTCCTGGGATTAAGTCCAGCATCAGGCTCCCGCCCCCTGCTCAGTGGGGAGTCTGCTTTTCCCTCTCCCTCTACCCCACCTTCCTACTCATGCTCTCTCTCTCAAATAAATGAATAAAAATCTTCCAAAAAGTGCATTTAAACTTAAATTAAAAAGTAGTTCTTCCTTGCTGGGAGTTCTTTGTATTTTTAAGACCAACAAACTTAAGCCCTCTTGGGCTTAATCTTATTTTATTGACATAATAAATAGCTTAGCACTGTCCTTTGGATTCTTAAAGTGTTTAAGTCAGTTAATGCTTATTCTGTCCAAAGGTTTATTTTTTTTTCTTATCAAATACCATTTGCGACTTAAGGGGATCAATGAGTGCCAGAGCTGGACCTCAGAAGGGCACACAATGCCAGAATGAAGCTTATTCAGCAAGAGAATCAGAGTCCTGGTTGAGCTGACAGATAAAAGCCATATATCCTCTAGCCTTAGACTTCATGACAGACGCTAGCACAGTTACCAGCAACAGGGGAAAAGTGACACGATTGCTGCGAAGTCAGTGAGGACCACGCACAGACCTCAGCTGGAGCTATCATTTTGAGAGAATAATTAGCATATGGATGGCAGTTAAGGCTGAGACTAGCCGAGGTCACCAAGACAGTGACCTTTAGACACTGGACAGAGAGGACAAAGCAGCAAAAGAGACCAAAGATCTACTAGTGAAGCTGGAGGAAAACCTGAAGAGTTTGGGGTTCTGTAAGCAACTGGGGAATGTTAAGAGAAGAGTGACCTGCCATATCAAATACTGTCATGGGTCCATTTCCTTTCTACTGGCTTCTGTCTCTACTGTCGTCTGACCCACCAGCACGTTCCATACCCCTTGTGCATACTCACTTTTTTTCATAGGAGGAGCTCCAATCAAGATATGGGAGTTTATATTTTTGAGCAGTTCTGAGTTTTTCTGCATATTTTTGAAGGTTTCCAAGGGGTTGGTTCTACCGGGGTGGATCTGCATCCGGGCTCTCTGCCAAGCTACCATCTCCCTTTCCTCCTGAGAAAAAAGCAAATTTTAGCTCTATGATCCAAGCCCTTTGGGGATAATGGTTGCATGGATTCCCTTTGTATAACACAGTGAAATATCTCCAGGAGACAGGGAAGGTTGCTCAGAGCTGAATTCAGTTTCTTCCTTATTTTCTAAACAAGTTCTACACGTGGGGTTCTTGTACAGGTTGTACAAGAGTCCTGGGGTGAAGGGAATTGGGATTTCTTTAGCTCTCCTGGGTTAAATGTAGGAAATTAGACAATGTCAGTCTATGTCATTCTTCACTCACAGTCATCCCTGTGATGACGGCCTGATATAGGGACCACGAGGGGCAGGACATATATTAAGTGTGAGAGACTCAGGAGACAAGGTAATTCCACCCCATTGTCCCAATCTGAGCTCTTTCCTGTTGGGCACTTCACCCTTCCACATTTGTTTGCCACTCTCCCTTTTCTGGGTTTTCGTGCAATTTTCTCAACTCTTTAGACTTTTTCTTGGCTTAGATAAATGACTTAGCTTTTCTGAAATTCAATATTCTATTGTAAAAAATGGGGGGGATATATAACTTTGAATCTGAAGGAAATTTTCTAAAATGAGAAACTTATTAAACAAAACCTTTTAAAATTTATATCTCATCAATTAGTCTTTAAAAAGGGCCAACTTTGCTGAAGTATTAACTAGGTGTTATTTTTTCCCAGCCCAAAATTCTTTCTTCTAGAGTGCCACATTCCCTATTGTCTCCATCAAAGAAAAATGATATGTTGAGTCCTCAAGCTTTATTATCTTTTTTCTTTGAATGTCTACAATGTTTGTGAGAATTTCACACAAATAGATACTTAGATAATATCTCTGTTTTTTTTTAAGTCAAGGGATTTCAACTTTGTCCCACCTATCATTTCTGGTACTCACGAAAGATAGGAAACTTATAGTATCAAAGGGATTTTCTCTGATGAAAAAGAGAATTGAGAACATCATTACTGTTGCAGTGATGAATATCCATAGGAAGTCTTTCATGGTGTTGGGGTTGGAAGCTCATAGAGTTGTTTCTCAATCTGTGATCCTTGGATGTATGTTCAGATGTCTGCAATTTATACATTATTGAAAAAAGTTTTCATTTGACAGTAAGATTTTTTTCATGAATCAAGGAAGTTAACACTACACAGTTTACTTGTATAAGTAGCACTCTTTAAAAAAACACTTTAAAAAGAGTAGTTTTAGGTTCACAGCTAAATTCAGAGGACAGTACAGGGATTTTTGATATACCTCCCACCCCTACATATGCATAGCCTCCCCTATGATCAACATCACTCCCCAGAGTGGTGTATTTGTACAACTGATGAACCTACATTAACGCAGCTCTATCACTTAAAGTGATAGTTTACATTATGGTTCAGTCTTGGGGTGTATTCTATGGGTTTGGACAAAGGTATAAATGACATGTACCCATTATTATGATATCTTACAGAGTGTTTTCCACTGCCCTAAAAATCCCCAGTCCTATGCATCCCTCCCTCTCTCCTAATCCCTGGAAACCACTGATGTTTTTAACTTTCTCTACAGTTTTGCCTTTTCCAGATGTCATATAGTTGGAATCATCTAGTGAGTAGCCGTTTCATATTGGCTTCTTTCACTTGGCAAGATGAATTTTCAAGACTTGATAGCTTACTTATTTTTAGCACTGAATAATATTCTATCATCTGGTTGTACCATGATTTATTTACCCATTCACCTACCAAAGGGCATCTGGGTTGCTTCCAAGTTTGTCCACTTATGAACAAAGCTGCCAGAAATATCCATGTACAGACTTTTGTGTGGACACGTTTCTCCTTTGGATAAATACCAAGGAGCTCAATTTCTTAATTTTTTTTCAATTTCTTAATTGTATGTTAAGAGTACATTTAGTTTTGCATAAAACCACCACACTGTCTTCCAAAGTTGCTGTACCATTCTGCATCCCCGTGATAATATCAGAGTTCCTGTTGATCCACGTCCTCACCGCATTTGGTTCTGGATGTTGGCCATTCTGAGAGGTTTGTAGTGGTATTTCTCATTGTTGTTTTAATTTTCATTTCCTTGATGGCATATGATGTGGAACATCTTTTCATATGCTTGTTTGCCATTTATGTATCTTCTTTGGTTAGGTGTCTACTAAGGTCTTTGGTTCATATTTTAATTGGGCTGCTTGTTTTCCTACTGTTTTTTTGAATTTTATTTTTTATTAAAAAAATATATATTTATTTATGAGAGAGAAAGAGAGAGAGCACATGATGGGGTGGGAGGAGCATAGGCAGAGGGACAAGAGACTCCCTACTGAGTGTAGAGACCTACTCAGGACTCTATCCCACGACCCTAAGATCATGACCTTAGCTGAAATCAAGAGTTGGATGCTTAACCTACTGAGTCACACAGGCGCTCCTGTTTTCGTACTGAATTTTAAGAGTTCTTTGTATGTTTTGGATGACAGTCTTTTATCAGATGTATCTTTTGCAAATATTTTCTCCCAATCTATGGTTTGCCTTCTAGTTCTCTTGATATTGTGTATGAAGATGTATAAAATTTATAACAATTTTATGTTTATAAGATTTAAATTTTAATGAAGTCTAAGTTATCAATTATTTCATATGTCATGCCTTTGGTATTATATCCAAAATGTCATCACCATACCCAAGGTTGTCTAGGTATTCTCTCATGTTACCTTCCGTCCTTCAACTTTGTTCTTCTCCTTTAGTATTGTGTTGGCTATTCTGGGTCTTTTGCCTCTTCCTATAGACTTTTGAATCAGTTTGTCAATATCCATAAAATACCTTCCTGACTTTTTGCATTGGGGTTGCACTGAATCTACATATTAAGTTGGGAAGAACTGATATTTGACAACATTGAGTCTTCCTATACACGAACATGAAATCTTCACTTTTTTTTCTTTTTGATTTTGTTCAAAATTTTGTAGTTTTCCTCATATATATCTTTCACATATTTTGTTAGATTTATATCTAAGTATTTTATTTTGGGAAGGGAGCTAATGTAAATATTATGTTTTTAACTTTAAATTCCATTTGTTCATTACTGGTATATAGAAAGGTGATTGACTTTCATATGTTAACCTTGTGTCCTGCAACCTTGCTATAATTGCTTATTAGTTCCAGGAGGGGTTTTTTTGGTTAATTATTTTGGATTTGTTAAATAAGTGATCATGTCATTTGCAAACAAGGATAGTTGGTTGTCTTTCCTCTCAATTTGTATACTCTCCTTTCCTTTTCTTTATTGCATTCGTAAGTACTTCCAGTACAGTGTTGAAAAGGAGGTGGATTTTGTCAAAAAGCTTTTTCTGCATCTGATAATCTTTTTCAATCTGTTGATGTGATGGATTACATTAGCTGATTTTAGATGTTAAACCAGCTTTGCATGCCTGGGATAAATCCTACCTGGTCATGGTATGTAACTCTTTTTTACATTGTTGGATTCAATTTGCCATATTTTCGTTGAGGATTTTTGTATCTAAGTTCATAAGAGTTATTTTGTTTTCGTGTATTTTCTGTGATTTTGGTTATTAGAGTAATATCAGTCTCATAAACTAAGTTGAGAAATGTTTCCTCTTCTATTTTCTGGAAGAGGTTGTGTAAAATTTGTTTTAATTACTTAAATGTTAGGTAGAATTCTCCAGCAAACCCACCTGGGCCTGGTGCTCTTGTTTTGTAAGGTTATTAATTATTAACTCAATTTAATAGATATAGTCCTATTCAGATCATCTATTCCTTCTTGTGAGTTTTGGTGGATTGTGTCTTTCAAGGAATTAGCGTATTTCATCTAGGTTATCAAATTTGTGGGCATAGATAATTGTTAGTATTCTTTTTATTATCCTTTTGCTTCCCATGGAATCTGTAGTAATGTCCCCTCTTTCATTTCTGTTATTAGTAATTGGTGTTCTTTCTCTCTCTTTTTTTTCTTAGTTACCCTGGCTAGGGGCTTATTGATTTTATTGATCTTTTCAAAGAACTAGATTTTGTTTTTATTTTCTCTATTGATTTCCTGTTTTCCGTTTCATTGATTTCTGTTATGATTCTTATTATTTCTTTTCTCCTGCTTACTATGGATTTAATTTGCTCTTTTTCTAATTTCTCAAGATAGAAACTTAAGATTATTGGTTTTAGTCTTTCTTCTTTTCTAATATATGCACTCAATGCTATAAAATTTCCTTTAAGCACTGTTTTCACTGTATCCCACAAAATTTGATAAGTTATATTTTCATTTTCAGTTAGTTCAAAATATTTTAAGATTTCTTCTCTGACCCATGTGTTATTCAGAAGTGTTTTCTTGGCTTAAGCTCCATGTATTTTGGATTTTCCAGTCTTCTTTCTGTTATTGATTTCTAGTTTAATTCCACTGTGGCCCGAGAGCAGACATTGTGTAATTTCTGTTTTTAAAAATCTTTCCCCTCTCTGGCCCCTCTGCCCTGAATTTTGCTATTTCAGTGCAGCATTCATAAAGTTTTCAGTTTTTAGGGAAGGCAACTCAGATGGTAGAACATAAACATGTTTCTTTTTATTTGAAAGATTTTTCTCAAAAAAAGTTTTTTCTTTTATGGTTTATGAATATGAATACTTAGAGCCAGTTGTTTTTTCATTCTTCCATTGCCTTATATTTGTCAGTCTTGTCTCCTCTATTAGCAGTAAGTTCTGTGAAGGAAGAAGCTATTTTTTCTTTGTGCTCCCCATGGCATTTAAACATAGTGCTGACAATACAATGGGTGCTTAATAAATTCTTACAACTTTTGATTTTATCCTTTTTTAAAAAAATGAGATACTTTTAAAATACATTCAAAACCTTCTTAAGACTCATGCCAGCATGGTCAGGGCTAAGTAATATACGTTGTGGGAAATGACTGAGCTTTTGATCTCTCCAGAAGTCTGTTGCTACATATATAATTGTTAGTGATAATTGATGGAAATGGCTACTATTAAAACTAGGGCTTCTAAACAATTTTTAATCTATATATATGCCTGTTCATGTGTTGGTGTAAAATAGAATGTCAAAGAAACACTGAGAATAGAATAGTAATATATGAGATGGCAAGTGGAAAATAAAAACAGAAACTAAAGGCAATAAAAATATAAGGTAATTATGATTTCATTCTACTGGGTTCTTTTTATGTTCCTTTAAATTTGTTAAGATGTATCTTATGGCCCAGAGTATGGTCAATCTTGGTGAACACTCCATGTAAACTTGAGAAGAGTATGTGCTCAGCTATTGTTAGATGAAGTAGTCTGCAGAAGTCAATTATGGCTAGTTGATTGATAGTGTTGTTGAGATCAACTATATCCTTACTGATTTTCTGTCTGCTGGATCTGTCCATTTCTGAGAGTGGTGTTGAGGTTTCCAACTATGATAGTAGATTCATCTCTTTCTCCTTGCAGTTCTATCAGTCTTTGCTTCATTTACTTTGATGCTCTGTTTTTCGGTGCATACACATTAAGAACTGTTATGTCATTGTGAGAAATTACTTCCATTATCATTATGTAATATACTGAAAAAACTCTGATAGTTTTCCTTGCTTTAAGTCTGCTTTGTCTGAAATTAATTTGGCTACTCCCTCTTCCTTCCCTTTCTCTCTCCCTTTCTTTCCTTCCTTCCTTTCTTTTTCTTTTCTCTCCCCCCCAAACCATTTTAACCACTTTTAAAAATTATTTATTATTTATTATTACCACTTTTAAGTGTACTCTTCAGTGATATTTAAATATTCATATTGTTATACAACCATTGCCACCATCCATCCCCATAGTTCTTTCCGTCTTGTAAAACTGAAACTCTATACTCATTAAACATCAACTTCCCATTCCCCCCTCCCCCCCCCAGCTCCCGGAAACCACCATTATACTTTCTGTCTTTATGGTTTTGACTGCTCTACGTACTTCACATAAATGGAATCATGCAGTATTTGTCTTTTTGTGACTGGCTTAGTTCACTTAGCATGATGTCCTCAGGGTTCATATGTTGTAGCATATTGCAGTTTTCTTCCAGTGTGTATGTGTGTGTGTGTGCATGAGTTTCCTTCCTTTTAAGGCTGAATAATATTCCATTGTGCACATACACCATATTTGCTTACCCATCCATCCATTGATAGATACTTGGGTTGCTTCCCTGTTTTAGCTACTGTGAATTATGCTATGATCATGGGTGTACAAATATCTTTTTAAGATTCTGCTTTCAACTTGGGGGGTAGGTATATACCCGTAAGTGGAATTTCTGGATCATATGGTAATTCTATTTTTAATTTTTAAAAAAGATTTTATTTTATTTATGAGAGACAGAGCGAGAGAGAGAGAGAAGCAGGCTCCGCGCAGTGAGCCCAATGCAGGACTCGATCCCGGGACTCCAGGATCATGCCCTGGGTTGAAGGCAGGCGCCAAACTGCTGAGCTACCCAGGGATCCCACTATTTTTAATTTTTTGAGGAACTGTCATACTATTTTCCATGGTGGCTGTGCCATTTTACATTCCCACCAATGGTACACAAGGGCTTCAATTGTTCCATATCCACACCAACACTCGCTGTTTTTTTTTTTTTAACAGATTTATTTTATTTGAGAGAGAGAGAATGAGGGAAAGCACAAGTAGGGGCAGGGGGAGAGGGGACAATCTTCAAGGAGGCTCCTTGCTGAATGCAGAGCCTGATGTAGGGCTTGATCTCACAACCCATGAGACCATGACCTGCGCTGTAACCAAGAGTCAGATGTTTAACCAACTGAGCCACCCAGGTGCCCCCTGTTTCTTTTTTTTTTCTTCTTTTCTTAGATAGTGGCCATCCTAGTGGGTATCAGATGATATCTCATTGTAGTTTTGATTTACTTTCCTCTAATGATGTCAAGTGTCTTTTCATGCGCTTATTGGCCATTTATATATCTTCTTTGGAGAAAAGTGTACTCAAGTCCTTTGTCTATTTCTTAATCAGGTTGTTTTGTGTTTTAGAGCTACTCTATATATTCTGGTTGTTAATGTTTTTTTTTTTTGATACTGTCTTTATGGTGCACAAAATTTAAAATTTTCATGGAGTCCAATTTGTCTATTTTCTCTTTTGTTACTTGTGACTTTGGTGTCATATCCAGAAAATTATTGCTGAATCCAATGCTGTAAAGCTTTTTGCTTGTGTTTTCTTTTAACGGTTTCATTATTTTAGATCTTACATTCAGGTTCTTGATACATTTGGAGCTAATTTTTGTATATAGGGTAAAGTAAGTGTCCAACTTCATTCTTTTTCATGTGGATAACCGTTTTCCCTGGCACCATTGATTGAAAAGACTGTTCTTTTCCCTATTAAATGGTCTTAGAACTCTTTTCAAAAATAATTTGATCATATATCCATAGGCTTATTTTGGGGCACTGTATTTGTCTTTATGCCAATACCACACTGTTATGATTTCTGTAGCTTTGTAATAAGTTTTGAAATCAGTGTGATTCTTACATTTTTTCTTTTTCAAGATTATTTTGGCTATCTGGAGTCCCACAGTATTCCATATGAATTTTAGGATGGATTTTTCTTTTTCTTCAAAAAATGTCATTGGGATTTTGATAGGGATTGTACTGAATCTATAGATTTCTTTGGGCAGTACTGACATTCAACAACGTTTTGTTTTCTAATCCATGAACATGGGATGTATTTACATTTATTTATGTCTTTCTACATTTCTTTCAGCAATGCTTTGTGGTCTCATTGTATAAGTCTTTTACTTGTTAATTCCTAAGTATTTTATTCTTTTTATGTTATTGTAAATGGAATTGTTTTTTATAACTTCCTTTTCAGGTTGCTCATTGTTCATGTGTAAAAAATACAACAATTCTTGTATTAACTTTGTATCCTCCTTCTTCACTGAATTCAATTATTCGTTCCAACAGATTTTTGTGTGTGTGAGGAATCTTTAGGGTTTTCTACCTATAAGATCATATCATTTGCAAACGGAAAGTTTTACTTCTTCCTTTCCAAGTTTGATATCTTTTATTTGGGTATCTTTTATTTCTTTGCCTTGCCTTTCTTTCTTTCTTGCTCTTGCTAGAACTTCTAATATTATGTTGAATAGAAGTGTGAAAACATGTTTCAGTGTTTGACCATTGAGTAGGAGTTTTTTATCATGAAAATGTGTTGAATTTTGTCAAATGCTTTTTCTCCAGTGAGATGATCACACGGGGTTTTTCTTTCATTCTGTTGATGTGGCATATTAGATTGATCAAATTTTGTATGCCGAATCATCCTTGCATTCCAGGAATATATCCTACTTGGTCATGGTGCATCTACCTTCTAATATTGAATTTGGTTTGCTACTATTTTGCTGAACATTATTGTACCAATATTCATAAAGGATATTGGGCCATAGTTTTCTTTTCTTATGGTGTCCTTGTCTGACTTTGGTATCAGGGTAATATTGGTCCCATAGAATGATATATGAAGTATTTCTTTATCTTCAATATTTGGGAAAAGTTTGAGAAGGATTGGTACTAGTTCTTTAAATGTTTGATAGAATTCATCAGTGAAGCCATCAGGTCCAGTGTTTTTTGGCTACTGTGGGAGATTTTTGATTACTGATTCAATCTCTTTACTAGGTATAGATCTATTCAAATTTTCTATTTCTTCATGGTTTAGTCTTGGTAGGTTTTGTGTTTCTAGGAATTGGACATTTCATATAGATTATCCAATTAATTGGCATACAATTTTTCATAGTATTCTTATAATTCTTTTTATTTCTGTAGAATTGGTAGTAATGTCTCCACTTTCATTTCTGATTTTAGTAATTTTACTGTTCTCTTTTTTTTAGTCCATCTAACTAAAGTTTTTTTTCAGTTTTGTTGATCTTGTGTAGTTGTTTTATTCATTACTCAGTTATTGAATTCTTCAACTATTATTTTTTTTTTAATTTTTTTAAGATTTTATTTATTTATCATGAGAGATAAAGAGAGAGAGGCAGAGATACAGGCAGAGGGAGAAGCAGGCTCCATGCAGGGATCCCGACGGGGAACTCGATCCCAAGTCTCCAGGATCACGCCCTGGGCTGCAGGCGGCGCTAAACCGCTGCGCCACCAGGGCTGCCCTCTTCAACTATTATTGTGTAACTATTTCTCCCTTCAATTGAACCGTGAATTTTTGCTGATTATATTTTGATAAACTGTTATTAGGTATGTAAATGTTCATAATTGTTATATCTTCTTGCTGTATTGAACATTTATTAATGAACACTTTTAATGTCCTTCTTTGTCCCTTGTAAAAATTTTTTGATTTAATATCTATTTAATGTGCATTTTGTCTTTAGTTCAGCCACACCTTCTCTTTTGCTTAGTATATGCATGGAGGTTTTTTTTTCTCTTTTTTTAAAGATTTACTTATTTATTCATGATATATAGAGAGAGGCAGAGACACAGGCAGAGGGAGAAGCAGGCTCCACACAGGGAGCCTGACTCGGAACTCAATCCCGGGACTCCAGGATCGCACCCTGGGCCAAAGACAGGCGCTAAACCGCTGAACCACCCAGGGATCCCCAAGCATGTAACTCTTGATCTTGGGGTTATAAGTTGGTGTAGAGATACTTAAAAATAAAATTTTTGAAAAAGACAAAAAAAAAAAAATAGAGTTTCTCACATGTAGCAGAGAGTTGGATCAGATTTTAAAAAAGATATTTATTTATTTATGAGAGAAAAAGAGAGAGAAGCATCCTCCGCTGGGGATGGAGCAGAGGGAGAGGAACAAACAGATTCAGGCTGAAAGTGGAGCTTGACGGGGGTCCAATCCCACAACCCTGAGATCATGACCTGAGCCAAAATCAAGAGTTAGACACCCAACCAACTGAGCCACCCAGGTGCCAGGATCAGATTTTTAATTCAGTTCTGCCAATATCTGTCTTGATTGGAGATCAATTTACATTTAAAGTAATTACTCCTAAGGACTTATGTCATTTCATTGTTTTCTAATTGCCTTATGGTGTTTTTGTCCCTTATTTCCTGCATTACCATCTACTTTTGTGTTTAGTTGATCTTTTCATAGTGAAATGTTTTCATTATCATCTCATTTCCTTCTGTGTGTATTTTATAGCTATATTCTTTGTGGCTTCCATGGGAGTTACATTTAGCACCCTAAACTTATGACTCTTTAATTTGAATTTATACTGGCTTAACTTCAATAATATAGAAACTGCTCCTTTACAGCTCTACTAAATATATGTATTTTTATATACATATATGTAAATAATTATATATTCATATATATAAAAGTTTCAACCACAACACATGAAAGTCCTCACCTTTACTGGAGTTGGAGTTCTGAGACTTCTTTTGGGGGGTGCAGAGGAATTCAGCTTCAGAACTCTTGAGAATTAAAGACTTTCTCCAAAGTCAAGAAAATATAATGTTTGGGGAGCTGAGATGGGCCCAGAATATGCATGCTTTGAGGAAAGACAAAGTTGGTCACTGCTTTCAGGTGACACTCCCCCTAACAACCATTGTTCTCCCTGAATGGGGCCTGTTTACCCCTTCAACGTCACACCAAACACCAGTATCTTGGTGAGGGTCCCTAGGGAAATGGTCAGGAAGTTCTGATATCAGCTTCCTGAGATTCTGACCTAAATTCAGGTCTATGGACTGTCAGAACTTCTACTCAATAAAGGAAAAAAGTAAGAAAAGGCTTTTGGCTTGAAAAGAGAGATAAAACTGTAATGTGATTGTATATAAAGAAAATCACAAAGAATCTACAAACCATTAGAGTTCTTATGTGCAATTAGCAAGGTCATGGAGTACGAGGTCAGTATACAAATACCAATTGTATTTTTCTATTTACTAAACACAAATAATTAGAAAATAAAGATTCCAAATGATAGTATTTATAATAGCATCAGAAAATGCCAATTCTAGGAGCAAATCTAACAAAAGCTTTTTATTTATTTATTTTAAAAGTTTGTGTTTTTTTGTAATCTCTACATTCAACATGAGGCTTGAACCCATAATCCCATGATCAAGAGTTGCATGCTCTTCCAACTGAGCCAGCCAGATGCCTCTAAAAAGAGCATTCTTTTTTTTTTTTATTTTTAATATAAGCTCTATGCCTAATGTGGCACTTGAACTCAAGACCCTCAGATCAAGAGTCATATGCTCTAATGACTGAGCTAGCCAGGTACTCTGTAACAAAAGCCCTTTAAATTGAAGAGTACAGGGGCTCTTGATCTTGGGGTTGTCAGTTCAAATCCTATGTTGGGTATAGAGATTACTTAAATAAATAAAACTTAAAAAAGGCAATGGAAGATTATAAAACATTGTAAAAAATTAAAAGAGAAATAAATAGAGGAATATAATATATTCATGGATTAGAAAATTAAATACTATAAAGATTTAAATTCTGTATAATAGATCTATAGATTCTTGCAATAATAAAAATTCCAGGCAATTTTAAAAAAAGATTTCGTGTATTTATTTGAGAGAGAGAGAGCATGCAGGAGAGGGCAAGAGCATGAGTTGGGGAGGGGCAGAGGGAGAAGCAGCCTCCTCACTCAGCAGGGAGCCAACACAGGACTCTATCCCAGGATCCTGGGATCATGACCTGAGCTGACTGAGCCACCCAGGCATCCCTCAATGCAGTTTTTTTGGGGTGGAAATTGACAATCTGACTCTAAAAGTGATAGGAATGTGCAGTGTCAAGAATAGCCAATCTTGAAGAGTAAAGTTAAATAACTTCACTACTAGTCATGAAGATTTGTTATAAGGCTAAAGTAGTTAAGTCAGTGTGGTACCAGCATAAAGATAAGTAGATCAATAGAACACAGTAGAAAGTCCAGCAATGGATATATGCATATATAGTCACCTGATTTACAACAGAGATGATACTATAGTACATTGGGGGAAAATATGATCTTTTTGAGCAAATGCTGCTGGATACCCATTTGGAAAAGAATGATGATCTCTAACTCATACTACATACCAAATATCAATTCCTTATGTCTGTTACTATGCATATAGGAGAATGGTTATTCAGTAGGTATTTTAGTGATGTATTTATAGCTAGTAAAATAAGTCTCATTATTCTTTTAGAATTTTGAAATTGGGGGGAAAATTTCCGGAAACACAAAACTTGCCAAGACTGAATTAGGCCCAACAGAAGAGCCTGTCAAAAGAAAGAGAAAATATGAATAGAGTATAACTAGTAAGATTGAATCAGTAATAAAAAATCTCCTGACAAAGAGTAGCCCTGTATCTGATGCCTTCACTGGTGAATTCTAACAAATATTTAAAGAAGGTCTGACATCAATCCTTCTCAAACTCTTTCAAAAGATTGAAGAGAAGGGAGCCCTTGCTGACTCATTCTATTAAGCCAGAATTACCCAGTCAACTTGACTGGGCTAAGGGATGCCCAGATGGCTGGTAAAACATTATATATGAGTGTTATCTGTGAAGATGTTTCTGGAGAGATTTGCATTTGATCGAGTGAGTGAAGAGCTCCACCCTCACCTATGTGAGACGTTTTTGGTGTGCAGTTTTAGAAATGTTAACACATGCATAGATTCATGTAACAACCACCATAATCAACATACAGAACAGTCCTATCACCCCACTAAAATTCTTTTGTGGTGTCCCCTCATCATAACTTCCCCTCCTTCTAACCCCTGGCAACCTCTTGCTGTTTGTTCTCCATCACTGTATTTTTTTTTTTTTTGAGAATTCCACAGAAAAGGAATCATATACTATCTTAACTTCTCAAGACTGCTTCTTTCATTCAGTGTAATGCCTTTGAGATTCACCCACGTTTTTGCACGTGGAACAAGTTATTCCTTTTTTATCACTAATATTCTAGTTTATGGGTTATCACAGTTTGTTTATCCACTCAGCTGTTTAAAATCATCTAGATTGTTTCCAGCTTTTGGCAATTATGAATAGAGCTGCTAGAAGCATTTGTGTACATTTGTGTGTGAACATATATTTTAGTATCTTCTGGGTAAATACCCTGGAGTATGAATTCTGAATAATATAGTAAGTGTATATTTAAGTTTATAAGAAACTGGTAGATTAGGTTTATAAGCAACTGCTAAATTGAGGCTAAATTGTACTGTTTTGCATCCCTACTAGGAATGTATGGAAGTTCCAGCTGTCCTGCATCCTTGTCAGCACTTGGTATTGTCAGTATTCTAAGTTGTGTAATTGTATCTCATTATGATTTAACTTTAAATTTCTCTAATGGCATCTTTTGAACACATTTTCACGTGCTTACTTGCCATCTGTATATCCTTTTTGTTGAAGTGTCTAACCCATTTAAAAATTTAAGTTGTTTGTATTATTTCTGTTATGCCTTCATAATTCTTTAAAGGACTTCATTCAAGTCCTTTATCAGATATGATTTGCAAATATTTCTCCCCAATCTATATATAGCTGTCTTTTCATTGTTTTAACAGTGCCTTTTGCAGAGCAAAATTTCTCATTTTGAAAACCAAATTGGAGACCAATGAATCAATCTTTGTTTTGTGGATTGTGGTTTTGGTGTCATATTTAAGAACTTAGCCTACCCTCAGGTCTCAAAGGCTTCCTCCCATGTTTTCTTCCAAGTAATTTATAGTTTACATCCTATATTTATATATGATACTTTTTGAGTTAATTTTTATATAAAATATGGTTTAGATCAAGGCTTATTTTTTGCATACTGATGTTGTTTTACCTTCTTTGTTAACAAGATTTTTTCCATTGAAATTGCTTTTGCACGTGTCAAAAACCTATTGGCCACACTTGTGTGAGACTATTTAGGGACATTCTCTTCAGCTTCATTGATTGTTGTGTCTATCTATTCCTTTGCCAATGTCACGCTACCTTGATTACTGTAACTCTGTACTAAGTCTTATCATTGGGGGTAATGATTAATTTTATATATCAAATTGGCCAGGCTGTGGTACCCAGACATTTAGTTAGAAACACTAATGTTTGAAAGAAAGAAAGGGAAATTACCTCAGAGGAGTTTGCAGACTCAAAGTGCAAAGCATATGATCAAAGATAGTCAACAAACCCAATGAATAGAAGCACTCCGGAGAAAAGGTAAACGATTGCGCAGTGGATCAAAAGAGGGGTTTATTATTTTTTTTAAGATTTTATTTATTTATTCATGAGAGACACACACACACAGAGAGAGAGAGAGAGAGAGAGAGAGGGGTTGAGACACAGGAAGAGGGCGAAGCAGGCTCCATGCAGGGAGCCCGATATGGGTCTCCATCCAGGGACTCCAGGATCATGCCCTGGGCTGAAGGCAGTCGCTAAACCGCAGGCAGAGCCACCCAGGAATCCCCTCAAAAGAGGGCTTTTTGAGTATATTTAAGATCCTTTCTTTTTTTAAATTTAGGATTATTTATTTATTTATTCATAGAGACAGAGGGGGTGGGGCAGATACAGGCAGAGGGAGAAGCAGGCATCATACGGAGAGCCTGACGTGGGACTTGATCCAGAGTCTCCAGGATCACGCCCTGGGCTACAGGCTGCGCTAAACCGCTACACCACCGGGGCTGCCCTATATTTAAGATCCTTAAAGAGATAAATAAAAGAATGCTATCCTGAAAGCTAGAATAAAAGGTTATAAAACAAAAGAGGCAGATATTAATTAGGATTGAGTAGCTATGAAAGAGAACTAATTATAAATTAAAACTAAAAATAATATTCACCAAAATATACAAAAATAAGCAACAGACAGGGTTATTTTTTAGTGGGGTTACTTCTGATGGCTTCTTGTATTCTACCTTCTGAGATAAGGCCCATGGTTCTGGCCTTGGGCACAAATATACTGAAGCAGGACCAGAAATCATTTCATTTTTCTTTTTTATAGATTTTATTTGAGCGAGTGAGAGGGCACAAGCAGGGGCAGAGGCTGAGGGAGGGGGAGAGGCAGGGTCCTTGTTGAGCAGGGAGCCCAATGTGGGGCTTGATCCTAGGACGCTGGGATCATGACCCAAGCTGAAGGAAGATGCCCAATTGACTGAACCACCCCCAGAGATATTTTAGGACTCTACCTGGTGTTGGAGCTATTTTGTGGGGGCTAAGCTAGGTCAAATTAGATCAAGATTGGAGCAAAGAAGTGAGACAGTGCTTGCTACAGCCAAATACCAGATAAATCCTTTCCTTCTAGTCCATTGGTCTTTGGGTTCTGTAAGCAAAGAACAGGTGCTGAACTGATGTTCTTATCCAATATTCTCTGGAGATTATTAGATAGCCTCGATTATCCAGAGGCTTGCTACTCCAGGAGCTCTGATAACTCATCTGGCTTCATATAGACATCTTGGGAGGACAGAATGTTGTTCAAGACCTCTCCCTTTGGACTTTCAACTATAAATTTCTCAAGGTTATCTCAGAGGTGTTGTGGCCAAGAGCAGGGAATCATGAAAGGTTAAAGGAGCATATGAGGGATGCCCGGGTGGTTCAGTGGTTGAGCTACCTCTGGCTCAGGGCATGACCCTGGGATCCTGGGGTCAAGTCCTGCATCGGGCTCCCTGCATGGAGCCTGCTTCTCCCTCTGCCTCTCATGAATAAATACATAAAATCTTTAAAAATGGGCATGTAAGTCAAGATGTCATCTGAACAGATGACGACTATTTTATAAGATTATGAGAAATCCATTCATTAGTCCTAGGAAGAATACAAGGTCATCTGCCAGAAGAGCCCAACATATGCTTTGGCTGATGCCAAAGGATGAAAATTCATTAAAATCTAACATCTATGGAGATGGCCCAGAATGCTGGTGATGTTTGTCTGCCATCCTGTTGAGTGATCCTGTTGAGGCTGTAGCAATCTTAAAACTGAGGTGTTTTTCCTGTTCACACAATGTGCTGCCCTCCTTCCCCCAGGGGGAACCAGTGGCTTGCTGAATCTGCACTGCAAGTTGGTACAGATAGGTTAGGGAGCAAAGCAATCAGGATTCTTCAGTTACAAACAGAGAAAAACAACTCAAAGTTGCTTAAGATCTCAGACATGTCTCATGAAAACAAGGAAAGGAATGCACCTGGATCTCACAAGTAATTGTAATAAGAACACAGAAAACCTACTTTGAGTCAGAAATCTAAGAAATACCATCTTCATCTCCTGTGCTGTTTCTGGGGGAGTTTGCTTCATTCTTTGCCAGATAAGTGGATAGATAACAAACCTAATCCACTTGACGGGAAAGCAGTCCCTTAGAACCAGGTGTATCCCGTCAGTCATATGTAAGATGTCTGGATCAGCTTCATTTACTTCAAGTTAAGAATCATCTCCTGGTAGGTGATTGATTTATCTCGGCTTTGATAACACGACAGGATGGGAAGGTTGTTTTTGACTTGCAGAGTATGAAACTGATGTGTGAGGTAAAGTGAAGGCTTAAGTATTTTAGGTAATAATGTGGTTGTCGGTTTGAGTTAGTCTGAGGATCGGGGGGAAATGTGGCCAGCGTTTCAACATTTTCCCACATTTCAACCTTCTCCCAACAGTTGGAGCTGTCAGCTCTTCCCATGTGGCCAAGACTTGGTCCTCAAAGCCCTTTCACGTAGCCTCGTTTATCTTAGCATTCACTGAGAGATAGAGCTTGCCATTTTAAGCTTTGTGTGGTTTTAATCTCTATTTCCCATCTACTTATGCCGAGCCTGATCTAAACCTGTGGTTCTCAATAGCTTTGACTTTGTTCTAGTGCAAGCTTTCCTGGACAGGGGCCTAGAAGAACAGTCATTTACTTTATCACTGGAAGGAAGAAACAATTAGTTGGCTTAATAAGTAACCAACCCTCCCTTCCTCCTTCCTTTGTCCTCAATCTGTGGATGACACTCTTAGTCATTTATGGTGGGTGGGGCCACCAAATACCAGTCTGGTTGTTTGGCTCCACTTATCCTGCCAAGTACAAGACAAAAAAAAATATGACCTATTAAGATACTTTTGTATGTGAGGAACAGTGTTCCATCTATATCAGATGTGGAAAGAAAGAATTCCTGAGTGGGAGTCTAGTAGTAATACCTTCTGGTATGGTGACAGTGGTTAGGCAGCAGCTATAGGTTGAGGTGGCTTTAGGAATTTTTTAATGTAATTCTCAGAGCTCTGAGCTAATTATAAGTTGCAGGTATCGTGTTTACAGGTAGCAATGCAGTTCCATTTTATACTGTGGCCACCACTTGTAAGTTAGTAACCTGATTCCTAAACTTTGTAGGGCTAATAATTTACAGAAGCAAGGCAGTGCACCTACTTGGAGTGATACTCACCCTAAACAGAGCATATGAAGAGAATACAGGTTAAGGAAGAACAAATAGCTTCTTCACTGTGAGGAGATTGCTACAGCCTCAACAGGATCACTCAACAGGATGGCAGACAAACATCACCAGCATTCTGGGCCATCTCCATAGACGTTAGATTTTAATGAATTTTCATCCTTTGGCATCAGCCAAAGCATATGTTGGGCTCTTCTGGCAGATGACCAGATAGCAAGAGAACTAAGGATGTGAAATGCCAGGGCGTGGAGGGTTTCAAGAAGGATGGGATCTCCATAGAAATACAAGAAGGAGAACTCAGAAAATACAATTAGGAGATCACTGGTGACCCTGGAGAGTAACTCCTCAGTGAACAAATGAGCTTTGAAGCCAGAGTTCAAAGACACCAGAAATGACTAGGTGCTAAAGCAACAAAGGCCCTGGGTAAAGCTGTATTTATTAGTCATAAATGATAGAGGAGGGATCAATGTTTGGCATAATTTTTTTTTTGGCATTTTTTAAAAAAATTTATTTACTTATTTGAGAGCAAGAGCCAGAGAGATCAGAGACAGAGGGAGAAGCAGCCCCCCACTGAGCTGGGAGCCCAGAGTGGGGCTCCATCCCAGGACCCTGGAATCATGACCCGAGCCGAAGGCAGATGCTTAACTGACTGAACCACCCAGGCACCTCAGGTTTTTTTTTTTTTTTTTTAAGATTTTAAGTAATCTCCGCACCCAACACAAGGCTCGAACTCACAATGCAGAAATCAAGAGTCGTATGCTCCACTGGCTGAGACACTTGAGACATAGATGTTTTCAATACAGAACAGACTTGTGCATAACTGGAAACTAGAGAAAAGAGCTTATAGATAAGAAAGTTATATTCATTTTTATAATTCCTGATATGTTTAGTTTAGCAGTCAATTTTCAGGTTTCATTAGTCCCTAAAATCATGATCCTGAATGAAGCTATATTGCCCCCATGTGGTATAGGCTGTCCAGCAGCTTCATTCTAAACTAGGGGTTAAAAAAAAAAAATAAACTAGGGGTTGGCAAACTTCTTGTAAATGGTAAATATTTTAGATTTGAGTGAAAGTAGCCACAGATAATAAATAAACAAATAGGTGTGATGATGTAGTTAAAACTTTATTTTCAAATATAGATAGGGAACAGATTTGTCCTATAACCACTAGTTTGCTCACTTCTGATCTAAACCTCAACATGAGCTGAACATTAAATTCATCTGGGAATCTTTTTATTTTTTTTTTATTTTTTATTTTTTGGGAATCTTTCTAAAAAAATGTGAATGCCCAGGTCCTACCTCAGCTTACTGAATAAGAACCTTTGGGTGAGGGGTTAGGTCACTGGTACTTTTTGAAATCCCACCAGGGAGTCTAGTGTGCAACCAAGGTGGAGAATTACAGATTCAAACCAATAAGCTTCTAGTTTAAGTGTAGCAAATAATGACAACTAATGTTCATTAAGTGGTTATTATTATATTTCAGATTTCCATATATTATCTTCTTTAATCTTCACAACTCTACTAATTGAGTACCATTATTATTATGCCCATTTTATAGATAAGAAAACTGAATTTTGGTGAGATTAGGTAATTTGTTCAAGGTTGAGGGTACAGAACATGCCACCCCCAAATATACCACTTTGGTATAAAGATTATTTTAAGCTAAGGGCATCTGAGATTCAAGAGATGCAGAAAAGAAAAGCTTTTTAGAGCTTCCTGTATCTGCCTAAAAGCAACATCTCTGGGAAATAAGACTACCATAAATTCTTCTCGAGGGCAGATCTACTCCCGGAAGGAGGCATGAGAATGAAATAGAATGAAAATGGGAATGAAAAAGAATGAGAATAAAACCTACCTCAAATCCCTTATTTAGGAAAGTTTTATGGCCCTAAAGGAGATGAAAAGACCACTTGTACCAACACAGAAAATGATTATCACAGACTTTATTTCCTGTTTGTTCTCCTGAAAATCTACTTATCCTTCCAAAAAGTCATTTGTTTTCCTCTGAGTGCCTTTCTCCTCCTTTCACCTACTAAGATGCTATACATAAACCAAAGGACTTAACAGTCTCGGAGCCCTTGCTTCTTAGTGTTGAAATTTTGAAAGGGGGCAATTAGCAGTTTTGGTATTAGCACTTCTTTCATTCCAATGCATTAAATTGGTAGCATAGGAGCATCTCGGGGGCTCAGCAGGTGAGCACCTGCCCCGGCCCAGGCCGTGACCCTGGGGTCCCAGGATTCAGTCCCACGTCGGGCTCCCCGCATGGAGCCTGCTTCTCCCTCTGCCTGTGTCTCTGCCTCTCTCTCCCTGTGTCTCATGAATGAATAAATAAAATCTTTAAAAAACCCAAAATAGTGTATACCACTGAAAATGAGAACATTTCAGTTCAAACCGTTAAGTTTGCAACAGAGGCGGCGTTTTCTTTTCTTTTTTTATTTACGATAGTCACAGAGAGAGAGAGAGAGGGGCAGAGACACAGGCAGAGGGAGAAGCAGGCTCCATGCACCGGGAGCCCGACGTGGGATTCGATCCCGGGTCTCCAGGATCGCGCCCTGGGCCAAAGGCAGGCGCCAAACCGCTGCGCCACCCAGGGATCCCAGGCGGCGTTTTCAATAGGATTTTTATCTTTTGCACCTTTAACTTCCTCAGAGTCTTGATGCCGGGGTGTTTTAAGCAGAAATCCACGTGGACGTCGGCTTCGTTAATTTTTCTGCGGCCAACGCCGTGAAAGGAAAAGGCTCGGTGCTCAGCAGCTGCGTTTTGAACCTGACAACAAACGCGCGTTACGTACACGTGGGAAAATTATTTCAAGCACTTTTTCTCTTATTTTTTTTAAAGACTTATTTTTATTTATTTATGATAGACATAGAGAGACAGAGAGGCAGAGACACGGGCAGAGGGAAAAGCAGGCTCCACGCAGGGAGCCCGACGCGGGACTCGATCCCGAGACTCCAGGGTCACGCCCTGGGCTGCAGGCGGCGCCAAACCGCTGAGCCCCCCCGGGATCCCCCAGTTTCTCTCAGTGGACAGCCCGCTAGACCTCTGTGTTCAGCTAGACCAGGGCAGCTCGCGGGTAGGAGCCGCCCCGCCGGGCTGCCCCGGCCTTCTCCTCCCCTGCCCCTCCCCCGCCCCTCCCCCCCACGGGGGGTCCACCACGCGGGCGAGCCGCGGGCCGCCGGCGGCACAGCACGGCGCAGCCTCCCTCCGCTCCCCGGACGAAGGGAAGGCCGCCCCTTTCCCCGTCGAGGCTCCCAGTACCTCGCTCGCAGGCGCGTCGGGCCGCCGCGACCTCCGCGGGAGAAACGGGGATGCTCGCGGAGCCCCGCGGGGCCGCCGGCGCGAGGGCCCGGCGTGCGGACGCCCGGGCGACCCCGGAGGCCGCGGTGCGAGCCCGTCCCCGACCGGCTACGCCCCGCAAGGGCCGCGGGCGGAGGCACGCAGGCGCAGGGTGATGACGTCCTCGGCAGCCAGGCGTGGACCCGCGGGTGCCGGATGATGACGTACTCCAAAGCCAGGCGCGGATTGGCTCCCACCTGGGGCGTCGGCCGCCCACGCGACGCGGAGCCCCGGCCTCAGCCTCGCGAGAGCCGCGGACTCCGGGGCGGGATGGCCGCTGAGCCGGGCGGAGCTGGCGCGCGGCTCCTGGAGCCGGCTCTCCGGCCCAAGACATGGCCCGGGGGCCCGGCCCGCTAGGCCGGCCTCGCCCCGACTCGGTCGCCATGCCCAAGAGGGGGAAGCGACTCAAGTTCCGGGCCCACGATGCCTGCTCCGGACGAGGTGGGCGAGCGGGCGGGGGCGGGGCGAGCGCCGGGCGGCGCGTAACGGGAGGCGCTGGGGCGGCGGGGCGGGGAGCTCGGGCTGCAGGCTGCGGGGCGGGGAGCTCGGGCGGCGGGGAGCTCGGGCTGCGGGCCTGCGGGACTGGGAGCACGGGCGGCGGGGCGGGGAGCTCGGGCGGCGGGGAGCTCGGGCTGCGGGCCTGCGGGACTAGGAGCACGGGCGGCGGGGCGGGAGCTCGGGCTGCGGGGTGGCGGGGAGCACGGGCCCAGGCCGCCCCTGAGGTGGCTGCTGTCTTTCAGTGACCGTGGCGGATTATGCCAACTCGGACCCGGCGGTCGTGAGGTCTGGACGGGTCAAGAAGGCCGTCGCCAATGCGGTGCAGCAGGAAGGTAGGCCCGGCGGCGTGGGGCTCCGCCTCGGTGTTTTCCTTGCGAGAGCTCCTGCATACCTTCCGCGGTCCTGCTGTATTCGGAGCGGGTGAAACGGAGGATTCGCCAAGACCAGGGACATTTTATTCTGTAGCAGAAATACCTTATTTCTGTCTCTGCATTAAAAAAAAAAAATCTTTGCATACTTTTTTTTTTTTTTTTTTGTGGTTTCCACTGCTTGCTTCTCGGTTATTCACCTTTCCCCCTGTGGTTCACATTATATTCCCCTATTGTTCTGTGTTTGCTTCTCTGTGTGATGACCCTGAAGGATGCTTCTCCTCTCTGGCTTCTCTTACTTTCAAGCCTGTTACTCACAGGTCCCCGAGGCTTGTACCTTTAGGGCGCCTACTGTCTCCACCTGGGAGCAGGGTCCAGCTGGATCCCGTTTCTCTCCAACATTGCTCCTCAGAATTTGTGCAAATGAGAGTAGCATTCACTTTTTGTTTTTATGCTACAGGGTTTGTAGTCGGAGAATAACGCCCTCCCTTTTTCTTCAGAGCTGAAGATGACTCTACTAAGGAGTCAGTTTTGTGTTTGTACAAACATTGTACAGATATTTGTATATGTTGGAATTTGCCCATTGCTTTCCAGTTTTCTGTATTTAAAATGCTAACATAGGTGCTATGCGTTTTTAGGCACTAGGTGGCCCAGCGGTTTAGCGCCACCTTTGGCCCAGGGTGTGACCCTGGAGACCTGGGATCGAGTCCCACGTCGGGCTCCCTGCATGGAACCTGCTTCTCCCTCTGTCTGTGTCTCTGCCTCTCTCTGTGTGTCTCTCATGAACAAATAAATAAAATCTTAAAAAAAAAAAAAAAAAGGTAAAATGCTAACATTTCTCTTTGGTTCTCACCTTCCTTCAGCCGACCCTCTCACACTATTCCCCCCCTTCCTTATTCTCATGGGTGTTGATGTCCTGTCTGAGTCATTTGTGTTTCTGGATGAGACTCTGCCATTTCATTCTTCCCTTATTTTCTTCTTCTAGTAAAATCTCTCTGTGGCTTGGAAGCCTCCCAGGTTCCTGCAGTGGAAGCGCTCTCTGGGGTTGGTGAGCCCTGTGACGTCATTGACAGCAGTGACGAGATGGATGCCCAGGAAGAGAGTGTCCATGAGAGAACCATCTCCAGAAAGAAGAAGAGCAAGAGGCACAAAGGTATGGGTTCGCTTGGATTAGTCCTGGTGATACCTGTTCATTTTCTCAGTAGCACAAGAGGTGATACTGGTGGAGAACCAGGGTCTGGATCTTAGTAGTGGGACAGATTTAATATACCAGGGCATTCTACGTTTGTCCAAATTTAAGAAGAGATTGGTAAGAATCAGTAGATTTCTGGAGCAGTAAACTCGACTATATTAGCCATTCCCTGAGAACATGTCATCATTAGGTAAGACTCCTATGGTAACATGAATACAAAAAGCCTTTGCATTTCTGGATTTCCGAGCAGGTAAGGACACAAAGATAGGACAAAAAAATGTTTTCTCAGATATGTGGATTATATATAACCGGTTGCATTTCAGCTGAAGTTAGGTATCAACTATGGACTTTAAAGTGGCCTGCAATTTTTAATGTCTGCTTTATGTCTAATAGCTACTGTAGGAAATAGAAAAGTATGTGATTTTATATTTTAGGGGCAATAAAACTCACACAGTGAAACAAAAATAAGCTGATAGTATATAACGTGCCAAACGTTCATGCAGTGGTTTGCTCTATACTTAGTGAATCAGACTTTTTTTGGGTTGCAACCAGAAGCTTTTTCTCTTTTCTTTTCTTTCCTTTTCTTTTTTTTCTTCTCTTCTCTTCTGTTTTTTTTTTCTTTTCTTAGCACAAGTGAGGGGGCAGTAGACAGAGGGAGAAGCAGGCCCCCCACTGAGGAGAGAGCCTGACCTGGGGCTTGACCTCAAGACACTGGGATCATGACCTGAGGTGAAGGTGGACCAAATGAGCCACGAGGTGCCCCCAGAATAGCCATTCTTAAAGCTAAAGTGGTTCCAGTGATCACCTAGACTTAGGGGATGCTGAAGTAATAAATTATACGTATATTTTTGGTTTCAGCTCTACCAGAACTTTTACCTGTACTTAAGAGTCAATTAACAGTTTGCAGTTATGCCAATTACTGTCATTGATACCATTCTTTTCCAGAAGACCAAAATTAATACTGATGTTCCTCACACTTCTTTGTTCCTTAAATTCTTTCTTGAAATCCCTACTCATCGTCACCATGCTATTAGAGATTCAACATGCTCTATTTTGTGTTGGGGCACACTCCATAGAACACCTTATAGACTTCTAAAACACGTTTATGGACACAAAATTCACTTTTTTAGAGTGTACAATTCAGTGGTTTTAGTAGGTTTACATAGTTGTGCAGCTATCATCGTGATCTAAATTTAGACCATTTTTATCACCCCAGACTTATTAGCATTATTCCCCATTCCCTCCCAACCCTCCCACTGCCCTACAGCCCACCCTGCAGACACCACATTGTGTCCCTATGGATTTGCCTGTTCTGGACATTGCATATAATTAGACTCATATAACATGCAGTCTTTTGTGTCTAGCTTTTTTCACTTGGCATGTTTTCAGGTTCACCCATTTTGTAGGATGTATCAGTCCTTCAGTTTTTTCAGTTGGCTATTTTGATAATGCTGCTGTGAACACTCTTGGACAAGTTTTTGCATGGACATATATTTTCATTTCTGTTGGGTATGAGTGAAATTGCTGAATCACATGATAACTAACTTTTTGAATAATTGCCAGTGTGGTTTTTTCAAAAAAATGTTTTATTTATTTATTAGAGCATGTGTGAGAAAGCATGAGCCAGGGGGAGGGGCAGAGGGAGAGACTCTCTGTTCAGCCTCCAACAGGAGGCTCAGTCCCAGGACCCTGGGATCATGACCTGAGCCAAAGGCACACACTTGTTTAACTGAGCAACCCAGGTGCCCCGCCTGTGTGTTTTTTGAGGTTTCCATTTTGCATTCCCACCAGCAGTGTATGGAAGAGGTCCAGTTTTTCTACATTGTCACCAACACTTTTTATTTTCTGACTTTTTAAATCACAGCCATCTTAGTGGATGTCAAGTGGTATCTCATGGTTTTGATTTGCATTTGGCTAATGATGTTGAGCCATCTTTTCATGGGTAGGTGCTTATTGCCCATTTGTATGTCTTCTTCAGAGAAATGTCTATTCAAATCCTTTGCCCATTTTTTAAGTTGGGTTGTCTTTTTATTACTGAGTTGTGAGAATTCTTTTTATATTCAGGATATTAGTCACTTACCAGCTATATGATTTGTGGCTTACAGACTTTTAACTATAATTCATCCTTTAGGTGCTTGCTCTGCTTTGCTCTGATTAGGTTCCTTCTAGTCAGACTGGTCTCCCTCCTCCCCCCTCCTTCTTTCTTTTAGCTTCTTTTTAATGAAACAAATACAGAAGAGAGGATAGTATAAGGAATCCCATCTAGCTCTTATGCAGCATTAACACCAACTCATGTCCATTTTTGTTTCAACTACTATTACTCACCCCAACGCATATACTGTGCTTTATTCTGTAACAATTTCCAGGTATTGTGTTATCATCTCTAAATGTTTTGGTAGTTCCCTCCAAAAGACAAATACTCTAACGAAAATTAATCATGTCTAAAAATGTTTACAATAATTTCTTGATAGCATCAAAATCCTGTTAGACTTGTCTTTATTGCCATCACATGTGTTTTGTTTTTCTAAGTATCTGGGCTTCATGTTAGATTTCACTTGGAATACTTTTGCTCGTAACTATCAAAGTTTATTCTATCTTTCATGGCTTATCTCTGTGAACTTTTCCTTTACTAATTCTATTTCCTACGTTTTGAAGTTTCTTAATAATGATGTTTAAAACACTAACAATTCCTTGTCAGTAATTACTGAGCTTTGTCCCTAAAGACAGCATTTTTAAATAGCATTTTAAATAGCAGTAAACATCCTGATGGGTCTCAGAAATTGTGATAGAGAGTTAATGTGGGAGAAGATGGGGTCTAAACATGGTAGGACTGAGCCTTCAGTGATCACTGGAATCTACAGGAAAGATTAGGAACCAGAGAAGAGGATGTTTTAGAGGTACTGGTCTCTGGTATGAAGAACCCACTGCAGTAACGCAATTGAGTCATACTGCCGCAGGAAGCAGTTAGCTCAAAAGGTAGAGGCAGCTTTGGAGAGGTAGTGTAGGGTCTTTTTGGAAAGAAACAGAAAGAAGAAAGCTGGCTTTTGGTTAGTTCTGTGACTAGGTCTGAATTACAGGTTAGGGGTAAGGTTTGCCCGAATGCAAGTGTCCTTATGGAATGTGAGTTTTTACTTGGACCTGAGACACCTAAATGTACTTAACGAAGTGTGAAGGAGAATGAGGTGGGGATGCATTGTCACAGGGCATCTTTGAGTAGTGAACACCGTGGCTGGCAATGAAATGAGGAACTAGAAGGAGAGGAACATGCCTACTGGCATTTATTGAGTAATGAAAATATACTGTAACTTACTTATTGAGCTTGCACTTTGGGGTTTCCTCATATCATTTTAAAATCAGTTGTTTTAAATGATTGAACTGAAGAAAATGTTTGGTGGAAGGGGATCACGAGGGGGAAATCAGGGGCAGAGTTTATAGTGCAAAGTTAGAATTTGGAATAGAAACCTGGGTGTCTGTTTACTGTAACTAGTGGTAAGATTATGTCTTCTGACTAGTAAAATGGGCTCAGTAATATTTTCCTTGTATCTGTTGAAGAATTATTAGAGTAGAATGATATAACGTGTAAAACTTTGAAAAACTTTGAAAACTTCAAATAGCAAATACATAGTATGTGAATAGTTGTTAAAGAAAGGGCTTAAGAATGAGACCCAGTCACTTGGGCAACAGGAAGCAAACATTTCCAGTAGCTAGAATAAGCAGGAAATGATTAGTCTGAGAGGCTTCGTTGGACCTATTTTAAACTCTGCAAGCCCTGGGAGAATTGAAAGGATTGGGGATCTTTAGATATGTGCATAATCGAAGGTCAGAGGTCATAGCTCTTTTTTCTGTTTCAGAAGACCTGGACGGAGCTGGAGGAGAAGAGTATCCTATGGATATTTGGCTATTACTGGCCTCCTATATCCGTCCTGAAGACATTGTGAATTTTTCCCTGATTTGTAAGAATGCCTGGACTGTCACTTGCACTGCTGCCTTTTGGACCAGGTTGTACCGAAGGTGCGACCTCAGAAACTTACTCTATTATCTGTGTAGCTGATTTCATTGCTGTTTGTGATTTGGAGCTACTTCCTGGACAGTGACCTCTTTTCATTTTCTCTACTCCATGCCTGGGCATGAGCCTGGCTTTGGATTCCTTGAGCCCCTCTCTACTTTAAAATTGGTATTATTAATTTCTCCAGATAATTGTCTTTCCTTTGGTTGCCCCCTCCCCTCATTCAGTGTCCACTTTCAGCAAAAAGTCTTACATCAAGTCTTAAAAAGAATGGTTTGACTTGTCTTCAGAAGTTTATCTTAGCTAGAATTTTCAAAAGCTGCAGATGCCTATCTTTTTTCCTTTCTAACTGGATTAGCTGTTTCTTAGTTGGGTGGTTATCTGGAAGTATCATAGTTTTTGCACTCATGCTTCCCTATGCATAGTTGTAGTAGTGAGTAAATGACAGGATTAGTAAGACAACTGGCTTTTGATACCGGGTGTGGAAGTGTAATGAAGATTATAAACTGTCAGTAGGGGTGTTGTGGGAAGGGATGTTGGGGTAGAAGGGTGTACAGAATTTGCTGAGACCTATGATGGGACAACCTGGTGGCTCTTCAGTATACATTCCTTTTGAACAACTGAAGTATATTGTACTGGTGTCATTTTTTAGAGTAAAATAGGATTTAGAATTTTAACATGGATGGAGTGGAGGATTATAAGGTATATGTGAATTGGGTTTTGCATAGCAAAGAAGCAAAAGTAGCCAAGAAATGAAGGTAGTGATGTGTGCTTGCGTGCGTGCGTGTGTGTATGAGGGAACACTGGACAAGCTAACTGCTGGGCAGCAGAATAGTATAATTAAGTTCATACAGAGAGTCCTAGGAGACTGACCTAGAGCAGGAGAGACAGGTCGCATATTGGTAGGAGTAATGTGTCATGTTTCAGGCACTACACGCTGGATGCCTCTCTGCCTTTGCGCCTGCGACCAGAATCAATGGAGAAGCTGCGCTGTCTCCGGGCGTGTGTGATCCGATCTCTATACCATATGTATGAGCCCTTTGCTGCTCGAATCTCCAAGAATCCAGCCATTCCAGAAAGCACTCCCAGCACATTAAAGAATTCCAAAGTAAGTGAGGATTATTGTTGGGGGCTAACTAGGGGACTCTTATGGTGGGCCTCTTAATATGGCTTGTCTCCAGCTTCCTTGATGGGGAGGGCTAGGGCTATATGTCCCAGGCTGTTAGAGGTCTAATACAAACTTTCAGGACTCAAAGGTTTCACTTCTCTAAGACATTCCTGCTCTGCTGGGCTGGCTCCTCTTATCTTTATAGCTTTCTTGTGCTTTTAGCATATTCTTTATTCTCTTTAATATGTTCTCATGCATTGTACATTGGACCATTTTAGATGATTTTGATGGTTTGGGTTAGGAAGAGCACAACTCGAATGGTAGATGTAAACCATAATTCTCACAAGATGCTGTAAATCATGATGCAAAGATATAGCATGAACACCTTAGTATTTTCTTTTCCTAATGTGACCTTGATATCTGGGATTCTTTCTTCTTATTGACCTCCTTAAAAGATTTTTGTGTGGACTTTTAACATATGCTAATTGCCCACTATTGCCAAGCTCTCGGCTAGGTCATTTCAGAGACTATAAGGTATTCCTACCCATAGACTTTAGCTCTCTAAAATTCTTCCTGTGTCCTAGGCTATTTCTTATATCTTGGGGTGGCCCTAGTAGTTTATATTCATACACTGTATTCAGGTGTTCGGCATTCTTTTGATTTGTAAACAGATCTGTTAGCCTTTGGCCCTTTCTCCCTTTTTCTCCATAATGAAACATCCAGGGAACCCACCTTTGCCAAGCTACACCAGTACAACAGATAGGATGACTTAGGCAAGTTGATGTCTCAGCCTATTTCTCCTTCAACTAATACCAGTGTCTGAATTTTGTATCTTTCAAGTTGGTGGGTAATTTTTATTACTCTGTTCCTACCCCAAATCTAGTGTTCTGTAGCACTTTCTGTTCTCTCCTTTTTTTTTTTTTTTTAAATATTTTTTTTCTTTTATTTATTTATGATAGTCACAGAGAGAGAGAGAGAGGCAGATTCACAGGCAGAGGGAGAAGCAGGCTCCATGCACCGGGAGCCCGATGTGGGATTCGATCCCGGGTCTCCAGGATCGCGCCCTGGGCCGAAGGCAGGCGCCAAACCGCTAGGCCACCCAGGGATCCCGCTTTCTGTTCTCTCCTATTTTGTTTTTGTGTGTTCCGTAATGAAGCTTCTCCCCTAGTTTAGCTCCACTGTGATAATATTCCACCTGGCACATATCGATCGAAAGGGTACTCTTGGTTTCAAGATTATCGAGGTTCCTTTGAGAGTTGCAAACTGAGATGGTCAGGGCCCTAGGCTGAGCTCAATTTAATATCACACTAGCTGGTGGCTTTAGGGTGGAGGAGAATGCGGGGCGAGTAGAATTTCACCAGCAGCTGCTGCTTCTAGTAACACGAGTGGACGGTGTATCATCTCGCACTTGCAGTTTCCCTCCCCCAGAAACATTTGATAGTATCAGACCAACTGTGACGAGGTGGAGATCATCCCAAAGCTAACCATGCCAGGTGTGAATCAGTTGCTGGGCGTAGAGCAGCGTTGGACAAACTCCTCATGCTTGACACATCCTAGCGGCTCCAGTGCGCAATGCAAGTGCTACTGCCTAAATCGAAAATACCTGTGTCTAATATTCTTACCACTGTATATTAATTTTTTGAAAGAAGATTATAAAAAGCCAAGGTGGTGATAACTGAGATGTTAATCCAAACAGTAAGCCTAGGCCACCTGGCTGCTGCTTTTGTGCCTTGTTGTTAGAGATCTCTGAAGAAGATTGGGACCTGCAGTGACAGGTGTCCCATGCATGGCCTTGCCACGTGTATAACCATAATAGCATGGCATTCAGGGAGTTGGCAGCACACCTAAAGGAAGTTGTCCCACGTTCCTGGACTCCAGCTTTTCGTATTTGATTCTCCCTCTCTCTCTTTTCAATAGCATAGCTTGTATGGGACACTGGAGCCGCTGTGATGGCAGCAGAAGTGTTTGCCCCTTAAAGCCAAGCCCATTATTTTTGATGGAACAGCAGGACGTACAGGGCATGTCTGAAGGGCAGGACAGCTGGCACGGCGGACGACCCACCCCTTGTCCCCTGGGAGGTACTTAACTTCTTGTGTTAACCCTAGCTGTAGCCTGACTTTCCTGGAGGGGCTTACTCTAGACTGGATTCAGCCCAGCTCTGTCATTTTCACACCGGCTCTCTGCTCCCAGGTGGTCCTGAGTGGCTTGCTCCTATTCAGGGCCGGCCATCTCTGCCTGCCTTACGGCTTTGTTATCATCTTGCCTGGTGGCTAATAGCTGCCCTTATGTTTTTATATAGAGGAGTAGCTTGCTGAATCAGAGAATGTCCCAGTCTCTGGAGACCATGTTTCTGTCTTTAAAGATGAGAACAGTGGGGGTTGCCCTCTACAGCATCTGAGGTTGACTTATATTGGTCCCTCTTCTCTTTACTGAATGGCCTTGGGACTGGCTCTTTTCATGTTGCACCAGTGTCAAACTGGGGGGCGGGGGGTTCTCTGTGCCAAAGTAAGATCTCAGCATTGGGACTGTGGCTGGCTTTGGAGCTGTCAGACAGGTTTTTGCTGATTATTTTTTGATACTTTATTTGGATTTTTTCCTTTTCTATCTTTTATTATTTATTTATTATTTATTTTTATTTTCTTACAGTGCTTACTTTTCTGGTGCAGAAAGATTGTTGGGAACAGACAGGAACCAATGTGGGAATTCAACTTTAAGTTCAAAAAACAGGTATGTAGTTGTATCTTCTCTTTGTTTTTTAGGTGGTATGTTCTAATAAATTTCACTAGGTATAAAATTGCCTTATTAAAATCAAATAGTACCCATCAAAATTTACAATAATGTTGTGAAAAGAAAAGGAAGAAGAACTATTCTACGTGAAAGAGACATGGCAGGGGCACCTGGGTGGCTCAGTGGTTGAGCGTCTGCCATCAGCTCAGGTCATGATCCCAGGGTCCTGGGATGGAGCCCCACATCGGGCTCCCTGCTCCGCGGGGAGTCTACTTTTTCCTTTCCCTTTGCTGCTCCTCCTGTCCCCTGCTTGAGCTCTTTCCCTCTCTCTCTCTGTCAAATAAGTAAATAAACTATTAAAAAAAAAGTAATGAAAAAGTCATGGCAGTATAATAGCTGAATGTAAAGAGTAAACCTCGAGTGGGTACTGAATCAGGGAGCAAACAGCTCTAATAGACACTTGGGACAATTGGAGAGATTTGAGTATGCTATAAATGTTAGATGATGTGAAATTATCATTAATTTCTCAGATGTGATGATGATACTCTGGTTCTATATAAGTGTCTATTCGTGCCAAGTAAGGGTCCTGCGTGAGTGCTACTTTCAGATGGCTTTGTCCCCTCCACCGTTTTATGTTATTGTTTTATTTTATTTTTTAAAAGATTTTATTATTTATTCATGAGAATACACAGAGAGGAGACAGAGAGAGAGGCAGAGGCACAGGCAGAGGGAGAAGCAGGCTCCATGCAGGGAGCCCAACGTGGGACTCGATCCGGGGTCTCCAGGGTCACGCCCTGGGATGAAGGCAGGTGCTAAACTGCTGAGCCACTCGGGCTGCCCTCCTCCACTGTTTTATACATAACATGAGAGGTGAGAGGAGAGGAAGCAAATATGGTGAAATATCTAATGGTAGAGGGCATATGGGAGTTTATTGCATTATTTTAGTAACCTTCTGTGTAGTTGATTACCTAAAGGTGGGAAAAAGGGAAAAACGTGTTATAACCATGTACTGAGGTTATTTGCCTGTAATTTTTTGTTTTTCAAAGCACATGTATTTGTAAACAGCAGTAATTTATGTGGTTTTACACTTCAGGCCGTTTGGGGAAGTCATGAGGAAAGGCACTAACTGCAAGAGGCTATTTATAAGAAGAATAGATAGTAATCTCTTTCTGCTTCTTGCTTGGACTGTACCCGAGATCTTGGCCAGTGTGAGGATCTACTTTGCCTTTACTTCTCCTCAGCAGCCTCATGTCTTCTTCTGTCTCCCCTTCTTAGTATCTCACTGAGGAGACACATTACAAATATGATCAGTTATCCCTCACTTGATGGCTGGTGAGTTACAGATAAGTTTATAATGAAAGTAAATCATATTTTTCCATTGGTTTTTCATAAACATGGTTTTAGGGAAGAATTTTGGCTTCCAGTCATTTGATATTAATAAGATGTGTTCAAACTGTGATACCCATTAGATGTTGATGGAAAGTCCACCATAGGACCTTTCTGGGAAGGGGCTGCAGAGCGGTCTCAGCGGTGTCCAAGCTGAGACCAGAATTAACTGTAGGAAGGTGAATGCTCAGCTTTCCTTTAGGTTTGAGACTTGTGGTTCCTTTATTTATGGTGCCTAGAATTAGATGGCCACGTCTGCTTCTATCCCTTTTGTGCAGCAGATGTTCTTTGGAGTCTGACGAGTCATGAGGAATATGCAATCTTTGAAACATTGGCGAGCCTCTGACAGAACTCTTAAGTTTCCATTTCTTGCCAGGTGGCAGGAAATACCGTCTAAGTGAAGCGTATACCCACTGCCATGTTGCTCATCCAAATGTGTCTCCTCTTCTTTCAAAGGGCAGGTTTTCCTTGATCTCTGTAGAAACCAATATGCAATATGTATGTAAAGAGAGCCATAGGATTTTCGCTGAAGTCCCAGAGTCATCAGCATTTCCTCTAAGCCATTAGAGTAATTCTGTTTGCTTCAGTCCCCTAGATTAAAGAGCAAATGTATGGGAGGCTTGCAGCCTCCCATTCAGTATGAAGATGTTCATACCAACCCAGACCAGGACTGCTGCCTCTTACAGGTCACCACCCTCAACTTCATCTTTATTCCAATTGTCATGGGAATGATATTTACCCTGGTAAGTGGAGACGGAATGTCATCCTTCTCTCTCTCATAGACTCTCACTATACCTATACCTAAAACCTATACCTAAACCTATACCTAGGTTTTTATTTTTATTTTCTTTAAAGTTTTTATTTATTTATTTATTCATGAGAGACACAGAGAGAGGCAGAGACACAGGCAGAAGGAGAAGCAGGCTCCATGCAGGGAGCCTGATGCGGGACTCGATCCGGGACTCCAGGATTATGCTCTGGGCCGAAGGCAGGTGCCAAACCGCTGAGCCACCCAGGGATCCCCTATACCTAGGTTTTTAAAGAAATTTGTAATTTAACCATTGAGGAAGAGATCTTGAAGAATAATTTTTTTAAGAGTCTGAAAGCAGACTTGTGTATTAGGAACAGATTTATGGAGAAGTTAATTATATCCGAGAATACTTGTTTTTTTCTTATAGTAAAGGGAATATTTTTATGTCTTCTGTGTCATGATCACTAATATTTGAGAAACATTATCCTTTCAGAGATAACAATGAGGCTTATAAATGAGCACTGTATGTCGGGACATTGAGGCACGCTTGCAGTGTCATAAATGGAATACTGAAATGTAGGGTCACCAGCTCTGTCCCTTATGTGATGGTGACTATTCAAGCTTTAGCTAAGAATTAGAGTAGTAAATAACAAATATGTCTCTGGCACATTTTCCAGGTTTTTAAAATTCTCAACTGAATTGAGAACTTGAGAGTTCATGTAATTTATCTTCTCTGTCCTTTAGCCTTATGTTCAGAGATACATGGAATTCCTTCTTCTATACTGAAAATAGTTTTATTCTTTTTTTTAATGGTAAAATAAATAATACTTCATGTAAAGAATGTAAATAATACATAAATACATTAGAATGTAAATAATACATAAATACATTAGTAAAAAATAATACATAAATACGTTTATTCTTCTCTAACTACTAACCTTTTGGGAACTTTTTTTTTTAACATATCTGTTATGTATTTGTATACACCTAATCTCTTAAATAAATGTATATAATTGAGATTATATCATATATGCTGTATTGGTTGTGAGGCACCTGTCCCCTCCCTCTAGATTAAGTCACATTAATGACCTAGTTATATATTCATTTTCTGTGTACTTGATACTCATACAGTCCTGTTCAAACTAGTGTGTATATAAACAGATTTAGAGATTTTGTGGTTTATTTTACCAAAAATGTGATCAGATGTATGTGTCATGCATCTTTTTTGACTTGCTCAACAATATCTCCTCAGAACCTCTTCAAATCAGTTCGTATAGTTCTAACACAGTTTTTAAAAATTGGTTTCAGTGCTAGTCTAAGTGCATGTATCCTAATTTATTCAGTCATTTGAGAGGCTTTCTTTACCATAGTTTAAATATGAAGAATTTCATTTTGTGGCCTAGCTAGGGCCTAGCTAAATTTTGTCTAGACTGTCTTTATTTCAGAATGAACCATGGGAAAACAGGGTTGTTTAATTTGGGTGCTGAATTTGCTCTTCCCTCCTAGTTTACTATCAATGTGAGCACGGACATGCGGCATCATCGTGTGAGACTGGTGTTCCAAGATTCTCCTGTCCATGGTGGTCGGAAACTGCGCAGTGAACAGGGTGTGCAAGTCATCCTGGACCCAGTGCACAGCGTTCGGCTCTTTGACTGGTGGCATCCTCAGTATCCGTTCTCCCTGAGAGCATAGTTACTGCTTCCTGTCCCTGAGGGCAGCGCTGAGCTAGGCCAGTCCATTAGTAATCAGATGCCAGTTTGGAAGGGGTGTCTGGATTGTTTATCTGGTTAGTAATGCACATGCTCCTCTGGTTCCTGGGGCTCCTATTAGGGGAAGGAGAAGGATTGAATCAAGAGGAAAAACAACTATGATTTATAAACATATTGTAATGTAAAAATTTGCATTTGAAAGGAAAAACCTGGCCCTATTTTCTGTGTTAAAACCCCATTTGGTGCTATTGAGTTTGTTGTTCTTTATTCTTTTATCCCAGCAAAAATGGATGATCTTGCTCTAGGGAAAAATTAAGCCCTTCAATCTCCAAACAGGGAAGTTTCAGCATTCCCTTGTGATCAGAGAGGAGGCTTCAAGGCCTAAAATTGTTGCTATTGTTACTTCCCATTAAGCTGCCCCTCAAATTCAAGTGAATATTTTCTCTTCTCCCTTTACCTTTCTCCAGAAATAAAGCAGGTGACAGGGTTTTCAGAATCTTATAAGATTGACTTGTGTATCTTTCTTTAAACATATTTTTTGGATGTTTATTGCGTAAATATTTTTCTGCCGAGTTTTGATTTTAGGTAGTTTTTGCATGAGGCTTGATGGTGGTGATTGATGGCTTTGTGCCTTTGGTACTTTACTAGGAACTTTACATAGTATCTTTAATTCTCATGATCCTGCAAGGTAGGTGACAGTATTCCCATTCTGTGGTTGAGAGAACTGCATGAGTGATTTACCCAAGGCTATGCAGCCAGGTCTTCTTGCTGTACCAGAGTTAAAAAGTTCAGGTTCATTCCTTGTGGTAGACGGTGGCAAAAAGGGAAGGCAGAGTGTACACAGACAAAGTAAAAATTTGTGGTCTGTACCTTGTCCCTAATCAGCCTGAAAGGTATAGGAGATTGATCAAAGAGTCTTTGAAATACGTGTTTCTAAATAAATTGTAAAACTAACCAAGAAAAGCAGGAAGGATAAGAAGGATAATGGTATTTTCATTGAGTTGTTAGAAAGGCATTTATATGCTGAAGGTCGTTTAAGAAAAATGTATCCAGTGTTGAAACCAGTCTCCTGAACTATAAACATTTAGTGACCTTCGTCTGCTCTGCCCTGTGTGGCCCATCATCCTCTGTGCCTCCAGAAGCCTGACCTCTTCATTCCTGCAGAAATGCTAATGTCCTATTAGTCAGAGGACTTTCTGTCCCTGGTGTACTCTGAGAAGAGCATCAGGGGTGGGATTTTGGTTTGATTTTGTTTTTGTTAACAAGATAACCTTGCTACTTGTCTTCCCTTCTCAGCCCTCCGCATTAGCCAGTGAGCTGGAAATTAGCTGGATGGTGCCATGAGATGGGCATGACGATAATATTCTTAAACCACGAAAATCTTGTGGGGGCAGTTATGATCACAAACCAAACTGTTAAATTATTATGTTTTTTTCCTAAACCGTCGTCCCTAGCCTCTGCTATTTAAAGAATATTGTTAGGAAGCATCTGCTTCATACTGCTGCTAACAGTGAAACGTTACCTTATCCTGAGGTGGGGGGGGGGTACTGAAAGCTCTTCTCACGGAAGGCCTGGGTCAGTGAAAATCAGAGTTTGGGCGCCTAAATGATAAAACGGACCCAAGGACAGTGAGCGCCTTAAAGAAGCACCTGCCTCAATCACAAGTTGCTTCATTGAGGCAGAGGACGGAGTTCTAGCTCCCCTGACCAAAGGTGCCACGAAGCAGAAGGGAATCCCTGGTGGATCGTGTGTCGTCGTCGTCGTCGTCGTCGTCGTCGTGTCCCCCGACTTGGGAGGGGCCTTTAAAAGGGGAGTGAAACGAATTTGGCTTAATGATTGTGTTCTGACTCAGCCTCCAAGTTTTTATCTGAAACTTTATGATTATAGATAGTGTCAGGCGTCTCCTCAGCGGTGACCGCTGGTGGCGCGACGGCTCCGCGGCCTTCCCCGGAGGGCTGGTGTGTGAGCGACCGGGCGGGGGGCGGGGGGCGGGCCCCAGGGTCTCCTCTGGAAGAACCCGACCCCACGTCCCCGGAGAAGGGCTGGGACTTCCTGGGCTACTTTTGGGAGAACCGCTTTGTGATTTTCACTTTGAAAATACACCTCTTGATTTTGCTCTCGGGGCCGGACAGACGGAACGACACAAATTGAGCCTCATTTCTCCCCTCCTCCTAGACCACAACGTCTCGGACCGCCCCGCCTTCTCCCGGAGACGCGCCAGGTGCGGACCGCGCGGGGGAAGCAGGGGGAGGCCGCGGGGGACGCGGGGCGTGCGCGGGCTCCTCGCGTCGGAGCGGCGCCCCCGGCTCGTCGCGGCCTGAGGCGGCCTGAGGGGACCCTGCGTTCCGGCCGCGGACGGCGCGATGCGGGGCGACCTGCGGCCACGGGGGGCGCGTGTTCCAGGAGCGCGGCGCGGGTGCCGCCGGGTGCCGCCGGGTGCCAGGGCCCCGAGGGCGCAGGGCGGGTGTCCACGCCGCTAGGAGCAGCTGCGGCGACGCGACGCGGCGCGGGCGGGGCGGGCGGGGCGGCTCCCCAGGCGCGGCCAAGATGGCGCGGGCGCCGCGGGGCTGCGGTCACGTGCCGGGCGGGGCGGGGCCTCGGGGAGCGCGCAGGCTCCGCCCCGGGGGTGGGGCAGGCCCTGGGGGCGGGGCGGGGCCTCGGGGAGCGCGCAGGCTCCGCCCCGGGGGTGGGGCAGGCCCTGGGGGCGGGGCGGGGCCTCGGGGAGCGCGCAGGCTCCGCCCCGGGGGTGGGGCCAGGCCCTGGGGGCGGGGCGGGGCCTCGGCGCCGGCGGAGCTGCAGCTGCCTCGGCGCCGGCTCGGCTCGCTCCGGGACGCGGCGGCTCGGCGGGCCGGGGGCGGCTCCTCCCGCTCGGGGCTGCGCCGCCGGCCTCCGGGACTGCAGGCAGGTGAGCGGCCGCGCCCGGTGGGCGACGATGCCCCGCCCGCCCCAGTCGGGGAGGGTCCGTCTCGCGCGCCCCGCGAGGCCGCCCCCGCCGCCCCCGCCGCCCCCGCCGCCCCCGCCGCCCCGCGCCGGCCTTTGCGGTGCCCCGTGCCCTTGGGGCGAGGCTGGGGCGGAGCAGCCCGGGGGGACGGCCGGGGTCGCGAGCCCCCGGAGCAGGTGGACGGCCCGCGGCCGCGTGTCGCCCGGGTCGGGAAGCGGCACCTCTCGCTGCGGGCCCGCCGCGCTCCGGGGGCGCCCGAGGTGCCGGGGCTCCGCGCTCCCGGGGCCTTGGCGCCGCCCGCCCTGCTCGCGGCTGTGCGGGGGCCCGGGGCGGGGGGGCCGAGGTCGGCCGGGGGCGGGGAGAGTGGGCGCCCCGGAACGCAGGGCGGGGAGCCGGGGGCGACCTCCGGCGGGGACGCTGCGGGGCTGCTGCCGGCTGAGAAGACAGGTCGGGCTGCGGACCGGAGATGTAGTGTGGGTGGAGGAGGGATGCGGGACGAGGTGCCCCTGGGCGCTGATGTCACCTTGGAGGAGAGGCTCGCTGGTAAGTACCCCCGAGAGGGACGTGTGCTCAGCGCGGAGACCCCCTCCTGCTGGGAGCTCCAGGGGCCCCTCCAGGAGCTGGTTCCCGGGACTTCCCGCAATCCTCCCAGGGGTGCTGGAGCCGGTGCCTAGTACTATGTGCAACACCCAGGAAACATGTGCTGGGCTCCTACTCTATGCCCAGCTCTGTGCTGTGTGCTGCGTCTTCTGGAGGCAGTTCTGGGCCACGGAGCAGCTGAAAAGGCCCACACAGGAGGCATTCCCTTAACAGCCCCTGCCCCCCCCCCCCCCAATTTGGTACATTGCTCTTAGATCATAAAAAAGCAGAGCCCTGTCCCCATGCCTTCAAACAGCCGCCTGAACTGGATTCCAGTCCTCCCTCCCCCCACCACTGTTAACTGGCCAGGTAGCCCCAGGAAAAGCTGCCTTAGCTAAAGGAACAGTTTGCATGCTTTCCCTTGGCTCTTTTCTCGGATTTTGTCCGAGATATCTTGTCCAAGATAAACAGCATCTCAAAATCATGAGATGCTCAATAGCACGATGAGTACTGGGGGCCAGTACTGGACACCCGGCATGGTGGGAGATGCCCTCCCCGGAGGATGGAAGGCTGTGGGGGATGGGGGTGTGGAGGGGAATCTTGTCCAGGGGTATCTGGGCGTGTGCGGACGTGTCTGTCGTGATGTCAGAACCGTGGAGTATAAGAGGCCTGGCAGTTGGGTGGTGGGGAGGGGTGGGAGGGGCAGGGCAGGGCAGGGCAGGCAGCCAGGCTCCTGAGCCTCTTCTGAGTTGATTGCTGGAATTTTAGAGTCGGCAGGAGTCATCAGGGATTCCAGTGGGTCCTTTCTGAGCCTCTGAGGATGGCAGGGTGAGAGCTGGGGAGCAGAGGGGGAGTCAGCGGTGAAGGCTCAGTAGGGCCAGGGAGCTGGGGGCCAAGGGTCTTTAGGATGCAGAGGTACTAGCTGAGGCCTTTTACTGCCAGGGACACTATCGCCTGGGGCTCTAGGCCCTTGGATGGGAGCTGTGGAAGCCGGGTGTGGCTTCGGACTGGCACGGAGTTGCCCGTGGCACGTGTGGCCTGGAGAGGCGCAGGTAGGGAGCAGGAGCAGAGCGAGAGCAGCCTCAGAGTCTAGGACCCAGGTATGGGATCAGGAGAGGCGCTGGAGATCAAGGGAGGGGTGGGGTGGTGTACCGCAGGCTTGCCAGGCCGCCATCTGTCTCCCCTCTGGCCCGCTAGCTCTGCCCTATAATTAGCTCTGGAGGGCATACGGTGCTGGCTTGCGGGAGCCGGGCGCTTTGGTGGCCAGTGGGGCAGGAAGTACTGGGCGGGCCGTGGTGCAGGGGGCGGCTTTCAGGGGACCCTCGGGCCTCGCTGTGCTGGGACGGCCCGCGGGACCTGACAATGCCACGCGTGGGGGGTGGCGGTGGCTAGCACGGCCTGCCGCTCCAGGGCCGGGGCCGCCTGCCCACCTCTCATCGGGGGTGCCCCAGGCCGGCCGCCCCTTGCTGCGCAGCTTGTTGCTCGGTTCTCAGGCCCCGGGGCCGCACACCCCCTCCAGGGAAGTGGCTCCCACACAGCGGCTGCCTCCTGCGGGGCGCGGCCTTGGCTGGGGCTCCCTGGTTCTGGGAGCTGGGGGAGAAACGCGCCCGTTCATGCAGTCAGTGGTGCTCCGGGTGGTGCTCCTAGCCGCTGCCAGGCCGTGCGGGAGGATGTTTAGTCCCGTGCTGCTCCCTGTTGCTTCCGGACCCCCTGTGTGTACAGAGGCCCCCCTTTCCGCGGGGGACACAGTCCCACCCTCGGCGGGTGCCTGAACCACACACACCGTGGACCTGGATGTTCTGTTTTCTTCCCGGGCCACACACCGGTGATGATTTAGATGGTAAGAGGTTAGCAGCAGTGACGCGAAGATAGGACAATATAACAATATACCGTAATGACGGCTGTGGGAACGTGCTCTCTCTAAACACCTCACTGTGCTCACCCTTGTCATGATGCAAGATGATAAAATGGCTGCGTGATGAGATGAAGTGACCGAATGACACGGGCTTTGTGACGCGGCGTTCGGCTCCCAGTGATCTTCTGATGACGCATCAGAGGGAGGACCGTGTGCTCCCATCAGTGTGACCGCGGGGGACTGAGATCGCGGACAGTGAGGCTGTGGGTCGGGGGTGCCACTCCGAGTTGTCTCAAGTAGACTGGAAACGCTTTGAGGGCTGACAGCTGTCTTACGTGCCTCTCGTATCCATGACGACGCCTGGCTCAACATTGGATTCGTGGAAATCTACTCAATAAGTAATTGTTGGATTGGATCCAAGAGGTCTGTTTGATTCCCTGGGTTCAGTGAAGCAGGGCCTCCTTGCAACTAGAAATATTCAACCCGGGGCAGAGAAGCCTCTGGGGACCCAACACAGTGGTGTTACGTCTCCGCAGGTGGTAGATGAAGTGAAAATCCCCGAATCTCCCATAAAGCATGGTGTATGGGCTTAGGTTTCTTTTCTTTTCTTTTTTTTTAAGGTTTTATTTATTTATTCGTGAGAGACACACAGAGAGAGGCAGAGACACAGGCAGAGAGAGAAGCAGGCTCCATGCAGGGAGCCCGACGCGGGACTCGATCCCGGGACCCTGGGGTCATGCCCTGGACCGAAGGCGGCACTAAACCGCCGGGCCCCCCGGGCTGCCCTGGGTTTAGGTTTCTAATGCTGAGCAATGTTCGTGTACAGAGTAGACGTTATATATGCTCTATGTTAATCGTATAACGTGTACAGTGATCTTAAAAAGAATACGTGCTGTACAATGTAATTTTGTAGTTAAGCGTCAGGTGAAATAGCTGGTTTGCGTCAGAGGCTGTTACTGCTTATTTTGCTCACCCGAGATAGTTGAATTCTCGTAAATATGTGGCTCATGTGAGTCCATGGCCGCTTTCATCAGATTGGTAACTGTCATTTCAAAGGGGAGACAGGCTTCCATTCAGTTTAAGAAGACGTTTCCTTGGGACAATGAGGGCTTCCTCTGTTGGGGTGAGCTCCTGTTCCTGAAGGACAGTCTTACAGACTGAGCTGTCAGGGGGAGGCGTGGAAGGCCGTCGCACGCCTTGTGGGACCTCGGAGGTTCTAGGGAAGGGGTGGGGTGGGGGAGGCCGTGGATGGTAGGGGACCCTGGCGGCCGCTACAGAAGAGGACTCACCGTTGCCCAGCTTGGAGAAGGATGCTGAGAGTGGACGCTTGGGGCGACCAGGCGAGGACCTTGGCCTGGGCTGTTTTGGGAGGAGCGACCTTCTGGGAGACCCTGGGGGAGCCCCACCATCTCTAAGGCACGCGGAGCCCGGGGCGTGGGAAGCCGTGCAGCGCAGCTCTGATGGGTGGAGGGCGTAGCAGGGTGGGCCACGTGCAGCTCCTCGGCCTCCGCTCACCCCGGGCCACCTGCGAGTGCCCCAGAGCCCTGCCCCTTGCTCGGGGCAGAGCGCCTGGAACAAATGGGATTTTCATTCTTTCATTATCATCGCCGTCCCTCCCTCGTCTCCGTCTCACATCCTCACACAGGATCAAGACCACGCACACGCTCACACTGCTTCATGTGCTTGCAGGACACATGCACACGCGTGAGCGGTCAGGAGCCCACATGCCCTTCTGAGCATACGTGGTTTCCTGGCTCTAGGGGCACATGCTTACCTGACCACACACTCACGACACATCGTCGCGACCAGTCATATGTCCCGAGCTCGTGACATACGACGATGACGCACAGTCTGTCCTCCGCGTTGTGTGTAGTTTACCCCCGTTACACATACCACGCACTGCCTCGTGCACACGGTCCCAGGACCTGTTCTCATGGCCACACTCTTACACACACGCACCTCGCAGGGCCGTCCATCACGCCACACCCTCCCATGACTGTGCTCTTACACGCTGTTGCATGGATGCACACGTGCCCCCACATTCTCTCTCTTTCATCACCCTCCCCCCCACACACACACCTTTTGTGACCACGGACACACACATACTTGGTGATGCAGTTCTGAGTACTCAGGCACTGGACAGCACTTCCCTCTCGTGTTCCTCATCCCCCCGGGCAGTTCTGTTTTGCTGCATGACAGCTCCCGATCTATGGGCTGGTTTCCTCACGCAGAGACTTCTGAACTTCTTTTTTTAAGATTTTATGTATTTATTCATGTGAGATACAGAGAGAGAGGCAGAGACACAGGCCGAGGGAGAAGCAGGCTCCATGCAGGGAGCCTGATGCAGGACACAGGACTCGATCCCAGGACCCCGGGGTCACGCCCTGGGCCTGAGGCAGACGCTCAACTGCTGAGCCCCCCAGGGTCCCAGAAAGATTTGGAACAGATGGGATTAAATTAAGAAAAGGGAGTTTCGAGCCCTCTGCAGTGTCCTCTCCTCCGTGCCGAGTCCTTGTCCCCAGGCAGCCCCTCACGGACTCTCTCAGTCTGCAAATCCGGTCTTCATTCCAAGAGGTAGTTGTGGTGGCTGTACTTTGGGGCATTTTAGAAGAGGACGTATTTAGAAGAAGAGACTCCTAGCGCCCCTTTCCCCGCTAGCCTTTGATGTTAGCACTGAGCTCACCCCGTGGCCAGGGGTGCAGCGGGGGGGGGGGTGGTGGCTCAGTTTACCCCTGCGCCCTGGGGGTTGTTAACAGCGCCTCCATCATTCTTAAGAAGGGCCTGGCTTGGGCTGTACCATGTGGGCTCACCCCGGTGAGATGCCAAGTCTCGGGAAGCAGTGGCCCCAACCTAACTTCTTGGGGGGCAGCCGGGCAGTGGGCCTCACAGGAGTGCGCCCAGGGGAACCTGCTGCCTAGAGACCTCCGCTCCGTGTCCGCGGGACCACACCTGGCGTCAGGGGTGGAGGGTCGGTGGCGGTGGCACCCACCGGTACCTGGTAGCGTTTTCTACTTCCCAGGTCGGTGTGTCTCATCCCCTTTGACCCTCATGAACCTGCAAGCTCACCAGCGCGCGTGTGTGTGACCATCTTCATGTTCCAGATTTGGGAACCTGGAGCCCAGAGAGACAGAGTCTCACGGATGGTCTGTTAGGGGCCCGGGCTGGGTGCTTTTGAGGGGATTTGTGCAGCTGTAAGAAGCCGTCGGAGAGCTTTTCCAAGAGTTTTTCCTGGGAATGGCTTCCCGTAGCTAATATGGATTTTCACTTTGCTTAGAGTGGGCCCGGCCTTGGGTGCTTTAGGGGCCTAGGCCCCAGGAGTCGCCGTGGCGCCCATCAAGATCTCAGCCCTGGGGGCACTAACTCCCCAAACCAGCGGCCTGTGGTGCGCGTCGCTACCCTCCCCGCTTCACAGGTGAGGAACTGAGGCTCTGAGATCAAGTCTTTGCCGAGTCACCCGAGTGGTGAGCGGAGGAGCCGGCGTTCAGACCCATCAGCCCCAGAGTCGGCCTTGCAGGGCACGGCCCCCGTCTTGCTCTCAAGAAGCTTTACCTTTCAGAGGGCACGGGGCGCCCGGGGCTCAGCAGGTGAGGTCTGCCCTCGGCCCCGGGATTGAGTCCCGCTTCGGGCGCCCCGCAGGGAGCCTGCTTCTCCCTCGGCCTGTGTCTCTGCCTCTCTCTCTGGGGCTCTTGTGAATGGGTGGGTTAAAATCTTAAAAAAAAAATTCAGAGTTCCAGATAAATGAACATATTCCCAAGCCTCGAGCCAGTCTGTACTGTTTCGGAGTTCCTCTTCTTTGAATTTGGTCGGGGAGGGTCTGCCCAGAGCGATCCCGTCACGTGTCTCTTCAGTTCCACGTATGTTAGGGCCCGTGTGGGCGTGTCCAGCAGTAAGTAGGAGATGGTTCTCGGCCCAGAGTCTTCGGATGAGACGACGTGTCACATAGAGAGGTAAAGGGCCATGCTGGGCCTGTGGAAGGCCCCATCTAATCCACGAGGGCTCAGAAAAGGCTCCAGGGGCGAGATGGGCTCCTTAGACACGAAGGGGAGACTGAGGCAGGCTGGGTGAGATGCTAGAAGCTCGTGAGCAGTGGGTCAGCCTGGGAACGTGACAGTGTGCAGGAGTGGGGGGGCTCCGCGGGCTCTTGGAGGAGAGGAAGAGTGAGGGCAAGGCTTTTGGGATGGTGGGCTAAACAGGGCGAGGGAGGGGAGAGGAGGGGAAGCTTCTGGGCTGGAGGGAAGGAGAGGTGGGCAGCTGGACTTCACTGCCCTGGGGGATGGTCGGGGTTAGGGAGCTGAGTGGGAATGTGGGGGGGTGGGCAGGCCCCGGGGGTTGCTCACAGCTCGGTTTGGGGCCCCTGGGGGAGGGGGTGGGAGAGATTCGGAGGGTGGTGGACGGGGCTGTGGGCGTGGGTCACCCGGCGGAGAGTGTGGCGGCTGCGGTGCAGAGGCTTCCCGGCGGGCGCGGGTGTGGGAGGCCCCTCGTGTGCCCCGGGATGCGGCGAGAAATCATGGGGGAGCCGTGCTCTCTCCTCTCCTCCCCTTCTTCCACCCCCGTGCCTCCTTGGCGCCAGACAGACTGGGGTGGAATCCTGGTTCTTCCCCAGAGCAGCCGTGTAGACGCGGGGCCTGACTCTGGGGCCCCATCCTCCCATCTGCGGCGCGGGAACTGTGAGCACTGACCCACGGCGCCTGGCGCGGGGTGGACACCGGGAAATCAGGGCCGTGCTCAGGCCTGGCGCGTTTTCCTGGAGGCCCACCTCCCTCCCGCCCTCCAGTCTGCCGGGGGCATGGCCATGCCCTCTCACCTCTTTGCTCGGGGGAGAGGGGGCTTGCACCCTGAGGCACCTGTGTGCCTCGCCCACGCCCGCTCACTTGAGCACAGCCCGCAGACTCGGCCCTGGCTCTGTGGCCTCCACAGGGCTGCCAGCTTTGCCCTCGACAGGCTCCCTCAGCGTGGCGGGGCCTGCCTGCCATCTGGTGGGGCTGCGGGGAGCCAGGTAGCGCGGTGTGCATGTGTGCGTGTGTGTGCGTGTGCGCGTGTGTGGCCAGAGCAGCAGACCCAAGTGCACAGCCCTCTTGTCTGTTGGGAAGAGATGGGGGTGACTTCTGGGAAGCCAGAGAGGCCGCAGGTTTGCCCTTGTGTGTTTAGCGATACGGGTCTGCCCCCCCCGCCACGCGCACACGCACACTCACCCTCGCACCTGCTCTGGGGTGCCCCCCCCCTTCACAGCCTGCCCACACTCCTCCCGGGTGAAGCCCCTCACATGCTCACTTGGGGGCTGGTAGCTGGCGCCTCCGAATCAGGACGTGTGAGTGACACTTAGAAATTGTGCAGGAGTCGAGGATGCTCCTGTTGGGCCGCGATGACAATCACGCGATTCCCACGGCCCTGGAGCCAGAGGCCCGGGCGTCCCCGCATGGCAGCCCCAGAGGGTCCCTGTGCTCTCGGCGCTGCGCCGACCACCGGCCAGGGTCCTGGGGCATCTGCCTGGCATCGCCCTCTGGGCTCCACCTGCCGCCATGGCCCGTTTCCCGAGGGGTTGCGGGGCTCACCTGGCACCCGGTTGGGGGGAGGCTGCAAAAGAGCCCGTGGCCGCCAGCTTCTCGGCCGCCAGGACTACCAGAGGATTCGAGGAGGGGAGACCACGACCAGGACCATGACCACAACCACCTCCAGGGCTGACCCTGCCCCTGCAGGCCCGCGGGGCTGCCTGCCTTTCCAGGCTGTTCTCTGCGGTCCCTGGAGGCCGCAGAAGGGGTGGGGGTCCTCACAGCAGAGCTTCCGGGAGTGGCAACAAGACCGAGGTCACCTACCTGCTCGGAGGCGGCCTAGAGGTCCCAGGTCCCAGCTCCCTGGTCTCCACCACCCGGCAGGACACCTAGGGACCCTTGGGCCGACGCTGACCCCTGCCTGGACTCCTGAGCTCCCGGGGCTCTTCCTTGAAGGACAGATTCTCCCCCAAGCGGCCCTTCCTCGGCTTGCCCTTCACTCCCGCTCTCTCATCAGTTCGTGGAGGGGGGAAAGGGGAGGGGGAGGGGCTGCTGTTCCCAGCACTGGAGCCGTGACAGTCCTGACTCTCGGGGCCCTAACCCTCCACGGTGGCTGCCTAGCATGAGAACGGATCCCCTGGGTTAGTGTCTGTGTCAGTCTGTGTCTGGGGCGTGTGTGTGGCCACTGTGTACATCCCAGGCCGCCTGTCTCCGTGTCTGCTTGTACGGGTATGGGCCTGCCCACGTACCCCACAACTCCTGGGCTCCCTTGCCAGGTGCCCAGTCCAGGTCCACCTTCCTCCCCAGCCTCCCCTGCTGCCCTCATTTCTGCCCAGATCCTGAGTACAGTGCAGGGGGCCCAGCGGTGGGTGTCCCGCTTCCCACGTGGGGTCTGACACCTCCTGTCCTCTCCCTGCCCATCGGAGTCTGCCTGTTGCCCGAGGGGTGGACGAGACGCTGTCCCTGTGTCTCCCAAGTGGTAGAAGGTCGGAGAGCACCGTTCGTGGAGCATCTCCCGGGAGTGCGCTGCGGTGCCCCCGCCTCACTCCATCTCTCAGGCAGCAGGAGCTGTGACGCCTGATTACCGCAGTGGCCTCCCAGGGTGGGCAGGGGGTCAGAGGCTCAGGGCAGCGGGAGCAGTCCCCAGCTGCACGCTCCGCACCCCGTCCTGTCCCCGCCCCGGGGCTTCCCTGTGCGCAGTCAAGGTGCACGTGCTGCCCGCCCAGCTGGGCCTGCCCTGGCAGTTCCCCAGGTGGACAAGGGGCCTGCCCGCAGCAGGAGAGTGACCCCCCGCCCTTCCCGCCCTGGTTCCTTCAGGTCACTCGGCTCCTGCTCCAGCACCGGGAGGCAGGCCGTGAATTTCGAGTGGAAGCCGGCCCCCCCCCCCCCCCCCCCCCCGCCAGGTGTCGGGCATGGGGAAGCCGGGAGCCTCTGCATGACAGGTGTGGAGTCGGTCAGGGCTCCTGCCACCCCAGGGCCCGCCCAGCCCTTCCCGGGGACCAGGCCGTGTCAGTGGGCAGGCTGGGGGCCCAGGAGTCTGTGTGTGTGCGTCCCTGGGAACCCTGCATGCGTCTGGCTTCCCCCGGCCTGGTGCGGGGAGGATGGCTGGGGGCACAGCATCCCCGTCGTCTCGGGAGGACTCTGGGCAGCCTGCTGCCTGTTCCCCTGCCACTGCCTGAATCATTTCTATATTTGGCCGGGGAGCCACGTGGGTGGGGAGCCAGTCCACTGCGCCGCTCCTGACAGCGGGGGCGGGGAGCTGAGGCAGAGGATGGGGCGCGCCCTGGGAGCACTGAGTGAGCGAGCCTGGGGAAGAGGCACCCTGTGTCCTGCCGCCCCCCGCCCCCCAGCCCGCCCCCACGCCGTCCTCACGGCCACCTCTTCTCCCGCAGGCCGCTCTCCGGGAGCCATGGGTGTCGCTGGGCCCAGCTGGGACGCTGCCAGGCTCCGACGCTCCGCCTAAGCGACGGGCCCTCTCCCAGGCCTGTGCTCGCTGCCCGTCATGGCCACGCTCGGCTGCTGCCCGCTCGTCTGGGGACCCCGGGCACCCAGCCCCAGCCCTGAGAGGTTAGGCCAGGCCCTGTGGCTCCTGTGCACAGGGGCGCGCCCGGCGCCAGGCCCCTTTCAGAGCCAGAGCGACTGATGCCATGGGCGAGGCCCCTGCCCACCTGTCCACTTGCCTGGTGCCCGCTCCGAGACCCATGCACCAGGTCCCCCTGGAGGTGCCAGCCCCGTGAACTCCTCCCCTGTCCCCCGACGCTGAGAAGGCCCGGCCCCCCAGCCCGCCATGTGCGAGGTCATGCCCACAATCAACGAGGGGGACCCCCTGGGGCCCCCCCATGGCGCCGATGCTGACGCCAACTTCGAGCAGCTGATGGTGAACATGCTGGATGAGCGGGAGAAGTTGCTGGAGTCCCTCCGGGAGAGTCAGGAGACCTTGGCTGCCACGCAGAGCCGGCTGCAGGACGCCCTGCACGAGCGGGACCAGCTGCAGCGCCACCTCAACTCCGCCCTCCCCCAGGTAAGGCCAGGTGTGCCCCTCCGTCTCACCTGGCTCCCCCCAGCCCTGGAGCCGCCGCTCTGGGCTTTCCATCATCTGCATCTATTTGCATATCAATAAATGTAACTTTCCTGCGTGACCCTCCACGGAACCCTGTCCCTGTGCACCTGGCACCCCATCCTCAGCCGGACTTGGCTTCCCCTGGACCCCGGGCCCGGCCGCCCGCCGCAGGGAGCCCGCGCGGCCAGCAGGTGGCGCCCAAGGCTGGAAGGCGCCGCGCCCCGGGGACGAGCCCGGTTGCAGACAGATCACCTGGTCCACCCCTCACTGCACCCGTGGAACACATGAGGCGTCGCGTAGCAAATGCTAGGCAGGGCTGGACCCACAAGCCGGGGACCTTGAGCCCCAGGGTCAGCGCGCTGCGGCCTCGCCTTGTGCTTGCAGCTCCAACCTGGGTACCGCCTGCTACGTCCGTCCTCTCTGTTTTACACACGATAACAGTGAAGCTTGAGATGAGCCCGGTGCCCGGCCTGCGTGTGCAGGGGTGGGGGGCCTGGGGCGGCCCCCTGAGCAACCCCCGCTGCAGACTCAGCTCCACGCCCTCACCCACGTGTGGGGACAAGAGTGACGGTGGAGCCGGGTGGGCGCAGGGCTCAGACGAGGTGGTGGCAGGGCCTTGGGATGCCTCCAGGGGGGCACGGGGTCCTGGTGGAGGGAGGACGGGGCGGCCGGGGGTTGGAGGAGCCAGTCCTGCCCTGGGGCTCACCGACGAGGCAGGAGGGGGACTGGGGGACCGACCCCGGGGTAAGAGTTGTTGCCCAACCTGTGCTGCTCGCTGCTGGGAGGCCTGTCCTTGTAGCTTCCAGGTGGAGACGGAGCTTCAAGGAGGCTGGGCCGCTTGTCCGAGGTCGCAGGGTTGATGGGACGTGGCTGGGGTTTGATGCAGGCCCATCCTGGGAGCCTCAGGAAGGCAGGGGCTGTGTCTGTGTTGTCACTGTGTCCCCAGGGCCCAGCGCGGGGCCTGGGACATGACCACGCTCACAGTGTTGGTGGCCGCAGACCGGCTCCTAGGCTGGGGCTCTCCAGCTCCATCCCAGCCGGCGTTAGCGGGGGAGGCAGGCTTCCCCCGGGGGTCTGCGAAGGCCCCAAGGACGTGCATCCCCCCGACACGGGCTTTGAAACGTAGGCGTGATCTCATCAGGGGCTGACCGAGGGCTGGGCCCTCCGGGGGGACGGGAGAGGTGCGGAACCAGGAAGGCTGGTGGAGGGCTGCACCCAGTGGGTGACCGGGCTGCCCGGATCTTAGGGTGTGTGCAAAGAAACCATGAGAGGGAAATCTGAAAACCAGGACAAGAAGTTTGTAGTCGGCGTTGTAGACAGTGTCACGCCTCAGGAGGTGGTCCTGGCAGCAGGTGTCAGATGGGCTGGGGTCGCGGAGGAGGCGGGTGTCCTGGGGTGGGAGCCCAGGGTGTTGAGGGAGAGAACATGGGTCCCTGGGGGGTGGCATGGGGCTGGGGGCTTGCGAGTCCTGTCTCTGGACGTAAGTGTGTGTGTGAGCTTGCTGTGCGTGTAAACTGAGGCGTGGAACAGCCGTGGGGCCAGGCCTGGGTTCCTAGGGTGTGAGGTGTTGGCTACCCCTGGCCATTGCCTTGACAGGCCAGGCTTCTCCCGCTCTGCCCTCGGGCTCCCGCGGCCCTTCCCACAGCCCTGCCTGCCGAGGCCCCGTGTGGGTGGCTCGGGGATGCCTCCTCCCGTCCCGAGTCGCCGCGTGTGCAGGAGGCCTCAGGGTAGGGCCACTCCAGGCCCTGGGCGCCCGCAGAGCGTGGCCCAGCTCTCGGAAAACTCTGGGGCGGGATGATGTCTGCGTCAGCCAGGAGGGTGCGAGGGGCCTGGGAGCGCGGGGCCAGCCTCCCCCTCAGGATGCGTGTCCCGACCCAGACAAGCTGGGCCGCGAGAGCACCTCGGCATGTGCGGGCCTGACGTGCTGGGAGCAGGGCTCCTGGAGGGGGGACCCCGAGCGTGGCGCTGGGCGAGGCCGGAGCGGGGGCCCTGGACCGTGGCGGGGATCCCTGCGACGTGGGCTAGAGCCTGGGGCCTCCGGCCAGGTCTCCCGGCCGCCTTGCGCTCTCTCTCTCACACACCTATGCACACGCACATGCACACACGTGGGCCCTTCCCTCGCCCACTGGCCCCGTAGCTGTAGAGCCCTGGGGAGGGCGTGCAAGGCAGCTCCCCGGGGCCCTCGCCTCGAAGCCCGCTCTCTTCCTTGTGCAGCACCCATGGGTCTCTGTTGGGACCTCACCCAGCCACACGGGAGGGGAGACTCCCCTCTGGGTCTCCAGGCCTTGGTGGGTCCTCGGGATGCCGGGGAGACGACGTAATCAGGCCCTACTGCTGCTGGAGGAGGCGGGGGCTGCAGAGCGGATTCGGGGACTCTCTGGCTCCTGTTTCCACCTCGTCCCCTCGCACCCTAACACATACGTGGAGTTCGTGGGGGACCCCGTGGTCCCCCATGATGTGGCCCCCGCCCCCGGGACGCTCTGCAGTGAGGATGCCTGGGGGCTTTCCTGGGGGCAGCTGCCCCAAGCAAGGGGTGGGTGCGAAGAGCCCATCAGCGATGGGGGCAAGCAGGAGGCAGCTCAGGGGAAAGCCCCTGAGCACTCAGGGGCCTTGGGGGCTTGCAGGAATTTGCCACCTTGACCCGGGAGCTGAGCATGTGTCGGGAGCAGCTTCTAGAAAGGGAGGAAGAGATCTCAGAGCTGAAGGCAGAGCGGAATAACACCAGGGTAAGCGGGTGACCTGCTGTGTGTGGGGGCTGAGCCCCGCTGACCACGGGGGTGGCTAGGCCAGGGCCAGGCATCTCCTGCCCGCTGCTGACCTCCTCCTGTCTTGGGGGGGTGGCCCTGGGAGGTCGGGGCCCTGGGGTGGAGACCAGGGCGGCACGGGTGTCCTGCTGTCCCCCCCAGTGGTCCTTGGCCCCCCTTCTGGCCCCCGGGCACCGGCTCACCGCCCTCCCCTTGCGCTGCCCCTGCCCCTGCCAGTTACTCCTGGAGCATCTGGAGTGCCTGGTGTCACGCCACGAGCGGTCGCTGCGCATGACCGTGGTGAAGCGCCAGGCCCAGTCGCCGTCAGGGGTCTCCAGTGAGGTGGAGGTGCTGAAGGCCCTCAAGTCGCTGTTCGAGCACCACAAGGCCCTGGACGAGAAGGTAGCTGGCCCGGGCCCGGCCAGCCTTGCCTCCCCGGGGCCTCCCTCCGGGGGTCCCCTCTGCGTGTTCCTCGGCCTGTGTGCAGGGGACAGCTGCCCTCTCCTCCCAGTGGCCTCACTGCCAGGCCCTCGGGGAGGTGCTCTCGGCCGCCTCCTGCCCCAGGCTGTGCGTGGGGCCCAGGCTTCATGGGCACGAGTCCCTGGGGCCCCGTGTCCTCTCCATCTCCCCCTCCGTGGACAGGTGCGGGAGCGGCTCCGAGCGGCCCTGGAGCGCGTGACCACCTTGGAAGAGCAGCTGGCAGGTGCCCACCAGCAGGTAAGTGGCCTGCGCCCCCTCCTCCTGGACGCCGCAGTCCCCGCTGCTCTGCCCTCTGTTGTGCGTTGGGCTCCCCGCTGTGGGGGTGGGGCCGGGCCGGCTGGCCAGTGCGGCTGGGGGCGCAGGGAGTCGCCTTCTCTGTGACTCACTGCCCCGGGGGCTGCACCCTACAGGTGTCTGCCCTGCAGCAGGGGGCAGGGGTTCGGGATGGAGCGACAGAAGAGGAGGGGACCGTGGAGCTGGGACCCAAGCGGCTGTGGAAGGTGGGTCCTGGGGAACCACGTGGGGGTGGGGGGCCGCCCCCAGACGGGACGTCAGGGCCCTGCCGGCCTGGGTTCAGGAGAGCGAGTGCTGGAATGACATCTGGGGCTGTCTCCAATATTCCCATCGCTCTTTCCTTCTTCCCCCATGCCGCCTGCGAACAAATCTGTGGGTTTTTCTGTCGTGTGCCCGACACACAGCCGGGCACCTCTACGTTGTCCACTTGGACGGTCAGGTGCCACCTGCCTGTGTGTGGGTGTCGGGCAAGGTCCCTCCTGCGCCTGAGCCTTTGTTCCCCTAGTGCTGCCCCTTCCTGGGTTATGGGATTCTCAGACAGCAGGTGGAACCGGAAAGTCCTTTCAAAAGAGACACAGGGGAGCAAAAGTGTTTGGTCAGTGTATGGGGTGAGCTCCTGGGGCCCCTGGGGGCACAGCTGGGATGTGCTCTGGGGGTGCTGGCCCTGGGCGGGCCGGGAGCCCGACGACTGACTGATGGCTCACCGTCGCTGGAGGACGACGCGGGCCGGGTGGAGGAGCTGCAGGAGCTCCTGGAGAAGCAGAACTTTGAGCTGAGCCAGGCTCGGGAGCGGCTGGTCAGCCTGACGGCGTCGGTGGCCGAGCTGGAGGAGGACCTGGGCACCGCGCGCCGGGACCTCATCAGGTCAGAGGAGCAGAGCAGCAAGCATCAGCGGGACCTCCGGGAGGTGAGAGGGGGCCCCCCGGCCCGGCCCCATCTGCTGCGCCGGCGCTGGGCGGGGGGGCTGCTTGCGTGCCCTGGGTGTGCAGCGAGGGCCAGGCCGGGGCGGCTTGCTGGGGCCACTGTGGGGAGGAGTAGCGAGAGGGCCGGGTCGAGCTCAGGCCCTGGCGGGGGGCACGGGGGACGCTGATGGCCCCTGGCCCGTCCCCTCCGCTCCTACCCCAGGCCCTGGCCCAGAAGGACGACATGGAGGAGAGGATCACGACACTAGAGAAGCGCTACCTGGCTGCTCAGCGTGAGGCCACGTCCATCCACGACCTCAACGACAAGCTGGAGAATGAGCTGGCCAACAAGGAGTCCCTGCACCGCCAGGTAGCAACCTCCCTTTGGCCCAGAGCCCCTGGGGCCCCGCCTTGGGAGGGGGGAGGCCGTCCTCGCGTGGGGAGCAGCCCAGAGCCAGGTTGCCCTCGTCCCCCCTCCCCCCGCCTCCCGGCTCCTCCGGCCGGTCACCTGCTCTCTCCTGAGCCTGGGCGCTCCCTGTTGACCCCCCCCACCCACGGTGCTAGTGTGAGGAGAAGGCCCGGCACCTGCAGGAGCTGCTGGAGGTGGCGGAGCAGAAGCTGCAGCAGACGATGCGCAAGGCGGAGACGCTGCCCGAGGTGGAGGCCGAGCTGGCGCAGAGGATCGCGGCCCTCACCAAGGCAAGTGGGCCCGGCCCGCCCGTGGCCGCCTCCTGAGCCCCCCGGCGCCCACAGGAGGCGCAGAGCGTGGGAGGCACTCGGGCTGGGAGCCAGGAAGGCGCCTCGCACTGCGTGACTCTGGGATGCGTGATCCCTGCCCTCCTCACCCCCGGGAGCGACCGTCCCTGGGAAGGGCCCAGGAACCCTGGGAGACATGGGTGAGACCCCGGGGGCGCAGAGCGCTGCGTCAACTTGTCTTTGTTGGGGGCCTGGGTGGAAGATGAGGACGTCGTCCCCGGAACGAGGAGATCCGAGAGGAGCGGTGAGCAGCGTGGGTGCAGGGGGCATAGGCTGAGCGTCGCCGGCGTCCTGCAGCTGGGCCCTTCCGGATCTAGGGATCAAGCTCGATCGCTTGAGGCCTGCAGCTTTAGGGTCGGTGCAGGGCCTGGGTTGTGCCCGACGGGGTGTAACAGTTACTGGGAGGCGTCCGGGCTGGAACCGCCCTCGGGTCTGGAGGAGTGGGGTCGACGCACGGGCGCAGGCCGGCAGCAGGGGTTCCAGAGGACTTAGGGGTGTTCGCAGCAGGTTGACGCTTTCCGGGGACCTCGCTCGGGGCCGCCTCCACCCAGCCAGGGAGAGAAGGACGTCCGTGTTGCGTGAGCATCAGGCCCCGGGGCCTCTGGAGCCTGGGGGCCCCCGACTGTCCCCGCCACCCGGGAAGTCGTGCCCCTCCTGATGAGGCGTTGGGTCCGTCCTCGTGGCACCACCTCTGTGACGTCGGGTTGGCCTGCGTGCTAGCTCCTAGGGATCTGGGTTTAAGGACGTAGGGGACCAGGTTGGGGTGCTGGGACGGCAGCTTAGCATGTCCCCAGAGGGACAGGAAGGGATGGACTGACGTGATTAATAGGTTCACACGAGTCACAGCGGGGCGGCTCTAGGGAGGGTTTCCCGACTGCTGGATGTGTGACAGTCTCGTCAGCGGACGCAGGCCTGGAGGGAGCCCACCCACCTGGGGGGTGACAGCCCGGCTAGCGTGTGCTGCGTGTGGCAGCGGACCTGTCGGCGTGGATGGTCTCACTAGTCCTCACAGTGTTCAGTGGGTTAGGGTTAGGGTTAGGGTTGGGTTGAGGTTAGGGTCGGGATTAGGGGTTAGGGTTGGAGCTAGGGTTAGGGGTTGGGGGTTAGGATTGGGGTTAGGGGTTAGGTTTGGGGTTGAGATTAGGGATTTGGGTTGGGGTTAGGAGTTAGGGGTTAGGGTAGGGGCTAGGGTTAGGGGTTGGGGTTAGGGTTAGGGTAGGGTTAGGATTAGGGGTTATGCTTAGTGTTGGGATTAGGGTTTACGGTTAGGGTTGGGGCTAGAGTTAGGGGTTCATGTTAGGGTTAGGTTTGGTGTTGGGATTAGGGGTTAGGGTAGGGTTGGGGCTAGGATTAGGGGTTGGGGTTAGGGTTGCAGTTGCGGTTGGGATTAGGGGTTAGGGTTGGGGTTGGGGATTACGGGTTGGGGTTAGTTTTGGGGTTGGGGTTGGTTTGAGGTTAGGGATTAGTGTTGGGGTTGGGTTTGGGGTTGAGGTTAGGGATTGGGGGGTTAGGGGTTAGGGTTTGGGTTGTGTTTAGGGTTAGGGATTAGGGTTGGCATTGGGGTTAGTGTTGGGGTTAGGGATTAGTGTTGGGGTTGGCGTTGTGGTTAGGGTTAGGGGCTAGGGGTTAGGTGTTAGGGTTGGGTTAGGGTAAGGGTTAGTGTTAGGGCTCAAGTTTAGGGTTAGGGATTAGGGTTAGGGGTTAGGTATTAGGAGTTAGTGTTAGGGGTTAGGGTTTGGTTTGGGGTTGGGATTAGGGGTTAGGGTTGGGGTTAGGGGTTAGTGTTAGCGTTGGGGTTGGAATTAGGGGTTAGGATTTAGCTTGGAGCTAGGATTAGGATTTAGGGGTTGGGGTTAGGGATTAGGGTTAGGGTTAGGCTTGGGGTTGGGATTAGGGGTTAGGGTTAAGGTTGGGGCTGGGGTAAGGGTTAGGGGTTGGGGTTAGTGGTTAGAATTAGGCCTCAGGTTGGGATTAGGGGTTAGGGTTAGGGTTGGGGCTAGGTTTAGGGGTTTGGGGTTAGGGTTGGGGTTGGGATTAGAGGTTAGGGTTTGGTTTGGAGCTTAGATTAGTATTTAGGGGTTGGGGTTGGGGTTGGGGTTTGGATTAGGGGTTAGTGTTGGGGTTGGGGTTGATGTTACGGATTGGGGTTGGGGTTAGGGGTTAGGATTAGGGGTTGGGGTTAGAGTTCGGGTTGGGGTTGGTTTGAAGTTACAGTTTAGGTTTGAGGTTACAGTTTAGGGTTGGGGTTAGGGTTGAGGTAGGATTAGGATTAGGGGTTAGGGTTGGGGCTAGGGTTAGGGATTACGTTTTGAGGTTAGGGGTTAGGGTTAAGGTTGGGTTTGGGGTTAAGGTTAGGGTTGGTGTTGGGGTTAGGGGTTAGGGTTGAGCTAGGGATTAGGGTTGGGTTGGGGTTGGCGTTGTGGTTAGGGTTAAGGGCCAAGGGTTAGGGTTAGGGTTTATGGGTTAGGTTGGGGTTAGGTTAGGGGTTAGGGTTTGGTTAGGGTTGGCTTTGGGGTAAGAGTTAATGTTTGGGTTTAGGTTTAGGGTTAGGGGTTAGGTATTTGGCGTAGAGTTAGCGGTTAGGGTTGGAATTGAGGTTAAGGTTAAAGTTAGTATTTAGAGTTAGGGCTTAGGGTTAGATGTTAGGTATTAGGGGTTACGATTAAGGGTTGGGGTTGGAGTTAGGGGTTAGGGTTTAGATATTCAGGGTTAGGGTTTAGGTTTCTGGTTAGGGAAGGAGGTATGGTTTGGGGTCATGGTTATGGTTAAGGGTTAGGGGTTATGGTATGGGTTAGGGTTAGAGTTAGGATTAGGGGTTAGGGTTAGGGGTTAGGATTAGGGGTTTGTGGTTAGTGTTGGGGTTGGTGTTAGGGTTAGGCTTAGGGGTTAGGGTTGGATTGTGGTTAAGTTTAGTGTTAGCGTTAGACGTTAGGGTTGGGTGTGGGATTAGGGTTGGGGTTAAGGTTGTGGTTAAGGGTTAGGGATTAGGGGTTGGAATTAGGGTTGGGTTTTTTAGGGTTAGGGGTTGGGGTTAGGTTTAGGATTAGTGATTAGAGTTAGGATTAGGTTTAAGGTTAGGGATTAGGGTTAGGAATTAGTGGTTATGGTTCAGGTTGTGGTTAGGGTTAGGTATTGGGATTATGGGTTATTGGTTAGGGGTTACGGTTAGGGTTAGGTTTAGTAGTTAGGGTTATGGGTTGGTGTTAGGTTAATGCACTTTATGGGTGCTGTTATCATCCATCTTTATAGTCTAGGAGATTCAGTCACATAGGGGTCCAATAACTTGCCCATCACCACGTGCCTGAGAAGAGAGGGAGCCAGGATTTGAACCCAGAAAGTCTGGCTTGCATCTCTGCCCTTAAGTGCAGGTCCATCCATCTACCTGGAGGCATAAAGGAGATTTACAGTAGCTCATGCTTTGAAGTAGAGTTTTTTTCTGGAAGTGTGGGGTAGTTTGGACCACCAGCTGCAGGCTCAGAGCAGGAAGAAAGGGTTGGGGAAACAACAGTCAGGGTGTGGATATTGCTTGGGAAGAAGGGCAGTGGTGGTGGCAGTTGTGCTTCCAGGTGAGAGGCCCCGTCCCGGAGAGTACCCTGGCTGAGGGTGTGTGGGATGCGGGCCCTGAGCAGGAGGGCCGAGCATGTACGGCTGCACTGACCCATGCCTGCTTCCAGGCTGAAGAAAGGCACGGCAACATTGAGGAGCATCTGCGACAGCTGGAGAGTCAACTGGAGGAGAAGAACCAGGAGCTGGCGAGGGTGAGGGCACCGGGCTGGGCTCCCCAGGGAGCCTCCCCAGATGGCATGTGGATAGGCCTAAGAAGAGTGGGCGCTGGGGGGATGGGGCCTGGGTGGGGACAGAGCCATGGAGGGGCCAGAGGAGGTGGTCCGGGAGCCGGAGCGAGGGGCTCTGGGCCTACCAGTAGGGGTCGGGTGAGTGGGCTGGCGCCGGGCAAGGCGCGGGGATGGGCGGCCCCGGGGTGACCTGGGAGCAGGGGTGCTGGCTCTGCAGGTGCGCCAGCGGGAGAAGATGAACGAGGACCACAACAAGCGGCTGTCGGACACCGTGGACAGGCTGCTCAGCGAGTCCAACGAGCGGCTGCAGCTGCACCTCAAGGAGCGAATGGCGGCCCTGGAGGAGAAGGTGTGATGGGGTCGGGGTCGGGGTCACAGGTCTCGGTGGGCGGGCCGAGGGGAGCAGTTGGGGTGTCAGGGGCGGGGCGTGTCCTGGACATAGGCCCGGTGGGCAGAGCTGGGGAGGCAGGGGCAGGAGGGGCAGGAGGGGCGGCGGTGGGTCCCCAGCTCCCGGCTGTCCCCCCAGAACACGCTGATCCAGGAGCTGGAGAGCTCCCAGCGGCAGATCGAGGAGCAGCACCATCACAAGGTACCGCTGCGGGCGGCCTGGGCGGGCCGGGCTTGGTGAGGAAGGAATGCGGGCGGCGCCGGGCTGCGCAGACGTTATTTCCCGGATCCTCGCTAGAGCCCGTCGCGGCGGACGCCTCGCCACCCAGGGTGAAGACGCGGCGGAGGCCCTAGGCGTAGGGCATAGGGCGGGCGGAGAGGCAGGGCCCGGATCTGGTGGGGCCTCGCTCCAGGTGACGCAGGAGTCCCTGAGCCGGGAGGACCGTCCCTGGCCCTGCCTCAGCCGCGTCTGTGCCGCTGCCGCGCGTCGGGGGGGCCAGGGCTCAGCAGCTCTGCTCCGCTAGAAGCCTGCCCTAGACAGACCCTCCCCTGGCCCTGCCCCTCTGCCGCCCCTGCCCACCCTTCTGCTCGCTTTCCAGTCGGACCTCTTCTCTTGGTGTCATCTGTGGGCCTGGCCGGGGCCCCTGGCTTTGGACTTCGCAGTACATTCTGCTTCCCCCCAACTCTGCTGTCCTTTTGTCCCTCTCTCCCCTCTCCGCCCCTCCCTGGCCCCACCCCCACCCTGGGTCTGCCTGGCACAGGGCCGCCTGTCTGAAGAGATTGAGAAGCTGCGCCAAGAGGTGGACCAGCTGAAGGGTCGAGGGGGGCCGTTTGTGGATGGCGTCCACTCCAGGTACTGGAGCGCGGGAGGCTGGGCGTGCTGGGATGGGGTCCTGCCCGGACCCTGAGGAAGGAGGCTTCCTCCCACCAAAAGACCGCCCAGGACCTCAGGGTCCTCCTCCTATCTAGGGTGGGACACCGAGACCCCAAGAACGTGGTCGAGGTCACCTAGCTCACTTGGGCAGCCTGGAAGGGGCGCCAGGCCTCTGAGCAGAGGCTGCTGGGAGGCAAGGAGAGGCAGGATGCTCCCGCCCCAGTGCCACGGGAGATGCCCTCGATGGGTCTGCGGGGGACGTGCTCACCTGTGTCCTGTAGGACCCGCTCACGGACAGTGTGTGGCTCATTCTAGTTCTTTGGAGACACCGTCTTTAGGGCTCTGGAGGATTGTTGTTTGAGTGTTCAGGCCACCGAGGTTCAGATAGCTGGCAGTGGGCAAAGGGCAGCACGAGGGACGGAAGTGAGGCATCCAGAACTTCCCTACTGTTGGACGCTGAGGTGCCATGTTGTGGTTGTGACATCCCCTTTTCTGAGAGCATTTTAAGAGATGGTGAGTGGTATTTTTTAAATTAGATCCATGTTTTGGGGAACTTCTGGATTTTTCTCTACATGTTGTGAAGCGATTGACATTGAACTGAGACCCCAATCCCGCCGCTACTTCTCCGCCCAGAGTGGCAGGGTGAGGATGGAGGATGCTGCTAGTAGATGCCACTCAAGGTTCCGGGCTCCTGGCTGTTTTCTCTCCAAACCACGGTCTCACAGAAGAGCGTCTTTGAGGTCCCTTGAGTGATGCTCTTGCTGTGTCAGGGCAATAGGGATCAGCTTCCCTGGAGGGGTTCAAGGAAACGTGGAGACGCAGGGCTTGGATTAGGGAAAGGGACGATGACCTGGAGGAAGAGCAGCCTGTGGGCGTCTGGGTGGTAGAGACGTGAGTACCGTCTTCCGCTTCATCAGGAGCTACTGTATGGGAGACGGTGGGGAGAAGCAGGCAACGGAGGCAGGGAGTGGGAGTTGGGGTTCCTCTGACTTCTTCCTTCCTGTAGGTTTCTCAGAAGAGACCCCCCCACCCACCCCAGTGAATAAGCCTCATGACTCAGGAACACCAAGCTATTTGCACTGCTTGCTTTCCTTGGTGGTTGAGGATTCTTGGCTTTGGCCATAGGAATACTGGACCCATCACGGAGTTGGGGCTGAGGTGCAGGACAGAAGGGGGGATGAGCAGTAACGCCCCCCTCTTCCCTGCAGCTACCTCATGCAATGCACCATAGGCTTGCCCTGTCCCCGGGCCCCGGGCCCCTCAGGCCCCCTCACACCCCAAACTCGGAAGGCGAAGGCGTGGGGAAGAAGTCCAGGAGGGAAGGCATCCCAGACATTACTGGGATTCTGAAACCTCACCCCAGGGGGCATCCGGCCCACATCCCTGATAGAACAGGGCCTCTTGAAGCCTCCGGGGGATGGGGAGCGGCCTGGGTTCATTTTGGCCAGGATTATGGGGGAGCCCACGGGCGGTCGCCGGGGAGAAGACAAAGAAACAAAGACCCTCAGAGCTAAAAAAAAAAAAAAAAGGATCTTTAGAGACCCTCCCTTCTAGTCTCTCAGGGCCACAAGCCCTTGGCCCGAGTGCCCCTTTAATGGAGAGCTCAGCTTTTTTTGAAGCCACCAGTTGCATCCTGAGCCAAATCTTGCCATCCGAAGGTGCTGCTTACGTTAGATGGAAGCTGCTTCCCTAGAACTTTCTGGATCGTTCTGATCCCTGGGGCACCAGAGGCTAAATTGCATCTCCTGTTCACACGGCGGCCCTTAAGCCATCACAGTAGCCCTCTGCCAGCTGAGGCTTCTTTCCGCCAAGCTGAGATCCCTCAACTCTTGGGCCTGGTGGCTGCGCCCGGGGCCTCAGCCTCAGGGCTGCTCTCCCCCCCCCCCCCCCCCCCCCCGCCCCCAGGTCGCGCTCCGGCAGTGCAGCGGATGTGCGCTTCTCCCTCGGCACAGCCCCCCACGCGCCCTCAGGCCTGCACCGCCGCTACTCGGCCCTGCGGGAGGAGTCTGCCAAGGTGAGGGTGGGGGGTGAGTGTGGAGGGTTCTCCCCAGGGAGCTTGGGGTCAGTCCGGCCGCGTGCCTGGCTCCGGTTTCACAGACGGCTGGCGTGCGGCACAAATCCTCCCCCTCCAGTCCCCGCGTGTGGACAACAGCTGCAGCCCTGGGGTTGGGGCCATTGTTAGCTGCAACAGCTGTGCCCCTCACCTCGGCCTCCTGGTGGGCAAGTGGCGGGGCTGGTGGCCGGCCGGTCCCCGCGGCCCTGCTGAGGCCGGTGCACGTGTGCCCGGCGTGCAGGCGTGTTTCTGGTGGTCAGGGTGGGAGATGCAGGGCTGAGGTGGACTTGGCAAGCTTCCTGGAGCAAAAGCTGTGGTTTATGGGGTGGGGAGGAGGGAGGGAGGGATGGCGGGTCATGAGGCCCTGGGGATGGCACCTGAAGCTTTCCGAGAAGCAGCCTTGTGTTCCTGCTGAGACTGGCCCGGGGTGGGTGGGCGCGGGCAGCCGGGGGAGATGCAGGCAGGGAAGGGCCCCTGCGTCCCACACCCTGCCCTGAAGCCAGGCCCCGCCTTCCTTAAGGCCCCACAGGGTCCGGGGGAGGCGTCCTTTCATCTCGCTGTCCCCTCGCCCTCAGCTCTCTCCGTTGCTAAGAATGCAGCAGGAGCCCAGGAGCTGGAGACGACGTGCCCGCCGGGCTCGGGGCTGTGGGAGCCGGAGGATGGCTTAGGGCACCTCGCTATCCCAGGCCCGCCCCCTGCCCTCCTGGCGCGTGGCCCACATTTGTGCTCTCTCCTCTTCCCCGCTTTTGTGGGCTGGAGAGGTTTGTCGGGTGCCTTCCGAGCGGCCACCACCCCAGAGGGCTGACCGCGGGGTCCTGCGGTGGAGACGCAGACGGACAGGACCACTCGGCTTCCCTCGGGCCCTGGAGCCCCATAGTCACTCTGTATGCACAGAAGGGGTGGCCTTTACGGAGTGCCCACTGTGGGCCACACCCCGTGCTAGGTGCTTCCATGTGTGTCCCCGCTCTGCTCTCACCGTCACCTACGACGTGGGCAGGCACCATTACTGTCCCCGTTCCACAGATGAGGGAACTGAGGCACAGAGAGGTCAAGCAACTTTACGACGGTGGCGCAGCTACTGGTCAGGTTTCCCAGCAAGGCCGCCTCTCCCTGGGACATGTCCCTAACCATTCTGCTACCCGACTCCTTGAGCTGTGCTACCAGGTCCCCTGGACACTTGTTACAGTGCAGGTTCTGAGGCCTGAGGCCTGAGGCGGGCCCGGGACCCTGCGCTTGGCGAGGGTCCTTGGGAGAGGCCAGTGCGGCTGGGATGGGGGCGGTCCTGCTTCTGGGCTGTCTGGGGTCTTATTATGACTCTTGTCCCCTCCTTCGCTAAGGACTGGGAGCCGTCCCCACTGCCTGGGGTGCTGGCCCCTGCCGCCGCCCCGGTCTTTGACAGTGACCCCGAGATCTCCGACGTGGATGAGGACGAGCCCGGGGGCCTGGTGGGCTCCGTGGACGTTGCCTCCCCCGGCGGCCACTCGGATGCGCAGACCCTGGCCATGATGCTGCAGGAGCAGCTGGATGCCATCAACGAAGAGATCAGGTGGGGCAGGGGCGGCCCCTTGGAAGCGGGCTCCCAGGACGCGTGGTCTTGCAGCCGCACCTCCGAGTGCTCCGTCTGGGCCCGGGTGCCGGGCGGGAGGGTGCGACCTCGGCTGACCCTGTGGGCCTGACACTGGGGCCCTGAGCCCATTGCCCCCGCCGCCGAGGCCCAGTCGCGGGAGGGCTTTGCGGGTGTTCCGCTCGGCCGTACGTCTCGGGGAGGCAGCGCTGCTCCTGCTTCCCGGGGAAGGGACCAGAACCCGGGCAGCTGGGTGGTGTGGCCGGGGCGGAGGCAGAGAGCCGGGCTCCCGTTCTGCAGTGTCCCTCATCCTGGCGAGGCTCGCAGGCGGGGAAGGGGACGCCCACCTGGGCTGCAGCTGCCCCTGGGGACGCTTAGATGCGTGTGACCTGCCGCCAGGCCACACCTGAGCCTGGCCGCACCAGGCTTTACGGTGCCGAGGGCCACGGCCTCCATGGTTCTCCCACTTCTGGGTCTCTCAGACCCGCTGGAAAGGAGGCCTCCCTCCCTGACACGCGCGCACACACACACACACACACACACACACACGAGGGCGCCAGCGGGAGAGTTCACACATAGGGCTGCCGACTTGTGTTCTGCAAAGGAAAGCACCCAAGGGCCCTCGTGGCCCCTGCACGCCCCCGGGCCACAGGGGAAGGGCCTTCTAGCGCCCTCGGGTCTCGCTCCCAGTCGGCGCACACGGGTGTGCATGTGTGAGGGTGTGCGCACGCGTGTCTCCCGGGTCCCCTCCCACCCCAGCCCCTGCAGGGTTATCGTGGGTTTTCTCGTTTCTCTGTGGAACAACCTCCATCAGGGGACGGTGTCAGTTAAAGGACGTGCGTTTGGGAACATCAGGTACGGGGGAAACTGAGGCCCCTAAGCCGACTCAGGGCTGCCCGTGTACTCTGGTAGGTCGAGTCCTGCCGTCCGGGATGGTTTGTGTCCCACCGGCTCGGGGCCTTTTTCCCGGCGACGGCGTCTGTTGGACTGGGGAGCTGTGGTCGACAAGGTCAGCTAAGGAGGAAGGGACGAGACGTGTTGTGAGCTGCAGGGGGAGCAGCGCCTGGGGCCCAGGTGGGGAGCATGGCGCAGGCCTCGCTGGGGCCCACGCAAGGCCTGCTTTCGCCTTCCTCCCAGGATGATCCAGGAGGAGAAGGAGTCCACGGAGTTGCGTGCCGAGGAGATTGAGACTCGAGTGAGCAGCGGCAGCGTGGAGGCCCTCAACCTGACTGAGCTGCGCAAGCGTGGCTCCATCCCCACCTCACTGACCGCCCTGTCCCTGGCCAGCGCGTCCCCTCCACTCAGTGGCCGCTCCACACCCAAGCTGGCCTCCCGCAGTGCTGCCCAGGACCTGGACCGCATGGGGGTCATGACCCTGGTGAGCGCCCTGGGGCGGTGGGTGAGCAGCCCGGGGGCTCTCGGGCCTGCTGGGCTCCGTCCTTGGGGGGCCCGGCGTCCTCTTCCTGCGATGTGTGCCGACCCAGTGTGTGGGGACCCCCCTAGGGTCATGGAGGGCCTGCCACACGTCCTCAGCCTCGTCTCACGTAGGTGCAGAGTGCTCACGAGACTCGTGGCCGGCCCAGACGTGCCCCTCTCGTCCAGAGGTGGCCCTGGCTTCGGTCTCCGGGCTAGCTCTTCTCCGCTGTGGGGTTGTCTCCAGGCCTGTGGGAGGCACTGACCCCTATGTTCGCCTCCTAGGACCCCGGCCCCCCCTTGGGTTGGCTCTCGGGACCCAGAGGGTGAGTCTGAGCATCCCCTCCCCTCTCTCTTCCAGCCCAGTGACTTAAGAAAACATAGGAGGAAGCTGCTGGTGAGTGCCACCCAGCCGAGCCGGGTCCTCACGGGGTCGCCCCCCAGGCCATCCCCTTTGGCCTCCCTCCCCTGGGCCCCAAGTCCGGTGTGGCTCAGAGAGGCCCCCCTTTCCCGCCGCGCTTCTCCAGGCTCCTCTGCCTCGTCTGGGCTGGGTAGGCGGGCCCCAGGTCTCTCCCTCTATTCCCTGACGGCTCCACTGTCTGTTCAGTCACCAGTGTCTCGGGAAGAGAACCGAGAGGATAAAGCCACCATAAAATGTGAGACTTCTCCTCCTTCCTCACCCAGGACGCTGCGGCTAGAGAAACTTGGCCATCCAGCCCTGAGCCAGGAAGAAGGCAGGAGGTACGTGCCCAAGTCCGCGGACCCCAGGGTCGCCGCGCCCCTCCCCTGCCTCTGCAGGGCCGAGTCTCCCCCGTCCAGGCATCTGAACCCCCCGCCCCGCCTCTATTTGAAGGACGCGCCCTGTGTCCTGGCTCGCCTGCTCGCGCCCACCCTGCCCCCACTTACTGTGAGGGCTCCCTGAGGCCTGGCCCCCTGCCCGTGATAGTGAAAGCGTGTTTCTCCCCGTGGCTGTCGTCCTCAGTGCTTTGGAGGATCAGGGCAGCAACCCCAGCAGCAGCAACAGCAGCCAGGACTCCTTGCACAAGGGCGCCAAGCGCAAGGGCATCAAGTCGTCCATCGGCCGCCTGTTCGGGAAGAAAGAGAAGGGCCGGCTCATCCAGCTGAGCCGGGACGGAGCCACGGGCCACGGTGTCTGTCCTCCCCCAGCCAGCGGGCGCCCGCAGCGGGCTGGGGCGGGAGGGCGTCCTGGGACCCTGGCTCGTGGGCCTGCGGGTGGCAGCGGCCGTCGGGCAGATTCAGCTCGGGGGGCTCCCTGGAGGCGGCGGGCCACAGGCGGGGGCCTCGGAGCTTCCAGGCTGCGTGGAGGTTTTCTGTGCTCGGGACCTTGGGGAGGACCTTCCCGGTTCTTCCTCGAGGACCGTCCGCTCCCGACTAGGACTGGCCTCCGGGACGCAACGTGTCCTGGGCCCGTGGCTCCGTAGACGTCCTGTAGGCAGCATGAGCGCCCGGGCAGGCCTGGCACTCACTCCTGTGCGGATAGAAAGTTCTGTGCACTTGGCACGGGTCGGCGCGCAGTAGGTACTGGCCTCTGCCCCGCCTTCCCCAGGCCCATGTTCCTCTCCATCCCACTTTCCCTCCTCTATCCAGTCAGACCCTTAGTGAGCAGCTGCTGTACACACTGGGGTCAGAGCGGGGCCTTCCTTCGGGGAGCGTGGTGCCTCACAGCAAGCAAAGCGATGGCCCTAAAACCTTGCGCTGGGAGCCGGGAGCTGGGGGGCGTCTGGCTAGAGCTCGGCCCTGCGGTGCTAGGAAAGCCAGGGCGGCTTCCTCTGCTCGGCCGCAGCTGGGCTGCTGCTGGAGGGTGATGTAGGAGGCCGCCCCATAGGGACGGGCATAGGGACTGCAGGCCCCAGGGAGGCAGGTGCTGGGTGCAGGGGCTTCGTACGGAGAGGGGGGGCTGGGGGGGCAGAGGTGGCTGCGGACCCCAGGCTGGGGCAGGTCTGAGGGGCCACGACATGTCCCCCAGGGCAGCTGGAGCAGGGCAAGTGCCTGCCGGACGGGGGGGGGGGGGGGCAGCTAATCAGCTACAGGGAGGAACCTTTAAACCCAAAGGTGTAATCAGGCCTTCCTGCCACTAGTGGAGGACGAGGGGGAGGGAAGGAGGAGAGGAAGAGGGGGTTAGGCACCTGTCCTCTGCTAGGAAGGAGGTAGGGCATCCTGCCCCAGCCCGCAGGGGTGCAGGGGGTGGGGAGGGAGCCCAGGAGGGTGGCCTGTGGGCAGCCGTGCCGTGGGAGGGCCTCCGCTCCCCACACCAACCCTTAGACGGCATCTCACGTGGTGTCTGGGTCGCCCACACCCACTGCCGTGTGCGCTGTGCGGAGCAACTGAAACTTGGTGCGTTCTCCCCTGTGACCCTTGCGCGAACACTGCGGGGTTGGCGTCTGCTCAGCGACCCTTGATAGGAGGAGACAGAGCCTGGAGGGTTGCCCCTTGCGGGCCTGCAAGTGAGGAAGGCTGAGGGGCAGTGGTCTCGGGTGCCCGTGTTTCTCCCCCTGGTCAGGTCGGGTCATCCGCTCCGGCCTGGGGCCCGTTCACACCGGGCTCTCTGGGTTCCCTTGGACTCGCTTGGGAGCAGGGCCATGCCCTGCGTGGGCTTCTGCTGCTGTGGGGGCACCGCCTCGGTCCGTCTGGCTGGGGCACAACTGCAGGGCTGAGGCTCCGGGGAGCCTCTCTGGGCCGAGGAGGCCGAGGAGGAGGAGGACCCCGGAGGCGGTGGGGGGCTGGACGGGGACCTTTGGAGGCCGTGGTGGGGCTGCTGGGTGTAGGGACAGAGTGCAGGCCCCGGGGCAGCAGGTGGTCCCGTCAGGCCTTCCGGGCTCTCGAGCACCGAGGAGCCTCCACTGCCCAGCTCAGGCCCGGGCCAAGGGGGTGGGGGGGCCAAGCTCACATGCCGTCTGTCCCCTTCCAGTCATGCTGACAGACTCCGAGCTTGGTCTGCAGGAGCCCATGGTGCCTGCCAAGCTGGGGACCCAGGCAGAGAAGGACCGGCGGCTGAAGAAGAAGTAAGAGCTGGGGGTGGCCGGGGCCACCGGGGCAGCCGGGGCTGGGGGGCAGCCAGGGGGGCAGCCGGGGCAGCCGGGGCTGGGGGGCAGCTGGGGCAGCCGGAGCTGGGGGGCAGCCAGAGGGGCAGCCGGGGCAGCCGGGGCTGGGGGGCAGCCGGGGCCCGTGGCCTGTCCCTCAGTGCTGGGCCCGAGCTCGGCAGCCGGAGTCAGGCCCAAGCCCTTCTGAAGGGGGTTGCTGGCCACACGGGACCAGCGGGGACGGTGAGGTGGTTGTCAGGATGAGCCGGGGGGAGGCTGGGGGCAGGACGGGCACCCTAGTGCTCCAGGCGAGCAGCAGGGGTGGCGCGGGGCTGGGGGGGTGGTCAGCGGGGCTGGGCCAGGGGGACAGCAGTGAGTCTGTTCCTCTTCCCACCAGACACCAGCTGCTTGAGGATGCTCGCAGGAAGGGAATGCCCTTCGCCCAGTGGGACGGCCCCACTGTGGTCTCCTGGCTGGAGGTAGGCCTGAGGGGTCCCCTGGGCCCGTGGGGGGGCGGGCACTCTCAGCCGGTGTCTCCGGGGCCGGGCGCCCTTCCTCCGCAGGGGCAGGGACGGGGCACTTGGGAGGTGGAGCCGATGCCCCCCGGAGCTTGGCGTGGGTCAGGGACGTGGCATCCCGAGCCACGCGCCCCCTCTGGCGGCCCCAGGAGTGAGGTACCGCGTGGTCTGGGATCCCCGCATGTTCTCGGGCCTCAGATTTTCCATCCGTAAAACGGGAAAGAGACGCATCTGGTGACAGTCACTCCACGTGTCTGATTCTTCTGCTCTGCTTGCTCGCGAGGCCACGGATGCGCCAGGCTCCTGGCGGCGGGGCCCAGGTCGGGGGAAGGGGCTGGACCTGCTCCGTGCCTGTGCCTGCAGCTCTGGGTGGGGATGCCTGCCTGGTACGTGGCCGCCTGCCGGGCCAACGTCAAGAGTGGCGCCATCATGTCGGCCCTGTCGGACACGGAGATCCAGCGTGAGATCGGCATCAGCAACGCCCTGCACCGCCTCAAGCTCCGGCTGGCCATCCAGGAGATGGTGTCGCTGACCAGCCCGTCCGCCCCGCCCACCTCCCGGACCGTGAGTGGCCCCCCACCAGGACGCCCGGGCACCGGGGAGACCGTCCAGTGATGGGACGATGGCAGGCTTGATTCCTGCCCTTCCCGCCCCTCGGAGGACCCCCTGTCCCCAGGACGTGGCTTCCGGGGGGGCTCAGCAGCCTAGTTCCTCCACGTACTGCCCGTGGGCCCAGCTGCCTGCAGAGCTCTGGGAGGGAGGGCTCCGGGGGCTCTGTGTCGATCGGAGGCAGGCAGGCAGGGGCGTTTGTGACCTTGCTCCTGGCCGTGCAGGCCGTCCACAGGGTGCGGACCCTCGGGGTGGCAGCTCGCAGTGCCACCCGTCTCTGACCGGGACCAGCCCGTGTTCCAGACCCACACTCTCCATTCATGTTCGTCCAGAAAACATTTGCTGAGCATCTCCCGGTGATCCCGGGAGCTGCTCAGGCTGACAGTGCGGGCTCAGGGCCGGGCCTGGGGGACACCCGGGGGGGGGACGTTTGTCCTCGTGCTCGGGCTTCCTGGCCCCAAGGGCGTCTGGAGACCCGCACGCAGGCCCAGCTAGGCTTCCTCTCTGCCTGCAGTCTTCTGGGAATGTCTGGGTCACCCACGAAGAGATGGAGACTCTGGCGACACCCACCAAGACAGTGAGTCTGGCCCTGGGCCTTGGGCCTGGGCTTGGGGCTGATGACGGCCGCAAGGAGGAGGGGACGGTTGTGGCGGTGGGGGGCGCAGATGGCCTAGCGTGAGGTTGGTGCCTCGTGCGTGTCGGGTCCTGTCATCAGGTGCTGGGAGCTGGGAAAGAGGTGGATGGGAGAGTGTGCAGGGCATCGGTCCCTGCTGCGCTGCGGGGGGCAGGTGTCGCGGCCAGAAGCCACAGGGTCCCTGCCTCGGGCTTGAACCCGGGGCTGGGGAGCGGAAGAGCCTGCGGGGCACGTGGGAGCGTGTGTCTGGCGCCCGCGCAGTTGCTCCCTTGTGTCCCAACAAGCTGCCCCGTGCCACCCTCCCGGCCCCCGGGTGTCTGCTCCCTCCTCGGGTTGGGCCCGGGGTGGATGCTCCCAGGGGTCTTGACTTTGCCTGTTTCCCCGACACGCTGCGCTCATCCCTGCAGGACAGTGAGGAAGGCAGCTGGGCTCAGGTAAGACCCCGCGTGCCCGGCTCTCTGCCCCGCGGGCCTGCCGGTGTCCCCATCTCTTTACGTCCCTGGAGGGCCGTGCCCGGGCACTGGCCTCCCCCCCTTCCTGGGGGTGCCGACCCCCCTTCCCCAGCCGAGCCTGCTGAGGCCCCTTTGCTCACAGGCAGACGCCTGCTGAGCTACCTCCGGGGACCAGGCCCTCTGGGTCTCCGGGCGCAGAAGTGACAAACCGCGGCCCTCCCTTGGGTCCGGCAGAGGCGAGCACTAGATGCGAGCACACACGTGGCCCTAGGAGTCCTCACAGGGTGACCTGGCCAGGCCCTGGGCACGAGAGTCCGCATCCTCACCCCATGAAGCCTGCAGCACAGGACATGTCACGTCAAGTGCAGAACCCAAGCCCAAAAGATTCATAGGATTTTATAGCAAAGCTCAAACACAAGAACCTTAATATCTGTTTTTAGAGGAACATACATCAGTGACCACAGAAACCGTAAGAACATTTTTCTCCAGCAGGGACGTGATAGCAAAGTGAGCCTAGCAGTTACCTCCAGAGGGGCAGCGGGTGGGCGCAGCTGTGGGACGCCTGGCGTGGTCGCTGTCCATCGGCGGTAACGTCACTTTTGTGCTGGATAACGAGCACAGGCTACGCTCATTTTTATTTGTATGATGGTTTCATTCCAAAAAAGTAAAAAGAGGTTTTCCAATCTAAAGCAAAATGAGGAAGGGTGAGGAGGCAGTGATGGGGGGGCTCCTCCCGCCTTCCTGGGGCTGGGCGGCCAGAGAAGCCCCCGCTGCCGGCAGTGGGAGGCTGGGCCGTGGGGTGCGTGCAGGGGACCCAGGGCGCCCCGGACGGACAGCGGCCCTAGAGTCCGGGCGCCGGGCGTCGCCGTGGCTCTCGAGTCAGCATGTCCCGCTCGGGGCTGCGGGGGGCCGGTCCTGTGGACGCAGCCTGTACCCAGGGTCCAGGGCTTGGGTCGGGTCAGTGTGCCACCGACACCGCAGGTGCGGCCCCGAGTCGCCAGGAAGGGCTTCAGGGGATCTTGCTTCTGCTCATTAGTGCAGACAAGTGACCCGTGGGTGGACCCGTATCATTCTGAGACCTTAGAAAGTCCCACTTGGCACCCGCAGCTGCCATCACTCCCAGCTTCTTAGTGGGAAGTAGGCCGCCACGGAGGACAGAGTGGGGTCTGTCCCCACTCGGGCGCCGGCTGCCTCTCCCATCCGGCCGTCCCTGTCCCTGCAGACCCTGGCCTACGGGGACATGAACCACGAGTGGATTGGGAACGAGTGGCTCCCCAGCCTGGGGCTCCCCCAGTACCGCAGCTACTTCATGGAGTGCCTGGTGGATGCCCGCATGCTGGACCACCTCACCAAGAAGGACCTGCGGGTCCACCTGAAGATGGTGGACAGCTTCCACAGGTGAGCGGGGCTGCGGCCAGGGTCGGGCTGCGGGGACGCAGGCGCCTCTGGGGGCCCACAGGTCTCCCCTGGCCGAGGCTGGACGCGCGTCCCGTCCTGCCGCCCGCGGGAGCACCCGGGCCTCTGGCCTCCCGCCCTTCGCGCCCTGGAAGTCGCTTCCGCGGCTTCGCTTTCCGGGAGATTCCCCCAGCCCCATGTCGTTCCCTGCCTTCGGGCCTGCGGACCTTCTCCGGGCCCGGGCGCTCTCGGCCTGGAGCCGCGGCCCCGCCTGGGTTCCCCGTCTATCCCAGTTGAGGGGAAGGGCCTTTCCGGGCCCTTGTCCTGCCTGCGCCCGGGTCTGGGGCCCTTGGGGGCGGGTTACCCTCCGGCTCTGTCCCCGCTGCCGAGGTCTCCCCAGCTGGCCGCCCGTGGGCAGACGTGGGCCCAGGTCGTGTCGTTTGGCCGACTCGGTATTTTAAAGATCGTGAAGTCACTTACCAGTATTTTAACACTGGGACATTTTACACGATGTTCTGGATGTCTGGCTTCTCTTTAAAAACAACGAGAAGATCTGTTGAGAGGCCGTAGCGGGGGGGTGGGGGGGTGTTCCGTCTGTGCCCTGGAGGCTGCACCTGTCCCCTCCCCAATGGCTGATGGGGCTGCAGACACATGGCCGCTGGCCTGTGGGGCTGGGAAGGCCCCTGGAGCACCTCAGCCTCCACGCGCGGTTCCAGGTCGGCTCCGTCTTGAGGTCTTCGGGGTTCCTGAAGCATCTCCGTGTTCCTCACCTCGACTACCTATAACCTGCTCTTATGCCATGTAGCGTTTCACAGGCATGCTCTAGTGTCTTTAAAAATTCTTTTAAGTCATAATGTTAATGATCAAAAAAAAAAAAAAAAAAGATATTTGAGAACTCTCCTTTTAGTGAGGGAAACAAGCCCAATAGAGATCAAGCGTGACCCGCTCACTCAGCCAGGTGGTTGCAGAATGGGGCCCGCACCCTTCTCTCTTGGAGCTTTTTTCCTTGGAGCATAGTGTTCTCTTTTTTAAAAAAGATTTTTAAAATTTATTTATTCATGAGAGACACAGAGAGAGGCAGAGACACAGGCAGAGACACAGGCAGAGGGAGAAGCAGGCTCCTGCGGGGAGCCCCATGCAGGACTCAATCCCGGGACCCCGGGGTCACGCCCTGAGCCGAAGACAGACACCCGACTGCTGAGCCCCCGGGCGCCCCAGGCCGCAGCGTCCTGTGGAGCAGCTCTCCTAGAGTTTGGAGAGTTTGGCTGTTTTGAGGGAGGCCCGGCACACACAGGGATCAGCACTGTCCCCCGAAGTGGTGCTGCAGCTGGGTGCCCCGTCCTCCAGGCACGAGGCCGCGCTGCTCCGTGCTGCTCCCCTGTCGTGCCCGCCGCTGCTCTGCGGGAGGGGAGGGCCCGGCTCCCGGCTCTGAGGCCATTCAGACCCCAGTGGATCTGACTCTACGTTTTCACTGTGCTACGCAAACGCTTTGAAAGTCCTAGGAATTGGACAGAAAATTATAGCAAGTGAGAGCGGAGGCACACAGACGGCATTTCCGGTCAGGAGGCACGTGATCCTGCCCCCCCCCAGGGGCCTGCGTGGACCCGCCCGAGCCACCACTGGTTGCCTTGAGCCAGTAGAGTTCCTGGAAGTGATGCCTCTGAGCCCCGAGGGCTTGTTCTAGGCAGCCAGGCTGGGGCGGCGCTGGGGTGGGGGGAACAGGCTGCACGATTTGACTTCACGAGGCTGCTGCGGCCTCCACCATAGAACTGGGGAGGAATGACTGTCCTCCACTTGATGGATGACAACCCCAGAGGCTGAATGACCAGCAGTGTCCAGGGCAGGGACGAGCACTGCAGCGGAGGTGGGCGAGCTGCCTGACAGGTGCTGGGCTCCCTGTCACTGAGGTGCTGGGCACAGGCGTTTACACTCCTCAGTAGGACGCGACCCAGGTGAGGCCCGAATGAGACTGGAGCTTGGACTGCTGGCCTGTGCGGCCCCTTCGACCTACAGATTCTGGGGTTCTTGGCCTGGCGTAGTTGTTATTTATTGAGCGCTTACTCTATCCGGTACTGTTTAGGTTCTTTTAGTACTTTCTGTGAACCAGCTCATTTCATGCAGTAAACATTCACAGCATTTACTATGTGCCAGGCACCCTCCCCGGGGTTTGAGATTTATCAGTGAACAAAACAAAGTTGCCCTCATGGAGTTTCCACTCTAAATGGGATTGATCAATTGATCGATTGATCCATCCATCCATCTGTTGATCCATCCATCCATCATCCATCCATCCATCCATCCATTATCCATCCATCCATCCATCCTTCCATCTATCCATCCATCCATCTGTCCTTCCATCTATCCATTCATCTATCCATTCATCCATCCATCCATCCATTCATCCATCCATTCATCCATCCATTCATCTATCCATCCATATATCCGTCCTTCCATCTATCCATCCATCCATCCATCCTTCCATCTGTCCATTCATCTATCCATCCATCCATCCATCCATTCATCTACCCTTCCATCTATCCATCTTTCCATCTATCCATTCATCCATCCTTCCATCTATCCATTCATCTATCCATTCATCTATCCATCCATCCATCCATCCGTCCTTCCATCTATCCATCCATATATCCATCCATCTATCCATTCATCTATCATCCATCCATCCATCCATCTATCCATCCATCCTTCCATCTATCCATTCATCTATCAATCCATCGATCTATCCATCTACCCATTTATCCATCCATTGATCCATCCATCCGTTCATCCATCCATCCATTCGTTCATCCATCCATCCATCCATCCATCCATCTATTGATCTATCCATCCATCCTTCCATCCACCCATCCATCCATCGATCTATCCATCTACCCATTTATCCATCCATCTATTGATCCATCCATCCGTTCATCCATCCATCCATTCGTTCATCCATCCATCTGTCCATCCATCCATCCATCCATCCATCCATCCATTGATCTATCCATCCATCCTTCCATCCACCCATCCATCCATCCATCCGTTCATCCATCCATCTATTGATCCATCCATGCATCCATGCATCCATCCATCCATCCATTGATCTATCCATCCATCCTTCCATCCACCCATCCATCCATCCATCCATCTGTTCATCCATCCATCCGTTCATCCATCCATCTATTGATCCATCCATCCATCCATCCATCCATCCATCTATCTATTGATCTATCCATCCATCCATCCACCCACCCATCCATCTATCGTGTGTGTATATATATATTAATAGATATATTATATTAATGTATCTATTAATATATTAATAGATAAAAAGTGCCAGGGGAAAAAATGAGACCAAGGTAAAGGGGATGAGCCATATGGGCTGCGGTGATGAGGGTGACATTGCAGCTTTAAATCAGGTGGACAAGGTGACCAATGAATTGAGAAGATGACATTTAAGGAGAGACATAAAGGAGACAGGGGTGAGTCATGCAACGGATTGGGGAAGGAGTGCTGCAGGCAGACAGTAGCCAATGCAAAGGCCCTGAGGTACACAGGCATAAGTGTGTTTGAGGAAGAACAGAGGAGTCAGTGTACAAAGGCAAATCATGTAGCCTACATAGGTCATTGTGAGGACTCTGAGTGAAATGGGGAATCAAAGAAATATCTGTGGGGCTCTTTCTGTAGCGTCATATCGTTATGAGTCAGATACCTGTAGCATCATTCTAGTGCCTAAAGAGTGGGGGGGATGTTGCTTCATTCAGAGAACTGTCCTTCCAACAATCAGACCCATACCCGGCCTAGAGGGAGGACATGGGGTGGGCAGTGGAGGGGAAGGAGCCTTGGACCAAATCCCATGCATGCCCCTGGAGGAGGAGGCGCAGGGGTGGGCTGGGGTGCAGCGTGTGCCGGGAGACATGGGCCTGGACATGTTGTGGCTGGCGCTGGACGTGGGGCAGAGGACAGGGACGTGGCCCCACTGAGGCTCTGCTCAGGGCTGTGTGCCTGCAGGACCAGTCTTCAGTACGGCATCATGTGTCTGAAGAGGCTCAATTACGACCGGAAGGAGCTAGAGAGACGACGGGAGGAAAGCCAGCATGAGATCAAGGGTAAGCTTGTCCAGCCCGGCATGGGGGCAGCCTTGGGGGGCAGGCCCCTGCCTCACCGTCCCCTGCCCCGCGTGAGTGGCGGGCGGGGGAGGCATTCCGTGTCTCAGGGAAGCTCCAGACCTAGGGACATGGTCTGTGCCCGAAGGGTGTTGCCATCTGGTGGAGAAGAAACAGTCCCTGCCCAGTCAGCTGCACCCCCCACCCCGCCCGCCAGTGGCCACCGGCTGGACCAGCACAGTGAACCCCCAGGCCGGTCCTGTAGACGGGTGTGGGAAGGTGGTCGTGCGGCTTGGTGATGTGGGCGGCACCGAGCAGTAAGGAGACAAGTCTGAGAAGACTCTTTGGAGGTGGAGAAAGAAGGGGATGGTGCCAGCCTAGGGGCAGGAGGCGGCCCCCGCAGGGGCTCCGGGGGAAGCCGAGAGCCACCTGGCCTGGAGTCCTGGAGGCTGGCAGGGGTGGAGGGTGCTGGGGCTGCTTCTTCAGGAGCCCGGGTGCCGGGGAGGAGGGAGAGGACACGGGAAGCGGGTGGACTGGAGCACTGGGCGCGGGGAGCCCCGCTTCTGCAGGCCGAACCTGTTGCCTCTTCCTGCCCCTTGCTTGCCGTGCCCTGCAGACGTGCTCGTCTGGACCAACGACCAGGTGGTGCACTGGGTGCAGTCCATTGGGCTCCGGGATTACGCAGGAAACCTGCAGGAGAGCGGCGTGCACGGAGCCCTGCTGGCCCTGGACGAGAACTTCGACCACAACACGCTGGCCCTGGTCCTGCAGATCCCCACGCAGAACACCCAGGTGGGCAGCCCTGTCCCGTCCCCCCGCCCCACTCTCCCGCCCTCTCCCCCTCCCGCTCACACACACAGGCTAGGGATTTGTTGGGGGGACTGTGCTAGAGCCTGTGTCGGGGGGACACGATGTCCTCGAACCCCCAAGCCGCCTAGGGAGCAAGTGTCCTTCACACGTGGCGGGCAGGCACCCAGACCACGCTGCCGTGGGCACCCTCACCCTCTACAAGCCCCACCTTCACCTTTGACCGCTGCGGCGACCTTTCCTTGCTCTGCTTTTCTGACCTGACTGCTCTTAGAGGAGGACTAGCCCTGGGGCCCGAGGGGACCCGAGAGCCCGCCGTCTCCTCTGTCCCCGCCTGAAGGACAGGCCTCTGGGCCCTGCGGGTGGAGAGAGCTCACTGCACCAGATGCCACAGCCCAGAGCCTCCCCGGGCCAGGGCTTTGTGTCCCTGCCACAGCTGAGAAGACGAGATGTCTCCTTGAATCCCATTTCATAATCACTGCGGAGCTGTCGTCCAGGACTACCTGAGCTCCCTTGGGCTAATTTACACATTTGGCCTCTTGAACTTCCTGTGGGTGGCGGACGCTGGAAGTGCTACCTGTTGCCCGGAGCCCCTCCTGTCGTGCCGGCTCCCGCCGTCCAGGCCTCCTCCACACTGATTGGGGTTGACCCGGCCTCACCTCTTGTCATTTCACCGCCTCTGATTGTGTTGCGCGGGGCCCAGGCCTTTGGGGCTCCAGACGGAGTGGTCCTAATTCTTTTAGGCTTTCCTCATATAGACGCGCCTCCTGCCCTGATCGGTTTAGCCGCCCTCGTCTGGACTGTTTGCAGCTGTCAGGTCTCTTGAAATTCAGCCGCTAGAGCCACAAAAGCTATTCCGAGAGCAGATGCGTCTCGGCCTGCGTGAGGGTAGGCTGTGTCGGCCCATAACCTGGGGGCGTGCTGGTACTTTGGGGGTGCGGGGCGGCACACGGGCCCGGTGGGCCCCCCGCTGACCTGCAGAGTGAACATGGATCCTCAATTCCCTAAGCAAAGCCGAGATCCCCCAGTTCCCCCGCACGTGCTCGCCCGCCCCACAGCTTTGGGGGACGGTCACCAGAGGAGCAGTGTCATCTGGATGCCTGGAAGTGGACGATGCTCCTCCTCTTGCATCACTCATGAGAATCACCTTCTCGATGCTGACAGTTCCTGCGAGGCTCCGTGGTTAACGTTTTCCACCCAGAAATGGGCTTGTTCTTCTCCAGCGTCGGTCTCCTGTCCACACGTGTCCGCGCCTCTGCAGAGCAGCAGGAGGCCCCTCCGGCGCTTGCGAACCTTCCGGTTTTCCTGCCTGGTCCATTTAGCGCAGCTGTTAGGGGCGGCGGGAGCCGACCCGGTGTGGAATTCTTCACCAACTGTGGTTGAGAGTATCTGGTGGCCGTTTACAAAACTTTGTTGTTTCTGACGTTTCCCAAATCTCCTGCTGACTTAGGCTCCTGGAAGGTTTGGTCAAGGCCTATAGGCACGAGTCCGCCCAGGAGCCACAGGCCGTAGGACTGCGCCATCCTCCTGATTTAAATTTGTGATGTGGAGCCTTATGAAATAGGTTTCTTTCATCTAAATACACTAAGTCCTTATTTTCCATGGTCTCCATGCTCACTTACCCTCCAGAAGGGTAGTGACGCATGATTTTTCCCATATACACAGAATGTAGGGTTTTCCCCCCGTAAGTGACCTGTGCAAACGTATTCTGTGGTCTGACTTTGTGCAAAGTTACAGTTTTCTAATGGACCCCACAGGAAAGAGTCCTAAGGCTGACAGGTCCACTTCTAAGAGGACACTGAGGTTTGCCTGAAGGAGCAGCATTGGGGCTTGCGGGTTAAATGCACCGAAAGCTCCATCTCTGCCCTTGGGCCTCGAGGAAACAGGAGCAGCCTGGCAGAGAGGTCACTAACTCTACCCCTCTCATCTCTCCGTCTCTGCATCCATGGACTCCAGGGACGCCAGGTGATGGAACGAGAGTTCAACAACCTGTTGGCCTTGGGCACAGACCGGAAGCTGGATGATGTGAGTCCTTGGCTGTGAATTAGGGGCCCTCGGGGTTTGGGCATTGGTGGTTCGTTGGGTTGAAATTCCTGAGCTGTGCTTTCCTTGGGCCAAAGATCGGTGGCTGAAGGGAGGAAGCTGGGGGGAATTGGGATGATGGTGGGGAGGCGCAGGGGCAGGCCTGGCAATAGGCCTAGGGACGTCTCATGAAACTGCTCGCACAAAAACCAAAGGCTCCTGTGGGTCACACGTCTGGCGTCTTCCAACTCTGTGCCCTGCCGCCCTCCTAGGCACGCAGGGTCACGGGTGCCCCACAGAGGCCACCGCTTTGAGATCACGCCTTTTTCTTAATTTCCGACCCCATGTCTCAGTGCTCTTGGCACCGCACAGCTCCAGCCTGCTTATCAGGACGCCCATGCTGTGGGAGCGTGCTGGCTCACGGGGTGGCGTCTGGCCGAGGCCCTGCAGTGACCGGCCTGCCTGCTCGCACCGGGGCACGTGGCTCAGATGCATGAGCAGCGCGCGGCTTCCTCCCTGGTTCTACTCTTGAGTTAGCTTCAAGCCACGTTAAGGTTCTCCTCTCCTGACCCCCTGGTCAACGAAAAACCGGCCTTTCCCCCTGGGTTTCGGGAGCCTTTCCCTGAGTTTAGGCTGCTCTGTGTCCAGGAGGACCCGGGAGGCCCTGGGCCTGTCGCCCGAGGATGCAGCCCTTTCCTCGGCCCTCCTCCCTCTGCTCCCTCCCTCCGCTCCCTTCTCACTTTCCCATCACCAGCCTCGTCTACCTTTGCGTATCAGGTCAGCGCTGGCCGCCTGGGCTCCAAACAAGTCAAAAAAGAGCCCAGATTATTTATTTTTAGCATCTCCAGCTTCAATCAGGTCTGTTTCTTCTGATCTCCGTGGTCTATGTAGCTTCCCTTTCTGCACACCCTGCCCCGCCCAGCGCCGCTGTTTGGACTTTGGGGCCTGCTTGGGGGACACCGCCAGTGCTACCGACCTGTTAGTCTTTCTTAGCCAGGCTTAACAGGGCTAACGTGCCCCTCCGTGCACCGGCCGTTCTGCTTCAGCAGACCAGACACACGCGGGAACACACAGAATTCGTGGAGGGGTGTTTTCTTCAGAGGTACCTTGAAATTTAGACTGTGATCTTCACACACACACGCGATATACGTGCGTGCATGAGCGTGGCCGTACCGGCTGCCCCCGCTCTCAGAGGTCTGGATTTCCCCAGGGCCCCTGCCATGTGGACCCTCCTCTCACTCGCCCCCACACCTAGGAGCTTGGTTTTCTTGATGCTGCTTAGAAAAATGACTCCCATGGATCTTAGCGTGGTGCTTTCTAATTAGAAATCTACGTATCTCTTCAATCCTTACAAAAATATTCTTCAAAGGCCCTCTCAGGGCCAGGCATTGGCCCAGGCATGGGGTAGAGTGGTGGCCGACGTCCCTTTACACGTCACGTGGACCAGGTCATGATCCCACCTGACGGGCTGATGAGGGACTAAGCCCACAGGGGACTTGCATGTACCACAGGCTGATGTGCGGCAGAGCAGGGACGGAACAGAACCGCCTCTGGTTCCTGTTCTCTCCTCGACACCCTGCTGTCCCCTCGGAGTGCACAGGGCTAGCCAGCCTCTCAGGCTTTGGACCCTGGGGTGGGGTTACTGAGGTGATGATGTCATCGATGATGTCATCTTGGCAGCACAGCGGACTTCCGGGATACAGCGAGGTGCGGGCTGCAGAGGACTGGTTCTTGCAGGAAGCTCACAGTGGAAAGGCCAGGTTCTGGGAACGAGGTGGGGTTTGGTGGTGGTGGGCACAGTGCGGGTCAGAGCTCCGGGGAGATGCTTCCTGTCTGGCCGTCTAGCACAGCATCAGCAACTGTGAGCTGACTCCAGCTGCCTCCTCTTTCAGTCCTGGTTCTCAGTTTCCCCTCTCCGGCTTCAAGGCCCCGGAGGCTTGCACAGTAGGACTTGAGGGAGAAGAGGAGGGGAACAGAATGAACGTGTGGTAGGGGACAAGTGATAGGGTCGGCTGAAGGTGGAAATGGGGGGGAGCAGGGAGGGAGAGAGGAAGGGACAACAGTCTGGTTTGGGTTGAGGGCAGGATCCTGGAGCAAAAGAAACGAGGAAAGTTCCTGATGAACTCATGGATGGGAAGCCTGCGGGGGAAACCAGCTGACATCCATTCCTTCAACGGCCATTTATTGAGCCCTACAGTGTCCTTAAGCACTACCTTGGGGGCTGGGGATATGTCGGTCGGAACAAAAAAGATCCTGGTCTCGGTCCTGTGGAGCACAGAATTTGAAAGTCAGCGGGAGAGTTGAGGGAGTGGGGTGGAGGGACGTGGAGAGAAAGCTCAGGGAAATGACCTAAGCACAGGAAAACACGACGCTACGGTGCGGTGCGTGCCGTACCTGGTGCCAGGAGTCATAGGGGCCTTTGGCCTTGGGACTGGGCCGGGCTGCGGGGCCCTTGCGCCTCTGGCAGCTCTCTGCCTGCGCCGGTTCTGAGAACACGGGTGGGTCTCCATTGGGGTCGGGGCATGGGGAGATGAGGCACGGCTGCCAAGCAGGGTGGGAGTGGGCTCTGCAGGGCGGGAGGGAGCCGTGCAGAGGGTGGGGAGGTGGCCGTGCAAAAGGGGGGGGAAGGGGCTGTGCATAGGGCTCTGCAGGGTGGGGAGGGGGCCGTGCACAGGGCTCTGCAGGGCGGGAGGGGGCCGTGCACAGGGCCATCCCGCAGGCCAGGGCTCTGGGTGCCCTTTGGCAGATGGTTCAGAGGTGCTGGCAGGCGGCAGAGGGCTGCACACCTCTTCTCCCTCTGGACGAGCCTGGTCCCACGGCCTCGCACCTGACCCCTCACAGGTGCTCTCACCTGGTCCTCTGAGGCCGGGCAGCCCGGGAAGGGGCGGGGGAAGCGGTAGAGAAAAGCCACTTCATGGGGAGGCTCAGAGCGGCCCCTTAACTCACCCGAGCTGGCTGGTCAGACAGCGGTGGGCGCCCGGGGCCTGGGCCTGGGGTCGCGGGGCAGCAGGGCAGCTGCAGTGGGGGGGGGGCATCCCCGGGCGGCGGGGACCCCCACCTGGGCCACGACTTCATCCTACAGACCCTGCAGGGGCGTGGGCGGGGACTGAGCCCCCGTGTCCCGATAGGGCGACGACAAGGTGTTCCGCCGAGCACCGTCCTGGAGGAAGCGCTTCAGGCCGCGAGAGCCGCATGGCCTGCTCGGCGCCTCGGCAGAGACGCTCCCCGCCGCTTTCCGCGTGGCCACCCTGGGGCCCCTGCAGCCCCCCGCCGCGCCGCCTCCCAAGGTCACGCCCGAGGGTGAGTGATGGGCCTTGGGGCCTGCGGGCGCCACTGCACTAACGCTGCCCCCGGGCCGGCGGGTGGGCCCCACCCGACCCTGACCCCCACCCCGGCCCCCACCCCGACTGCAACCCCACCCCGGACCCTGACCCCACCCTGAACCCCACCCCGGACCCCAACCCGACCCCCATCCTGAACCCCACCACGCCCCCGACCCCCACCTGACCCTGACCCGACACCCACCCCAACCTTGACCCCTACCCCGACCTCAACCCCACCCCGGACCCCACCCCGACCCCGAGTGCGCCCACTAACCGCCGCTCTGTGTTCTCCCAGCCGGGACGGTGGGGGCGCCAAGGCTGGAGGCCTCCACGGTCCGGACCTACTCCTGCTGACCCCCCCCTCCCGCCCCAGCCCCCGCGGGGTGTGCCCGAGGCGTGGGGTAAGTGGGCAGCCCGGGCCACACGCCGCCGCCCCCTCCCCCGCCGGCCCCTGCTCGCTGCTGCTTCCCCCGCAATCTCCCCACCACGTGCAGCCTGCCCCCCTCACGTCCCCACTCGCTGTCGCCGCCCCCGCCTGGCACCTGCTTGCAAGCTGGGCACGTGCACCTGCGCCTGGGAGGAGGCTCCGCTCACCACGCAATGCCTCTCTCTCTCTCTCTCTCTCTCTTTCTCTCAGCTCGCTCCCACTATCTCTACGGTCACATGCTCTCCGCCTTCCGGGACTAGCCATGGTCTCGGCCTGTCCCCGCTGGGGTCCCCAGGCCCAGCTGGCCCGGCCCTCCCACCGTTCCAGCCCTGCCGCGGCCCCCAGTCTCCGTGACTCCAGCGGCCCTGGATCTCAGAACACCCTGGACCCCCTTGGCCTCCCACCCCGAGTCCCCCCGTGGGCCCTCCGTAAGTCTCTCGTGGCCGTGGCTGGCGTCCGTGGCTGGCGTCCGGCTCGTCCCTGCTGGGGATTTCTGCAAAAGGCTCAGGACGCAGCGGCCCGGGGCGGGCGTGACCTCACCCTCCCTCTGGGCCTAGGCTGGCCTGAACTGCGACCCCACCGGAGACCGGGACCTGTGGCAGGCCCGGGGACGGCCCTCCAGGCGCTGCCTTGCTCAGGCTCTGGGGCCTTCGGGTCCCAGGCACGTCACAGCTGCGGGACCCCCGGTTCTGGCGCTTCCGGCCTTCCCTGTCTGTCCACAGGACAGCTCCTGGCTCCAGGACCTCCCTGGGGCCCGGCTGGGAGGGGCTGCGGAAGGACGGTGAGGCTGGGGCAGGAAGGCTAAGCGGGGACTCCAGGCGCATGCCCAGGATCCATCCCCAACGTGACCTGGGGACGAACCGGAGAGAAATGGGGCCCTGAGTTCTGAGCCAGGGTTAAGGATGGGAAACCCGTGAGGCCTGCCGCCCAGTGAGAGGTGCCGCCCGCCCGCTGGAGGGCGAGCCGGTGGCCTGTGTCCGCCTCAGGCCCAGATGCCAGGGGACCGGCAGGTGGAGCTGCCGCTTGGGGTGGGGCTGGGGCTTGCGTGGGGGCTTGGCTCTGGGGCAAGAGAGCTACCCCACAGAGCCTACTTTGCTCCCAGTTCCCGCCCCTACTGTCCGCCCCTTTAGTAACCCAGACCCTAAAAATCTACGTTGACCTTGAACCAGGCCTGGGAGAGGTGGCCTGAGGCTCTGTTCCCCTGGTCTCTCGGGAGGAGGCCAGGCGTCCCATTCAGCGAGCCCTAGCCCAGGTCCAGGAAGCCCAGTTGCTCCAGGCCGTCGCTCTCCCACCTGGCCCTAAATCACCCACCCCTCATTCAGGGCTCTTTGGGGGCAGGGACTGCCTCCTCCAGAAATTCCTGAGACCCCCCCCCCCCAACTCCCGTCCTTTTCATCGCTTTCCCCAGCAGCACGGTAGTGTCCAGGGCTGGGGGTCCAGGTCCCAGCGTGCTCGGAACGTCACGCCCAAGAAACCCCTCTTCCTTCCCCACCTCCTCATCTTGCTAGAATGCCTGGAAGTGTTTGGGACCCAGGTTTGGGGGGAGCTGATGGGACCCAGGGCTTCATCCGAGCGAGAGGAGAGGAAAGGGGCTGGAGCGTGCTTCCTGGGGAGGTGCCAGGGCCGCGCCGTCTTCCAGGCGGCCGAGCAGCTGGTGTGCAACCCGATCGACTTGGGTTCGAGCAGGGGCTTGGCTAGCAGGTGGGAGGGTGGGCCAGGGCCCCCTGGCCAGAGGCGTGCAGAGCCGGGGCAGTGCCAGGGCGCAGAGCCCCCTGCTCCTTCTCAGTAGAGGAGGGGTGGCCCCGGGGTGGGGCAGAGCGGGCTACCCTCCCCGTCCTCGCCCTCCCTGCCCCTCAGGCTGTTGCAAGTGCAGCTGCTCATTCTCGAGCAGAGAACGTGGTGGATGGAGAGAGAAGGCCCCTCCCTGGGTGGTGGATGTGAGGCTCCTGGGACTGTGGGGGTGGGGGCCACAGGGCCGCCTAGCTGCAGCAGGGACACTTGATGGGCCGAGTGGGAGATCCAGTCCCAGCTTCTCTGGCACGCTTGGCCTTGGCCCCGGCCCCATCATGGTCGGCCACGTGCCTGGGTCCTTTCAGGGCGCCTTGGGAGGGGCCGCAGGGCGGTGGCGGTCGGGAGAACCCATGTGTGCCGCGATTGGAGGCTGCAGCTTGGTGTGCCCCTCACCCCACAGTCCGCGTAGTTTTTACTTGGAGACTCGCCAGTGACCCGAACCCCCATCGCCAGCCCCGTGTCATGCTGGTCCCCTTCTCGGTACTGTACTGGCTCCACGCGCCAGGGCTGGGGTGTGGGGTGTGAGTGTGAGCGTGGCTGTGTACGTACCAATAAACAACCTGGTTTTAAAACAACCTACACACGGCTCTGGGCCTTTTTTTCTTTCTTTCTTTCTTTTTTTTTTTTTTAACTTTAGAGTCCAGCCTCTTCCACGGTGGGAAGGGCTGCTCTCCTCTGGGAAGCAAACACCCGGGTTTAGGGTTCAGAAGGAGCACAGCAGCCGGTTTACTTACAGGACCAGGGGATGGAGGAGGATTGGTGTTCGGGTTGCTTGTGCCAAGGGAGTCAAGGAAAAGGAGGAGGAGCCCCGGAACCGGGCTTCCTGTATTCCCTTCTTCCTTTCTGGGGCCTGGCCCAGCTCCGCCCTCCCCATGGCCTCCCCGAGGCTCCCTGGGCATCGGCTCAGATGGCCCCTCGCTCTCACTGCAGCAGCCCCGGCGCCCGCGAACACAGGCCCTCCTCCCCCGAGACTTGGCCCCGGTGCCCCTCGCCCGTCTCAGTCCCCCGGGCTCAATGAGGTGGCTAGTCCCATCCCCAGGAGGCAGAAGGGTACCTCTTGCCTTTGCAGCCGCGAACCTTCCAGACCCATCTGGAGCATCACCTGGGAGGCATGCCCAGCCTCCCCGCAGAAGTAGATAAGCGGCAACTGCTCCCTGGGACCTGCACCCTCCCGTGCCAGGTGCCCTTTCTGCTTGTGAGGAAGCCCCTTGGGTCTGTCGTGTTGGTCTCCAGGTCCCTGGGTGGACACACGTGAGTGAGCAAACGAATGAGCCTTATCTCACGAGTGTCACGAGGGTTATTATTTTGTAAAGCAGAAGTCACAAGGAACTACTGGGCACCGGGCACGCTTGAAGCGCTCGACGCGTCAGCTTGGGCAACACTCGCGGCCCTTGACGTGTTCTCCCCTTAGCTTGCGGGACGCGAGTCGTGAGGCCAAGTGTACACGGCTGGTTGGAGACATGCAGGTTCCAGAGCCAGGTCTTCGGCTGCGACTGCGAGGCTTGTCCTCCCTGACGCCAGGACTGCCTGCGGGGGCGGCTGCTCCTCTCCCGAGTGAGCGCGAGCCCCCAGCTGCCCCCCCGGACCCACACTCCCGTGGTACTTGGCTCCTGTGATCCTCGGACTCGGTTTCCTCTGCTCACTTAAACCGCGGCCTCCTGGAGGGCAGCTTAACAAACCGTATCCTTTCCAAGGCGACCAGTGCCCCCAACACTGGAGGTACAGGATGTGGGGTCCACAGCTCTGGTGCTGGCGGCGGCCACACAGGCACCTGCGAGCCTGGAAGGGCACCGAGCGGGAAGGTGCAGCCTAGTGCCTCCGAGCCTCTGGGGGGCTCCCACCCGCCCGGTGACCAAAGGTGGAAGTGACCAGGCTCGGTGATGAGCTACAAGACGGGATCCGGAAGGATCCAGAAAAACTTTTTTTTGGGATTGAAAACCGTTTCCCAGTGTTGCCATCCACCGGGATGGGGAATGGGGAAGGGATAAGCTTATGTACAAATGGGAGTCGCTGAACTTTAGGGGAGACCCCCAACATCATGCTCCATCCACATTTGTAGGAAAGACAGATCCTAGGTTTCTCTCCTAGATCGCTTCCCTTTGCCTCCCTTAGGGATGTTCTGAGCAGAACGAGAGGCAAAGGGTCTTGTCTGGCCGTTGTCTGAGGCTGAGGGGTGAGGCCCGGCAAGACGTGCCATGGGGCGGAGACCTGGGGTTCCCACCTGGGCCTGGACTGTGAGTCCTCAGCCGAGACCCCAGCTGACCCCAGAGCCTTCGGTCCTTCAGGGGCTCCAGTGCCTCAGCTTGAGCCTGGAGCCCAGCAGCTGGACATCGGGCAAGTCCAAGGGATGGGACGTTGGTGATGGGGTCTCATCCCTGCACAGATACCCGATTTGAGGGGGGGGCCTCTCCTCGCCCTCCATTGTCCCCTCACCGCCCCATCGGTGGTCCAGCTACCGCTGCACTAGCCGCACTGAAAAGATTTTCCCGTTTGTCCAATAGATGAGCTTAGAAGTCAGGAGACAGGACATGAGAGACCCCTAACTCTGGGAATCGAACTAGGGGGGGTGGAAGGGGAGGTGGGCGGGGGGTGGAAGGGGAGGTGGGCGGGGGTGGGGTGGAGGTGACTGGGTGACGGGCACTGACGGGAGGCACTTGATGGGATGAGCACTGGGTGTTATGCGATATGTTGGCAAATTGAACACCGATAAAAAATAATTTATAAAAAAAAAAAAAAAAACAAGCAACGAATAGAAGCCGAAGAAAAAAATGGCCTGGGAGGTGCGCTGCCGTCACTCGGGACGAGCGTCCTGTTCACGCGCGACACTGGACTTCCTCACTTTTCGTTCTAGCGGATTCCCTGAAGTCCCGCACCAGGTAACACCGGGTTAACCTGGCTCAATTTAATCGCCGGCGCTTCCCTTGGAGACCGGATTGAAGCTAATTTCCCTGAAGAACAACTGCTCATTATTCATTAATTGGAGTCTTAGTACCTGTAATTTAATTGTGAAGCCTAAAGCGTTCATTTTAGGAAAGGCCCAGGGCGTTGGTGACAATTTATTCTGTGCAAACAATGAATGAGGGTAGGCTTCCGTGTGGCCAATTTGCCGGTCACACCTGTGAGGTGCCAGCAACTTGTCGCTCTGGTGGGCGGCTTACAGACTTTTTAAAAAATTAATTAATTAATTAATTTATTTATTTATTTATTTATCTATTTATTTTGCCGCTTACAGACTTAAAGGCCAAAGGAGAAATAAGAAATGGGTAGACAGTTGCCTCCCTCCCCCGCCAATGGTCGGGGACCGTGGACCTGAGGGCCACGCTGAGGACGGCCCGCGCTTACCGAGGAGGAGTATGAGCCCTCATTTCCACTTGACGCAACAAGAACCATCAACGGGAGAAGCAGGCCCAGGCTCCCGAGCCTATCAGCTGCGTGGTGGAGAGGACACGCGGGTCCTGGGCTCCCCCGAGCCCTCCGGTGAGAACCAGGGCACGGCAGGTGGAGGGATCGTATCCCCCCAGGAGCTGGGCAGATGCCAGGGCAGCGGAGGGGAGCTTGAGGGGAGCCGGGCCCGTGGCACATGCAGTGTTGGCAGCGGCCATTGGGGGGTGAATGTGATCTGCACCAGCTCGCGGCTCTGCTCGGCTCCGAGGGCAGCGAGCCAGGGGGCTCCGTCATGCACAGGACGCGGGTGTCCTCCTGTCCTTCCAAGAAGACGGGGGACTGTAAACCCAATGACACAAGCTCAAGGAGAAGCTCCCACCATGGGGCAGATGGACGCACAGGGCCCGGCTGGTTGATGGATGCACAGAGGCCCGGGTTCGGGGGCCCGGCGGGAGGTAAAACTGGCTCCCGTCCACCATCGGGGGCCCCGAAGAATTGAGTGGGGGCCGGACCGTGTCACGCTCTGGATCCCCAGACTCCTTAATGATTCTCAAACTTATAATTTGCAATAAATCAGACAAATTCAGCCTAAAGCAGTTGGAGTTAGTAAGACTTTCATAGACGTGCGCAGTCCATTCAGCCTCAGCTTGTATTCTCACTCCCCGCCCTCCCCCACCTCCTCCCTTCGGCCAGTCATTGGAAGGAAGCGGCGCATGAACACAAGCCCAGCCTCCCTCCCTTTGACTGTCCTTTGGGGCCCTGCCCCTGCACCCATGACCGCGTCCATCCTCCAGCCATGGGTAGGGGCCTGGCAGGATGCAGAGAGGAGAGACTGGGTGGCCTGCACGGACGTGACGGCGTCTGACCCCAATCAATCACACCGACCTATTCACCTCCCCCCTGCAGGGCTCCTGGGACCCTCAGGCCAGAGGAGAGGCAGGGGTGAGGGACGGGAGACCCACAAATTCCCATCCATCACTCTGCAAGCTGGCTGTGGGATGAGAGCTGGGCACAGGGCATGCCCATGGGTGGAAGGGAACGGGTCCTGGGGTTTAAGGTGGAGCTCATATACCCGGTGCACGGTCTACGGTCTAGTGTCCACGAACCAGGGGGGCCCCCAGTGCCGGCCGGGCCCTTCTCCAGGTCTCGAGGCGTCCATGGGTCTGGCCTTCACCCACCCCGTGGGCCACACCCAGTGGCCTTTATAAGGAGCCGGGCTCCCAGCAGCTGGTGGGACCAGCAAAGTGCTGCCTCAGCTGCTCTCAGAGCCCCACCAGGTGCAGGCCCTGGGAGTTCCCCACCCTGGGGCTGTGTCTACACCATCGAGGGGAACGGCCGGGCTGGCGGGCACCACCCCCCGACATCAACACAGGACGCTCTCCTAGCACCCAGTCTTTATTCATTTTTTAAAAAAGAAATCCAAATAAGTTAGCAAAAAAAATTACAAAACAATGTCAAAACCACACGATGCTTAGTTAAGAAAGGAAATCACCCAAGACCCCTGCCCCCCTCCCTGCCTGTCCCTGGCAACTCGTACGCAGGAGACCTTGGTCAGATGGCAGCATCGCAAACACAAGACATGAAACCACTGGAAGTTTCCCAGGATTCACTGCAAAGCTTGCCCCACCCCCCCACCCCCGGGACCCAGGAGCAGGATCGTCCCCCTCCCTTGTCTCCCAGTGCAGGGCAGGCCCAGCCCAGCCGCTGGCATCGGGAGGGACAAGCGCGGGAGGCGCACAGCTCGTCCTGGTTAGGACCAGCTCGCCTCTCGCAGTCTCTATCGAGGGAGGAGGTGGAGCATCAGGAACAAAGGGGAGCTCCTGAGTCTGGCCCCTGACCTGGGGCACACACGGGGCACACGAGGGGCCCTCTGGTCCCTGCTTATCTCCCTGGAGACAGGCTGCTCCTTGCCCTCAGGAGTCAGCTGGGAGAGCGGCCACCCCTCTGGGGGGATGGTGACTTGGCCTTATATGGATGGGGGGGGTGGGGAGACTGGCGCTTGGCAGCCCCGGGCTGGCTCTCTGGCATCAGGACAGCCCGGCTTAGGAAGGCGTCTGCAGCCAGCGGGGGGTAGGGGGGGACGCTCACGGGCGCCCTCAGTTGGGCATGGCTTCATCCGGAAAGGCCGCAGAGACGTCTTCCACCGTGATGCTGTCCACGATGGACGTGAGAGAGTGCAGGTTGTGGGCGTCCGAGGGGTCGGTGGCGAGCAAGTGGTCTGCGGGGAGACGGGAGGGTGTTACCCGGGGGTGACGGGGCCCTCGGAGTGGCATGGGTGCTCCAGGATGGCGGCTGGGTGGGAGCCGGGGCTCCTGCTCCCCAGGCCCTGCCTTTCCCGGGCCTGCAGGGAGGGGGTGCGGGTGCGCGTGTACGTCCGTGTGCCTGCTGAGCACGCAACCCCCCTCCCCCACCCGTGACCTCCCCGCTGGTGTGAGTGGAGCCGCCTGTGCACCCTGGGGACCGCCGGGCGCGGAGGGGCAGGAGGCCTGGCCTGCTCCCTGGCTCCCCGGCTCCTGGGCCTCGGGAGGCAGCCTCGGCAGGGAGAGGCCTGGGGCGGGAAGTGAGGCAGAGGCCTGGGCTGAGGGGTGCGGGGCTCACTCACCCCCGGGGCTGGGGCCGAACTCCAGGGTGCTGCCCCACTCGGGGCTGCAGGAGGCACTGTGGGAGCTGCAGTCACTGGGCACCTGCAGGACGCGAAGCCCGAGGTCAGAGCGCGGCCACTGCTGGCGTCCCTCCGTCCCTCTGTCGCCGCCGCGGGGTGGGGGGTGGGCCCCAGGACCTCGTCGGAGACTGTGCCCCCGCTGGCCACACGCCCCCTGCCTCCGGGCCTTTCCTGCCCCCCGTCTCTGGCCGTGGCCCTGTCCTCCCAGGCCACCCAGCCGAAGGGGTCCCTGGTTTTCCGGAGCCTCAGAGGTGAGGGACGCGACTGCAGCAAGCGGGGCGCTGGGCCACACGCCCCCTTCACCCTCGCCCCCACCCAGGCCGGCTCCGGACTCACCCTCGCCTCCCTCCTGACGTCCGCCCCCCCCCCCCCGCCTCCAGGTCCCCCCGCCGCCCCCAGCTTGGCCTGAAGGACAAAGGGACACGGGTTAGCTGGGCAGCCCGGCTCTGCCGAGGGGCCCCCACCGTGTCTAGGCCCCCCCGGCGCCTGCTGCAGCATCGCCCTCCCCCCGGCCCCACGCGGGCACCGGCCTCCCACCCCCCCCCCGGGGCAGCTGCGAGGGACCGGCAGCCACTCACCCCCGGCTGGGGCCCGCCCCCGCCCCGGTAGCGGAGGTCCCGCTCCTCCTGGTTGAGGGAGCTGAGCAGGGCCTGCAGGCGCTCGATGTACTGGATGGCGCTGCGCAGGATCTCCACCTTGGGCAGCCGCTGGTTGGGGTTGAGCAGGGTGCTCCTCTTCAGGGCCTCGAAGGCCTCGTTCACTTTCTTGAGCCTGCGCTTTTCCCTCAGCGTGGCCGCGCGCCGCCGGTCCACCGACACCGACTTCCTCTTACACACCTTGCACGCCCACGGCAGGCACTGGCCCAGGCAGTGCTCGGGGGTCCCCAACCCCTTGTCTTCGAGGGGCCCCCGGGCCTCGGGGCTCAGGCTGAGCTCAGTCCGCTCGTAGCCCGGCGGCTCGAAGGCCTGCAGGTGGACTGGCAGGTAGCTCTCCCCGTCATAGAAGTGGGGCTCCTGGTAGAAGTAGGGGGACGTCTCATAGAGCTCCATGGGGTCGGAAAGGACCTGCTCCTGCCACCGGCCCCCAAGCTCCTACAGCCCCTCACGCCAACTGCTGGGTGCCATTTAAACCCTCCCCGCTGGCATGGAACCAGAGATAAATATAGCCGATGCCGCAGAAACCTGAGCCCCCCTAAGCTGTTGCTGCACATCAAGACGTTTACAGTGGATTAGATGTGATTCCCCTGCCCTCTCCCCAGCCCCCGCCCGGCCAGCCCGCCTGCCCCGGCCCGGGCGGCTCCTGTGCACCGGGAGGGAGGCCGTCGCTGTAATTCGATTAGTTTTCATTTCTCTGCGGCCCCCGGGAGGCAGGGGAGGTGGGGGAGGACACACGCTCCCCTCTCATCTGCTCCTTTCAATTACTCGGGGCTGGGCGGCCCGCCTGCCCCGTCCCTGCCAGCCCCAGAGAAGTGGGGTGGGGGCAAGGGGAGGGCACAAGGGGCACGGGGTCGGCTGGAGGGGGCCCGAGGAGTCAGCGGGCACAGCCCTGGCCCAGGCCCCAGCAGTCAGCAGCAGGAGAGGGCTTCAGATTCGGGGCTCGGGGGGCTCGGTGTCCAGGGATTAGAGGGAACCCGCAGACGCAAGTGGGTTTCCAAAGCGGCCTGGACATCTAACAACCTCAGGTCTCCGGCGAGGGCGGAAGTGGAGGCAGGAAGGACTCCCCGGTGTTTGGGCGGGGACCTTAGGGGTTTCCCTTCCACGCGGCTGGTGGGGGGCAAAGCAACATCAGGACTTACAGGCTACCCCGCCCCCTCCCCACCGAGTGAACCCTGTCTTCCCCGTCTGTCCCTCTGGCACAGGGCGGCCTTTTGGGTTTTGGGCGGCAATGTGCCCCCTTCTTCATTCTTTGGTCCCACTCTTTTCCCTAGAAACTCTTGAACTAAGTCTGATCCCCCCTCCACTTGACATCTGAGATTGAGGCTAGAAGTTCCAACCAGGGTAAGGACAGTACGGGGAGGAGGAATGGCGCTGGGGACTCAGAGACGACCCCCCGGGGGAGGTGGGACCCAGTGGAGCCCGAGGGACCCGGCTTCCCTGCCGCTCACGGTCCATGGTGAGGAGCCAGGAAAAGGCTGGCGTCTGTCTGGGGCAGGGAACAGAGATGAGGCGGGGCTGCCACTGGGCACTGCAAACCCCCATGCATGTTGAAGGGGGATCGGGGAGGTCTTCACTGGGTTCTTGGCCTTCCCAGGGCGGCCGCTCGGGGGCTCTGGGTTCCAACCACACTTTGGCCAGCTGGGCTGAAGGAGGATTGCTGTTTCTAACACGCATCCCGCCAAGCAAGGGAAAAAGAAAAACCTTGCCTCAGTTTACACTCCATCCCTATGAGCCCCGAGAGAAGAAGGGATGTTGAAGTTACTATGGAAACGGACACATTGCATCGTTTCGTGCTTCTGGGATACAATCTGCCTTGCCCCTCGGCGGTGCGTTCGCACCCTCTAAAAAAGGAAGCAGGGAAGCTGGGCTTGTGATTTCTAGGATCTTTACTCTCTAGTTGGCGAGCGTGGACTCCGACACGCGGATGGTGAATCGCAGTGTAAGAGGGAGCTGTTTTAACGCAGCAGGAAGCATGGGGGCCGGGATCGATGACAAACGAGTGGGCTCGCCAACCGGGCGCTTCAGTCGAGAAAGTCATAACTGCCGAAGTCGGGGTCTCTGTGGAAGGCGGAGGCTTGCAGGGGAGCGGGCAGCCGGGCTGGACAGCAGGTGGGATTTCGGGGGAGGGAGCGGAGGGGCGGGGGCTCAGGGAGAGGGTTTGGACGGCCTGGGGTCCCGACGGGTCTGTGAAGGTGGGAGGGGGCCCACCGGGCTCGGCGGGGCTTGACGCTGCACAGAGAGCTCGCTGCCCTCATCCCGGGGCGAGGGTCGGAGCAGCCCGGTCAGCGGGAGGCTGGGCGCCGCCAGGAGGGTGCACGTCAGCTGGCAGGGGTGTGGCGCGGCGAGCGGCGGAGCCTGATGGGAGGACACTCACTGTCATCGCGGTAATGCGAGGGCACCCTACCGTAACCCAGACGTAACCCTGAGAAAGCATTTGTCGGCCTCCTCCTTCCCGGGTAGACCCAGTTTCCCGGGAGCCCCTCCCTGCCAGTCCCTGGGGTTGGGTCCAGTCCTCCTGCCATCAGGCCGGGCTGTGAGTGTGGCCTCGTGCGTGTGTAATGTTCGCTTCGAACGAAAGCTGAGGGCAGGGCTGGGAGGCTGGGGCCATTTCACGTGTCTGGGTTTCATGAAATCCCCGTCCGTCCATGTGTTTGTGTATCTCTGTCCGAGTGAGTGGCCCGAGGCCTGCATCCGGGCGCAGCTGTGGGGCATGGAGCCTCCCAGGAGGGAGGGCATCCCTGACCTCGAAGCCCTCGTGGGGGGCTTGCTCCTCCACCGGCCGTGTTCCTCTTTCCTGGCTGAAGCGCAGCGCAGCGCAGGGCGCCTAGGGCTTTGGCCTCCCTCCCCTGCACAGTCGTCCGCCCCACGCAGGCTGCCCTCTGATGGATGGGAACACATTGGTGCCAAGCACAGAACAGCCTTTGTGCTCCGCCACCAGCGGTGATCCATCAGCTCTAACCTGACAGCGGGGCGTCGGGCCCTAATCCCCACCCCTGCCGGCTTGGGCACACGGGGCCCCTGCCGGACCTGAGCCTCCCCTAGCCGTCCTGCTCCCTCCAGAGGAAGCCCTTGCCTGGTTGTGCTCCAGCCCGGCTGGCTGCTCCGTCTCCACTCCATTTGGTCCATTTGCATGCTGGGCTGAGCTCATTTGCATGGCGGTCCTTGGGTTTCAAAATGCCCCAAACCCCCTTCGCTGCCTGGTCTGCCCTTCCTTCCACCTTGGCTACACACCCAGCCCTCCTCCCTGACTCCTAGTCTTTTCCTGTTCTGCCACCTCACAGGTGGGCTGACCCGGGCCACCACGTCACTTGGCCAACATCAAAGCAAGTTTCCCCGTCTGGAGTCTCAAGTGTCTGGCAATGGAGAAGCAAAAAGAACAGTCTGGAAAGGGTGGGGGCCTCTGGGTTCTCCACACAGGCCCCACCTTTTGTTTTCTTAGCCTGGGTCTCTGGGTGTTGTAGATGAGAACTAGGTGGGGCTTGGGTGGCAGCAATGTGTGCACGTGTCAAGGACCTAGACGCATGTGCATGTGGCGAACAAATCAGCTTATTTGAGGATTTGGGGAGCAGTAGCCTGGCAGCAGGGTGAGGGCCCATCACAGGACCGGAGGATGTCAGAGCTGGGGGGCAGCCCAAGGGTTACTGGTCCACCTTCCCTCTACACACCGGGAGACTGCGGCCCAGAGTCCGAGCATGCGATTTACCCCAGGGGCACGGAGCACTGGTGTCAGAGGTGGGAAGGGGGTTGGCTCTTGCACTGCCTGACTTTAGGCCTTGGGGCCGAATCCAGGTGTCTCCTCTCCCTCCGTGAGGCTGACACATGAGGAACACGCTTCATGGGAGCACGTGCTTTCCAGGCGGGAGGCTGTGGGGGGACTGGAGGTGCTCTAGGCTTTGAGCGGAGAGTCATGGAGACGTGGAGTCACTGGGCCAAGGAGACGAGGAAGTCTAGGGGTTTGAGACAGGAGGAGAGATCTCGAGGCAGATGGGAGCCCCAGCTGAGAGGTGAGGTGCAGGGGGCCTAGGCCTCCTGAGGCCACACATTGTTTCCACTGAGGACTGAGCATCAGATAACCACTGGGAAATCCGTCCCTGCCTGGAATCTGGAGCTCAGAGCCAGGCTCATTCATCAAGAATCTCTGGCTTTGGGGTGGGGGAAGGTGTGGGCCTGGAGGCGGAAGGGAGTGGGTCCCCAGGGGGTGGGGGGTCACGGGGAGGCGATTGGTGGACGCAAAGCTTGGAGCTCAGTTTAAAAATAACCAGACCAGGTTTCAGCAGAGTGTGTGGCCGTGTGAACCCGGGGGCCTTTGGAAATATGGGTGAAGATTTGTTATGAGTAATCCATATTCCTGTGTGAGCTGTGCCCTCCGCTCTGGATTAAAACAAATACTGTGAGGAAGTTAAGGGCAAGTGGAAGAAGGAACCCTGGATGAGGAGTCGGGGCATGTGGCTGTCGTGTCTCAGTTTCCCCGTTTGCAAATCAAGATGCTGATCTGAATGATCCAAATGGCCCTTTGAGGGGTAACATTCCTTTTCTGACTCAGCATGTGGGTCTGGAGGAAGTGCTCATAGGGTCAGAGTAGGACTGTTCGGAGAGTTGTTTTTGGACCAGGCCCGGTCCTAAAGAATGGACTTGTAGGATTAGAAAGGGCAGGTTTCCTGGAATCTGTCTGTCCTTTTCCCATATCCACGGCTGCTCCCAGACTTCATCTCACTGAAAGGTGACCACATGGTCCTCTGGACTCATTTCAGTTTCTCTAGAACTACCTGGCATGTATTTGTCACACTTGCCCTCAGACTTACCCCCCTCCTAGCCCCTACCCTCTAGCACCCCCCATCCTGCCCTCCATGTGGGTTCAGAAGCCTTCGGCCCTCCCTGTGGGTTCAGAAGCTGCCCCACCCCCTTCCACTCCATGGACAGCTTCTATTTCTGCCTCTTTGACAAGTTGTGACATATTTGGGAGCAGCTGCTGCCTGGGTGGAGATGCCTTTGCTTTTCTCCTGGCTCTGTCTTCTCCTCCCCAATACCTCTCCCAGCAGCCACCCTTTCCCAGAATGTGCTGGAAGACCCTCCCTGCATTCCCCTCTCGGAACTCAGACATCCAGCTTTTCCTACGTTTCTATAGGAGTGGCCCAGGCTCTAGACTGATACAAAGGGAGCCTCCTGAGATAGAAAGTCAGGTGGTTGGGCATAGGGTTAGGATCTCTTCCGCCAAGTCCCAAGATGTGTGGTTTCAGGCAAATCTCTTCCTTGTCCTGGGCTTTATTTTTCTATCTTTTAGATGGGAGTGATGAATAATGTCTTCCCTGCCAACAGCAAGTAGTTTTGCCACCTGTTAACTGTAGGAACTTGGGAACTCTCCCTGTGCTATTGCCCCCATTACTCTCATCTTCTCTAAAGACTTTATTTCACTGTGACCCACAAACAGAGAAAAATCAGTCTATTGAAATGGATTCAGAAATGGTAGGGAAGATAGAGGGGCGCCTGGGTGGCTCAGTCAGTTGAATGTGTGACTCTTGATTTTGGCTCAGGTCATGATCTCAGATTTTGTGAGATCGAGCCCTGGGTTGGTCTCCTCGCTCAACCGGGGTCTGCTTGAAGATTATCTTTCTCTGCCCCTCCCCTGTGTGCACATGTTTTCTCTCTCTCTTTCTCTCTCTCTCATGAATAAGTGATAGAGAAGATAGAATTAGCAGGCAGGGCCATTGAAAGAGCTATTATAAATATGCTCAATATGTTTAAGGATTTAAAGGAAAACATGAACATAATGAAGAGAGCATTAGAAGATACAAAAAGGAATTACAATTTCATTGAATAGGATTATGTATTAGTCTGCTTTTGTTGCCCACAACAAAATACTACAGACAGGATGTCTTAAACAGCAGAAATTTATTTTCTCACAGTTCTGGAGGCTGGAAGTCTGAGATCAGGATGCCAACAGGTTGGGTCCTGGTGAGAGCTCTCTTCCTGGTTTGCAAACGGCTGCCTTCTTGCTGTGTACTCACACAGCCTTTCTTCAGTGCGCGTGTACAGAGAGAGATAGCAAGCTCTCTGGTGTGTCTTCTTAAAAGGGTCACTAATTCCATCAGACAAGGCTCTCACCTTCATGCCCTAATTACCTCCCCAAGGCCTCATCTCCAAATACCATCACATTGGGGGCAAGGGCTTCAAATATGAATTTGGGGGGAACACAAATATTCAGTATATTACATATTAACAGCAAATTAGACATTGCCAAAAAAATTCACCAAATCTGAATACAAAGCAATAGAAATATTCAAAATGAAACATAGAGAAAATAATATATAAAAAAGTTTCATTGACTCATGGGACAATATTAAGTGGATTTACATACCTATAATTAAAGTCCGAGAAATGGGGCAGAAAAAATGTTGGAAGAAATAATGGTCCTAAGTTTTCCAAATTTGATGAAAACTATAAACTCATAGATCCAAATCATTTATCGTTAAAAGCATAAACAAGGGAAACCACACCAAGACACATCATGATCAAATTTCCAAAAACCAGTGGTAAAGAGAAAATTTTAGAAGCAGACAGAGAAAAAGAGAATCAAGCTAAAAAAAAAAAAATACTGATTTATCATCAGATACTATGAAGTCCAGGAGACAATAGAACAGCATCTTTAGGGGTGCCTGGGGGGCTCCGTTGGGTAAGCGTCTGCCTTCGGCTCAGGTCATGATCCCAGGGTCCTGGGGTCGAGCCTTGCATTGGGCTCCCTGCTCAGAGGAGGGTCTGCTTTTCCCTCTGCCTCTGCCCCTCCCTCTGCTCGTGCTCTCTCGCGCAGTCTCTCTCTCGTGTGCGCTCTCTCTCTCTCTCTGTGCCAAATGAATAAAATCTTTTAAAAAAAGAGTAGCATCTTTAAAGTGCTAAAAGAAAAACTATAAACCAAGTCTTCTATACCTAATAAAAATATCTTTCAAGAATGAAAGTGAAGTAAACACTTTTTCAGACAGAGAACAGCCGGCAGAATTTATCACCAGGAAAGAGTCACTATAATAAATGTTAAAGGAAGTACTTTAGGTGAAGGAAAATGATACAGGATGGAAACTTGAATCTCCATAAAAGAACAAAGGGCATCAGGGGTGCTGAACATGCGGGTATGAAAAGGATTCCACTCCACCCCCTCATTTAAAAACTTCTTTAAATGATAGTTGCCTATTTAAGGCAAAAATAGTGACCATGTGTCGTAGGGTATATAAGAGTAGAATGTACGAGAACAACAGCACAGAGAATGGGAGGTGGGAAGTAGAATTATACCGTTATAAGGTTTCTACATTATATGTGGAGTAGTTTAAATTATTTGAGGGTAGACTGAGAAGTTAAAGATGCATATTGTTAACACTAGAGGAACTTCTAAAAAATAAAATGTAGACCTACAGCTAATAAGTCAATACCAGAGATAAATGGGAATATTGAAAAATACTCAGTTAATCTAGAAGAAGACAAGAAAGGAGACAAAAAAACGGATAACTGATGGGACAAATTGAAAGCAGTTTGCAAGATGGTAGATTTACTCCCAACTATAACTGCATTACATGTAAGTAGTATGACTGGATAAACAGTGATATCCAACTATAGGCTATTAAGTTCAGGAAATGAACTTAATGTGTAAAGATAGTTAGGTTGAGAGTAAAATGTTGGAAAAATACATCCCATGCAGACAGTAATCACAAGAAATGTCGGAGCGCCTGGGTGGCTCAGCCAGTTGGGGTGAGTTTGAGCCCCATGTTGGGTGTAGAGATTACTTAAACATCTTAACAAAAAAGAAAAGAAGTGTGGAGTGGCTGTATTAGTATCATAAGAAAAAGTAGATTTCAGAACAAGAAATATAACTCGGGATAAAGAGACACCCTACATCAAGGGATCAATTCATCAAGAAGATATTAATTTTTGAATATCTATGCACCGAATAATAGACCTTCAAAATAGATGAAGGAAAAAAATGACAAAACTGAAAGGAAAACCAGATAAATCCAAAATTTTAGTTAGAGATTTCAGTTTTTCAGAAATTTTTGTTTTTTAAGCAGACTCCATGCCCAGCATGGAGCACAATGTGAGGCCAAAACTCACAACCCTGAGATCAAGAGCTGAGCCGAAATCAAGAGCTGGATGGTTAACGGGCTGGGCCACCCAGGTGCCCTAGTTAGAGATCTCAACAATCCTTCGTCAGTAATTCAGAGAACAAGTAGGGAAAATCAATATGGAAACAGAAGACTTTGCTCATTCTATCGATTTTCCAGCTGACGTTTGTAACAATAAGCAGCACGCGGAGCCCCGAGTGAGGCAGACCATGTGCTGAGCCGCTGAAAGTCTCAATAGATTACAAGTACTGATAACAAAGAGCATGTGCTCTGGCCACAATGGCATTACGTTGGAAGCCAATGACAGAAATTTCTAGAAAATCCCCCAATGTTTGGAAATTAAACTTTTAAATAACCCCTGGATCATTACCTATCGAGCCCTTTCTAGATAAACTGTATCCCACTGAATCCTCACAGTAATCCCCACATGATAATCACTGTTATCACCATTTTTCAGATGAGGATGCAGAGCCCGGAGAGGGTAGGCAGCTGGGAAGTCGTAATGCCAGGACCAGGAGCTTGGAGCCGGCTCGGGCCAAAGCCCAGCTCATGATCAGTTATTCCGCAGCCGAGGAGAGCCCCGCTGGGCCTGGGGTGGGGGAGAGTGTGGCTGGGCTCCTGGTCTCCTCCCCAGCGCCCCTGCCCAGGCTCCCCCCCCCCCCCCCCCCCCCGTTTGGTGCTGCAGAACCTTCCCTTGGAAGGCTTCAGGTTGGATGTCTCCTGTGCTCTCTGCCCAGATCTCCCTCCGCTCTGGGGCTCCTCTGCCCGCGGCCAGCTCTCTTCACGGCGGGTCCGCTGGCCGTCTGCGGGTGCTCCTGGTCTCCCTCCTCCAGGGCTTCCTCTTCTCTTGCCCCCATCCTGGCTCCTCCATCCTGCTCTCTGCTTCAGGCCTTTCTGGAACCTTGTCCCTGGGCCCTTAGTTCCAAGCAAGACCCAAGACACCATGCCCCTTAGACAGCCTTCTCAGGCCAGACCCATGGGCGCCCGGCACCTGGAATCCACAGTTGTCAACGTTTCCCAGCCTGCCGAGCACTGCTCAGTGGCTTGCTTTTTCTTGGTCTTTTACTTGAAAGACCCTTGAGCCAGACTGCCTGGATTTCAATCCTGGCATTGTCACTTTCGAGCTGTGTGACCTTTAATTCTTTAAAAGGGTAAAAAGTAGGACCTGTTTCGTGGAACTGTTGTATAGATTAAATGGGTTCGTATTTAGTATCTACTCAACAAACTTGGCTCCGTTATCATTATTGAATTGGCCTTCTGTCCTTGTCTCCTCCATCGGACTGGGAACTCCCTGAGAGCAGCAGTAGTGCCGTTGTCGTCGTCGTCGTTTTCCATCACTCTGTCATCCTGGGAGCTCGCTGGGGAGAGAGGTGCATCTTCCCTAACAAGTGAGGGGCTCCCCGAGGGCTCCCATTAGCCGGGGACTGTGTCTGCGTCCTCAGGCTCTGAATTTCCTTCTCTGCCTGTCCCTCTGGACTCAGGATGGGGACATGAGTGTGGCAGCCCAGGCGAGCTCCCGGAGGTTGAGGATGTTGCAGGGAGAGGCCCCATTAAGGGACCCATGTAGACAGATTCCTGCCCAGGGCGAGGCGGCACCCAGAGAGAGCTCGGTGGCTCCAGGAATGAGGTCTCAAGACGGCCTCCGAGGGCTACTTCTTTCCTCAGGAAGGGGCCAGCCCAACCTTGTCCCAAGCCCTCTGTCTCTGTCCACCACGGGGGACATCGCCTGCTGCCCAGCCTTACCCCTTTCTCTCCATCGGGAGGTGCAGACGGCACGGAGTAAACACATGAGGTGACACTGAGTCCGGCTCTGCCACTTGCTAGTTGTGTGACCTTTAACTCATTTAATATCTCCGAAGCTGTTTTTTTCACGACACAAGGCTAATTAGAAAACCTGTTTCTCCCGGCGGATCACATGCTCAGTGTTTGCTAAATGAATGAATATTTGTTTCTTTTGGGGGCGAGGGTCAGGGGTTGGTACAAGCAGCCATGCGTCTGGCCAGTTGGATCCCAGCATCCGCGGGCTGAACGGGTCATTGGGATGACATTTGGTTCCCTCCCAGCCTTTAATCCATTCCAGGCACACACTTAAATAAGCTCCCAGAATGGAACCCGTGGTGATACATTCCCATGCTTTGGCCATGAGAAGATCCCTTCTGACGTCCCTTCCCCACCCTTAATGGCGCATCATGGGCTTGTCTCGTCTTTGAGTCTCCGCGCCGGGGTGAGGAACGCGCGGCACCTCACTGGGCCGGCAGCCGGCACGACTGTGTCCTGCTCCTAGTTCCGCTCCGGACTCCCGTGTGGCCCCGAGAGCCGAAGCCGATCTTTGCAGAGTCTCTACCGAGAGCATTGCCCCACGCTTCTCTCACAAGTACGTGGGGTGAAGGCAGGGTCCCCGTTTCACAAAGGGGAAACGTGAAGCTCAGAGAAATTAAGGAGCCTTCATTGAATCACGACACAGCTTGTATTTATTTATTTTTTCTTTTTAAAATAAAAAAAAAGACTTTATTTATTTATTTATTCCTGAGAGACACACACAGAGAGAGGCAGAGACCCAGGCAGAGGGAGAAGCAGGCTCCATGCAGGGAGCCCGATGCGGGACTCGATCCTAGGACCCTGGGGTCACACCCTGAGTCAGAGGCAGACGCTCAACCGCTGAGCCCGCTGGGGCCCCCACTTTTTTTTTTTTTACAGATTTTATTCATTACACAGCTTTTAAATGATGAGTCCCTATCTCTGACTCCATAGTTCCTTTCCACTGTGCTATGCTGACTTCTCCAGGGGCCTCAGTTTCCCCCTCAGTAAAACAGGGAGATCCGACTCAGGCTTCCAGAGGGTCCCCTCCAGCCGTGGCATTTTGTCACCTGCTGCTCAAGGCCTCTGAAAGGAGCTCAGGAAGTCCGGGCTGGGCGCCCTGGCTCGGCTCCCCAGCCCCTCCCTGCCCTCCTCTCCTGCTTAGTCTCTCCCTGGGCCCCCCTCACCATCCTTCTCCAGTGAGTTGGTGTGAAACGAGGAACCAAATGTTTCCCTGGAGTTGGGGCAGGTCCATCTGCCGCGTTCCCCGAATAGAGGGCTGTGGGAACTCGGCCTTCCGCCTGGGGCCCCGGGGCCTGCGTGCTGGCCCTGCTTCCCAACCCCGTGGGGACGGCTGCCTAGGGCTGGGGGGGGGGCGGTGGACTTGCCTCCAAGGCCCAGGGCCTTTTCCTCCGGGGGCCGTTTTCATTCCTAACGTGCCAAGCCTCGCAGCTGCGCACATGGAGGGGTCACTAACTCGCCTGCCCCGCACCCTCTCTCCACCTTGGCTCCGCCTCCGTGGCCTCAGGGCCCTGACCTCAGATTTTCAGCCTTGGCTCCTGTCAGCCTATGGTTTGCTCTTCTGCATTTATAGATGGGGAGGTTGAGGCCCTGGGGGGGGTGGGCGGGCCGGGCCCCCACCCCGTCTTCAGGAGCACTGCCTTCCCAACGCTGGCTCTGGCTTCCCCAGGCTCCAGCAGCTGGTCCCCATCTATTTTCGCCATAACCAGGTTTTGAAAGAGCCTGTTCCCTTTGTTGGCCAGTGAGCTCTCAGGCGTCCGGGGCCAGGGGTAGGCAGCCCCGTTCCCTGGGATTCCCCAACCCAGGGGCAGCTGCCTTCTCCGTCTCACGTCACCTGCTAGGCACGGGCTGACCAGGGCAAGCACCCCGGCTCCAGAGCAGGAGCGGCTCGGGGTGATGTGGCGACCATTCCTGGGCCGTCGTCAGCTAGGGCTTTCCTGTCCACCAGGCGCGGCGAAAAATGCTTCATACACACAAACTCTTTGGTCCCTACGATAATTCCATGAAGTAAGTGGTATTTCTGCAGTTTTCAGACTGGGTGGGAGCCATGGTCACGGAATTTGTTATCAGCACAACTGGAAGGTGGAGGCAGGATTAGAGCCGAGGCTGGCCGACCCCGAAGTGGGTGCCAGGGTCCTTCACTGATGTCTACTCCCTCGTCTCAGGGCCTAGCCCTGCTGAGCAAGTCTGCAGTGGGTATATAGCAGGTACTTAGCAAGTGCATGTGCACAACATGCCCACTACACACTTCCTGGTTACCTGAGCTGAGCAAGGGAGCCCATGTCATCAAAGCCTGTCCCCTCTGTGGCACAGAAGGAGGGTTTGGGCCATTTTTCCTTCTCTGGGCTCACCTGAGCTTCACGGCCTCCACTCTGTGACCGGGGAGAATTCCAGGCCCTTTGGATGCTGGTGGGACCCAGCGGGGCGAGCGAGGATGTCATGGAGACGGGCCTGGGACTGTCAAGGACTCTAGACCCTGGGACCTTTTCAAAAGGGCTGTTAGGAAGCGGCGAGCTGCTCTGAGCTGCCTGGGGCTTTGCTTGTTCGGAGAGGGACAGCCTCGCTCCCAGAGTCCTGAATTTAGGAGCATCCCACCCCACGTGACACGCCCGGCCCGGCGCCCGTAGCCCCGGGAGTGGGCAGCGCGGGACTCCAGCAGCCTGCCGGCCTTGCCCCCAGAGCCACCTGCACGCTCGTGCTCCCTGTGACTTTGCCGCCTGCCGCTGGGGATCACCTGGGTGCACGTGGGCGCACGTGCGTCATGTACACGCATGGGAGCACACGTCCTCCAGGGCCTCCCCCCGGCTCTGCCGGCCACTCTCCCCTCCAGCCCATCGGAGGTCCTGGTCCACATTTCCACCGCTGCTGATCTTGCCTCTTCGGGTGGGTTAGGACCCATGTGACCGTGGAAGGTGTCTAGACCCCGACCTCCCCTCCCTCGCACGCAGCAGGGGCGCCCGGCGGAGAGCTTCAACACTTGCAGTCCTGAGGCCTTCGGTTGGTCACTTATCCTCACCAAGCCTCGGCCTTCTCACCTGGAAAATGGGCAGAATAATGCGCTTAGAACCCACCTGCAGTCGGCTGCATATGAGTTGGTTACTACTTACTACTGTTGCTAGTGGAACTATCAGGATTCCTGAGAGCAGCGCTTCTCTGGGGCATGTCCCGCCTGCTGGGGGCTGGGGCTGGGGTTCCACGGCCTCCCGGGACACACGGACGCACGGACAACAACCAGCGTCCTGGGAGCCCTCGGGAGGTTCCGATCCTTACCTGCCCCGTGCATTTCAGCCATGGCCCTGGCTTCCCCGGGTCGGCTCTGCCCGTTGCGGGTTGTGAATAAGCCCCGGCCATCTGTCCTACGAAACCCCGATTCTGAGGCCGAGAGCAGAAGCTTCCTAGGTCCCCGTCTCCATCCCTACCTGTCTTCAGCTGCTTCTGGCAGGATTTCTATTTTCTCTGCTTTAGAACGTGCAGCTCTTCCCAAGCCCGTGTGCGGACGCCGCATCCCCGCACATGCCGAGGGGGTCTCGGGGAGCGGTTCTTTTGGCAGGAAATGCCCCCCGAAAGCAATGGCACAGAAGCACCGTGTCCCCCGTACGCCGTGGCTGGGCAGGGCCGGGCGACTGGGCGAAGGCGCGGGCGCTGGAACCGGCTGGGCCTTGGAGCAGGTGCCCGCCAGCAGCCCCGGGGCTCAGACGCGGTGGCCCTCGGAGACCCCAGGGCTAAGAGCCCGCAGTCCCATTGGGGGAACTGAGGGGAGGACCTGGGCCCTTCCTGCCTTCTCCCTGCTGCCCCCCCACAGCGCGTGAGTCCTGTGGGCCGGCGCCGCCCCACCTGCCGGGCCGAGCCGGGAGTGATGACAATGAGCTGAAGGCGGCTGCCAGCCGGTCCGGCCGGCTCTGCTACAGACGGGACCGTCGTGCTCCCCCGGACTGGGATGTTGAGGCCCTAAAACCCGCGGGACGGTCTCTGGAGACGGAGTCCCTGGGGGGCCATTGGGTTGGGTGAGTTCCTGAGGGCGGCGCCTCCTCGGAAAGGACACCTGACAGCCTGCCGTCTGCCCCCGGGAGCAGAGTAGGAGGGTGGGTGTCCTCGGGGACTGTGAGGAGGAGGTCCTCTGCAGGGGGTGGCCGTGGGCGTCCGGGCCGGGAATGCAGCTGTGCTGGGGGACCCTCGCCGCCGCCGCCGCCGTTGGGGTGTGGCTGGGGGTAGGGAGCCCCTCAGTGGCCTCTCCTCGATCCTTGGGCTGGGGCGGCCCCCAGAAGTCCCCGAGCCTGTGACACACGAGAGGTTTAAATGTGTCAGATTTTACTGAATAGAAAGTGGTGTTTGCAAGTCATAGGGTGCGACCATGAAGTGCAGCAGGCGCTCAGGGCCTCTGTGGGCTGCGGGCCACAGTGCCCCCGGCTGACCCTCAGCTGCCCCCAGCTGACCCCCGGCCTCAGCCTTCCACCCCTGAGCTCAGGTGACCCTGGTCATGAAGCCTGCGCCTCTGATTTCCTTGCCTTCCTTCAGGCTGCGTCACACTTCTCTCCCGAAGTGACCCGAGGCTTCGTCCCCATGTCTCTGAACGTCTGGCCCGTGGCGTCTGAGGCCCATCCCTGGGGGCCGTGGGGTCCTTCGCGTCCTGGTCCGACTGCTGGTGGGGAGGGTCCTCGGGCTGGAGGGTCATCCCTGCCCCGCGGCCCGGGGGTGCACATGCAGGTGCACCTGCTGCCCCGCGGCCCCGGCATCTTCACTTGGTTCCCTGACGTCAAGCCTGTCGCTGAAGGTGACCGCACCGATCTACCCGCCCCGAGGCCTGATCATGTCAGACTTAACAATTTGGTTTGTTTCTCGGGAGGGACGATGATGGCATCTCTCGGGCACCTGGAGGCCCAGGGGGCAAAGCAGCTGCCTCAGCTCGGGGCATGACCCCGGGCCTGGGACGGAGGCCACGGCAGGCATCTGGGCTCCAAGGGGGCCTGTGGCTACCCCCACCCCGCCATGCCCTCTGGGTCTCTCTCTCTCTCTCTGTCAAATAAATAAATAAAATCTGGGGGATCCCTGGGTGGCTCAGCAGTTTAGCGCCGCCTTCAGCCCAGGGTGTGACCCCGGGGTCCCGGGATCGAGTCCCACGTCGGGCTCCCTGCATGGAGCCTGCTTCTCCCTTTGCCTGTGTCTCTGCCTCTCTCTCTCTCTCTCTCTCTCTCTCTCTGTCTCTCTCTCTCATTGTGTCAGTCATAAATAAATTTTAAAAAATAGTAATAATAAAATAAAATCTTTAAAAATAAAGTTTGCACATCCTTAATGACTAATAAAGTTGAACATTTTTTCAGGTATCTATTGATCATTCGTATTTCTTCTTTTGTGAAATTCCAGATCAAGTGCCTTGTCCATTTTTCTATTAGGTTGTTTATTATTTTCTTACTGATTGTAGGACTTTTCTCATATATATTATATTTTTTAATGAATAGGCTCCCTGCCCAGCACAGAGCCCAACATGGGCGTGACCTCGTAAGCCCTGAGATCAATACCGGAGCAAGACTCAGACACTTAACCGAATGAGGCACCCCAGTGCCCCTCGTTTCTTGATAGCAGTTGTTTGCCAGAGAGGAAAATGACAGGTATCCTCTCCCGCTCTGGTTTCCTTTTCACTCTTAAGATGTCATTTTGCCTCTTTTCCTTTAGACTTAAGAATTTTTGTTCCTGGGATCCCTGGGGGGCTCAGCGGTTGAGCGTCTGCCTCTGGCCCAGGGCGTGACCCCGGGGTCCCGGGATCGAGTCCCACATCGGGCTCCCTGCAGGGAGCCTGCTTCTCCTCCTGCCTGTGTCTCTGCCTCTCTCTGGGTCTCCCATGAATAAATAAATAAAGTCTTAAAAAAAAAAAAAAGAATTTTTGTTCCTGTTTAAGAAATCTATTACAAGGTCATGAAAATACTTTTCCCTGTTTTCCTCCAGAAGTGGCTTTGCTTGACCTTCCACACTTAGGCCTCCATGTCAGAACTGAGTCTGGTACGTGGTGTGAGGCTGTTGCTGTCCCCACAGGGCAGCCCTTGGGGACCCTGATGGCACGGCCACGTGGCCGACACTCATAGACCCCACTTGGTCTCTGTTCCCAGCCACCTCAGACGTCGTAGCCAAGCCAGTGTCCCCAGCCGTCTTTCTCCGTGGGTATTTTCCATGTTTGCTCCATGGCGTTTCTGTAGGTTCTTATTGGACCTCTGAGCCCTCCCAGGGCTGTTTCTGCTTGAGGATAGCTGTGTGTCGTTTTTTTGTGGGGAACAAAGCCTGCTGTCCCCTACTCTGCCGTCTTGCTGATGTCACTCCCAAGTTCCTTTTGCTCTTTATAAATCCTAAACCTGCAGTTGTTTTTAGCACTTTAGAAGTTTGCTCCATTGTTTCCTGGCTTTCACTGTTTCTGTTGAAGCGTTTGCTGATTGTATTACCTCCTTGGCAACAAAGAATCTTTTTACTCTGTCTGCTTTTAAGATTTTCTCTTTGTTTTGTACTATGGTGTATTTATGGGTTTCTTGTTGCAGGGGAAGGGGATGGATATTCTTGAGTCTATGGCTCCACTTCCGTTGTTGTTGTTACTGCTTTGTTTTTTCTTCATTTCTTTTTTCCCCCTGTGTGTGTATGTGTATCTTATTCAGGTAGAGTTAACGTGCAGTGTTATATTAATTTTATGTGTACAATACAGTGATTCGACAATTCTATGTATTATCCTGTGCTCATCACAGTAAGAGTGCTTTTTTTTTTAAAAGATTTTATTTATTATTTATTCAGGATAGACATAGAGAGAGAGAGAGGCAGAGACACAGGCAGAGGGAGAAGCAGGCTCCCTGTGGGGACCCCAATGCAGGACTCGATCCCAGGACCCGAGTCATGCCCTGAGCCTCCCAGGTGTCCCAGTAAGTATGCTCTTAATCCCCTTCACCAGTTTCACCCATACCCCCCCACACCTCCTCTACTATTTTGGAATATTCTAGGATTTGGAATGCTTATATTTGTTTGTTTGTTTGTTTGTTTGTTTGTTTGTTTTTAAGATTTTTTTAATTTATTTGAGAGGGGGAGGGCAGAGACATAGAGAGAGAATGAGCAGGGGGAGGAGCAGAGGGAGAGGGAGTAATAGGCTCCCCACTGAGCAGGGACCCCGATGTGGGGCTCCATCCCAGGACTCTGAGATCATGACCTGAGCTGAAGGCAGATGCTCAACCGCTGAGCCACCCATGCGCCCCAGAACACTTATATTTGAAGTATCTTTTCAAATACTGCGTCTATCTTACCTTTCTTCTCTCTTCTCTGGCACACCAGTTACATATATGTTGGGGTTTTAACCATATATTGTGTGTCTTACACATTTTCCACCTTTCTGGGAGAGTGATTTTTGACTTTAATCTGATTTGTTTCTATTGATCCATCTTCCAGTTTACCGATCCTTTCTTTTGCTTAGTCTATTCTGTTGTTAGGCCCAGCAAATAATTGTTTGTTGTTAATTATGTTATCCTATTTTTCAGTCCTAGGCTCTCTTCAAGAGAAGAGAATCTTTCAAGATTCTAGTCCTCTGCTGAAATATACTATCTTTTACTGTATTTTCTTGAATATGTTAACCTAAATCTGGTAAATAACTAATCTGAATCACCTACGGGGCTGGGTTTTCTTCTTGGAGATAAGGGCCTTCCCCCCCCCTCCTTGGCTTTCAATCTCTGGTGTTGACAATTTTTGATTGATTGCTAGATATTGTTTCTGATAAAATGTAGAAGCTCTAGATGATGTTAACTTCCTCCAAATAAGGATTCAATTTTCTTCTGGCAGGCAGATAGATTATGATCAAATTAACGTGATTCAATTGAGGCTTGTCTGTTTCCATGTTCCCCTTACTTCTAGGATATAAGTTCTTCCAGCGGCTAAATTGAAAGCCTGGAGCCCCAAACTCTAATTTGTCTCTTCTGAGCCATAGCATTGCCTTGCCAAAATTTCTACTTGGTTCCTCGAGGCACTGCCTTACATATGAACAATTGAGACAAATTACTTGATGGAAGATTATCTTTAAAATGTTGGGATCAGCTGAGCACATTTCCCTTCGCTTTGGACTGCGGCCCTTCACCCAGGATGGCTGCCGCCCATCATGCCTTCAAACAGTTTTACACAGCTTTTAAAGTTCTCGGTGCGAGGGATAATCTGATACCAGTCATGTTTTTATAGGTAGAAGCAAAAATCCCCCCTAGATTAAAAACTCAACAAGAGCAGGGACCATGTCTATCTTGTTCTCCCCTAATCCCAGTTTCTAGAGCAGTGACTAGAACATTGTAGGTGTTTAATAAATGGGGCAGCCCAGTCTTGCCGTCTACATGGGTCACATTAGAGCTGTGATTTGCCTCAGGAATTGCAAGTGGACCTCAAAATCCTGACAGATACCACCCCTGGACCACTGTGGCATCTCTTGGGATTTTAATTGGAATTGCATTGAAACGATCAATTAATTTCACAGAGAATTGGCATCTTTATAACTTTGGAGAGAACTGACGTCTTTATAATTTTGTGTATTCCAAACTATAAATAAGATGCCTCTGTCCATTTATTTAATTCATCAAGAAAGGCAAAGTAATAGGTTCAGAGCATGCATTCTATGGCTAAACTGCCTGGGTCCAAATCCCAGCTCTCTCGCTCACGATTTGCCATTTTGTGGTAGTTTCTAGTTTCCTCACCTGTAAATGCAATGATTATCATAATGACGTCTCTCTCATGGGGATCGTTTTGAGAAATTAGTAGGTTAACAATTGTAAATCATTAGAAGCACTTGATATGTAGTGTGTTTTGCACAACTGTTACATGAAATAACAATTCCCGTTTAATGTTTTTAAATAAAGTTTTAAATGTTTCTTCATAAAAAACTTGCAATCTTCTCTTAGATATATTCCCAGTGACTTTATATTTTGCTGTTATTTTGAATGACCACAGTTCTAAAAGCTGTGTCCTCTATCTGTTTTTGCTGGTTCTTGGAAATAAAATTAAGTGAAATTGATTTTTGTATATTGATATTTTCGGTCAGTGACCTTGCAAAATGCTTCAGTTTGTTCTAATTACTTATTTGTGGATTCTTTAGGATTTGGATAATCTTATCATCTGTGAAAAATAACAATTTTGATTCTCCCTTAGCAGTTCTTATAACTTTCCCCCTCCTTTCTTTTTCTCCTTTCCCACTTTCTGTGTCTTGCTTAGAACTTCCAGATGATAATGTATATTCTCTTCGTGTTCCGATCTTGTAGGAAATATTTCAAGGATTCGCCATTATGTATAGTGTTTGCTGTGACGTTTTTTTTAAGATTTTATTTATTTATTCATGAGAGACACAGAGAGAGGGGGCGGGCAGAGACACAGGCGGAGGGAGAAGCAGGCTCCATGCAAGGAACCCGACGTGGGACTCGATCCCAGGTCTCCAGGATCACACCCTGGGCTGAAGGCAGCGCTAAACCGCTGAGCCCCCCAGGCTGCCCTGCTGGGAGTTTTTAAAGGCTCTCTTTTATCAATTTCCTTCTGCTTCTAGTTTGCTAAGTTTTCATGATGAACAGATATTTAATCAAAAATTTGTAGTAGCAAGTGAGATGACTTATCGCCTTTAATCTGTTAATGTGTTTAATTACATTAAATGTTTTTTTTTTAAATGATAGAACACCTTTCATCCCCAGAATAAACCCTTGTTCAAGATGTAGTATATTTCTATATGTTGGCATACCTGACTTGATTTGCTAATATTTTGTTTAGATTTTGCCTAGATATTCATGAGAAAAATGGCCTATAAAATTTTGTCCTCATACTTTTTTTGATCTGGTTTTGGTGTTAAGGTTATGTTAAGTAAAATGATATGGGGATTTCCCCCTTTTTTATATTTCTAGAAAAGTTTTTGTAAGATGGAATTATTTCTTGAATTTTTGGTAGAACTACTGATTCAATTTTCTTATTGGTTACAAGACTTCAGATTTTTTTCTTCAGTTAGTTTTGGTAAATTATATTTTCCTAGAAATTTTTCCATTTCATCTAAAGTTCTAAAATTTTACACATAGAAGTTTTCTTAATATCATCTTACTCTCTTTTTAAAATCCTTGTAGCAATGTAATTTTGTCTCCCTTTTCATTCTTCATTTTTTTGTGTCATGTCTTTTCTTTTTTACTCATTCATTCTTGCCAGAGTTTTATCAATTGTATTAGGCTTTTCCAAAAAGCTAACTTTTGGCATTATTGATCCTCTCTGTTTTCTATTTTATTAATTCTGGTTCTTATCTTTATTATTTTCTTCCTTCTACTTTCTTTGAGCTTAATCTATTGTTATTTATTAAATTTCACTTCAGCTTTGTCTAATTTGCTATTAAACCTGCCATTTCATTTTTAAAACTTTTTTTTTTTTAAATAGCTAATACATTAATTTTTAATCTTTTTCTTTAAAGATATATTTATTTATTTTAGAGAGGGAAAGGATGAGATAGCAGGGGGTGGAGAGGCAGAGGGAGAGAGAAACTTAAGCAGACTCTGCCCTGAGCACCACCCTGAGATCACCACCTGAGCCAACACCAAGTTGGATGTTTAATTGACTGCGTTACCCAGGTACCCCCAGTTTTCAATCTTTTTATTTTCTAATGAAAGTGTTTGAGATTATTATTTCCTTCTAAAGTACCACTTTAATTATATTTAACAAATTTGACATGTAGTGTTTTTGTTTTAAAACTTTTCTAAATATTTTAAATTTCCATTATAATTCATTATTTAATCCATAAATTATTAAATATTTTTATATTTCTTTCACAGATGGTATTTTCATTAAGAATAATAATTTTAGGATGAAAAATTTAAAAAGCGTATTAAGGATATAACTCTACTGTCCTCTGGCTTTCACTATTGATGAAAAAGCAGTCAGTCTAATTGTCCTTTACTTGCAGATTATGTATCTTTTCTTTCTGATTGCTTTTAATATCTTCTCTTTCTTTTGAATTAAAAAAATTGAGAGATTCTGATAATTTCACTGTGATGTGGCCTAGATGTGGATTACCTTCTATTTCTATTGCTTGTGATTAGCTGGGCTTTCCAATATAGTGGACAGTCATCAGTTATCTATTCTTTAAGAAGATGTCAACCATTAACTCTTCAAATATTGTCTGTTCCTTCTCTCTCTCATGTCTTCCAGAATTCCAGTTTAATTTTTCTGTCATACTTTCCATCTCTTTGTTCTCTGAACTGCAATCTGGATAATTTCTTCAGATCTGTCTTCCAGTACAATAATTCTCACTTCAGCTTTGTCTAATTTGCTATTAAACCTGCCATTTCATTTTTAAAACTTTTTTTTTAATTGGGAAAATACAACACAATTCAGAAAAGTGTGAAACAAATTAAACACGTATCTTAACAATTAATTATAAAACAAATTCCAAGTAATCACCCTAGAAGTATAACATTACCAATAGTCCCGAAACCCTCATGTGTCCTTTCATGATCTCTAACTCCTTCCTCCACCAGAGATAACTACCACTCTGACCTCGATGTAATTAATGTCTTTGCTTCTCTTTATAGTTCCATTAGCTCTGTCCATTTTTGTCTGTTCTCTTTTAACCTGATAATCTGTATATATTGGGAGTTTTGCTTCTTTCCTTCAACATGCTGTTTGAAAGCTAACCCATGTTTGTACCAATGATTCGTTTACTTTCACTGCTGTGAGATAGTCTTTTGTATGAGTATATTATACATTTTCATTATATTTTGTTGCTTTAGCTTTTTCCCTTTCTGAGGAGGAACCACTTTGAACAATGCTGCTATGAACATTGTAAATATATTTGTACATGTATATGCATACATCAGTGTATATGTATGTTGGAGCACATGGGCATGGGTGTCTCCAGGCTGTGCATTAGGAATAAACTTGTTAAAACAAAACAAAACAAAACAAAACAAAAGGAATAAACCTGTTGGGTCACAGACTATGTATATCTTCAATTCTGCTAGATAATTCAAAGCTATTTTCCAAAGATGGTTGTCCTACTAATTTCTAAATTTCAGTTGTTTTGCTTAATTCCTTTTTTTTTTTTTTTTGGTTTTTCTTCAAATCTGCTTGACAATACAACCCATTGCTCTTTACTCATATGTTAAATTTCTTCAAGACTGCACCTTTATTTATTGCATATACTATTTCTGATCATTCCAAAACAGAAGCTTTGCAGGTTTGATTCTGCTGTCTCAGGTCTTCTCAACTTTGACCCTATTGACATTATGGGATAGATGAATCTTTATTGTAGGAAGCTGTCCTGTGCATTTTAGGATGTTTAATAGCATCCCTGGTGTCTCTACACACTAGATCCAGTAGCACACGTTTCTCCCTTTCCAGTTATGACAAACAAAAATACCCCTGCAGGGCAAAATTGCCCTGGACTGTGAACCACTGTGTTTTTTTTTTTTTTTTCTCTTGTGTAACCTCACTCATGGGGTCTTGTTTCCTTGTGTTTTGTGATTTGTTTTTACTGTCAGCTCATGTTTCTTAGAACTATGCCCGTGGAAATTCTCCGACACCTGGGTTGAAGGTGTTTTCTTCCAGGACTGTTTTTCCTTTGTTACTGCTAGGCTCCTGAGGGCACTGGCAGCTCGGGATTGCAAAAAAGAAAATTCTTGGTTTTGACTATTTGGGCCACCTAGGTAGTGTGAATTTGGGCAGCAACTCTGCACAATGGCTAGCGGGTAGTTATTCATTCTTGAGAGATGCTTTTCACCCTTCTGTTTAGTGCAAGTAGGTAGAGCATGGATTTATTTTGAATTCACCCTAATAATAAATTGTAGCTTTTGGGTTCCAGGTTCACAAGTTTATGCTGGGACTGCAGCCTCCTATTAGACTCCTCACCTTTAGCAAGCCTTCCAATGCCTTGTGAGGTTTGTGAAAGTTAAATCTCATTGTACATGTTGACATCAGTGTGAGGATTCTCTCTGGCTCCTGTTTTCACGACTTTTGGCCTCCAAATTTCATTCTTTTCCAGTCAATTGATGCATTTAAAAAGAGGTGTTTTTGCTTGTCTATTTGGTTGGGTGGTTTGGTTTGGTTTAAGAAAAAGCCCCAAGTCAATATGGCTTTTATTGCACCTTTAAAATACCACAGGTAAGTCTGAAAAGTCACATGGCATTTTGCTGTTTCTGTAGCCGGACAACTTACATCTTATTCATCAACCTGCTCAGAAACATAGATATCACCCAAAAATGTTCTGATATCCTTGCTTTTAACTGTCGTTGCTTGCTGAATCAAAATAGCTGAGTTTGATACAAGTTCAACGTCATTCCTACAAGAATTAACTCATCTTTCTAGGCTTGAGATACTGAACAAGCAACACCTGGCCTAATCCAAACTCTGTGAATATATTTTTCACCCACAAAATTTCAGATTTCAACCAGGGAACCATTCTCCTGAATAACAATCTTGTTGGGGAAGTGAGCATACCCGGACCTCATCCTGCAATGGAAGTCCAGTGTGACACCCTTGATCACGTCCTGTGCGTGACTACAGAGAGTTGAATTTCTTTTCTAGATCCCACCATTCGTCAGCTCGGAGCCTCTTCTTTTTCTTTCCAAGGATACTGAGTTCTACATCGATGTGATTGTAGTCCCCTTGCAGGGTTCCCCTGGGGTCCTTCACAGTAACAGCTTGTCCCTTTAGGGTCACGTCAACATTTCCTGGAATGTCAACAGTCTGATTGCTGAGAATGGTCTTCATTCTCACAGCAGATGAGGCAAAGAGTAAAAAGATTTCAATTATTTTGTCCAGTATTTTTAGTTGTCTTTAGTGAGGGGATCAATCAGTAAGCTCCTCTGCTATCTATACTCAAGAACCTGAAATCCACCACTTTTAGAAATTAATAACAATCGTGAAGCTAGTTGAACAAATGTATGGATTTTTAACAGCAGCACAAAAGCAGTACAAATCAAATTAACATGGTTTACCCAGCAGTGCCCTCCTGGGTACCTACCCTAGATGTGGGTCAGTTTTGAGAATATCAGTGAAGTCCATGAGGACAAGTGTTTAACAAAGGGAGCAGTGGAGTGTCCTTTGGTGAGGCAGGTGTCAACACAGCCCCCGGATGTACATCCCTAGTGGCAGTCCTCAGTGTTAGTCTCAGTTGTTCTATGAAAAGAAGGAAATAGACCCAAACATCGCCTAGAGTTAGGCCACACAATAGGCACCTTACCTAGTGCATTCTAAAATCCTAGGAAAAGTAAGTCTTCTTGGTGAGCATAATTCACTTCCATCATAAAAGTTCCCTGGAGATGAAGCTCCATTGATATGGCTGATGCTCTATGATTAGGATCCATCCTCAAGTTTATGAAAAGCGGTCAAGAACGCTGAGGTCAGACTGCCAGGGTCAGAGTCCAGGCTCCTCCACTTTTAAGTGGATTTTGCTTCTTACCCTGAGTCTCTGTTTCATTATTGTGAAATGAGAATACCACTAGGAACTACCCCCACAGCTGTGTTTTGCAGCCTATATGAATAAGTGCACAGAAGATGACAAGAATAGCACCCAGAACATATTAAGCACTCAAAAGACGTTAGCTTTAAAAAGGTAAAAATGCTGAAACTTAAAGCAAAATTCATTCTTATCAAAATCCAAGAATTTCTCCTAAAATGGGATTTCTTGCCCATCAGATAGCATTGCATTTCTTCTTCTTAAGATTTTATTTATTTATTCATGAGAGACACAGAGAGAGAGAGAGAGAGAGAGAGAGGCAGAGACACAGGCAGAGGAAGAAGCAGGCTCCATGCAGGGAGCCCGACACGGAACTCGATCCCGGGGCTCCAGGATCAGGCCCTGGGCTGAAGGTGGCGCTAAACCGTGAGCCACCCAGGCTGCCCTTTTTTTTCCCCAAAAGATCTTATTTATTTATTTGAGAGAGAGAGAGAGAGAGAGAGAGGGCGCACAAGCAGGGGGAGACGCAGATGCCCCACCGAGCAGGGAGCCCGACACAGGGCTCCACCCCGGGACCCAGGATGAGGACCTGAGCCGAAGGCCGACACTGCTGAGCCCCCAGGCGCCCCGATGGCCCCGCATTTCTTCACCACTGGTGGTTTCACTGTATCGGGCAGATTCCAACAGATTCCCCACTTTGTCCGTGGGTCCAGCTCAAGTTCAGTGTGAGCACGTCCTCCACCCAATGCATCAGCAGTGTTTTACTTTCAAGATGAGTGTTTATACGTCTTGTCACATTACTAAGACGTGAGCCGCCCGAGGTCTGAGGAGTTGGGTCCTTCAAAGCCTTTTAATTCCCTGTGGTGAGAAAGCAGTTCAGTAAACTTCTCGACAAGTTTCCATGACGTCATCACCCAACAGCATCAACATAAACTGTGTCTCCATACTCTGCTTCATCTTCTTCCAAACTTCCAATAAACCAACAGAAGCCCATAAAGAAAGAAAATTCACATTTTTGGTGACTTGCTCCATGGAATCATGCCACGAATGCGATTTGCAAAGTGCACGATCCATATTCCTCAAAGGAACGAGGCCATGCACAGTCCTTTCACTGGGATAGGCTGCCGACACCCTCCTGCCCCCATCTTCCTTCGTTTGTGAGCCTCGTCCACCCGCAGTGAACTCTGCTTTTGCATGTTTACCGTCACACTCCTCTTGGGAGGTTGAGGGCTGGTCTCATCAGAAGTCTCTGGAGCACTGCTCTGCGGGACCAGGGGCCTCAAGTCCTTTCCTGGCCCCCTGGAGAGAGCCTAGTCTGGTAAGTGTGAATCTTGCTTTAAGTCTCTGCACTTCTTGCTTGTTTTCTTTAAGTGAGCGTGCATTGGGTGCTCAACTCTGTGCCAGGAACTATTCTAGGTGCTTTCCATGTGATTCATTCAACTGGGGAGGCAACAGGCAGCATAAGCCACATTTGGCTCTTCATGATGGGTAGGAGCAAAGCAAGAGCGAGAGGCCCAAGTCACAGCCATCATCTGCCTGCAGACGCACCCTTGCCATGCGTTTCCGGACACAGGCGGCGGCTCAACTGTCCACCCAACCTCCGAGGCGGGGACCTAGAAGGACCTCCCTGCCTTCCCACCTCCCATCTGCTCCCCGCCCCTCATGCTCTCTCCCTCACTGGCTTCTCTCTATTGCAGCACTTTTCACATCCATCTGGAACCATCTGTCTCCCTCTCCGTCTTCCCCTCTTAGGACAGAGACCGTCTTCCATCGCTGAAGGCTCGGTGCCATGGCAGACCCTCAAAAGATGTTCACTGCACGAACGAACAATGTTCTATCATTTCTACATAAGGATTTATTGACTTAATCCCTCTGTCCTCACCCCATTAACTGCCCCCACGGAGGGTCCTGCTCTTTCCCATCAGAACTCTTCAGGTAACCTCCCAACTGATGTTCCTCCTCTCCACTTACTCTCACCACTTTCCCCATCGTCTCAAGGGTCATCTCTCCAACACACAATTTAGAGCGTGCTATTGTTTTGATTAAACACTGTAATGTGGGCGCCGGTGCCTTGGCACAAGTGCCTTCTACCTAGGATGCTCCCCCTTTTCTCCACCTGCCAACCTCCTGCCCATCCTTTGAGATGCCCAGCTCATGAGGATTTCTGGGACCTTGGAACCTCCAGCTTCAGAGGATTAGACCTCTGGTCGAACATTTGTTGATTGTCGTTGCTCACATATCCATGCCTGCTCTCTCCCTACCTGCTAGACTCTGAGTCCCTTAAACTTTGGAGCTTGGTATCTCTAACTCCTGGGGAAGCTTTAAAAGATACTGGCAGGCAGCGGGAGGAAGGTGGGTATCTGCTATGTACGGTGGAAATGGCATTCAGGGACCCCTGGGTGGCTCAGTCCGCTCAGCGTCTGCCTTAGGCTTGGGTCATGATCCCGGGGTCCTGGGATTGAGCCCCGCATGGGGCTCCCTGCTCAGCGGGGAGCCTGCCTCTCCCTCTGCTCCTCCCCCACCCATCCTCTCTCTCTCTCTCATTCAAATAAATAAATAAAATCTTAAAAACAAAACAAAATAATCACCACCTGTTTTCAGTCCAAAGACCCTGGAGGAAGAGCCTGAGTCAGTTCTGTGGCCGACACGGCTGCTAACGGTGGTCCATGGGCTTCTCTTCCAGCCTCCTGTCATCTCTCCATCTGTGCTGTGCTCCCTCCTCCTTCTCCCCCTCCCCCCTCCTCCTCCCCCTCCTCCTCCCCCTCCTCCTCCCCCCTCCCCCCTCCTCCTCCCCCTCCTCCTCCCCCTCCTCCTCCCCCCTCCTCCCTCCCTCCTCCTCCTCCTCCTCCTCCTCCTCCTCCTCCTCCTCCTCCTCCTCCTTCTTCTTCTTCTTCTTCTTCTTCTTCTTCTTCTTCTTCTTCATCTCCTCTCTTATTCGTTTTCCTTGCCTTCCTTCTTCTTGCTGCTATGTAGCGTTAATCAATCATATATTGCACAAAACAATATTACCACAATGGTAGTGGCAATAAGTGGTAATAACAGTGCACCCACAATTCTGCTACCACAACCAATCTGATTGTTTTCATTCGTCTAGGTTCCCTCCCCATCTTTGTATCATTTTGCAGAGTTGTAATCATAATGCAGCTTTAATTTTGTAGTCTGCTTTTTAACTTAATATCAGAAGCATTTTCCATGCTCCTGCATCATCTCCATAATTATCATTTTAATGGTTGCATAATATTCCGCAGACTAGATATGCCCAGTTTTACTTAACTGTTTCCTTCCTGCTGGACGGTCCCAGGCTTCCCGGCTGCAGAGATGGCTGTAATCCGCAGACCCTTTCCCTTCTGTTTCTTGTTCCCCCCTGGTCCCTTGTCCTCACTGCTCGTCTCTTTGCTCTCTCTGATGTCTCCTTCTCTCTCCTGGACCACAGCCGTCTCCTAGAACAGTAATTTGCCCCCAAGCGGGTATGGAAATCATCTTAGGGGGACCCAGGATTTTGGAAGAAAAAAATTATTACAGATTGGTTTGGTTTTAAAATGCTCCTAAGGTCACTTCTGGTATTTTTGTGCCCCCAAAACAGTGGAAATAGTAACCCTTCATGCCCACAAGGGGTAGGAAGAAAGAATTAAGCAGTTTATGAAAGAAGGCTCGTCCCCATGTTTGTAATGGAAGAAGAACAGAGGCGATCTAAGTGTCAGTCGATAGGGAAACAGCTAAGAAAAGCACGATATGTCCACGCTCAGAACACTACGTACCCCTGAAGGAGGCTGCCGTGGATCTCGGTAGGTATCTGCTTAGGAAGGGGAGACACTTTCTGTGTTTTTTAGTGAATTTAGTTGCAGGATACTTGTAGTTACAATTTACATAAAAAATAACAGCAAAACCTGAACCCACATGATAGTACCCGTTATCTTATTAGGCATATGTACAGACTGGCCGGGAACCGTGGTCACCTCTCTGTTTAGGAGGCAGGCTGTGGATCTGGGGACCCGTCAAAGGGAATTGGAATCTGAGTGGTAGTGGTTTCATTTTTTATTTGAATCAAGGAAAATGTATTCACCCATTGCTTGTATAACAAAAAATTAATCAAACGAAGGTTGCCACTGCTGCGTCTGTATGTTTGCATTGAACACAGACTGGCCCCGACCCGGGCGCTGTCGGGGAAGAAATGAAACTAGTAAGACAAGGCTGCTAAACCTGCAAATGTCCTGTTGGGAAGAGTGGGCTTTTGCCGTTTCCCCAGGTACGTGGGTTGTTGTTTCAGGCGGTGCTGGCTGGCCCGGGGGTAGGGGGAGCAGGGCCGCTCTCCCAGGACGTGGGCATGGCCCCGAATCGTCCCCGCCGTCAGCCAGGCCTCCCCACCCCCAGCCTGGCAGGTGGAAGCTAAGGGTTTTGAAGTTTAGTCTCTTGCACTGAACCCTGGATGGAGGACAACAGATGGGGCCGCACAGCCTTGCTGCTCAGACCGAGGGGAACAGGTGGAGGCTCTGGGGCCAGAGTGTGAATGCTGGCGATTCATGAGTGGCGCAGGCAGGCGGGGTGTCCAGCTCACGGCCAGGGACAGCTGGGCAGCACGTGGGCGGGAGGGGAGCAGGGGCCTGGGGGTGGGCAGCGGGTGGCTTCAGGGCAGAGGGGAGGCGGGGAAGAGGGAGACTTCCTCCGGCCTGCCCCCCACCCCCGCTGTCCATTGGGAGATGGCCCCGGAGGGAGGTCAGAGGTCCCAGGCTGACCTGAAAGTCTTAGGCAGCAGCAGACTGAGTGGACACAGCAAGGGGGGGGATGTGCTGCTCCTTTCCTGCCCCCCCCCCCAGCTGTCCTCTACCTAGCCCTAAACCCGAGGCATTTGGGCCATTCCAGCAGCTGTGCCAGGCCTTCGGCTGGGTCAGGCCGGGCAGGGGAGGGAAGCAGCTGCCACCCCTCCCCTCAGACAGGGGGTCGGAGCACGAGAAGGTGACCAGTTGGGAAGTCACTGACGCAGGACAGTACAGTCCTCACTGTTCCGCCCAGAACTCCCACCTGCCTGCTGCAGCCTCCCCGTTTCTCTTTAGTTAAGTGAGAGACTGGGAGAAGTAAGAGAACTGTGGAGGTAGTGATAACTGCTCGCAACATTTACGGAATACCTACTGTATGCACAGTGCCGCTGATTCTCCCTGTGGGGAGTGGAGGTGGGACTCGATCCCAGGACCCCGGGATCACACCCTGGGCCACCCAGGTGCCCCCTGCTATTGACTTTATGATTTATCACGGTGCCCTTCCAGCAGCCCACTCGGAAAGCCCTGTAACTTCCATTTTACAGGTGAGAAAAGTGAGGCTTCTTGGTTAAGTAATGGGCTCAAAGCCAGACACTAAGGATGTCAAATTTGTTTGACACAAGTGACCAGGCTGTCATAACCTTTGAGGAGGACTGGATGGGCCACGAGCGCCGCTGAGGCCCGCTGCCCCCACTTCCAGGAGCAGGAGAGGCCCATGCGCCTGTATTAGCAGAACTGCCAGCAGTTAGAGGAGGTCGGGGAGGTCGGGGGCAAGTCAAGGAAGCCAGAAATCCTTTTCTCTGGAGGGGTTTTTCCGAATAGGAGCGCCCAGGGGCGCCCACCCCTATCCCTTTGGGCTGGTTTAGGAGACTCGGCCTGGAACGAAGGGCACCGAAGGGCACCGAGCGCCTTGGGTCGCGCATCGCGAGGCGGGTCCACGGCCTCCGCAGCCCCCACCCCCGGGCTCCCTGGTGCGCTGGGGCGGGGGATCGGCTCACCTGCCGCCTGGCGCAGTGCACCTGCCAGGCCCCCGACCCTGCGCCCACATACGGCTCCTCCTCCCTCGGGAACCCAGCCCGGAGCAGGGGAGGGGGGGAGGGGGGAGGACTGGGTGGGGGGGGCGCCCGAGGGAAGGGGGTCGATCCGGTGTTAGGCGGCGAGCTGGTCAGGGCATCCGGGGAGGGGACCCGGGAGTTGGGGGGCCGAGCCGGGGAGGGGCGTCTGGGGAGGGGGTTCCGCCCCGCACCGCCCCGCCCCTCTCCCCACCCCTCTTCCCCCACTCCCCCCACTCCCCGCGCTCCCCGCCCCCTCCCCCTCCCCCCTGCCCCCACCCCGCGCCCCGGCCGCCGTCCCGCCAGCAGGGGGAGCCCGAGGCCTGGGCAGCGGCGGAGCTCCCGGCGGGTCCCCCGCACCCCCAGCCCGGCCCAGTCACGGAAATGCCGGCCCCTCCCGCGTCCGCGGAGCCCTGGGGCCAAGCGACTTCCAGCAGCGCCGGCGCCCCGCCCTGAGGTCCCTGAGCCCCGCAGCCCCCCGCGGCCTCCGCCGGGCCGCACCCCTGCCCTGGGGCAGCACCCAAGCGGTTGGGGTGGAGGCGTGGGCCGCGGGGACCCTGTGCCGCCCACTCGGGGGGAGACGGGGGGACACGGGGGGGACACAGGAGGACACGGGGGGACACACGGGGGTGACACGGGGGGACACGGGGGGACACGGGGGGGACACGGTGGGGACACACGACAGGACACAGGGGGGATAAGGGGGAGCCACAGCGGGCAGCTCCTGGGGTCAGTGGGCACCTGCTGCAGGTCCCGCTAGGTCCTCCCGCCTGGAACTCGGGACTTTGGGGTGAGGCCGCGGGGGCAAGGCGCCCAGGCCACAGCCCCTTCCCACCCTGACTCGAGGAACATGCACTGTGCAAAGCCTGCGACCTCACACCCAGGGCTCTCTGGTGACAGGACCTCGGGTTCAGGGCAGCCATGAGTGGAATAACCCGCCGAGCATTCAGTCCCGCCTAACATCAGGGTAAGACTGCGGCCCAGAGAAGGAGCTGAACCCCGAATCCGTGGCCGAGCCTGAGGTTTTCAGAGGGCTCTGTCTGTTCTTTCCCCAAGAGCGCGGAGCAGCCCGGATGCTGCCGTGTGACCGAGTCGTGCCTCGGGCGGGCTCCTGGCTCCGTCCCCGCCAGGCCCGCTGCTGTCAGCCGGTCGCAGTGGGAGCCTGGGCCAGGCTTGGCGACAGCTCCCAGGGGTCACTGGGGTGCAGGAGAGAGGCCTTTCCACCTCGCCCCCTCCACGAAGCCTCAGCTTCAGTCTGCTCCTCACCCAGGACACGGTCCCCGAAGCACCCAATGAGGACTTCAGCGTGACGAGGGTTATGCGGCTTTTCAAATGCCAGATGTTTTGTTCTCCCGCGTGGACCACAGCTCATCATGAAGAACCCTGGACTGGGAATAGGAGGCCTGAGCTCCTGCCCCAGTTCCAACTCGTGGTGGTTCCAGGCCTCTCTCGCCTGTGATTTAACCTGTTGAACAGGATCAGAAGAGCTTCTGCACCAGGCAGCGTGACAATACCTGGGATGGACGTGACAAAGGCCCAGGCCTGTGGTCCTGCCCCTCCTTCTGTCCGTATCTACCCAGAACAAGTGAAAACATATGTTCACACAAAAACTCATACACGAATTTCATAGCAGCATTATTTATAGGAGCCTGAAAGTGGAAACCACCCGAACGTCCATCAACTGACGAATGGGTAAATACAACGTGGTACAGGCACGAGATGGAATATTACTCAGTCCTGAAAAAGAATGAGGTACGGACACGTCCGATAGAGAGGGACTTGGAAAACGTCACACCAAGTGGAAGAAGCCAGTGCCCGGGCCCCCAGTGCATGGTTCCATCCACGTGGAAGGTCCAGGGCAGGAGCATCCACAGGGACGGCAAGCAGAGGAGTGGCTGCTGGGTCTGCGTAGGACTGGAGAGGGCTCAGGGAGTGAGGGTGATGAAAATGTTCCAAAATTAAATTATGGGGATGGCCGCACAATTCTGTTAATTATGCTGAAAAATCATGGAGTGTTACACTTCAAATGGGTGAACTTCATGATGTGTAAACTACACACCAATAAAGCTCTTTAAAAATGTCTCTGGGTGTCCTGAGTTTAATCTAGAAATGCTACTTGTGCTCCTCCTTCCCTCTCTCCCCCGATCTTCAGGGCCTTTTTCTCCCTCTGAGAACATACAGAGGTAACGGGCCTCCTTCTCCTTCCTGAGGTGCGAGGGCACTGTTTGATGTGTGGGAAGGAATAGGGAAGCACTAGGGAGTCCGGATGCCACCCTGCCTGACCTCCGACAGCCACGGGAGCTCCCCTGCCTTGATTTACCCTTCTGCCCACTGTAGGGAGAGGAAGCAGGGGATCCTGGCCCTTGCATCCTGCAGATGGTGTCTGGGGAGTCCGGGAAGGTGGGGAGCCTGTCTTGGTCAGGATGGGGTGGCTGGGCAGGGAGCTCTATTGAGTCTGTTAAGTGATGGAGCCCACTCGGCGTCTCCAGGTGGTGTAGGGGGGCAGGTGGGCTGCCCAGAGGTACCACTCTGGCTGCAATCGGGCCGGAGAAGCCAAGCAGTCCGTGGCTGGCGCCCTGTGGGCTAGGGTCAGGGGCGGGGCTGGGCCACCCGCTGCCAGATGAGGAGATGCTGGTGCCTGGACAAGGCTGATTCTTTAATTGGTGTGCAATGTGGCGGGCAAACTGCTGGCACGTGTCTGCTGGGCGCGGTGGGGGTGGGGCAGCGCCGGGCAGGGGGGGTGCTCTGGGGGAGATGCTGGAGAACTAGCACTCCCAGGGCTGTGAGCACCCGCCGTGCCCAGCCGGCTGTCATCAACCACTTAGGGTCCTTGACAAGCAGGGTCTGTTCTCAGTTGCTCTTCCCTCTGATTCACCTCTCCTTGCCCCTGCTTCGCTCCCTCGGCTGTGAGCATGCTCAGATCTCCCCGCCTGAAACCAGCCTCTTCTCGACCCCAGTCTCCTGCCGCCAACTGTCCAGCTTTTATTCCCTTCCCTGAGGCCCCCCACCCCCCCGCCAGCGTTAACCCTGGAGACAGATGGGGCCTCTACTCCCGCTCCTCCCCTTCTGTCACCGCATCCTACCACTTCCCCCCTGGGATCCTGAGGCACTCAGCACCCTTCTTCCTGAAACACCTGCTAGCCCGCTCCCCCTCTGGCTGTTCCCCTCCATTTTTCCTTCTGCATGCTTCCCCGAGCGACCTCATCTCTCCCAGGGCTTTGACCTCTGCCTCATGAGATGACCCAGCTGGAGCTGTGACTGCCTCCTTGGCCACTTGCACAAGCCTGCTGGCCCTTGCTCCTGGATGTCCCCTTACGCACATCCCACCCAACCTGTCCTCCTTGCTCAGTCCCCGAAACTTGCCTCTCCTGTGTCGTGTCCGCCTGACAGTGGCCAGGACCCCCCAGGAGCCCAAGTTGGGGATCCGAGTCAGCGCCTCTCCATTCTCCCTGGCTGCTCTGCGTGACTGGCCAAGGAGCCCTGGGGGGTCCCATGTGACATCTCTCTTGTCTATTTTCTCTGTTCCCACCATTTCCTCTTATGGTGGCTTCTAATCTTCTGTGGCCAGGACAGGTCTTCCTGTTTTACCTCTCGCTCCTCCAGCCCGCTCTGCACAGGGTCACAGAATGATCTTTCCAAAGCATCTTTCAGATTCTTCGGCCTCCTGCTCAAAAAGGCCCAGAGGCTTCCCGTCTCCCATAGAGGAGATCATGATATTCGCCCAGTGATTTACAACCTGAAAAGCACTTACAAACAAACAAACAAACAAATAAACAAAAAACAGGCAATGTAATTATTCCTCTTTTATGGAAAAAAAGACTGAGGCTTGGAGAGATGTGGTGAGTGCTTGGGTTCACCTGGTGCTACCGGGTGGAGCCGGGGCTGAGGCTGAGGCCTTCTGGGTTTAACTAGATGCATGGCCCACTCGAGTCTTCTCAGCCTCCCCCGGGAGGCCACCAGCAGCACGGCCCCCAGCCGTCACCCTGCTGCCCAGCCTGAGGTCGGTGCCCTGGCCAAGGCCCCGCTCTTGCCCAGAAACCCCTCCTCCATGCCACCAGAACTTCTCCACAAACACAGAGCACCCTGCTCCTCCTCCAAGACCCAACCCGGGCCGGGCAGGCCCAGGGAGGTCCCGGAACATATCCCTTGGAGCTTCAGCTGATTCTAAGCAGGCCTGACCCAGGCCTCTGGGTCCCACGCTGCAAGCACTCGGAGGGCACCTCGGACTGGCGCCGTCTCATGGTAAGTCTCCGACACATACTGGTAGAGCCAGCAAATGCATCCATGAGGCTGCTGGGGATTCTCTCCTCCAAGAACCGCTTCCAGATCAACGGGTGCAGTGACTCCCATCACCCTGACCCTCCCGTGCCCCTGCATGAGCACAGGGCCCCGCATCTGGGTCAGTACCGGCCCTGCCAGGCGGTTCCCTCTGACCTCCCGGGTGCCGCTGACTGTGGCGTTGCTCTCTGCCGGGCGTGCTGTGAGTATTAGAGGGGCCGCTCCGCGTGGAACATAATGTGCGTGTTCACAGATGTTAACTTGCCGTGCCGCTGCCACACCTCTATCACCGTGGCGTGGCGTCGTGGTCCACCGGATGCCGCTCGGCTGCGTCTGGGCCTCCTCCCTCCCGATGAGCAGGTGAGGCTGAGAGCCCGGCGGGTTTAAAGGGCTGGTGCTCAAAGGGGTCCGCGGACCCAGGCCAGAGTGTGGCTCACTTGTGGCCATCTCCCCCGTGGCACCGGGCTCTCCCCCATCTCGTGGGTGGGTCTGACCAAGTTCACTGCTCCTCTGGGTCTCGGTTTCCTTTGTACACAATGATGAGGTTGGGTTGACGTTCAGATTTTCTAGTATTTAAAGGCACAGAACTAATAAACTCTTACCTTGACATAAAGCCTCACACCAGGAACCCACACGGGAGGTCAGCGCTCTAGCTGACGGGGGGTGGCTCCTTCCCACCCCGGGGGTCCCAGAGCTCAAGCCCCGAAAGCCTCGCCCGCAGCCCGCGCCCTGCCCGCCCACTGGTGAGAGGGCTTGGCCAGCCTGCAGCTCTGGCATCAGGCTTCTTCATCCCTCCTGAAATTCAGCAAGAGGAAGGTGGGGTAGACTGAGGCTGGAAAGACCTCCCACTCCTCTGCCTGACTGGAGCGCTTTCTGAAACTATGGGGGGAGACTGGTTTTCTTCTCTCTCTGTCCCCGGTGCTCGGCTCATTGTCTGATCCAAAAAGGGATCTGATAAATGCTTGTTGAACAGGACAGAAGGAGGAGTGGATGCACGCAGGGGCACCAGGGCTGGGACAGAACCCGAGGGGCGGCCTCCTTCGGGAACTCGCACTGGCTGCCCGGCCCGGCCCATGCCTCCCCTGCCCTCAGCGGTGGGAGGACACGCGGGGAGCACACAGGCCACTCTGCGCTCCTTCCCTGGCGTCTCCTCCTCAGGAGCCTCTGACCTGGGTGCCAGAGAGGGGACGAGGAGGCAGAGAGACCTGGAGTCCAGACCTGAAGGCGGAGGAAGTCACTGCAGGGGCCTGGAGGTGCGCTCCCCGGAGCGGGGGCAGGGGGAGCGGGGCTTCTCCTCCCACCTGAGGCCCTGGCGCAGCCCTCCTCCCCCTCCTTGGACACACACCGCCCAGAACAACGCCGAAAGACACCCAGGGACCAGATAGCCTCCCGCCCGCTGGAAAGGGAAAGAGGCCAAGCTCATAACCTTGTCCACTCCCGCAGGCTCTTGGGTGGGGCCGCTAGCTGGCCTGGCCTGGCTACACCCTCCCCACCGGTACCCGGAGGAAGGCGTGCTCAGCAGTGGCTTCTCTTGCTGGGAGGACTCTAGCAAGGAGGGCATGCAGGGTTGCCCTCAGTGGTGCTCCCACTTCAGCCCCCTCTCTTCCCCCTACACCCCTGCTGGCAGCACAGAGACTGCAGGAGTGGGAGGCCCCGAGCAGCCCAGGGTGGGGCTCCAGAAGCAAAGAAGTGGGACCAGAGGTGAAGGGGCAAAGCCCTAGGGGGACTGAGATCTTATTCTCCTGCCCCCAGAGCCACAGGCCAGAGAGAAGCTTTCGCTGGGTAAGGACTCCGTGAGTGTCCCCAGCTCTGGAACCTGTGGGATCAGCATGACTGGCCGCGTGGAGCCGAGTCCACCTGCCTGGTGCCGCCCACTTGCCTTGTGGATAAAATCCCACCCACACCCCGCAAGTCGGCTCAAGGCCTCACAACGAGGAGGCGAGGTGCAGTTCCCACACCCATTTATGGATGAGGAAACCAAGACTCGGCTGTTCCAGGCAGGGGAAAGCATGGAGGCTCATGGTCTGCAGAGCAGGAGTGGACCCTTGGGGGTCCTCTAGTTAGGGGTCCCGGACAGACTTCGAAAGCCAGAGTTTTTGGCTCGGTGCAAACTCTCCGTATCTTGTTCCCCCTGCTCTGCCCACACCTTCCCATGTCGTCTTCTTCCCACTATAGACCCGACGTCCCCCTTCCCCCACCACAGAGCTCTCCTCCACTCCGTCCTGGAGTCTGTCCTACGTGGGGCAGCCAGGACTCAGAAGGTTTCCAGGTAGGAAGACCCAGAACCCGTGGTCTCCATGTTTCCTACCTTGGAACGGACTTACCAGCTGTTGGAGCAGGAGAGGACGAAAGATGTCAATCGGCTAAGCTGACCGATGGGTAAACGGGCACCCAGGGAGGAGAAGAGATTTGCTTGGACCCCCATCCAGTGAGTCAGCTTCCAGCTCTTCCAACTCTTGATCAAGTGCTCTTCTCACTGCACCGAATGGCTCTGTCACCCAGGAGCGTTGTGTTCACCACTGACCTGCCAAAGACTTGAGGGGATGGTGTGTTTTCCAGGATACTCTGGGAGGGACCCTGACTGGGCCAGCTCTGTTTTCAGACAGGCCAGTCTAATCCCCCAGGAGGCCTGGCCCTGGGAACAAGCAGAGGTTGAGGGAGGAAGGGAGAGAGGGAAGAGGGTTTTAGTTCATTTTACCCAGAACCGAGGAAAAACAAATGATGTACAGGTATTGCGCAAACGTATCCACTAAACGTCAACCACCCACAGTTAGAGGAGTTGGGGGTGGGCTCAGGTGTCCTCTGCAGCTGAAGATGCTGGAAGGTGACATAGGGTGATGCAGTCACCACCCCTCTGCCTCCACCACCACCACCTGCCTCCGCCCCAAGCTAGACCTGCCGGGGGCTTCCTGGCTCTTTCTGTCATCAGCTACATGAGTGAAAATCGGGGGGCTGAGTGAGAAATCAGAAGAAAACCTTGACCCCAGAAGAACTTGGGTCAAGGCCAGGGTCCAAGGCAGGTGGGGATAGACCCACAGGTTGGCGTGGGGCTTGGGGGGCAAGCATCACTGGGGGTGTTAGGGAAGTCTTAACCTCCACGCAGTCCACGCAGGGGTGTGGAGGGACAGCGGTCAAGGAGAGTGCCCCCCTCCCCATTTCTCCAGCTGGACTCCAAGGACACTGCAATTTTAGGAAGCGATCTTGCCCTGTCCTGGGTTTCTTCCTCCTCCTCCCCCAGGATCAACCCCATCTGACCTTCTCCTCCCGCTGCTGGGCGTCCTGCCCCAGCCCATCACTCCTGTGCTTCGGTGCCCCCCTTCCCACCAGCCGAAGCTACACGCTCGCTCACCCTCCTCCCAAGACCCAGCAAGGGGGCAGTGCCCTCTGGGGCCTGGGTGTGGTCCGGTGACACTGGTTCTCTTTGCCCTCCCAGACCCATTTCCAATATCCACCAACAAGGGTTTCTCAGGCCAGGGTCTCTGCAAGGCACCAGGTTCTGGGTGAGGCACCAGTGGGCCACCTAGATGGCACCTGCAGCAGGAGGCAGCCAAGAGAGGCCAGGATGGGGCAGTGTGGAGAGCACTGTGTCGGGAGTCAGGAGCCTGCTTTCTTCCTCTGGTCCCCTTAAGACCTGCTCTGTGATGTCTTGGAAGCCCCCTCCGTCCCGAGTCTTGGGCTGGGTTCCCCTGGGCTTAGGTGCTGGGCCATGGAGAGGGCGGGGAGGCAGGAAGGGGGCACGGGAGGGGGTGACAGCGGCTGAGATCCTCTTGGGAAGATCGGTCACTTCCCCGAGGCCCATCCGTGCAGCGGACCTTGCTGGGGGCCAGCGAGCAGCCCCGAAGGACGAAGGACGGCGGGGACGCGGGAGGGATGTGGTGGCTTAGGCCGGAGCCTGGAGCCTGCAGCCCTGTGCTGGGGGCTGGGGGCTCCGGGCCGGGGTCGCCTGGGGGCGCGGGGGCCGGGCCGGGGCTGGGGGCGCGGGAGGTTCCCGTCCTCCCCGGGGGCATCCACCACCCCGCCCGGAGCTCGGGGCCGGCGCTTCTCCCCAGAATCACTTCCTTTGTCTGGAGGAGGGGGTGGGGGAGGAGGCGCGGCGAGGAGGGAGGGGCCGCGGTGCCGCCGCCCCCGCCTCCCCCCTCCCTCCCGGGGCGCGCAACCGCTCGTCACTCGGCTCCCGCGGGGGCGACGGAGGCGCCGGAGGCCAGGCCCGCGGCTCGGCTCGTCCCGGGGCCCGACAGGCGGCGGCGCGCGGCGGGCATCCCCGGAGGGCGGCGCGGAGGCGTCGGGCCGGGAGGGCGCTGTGCCACGGCGCAGGTGCTCGGAGCCCTGCCCGCCCGCGTGACCTTGGGTAAGTCTGTGCCTCGGGTCGCCGCGGCTGCCGCCGGTGGGGGGAGCAGGGGAGGGTGGAGGGGGCACCGGAGTGCCCCTCGGGGCGGGCGGGGGCGGGGAGAGCCCGGGCCGGGAGGGTCCCTGCGGCGGGACCGTAGGGGGCTGCGGGGCGGGGGGCGCAGGGCTGCGGGGGGCGCAGGGTTGGGGGGCGCAAGGTTGCGGGGCGGGGGTTGCAGGGCTGCGGGGCGGGGGCTGCAGGGCTGCGGGGCGGGGGCGCGGGGCTGCGGGGCGGGGGGCGCAGGGCTGCGGGGCAGGGGGCACAGGAACGGGCGGCGCAGGGCACAGGGGCGGGGGGCGCAGGGCTGTGGGGCGGGGGCGCAGGGTTGGGGGCCGCAGGGCGCAGGGCTGCGGGGGGCCGCAGGGTTGGGGGCCTCAGGGCGCAGGGGCCGGGGGCACAGGGCTGTGGGGCGGGGGCCGCAGGGCTGTGGGGCGGGGGCGCAGGGGTGCGGGGCGGCGGGCGCGGGATGCGGGGCGGGTCGGGGGAGCCCGCCGCCGGCCGCCTGCCCGGCCCGGGTGACCCGGGCGCTACGTCTTTAAAGGCGCCCGGGGCTGAGCCTCCGCGACCATGTGACGGCTCGAAGGCCGGGAGCTGCGGCGGGAGCCCGGGCCGGTGAGCGCCGGTGCCCTGCCCTGCCCTGCCGGCCCCCGCCCCCCGCAGCCCTGCCCGGCCGGCCCCCGCCCCCCGCAGCCCCGTGCGCATCCAGGTGCCGGAACTGGGGCGGCGCCCGCGGACCCCGGTGTCCAGCGGCCGAGGGTGAGCGCCCTGCGGCCGGTGAGGGAGAGGGCGGAGCCGGCCCGGGGACCCCTGGCGGGGTGTGGCCTGGGGCGCCGCGCACCTGATAAGGCGGAGCAGCGAGCACTGCTATTTTAAGTTGTTGAATGGAACCTTCGGGGATGATAAGGGGAGGGGACAAAGATTAGGCGGAGGAAGGGCCAGGGTACCCGCCAGCCCCGGCAGGCTCTAGGGCGCAGTGGGGTGCAGCTGCAGGGCGCGCGGGATCTCGGAGCGGCCTGGACTCCCCCCAGGCAGGCCTCCCCACCCCGGGCTTCCCACCACAGGTACCTGTCCCCGAACCCTCCGCGCCCACCTGCTGATGTGCCCGGCCCGCGCCTGCCATGCCGCCCGCCATCTCGGCCTTCCAGGCCGCCTACATTGGCATCGAGGTGCTCATCGCCCTGGTCTCTGTGCCCGGGAACGTGCTGGTGATCTGGGCAGTGAAGGTGAACCAGGCGCTGCGGGATGCCACCTTCTGCTTCATCGTGTCGCTGGCGGTGGCTGACGTGGCGGTGGGCGCCCTGGTCATCCCGCTGGCCATCCTCATCAATATCGGGCCAAGGACCTACTTCCACACCTGCCTCATGGTCGCCTGCCCTGTCCTCATCCTCACCCAGAGCTCCATCCTGGCCCTGCTGGCGATTGCCGTGGACCGCTACCTCCGCGTCAAGATCCCACTCCGGTGAGTCCAGAGCAGCCCAAGGTACCCGCTGCGCCCCACCCTGCACCCCCGGCCGGGGTGCACCTAGAGAGGATGACAGGTAGAGCAACAGACCCCGCGAAAGCCAGATTGTGCCCCAGCCCTAGCTCTGCCCTCTGTCCCCCGCTCTCCCCGGGAGCAGTGAGCTGAGCTGAGCGGCAGTTGAAGCTGCGGGGGGCTGGGCGGCTGGAGGAACGTGAACCTGGTGGTGCCCGGGCCCCCAGAGCTGGAGCTGTGGCTGTTCCGATACAGCCGGGGAAGGCCAGGCTGCCTGGAGGGTTTGCGCAGAAAGGGGTAAACGGAGCCCCACTGGCCCCAGGGAGGTGGAAGGGGCGGAGCCGACTGCCGGAGGGGTGAGGATGACCTAGGTGGCCCACGACGCCCAGTGCTGCTTCTCCGGCAGATCCCAGCAGGCGTCCTGAACGCACTGGCGGCTCCTGTTCTCTGTGGCCCTGGCCGCCAGCTCCACCCTCCGGGGCTGTCCCCTTGAGCCCCGGCGTCTGATTACCTCTGCCCAGCGTCCACTTACGGGATCTCTGCACCAGGCCGGGGGGGGGGGGGGGGGGGGGGGGGGCGGGGGGGCGACGCAGGCCCTGTTCTCTGGCTAAACTGTGTGCGTCTATGCCGGTCCCAGCAGAGGTGCTTACGCCGGGTCCAGGCAGCACCAGGGTGGCGGTCCTCATGCGGGTGTCCGGTCCACGCCGGGGCCTGCCAGGCCGTAATGTCGTCACCAGGCAGTGCCTGGGCCACCGAGTGCCAGTGAATGCCTGGGCGCGCTGCCAGCGCTGGTCCTGCTGGGACGCTCTTGCTCTTGTGAGGCGTGCTTGCCCCCTCCAAGTCCTGTCACCAGCAGATTCCCCTTCTACCAGGGAGCTCTGGCCTTGTCTGGCACCCGCCTTCCAGAGCAGCTTCCAGATCTGGGACACAGGGCCTCTGGCCTCGCTTGGCAGCTTGCCCGGGGAAGGCTGCGGCGCCCACGGCTCTCCCGTTTGCAGTACATTTGTGCACGTTTACCTTTTCCAAGCTTTTCTTCGTGCAGCACGTCTTCCCTGTGTCCTCCATGATCCTCTGAGGGAGGTGGAGTAGGAGCTGCTAAAGGAGAAAGTTGGGAAAGACCCAGAGGGTCTCCCGAAGCAGGTGGGAGCGCAGCCTAGATTCCACTGCCCACCTCCCTTCCTTCCCGAGCCCCCTGCCCGGGCACCGTCATGCCTGTGCCCGTGCCCGGCCTCCCACAGCAACGCCAGCTTCCCAGGGCAGGTGGGTGAAGAGTGCTGCGGGGACGGGGTGGGGGTGGAGGTGGAGGAGGGGCCTCGCTGCCACCATTAGTCCCAGGCGGCTGGGGCGGAGGAAGCTGGTCTCAGCCCATTAGAGCGGGCTGGGCCTCCAAGCCTGTCCATTAGAACCAAGTGTTGCCACGTTAGGAAACTCCCGCAGGTCTGCAGAGGTAGGAGGGCCGCTCCAGAAATTGTGTGGCTCAGCGGGTGCCAAGGTGAGCCAGAGGCCTGGTCCTAAGTGACAGAGGTTGCGGGCCTCAGAATGTGCTCCACTCGCCCCATGGGGACGGGCGGGGGCTGTGCGGGCAGGAACCGCAGGCTCCACCTCCCCCGGGGCAGCTGTGGCTGCTCCTGGCTCCAGCCTCCAGGAGCTGGGGTCTTGAGGAGCTTTCCTCTCTTCTTCTTCTCTTCCTCCTTCTTCTCCTTTTAATATTATTATCTCTATTTTTTTTTTAAGATTTTGTTTATTTGAGAGAGAGAGAGCACGAGTGGGCGAGGGGCAGAGCGAGAAGCGAACCCCCGCTGAGCAGGGAGCCGATGCCGGGCTCCACCCCAGGCCCCCAGGATCATGACCTGGGCCGAAAGCAGACGCTTAACTGACTGAGGCACCAGGCGCCCCGACCAGCTGCCTTCTGCGGGCCGGGGCAGGCGAATGCATAGAGTCCAGGCCTGGGTTCGAATCCTAACTGTGAAGTCCTAGCTGTGTGACCTTGGGAAAGTCACTTCTTCATCTTGTGAACCTTCAATTTCCTCATCTATAAAAGGGAAAATTAATAATAGGACCTTCCTCCTCAAATGAATGGAGAAATACAATGAACTCCTATATAGAAAACCCTTAGGGCTACAAAATGCACGTAGTATCACCTGCAGGCCGTACGTGGTATGTTTGTGTCCGTAGCTTTATCAGCAGTATTACCGTATGGCTCAAAGTGGGTCTGAATGAGCAAGCCCTGGCACCCCACCCAGTGCACGCTCGTGCTCTCACACACCCACACACATGCCGCCCCCCCCCCCCCCCCGCCCCACGAACACACGCTGCATCCCCAGGGAGGTTTCAAAATACTGTCGGGTTATATTTATACATGTTTTTCCTTCCCTGGTGGATTGTCAACGTGTTCAAGGCAGTGACCCAGGCAGCGACTGCACGCGGCCCCTTTCTGCCAAGTCTCCAGAATGCCTAGCTCAGTGTCTGGCACACGGCGGATAGTCAGTAAACGTCCATTGTGTTGGATGCGTCTGCAGAGCTCACAGGGTTGAGCCTCCGGCAGGCCTTCCGGGTGTCTGACCTCTAACCTTCTTGCTGGGAACTAGACCTCCTCTGCATTCTCCTTCAGGGATCTGACCACAGCTGCCCCAGCAGCTCGCACGATTCCTTGGGAGCCGCACCCCAGCAGCACCTGGGGGTGTCCTGCCCCATGGAGAAGTCTTCTCCGCAGTAGAAATGGGGCTGGGGCCTGTCTCCAAAGCCAGGGTCCTGGAGGCTGGTCTGCCATCATGGCCAATCTGGGCCCTGGCCCGTCTCTGCCACGTCCCCCTGCAGGGGGAGCCGCAGCCCTGGTCAGCGAGCTGCTGGGTCTGGGGGAGTATCTCTCAGCCGAGGTCCCCCTGCCCTTGGCTTACTGCCCTGACAGGCCAACCGGATGCAGATGCGCTGCACTCAGGGAGGGGGTGAAGCATGTGTGGGGCAGCAGGGTGACAGGAGCGGGCTCGGGCCCCTCACTAAGCAAAGCATGCAGTGCTCAGTCCACCACAAATCGTATTTCATTCCATTTGGCAGAAAGCCAAGAGAGAAAAATGGTTCACATCACATAGTATGATCCAGTTACAAGAAAGAGAAAGAAAAAAAGACAGAAAGAATTCAAATTGTTGATTCATCCATAACCTGTGGCCATTTCCATGTGTTTTGCATCTTATTTGCATCGCGCCGCAGGCCTGGTAATCCATACCCTGTTCCCCTGAGCTCTTACTTCTAGGGAATCTCCTAGAGTCTCCGTTCACCCACCACCCCGCACCCTGAGTTCCCGGGTGGCTCCAGGGGGCTGGTTATGGGGCAAGGTGCCAGCAGGGGGTCCCTGGCCAAAGCCCTCTCTGCGGGAGGGGAAGCCGAGCAAGGGCTCTCTGCGGCCGGGGAGGTTGGGGTGCTGTGACGGGGTGGTGGGCATCTGGGAGCCAGAAACCTCGAGTTGGGGCCTTGCTCCGTTACTACCTAGCTGTGCATCCTTGGCGAAACTGGGCACCTTCTCTGAGCTCCACCCCCACTTCACCAGTTAGATGAAGGGACTCGAGCTGAGGCCCCGAGCTTCCCTTCGGCTCTAACACTGTGGTTCTTCGCATCGTGGCTCCTGCTGACGTGGTGTTGAGACCCTGGGAAGGTTGTGCTGGGGTGTGTTTTCTAGCTCCTAGTCATTCTGAGCTTGGCATGATGCTACATGCTTTTTTGGTTTTTGGTTTTCGTTGTTTTACGTGCTTCAACGCATTTACTGTTCCTCACCTCTCACTAGTGGACGGTTTTGCTAGACCTATTCCGTGGACACTTGTGTAGGTAAGCTGAAGTCTGGGGGCCAGGGAGGTTCAGTGATTTGCCCAGACAAACATCGTGTCAGGAGCAGAGAGAGGCCTTGGATCCAGGCCTAACGGATGTCTTGCACCAGGGAGCCCATATGTGTTGGAATCTGCCCCCAAGAAGCTGTGGGATTTATGGAGGAGTTTCCTCAAGGCTGTCAGTGGGGTGACTTTTCTCCTCTGATCTTTGCCAATGGCTTTGGTATTTTGCTCGCTGCGCCGGGCGCCTCCCTCTCAGACCCACTCACCTTCGCGCCAGTGGGCAGGGGAGCGCCTGGCAGCCCTGCCTCTGTGCTCAGCTGGACGCCTGCCCAGCGGGGCTTCGGACTGGAGCACAGCGGGGAGTGTCGGAGGCCAGCATGCTGGGCCAGGGGACAAACCTGGTAGATGAGGACGGGCTTGCTGTTGGAAGTCAGATGAGCTCTTCCCACCCTGGTGAGCCGGGATCCTTTTTGATTACCCGAGTGTCTCCTGGGCTTGTACCCCAGCAGTTGACCAGGTGACCGGCTGTGGCCTCCGGGGCCCCAGAACCTTGTCCTCTGTGATGCCATCTGCTCTCAGGGGTGGTCGTCTGTCTGCAGCTCCCCTAGGGGTGGGTGAGTCACAGGCCCAGAGCAGCTGCGGGGAGAGGAGCCCTGAAGCTTGACTTCCTCACTCTTGCAGAGGGGGAAACCGGGGCCCAGGGCTCGGCTACGAGCTCTTCCCTCTGCCCAATCCTGACTCTCGCCCGCAACCTCTGATGTAAAAGGCTTGGGCGCGAGGAGCCCTGGGCCTTCGGGTCCTCGGGGAGCAGCACAGAGTGTGCAGCGAGCCAGGTAAGTCAGCAGACCAGCTGCGGCCTCAAGGCAGACAGTGAAGACACGTCACTTTGAGATGAAAAGGGAAATGTCTTTGACTTGGGGCTAGCCTCCAGGTGGCTTATGCTCGGAGCCGCTGAGGGAGGGGGCCTAGATTCTAGCCCAGAGAAACCTGGATGCGTTTCAAGGGTGAAAGAAAGCTCCCCGCCGGCCTCCAGGAGGCTGTGTCGTCTTCAGGAGCAAGCCGCCCAGGTGCCCGGGTGCAAGCTCTGGAGAAACCCCACCGAGGCTCATGGGCCCGAAGCCTGGAGGCCGTGCCCCGGCAGGTGGTATTTATTTCTGAGCGTGGAAGCAATCGGTGCTCGTGGTGAAAATGTTGAGAAACACAGGGAAGAATAAAGACGATAAAGTCCCCAGTAAATCTCCCGCCTACAGATGACTGGTGTTCACATTCTGGTGTTCCAGAGACTTTTCCCACGTGTGTCTCTATATATATCCGTATCTCTAAATATACAGAGACATCAATATGATTTTTACGTGGCGGAGAGCAAGTGTGGCTTTATAGCCCACTTTATTTACTTACCGTATCATAAGTATTTCCCTATGTCAATAAGGATGATTTTGTAAGAATTTTATGAGGGTAAAATGTTGGATTGCCTTTTTGTTCATTTCTGGGTCTGAGCTAAAACAGCCTCTGGCCCGGGAGGACTCCTCCGACCCCCTCCCCCTGGACCAGGCTAACCTCTGTTAGGTACTCAGGTGGCATCTACTTCTTCGCAACCCCTCATGGTGCCACTGTTTTTCTGAGCTTTGCTAAACATGATCAGGGGCAGGAACATCCGTGTACGTACCCACGTATCCCCTGTGCCTGGCACCGAGTAGGCCTGCTGGAAACATTTCTTGAATAAATGAATTTCATGTTTCACGTATTCATTCTTATATTTTCGGCTGTTTGGATTGTTACCAATTTGGTATGATTACGATGAACACGACAGTGATACGCACAATTCACGTTGTTTGTGGGGTCGGGGCCCGGCCTGGACCCCTGGGTGCGTGTCCTGGTATACAGCACAGCTTCCGCACGTCAGGATTTTTAAATGAGGTTAAATATTTCCCGTCTCTCTCTACTCCAGCTCTGCCCACTCCTCCTGCCCAGCTTGATGACACTGCAGGTCCCCGGAGGCGCGCCTGGTACTCCTCTGCCCCTTTGCCCTTCGGGGCCAGGCAGGGCAGGACTGCCTGCCTGAGACTCCCCCTCATGGCCTAGTCTCTATTCCCAGAGGCCTGGAAGTTCTGTTTCTTTGCCTCTTGGTGAGGAGAGCAGTCCCGGGGTGGGGGGTGGGAGGAGGCTTGGAGTGCAGCACTTTCTAGTTGGCCCCACTTGGCAGGACAAGCACATGGTTCCATGGGCCACGTGAATTGCCTCTTGAGCCTCAGCCTCCCAAACTCAAGCCCAGAGGAGGCTGCCAGCTGCTGTAGAACAAAGAAAAGGCTGGTGGGTCATGGTGGGATGGGAGAGGAGGAGGAGGCAGGTGGGTGGTGCAAGTTGGCACCCACATCCCCTTGGAAATGCTGGCTTGGGGGCAGGCAAGGAGGTGGAGGCAGCTGGCAAAGGCCTTCCCTGCCCCAAAAGAAGAGATGAGACACCTTCCCCTGCATAGCTCCTCGCCCTGGGAGTTTTATCCCTGGCGGGGGTAGAGGCATAATAAGGTCAGGGACATGGGGGCTTCCGTAGATGTATTTCATAAACTGACTTCTGCACCTGCCACTTCGCAGGCACTTTGCACGGCTTACACCTGCAGATACAAAGGTGAGCAGGCTGCTCTGGTCTCTCCCTTAGCACCTGTTGAGATGGTGGATTCCTACAGACCCAGGTGGCCAAGCACAAACTCCCAACCTGCCTGGGGTGGGAGCGGGGGTGTCAGGAGACTGGCCCCTGACACCTTGCAGTGCTTGGGGGGAAGCTGGACCCTATTCCACACCCGCTCCTTGCTGCCCAGCTCACGTGGGAGAGGTCCTTCGGGACACTCTTCCGGCCAGAACTTCTGTCCTTCCAGAGAGCACAGCTGTTACCCTTTCTCATTCTCACCCAGGGCCCTGATATGGATAGATCTATACTGCGGAATGCCTCCTACCGCCAGGCATTGTTATCTGTTATCATACCTGGGGTACGCTCGTTAACAGAACAAAGACCCCCCGGAGTCTGCATGCTGACCGGTTTGGAGGACAGATGCTAAATAATAAATTAGCACAATATACCTAGGACGCGGAGTGCTAGGAGGTAGCACGTGCCCTCGGGAGAAGGTAAGGAGCAGGCTCAGCGGAACTGAGGTGCCCGGTGGGGGCAGAGGGCTGCAGCTGTAAATGGGGTATCGCTGAGGCCCCCTGGGGAGGTGCCATTTGAGCAAAACCTTAGAGGAGAGGGACTACGCCCGGCAGATATTACAACTTTCACACAGAGGAAATAGGGAGAGTAAAGGTCCGGAGGAAGGAGTGTACCTTAAAGGGTTGGGGTCTGTGCCGCGGGGGTGGAGTGATCAAGCTGGAGACTGGTCGGAGACCCGGAGAGACCCGGAGCGGAAACACAGTGACCTGCTGGCTTGGAGGCTGCTGCAAGGACAGCTTTACCCTGAGGTAAATGGGGAGCCCTTGCAGGGTTTACAGCACAGAAGCTGCATGATTTGGCTTAGACTTTATTTATTTATTTATTAATAAATTTATTTTTTATTGGTGTTCAATATGGCTTAGACTTTAAAGGCTCACTCCGCTGCTGTATTGAGAGGGCACTGAGGGGCAGGCAGGGACAGTTCGCTACTGCGGCCACCACATGAGGGAGGGAAGAGGGCGGTGGCGAGAGTCAGAATGGCACAGAGCTGGTGGGGAGAAGTGGCTAATTCTGGGCATGTATTTTCAAATTTTACTTTTTATTGAGGTAAAATGCTTATATAGTGAAATGCATGAATTTAAGCATATTGCTCCATAAATTCTTACATGCAACCATCTCCCAGATCAGTATTTGGAACTTGTTCAGCTCTCTCGAAGGTTCCCTTGTGTCCCTCCCGTGCCCTCTGAAAGGTCACCATTACTCTCTGACCTTCATCCGCATAGACTGATTTTTGCCTGTTCTTGAACTTTTGTAAAGGGAATCAAGTGTAAGTTTTTTTTTGTATCTGTCTTTTGAAGCTTAAAGTTATGTCTGAGACTCATCCCTCTTATTGAGGGAAACGGTAGGATTTTTTTGTTTGTTGGTTGGCTTGTGATTTTTTTTCCCTCATTGCTAGAATTCCATCGCATGAATGTACGATGATTTGTTAAAATTCCGGGTGAATTTTGAAGAAAGAGCCAAGGAATTTGCTTATGGATTGGATGTGGGATGTGAGAGAAAGAAGAGTCAAGCATGACCAGAATTTCAGTCCGAAGCAACTGGCGGGGTGGAGCTGGCATTATCCGAGGTGGGAAAGACTGCGGGTGGTACAGGTTTTGTGAGCAATGGAGTTCAGATTTAGACACGTTGAGTTTGGGGTATCTGTCCAATACCTCTGTGATGTTGAGCGGGCGGTTGGATGGATACGCAGGGATGGATTTCAGGAGACATGTGGACTGGGAATAGGGTTAGGGAGAGCCATTGTGTGCTGATCAGGTCTAAATCACTGAGGAGCCTTGATGAGGTCTCCAAGAGCAAAAAATACAGCTAAAGAGGACACAGAGCACTGAAAGGTCAGAGGGGAAGAGACAGCGTGGATGTAGGAGGAACACCTGGAGCCCCAAGTAAGTGTGGCTCCAGGCAGCAGAGCTTTGCAAGGTGTGGAGGGGAAGGAGGGGTGGAGCGAGGCGGGGGAGGGCTGAGAACTGAGAACGACCAGGATTTAGCAGGAACAGTGCCAGTGGGGTGGAGCAGGGAGCCTGACTGAGAAAGCTCTGGAGAAGAGAGGAAGGACTTGACGCCAGTGGGCATGGGCTACTCTTTGAAGAATTTTGTTATGAAGGGGACAGAGCGATGGGGCAGAAGCTGTCAGAAGCGGGAACAAGAGATTTTGTTTTGCGTTGTGGAGGGATGTTAGCATGTTTGTGTGCCCACAGCTAATGGTCCCAGAGTGAGTGCCAGACCTGCGCCGGAGCCCCAGGGCCCGCCGGGTCGGCCACACTCAGAGGGCCTGGCCTGGCGCGCGGCTTTCAGGCAGGAGGGGCGAGTGCGTGGGTGCGGGCAGGTGGAATTGTCCTCCGGCAGGTGGAATTGTCCTCCCAGTGTCTCAGCTTTCTCAGGGAGGTGGGGAGCGAGGTCACCCCCGGGGAGGGAGGATGGCGAGGGTGGCGAGGGTGCAGTCATGCTCGGGAGGTCCAGCGTCTCTGGGGGCAGCGCTACCGGCTCGCCTGGGGTTCATGGTGATGAGCTCCAAGCAGCCGTGCTCAGCTGCGCCCGTGCAGGCGTGCCGACCGTGGAGGGGTCATTCTGGATTCATCCACAAGTTCCGGATTCCGTGCCCATCACTCGGTGTCTCTCGTCACGGCCACGGCCAAAGGGGGGGCCCGTTCCCGGAGCTCAGGGACAGGTGGAGGGAGAGAGCCGGCACACAGGTAAGCGAGCAGGTAGCCACGGTCACCTGGAGGAGAATTCAAGGGGGGAAGCCGCCCCGCTCTTCTCCACACCCTGAGTCAGTGTCCATGCAGACCTGAAGGCACCTGAAGACTTAGGTGGGGCCTTGTAGGCCTTGTGGTCCACGGTCAAGAGTTTGGATTGTATTCCAAGTGTGCTTTGAGGCCTCTGAGCGCTTTAAGCAGGGGGTGACATCATCTAAATCACATTTTTCAAAGGTCAGAATTTGTCAATGAAATATTAGCAAATCAAACCCGGTGGTAGATAAAAAAATTAATACACCACCACCAAATAGGGTCACTGCACGTGTGCAAGGGTGGTTTGTCGGAAGAACTCCACGTACTCGGCAACATTGATGTACAAGGTCGCCCTGCCTGGGGGGCGCAGGAGACTGTAGGAGGTCACGGCTGTCCGCGGGGCTGGGGGCAGCCGGGGGCTCGGGAGGCGGTGGAGATGGAGAGACCTGGAGGGAGTTAGGGTTAGACCCCCAGTAGAGGCTGGGGGTGCAGAGTAGGGGAAGGGGTCAGGTTGGTTGGCGCCACTGGGTAGCTGGTGGTGGGGAAGGGAGAAAGTGGAGCAAGGCTCAGAGGCCCGAGTGGGGCTGGTGCGACAGCGAGCCCTCCGGGTTTCTGTCTCTTGCTGGCTCCCCTCCTCCGTGCCTTCATGAGGTCGGCAGGTGGGCCCCTTCCCGCCCCCCGTAGCCCAGGATGGGGCCGCTCAAATGTCCAGCGAGCCTCCCAGTGCCTCTGGCTCCACCGCCGACTGTCTTCTCACCTCACTCCTTGGGAGGCCCTTGTTGGGTCTCTTGGGCTGGAAGCACAGCAGGAAGGACAGGCGGCTTGGGCCTCCTAAAGCTTCCAGAAGGAGCAGCAGAGGGGTTCTTCCTTCCTGCCAGGCTCCATCCAGAACGAGACACAGTGGCTTCTGGGACAGCTGGGCCCCCGCATCTGTGCATCCTCAGGGTCCCTCGGGCGGCTCTGCCCCGGGACTCTCCGTGGGCCTCCGGAGCCGCCTGGATCCCATCACCCCTCCAGAGCGGCTGTCCCCCCCACAACAGCCCCCCCACCTCCCCTCCCCCGAGCCACTGTGGGGCACTGAGCCGCGCAGGTTCAGCCGAGGCAGCAGAGAGGATGGCCGGGCATGAGGTTAGCAGGTGCCAGCTGTGGCCCCGCCCTGATGGGCAGGGCAGGCAGCATGGGGAGCCCCACCTGGGCCTCCGGCGCCTGGGCCCAGAAGCCCTGTCTGTCCTTCCACAAAGAGGCCGGCTCCTTTAGCCTCGTGCGGCAGAGAACGCTCCGCAGGGCAGTTTGCAGGCTCGGCACAGACGCCAGTGGCCAGGCCTCACGGCGGTCACCGTGCAGCCTGACCTCGGAGGTCACTGGTTTCCGATCCTCCCGTCTCCACCGCGGGGGCGGCCCTGACCACAGCATGGTGAGCGCTGCTTCGGTTCTGTCCCAGCAGAACCAGGAGCTTTGATGCACACCCGCCGGCTGGAGTGGGAACTCACCGGGCAATGGTTCTCTCGGGGGCACGAGGGGTAAGATCTGTCTGCAAAAAAAGCTCCTCTACCTCAGACTTTTTTTTTTTTTAAGATTTTTTTTATTTATTCATGAGAGACACAGAGAGAGAAAGAGAGGCAGAGACACAGGCAGAGGGAGAAGCAGGCTCCACGCAGGGAGCCCGACGTGGGACTCGATCCCAGGACTCTGGGGTCACACCCTGGGCTGAAGGCAGCGCTAAACTGCTGAGCCCGGTCAGGAGTCCGTGGGATCTGTCGCACTCACCCCATAGGGATGGCAGGCACTGAAGCGTGAGGGTTATTTCGTGAAAACATTCCCGGGAGGTCAGCGGCGGGGGAGATTCCGGTGTCTGGACCCTGGCCTGGCTCCCTCCGAGCTGCACGCTCCTGTTCCGGTGGCGGGGGGCTGGCATCCGAGAGAGCTGAGCCCCTCCACCCTGGGGCCGCAGCTCCGCACCCGCTCTCGGGGGACCCTGCTGCGCCGGCAGAGGAGCCAGCTGCCTTCGGGGCTGACAGTCAGGGAGGAAGCCACTTGGCTCCGGGGCGTGTTGCGGTGCCACCACCTGCCAGCGCCGTCAGGGCCGTGGGGAAGGAACCGGCAGCCACCTGTGGGTAGGTGGGCAGGGGGAGCAGGGGGGCCCGGGGCCTCCAGGCCCTGCCGGGGTCACTCAGCGAGGTGGGGCCTCCCCGGGCTTCACTATGCCTGTGAGGTCGTGGCCCGGCCTGAGCTCCGCAGGCCACACCTGAAGGACAAACAGTTCAGGCGAAGCTCCTGTGAGGATGAAGGAGGCAGGGGCCTCCTCCCTCCGGGGAGGCTGCGGAGCCGGGATGTCCCCACTGGCCAGTGCCGACGGGGCAAGGGTGCCGGGCACCGGGAGGGACCCCTCAGGGCCCAGCCACCTGCCTCGCCCGCGGGACCGCGTCCTCCTTGCTGGGGAGCACTCCTGTCCCCTACCCGCCCCGAGGGGTGCACGTGGGTCTGGGGGCGTAGAGCCCCGAGCGCATCGGCAGCTGGGCTGGCACGCTGGTGCCCCTGGTCCGATCTCCGTCGAGTATGTCCATCGTCGTACTGAGGATGAGCGGGTAAGCACACCAGCTCCCTGCTTGGTCACGGGCTCGTCTGGCCCCTTTCCTGCCCGCTGCTGGGAGGGAGGAAGGCAGGTGGATAACGGGGTGTGGGGTGTGCGTGTGTCTTTGTCTCTGCTGTGGTCGAGGACAAGTCGTCCTCCCCAGGAGGCCTCAGAGCCGGGCCTGGGGAAGCGGCCGAGGCAGGCTGGGAGGGCGCAGCCCCAGGTGAGCAGTGTTCTGTTCTGGCACCAGTGCCTGCCCCCCCCACCTGCTCAGGCTCCCTGGGGGCCCCAGTAGGCCGTGGGCCTGTGTGGGGGGCGGAGGACGCGGCGCCTGCACGCTGGTGCCTCCCTCAGCAGCTTATGTGGTTTTCCGTGAGGCTGAGCTCAGTGTCATTTCACACATAGGACAACAGGGTACCAGGGGATAAGTCACCGGGAAACTGTCACCCGGCTCAAGTAGCCACACTCGGACTGGAGCGAGGTGCCTGCCAGGTAGCAAAGCAGATGCCACTGGGGAAACCCCCGCCCCTGCGCCGGGTCCCTGGGCTTCCAGGCTGCGCACACAGAGCCCGTCCTCAGGGAGCTTCTAGGCCCAGAGGGACACAGAGCAAGATCCTGCAGACTGTGAGATACATCCATGTAGGCAGAGCTAGGACGGCTGGGATTCCTGGGGCAGCGGCTGCAGGGGGGCCGGGGCCTGGCCTGCCGCTTGGTTTCCTCGGGGCCCTGCCTACTTCCTCTCAGGACCCAGGTTGTGCTCATTTGCTCAGCTGCTCCACGCACAAGCCCAGGGAAGCTAAATCCGGAGGTGTTGGCAGCGTTACGGTAGCAGAAATGATCCCACGAGGTCCACGGAGGTGAGAGTGGCGGAGATGGGCTAGAGAGGCCCCCCCCAGGAGGCCTGGGCTGGATCCTGGGCTGGGCACCGAGGGGCTCAAAGGACCTTCTCTGCCAACCCGCAGGAGTGCATCCTACAAACAGCACCGGCCGGAGTCAGAGGAGCCTGTTCAGTGCCGGCTCTGACGCTCACCAGCCAGGCTGTGGTTTAGGGCACTCGCTGAGCCTTCCTGGGCCTCAGTTTTCCAGTCTGCAAAATGGCAACACTCTGCCCTTTGTTTGCCTGGCGAGCGGATGTTTGCAGCAAGTGGGCCGCTGGCCAGAGAGCTTTGTGCCTGTGCTGGGCTGTGTCGTTACCCTGTTGCCCAGATGCAGAGCCTCTCCCCCCTCCTTCTCCAGGCCTGGCTCCTGGCCTTTTCTCTCTCTGCGTGGCGGACCTAGCCGTCCATTAAGAGAAACAGGTCCTGCAAGTGGATTTGCCATGGATGGACTGGCGGGGACTCGTGTTCCTGTTTCCTGTAGGATCCGAGACAATGCCTCCTTGCCTTTTTCTGGGCTCCTCCGTCAGCCTCCTTCCCAAACAAGGGCGAAGAGGGCGACCTTTGTGCCAGATGTTGTGCCGAGTGCCGCTGGCCCCAGCTCGCACGCACTCTCTAGTCTGAGCAGCTCCGACACTACGGGACACGAGGACTGGAAGCCCGTGGTCCTGTGCTCAGGCGTCCTGGGAACATCAGTGTGGGAGACACGCAACACGGCCCTCGGAGGCCGCCAGCCCGCGTTGCCAGTCAAGTTCCGGCCAGCAGCTCTGTGACCTTGGGCAAATCACTCTTCTCCTGGGATGACTGAGGAGAGAGGGAACCAGAGGGTGTGCCAAACTCTGTGCCAGGTGGTGTCAAGGGACACCCTGGGGCCTGGGCTGCGCAGACCTCAGCTCCATTTTACAGACGCAGAAATCCAGACGCTGCAGGGCCGTGCAGGTTGCTGACACAGCACGTCAGAGTCCGTTGGAAGCCAGGCCCCCTACGGCCCCACATGCCTGTCAAGGGCCTGTTCGTGCTGTGCTGCCCGAGCTTCTGGCCCATGGTGCGACCCGTCCGAGGTGTGAGGAGTGGCGTGGGGGCCAGAGGAGGGACAGGTGTGGGTGCTTGGGCCTCTGCAAGGCTCAGATGTGAAGGCGGCCTTCTGAATGGCCCAGATGGTTGGCGTGGGTGTCAGGGAACCACCTCCCTCACGCCCCGGGCTGCAGGGGCTGCAGTGCGTGTTCTGCCGGCTTCTTGCCTGGCTGCATCCCCAAGGCCCATTACCGCCAGCTCCCTGCATTTTCATTTTCCAGCTCTGAGCTCGGCACTTTGAAGTTTTCGTGAATGGTAGATGGAGAAAAAAACAGGCTTTGATTTAATAAGCTGCCTCCTCCCCCACACGCATCATAATGTGCGGTTCCCCTCCAGGGTCGCGGCAGACGTGAGTGATTTACAGGGCTTTGCACAAGTGGGATGACTGAAAATGAGCGGATCGATCAGCCCTCAGAAGCTGCCTCGCCCGCCTGGCACTGGGGCGCTGCCAGCGGCTCAGGGGCCTTGGCCTCCTGGTGCACACGATGGTGCCGGCCAGCTCCCAGCAGAAGAGAGAACAGGCTGTTCAGTCCTCCACCGGGGCAGGGAGGAGGGGGAGGAAGGAGGGGAGGGGGAGGAAGAGGGGGAGGGGGCACCGGTCTCGCAGCAGGAGGAAGTGTGGCTGGACTCTTGCTAGAACTACCTCATTAAGTGGCTTAGGTGCAGCCGTGCAGGGATGCAGGCGCGGGGAGGGGGGGGGGAGACGAGGGCGCGGGGACTAAGCGGACCTGCGGTCCCGTGGATGCTGTCCTGCTGTCTGAGGCACCTGGTCTACGTGTGCCCGTCAGGAGGGAGGGTGCGGAGAGGTTGCGGGGAGGGTGGGGAGCTCAGGCTGGCCCCTGACCTGCCCCGACTTTATCCACATTTAAAGTGATTATTGATGTCATCCGCTTGCTGTCTACAGTGCTTGCGACGGCTCTCTGTTCCCTGGATTATTCCTTATTCCCTCCTCCTGCCCCTCTTTTTCTGCCTTCTCTGGTTTTCTTTTTTAATATTTTATTTATGACAGAGGGAGAGAGAACGCGCGTGTAAGTGGGGGGAGTGGGAGCGGCTCAGTCCTCGCCCAGCGGCTTCCGGGCGTCCCGTGTGGGGCTCTCCCCAGGGCCCCGAGATCATGCCCTGAGCTGAAGGCAGACGCCTCACCCTGGTTCTAACTGAGCATTTCACATGCATCCATTTTCCTTCCCCGAATATTACTGGGTGCCGGCTGTGCGCCAGGTGCTGTGGCAGCTGCTGGGGGCACAGCTGGTTCCTGTTCTCGGGGTTCCATGGTCCAGAGCAAAACCTGGGACTCAGCTGCGTGTGGCTGGGTGAATGTGTGGGCGCAGTGACACACACCAGCAGCAGAGGGGACATGGGGAGCAGCCCCAGGGGCGCTGCAGTCCTTGCTGTGGGTCCCTGTGGACAGAGGCCAGGGCCGGGCAGCATGCAGCCCCTTCCAGGTCCCGAGAGCAGCACCACCTTGGGTGTAAGGCAGCCTGGGGGACCCAGGCGGCCTCAGACAGCAAAGCAGGAGCAGCCAGAGAGGAGGCCTGAGGGCAGGGTGGGGAGAGATTTCCATGGTGGGCGACCCTCCGTGTCCTGTCTGTCCTCCATATCCTGCCATCTGTCACATCTTCTAGGGAGAGGGTGTAACTTTAGGAAGCCCCAAAGGCCCAGGCAGCAGAAAAGGGGAAAGAACCCGAGCCCTGTGGGAAGGGCTGGCTCCCCGGGAGAGCATCCCGTCCTCCCCATCCTCCTCGCCAGGGGAGCGCTGGAAGGGGCACCGCCTCCTGGGGCTCCCAGGCTGCTCCCCACTGGCGTGGGCTCTCCCCACGGGAAACACATCCGACAAGAAAGCTTGTCGGAAACAGGCTTTCTTTCGGGCATGAGGGCAGGGGAAGGGGCTTGGCTCAGCGTCCCCTGCCTCCAGCCCCCACACCGGCCACTTGCCCCAGGCGAGGCCCTGGACCCAGCCGGGAGGCGCCTTCCCGGGGGCCCCGTATGGGCTGAGCTCGCTCCCACGCCCCTTGGCCGGGGAACACGTGCTAGTTGGCACCCAGGTCGAGGTAGGTGGGAGAGCTGGCTGCAAAATAGAAACTAGAGCCGTGTGACGGGTCTTCCAAAGTCAGACAAGTAACTGTTTTATCCGCGGGCCTGCAGCCTGTTCCGTTCCCCTTTGGGAGCCACCCCGCTCTCCGTCGAGGCGGGAAGGCCGGTAAGGCCGCGCGGGTGCGGTCGGTGCCGCCGAGCACCAGCTCCAGGGCCAGGGGAGCCAGCCGCTGTGCTGCGTGAGGACGGAGCCGGGCCCCGGGGGTCGTGTCTCGCTCAGGGCCACCAGCTCTTAACTGTAGAGCCCGGCTGGAGCTCCGGTGACCCCATGGCATGCCTCTGCTCCTCGACACCCTGGTCTTCCCTAGAGAGTGAACCCTTAGGGGAGGGACTCCTTCGGGGGAACTGTGGGCGCTTCACAGCCACAGCCCCTGGGCCCCTCCCCCACAAACTGGTCCTCGGGGGTGCTGCCTCCTTCCCATTAGCGCCAGGCTCAGTTCTCCCTATGGAATGGCCAGATACATTCCAGAAGAGGGGAACGCGACCCGCAGGGCTGGGGAGTCGTCCGGGGTAGCCCCACATCACCTCCATGAGAACACGACGCCCCCAAGGGGAAGGGCCTCACCCAGACCAGCTCACTCCCAGCGGAGCCCAGACGGGAACCCGGGTCTCCCGACCCACACCGCTTTGGAGGCCGTACTCCGAGGGACGGCCCTCCGTCTCTGGGGTCCTGATGTTGCTGCCATGCAGGCAGGCACCCTTCGACGGGCAGCATGGGCCTCTCTGTGCTCTTGGGCCTAGGGAGGCGCAGATGTTCCCAGGACCCTCCCGCCCTGGCCCTGCCGATGTGCCAGCGAGACCGCAGGCTCCTTGGCCGCCTCTTGTACGTGTACGTGGCCACTGTCTGCAGAGGCCACAGGGGCCTATGGGAACAACCCGATCAGCTCCCTTCCCCAGAGGCAGCTCTTTCCACTTCAGTGGAAAAGGAATTTGGCCCCTTTACGACCATGGTCATCATGGTGAGGCCTCGCTGCGCCAGCCACTCACAGGTCATTAAATCCCTACGCAGACAGGATGGGTTTTTCCGTCCCACCCACTGGATGAGTCAGGAAGTCGCCCAAGCAGGTGGGGCCCTTTGGCCTCGGAGCTTTTGCTGCCTTGGCCTTACCTGAGAGCAGAAGGGGATCAAGTCTCAGGGCAGGAAGTAGCAGGGACATTGAGGTCTGGGCCCAGTCTCCCCAGTTTAGGGATCCGGCCAGACACCCTCGTCCTCCAGGAACACCTCCTCCCTGGGAGTCGGAGGGTTGCTTCAGATTGAGGGGGAGGGGCTGCATCTCGGAACCACCCAGGGCATCGTTTCAGGGGCAGCCCCTGGGTGGCCGTGTGGGGACATGCTGGGGGAAGGATGGGGGACGGTAAGCAGATCGTTGGAAAACGTGCCTCCCCGATGTCTGAGAACCCTGCCCGCTGCAGCCCCTTGTGCGCCCTGAGCAAATCCAGGTCCCTCTTTGTGAGGATAGGACACACCAGAGAGAAGAGAGCTTGGCCGCAAGGCATGCAGGCCCGTGGCAGACTGGCCCTGCCAGGTCCCCCTGCAGCCTGTGTGTCTGGGCTTCGTGCATCTCGTCACGCCCGGTGCTCCCTTGGGGCAAGCGCTGTGCCCACCTGTCGGACAGAAGGTTCCCTTGGGACAGGAGCTCTGCTTTTTCTGCTCACTGCTGGACGGGGGAGGAGGCTCTGGATGGGCAGCAGGGAGGGGAGGCGAGATTGTGGGACAGTCACAGGCAGGCACTCCCTGGTCTCCCTACCAGGCCGTGGAGTTATTTGTCTCCAGCAAGTGACCAGGAGCAGTTTCCCGGGCCCATTTACACTGATAACCTAATCAGTTTATCGGCTCTTTTCTTTCAAGGAGCTCAGAGCATCTGCGCCTCCTCCCTGCAGCCTTGGGGGACCCCGGTGTCAGGGAGAGTGACCCTGGCCCTGGAGGTGGTGGCTGATGCCACAGGGTCATAGGCGAGATGAGCTAGACGCAAGGCAGGATGATTAGGATGCAGACATCCCGGCCCCTCCCCATGCCCCTGAGCCAGACTCCCCTGGGCAACGTTACTGTTAAATGTTTGGCCCCGGGAGCCCGCCCAGTGCCTCTGATTGTATCTGGTTTCCTGTTCTCCTTTGGGAGGAAGAATTTCTCTGCAGGAAGTAGTTTAATAGCCTGAAAGCCTTACTTCCCTGGTCTCCGGATCCAAGTTTCCAGCTGCAAGGGGCCAAGATCCTTGATACAAAGGGAGGCAGGAAGGGGAGACAGAGGGTGGGGAATTCGTCCCCGACTCTGCAAACTGCAGGGCCCGAGACCAGGCCCTGGGGCCAGCGAGGCCTGAGGGCCCGGCTGGTCGCAGTGGTTCACAGGACACCTCATCTCCGTCTCCGACAGCCGCGTTCAGCCTTTTCCACACCACCCACGCGGCCTCTCTCTCCTTCTGGGTCAACACGGGTTTGTTAGGAATCTGGTCGGTTTTCTCAGGCCCCGGCCAGGGGTTCTCTGTGCTCACTGTTCTGCTCCTGGGCCGTTGGGGTCTGACCCGAACTCAGAAATCACTGAGGTGCTTACGGCAGGGGAACTGGTCATGCAGGCGATGAAGGATCTGAGGGGCCGATGTGATAGCGAGGGGTCCGGAGGGTAGCCCTGGGCCTGGGTGATGGGGGGAGGCAGTCCTGGAGCGCGGGGCTGGAGCCCAGGGCCCTGCTGGCTAGAGATGAAGCCAGCAAGGGGATGTGGCCACTGCCTGAGGCACAGGGAGAGGGCTGGAAGTAGCCTGGCTTTCCTCTCCGCCCTCTGGCCCCACTGACACGGAGCCTGCAGGACTCAGCTCGGCTGCTAGGAGCAGGGCGGTGGGCGGTGGGCGGGGGTGGGGGGGTGGGGGGGTGGAGGCTGAGGAGATCCGGCTTCAGGACCAGCACACTCCAGTCTTGTTCGTGCAGTGATGGAGCGGCTGCCTTCCTCAGCCTGGCAGTGCCCTGTCCACCCAAGAGAGTTCTCTAGGGCCCTATGCCCTCCCCTCCTCTTTCCTCTGTCCAGTGCTTCTGTCCTGCCTGTGTCCCAGGGTCTGTTCATCACCTGCTGACGTGCTGAGCCTTTCCTGCTCGTAGGAAGCTTTCTGTTCATGTTCCCAGAGTCAGCCTAAGTCAGTCCCCCAGGCGTGTCCAGGAAGAGCCCCTCTCCGAGGCCGTGGGCAGGGAGAGGCCACTCTCCACGCACAGCCAGGGCCTCCGACTGGAGGTGATCGTGTCTGTGAAATGGGCCTGCTTATGAGGCGTGGGACCAACAGGGAGCCCACGTGCACTCATGGTTCCCCCCCAAGACTTAACCTGAGATGCAGACACAGCTTCTCTGGGCTGCAGGCCGAAGACTCCAGGGAAGCCAGTTCTGGCCGGGGAACCTCTGTGGGGTCACAGTGTGCAGGGGCCGCGCCAGGGCCTGTGCTGCTGTGGACATGTTGGGGACAGGCTGGCGACCTCGTGCCACTTGCTCGTACGTCTCGTAAGCGGCCATCGTCAGAGTGGTCTCGTGTCGCAGGACCTAAGCAGGGTGCCAGCAGTTACCCAGGTCAGCAGTGCACTCCCCACAGCTCCCAGCGCGACGGGGAACGATTTCCCGCATTCAGGACACCGTAATTGCTTCCGCCACGGCAGTACCTTTCTCCTCTGACCTCTCTGACTGAGCAGCTACATTTCTTTATTTCTGGTTCCCCGAGATGTACTCACATGGTAGGTTCTCAGTCGATCGTAAATCACATTTTTATTTATCTCTGATTCAGTTTTATATATTGCTGAATAAACCATAAGTGATTGAATAAGTGGGTGTACGGATTCACCTTCCTATTTTTACACGTATGTACTCATGTGCTCAGCAAATAGTGATGGACCACGGCTCCAGGGCCTGGGGCTGCCGTGGTGAACCTGCGAAGTACGGGCCTGTCCTAAATGGACCTTACATTCTGCTGGAGAGAAATAGAAGATAAATGCATATATATATGGAGAGAGAATGAGAGAGACAGGAAGTGAGACGCTCTATCAGGAAAATTAAGCATGGCAAGAGGTCCAGAGCGATAGGGGCTGTTTTCGCGGGGTGGTCGGGGAAGCTTCTCAGAGGAGGTGACATCGGATCTGAGATCTGAGTGAGGGGAGATGAGCAGGAAGTGCAAAGGCCCCCAGGTGGACACAAGTGAGGGTCCAGCATTGTGGTGTGGACCTCACGGGCAAGGGGAGTGGGGTTCAGAGTAAGGGGAGGGGCCCCTGGGTTGGGGAGGGGGACACGGGCTGGGGAGACTCAGGAAATGGCATCTCCTTCTGCGCGGTGGCCCGGATCGAAATCCAAGCATCATCCTGATTCTCTGGGTCACCTGGACAGCCGGAGTCAGCAGCAGGTCCTGTTGGCTTCATCCCCAAACGTGCCTCAAAGCTATCCGCGTCGTCCCACGTGCCCCCACTGCAGTGCCAGCGAGAGCGCGCCCCCTCGGGCCTTGCCTGAGGCTCCTTTGCCTTCCCTGCTGTAACACATTCTCCACAGGGTCATCTGAGTTGGCTTCTAAGAACAAAAATTGGAGACTCTTGCTCCTTTGCTCACAGTGGCTTCCCTGCAGTTAGGATGCGCCCCAGAACCTCGACTGTGGCTCTCCCAGCCCCGGGTGGCTGTCCCTGACGCTGGCTGTGACCGACTGCCCTACCTTGCCGGCCTCACCAGCTTCTCCGTCCTTGCCCTCTGGCCACAGCTCCCTCACGGGCTGTCCCCTCTGCCTGGAAGGCTCTCCCCCTCCCCACACCTGCCAGCCCCATCTTGGCCTGAGTGGCTCTTGGTGATCATTTAGGGCCCAGCTCAGCGTGTCCTCCCTGGGGAGGCCCCCCTGCCCACCAGCTACTCACTCTCTCGGGGTGTCCCATTGATCCCACTCTCTGAAATGATCTGTTTATTTGTTCATACATCTATTTCCTGTTCCCCTGCCTCTAGAAAGTTCCTTTCATGAGAGCCTGCCCTCTTCATATTTCTGAGCCTGACCTTTACCACTTGGTACCCGGCACCTAAAGGTGTTCGGTGAATATCTGCTTAATGAATCAAAGGGAAGTACCTTGTTTGCTAAGTTGCTCCAACACCCACCACTAATCAGCTAGGCAGCTCAGGAACAGACCGGTCTGGGGCACGAAGAGGTCAGACTGGGGGGTGGATGGAGGCTCCCAGGCTGGTCTAGTGGCGTCCTCAGAACTGCTGGATCCAGGAGCTTGCCTGGAGCTCACCATGGCTCCCTTCCAGCCTGAGGCTCCACCCTCCAAACCCCCTACACCCATCCTACAGCAGGGCCAGAGCTAGGTCCAGCTTGGGCTTTGGACTTGGAAAGATCTGAAGCTTAGAAATTCTTTCTCTGCCTGTTTCTGGCGAAGGGACTGGGCAGGTCTCATAATCTGAGTCTCAGTTACTGTAATTAGAAAATGAAAATAATGATCATAATAATACCCAACCCATGGGGCTCTCTATAGTCAGTGCTGGGCCCGGGGAAAGTATTAATAAATGTTAGCTCTTATTAGCATTGTTGTTATCATGATTAGTGATCAATTAGCTTTTATTTTTCTTTTTTGTTTGAAGATTTATTTATTTATATGAGAGAAAGAGAGAGCACATGAATAAGGGGAGGGGACGCAGGGAGAGAATCCCAAGCAGACTTCCTGCTGAGTGCAGAGCCTGATGCAGGGATTGATCTCACGACCCTGAGATCATGACCTGAGCTAAAACCAAGAGTCAGGCACTCAACCGACTGAGCCTCCCAGATGCCCCTGTTAGCTGTTTTTTTTTCAATGTCCCCTCTACCTTTGCCTTCAGAACCTCCCTCTTCTGTGTGGCAGCCCTGCCAGGGTGCAAGGGTGTGGCAACGGTGTCCTCTGCCTGTTGGGTGTCCTGTTGGGTGTGGGATTTGCAGACCCCCCAACCCCACCGTATCCACCTCTGAACCACTCTTACTCTGGCAGCATCTGTGATGGGAGATACCTTCCCACTCAGCCAGGCCAGTGCTCAGTGACCCGAACGCCCTTCCACTCCTTTCTCCAAGCTCTCGCTGTCGCCCCCACTGCTCCAGGGACAGTCTTCATGTTGTCACCATCATCAGCGTGGTGCTGGCTAATAAACTAACTCATACTCTGGAGTTAGTACTGTCTTGGCTTTTAAAAATAACACAGAGGGACGCCCAGTGTCTCCGCAGTGGAGCGTCTGCCTCTGGCTCAGGGCGTGACCCCGGGGTCCCAGGATCGAGTCCCGCATCAGGCTCCCCGCAGGGAGCCTGCTTCTCCCTCTGCCTGTGTATCTGCCTCTCTGTGTGTCTCATGAATAAATAAATAAAATATTTTAAAATGCACACACACACACAGAGGGGCCAATTCTTAACCCAAAGGAGCGTCTCACCAGTGGTGGGATTGTAAGCACTGTGAGGAAGATATGGGAGGTGATGGGGCTGGTTCCTTCGATGACATCCTTAAGGCCCTGCCCGCCCTGCTTGCCTGAGGACAAGGCCCCATTGGGGCTTCAGTGTCTCCGTTCTTTTGCTCGCCTGCCTTTGTCTCCCTGAGACTGCACGCTCCCGGGCACAGCCATCTCTAGTTCCCAACACAGTCCCGGGGTGGTGAGGCCCCAGACCCCAAGTCGGGAGGGGCAGCCCAAGCACTGGAGATGCGTTCAACATGCTCTCCCCTGTGTGCACCCAGGACCTGCAGCCTCTGCCTCGCTTTCCCACGTGTGGGGAGAGGTGAGCTTCTCCTCGGCCCTGGGCCCTCTCCACTGCCCTTCCTGTGGGAGCCTGCCCCACCTCAGCCAAGGTCCTGAGTCCAGCCCTTTCCCACCATGGAGAAAATAGCAAGAAAAACAGATGAGAACTGATACCCTCAGCTGCAGGTCTGCTGGGACCTGGCCCTGGAGGAGCCCCAGGAAAGCTTTAACCCTGGAGCTCCAAGGCCATCAGGAAGGGGGAGGGGGAGGGGCGGGGGCGCCTCCCTAGTGAGAAGCTGCCTCTCCCCTCTCTCGCACCTGGGTCACCGTTGGGACCCACTTCTCTCAGTGGGTCATCACTGCTTCCCCCACCCCCAGGCCTCAGGCTGGCGGCAGCGCGAGGTCCCCTTGTCCACCCCCCTATCTCTGGGCGTACCCTCTGTGAACAGGGTCCAGATGTTCCCATTTTAAAGCTCTTAGGAAAGGGACGTTCCCAATCTGCCCATCATCCCATATCTAAGTGACCTCAGTGAGCCTGATGCCCGGGAGGAGAGCTGTCCGTGGAGTCAGGAGACCCGGGTAAGTTATTGGCCATTTCTGGGCCTGGGGTTCCTAATCTGTGAAACGGTAATCCCGTTGTGTGCTGTGTCACAGGGTGGTTCCAGCAATGACCTGAGGCACGAGTACAAAGGGCTGTGTCAACGGCAAACGTGATACAAATCAAACGTGCGATGAGCCATGATGGGGGTGCAGGCAGGTGCCTGGCCTGCCATGGGGGGTGCAGGTAGGTGCCCGGCCTGCAATGGGGGGGTGCGGGCAGGTGCCTGGCTTGCATCCTTCCTCCTGCAGCTGCAGCCCTATTAGGTGCTGCTGAGGCTCACCCGGGAAGCCCACCTCCCGACCGCAGCCTCCTGACGGCGTCCCTCAGCCTTCTCTCTCCGCAGAATCATCTCTGCTCCTTTGCTCTTGCTCCATAGATGCGCCTAGAGCGTCTTTCACCACAGAATGTGTGGGGAGCACTTTGAGATCAGTAACAAGTCCCGAGCCAGATATTTGCAGAGACGTTACCGTGTTTGCTGAGCATCTAGAGATACCGCAGGTGTTCCAAGTGTGAGTGTTACTAGGGGCTTGGAGGGGAGGAGCTCAGGCACAAGCACATGGGTGGGGTGTTTACAGACTCTTTCACTTAGGTTGTCTCATCTGGTCCTACTTTCTTTTTTTTTTTTAAGATTTTATTTATTTATTCATGAGAGACAGAGAGAGAGAGAGGCAGAGACACAGGCAGAGGGAGAAGCAGGCTCCATGCAGGGAGCCCGATGTGGGACTCGATCCTAGGACCCCAGGATCACACCCTGAGCCGAAGGTGGCTCTAAACCGCTGAGCCACCAGGGCTGCCCTAGTCCTACTTTCTGAAGCGGGATTCACTGCCTCATTTTACAGAGCAAGAGTTGATTGATGTAGTAGTTGCACCTTCTAACCTCTGGCTCCCCGGGTGTGCACCAGGCTCTCCATCCCACTGGGGATCCAAGAGGCAGGAAGGGCTTCAGTTACAAGATAATAAAGATTGTGTGTAAGAAAAGTTAAAGAGGTACAAGGGAACTGGTGCTTTGGGGACACAAGGACCCTATGATCGCAGAATGGGTGAGGAGGCGCCACACTGAGGTGCTGGAGTCATCTAGGTTCCTCCTTGTCCCCACTGGAATGATGAGGACATTGGAAAAGAGGTTCCGAAGGTCCCTCCTAGTTCTTGCTCCCTAGATGGGGTGAGGGGGCTGCTTTCTCCCATCCCCCAAGCCGTTCCCCTGCCCATACCTGCAAAACCTTCCCAGGGGGAAAGGGTCCAGGTGAGAAGGGCTTTAAGTATCTCATCCCTGTGGAGAGGAAAGCCACAAATTCTGCAGGCACAGGAGTCGGAGCGAGGCCTCCTGGGTCTCGGGGGCTCTTCACACGCTCAGGAGGGCTCCCTGTCCATCTCAGGAGCTGCCCTGGAAAATAACGACTGGGCCCGCGGTGCCTCCTGGGCGCAGAGTGGGCGGCCCCGGGCCCCAACCCCCGGTCCAAGGCGGCCTCTGGGCGGAGGACGAGCTGCCTGCTGCTGTAAAGGGAAGTGGGGAGCCCCCAGGACGTTGGCGCCCTCCGCCCTGGGGGGGCACAGTCGCCGCCCGCGGGCAGCCTTGTCTGTCTTCTGTATCAGCCATGCGGTTCCATTTTCTGAGTGTCATGACCGGAGGAGGCCTGGGCAGGGGGATCCCCTGGACTGACCTGTTCATTCCCTCAAGGGACAATGACAGCCGTAGCCGTCTTGTGTGTTTATGTCCGTGTTGTCTCTCTCTTCGTCCAAAATGTGAGCGCAGAGGGCCGGGCCCTCCCTCCCTCAGCGCCCCGCACGGAGGGCGCCAGCATTGGGTTTGGCTGAGTGGACTCACCCGTGCACGCGTCCATGCAAGGGCCCTGCTTGTAGCAGATGCTGCGTGAACGTCGGTTCTCCTTCCCGAGGTAACCCTGTTAGCTTGGGGAGCTCCGGCCCCCCTGGAGATGAGCACTGGGCAGTGATTGGAAGGGGAAGGGGAGTAGGGGCGCTGGCAGGGCCTGGGTCAGAGCGCAGGGGGGAGGCGTGCAGGGCCATCTGGTCTCCGGGGAAGAGCGCGCAGTCCTCACTGGCTGGCTTTGCCAGTGTAGACGAGGAAGCACAGCCAAGTGCTGTCGCGGGCGCCATCGCCGAAGCTTCCCCTTGTCCCAGGAGCTGCTGCCGCAGCGTGACATGACCTTGCGTGTCGGGGTGAGCGCCGGGGGTTTACTGCGCTGGTCTGGGAGCTCCTCGGGGCGGTCCTGGGCTACCTTCTGTGATGGTTCTGTCTTGAGTTTTAGTCCGTCCGATGTTCCCGCCGAGCAGGTTCCCGCCCGCCCGCCTGGCCCAGATCTCAGCTCCTGGCCTCGACCTCTGCCCGAGCCCTGCGTCCCGCTCTCGGCCCCAGTGGGACAGCCCTGCCTGGAGAGCCCGGGCCGGTGGAGCCTGGGGTGGGGACTCACGCTGTGCCCTCCCCCCAGGTACAAGACGGTGGTGACTCCGCGGAGGGCGGCGGTGGCCATCGCCGGCTGCTGGATCCTGTCCTTCGTGGTGGGCCTGACCCCGCTGTTCGGCTGGAACAGGCTGGGGGAGGCGCAGCGGGCCTGGGCGGCCAACGGCAGCGGCGGCGAGCCCGTGATCAAATGCGAGTTCGAGAAGGTCATCAGCATGGAGTACATGGTCTACTTCAACTTCTTCGTGTGGGTGCTGCCCCCGCTGCTGCTCATGGTCCTCATCTACCTGGAGGTCTTCTATCTGATCCGGAGGCAGCTCGGCAAGAAGGTGTCGGCCTCCTCTGGCGACCCGCAGAAGTACTACGGGAAGGAGCTGAAGATCGCCAAGTCGCTGGCCCTCATCCTCTTCCTCTTCGCCCTCAGCTGGCTGCCCTTGCACATCCTCAACTGCATCACCCTCTTCTGCCCCTCCTGCCGGAAGCCCAGCATCCTCATGTACATCGCCATCTTCCTCACGCACGGCAACTCGGCCATGAACCCCATCGTCTACGCCTTCCGCATCCAGAAGTTCCGGGTCACCTTCCTTAAGATCTGGAATGACCACTTCCGCTGCCAGCCCACGCCCCCCGTCGACGAGGACCCCCCAGAGGAGGCGCCCCACGACTAGACGCCACCTTCTCCCGCCTGCCCACGTCGGGGGCGTCTCCGCCCCGGCCCACCCCCCCCACTGACCCACTCCTGAGCCCTCCCGGCTGGGTTGCGGGGTGTGGGCGCCTGCACCTTGGGTCCTAGAGGAGGTTTGGGAGGACGGCCCACGGCGAAGGAACCGGGTGCCCTGAGGAGACGGAGAAAGTGGCTCGAGCCTCCCCAGCTGTGTGACCGGCCCACGGGCAGCCCGGTGCTTCAGGCCGGACGGACCTGGGGACACTGGGGCTGCGGGGGTCCCGTGGGCCCGGAAGGCAAGCTTGGGCTCCCGTGGAGGTCAGGGAGCCCTCTTGTCGCTGGTGCTGCTGCTGAAGCCCTGGAACAGAGCCCGAGGACGGGGGAGGTCCCCTCCGAGATGCAGGGGATGGAGAGAAGCTGGACATCAAGGTCTTGCTTCCTCTCCTGTTCTGTAGAAGGTGGGAGAGCCCCTGGGCAGGAATCAGGGGTCCTCAGCCCCTGCCTCCCGGGACCCTGAGCTCCTAGCCACGCTGGGTGCCGGGGGCCTGCCCCTCTTGCCCCAGGGCAACCGGGTTTGCACTTGGGACGGGCGGGAAGAGCGGGTCCAGAAATCATTCCCAACCTTTACTTGATCCTCCACCAGCCCCTGGCCCCTGTCGAAGGGCCTGCCACACACAGCCACCAGGTGGCAGCCCCGCGCCGGCTCGGCCGAGCCCCCCAGGAGCGGGAGCAGCGGGGCTGTGAGGGGCCACCTGGGCTACCGCCCCATTAGCCCTAGAGGATGCCTGCACTCTCCTAAGTGACACTGGCTGCTGCTTCTGGGCCGGGGACAGGGGGGCGCAGCCTCCGGCCTGGCGAGCGCTGCCCGTGGGCGCTCCCGGTGTGACTTGGCACAGGCTGCACCGCCTGAGGCTGAGGCAGGAAGGTCTTGCTGGCATTTAAATACCCTCAGGACCCCTGGCACTTAGCAGTTTCCAGGGCCTTTGGGGCTCTGCACGGTCTAGATGAGCTTTAGCGCATCCAGGGAAGGGTCCGCCCTCTGCCAAGCTCAGGGCCCGGGGCCCTTGTCCAGGGGGTGGGGGCGGGGTTCGGAGTGTGAACAGCAGCTCCAGGCCTGGATTCCAGACCCTTCCCTTTCTCAGAGGTAGGCTCTTCCCTGGCTCCCAGGGGGGCCACCTTCTAATAAAAGACTGTGGGTCTTGATGGAGCGCTCACCCTTGGCTCCCCACCTGCACCGCCGTCGGCTGAGGGGAGCAATGCGGGGGTCGGGGCGGGGGGAAGCGGGGACGCATCAGAACAAGGAGGGTTCCAGAGCAGTGCGTCTGTTCCTATAGTTATGCTCTCGGCCGAGCACACCCTGAACATGAAGGCACGATCCTAAAAAATCTCACATCTGGAGAGCCCCGTGGCATCCGGAGTCCCTCCCACCAGCACGTTCCTCCAGGTGTCATGTGTGGAGACCCCCTCAGCTGACGCATTCACCCGGCTCACGGTGACACGGCGCCTCCCATCACCGGGGTGCTCACTGTCACGGAGGCCCCACACGGTAACACCACACACCTTTATTTGAGTGGCTCTCACCCAGAGTGCGACTCTGCAGGGCACCCCAGTCTTTGCACCTTCCGGGCCCCTCACGCCCAGGGAGCCTGGCCTTGGCCCTGCCAGGCCTACCCTGGCTTCTGGGCTCCAGCCTCTGGGGGGGAAGAGGCTAGGCAGGTATTGGGGGCAAAGCCATCAGCCGTCACCATGGAAACTGGGCTCTGGGGCATCGTTGGCGGCGCTTGATCCTGAGCCTGGCGGCCCCGGCTCCCCAAGTCTGCAGCACCTGCCAGAGAACATGCTGCATGAGCCTGGTGCTGGGCAGCCCTGGGCCCCACCCCCCTGCTGAAGACATGAGCCGGGACAGAGGGACGCAGCCCCCCGTCCTTCCCAGGCCCCCTGTCCTATGCACACAAGGCCACCGCGGCTCCGGGAGGCCTCCCAACTGGTCCAGAGCCTCCCAACCACCTTGGGGTGGGGGGGACTCAGGTCCTTGTTCCCACTTTGCTGACAAGGGGAGCCAAGGGAATGCCCTGGCCGGGGGCACTCAGAGCCAGGCCTGGACGCCTGTCCTATGCGCACGCAGCCCGGGACTGCGGGTTTGTCTCCATGGGCGACTACCACCTTCCCCTGTACCCCCCACCCCTGTTCTGGGCTCTGCACACCCCGAGGCAGAGGGTCCAACCATTTACCGTCCTCATCGCAGCCTCCTGTCGCTCCTCAGTGTGTGGCTGACGCTGGAAGAGATGCCACAGTCAGAGTGGGGGACCCAAGCCCAAGCTGGGGGTCATGGGAGGAGAGGGGCTCCAAGCAGCCCAAGTGGCAGACTCAGCTACCTCCTTCACCCACGTGGGGCCGTCCTCCCGCTTGGGAAATCCTTCTGCCAGCTGGCCCTCTCTGTCTTTGCTTTCCCATTGTCTTGCCTCGATTGCAGGCACCCAGGCTCGTCGTGCCCAGCAGGAGAGGAGGTGGCCTCTATTAAGGGACCACCCCTGGGGAAGGACTTTCTTCTTACCTTTACCTTTGACCTCCAGCCGGCAGTCCACAGACGCCTCCCCTAGCACATTGATGGCCTTGCAGGTGTAGACGCCCGAATCAAAGGGGCTGGGCTTACGGATCTCCAGAGTGCAGACGCCTTGCTCCGAGAGGGCACGGTATTTGGGGTCACCCTGGATGTCCATGTTGTTTTTCATCCAGATGATCTTGGGCTGGGGGGGCGCGGGCAGAGGAGGGCCGAGGAGGTGATGGGCTGGGTTGGGCTTGGAAGGAGCTGCCTGGGAGACTCCGCAAGCCCCCCACCCCCCTATCCCCCCCGGCACAGCGGGGCCTGGCCCTCACCTTGGGCGATGCTCGGACACTGCAGAAGAGCTGCGTGCTGTAGCCAGGGGTGGAGGTGTGGTCAGCCAGGGGCTGGGTAAACGACGGGGCTTCGGAGAAGTCTCGCTCCACAAACCCTTTAGGTTTGGCAACAATATCTGGGTTCAGGAGACAAAGGGGGCAAATAGACCTCTTAGAGCTGACTTCATCCATTTTCCGAAAATAATCACTCTAGCGTACAGTTGGGTCGTCTCACTTAACCTACATGGCATCCCTCTGCAAGGGCGTCTCTGTTATCGCTACCGGACAGATGGGAAATTAAGGCCCTTCATGGGTGAGCGAGTTGCCCAACATCACTTGGTGAGTTTGGGGCCAAATGATAGGAAATCACATGATGACCATGGCTCCGGGCAGAGAGCCGACGGCCTGGAAGAGGATCTTGGCATCACAGGGGCAGGAGACAAACCATTGCATTGCTGCCGTGGGATAAAGGAGCCGCGGGCAGGACCCTGGGCCCCCGGGGCCTTCGGGGAGCTCGGCATGGCCACCATGTGAGAACTTAGAGACAGACGGTCTCAGAGAGGCAGAGGAAAGCCGTGACCGTGCCTAGGTGGTCGGGGAGGGGACGGGAGGCAACGAGCAGGGAAACGGGCCAGATGAGATGCTCTTGGCCAAGGCTGGGAACTTGCAACCCAGAAAGACCACATTTCGTCTCTGTTGTCTTTGGAAACCTGGCTGACTTTCCTTTTTTAAACCAGAATTTCTTCCTAATTCTGTGCAGCACAGGCTGGTGTTAAAAAGAGTGTGCCTTCCGGAGCCCACACAGACTCCGTGCGGCAGGGGGGCCTGGAGATGGCAGGGTGGCGGGGAGCAAGGTCTTGGCATTTCGTATTTGACGCAAGCAGGTCACGGGGCCGTGTGGAGACAGTAAATACCCGTATCTCTCCTGTCCATCTGGGTGCCGTTCTATTGGGGTCAGGAGGCTTGTGTTGTAGCCGACTCACCGGGCTCCACCCACCCACGCACACACTAGGCCGCGGAGGAGCTCCCCCGGGACCCTGCACACGAGCCCCAGTGACCGCTGTGAGGCTGGCAGCCACCAGCAGCTTCAGAACAAGCGTACAGCCTCCCACGGGTGCATCTCCTTTGCATGGGCTTGTTGTGATGTGTTTGTTAAGATCGATCAACCACATCCTATTTCTTTACAGTCCCTCGTGTGAATGCATGAGCGTGTGCGTAACTGTGCGGTGGGCGTGCAGGGGGCACAGCGAACGCTCTGGCGAGCAGCACCCATGAGAGGCTCACCGGGAGGGAAGCTGATGCTCTGCAAAGGCCGAGCTGGGGGCTGGGGCAGGCCCGGCTTGGTGTTGGTCCCACACCCGGACCTACCTGCCTTCTGGATGCGGGCTAGCTCCTTGGTGGTCGCGGCCGTGGCACTGAGCCCGCACTGGTTCTCCGAGAAGACCCGAAAGGAGTAGGCGTTTCCCACGATGAGGTCAGAGATGGTGCAGGTGGTCGGGTGGTAGCGCTCCAGCACCGTGAACCATTGCTGCGGGGACCCCGGGCCCGTCACCCTCTCCTCTGACTCCTGTGCTCCCCATCTCGCTCACCCTGTGGCCCCTTCCAGGCCCTACCCCTAGGGGGCTGAGCCATCCAGCGTTGGGAGAGGGGGTTCCTGGATCACTCCGATGACCTCCCGGGGGTCCTCAGAGAATTCTAAATTCCTACTGCTCCAAGAGGACCTGCAGACTCAGAATCACCTGGGAACCTCTTGCAAGCCAGGATTCAGCTCCAGCCCCAGACCTACTTAATTAAGGGCACCAGACCAGGTGATTCATAGGTACACTACCCTCCCAGAAGCTGCTCTAGACCTTGAAGGGCCTCAGAGAGCCCCCATTGCAGCCCTCAGGAGGCCACGAGGCCCAGAGAGGGAAGGGGTCTTGCTAAAAAAAAACACCACGTGAGGAGTCAGGCTAGCAGTGGTTAGAGGAGAACTCGGCCCCTGGACTCTTGGAGGGCTGGGCCTTGGGGGCCACCTTGGTCGCTTCCCCACCCGTCGGCCCCAGCAGCCTCACCCCTGTCTTCCTGTCTGCCTTCTGCACCGTGTACCCCAGGAGCTCTGTGTTGCCTGTGTCCTGAGGCGGCATCCACTCAAGGGCAGCGTTGCAGCCCCAGACGTCCAGTAGCCGGATGCTGCTGGGGGGTCCAGGTTTCTCTGCAGGACCAGAGCGTGAGGGGGGATGAGGGGGATGCCGGGGCTTGCCGCAAAATCTCCACCCCCAAGATCGGGCTCCTGTCACACTCCCTGGCCCAGTCCCATCAGCGTCAGCTCTGGTAGGAGGTGGGGTCTCAAGGTCCCAGCCGGGCAGCCCTGCCTCCCCTGGCCCCGTACCAATCACCAGGATGTCGATGGCTGCCTTGGCCTCCAAGCCTTCCAGACGCATGGTGAGCTCGTAGCAGCCGGAGTCGGAGCGCTGGGCCGAGCGGATGAAGAGGATGGAGTCCTGGTCCCCGGTGCGCACATTCACCCGCTGGGCGTCCAGAGCGTGGCCGTCGTGGGTCCAAGATGCCTGAGGCTTGGGACTCCCCTGCGGGGAGGAGCTCTCAGGGAAGGTGCAGGAGGCACCGGCACCCCCAGCCCCTCTCAACTCCGGGGATCTCTGGAGTTGTGCTCGGGGGAGCTGGCCCGGCAGCCCTTCCCGGGAGGGGTAGCGGAGGCTGGAGTCCTGGGTGCCACTCAGCCTCATTCTCCAGGTGTCCAGCCAGCCTGGGACACAGGCTGAGGAGTCACAGCTGAGGCAGGTGTACAACAGAGGGACCGTGAAGCTATCTGGGTGGGTCATAGGCCTGACCTCATGGGGACCCTGACGTTTCCTGGGCTCCTCCGACACACGCCATGTGGTGGCTGTGATTTCCACCCAGGCTGTTGTCCTGGGCAGGAGCCGTACGTACCTGGAAGGGAATCTGCAGGTTGACGGTCTCTCCCACCTGGCGGATGTAGGTCTGACGAAGGTGGCGGGGGACTCGGATCTTGGGGGGCTCTGCGTCAGAGGGAGGGTCTAGGCTTAGCACACATGGGGTTGCTGGCTGGAAGCTACTGTGCAGGCTCAGGAAACCCCTGGGAAGGTCCCCGGGGAGGGGGGGCAGGGGGCTCCTGGCAGGTGCGGGGCTGCCTGCCTGTGGGAAGCGCAGCTCCAGGGGCCCGGATCCCCCAGGGCGGGCCGGGAGCTGAGAGCTGGGAGGTTCCGGGAGGGCAGGGCTCCTTGGTGTGAACCCGTAAGCATCCCGGGCACTCCCTCCGTGCCCTGACCCTGCCAGGCTGGCATTTGCCCCACAGCCCAGGCATTCCAGGGCTCAGCTGGGGCCTGGCGGTCTCCTTGGTGCCCCCAGTGGGGAGCGGGTGCTGCACCTGTCGCCAGCCTTCCCCCTCCTAACCCAGCTCCCTCCATTGCACAGCAACCCAGAACCTCCAGAGAGGCTCCTGTGGGACCCATGTGTCCGTCTCTGCGTGGGAGGCCGTAGGGGAGGGTTGGGATCTTCCCCTAGATGAGGCCGAGCACGTGCACCCTCTTCTTCCTCTGTCACCTCCCCCACTACCTTTCAGTCTCACGGTTGGAAATATCACTGAAGTATCACTTCCGTCCTTGTCCCCTGGATGGCAGGGAGCTCCCGCTCTGACCACCACCTAATCAGGTGCAAGCACCAAAGCCATCGGGCCTTCCCGGGGAGGCTGCGCGGCCCCTGCCCTCCACCCCCCTTCCCGGGTCTGGGGGCAGGAGTGGTGGTAGCTGAGGCTCCTCGGCAGCAAACAGGTGGCAGCAGTTGGTCGGTGGCACACAGGCTGCAGGGGAGGAGGTGGCGAGAAGGAACACTGTGTCTCCGAGGATTAGCTGTGCAGGCGCTTGGCCCGGGAGCCTAAGGAGTGGAGGCTCCAAGGGCAGCTGCGGGGGCCGGGAATGCTTGGCAGCTGCAGGTGGCTAAGGAGGGACAGCTGAGCAGCCCAGGATTCTGGGCGAAGTCCCCAACCCGCCTGCGCGCGAGGAGGGCCTGGCTGGTCCCTGTTGCCCGTGGCATCCTCCCCCCTCTTCTCTCCAGGAAATCCCCTTCTCTCCTGCCGGAGGAACTTTAATGGAGTTGTGAGTGCTGAGTCCGGCCGGCTCCTTGAGCGCCGGGCCATGCGGTACAGGGCCCCAGCCTCCGTGCGCCCCCCCTACCCCCCGAGTCTGAGCTCCCTGGGGCAGGCCCAGGACCCTCCAGCACCTCCAGGCTAGAGTTGACGCGTCCCTGCTGTGGCTGCCGGCGGGGCGGGGGGGGGGGGGGGCGGTCCTGTCTCACCCAGACTCGAAGGGCAGGAGGGTCCCCGAGAGGACCCCATAACTCTTGGGGGCATGTCACTGGCCCTGTGTGCGAGGCCGGTCCTGGCGTTGCTGCTAACGGGGTGGGTGATCTCAAGGCGGTCCCTGGGCCCCCCGGACAGGTGCGGCTTGGATGCACCGGCAGCCACAGCCTGTGGCTCTGACCTCCCTTGCCCCAGGGCCCCCATCTCTTGGGCCTTGAGGTTGAGAAGTATTTCCTTGAATCGAACTTGACCCCTGCCGTGGCCCCGAAGCCCCCTTGTTTTGGAGGCCTCGTTCAAAACTGTGGGTGTGAAAAAAAAAAAAACTGTGGGTGTGGAAGAACAAGAAGGAAGGCGGAGAGGGCTCGGGCCACCTGCTGGCTTGTGTCGCTCTTCACCTTGGGCCCTGGGCTGTCCCCAGAGACCTCGGATCAGACCAAATGACTCACTGCCATTAACAGACTGAAACCCGATCGGCTCTGGGAAGGGAGCGAGGGCAGGTGGGAGGCTAATGCCCTGCAAATAGAACTGCAGCAAAGGGACGGCAGCTGCCCCCCAGCGCCCCGCTGCCCTCTGGGGACGGAGCAGGCTCCGTGGGCCCGCAGGCTCTCATCTTTCTCCCACTAGGGACTTGGTGGGATAAGAGGCAAGCAAAGACTTCTCTCTGCTCCAAAACCTTTGGGAGGACCTAGAACTCAGGCCATGTGACACGAGCAGAAAATGGGCAGGAAAGAAGCTCCCATGGCCGCTGGAGGGATTCAGATGAGCTGGGAGGAAGAGCAGAGCGGCTCTTAGCACTGGGAGGCCAAGGAGGCTGACCTGGGGAGCTTGAGCTTTCATTTCTGGGGGTCAGGGAGCCCCTCTCCCAATGCTTGGGGCTGGGCCCCTCAGGCGGACGGCCTCTTTGACCTCCTGAGGCTTGCAGCTGAGGAACCTGGAACTTTCTGGAGGCAGGGTGGGGAGAGCGTGAGGCTTGTGCACGTGCTGGGGGGAACGGGGAGGTGCCTGTTCTCTTTCCTCCGCCCGTTGGCCCACCTATCGATGAGGTGCCTGGGACGGGCTGGGGGGCAGGAGAGGAAAGGATGGGCTTTACCGATGATCTGCTGGATGTGGACGGGCTGTTTGAGCACCGCTGGTGGGCCGGCCCCCGCAGAGCTCACTGCAGCCACACGCAGGAAGAACTTGTCTCCCAGCGCCAGGTTCCGCACGGTCTGCTGGGTCACCATCACGGGCCGGGCGTTCACAGGCACCCACTCCGAGGCTGGGGAAAGCGACGGCACGGAAGGCCCCGGCTTCGTGACCATGGGCGCCCTACTCACCGGGGTTTTCCTTCTCCCTGGTGACCTGGGGAAGCTGACCCTCCTCCCATCCTGGGCCTTATTTCTCTCTTGCTCTCCTTCTCTGACTTCTTGTCAGATGGCACCAAAGACACCTGGTGTTAAAACCCAGGGAAGGTGGCCGGGGGAGGTGTGGCTACGGCCTGGAGAGGGCAGGACACATGTGCCAAGTCTACCGCAGGGTGGGCAAGGGCAGAAGCCAGGCTGACCTCGGCCACCACGGGGGTGAACAGGACGTGGGCCGCGGCCCTGGTCCCCTGATTCTCCCCACTGTCTCCCCTCAACTCCTGGCTTCCCTGGCCTCTACCTCCTGCCTGCCCTCCCCAAGCAGGCTCCTCTGCGACCCAGCGTCTCCACTTCTCATGAGAGCAGCACCCACTGGCCCCAACCCTTCTCTCTCTGTTACTCACCCAGAGGCTCCCCGGAGCTGGAGGACGGGGTGGGGGATCTCCCAAGGTCATTTGGACACCCCCTGCCTCAGCGGCACATGGGGCGAGCAACAGGTGGCAGGTGAGTGGCTGGAGGGGCCCACGTGCACTTCCTTCCTCTGTATCTGCCCCCAGGCTGGCCCAGCCAAGCCCACCTCCCCGGTGTCCGCAGGGCTTAGCCCAGAGCTCACCTCCCTCTCGGCAGAGCTCCAGCACGTAGCCCTGGAGTCCCAGCCTCCCCAGGCTCTCCGGAGGCTCCCAGCTCACGGTCACCGAGCTGTCACTCACATCCTCCACGGCCAGCAGCAGCGGGGCACTGGGCACGTCTGAGGGAGAAGTACGGGGAGCTGAGGAGGTCCACCCACCCCACTCTCCCTGCCATGCCTGCCCCCCTCCTCCACCTGCCCCACCTCTTGTCACCTTCACTGGGAGGTGCAGCTTTAGTGGCTGCGGGGGCTGCAGGGGCTGTGGGGGCAGTTGCCTGAGAGGCAGGCTCTGGAGGGGTGGGACTCCTGGTCGACTCCGATGCTGCCCCGTCTCTGGAGGGCTCTGCGGGGGGTGCCTGGGCAGGCTCAGAGCCAGTGTCCTCCGGACCACAGGTGGGGGCCTCCGAGGTGGCTTCTTCCGTCATTGCCGGGCTGGCTGGGGGCGGGCAGGCTGCAGTGGGCAGGGGTCAGCAGGGAGGGTCTGGGCCTCCAGGGTGCCCGGGACACCTAGGTCCAGGCTTATATAGTCCGGGGCTGCCCCACCCCCAGCCAAATGATGATTCCCAGCTGTGGGGTCAGGTCAGGCAGGGGGACTGGGGGGCAGGGAGACGCCTAGGCCAGGAATAGCTCTGGGGGAGGAACCGCAGGGTCCCTGGAGGAGCGTGCGACCTCGTCCATCACAGCAGTCAGGGTGTTGGTGCCGGATGGGAGGCGGGCACAGATGGGTGAGATGGGACATTGCCGGGAGCCCGTGCCAGGGACCAGCGCAGTGGGAACAAGAGCTTCCATCTGGAGGAGGAACCCAGACCAGGCTTTGGGTCTGGGCCTCTGTGAGGCCACTTGTACCCAGGGCTTCTCGGCCTGGGTGCTGGGACCCAGAGAGCCTGAGACGGCCTTTCCTGGGGAGCACGCCCGGCCTTGCTCCTGGGATCCCACAGTCCCCTTGGCCTCACGGTCCCTGCGCACTGTCACGTGCGCTGTGCTGGGTTGAGGGTTCTGGAGAGGGAGGGGGCTGGATGCCCAGGGTGAGGCTGCTTGGAGGAAGCTCTTCCAGCGCCGCGGCCCCAGGCCCCCTGTTATGTCACTGCCTCTGCTGGAGAGGCTGGATCAGACTCGGGCTCCCCAGTCCCGGTGACAGTCCCCTAGCCCTCGCAAGTGAGGTGAAGTCACCGGGCCCGGCCGGAAGAGACCCCGGAGGAGGGCAGCACTCTGACTCTTCGAAGCCGGGCGTGGGCATCTGCGAGGAGGGTAATGGGGTCAGTACCACCGAGTGTCCCCTCACTGATTCATTCACCCAATAAGACATTCAGGCTGGCAATCATTTAAGGAGCCTGAACATACCCCCGTGTCAGGAGGAGGGGAGGCCACAGAGCTGCCGTTGCCGGCGCGAGGGGTGGTCAGAGGCATCCCTTTGGAAAAAGTGAGGTGGCACCTGGTAAAAACAGAAAATGGGCCCATCTGCGGCCCAACAGCGACAGCCCTGGAAACGTCACCCGCAAGCCCCGGAGACATGCTCGTGGACACGCCCAGCAGCATCACCTGTGGTAGCCCAAGCCGGGGCAGCAGCTGTCCCCCCACTGCGGAGCGCGCGCCCCCATAACCAGAATATGGGACCCGACGAACCAACTGCAGCTTGCCTGGGCGGGGGTGGGGGGCGGTGACGTGACAGATGGAACAACTTCCAGGCGAATGAAGGGAGGAAGGCTCACAGAGCGGCGGGACCCCCCCATGTTCGGTGCAAACACAGGCACCCCCAGGCTCCCTTCCTCCAGGGGCTTCTAGATGATGAGACCCCAGAGGGAGGCAGAGGGGTCAGGAGTGGCTGCCTGCAGGCGGAGGGATGGGGGGTCTGAGCTGGAGGGGTTTCGGGGACACTGCTGAGGTCTCATTTCCCATCCCGGGGGTGTGGGGTTTCACCGGTTCTCACCAGTCATTCTCTAAATGACACAAATCCATCTCGCACATTCTTTAGCGTGTATGGTATCTCCCAACATTTAAAAATAAATACACATGTCGTTGACTTAGGGCCCCCAGCCACACGCGGGCTGTCCCCCTTGCCCTGGGGCTCCTGTCGCTGCCGGCCATCTGTGGCAGAGTGGCCGCAGAGGGCCTGGGGAGCCCCGGGGTCCGGCCCGGCCTGGGTGCCTTGCCCTCTGCCAAGTGACTCAGTGTCCTGCCAGGCAGGAGGCGGGCCCCGGAGACCCGATCCCCATCCCTGGCCTCTGACTCCACAGCTATAAGTGAATGTGACTAACTCTGCCGGACCCTGAGTCAGCCCGGGGAGCCTGGCCCAGGCTGGGGGAAGGGTGGCTCCAGGGAGGAGGACGGGGCTGGGCTACCCTGGAGGGTGGGCAGCCCCGGGGTTTCGAAGACCCTCGTGTGGTGCGGTGGGCAAGGGGCAGGGGTTGGCGAGCACCCGGCCACCTGGCCCGCCATGTGCTGCCAGGTGCCCTCCTGCGGCTTTGGCCACGTTCTCACTTTCTTTGCCTTTAGTGACCTTGGGATCAGTTGCATCTGCCCAGCTCCAGCCGGTTCAGGTTTCAGGGTGGCCAATAGGTACCTCCTTCCCTACACCTCAAACCAGTGTCACAAATGGATAGTCCACACAGGAGGGAATCCACACAGAAATTCCCTTTGACTTTGGAGTGTGCATCTGGGCTCTGGACGCAAGGGCTGCCGGGGGCCCTGGGAGATGCACAGAAACCTGATGAGAGCACTTCTACCTCGTCAAGGCTGGAAGCCTGGCTGGTCTTTGGAGCCCACCCCATGTAGTCCCATCCCACTGCCTGCCGGCTCGTGTCCCCAGCCAGCCTGAGGGCCCAGTGGGTCCCAAGAGGAGAGACGAGGGAGGCAGAGGGCTGAGCTGCGGCCCTAGGACACCTGTTTCAGACCAGCAATGGAGGGGGTCCTTAAGTTCATGAGCCACCTACGGCCTCCGGGAGTCTCCGAGGAGGCCGAAGAGCCTGCAGAGGCTCCAGCCTGGGCTGGGGGGAGGGTGCAGGAGGGCTCCGGGGTCTTCTTCTGGCCCTGAGTGGCTAGGGTTGGGGCTCTCTCACCTGGCCTTGGGTTGGCTCCCTACCCCTCCCAGGTGCTCAGAGATGAGGGTTTGGAATGAAGCGACTTCCTTCCTAGCACCTGCTACCCTCTGGGAAACAGAAGAGGCTTCTTTGAACAAGGAACTGCGTCAAGAGGCCTGGACTACGTCAATACCTGGAAAGCCGTCAGTCCTCCTGGGTTAAATCCTCGGTGGATGGATCTGAGGGGGTTGGCCCCCTTTTGGGGCTCCCTGGGGCCCAGAAGAGGCCAGGGGAGCCTCTCCTGCTGCACCTCCTACAAGCTCCAAGCCCCCAAGCCTCAGAGAGGAATGCGGAAGAGGCGAGGGAGGGGAGCCCCCGGAGCCCCGTGGGGCCACAGAGACGGGCCAAGCAAGCGCCAACACGCGAAAGCTCTGGTGCTTTATTGAGCCGCGGCTGCGGAATTAGGAAGGGGAAGTGGGGGGACATGGTCATGTTCCTGGCCGCAGGGTTTCAAGTTGGGCCCTGAGAGGGCGATTCGTGCGGCGGCTGCTTCGTGGGACGTGCTTGGCTGCGTGGGGCAGCACTGGCCAAATGGCCTTCTTTGGCAAGGACGCCTGGGGAGGGGGTCGAAGGCACCTCCGTGTGGGGCTGGGGCCATCGAGCATTTTCACGAATCCGAAGGGGTTGCTGAGCTGTGTCCCGCGCTCTGCCCTCCCCAGGCCCCAGCTGCCCAGGGCCCCCCTCTACCCGCTTGTGCACCGGAGCTGAGCTGGGGGCTCCTCTGCGGGGGCCCAAGGCAGGGAGACTGAGGCTGGGGGGTGCTCAGCAGGGCAGGCGATAGGCTCCTGGCCAGCCAGAGCCAAGGGCGAGGGCATCCCTGCCCCCCCCTGTGAGCAGGACACAGGCTAGGCCGCCGTGAGCGCATCCTTGATGGCACTGGTGAGGGGGAAGCGTGCAGCCCCGCCACATAGGGTGCCCCGGAAGTCGTCCAGGTCCAGGGCCCACACCATGGCGCCAGCCAGCTGCCTGTTCCTCAGGTACTGCACCTGCGGGGAAGACCCACAGCGGGCAGAGCTGGGTTCCCCTGGGCTCCCTGAGGGACAGGACCAGCAGGCACCTCCAGGACCTCGTGCAGGGACCTGAATCCGGGCTCCCTTCCCCTCTTCATCCTGGGGTGAGGCCTTGAGAGCCTACCTTGTTTTTGACGCTCTCCTGGTCATCATACCCCACCCACTGGTTGCCCTTGGTGGCGTAGGGGACCTGCTGGCTGGTGAGCCTGTGGACCGAGGCTCCGCGGAGGAAGTCACAGATCTGAGCAGAGGACAGGGCAGGTGGCACGGAGAGCTGCGTGAGACCTTGCAGGGCACAGGGAGATGCCACTGCCCAAGTCTCCTTCAGTCCCTCGCTTCATCCTGCTCAGCTGCCCCCAGCCCCCAGCCCCCAGACTGCAGTCTTCATGCAAATTTATACAAACTAGATGCAAATGCCCCAGGGTCCTGGGGGTGCTGTAGCCTGAGGCCACTGGGGTGGGGGGTGGACTCTGGTTTGCTTCTGGCATCTTAGAGCGGGAGGAAACGAGGAGGTGGCACGAAGGGGCCCAAAGCAGTAGAGAGCAGCAGAGGGGTCCAGGCAAGGGAACCTGCCCTTCGGCCATCGCTCTTTCCTGGGCTGGAAGGAAGACCTCAGCTAGGACCAGAGGGCCGCGTGGGAGCCAGCCAGGCAGGCAGCCAGGTGTGCCTGCAGGGGACTCGGGAGCAAGAGGCCTGACCTCTCCTCTTCTCCCTCCTCAGGGTGCTAGGTTTACCGGAACATAGTGTTTTACTCGCAAAGGAGCAAAAAGAGGGGGGCAGGGTGGGAGGCTCACCTCCTCGGGGCCTCTGAGTGTGTGAGGCTCTTACCTTCTCCCTAGCTCATACCTCATAGTAGGCCAGGATCCCCTCCTCCTTGGTGAACTGGCCTGATAATCCCGGCCCTGAGATGGGGGCACCCACACCGGTCTCAGAGGAGGCCAGAGTGAAGCTCCTTCCAAAGGTGGGGATGCCCATCAGCAGCTTATTGGCTGGGACCCCCAGCCTCAGCATGTAGCTCACGGCATAGTCCTGGGGAGGGGGGGGTTATGAGCTATTAGTGTGCTGGTGGGGCAAGGTGGGCAAGACTGAACAGCTCCCACTGCTGCCCTGACCAGGGGCAGTTCCAGGTGTGCTGGGCATCCGGGATTCACTTCCTTCCAGGAGCTGATAATAGCAGTCTAGAGTGCATTTTGTAGTTCCATTCTCTAAAAATATTATCTTAGGTAGAGGAAGGGATTATTACCGTCAGCAGCCAATCGGGCTCAGGTTACCCAACAAGTACAAGGCTGGCCTAGACTAGACTCTTGCCTCCTCCCTCCTGCAGCCATGGAGAACTCACAGACTATGGGCCTCAGTTTCCTCATCTGTGGAGTGGGCCCCATATGTCTTCTGTTGCAGGATTCCCCAGGTGTACAGGGCTGGTGTGTGAGCACAGGCAGGTGACAGGTCTCTGGGGCCCCCTCCTGGCCACCCACCCGCCTTCCAAGCTCACAGCATTGTTGAATCGGTCAGAACTTGCATCCATCTGGCCTCGGAACAGGGGGCTGTGGTGTCCGGTGGTCTGACGCCAGGCTCCGTGAAAGTCATAGCTCATAAGGCTGATGAAGTCCAGGTGTCTAGGGAAGAGAGGTCAGAGGGCGAGGCAGGAAATTAGAAAGTCTTACAGCCTCACGTCCATTCCCCAGCACGATGTGATGGGCAGCCAGGCAGGCCTTTAACCCCTAGAGCCCCGGATCCACTGTCCAGGCCGTGCCAGGGAGTGGGCTCAGGGCCCCGCAAGTGCACCCAAGGCAAGGGTGGAGTTGCTCTGCTACGTCCCCAGCACACAGTCGGGAGCCGGCCTCCGTGTTTCCCTTCCACCCTCGTCTGCCCCTGCCACGTTCATCCTCCTGAAAGCAGATTGAACGTGGCATCAACACAAGGCCTGGTGGGGAAAGAGTTGGAGCAAAGGATGGCCTGAACCCACAGGCCACTGGGGCGGGGAGGAAGCTTTACACACGCATGTGGATTGCGTGGACATGAGCTTCAGGTGTTCGGGGCAGGTGGTCGAGAGCCATCTAGCTCCTTCCTCCTGAACGGTCGGTTTCAACACTGAGTCTACACCTCCCCAAGATCATAAAGAAGCTTCTGAAAAGTCATAGTGAAGAGCCTTCGTCTTTACTCCTGGGCTCCCTAAGGTCCGTGTCTGCTTCCACTGAGACATCAGCCCCTCCTGGCTGAGCACTGCTCATCCTCGTGTGCAGAAGAAGTCAGGGCGGCGAGGAGGGGTGAACAGGGAGGTGTATGTGTGTGAAGGTGCCTCGGGGTCTAGAAATGCCCAGTGTTGTTGCTGCTGTGCCGCGTCCCCAGTGGCCGCACTCCGTGGAGGAAAGCCCCGGGCGGAGAACGTGCTCGGCGGTGATGGGCCAGGTTGTGCAGCATTTCCTACTTCCTTTTCCGCAAATGCATTCATAGAGACCCTCTCAGCTGCGTAGCACGATACCCGCGTGAAAGAGGAGGGACAAGGATGACTGTGCCCCCTTTGATAGACGGGGAGACTGAGGCACAGAGAGCAGAAGTGACTACTTGCTCAAGGCCATACATCAAGTCTTTGGAAGAACGGCGGATTAGAAAGCCAGTCTCCTGACTCCGCGCGGAGGAGACTCACCGGGAGATCTGGGCCACGTCGTAGCCACTGTCGATGGTCACCTTCCCCGCAGACACTGCTGCGCTGAGCAGCAGAAGCTGCCCTGCTCCCGCCTGGGCTTCCCTCGCAAACTCAGCCTTCATTTCCTGGTCGAGAGAGAGAGAGAGAGAGAGAGACAGAGAGAAAGAGAGAGAAAGGGGCCCCGGCTGTGAGAGGGAGTCTCTGGACACAGGCCAAGGTCTCCTCAAGGTCGCTGATCTTCCTCATCAGACGGGGCTTCAGGGGAGTGATAAACCGACCCATTGGTGGCCGCACCTTGGTCTCACCCACCCTTTTCCTAAAAAACCATTTGGACCAGTCACATCCGCACACCCCACACGTCCCCATCGATGCTCAGCTGCTGCCTGTCCCAGAGGGACCGTGAGGACAGACGGTGGTCCTCGTTGGCCCACAGATCGTGTTGGAAGAACTTTGTTTTTCAGTTTGTGTTTTGTTCATGCCAGTAAATGAGACCACAAAATTAAAGTGGTCTTTAAAATTAAAATAATTTTGGCACTATGGACAATTTGTTTAGACAATCAGTGTGCCCCTGGGTGATAGAAATGCTTGGGCCGCCCCCTTCAGATACGGCCAAGGCAGTGCCTGCTGCGGATCAAACAGGGGGTAATGATGCTCCCTGCTCAGTAGGCAGTGATGGGTGACGGTGCGGGGGGTGCTCTGCTTGGTGCCCTCCGGCCTCTGCGGACCCCACCGCACCTCCAGCACAGTCACGAGATATCCCCCTTGTTGTCTAAGATCTCGGGGCACAGGCCAGTTGGTCCTTCCCTGGTCTGGGTCCCAGACCCCAGACCTCAGACCCCTGTCCTCCTGCCCTCGGGGGGCCAGCGGCTGAAGACAGCTCTGGCCCACCCCGCTCCCTGGGGCCAGCCCCCCTCGCCCCCGCTCTCCCCGACCGACCAGCACCTTGACCAGTGTGGTGAAGTGGCGCTTGTCTCTCCGCTCGGGGTGGAGCCAGGCCAGGTCTAGCCCGTCGAAGCCGTGGGTTCGCAGAAACGGTGGCACTGACTTGATGAAAGGCCTGCGACTCTGGGTCTTGGAGGCTATTTTGGAAAATCTAGGGCCCAGATCACCCCTGGAGAGTGCTCAGCGCTGACCCGCTGGGGGCCATGGCTGTCTCCAGGGGTTTCTGAGGCCTTGGGAAGCAGGGGCCTGAACCCCAGCACCCCAGAGGGCATGGCTGGGGCAGGACCCACCTCCGGGCCCCTGAGACAGAGCTCTGGAGCGGCGGCTCCGGTTTCCAGGCCCTGCGCTAACGCCTACTAGCCAAGCCACCTCGGAAAGTTCGCAGCCTACATCTCAGTTTCCTTGTCTGTGAAGTGGGGACAATTGCTGTGTGCCCGGTGCTGCTGGGGGATCACCTGTGGTCGTGGCTGGGTGGGGTGCCTGATGCCCAGTGGTCACTCAGTAGGTGGGAGATATCAGAGCTGCGTCTGCCCCCCCCTTCACACCCTGCTCCAACCCTACCCACTTCAGGGAGTCCTCCAGGCTCTCTAACTCCCAACTTTTCCATTCTTTCCATCTCTCTCCTCCCAGTGCTTAGGGCAGTCTCTCCCAGAAGTTCTGTGTTTTCAACTTTGGGAGGCAGTAAATGGAGCATGGGCAGAGTCGGAAGACCGACTGGCAACGGGCTATGTGACTCTTGGCAAGGCCCTCTTTTCTCCGGGCTCAGGTTTTGGGGCTGTTCACGGGGTTGGCGCCTGGCAACCATTTAGGCCCCTGTGCCTTATCAGTCTGGGGCTCTCAGGACCCTGCAGAGTGGGTGGGGAAGGTCTGTGCCTCCTCACCCCCATTCCATTCTCCGGGAGTTGGCTCCTACCTTTGAGAACCAAAGCTCCATCCTCCAACAGACAGGAGGGTCTTCAGGTTGGGGTTCCTGTGGGGCACAGGGAGGCAGGAGGGCTGGGTGGAATGAGGCTGTTGTAACATGAGTGGCCCCGGGGGTGGGAGGCTGCTGAAGGCTTTCAGCGCTGGGCGGGAGGGCCTCCCAACCACCCTGAGGTACGCGGCCCACGTTTGATCCCCTGAGTGGGGAAACCAGGATACGGCAAAATAGAGTCGTGAGCATTTCCCATGTTCCCTGGAGAGGCACCGCCAGTGGGGGAGAGGGCTGCCCCCCCCCCCCACCCTGCCCCGGGAGCTCCACTAGGCTCCTTCTGTAGCCTGCCTTCGCCATCACCAGGTCTGGCCCAGCATGGGTGCTCATCACCTGCTCCCACGGAAGCCCGGGCCCTCGGATTCCCCAGCAGGGTCCCGGGGGCCGTCACCCGCGTCCCCAGCAGAGGTGCCGTGCCCTGAGACCAGCCGGTCTAGCCCTCCAACTCCCTCCTGTCCTGGCAGTCTGTGGCCCAACCTGCTCTTGAGTGTGTTCAGCGTGTCGTAGAGCGTGACATCATTCCACTCCCAGGTGTCGATCTCGTTGTTGCTTATGTTGGCGAAGCTGTAGATGACGTGGGTGCAGAGGAAGGGGTCGATGGCATCGGGAAGGCAGCTCCCATCACCCTTCCGGTACTGGGACCAGTTGGTATAGTAGCAGACCAGTTTGTGTGCAGAGCCTGGAGAAGAAGCCTGGGGTGGGGCCTGAGCCAGGCCTGAGCCGGCGCCTCCGGCTGAGCCCTGCCCTGAGCGCAGGCCGGGCTGAGATGTGAGTCCAGTTAGAATTCTAAGCACAAGGCGCTGGCTCAGCTGCCCCCGCCTCTGATGAGAAGAAGGCCTATTCTGAAAATGCTTTGAGCAGATAAAATGCAGTGGGTAAGCATCCCGCAGACGTGCCCTGAGGGTGGGGGCTGGTGACTAAAGGTAAAATGGGACTCGGAGCAAGTAAAGAGGGCTTCCTGGAGGCAGTGGCCTGGAAGGAGAGGAGGCACCCAGCCCAGAACTGCCCTCAGGGTGGAGACTAAGGACCCCTGCAAGGGGTGGTCCATCTGGGATGCTCTGGCCGCTGCTTCCCTGCCTTCCTGCGGAACTGTCCCTAACTTGTCACCCACCCGGGATGGCGGTCCCCGGTGCCCCTCAGCCCGTCCCCCAGGGCGGGCACAGGCACAGAGGACCGGGAAGTCGTTCCTCTCCTCACCCTACGCCCTCCTGCTGCGGAGTGAGCCTTTCCCGCCCTCGTGGTTGCGGAGGAACAGTGGGCGTCCTCACCCAGGCTGCCCCTAGGCCCACCGCGGTGCCCACCAGGCCAAGACGGGTCCGCGCCCTCAGTGCACCAGAGCCTTTGGATGGATTTTATTTTGAAAAATTTCAAATGTACGGAAAAAATAGAGAAGAGCGTAGTAAGCATCCACATGCGTATCGCCTTGGTTTAGCAGCTGTTAGTGTTTCTGAGCCATTTGAATCACAGAAGCAGCTGGCAGGTGCTCCCCGCTGCCAGGACCGAGGCCCCCACGTCCCCTCCACATCGCCCTCCCGCGCCCATCCAGGGGTTACTTACAGCTCTGCAGCAGGATCAGGACCACAAAGCCTGGAGGGGAATCCAGAGTCAGGCCCCTGGGAGCACTTCCTGCCCTTCCTTCTGCTCCACCCCACCCAGGCAATGAGGCCTTAACACCAATTGCCCGGCCTCTGTCTCCTCCTCCTCTTCTCCCCTCCTTCCTCCCTTCAGTGACTCTGTTTCCCCTCCCTCCCCTCCCCAGGACAGAGGAGGCCAGCCCCTGTGTGCAGTGGCTCTGAGGGCTGTCTGGGGCTCTCAGCCCGAAAACCCACAACCAAGCCGGCCTTGAGTGCTGCAGGCACCTGTCTGAGCCGCCCTCAGAAGCATCCTGGCTGCAGTGGGTGGGGCCGTGGTGTGGCCGTGTCTCCTGCGACCTCAGCTCCTGAGTGCAGCTGCCTGGACGGGGCCTCTTCCCAGGGCCTCGCACTTCCTTTTTATACCTGTCCCATTCCACTCCCACTGGCCCCAAGACATCCCATTTATGGGAACTGAGCTGTGTTAAGGACGGAACTACCGGCTGGGACATGGCCTGGGAGGAGCATGGGGGCCACCAGGGGAAGATTGAGAAACCTTGGAGAGTTTTGAAAACCTGGGCCAGCTCTCGGGCGGGCGGCACCTGCCACCCACGATCCTGTCGGCGGTTCCGTGAGTGAGCCAGCCTCATTCCGAGACACCTCCCTCCCTTGCCGTCTTCCCGCACTATCCCACACACACCCCTTTACCCCTTCACTTTTCTGCCTGCAATTTCCGGGCTTTTCTGGCAGCCTCTCCGTTGGCCTCACAGGGGGAAACCAGGCACCGCTGAGGTCCGTCACCCGCAGTGCCCCAAACAAGGCTGCAATTTACTCTCTTCCCCGGCCCGCAGCCCCGGCCTGATCTGCTCCCCTCTCGGGCTGTCTCTCTCCAAGCCTCTTTCCCACCAGCCTGGCCTGAGACTCAGGTGAGGGTTGGCAGCCTTTTAGCAGTTGCTGTGCTGATTATGTAAGAGAGAGCTGGGGAGGAGTGGGAAAGCCACCCCGTAGGCTGCTCTGGGGCCCTATGCCATTTGGCTTCCTTTTTGGGATTCCAGTTCCAGGGAGCCAATGGGGATCCTCACAAGCTTGGGGCTGCAGTGAAGAACCAAGGAGCAAATTCCCACAGGTCCAGATCTCCCCCAGGAGCAGATAATCCCAGAAGATTGATAACCTCCCTAATCTGACACCCAGACCTAAGGATGTCACCCCCACCCCAAGTCCTTGAGTGACCCCTTATCACTCTCAGGGTAAGAACCAAACCTCCTCCTCCTTCTCCTTCTCTTCTCCTCCTCCTTCTCCTCCTCCTCCTCCTCCTCCTCCTCCTCCTCCTCCCCCTCCCCCTCCCCCTCCCCCTCCCTCTCCCTCTCCTTCTTCTTCTTCTTCTTCTTCTTCTTCTTTCTTCTTTCTTCTTTTAAAAATTTTACTTATTTATTCATGAGAGACCCAGAGAGAAGCAGAGACACAGGCAGAGGGAGAAGCTGGCTCCCTGCAGGGAGCCCGAGTGGGACTCGATCCCGGGACCCCGGGGTCATGCCCTGGGCCGCAGGCAGGTGCTCAAGCACTGAGCCACCCTGGGGCCCCAAGAATGAAACTTCTTAAGGAGGCTGTGCGGGGTTTGCCCCCTGTTTGGAGATACTTTCTTTGGTCAGAGATCCAGGATGACTTCATTGCAGGCTGCAAAGGAATTAATAGGTGGTGAGTGAAAACTTCCAAACTCCAAAAACCAGGGTGGGTCAGAGGGCTTCTTAACAAAGTCCTTTCATTTGTACCATGACAATAGGTAATAATCGGACACGAGCCACCCTGGTTTCACAGCTCTCTCCTGGTGAGTGAGGTCTCTCCCCTTCTCCCTCTCCTCTCCCTTCCCGTCCCTGTAAAACTGGAACAATTCTTCTTTATTGGTCAAGGGGTAAGATAAAGTGGTTCGTGCAGAGTCACTGTGTACCTCTCCCTTTTGAGGTGACTGCCTTCTTTTGGACCCTACAGGGTAGACAGCAATGCCGGCCAGTGATCACTTTTCCTCGTTCACATGGGCACTGGAAAGTAGACTTCCTCTAATCTTTAACAGAAGTATTATAAAGTAGCATGCAGGAAATAATTTTGTTACAGGGTGAGGTATAGAAAACACTTCCAGTTTTTACTTTTCCTTTGTTAAAAATTATCTCATTGGCTCAGATTGGCCCAAGCCTTGTCGTCCTGTGCCCTTCTCCAAGCCAGTTTGTTAATTTACATGCTCTGCATGGAAGTGGCTTTGTCACCACAAATGGCCAAGAAAGCCCTGGGGCTGCCTCAGCAGCAGTGTCTGAGGGTCCATGGCTTGGGCCTCCAAACCTCATCTCACCTCATGGCCCCTCATCCCTGCACTCCGCCCATGTGTGCCTTCTTTCACATCCTTTTATTTGCTCTACTCTTGCTCACCACAGGGCCTTTGCATATGCCATCTACTTGCCTATCAATAACTGAAGGGCCTGAAGTGTTATGCTGCTTGCAAGCTAGTTAGATAGCCAGCCAGTTTCATGGATTCTTGCAGAAGAACGGAGAATCCTAGGTCAGAGACCACGGACTTATCATTCATGGCACAGCGAGAAGCATGAATTTCATTGTTTGTGTCATTTTCTGTGAAGGGAAAGCAGCTATTTTGAATTGCTGTCCTGACATTTTCTACTGGGACAGACAACCCTGCTCACGCTGCATCTGGACGTTCAGATAAGGACCTGAGCTATGATTCCTGCCACAAGTTCCTGCTTTGCTTTTCCTGATGTCCCTTTTAAAACAACCACCTAGAGTTGAGCCCATGAGAAGTTAATGACCCTGTCCCAACCACCTTAACCCCAGAGAACAGGTGCCTGTTCTCTATCTCCTGCCTGCTTGTCACCTGGGACAGACAACTGCTTTTCTCCCTGATGATTGTCCTTTATCCTCATTTCTGGGATTTGTAAGTCAAAAATCTTGTGGTGACTGTATTGAAACCGTGCCTTCAGTCAAAATGGCCTCAGGGTTTTCACTTCCCCCAGATGGGAGCTCTGATGCTGGAGGTGCCACCTGCCAACCTCATGTGGATGGCTGGTGCCTCTTCGCTCAGCGGGTCATCATCTGCATATTCTTAGTGTAACTTCCCGGTTATGGGCTCCCATCTCCCTCCCCTTGGCCCCAAGTTCCGGTAGGGTGACGTTGGAGCAGCCCAAGTGGATACTGGGCATGCAATGGCTTGCAGCACAGCCACGGAAGCCTGACTTCAAGAAACCCAATTCTTTTATCATAGCAGGAAGCCTGCCTCTCCTTGGAACTGGGTGGAGACATTATCTTTATTACACTGACAGTCAATGAAGCTGCCTTTTGTACTGTTTCTGTCTTCCAAGGCTGTTTGCTATACAAACATCATCAAAAAGGTAGCATAGAACTCAGCGGTTTGGCGCCTGCCTTCAGCCCAGGGCATGATCCTGGAGACCCAGGATCGAGTCCCACATCGGGCTCCCTGCATGGAGCCACTTCTCCCTCTGCCTGTGTCTCTGCCTCTCTCTCTCTCCCTCTTTCTCTGTCTTTCATGAATAAATGAATAGAATCTTTAAAAAAAAAGTAACGCAGAAATGCAAAAGACCCATGGGGCGCTGTCTCCCAGTACTCCCCTTCTGTGTGGCCTGCTTACTCTTACACATCCTTCAGATGGCAGCTCAGCAAAGCACTTGCAGAAAAGGCAGGTTCCTTGGCAAGAGAAGCCCCCCGACTGGGCCTGTCAGAGTACTTTGTACCCCCTTTCCTGGTACTTGGCGGGGTTATAATTTTACATCTTGTGTGTGGATGTGGGTGTCTTATTAATCTCTGCCTCCCTCAGTAGACTATAGACTCAGTAAAGGCAAGGACTGGACCAATCCTTTTAAAGTTTATTTTTACATATTTTTTAAAGTTCAAGTACAATTAACATACAGTGTTATATTCGTTTCAGATATATGTACAGTATATGATTTGACAACTCTGTGCATTACTCGGTGCTCATCACAGGAAATGTACTCTTAATCCCCTTCACCTGTTTCACTCATCCCCCTGCCCACTTCCCCTCTGGTAACCACCAGTTTGTTCTACTTAAGAGTCTGCTTTTTGTCTTTTTGTTTTGTTTTGTTTCTTGAATTCCACATATTAGTGAAATAATATGGTATATGTCTTTTTCTGACTTCTATCTCTTTGCATTACACCCTCTAGATCCATCCTCATCATTGCAAATGTCAAGATTTTCTTTTTTATGGCTAATATTCCATATCTATCTATCTATCTATCTCACATCCTCTATCCATTTATGGATGGATACTTGGATTGCTTCCATATCTTGGCTATTGTAAATAATGCTGCAATAAACATAGGGATACATGTATCTGTTTTAATTAGTGTTTTCATCTTCTTTGGGCAAATACCCAGTGGTGGAGTTACTACATCATATGGTAATTCTATTTTTAACTCTTCGAGGAACCTCCATACTGTTTTCCATGTGGCTGCACCAGTTTGCATTCCCACCAACAGTGCACAAGGGTTCCGCTTTCTCCACATCGTTGCCAACACCTGTTGTTTCTTGTATTGTTAATATTAGCCATTCTGACAGGTGTGAGGTGGTATCTCATAGTGGATTTGATTTGCATTTATCTGACGATGAGTGATGATGAGCATCTTTTTGTGTGTTTGTTGGCCATCTGTATGTCTTCTTGGGAGAAATGTCTGTTTATGACTTCTGCCCATTTTTAGTTAGATTACTTGTTTTTTTTTGGAGTTGAGTTGTATCAGTTCCTTATATTTTTTGAATATTAACCAGGACTGGGTCAGTTTTATTCACTGTTGTATCCATCCCAAGGGATGAATCTAAGAATCCATCAAGTAGATTCTTAGTAAAGTACTCACTGAATGGCTGATTAATAAATGAATGAGTGATCTCAAGATGGTCTGTAACTCCAAACTCTTCTATTTTGAGGTTTGGAACCTGAATGTCCATGAAATTTCATCTCATTCAATAGTTCTTGTCACTCTGAATAAGCCCCAATGCTACACTGGCCATCCATTACTCATTCAACCAATGCTTATTGAGCACTCACAATTGCCTTGCATGGTAGGGTATGACAGAGACAGAAGAGCGAAAACAGAGTCAGCCCCTGTCCTCTTGAAGTATATGATCTGTCAGAGAAGTTGGACGTTAAATAAAGAATCACATAAATCAGTAATTTATTACAATTGTGAGAAGTTTACCAATAGAATTCCAAGGGTTGGGAGACTTTATAACAGGGGATGTGGATGTTCAGGGAAAGCTTCCATAGAAAGTGATGCACAAACTGTGTCGGGAGAGAAGGGTAGGTGCTGGCTTGGCTAAAAAACATGTAGGGCAGAAGAAAAAAAAAAAAAAAAACTGGTAGTAGGGAGAGGCTGCCATGTTCCAGGAACTGCAAGATCTCAAGAGAGGTTGAGGCAGGGAGGGGAGTGAGGGAGGCACGGACGAGGCTGGTCCAGGAGCCGGAGTGTGGACAGAACAACCTCTCTCGGGATAAGTGCCTGGACCCCTGAGGTGGCCTCTTGGCCATAACTGTTCGGAGGATCCCTTCCCTCTGCATGGGGTGTCAGAGCAGACAGACGTGGTGTCAACTTCCTGCGAAATATTTGAAGGGGAAGTTCCCCTTTTACAGATAAGTCTGCTACTACTAGGTAGGAGTTCAAATTCATTTCCAAATCCTCAGCTCCTGCTCAGTGTTGCTGTTAGCACATGATACATGTTATCAAAGACTCGGACACAAAAACGTTTAGGCAAGAAAACAATTACTTGGGAAAAGGGAAAAAGAGTCAGATTTCAGGAAGAAAGATTGGCTCATCAAATACAAAACACAAGTATCTAAAGGAAAAAAAAAGATGACCAAGGCTACCGTATTCATGGTGGAGATCAGCCACTTGCTTATATGTTCATCACATTTATGGGATGTCTAGTCAAATCAGGGGTAAAACTGTTTTTGTCAGAGAGTCCATACTTATGACAACTAATCCAGGCTTATTATTCTGGAGCCGTGAACCAGTCAGGATAACCTGTTGTTTTGGGTTTTTCTCTGGATGCACAGTGTCCCTCCACTGCCATCCCCAGTGGTATTCAGTCTGGAACAGGGCAGGGTCAGTTTTTGCTTCTGTGGATTTTATTTCCTTGTGGGTAAGTTCTTGTTATTGAGAAAACTTTAAGTCAATTAACAATTTTCTGATGCAACGTCATTAAATTAATATTTTGTTTTATTTGATGAAAATCTATTTCTGTAGGCATACTGTGAGACCTCGAGTAAGACACAGACACCTTGTTTTTGAATGGTTTTGAGCCGCGGCTGCTGACACTGCGGTGAACTGCCTCTGGGGGCTTCGAAAAGCTCCTCAGGCTTTATTTTACTCTTCTGTGCCTGAAGAGCTGTCACCATCCTTTAAAGAAAGTTTTTATCTGTTTGTTTGTTTATTCGAGAGACAGAGAGTGCAAGAGTGCAAGTTGGGGCAGGGAGAGGGACAAGCTGAGCGCGGAGCCTGACGCAGAACCTGATTCCACAGCTCTGGAACGACCTGCCCTGAAATCTAGAGCCGGATGCTCAGCCGACTGAGCCAGCAGGCGCCCCTTTACCACCTTTATTAGCCCGATTTTCTCTAAGATTCCCATATTTGTTAATAGTTCTGGCCTGCCAAGAAGTGAAACTTTTTACTGCCAGTAATAATGGTTTTGTCATACCCAATTCAGCAGAATGTTTGGCATAGTCAATAGCCAATTATATTCGGGGAAGAAAAAGGACAGATTCCTATTGAACCTATATAAATAATCGTCAGTATCAATTCCCTTTAGAGGCAGATAAACTATCAATTTGGTTACATTCCCCCCCCCTCAAACTTGTAGAATAGGGAATTTGGTCACAAAAAGTAAAGGAACACAGTAAAGTCACTTTCCATATTATTTAACATTTACTATTGGTTTGTGGATGAGGCCAATTAATTGATCTATAAAATCTATAGATTATTAATCTATAAAATTATTTTTTTCATTGTCCTGATGATATATTAGCTTATAATCTATATTAAGATCTCTCAGAATTTTTTTCTTTTGAAATTTGGAAGTTTAATTGGGACAAAATGACATTGAGAGTGCTTTAATGGGCTGTAAGTATAGAAATAAACACTGGATTTGAAGATCTAAAATTTTTAACATGTAAAATATCTCATTAATATTTTTTAGATTGATTATAAGTTGAAATGCTAATATTGTGGATTCACTGGATTAAACAGATTATTACAATTTTTTTAAAAAAGTGTTTTAAAAAAATGTGACACCTGGTGGCTCAGTGGTTGAGCATCTGCCTTTGGCTCAGGGCATGACTCCGGGGTCCTGGGATTGAGTCCCACGTCGGGCTCCCTGCAGGGAGCCTGCTTCTCCTTCTGCCTATGTCTCTGCTTCTCTCTGTGTGTCTCTCATGAATAAATAAATAAAATCTTAAAAAAAATAAAAATAAATAAAAAGTGTTTCATTCTAGTTTATGTAGGTATAATCTGTTGAGGGTAAGAAATCAGTGGAAAAGAAAGGTTTTTTTCTTCTGTGAGTTAATGTAAATATTAATTATAATGAAATCTGTTCATTTAGTTCTAGGTAATTAACTTTTATTTTGTTGCTCTTGGGTTAGGTAGTCTACTTCTATGCAGTTGAATCTTTCTCAGCTGTTTGCATCTGCAACCACTCAGCTCTACTGTTGTAGTAGCAAAGCAGCCACAGGTAATAGGAACCCAATGAGCATGATGGTGTTCCAATAAAACTTTATTGACAAAAAGAGACAGTTGGATTTGTCCTGAGGGCCACAGTTTGCTGACCCATGTTCGAATTTAGACCAAAGCCACTCCACAGATTCTGACTCAGTCACTTAGTTCAGCCTACCAGGTCCCTGGGAAAGATGTCAGCTTACACAGGGAAACTTGTCCCCATGGGTATATGTTCTGTGGTATCAAAAGTCAACAGTTCAGTTCTTTATTGATGTCCTTTTGTTATTTCTTCCAGAAGACTCAATTCCTGATCTTGAGCTTGTAGCAGGGGCCTTCAGTAGATGCAGGGAAAAAGGAAATATCATCTGTAATTATACAATTAATTAATTATCATCTGTAATAATGAGATTAAATGGTTCTGGTTAATCAACAAGAATAGAGGAACTTGGAGTCTTTTATGAAGGTATAATATGCAATCAATTTGTGAGACTGAGGGCATTAACAAATCCCCAGGGCCTTTATTTTATACCATAAAGTAAGAATGTTACCAATTGACAAGGATAATAAAACCTAAGAACAAAATTTAAAGTAAATGACTGTGTTGACAATTATTGTGTCAGTTTCTGTCCATGAACATCAGAATATTTCTTTTCAAAGTGAAATGTGAGCATGATTGTTTTCAATAGACTCATTGAAATGTTTAAATCAATACATTTTACTTATGAATAATTAACCTTAGTAAAGCTGAATGTTTCTTTTTGATAAGCAGGAATAAATAGGATGGCTCTGACAGTTGTATATCCAGCTAATCAACCCTCTGGAGAATGTCAAAGAGAACTCACTGCTTTCCATATCTCCCATTATCCATGTGTTAACTATGGCCAGCCAAAAAGCAATCTACAACTAGTTTGGTGTAAAAGATGTCTTCACAGATTCTGCATGTGGGGCCTGAATTTTGGCAAGGTCAAATTTGAAAGAGTTGTCCAAGGATACAAGATATGGACCTACTAAGGATTTAAGGACAGAAGCCAATCATAAACAATACATTTAAAAAATACACAGCAATAGGTAGTAATAATTTAGGAACATTAACATGTTCAAAAAGCAGGAATTTATGTTAAAATGTAGAAATATGACAAAAGGACAGAGAATTAACAGAATATGTTTATAAAAAGGGACTTGCATTGTTTAGGAGTGGGTTACACTGGTTGTAAAAACAGGCCGAAAATCTCAATTCTAGGTTTGTTCTTTGTATAGATCATTAGTGTAACAATTTACAGTAAAGAATACAATACTAATGAATAACTTAATTAGCATTAAGCCAACTGAGTAAAAAAAATTAACACATTATTTCTCCTTTCAAACTCATTATTTATAGCTATTTTATACATGAGAAAATGAATTTTACCTCTCCTCATACCATCTAAGCTTGTATACAACTTCAAATTTGTCTCTTATGGGACACCTGGGTGCCTCAGTGGTTGAGCATCTGCCTTTGGCTCAGGTTGTGATCCCAGGGTCCTGGGATTGATCAAGTCCCACATCTGCTCCCTGCAGGGAGCCTGCTTCTCCCTCTGCCTGCGTCTCTGCCTCTCTCTCTCTCTCTCTCTCTCTCTGTGTCTCTCATGAATAAATAAATGAAATCTTAGAAAAAAATTTGTCTCTTACTATTTTCTTTTATGTTTTGGCACAAGGATATTTTTAGTTTATGATAAAATTATTCTTTTTCCCTCTTTTAAAAAATATTTTATTTATTTATTCATGAGAGACACACACACACACACACACAGAGAGAGAGGGGGGCAGAGACACAGGCAGAGGGAGAAGCAGGCTCCCTGCAGGGAGTCCGATGTGGGACTCCATCCTTGGACTCTGGGATTATGCCCTGAGCCAAAGGCAGATGCTCAACCACCGAACCACTCAGGCATCCCTTTTTCCCTCTTTTTAAAAAAAGATTTTGTTTGTTTATTTGAGAGGGAGAGAGAGAAAAGAGTGAGCACAAGCAGAAGGAGGAGCAGAGGGAGAAGCAGACTCTCCACTGAGCAGAGTCCAACATGGGGCTTGATCCCAGGACCCCAGGATCATGACTTGAGCTGAAGGCAGACACTTAACCAACTAGGCCACCCAGGCACCCCATTTTTCCCTCTTGATAAACAAAAGCATATCCATTATCTTGCATATACATCTTACTATAAAAGACATTTTTTACCTTTTTAAAAAATATCTGTATGTACATTAACAAAACCCAAAGGCATTTATTCAGGCTTTCAACCTGTTATTCCTGGCTATGCTATGCTATATTTTCTTTTAAAGCTTTTATTTAAAAAAATAAATAAAGATTTTATTTATTTATTTGAGAGAAAGAGGGTGAGAGAGAAAGATCATGAGCAGAGGAAGGGGCAGAGGGAGAGGGAGAAGCAGACTCCCCATTGAGCAGGGAGCACAAGGTAGGACTCCATTCCAGGACCCTGGGATCACGACCTGACCCAAAGGAAGACGCTTAACCAACCGAGCAACCAGGCTCCCCTAGGCAATGAGGTAGTAAATAACCACAGGGATATTTTAAAATTATGTTCAAGTATCCAAAGACTTTTTATTATTAACTCAAATTAATATTAGTTTAAGGTCTTAAGGTTAACTAATGCTCTAGAAGTTATAATTTGACACATTAACACTGTGTGTACTTCTAGCATAATACAAATTAATCTTTTTCTATATAAAGACACCTCCTTTTATTATTAATGTAGCTGAATTATTTATTTTGCAATGTTATAATCTTAAATAAATTAATGTTATATGTTTTTATGACCAGAAAAAAAACAGTAGAGAAAAATTAGGCAGTTCAAAATAATCACACTTTCTTTTTTTTTTTTATTTTTTATTTATTTATGATAGTCACACACAGAGAGAGAGAGGCAGAGACAGGCAGAGGGAGAAGCAGGCTCCATGCACCGGGAGCCCGACGTGGGATTCGATCCCGGGTCTCCAGGATCGTGCCCTGGGCCAAAGGCAGGCGCCAAACCGCTGCGCCACCCAGGGATCCCTAATCACACTTTCTACAAGTAAATTAATCCACGAGTTGACAGACTAGAATATTGTCTTCACATTGGCCCTTTGATGGCGGTAGAATCAGAGAGAAGACATAAAGCTGTTCACAAACCAGAATTATTAAACCAGTTTAATTTTTCCAGAGAATCATCTTGATTAGAGTATTATATAACTTTTTCTTCTTATATAATTATAGATTAGATTTTAAAACTTTTAGGTTGTTTTAGGAGTAATGCTTTTACTTATTTTATAACCCAGTAACCAAGGTCATTAATTAAATCCATGACCAAAACTATGGGATTTTTCCCCCTTTTTCTCCCTAAATTACAGTTTCGGCAAGGAAAAAATTCTCAAAAAGTCGACAGACTTAAAGCATGAAAGTAGAAAAATATTTTAGAAATCCTTGAGTTCTTCACATTCATGTGAGTGCTTGATGTGGTTATATTTCTTTTAGAGTCAAGATATTTGGCATAGAAGCTTATTACATTAGATTTTAAAAGAACTTATGCCATAATCTGATTTATTAACTCCCATCAGAAGTGAATAAACTGTATCAATTTGTTTGCTCAAATTTTTTATATTTGCAAAATAGACAATTTTATCAACTCTTGTACAAATTGAATGAACTAAGAAAACCCAGTATCTTTTAAAAAATATTTTATTTATTTATTCATGAGAGACACAGAAAGAGAGAGGCAGAGACACAGGCAGGGGGAGAAGCAGGCTCCATGCAGGGAGCCCGACAGGGATGTGGGACTCGATCCCAGGACCGCGGGATCACGCCCTGAGCCGAAGGCAGACGCTCCACCGCTGAGCCCCCCGCCCCCCCGGGGGCCCTGAAGAGGAGATTCTGAACTTAGAGTGAACAGAATTTCTACTGACACCAACACAAAACACACGAACACAGAAACTTTGGCCAATAGTTATAGAAACACACACAAAGCCACTTTTCAACTCTGTATTCTCAAATGCCAGAAAATATCAGAATCCTCAATCACATTCCCTCCACCAAAAGGAGATTACCAGGGGAATCTGATTCCAGAAACCCCATCTGCTGCCCTCTGACAGAAATGGCTCAGTGGCCAGACCATATTTTATTCCCACTGCCACTGATGTGGGCACAATTGGCTGTTCTCCCTTGGAACCAGAAATAAACCTGGCCGAGAATCAGATTTGACTTTGTCACTCCACAAAGGAGCCACGGGAGGCTCAGCTGAGGACTCCAGGGCCCCAGGCCTGGGCCAGGTGCATGGGACCCTGACACCATCGGTGGGACCTTCAGGAATAATCTGTCAGAGCAAGACCAGAGACCAATGCTTCTAGAAAAGAGAAGTAAATGGTGTGGAAAGTGTGAGTCAGTTGGTCTTCTGATGGCCAGCTGACCAAATAGAAAAGAAAAGTATTTAAAGAAAAAAATAAAAAATGACCAAGATTACCATGTTTACACCATTCTATTCACGGTAGAAAACGGCACTTTCCCGCATGACCATCATATTCATAACAGACCCTTGGATTTCAGCACAGCAAAACTCAGGGATCAAACACTGTTTTTGTTAGGAGTCCAAATTTCTGAGAAGTATTCAAGGCTTGTTATTTGGAGGAACCGGAGCCAGTTAGGACAGCCCTGTTGGCTTGTTTTTTTTTTTTTTTTTCCTTTTTTTCCTGAGTGTGGCCTATGAAGTGCTTAGTCATATTGGAAACAGGGCATAGGGGGGCGCCTGGCTAGCTCAGTCATTAGGGTACAACCCAAGGGTCTCAGGGTTGTGAGTTCCAGCCCCATGTTGGGTGTAGAGATTACTTAAAAAAAATCTTAAAAAACAACAAGAACAACAAACAAAAGGGCACTTGTGTGGCTCCGTCGCTTAAGCATCTTCAGCTCAGGTCATGGTCCCAGGGTCCTGGGATGGAGCCCCTCATCGGGCTCCCTGCTCAGGGGGAAGCCTGCTTCTCCCTCTACCCACCTCCCACTCTGCTTGTGCTCTCTGTGTCAAATAAATCAATACACCAATAAATAGAATATGTAAACAATTTTTAAATTTCTTTATTTGAGAGAGAGCGAGAGCGAGTGAGCAAGTGAGAGAGAGAGAGAGAGCGCATGCAGGAGTAAGGGGGAGCAGCAGGCAGAGGGAGAGGGAGAAGAAGACTCCCCGTTGAGCAGGGAGCCAATGGGAAGCTCTACCCCAGGACTCCGGGATCATAAGCTGAGCTGAAGACAGGTGCTTAACCAACTGAGCCACCCAAGCACCTCATAAATAAAATCTTTAAAAAAACAAAAACACTGGGATGCCTGGGTGGCTCAGCAGTTAAGCTCCTGCCTTTGGCTCAAAGCATGATCCTGGAGACCCGGGATCGAGTCCCACGTTGGGCTCCCTGCATGGAGCCTGCTTCTCCCTCTGCCTGTGTCTCTGCCTCTCTCTCTCTCTGTGTCTCTCATGAATAAATAAATAAAATCTTAAAAAAAGAAAAGAAAAAACAACAAAACAAAACAACCAAACAAGAAACCGGGCACAGCTTCACCTTTTGCTCCTGTAGTGTTCACACACGTCTGGTAAATTAACCAAAATTAACAGTTCCTCATAGGATTAGGAAAAGGGGTCTCTCTAGAGAAGCCACATGAAGATAATGGACAAATGGTGGTACAGGTCCCCTCAGCTGACCTGTCATTGGTTTCTTGGTAAGCAGACAGGATGAGAAGTGACCCAGGCACCATTTCTGCGTGGCCATGTGGGATGGCCCTGGGGGCCAGATGGAGCGTGGGGGCCTCCTCTGTAAGGAACCAGGGCCCCCTGTGGGTCTGCATTGTCTGGCAGGGGACTTCGTTTCAGGGCTCTCAGCTGCCTGTCCCAGGGCCCAGACTCGCACCGCGGACATGCCCGAAGGTGCCCTTCCTCCTGCTAAGTGGGGCCCTCGGGGCGGGGAAGCCTGCATGGTCTGGAATGAGCACCCCGGACTTGTTGAAGGAAGTGCCACCATCGCCCTTTTTAAAGACAAAGTGCAGACAGCCTGGCTGGGCTGGCACTGGGGGAGGACCTCCCGTGTGGGGAGGGGCAGCAGGCTGCACCATCCCTCCTCTGTCTCCAGATTCACCAAGATGCACCCTCCCCTCAGAAGGTTGTCACCGAGGGACACTGGTCATCCCTTCACGTGCTGGCCCAGGCAGAGGTGGCTCACCCTGTGTCTACAGAGCTGAGTCTGAGAGCTGGGGGCCGCGGAGGCAGAGTTCCATCTCCTATCCCGGCTCCACGTGGAGAAGCCCCTTCCAGTCTCTGGGATGCACTGCTGCTCTCATCCTGGGCCCTAGGAGGACCATCCCCAGAGATGGGAAGCCCTTTCCCTTCTGCCCAAGGCCCATCTTCCGAGCTCTGGTTCCTAATAAAGACACATCCTTTCCCTGGGAAGGAAATCAAGCATTTTCCTCACCAGGAAGACTGAGCTCTGCACCTGCAGACCTGACCTGGCTCCCTGCTGAGGCCACAGGACAACTGGGAGAATGCACCTGTCCGTCAACACCCTATCAGTTACCCACCCACACTGTTTGGTTAAGGCACTAAATTGTCTGCTAGAGCCCAGAAGTCTTTTGACTAAAAATGTCATGCCATTCATCTGTCCTGAGAAGGAAGGCAGGGGACTTCCTATGAGCACCAAATGCTTGACACATTATGCCACTCACCTCCCTGCCAAAGCCTGGGAGGAAGGTACTGTTCTTATTACTATTTTACAGATGAGTAAACAGTCTTGGGGAGGGTAATTTGCTCCAAGTCACACAGACTTTAATGTGGTGGAGCCAGGACTTGAAACCTGAACCGATGGCTTTTTGACTCTTGAGCGTGTGGGTAGTTTAAGAAAGGCTGCCCGGGTGCGGAGGAGAGCAGGTGGAGAGGGGTAGGGTGACCATATTGTAAGACAACTCATGGTACAAAGGCAGACAATAGAACAGAACAGTTGAAACGAGGACTGTCCTAGATAACCGGTAAGATCTTGCCAAGAAAGGAAGTCAGGAGCTAACTATAGAGCTCGACCACGACTGTCGGAGCTCAGCTGGTCTCCGGACTCAGCCACATCTCCCTGCCGGTGAATTTCCATTCCCCCACTGTCCCCCCACAGGACTCGCCTTTAAACCCTGAAACTCAGAGAGACAGCCAGGAAGCCAGCAGCCGAGGAGTCTTTGTCCGGTTCCGCAGCTAATTTTGGAGGAGAAAGAAACCCTACAATATGGTGTTTGTGTGGGTAGTTTTGACAAATTGTAAAAATAAAGGGAGCGGGTGCTGAATTCTGGGCAGCAGAGAAGGAGGGAGACAGGAGCTCTCAGGAGGTGGCCTGGGATCAAGGCCACACCTACCCTTTCAGGAACAGCTACTGAGCCCCTGTTAGGCGCCAGTCCAGGCTAAGCCGGGTGGGTGTGGAGTGGGGTTTAGTTTGGATGGTCAGGGAGACCTCTCAGAGGGGGTGCCTGAAGCTGGACTCTGAGGGATGAGAGGGGAGTTAGCTGTGTCAAGAAGCAGGAGGAGAGCGATCTAGGTAGAGAACACCATATGCAAGGTCCAAGGGGGTGGGAAACAGCCTTGGATATTAAAAACAAAATAAAATAATACAGTGAAAGAGGCCACACTGGCTAGAGGGTGAGGGGCTAGAGGCACAGTGGCCCGAGAGAAGGGCCTGGGCAGAGGCCCTTGTAAACCATGAAGGGGTTTGGCCCTCAGTGTGGTCAGATGCCATTGAAAGTGTAAGTGGGGGGTACGGCATAGGATTTAGGTTTTGAAAAGCCCCTCTTGCTCTCTGCAGAGACCAGATTTGGAGGGGACTGGAGTGGAAGAGGCGAAAACATACTGAATAGCTATCAAAGAGGTTCCAGGCAGGACTCATGGCGGCCTGGACCAGCTCACAGGCAGACAGGTGGAGAGAAGCGGGCAGACTCTAGCCCTTTATTGGACAGAAAAGCACCTGACTGCTGAGTTGAATGTAAGAGTGGAGGGAAAAGGGGGAAGCAGGAATCACTTTGGGGTTCCACCTCTGCCGTGTGGAGAGGCTTCTGGCAATTTTCTAAAGTGAGGCACACTGCAAGCGCGGAGAGGTTTTATAATCAGGGCTTCTATTTCGGGCAGAGTAAAGATGAGCTGTTTACACCTCCTATGAGTGGAGAGAGCAAATAGGCCAGTGGATATATGCATCTGGAGCTCAGAGGGGAGGTCTGGGCTAGAGGTATACAGGTGGGGGAGTCATTAGCATAAATGTGCTATTTAAAGCCTTGGAAATGGATGAGATCATCTAAGGAGGGGAGGGTGGAAGGCCCGCGAGCCCTGGGGCATCAGGACAGGCAGAGATCCCACAGAGGGGCAGGTACAAGCTCCTCATTCACAGCAAGCCTACAGGTGACAGGCTGGGCCGCGCGCTGCGGAGGCTGGAGACGCCGAGGCAGTAGGACAAAGCCCTTGACCTCGAGGGGCTCACAGTCTACACAGGCCGATATTTACAATACAGTGTGGCACAGTAGTTAGAGATGGGCCCAGGAGAAGGTACTAGCAGATGTGTCTGTAATCTCAGGTCCTAGAAACAGGTATGGCCGAGTCTATGGAAGGCACCATGGACCTCGGGAAGATGGAGACAAAGGATCAAAGGATGCAGGGGCTGGGAGCTCTTTGGGATCCAGCATCCTTCCGTGAGATGCCCTGGATCCTCTAGAACCCAGCTGTCCTCTCCTACCCTCTGGCCTCCTTCTACTACCGCCCCCGCCCCCGCCATGAGCAACACTAGGGAGTCATGTTCATTCCTCATTTCCACCCCACCTCCAGGCCCTAGGCCTTCTCCCCTTTCCTGATGGGCTAGCACCCGTGAAGAGAATTGATTTTTATAACTGGATTGACTTGACAGCAGAAGCGCCATAGCCTGGAGCCTGGCCCTTCAGTGAAGCGGGATGTTGTCTTGAAAATGGTTGCTTCATTTCCTGCTGTTGAGAAATCCTGCACGTTGACCGGTTTGGGTTTCACATTGCTTGAAGAAAAGAGAATCTGTCTCACTGAGCTTTTCAGAGAGAAATGAGGTCAGCCCCCTTGTGACTGCCGGCAAGAGCCCTCCACAGACCAGGCCCCTCCCGCCAGCTGCTGAGTGCGGGGCACTGGGCTGCTCTTGGTCCCTTTGCCGGAGGGTCACGTGCCCTCGTGGTTCACTCTCTTGAGGCTGTGTTGAGTCCATGAACCCACACGGTCTGGCTCTAGCCGTTCCTTTCCTCCTGATCGCCTGCTGCCTCCTTCCTGTGCTCCTGCCCGGTCCAGTCTGGACAAGCCCTGGGAATCCTGGCTCTCAGTACTTGCCTGGGTTAATGCTCTGCCTCAGAGACCGAGGAGTGTCTGAGCCTGTGTTCGGGCTCAGTCTCAGGGCTGGCACCTCTGTTTGTTAAAGCCTCACTGCTCACTCATCTAGAAAGGATTTCTCCCTCTTTGAATATGTTTCGTGTATTCCTATTTCATTGCCTATGGCTCATTTAATCTTGAATTGTAATGCTTCCTGGGCATGTTTTATCATCCCTTCTGGACTCTATAAACTTCAGAAGGTCAAAGTTCTGTCTGGGGTCAAATCTCATTTATCTCCACCCACAGCCTTGGACAAAGAGCTTGTGGAGTGGATGAGGTTGGGTTCAAGTTGTAGGAGGGACTTGTGCCAATGTGGGAAATGCAGCCTAGGGCCTGATGTAATTGGATCCCTGGAAAGCGCCTCTCTGCTAAGAGAGTCTATGAAGGGATAGAGAGTTGTTTGTTTCCATCCGTCCATTCATCTGACAAATCTTTATGAAGCATCTATGCTAGAAAGAGTGTTCGATGCTGCAGATACAGTCGTAAGGTTGGATCAGTTCTTACTCACATGCGATCCTGTTCTAGCCCATGGGGATAGATAATAAACAAAGGAAACATCACGTTATGGTAAGTGCCATGATAAAAATAAGAGTGATGTGCTTGCGTGAACACGAAGGAGTTGGAAGGGCTCTCTGAAGAAGTGATGGAGAGACCTGAAAAGAGGCAGAGATGGCCAGGGGGAGGGCTGGGCATGAGCAGTCCTGGAAGGGGGAAGAGATGGGACCAAGCCTTGAGGTCAGGGAAGGTAGAGACCAAGATGGGAGAGCTAAATAGGTATTAGGAACAGAAGGAAGCCAATAGTGACCGGATCCTGGAGAACAGGAGGTGATGAACACAGATGATCCATGTTCAATAGGTAGATAGATGGTAGTGAGAAAGTCAATACGAGGTGGTGGAGTGCATAGAGCATAAGCTTTGGACCAAGGTCTAGATTTGGTCCTGACTCTAATTATTACCGATGCATGAACTTGTGCAACTTTTCTGAGTCTTAGCTTATTCCTTTATGAAATGGCGAATTTGTAGAGACCTTGCGAAATTAGATGGTATAATGGAAATAAGCACCCACATGTTAACTAGAATGGTAATCTGTAATCCAGGTAGTAGCGCAAACACCAGGTTTGCAGGGTTGGGGATGTCAAAGAAACCACGGCTGAGAGGGGACCAGTTAGCAGTCATCCTGACGAGGCGTCCTGGCTCTGTCCTAACTTCATCTCACTTTCTTTTTCTCGTCACTACCCAACCTCTCTCCTTCCATTCCTTTCTTACCTCTTTATGTTTCTTTTTTATTTTCACCAAAATTTCTTTTTTTTCTCACCACAATGTCTTACTCTCACTTTCTTCCACATTATTTCAAATCACGTCAGCTCAACTGCCCCAAATTTAGAATAAAGACGTTTTTTAAAATATTGATTATTGAGTATGGTTTTGTCTTCCTTAAAAAATCAGATATGTTTAATGCTGTGTAGATCTCTGTTAATGAAAACCTAGCAGGAGCCCACACCTAAGTAATTTTATATGATCGTATGGCCCTCGGATGATTATCTTTTTCCACTGAGATCACTTGTCTCTTAATAGAAAATGGCTCCTACCACTGGATTAAAGGATTAGAAAGAGATTGTCTCAAGGCATATGGGGACTGGTACACTGGGAGAAGATCTCCACTGGCTGGAGAGTGGGGATCTGGATGCCCTTCCACAGGCCAGTAACCTCTGAGTCACTCCAGGGATGCTCTGAGACACAGCCTGGACATCATGCTCAACCTCTGAGTAGCTTCAGGTCTGTGGTTGCCCTTGTAGATGTGAAACAGGACAGATGGGAGGGCAAGAGTGGCCTGGCCAGGGTCTACTGGTGGATATGGAGGCCCGGAGTGATGTGTAAAGACAGGCTCTGGCATGAAGGGTAATGTGAGAAGTCCTATTCCCATTGTTGCAGCTGCCTTGTGAACAAAGGCCAAGAAAGGACAAGTTTCATGGGTGTGAGTATGTGTGTGTGTCAGGTAGGAAACTATAGAGCAAGCACCTTACATTTTGTTCAAGGTTTATATTAAAAGGCGTCTTGTGGTTGGGAGAGCTGGGAGGCCAATACTTAAGCCAAATAGAGGTTCTCGCCCTCTTCTGCTTTCCTACTTTCTGAGAAGGGACATCCAGCAGCTGGTGGTGGCTGGCTGTGGCTGGTTGGTCATCTAGTCCAACTGTGCACTGTTCAAGTAGGACACTGAGGACCCAAGCTGAGAAGTGACTTGCCCCAGGCTGCACAGAGGCAGAGGTAATGGCCTACTGTACTTTCCTCCACACCAGGTTACTTCTGAATCTGGGTGATGGCCTTAGGAATATGGGGCGGGTGACAACCTTTCTGTGCTCTGACTTTAGGGATCCCAGATGTCTAGCTTCAAGTCCTGCCTTGGCTCATGTTACAGAGTCTGAGCCCCTCATACTCAAAGTCTGCCTTCCAGTGGGACAGGGCTGTACACTGGAAGGTGGCCCAAGACTTATCCACAGACACAAATAAGCCACATGTGGCAGACTGAGAGCTACCTTTAAGAATGAATAAGGTGGAGATTTTCATCCCCAGACAGGCTGAAATAAGGTCAAATGAACTATTGCTACAGCTAGAGGATCTCAAATTAGATGCCAGTAAGGAGCTTAGACCCTTCCCCCCCCCAGTGGGTCTGGGCTGGTCTGGCTCCTCAGTGCCCTAGCTGTTCTGCTTCAGAAGAAGATCAAGGGTAAGTTGTGGTGATGGCAGACGTTATGGGCACTGCGTCCTCCTGCCATTTTCCTCCCCTTCTCAGATAACCCCTTCAGTGTCCCTTCCTGGAATGAAGGAGCCAAGGGGATGGGTGGACAGGGAGGGTGTCCTCAGCTAAGCCTGGGCTTTTGGCTGCTCGGCCTCCTCAGTTTATTACTGGCCTAAGCGACAGCTGGGAATGGCAAGGACATGCTGAGGAGGGAGCGGGTGGTGCTGGGGCCATCCTAAGCTCCCAAGATCTCACATGCCATGTGGCAGGGGCCTAGGTGGGAGGACGGAATGGCAGGAATGTCGGTTGGGTTCTCTCCTCCCCGATCCCATGCTGAACAGAAAGGCAACGCCCAAAAGGAATTTAACGGTGGGTCTTTGGAAGCCATCTTTCTCTCCTTGAGACAAGTTTTTAAAAAAAACTTTTTTTGCTCAAATGGGTGAATTAAGTAAAAGGAATCTGGGCATTTTCTCTTTGCACCAAGCTCTGAACTTGGGAAAATGGGCTTTGTTACAGCAACAGACAGTGGAATGAATGTAAGTAGTGCTCCATAGTAGTAATTTCACAGTGGAGCAGGAGCTGGCCTCCCAGCAGGTGTGTGACCCCCCTCTGGCAAGAGGGTGCCAGAGAGTCCTTTAGAGAGCAGTCCTTTATCCCTGATAAAACCCTCTGACGCCCTCTCAGAGGTAGCTCCATCTAAAATGCTTTGCCATCATTTTCCATGATGTATCTCTGACCGTGCTGCTTCCCGAGTCAAGGTTCCTTCATTTTCCCCCAAAACTCAGTGACAGCAGACCCTGGAGTGAAGGGAGGTGCTGGACTCTCCCAGGTGTGGGCCTTACAGCATAGAGAGAGTGGCATTCCTAGGCTTTCACCATGTGGGGAGGAGGGGGGTGGGGGCAGGGGGTGGTCAGCATGGAGGGAGGAAGCTGAGAGGAAGGAGGAAGCTGGTTCATTGAACCTGAACTTGGATTCCCCTGACGAAAGTCTGTGGACTCTGTCAATGGGAAGAGGTGAGGATGGCACCTCTCAATGAACAACCTTTCCAGGAGGCTCATGACACTCCATGGACCTTAAACAACATAGGTCTGCTCCTGAGACTTCTGGGGAAAATTGCAGGTTTACAGCCTGACCTAACCTCCTCCAGGGCCACCTGGGAAGGACTGATGGAAGACAGAGATAGCCAGCAACCTCCCTGACTTTATTGTAAATAAGGGCTCTTATCCACCAAACACAGAGATACCAAGTTCTGAGTAAAACAAAAGCAAGCTTAATGCCACCAATGATCACCCTTAGACCCCTTAGAGCCATCGTAAGTTCAGTTCTCAATATGCTAAAGGGAAAATTGGAAATGTGATCACTCTGTGACCACTGAAAGACATTGAATCAGTACTTCCAAATCATCCTCGAGAAAGCATGGAGCCAAAATGGCTTTCCTGGTGACAGCTACCAAACATGCAAGGAACAGATAAGTCCTGTGACACAACGCTTCCAGACAGTGGAAAGAGGGATCCTCCCCAACTCATTTTATGAGGCTAGTAAAACATTGATGCCCTAAATCAGTTTATTTTTAGCCTGGATGGCAGTGGGGATTGCCAGGGCTCCTAGAGTGTAAGTAAGAAATCATGCGGGCCCATCTTACTCATTAATATATAAACACAAAAGTGTGAAACTCAGATCCAGCAATGGACAGAAAAGATAACCTATCATGAGCAAGTTGGATTTGTTCTAGGAATGCAAGATGAAAGTAACAGGGGAAAACTGATGAACATAATTTACTTTATTAACAGCATAAAAGCAAAAATCTATTATAAATAAAAGCCACTTGACAAAATTCACAGTCCTTCTTATGGAAACTCTCAGAAAACCAGGAATAGAAGCAAACTTCCTCAGTCTTATAAAAGACATCTGTGAAAAACCTACAATAAATAGCATACTTAGCATTGAGATGTTGTGAACAACCCCTTACAGGAACAAGATAAAATACCCATTATTACTGCTTTTATTCATCACTGTATTGGAGATCTTAACTACCACAGTCAACTAGAAAAATAAACAAAAGCATAAGGTTTGGAATGAAAGATGTTATGATCATCTACACAGAATGTTTGGCAGAATGATCATTACAATTAATAAGATGGTTTGAAAAGTTCGCTGGGCACATCAATATCCAAATGCCAATGACATTATTATAAGTTAGCAATAAAAAATTTTCTAGTTAGCTTAAAGATTTAATTTTAGAAAGAAGAAATCTATTAACAGTAATCAAAAACTTTAAAAATATAGGATTAATAGAAGGTGTATGAGATCTTTAAGAAGAATATCACAAACTTTTATTAAGATGTATTTTAGAAGTACAAGTACTCAATATCATAAAGATGTAAATTCTCCCCAAATCAACCTACTGAGTCAATGAGATTCTAATTGAAATCTAAACAGAATTTTTAATCGACCATGGCAAGACAGTTCTAGTATGTACATGGAAAAGTAAGGGCCAGGAATAGCCAAAATGTTCTCCAAACAGAGAGCGTATTTCATAGAAGGATTTGCCCTGCTGGATTTCAAGACTGATCATAAAGCTTTAGTAATTAAGTCAGTCAGTTACTGGGGCAGAGATGGAAACAGATCAAGGAACAGAAAGATAGCTATGCATATTTAGAAATCTGTTTGTTAATGTGAAAAGGATACAGTATTCAGTAAGTAATGCCCGGAATTTCTATGTGGAAAAAAAAGTAGGAATAGGATCCCACCTCACAGCACACTCAGGGGTCAATTTCAGAAGTATTAAAGACTTAATGATAAAGAACTATAAAACTTTTAGATGGCAATGTAGGAAAATATCTTTTTAATCTTAGACTAGAAAAGGATTGAAAAAAAAATCATCCAGTGTGAGGCTCGAACTCTCAACCCTGAGATCAAGAGTCACATGCTCTTCCAACTGAGCCAGCCAGGTGCCCCTAGAAGAAGATTTTTTAAGATGCAGGAAGCACAAACCATAAAGGACAAACCTGGTGACTTTACATGAAGCAATACTCAAGGAATGAAAAGCCAAACCTCAAACCAGGAAAAGATACAGCCAAACCTGTAACTATCAAAGATCTGTGTTCAGAATATGTAAAGAATTCCTACATTTCAACAAGAGAGACAACACAATAGAAACATGGGCAAGTGACATAATTGATTATTCACAGAAGAACAAACACAATTAGCTTGCAGACATAGAAAGATACTGAAATAATAAGTAATCAAGGCGATCTGAGCTTAAACCAAAGTGAGATGCCATGTTACACCTCTTAGGTCGGCATAAAGTAGGGGTAGGAACAGTGAGGATGAGGGGCACTCTGCAATGGTAGGGAACAATTGTACATCCACTTTGGGCAAACATCTGCCTACACCTCGTAAAGTTGAACTTGCACATGCCCCAAATTCTGCACATATATACCGACGGATGTGCTCAAAGTGTTCATAGCGATGTTGTCTACACTAGTCCCACACTGGCAACAACACCAATGCCTACCGATAGCACAGCATAAGTCGTGGTATAGACACATGGTGGGATCCTCTACAGCAGCGAAAAGGAGTGAGTTCCAACTAACTGAAGACAAGAAATGAGCCACAGAAAACACCACCGTATGTTTCTACTTATGGAAGGTCAAAGACAGTCTGGATTAAACAATATCTTGTTTAGGAATATACACACAGTTGGTAAAATGAGGGAATGAAAAACCAAAATCTAGCTGGAAGGCTGTAACATTAGGGAAAGGATGCATCAGTAGCTTTGAAAGTACTGGTAACATTGTGTTTCCTTACCTGGGTCATGGATTCATGGGAGATACTTAACATACATATTTTAAACACTCTTTTGTCTACGTGGTAGATTTGATAATTAAAACAAAATAAAAACAAGAGTTTCAGCTCCTATTGCTTAGGGAGGCGGTGGCATATTTGGAAGTGGATACATGTGGGGGCAGGGGCCTCTGGGCCCACCAGGAGAGCTGGGTCCCAGTTGGGAGAAGGGATGGGGTTGAGTATTTGTCTGGGGCTCCGGCAGGTGTATCAGTCATGGTGTGGATGCTGTGAATGTGCTCAGAGAGAGATCCAGAGGGATCTGTACATGTTGTGGGGCTGAGAGTGGTCAACGCTGTTAGGGAGAGTAGCCAAACATTCATGGGTTAAGCCACCCCAACACAAATGATACAAAAATTCCTTTCAAATGATACTGCTCAGAGCCCACCCAACAATAATTCAAGGGACATTTGTACCTGACTTGAAAGGCCTGCTACATGCAGGGGTGCATCATCTAGTCTATAAGTGAAGTGTGGGGGGCTAGTGGGGCAGTCTGATGGGTCAAGGGAGAAAGTATATTTTAAAAAGTAGTATTTGCTAGGGCACCTGGGTGGCTCAGTCAGTTAAGTATTCAACTCTTTTTTTTTTTAAGATTTTATTTATTTATTTATTTATTCATGATAGACATAGAGAGAGAGAGAGAGAGAGAGAGGCAGAGACACCGGAGGAGGGAGAAGCAGGCTCCATGCCTGGATCCCGACGTGGGACTTGATCCCGGGGCTCCAGGATCGCTCCCTGGGCCAAAGGCAGGCGCTAAACTGCTGAGCCACCCAGGGATCCCCAGTATTTGACTCTTGATTTCAGTTTGGGTCATGATCTCAGGGTGATAGGGTTGAACCCCACATTGGGCTCCATGCTCATTGGGGAGTCTGCTTGAGATTCTCTCCTCCCTCTGTCCACCTCTTCTTAAAAAAAAAATATCAAAAAAAAAAAAAAGTAGTATTGGGTTTGGGGCTGGAGCTCAAATCTCAGGGTGGTGATGATAGACATCTGAGGGTTTCTCGTGAGAAAGTGGCATGGCTGAGGTCAACACTGGCATTTGGGGGTCTGACCACCATATTAGACTGGGATGAAACTAAATGAGACCAGGAGATGAGGCTGGGGCCTGATAAAGGGTTTTGACTCTGTACTGATGATGGGACTTGGTTTTCCCTCCAGGAGAAGCTTTTAGTAGTTTATTAAGCACAGGAAATGTTAGGATTCGATCCAAAATTTGGAAAGATCAAGCTGGTGGCTGTGTGGAAGTTGGCCTTGACAGGGGATGAGCAGGGAGCAGGGATACCAGTGAGAAGACCAGTGACAGGTGGTGCTGGGCTGAGCTGACACAGGGACCATGGGTTTGGAGACCAGAGAGGGGTCATTGTTAATACTGTCCTGAGTGCCGATGCCATACTGAGTATTTAGGGAGACTTTGGCTTTGGACATTCATTCTGGCACAAGGAGACTCTCTGCTAAATTCTTTTTTATTTTATTTTTAATTTTTTTCTTTTTTATTTTAAAGACTTATTCATTTAAGAGAGAGAGAGTAGGGTGGGGAGGGAGGAGCAGAGGGAGAGGAAGAGAAGCAGACTCCTTTCTGAGCGCAGAGCCCTATACGGAGCTCCATCTCTGAACTCTGAGGTCATGACCTAAGCAGAAACCAGCAGCCTGATGCTTAACCGACTGAGCCACCCAGATGCCCCTCTCTGCTAGATTCTCAACTCACCTGGCCCACTGAGGTAAAGAAAGGACAGAGAGGGGAAGAGGGAGGAAAGGAGTGAGTGCCGATTGTGAAGAGGAGGGGTTGACTCCACGTGACAGATGAGATGATGAGGTTCTTTGCTTAAAGTCACACAGCTATTAGGGGCCGAGCCAGAAGGCAGCTCCGAACTCCCCTGAAGGAAACTACCACCCAGAGCCCATTCTGAGCAGTCAGGAGGCTCTTGTCAGGCATGTACGTAGCATGTTTCCTTGAGTTGAGACCTCAAAGGAAGGGAATGTGTGCAAGAGCAGACCTTGCTCTGGGCCTGAAGAAGAACAGATCGTAAAGGCCTGAGGACAGGCAGGGTGTAGAAGTGGGGAAGCCACTTTTCTAGGGATCTGGGACTGGCTGCACTTGGGCAAAGGGCCAGACACATCCTCTCTCTCACCCATCCTTGTCTCCGGCTGCTGGCCCGAGTCCCACCCCAAAACCCAGGTTGAGTGAATGTAAGGAAGATGGGCCATTAGGTTATGTGCAGATTTTCTTCAGACAGAACGAGCAAGCTTCAATCCAGAGCTGCAAGGACCATTTGGATGGCTCAGCGACCCCGGGTGCCGTACGGGTGTGCTCTTCTGGCCCATCTGGGCCCATTGGGGCCTCAGTTTACACTCAGAACTGGGTTAGAATCAGCCTTCTGTTTAAATAACTCTAAAAGGAGGATAATATGGTCCCTGCCTTTTCTGGGCAATAGGGGCAGTAGGTGACGTAAGGCCTGGGCAGGGGAAACAGGACTTGTCTCCAAGCGAGTGCTGCCTACCTGCCTGGGGTCTGGATTCCCATGGCCTGGCCCAGCTGCTTCCCCCCCCCCCCCCCCCCCCCCCCCCCCGCCACCCCAAGGCAAAGAAAGGCTCTTCTCTGCTGCCACCTAGTGCTGGTCCTGGGAATGACACCTGGGCGGAGGCGGGGTGGCCGGAGCGCGCCCGGGAGGTCACGGGGCCCTGAAAGCGGCCCACGGAGCGCGGTGGGACACGCGGGGCCCGTCACAGCCTGGAGGGGCGCCGGGAGGCACACAGCCGGGGGCAGGGGGTGCAAACCGCGGGGTATTTCGCAAGTGAAAGAGGCCAGACCTAAAGGACCCCGGGCTGAGAGCAGGATGCTGGGATGTGGGAAGGCGGCAGAGAGGTCCGCAGGGAGCGCTGGGGGGCGGGGGGGGGGGGGCAGGCTGCGGAGTGACCCCGGCCCGGGTGGGGGGCCTGGGTGCTCAGCTGCAGGAGGAGCTGCAGGAGGAGCTGAGCACCAGGCTCCTCGGGCACCTGCTCAGCCCTAGACGCTCCGGTCCCCGTCCCGAGGCTTAGGGTGAGCCCGGCAGCTCCGCCCTGGTGGAAGGCGTCCTGTTCAACCGGGGCCCATGCTCGGGTTCAGAAGGCTGGCCTGGGGCGGGGACCTCAGGTTCTGGGGTGCCTGGAGGCATATAGGGAAGACCTGGGGAAACAGAGGAATCAGCCAATTCTCTCCCAAGAGATCCCAGCCCACGGGCCAGGCCCACAGGCAATGCCCACAGGCAATGCCCACAGGCCGGCAGCAGCTCCACAGCTCCCACCCATAGGCAGAGCGCAGCCGGGTTCCCCAGGCAGAGAGCCCGACACCAGCCCACACCTATGGCTGCAGCACAGCTCAGCAGGAAACACGGGGCGCAGTCAGTGGCCATCTCCCACCTGCACAGGCAAGGGCCACGGGGGGGTGGGTTTGGGGGAGTTGGAGGGGGTGGGGTGGGGGGTGGGTTTTGTGGGGTTGTGGGGGGGTGGGGGTGGGCTGGGGGTGTGTGGGGGGTGGGTGGGTGGGTGCGTGGGTTTGGCACCGCAGGCTGAGGGAAAGCTCTTTGAAAAGGGAGGAGCAATGGGGATCCCTGGGTGGCTCAGCGGTTTAGCGCCTGCCTTTGGCCCAGGGCACGATCCTGGAGACCCGGGATCGAATCCCACGTCGGGCTCCCTGCATGGAGCCTGCTTCTCCCTCTGCCTGTGTCTCTGCCTCTCTCTATCTCTCTTTGTGTCTCTCATGAATGAATGAATGAATGAATAAAAATCTTTAAAAAAAAAAAAAAGGGGAGGAGCAAGCTGCAGCTCCCAGGCTGAGGGCCCAGAGGGAAGCCCCACTTAACCAATACCCTCCACAGGCATTGCTGCAGTTAGAAAGGGGAAAAAGAGCCTGGAAAAAGAATGGTTTCTTTCTTTCTTTCTTTCTTTCTTTCTTTCTTTCTTTCTTTCTTTCTTTCTTTCTTTCTTTCTTTCATGAGAGACAGAGAGAGAGAGAAAGAGAGAGAGGGAGGCAGAGGGAGAAGAAGGCTCCATGCAAGGAGCCCGACATGGGACTCGATCCTGGGTCTCCAGGATCACACCCTGGGGTGAAGACAGCGCTAAACTGCTGAGCCACCCAGGCTGCCCCTGGTCCAGATTTTAGATGGGATAAGTGACTCTGGAATCCTCTTGTCTCAACAGGAGCATGGCCTGGGGTGAGGGTGAGGGTGGAGACGTGAGGAGTGGATGGGTGTGCACTTCCCTAGGTTGGAAGCTTTAACATCTCCATCTTTTCTGGGCTGAGCCGCTGTGTTTGGGGACACTGCCTGCAGTTGTAATGAATTCAGTTACCTTAGGGATGACTTAGCTTCCCAGAGATCTGAACAATTTCCTGCCTTTATGTCTTTGTCCTCCCTTGAGGGCCTTCTCTCCTCCACTAGATCCCGAAGTCGTCCCCAGTGAATGACTGTGTGTTCCTTTTAAGGGGGCTTCCCTGCCTCCTAAGCCTGCCTGGGGGTTATGGCCTGCCCTGCCGAGAGGCCAGGACTAAAAGGTAGGGGGCTGGTCTGGGGCCTGCCCACATTCTCTGCTTTCAGGCTTTCCCAAAGATCCCTTTTCCCAACTCCTCCAACCAGGATCATGCTCCCTTCTCAATCCTCCCAGAGCCCTTTGTCTACACCTCCAGGAAGACCTGCCACTATCTACCCTGCATCATAATGGATATGACCTGTCCAGACGAACAAGTGCAGGTGCCTTTGCAGGAGTTCATGATCTCATGAGGGAGAGAGGCATGAAATACGTAAATGCACTAGTTTTGAGTCACCAATATTGGGCAGGAATTGAGGTGGAGGGAATGTTATGTAAATAAATCAAAATGTCTATAATTTGAACATGCCCCCAAATATTGTCAGTGAGCTGAATAAAATACTGCCCTGTATGTCTTTCTCCTCTTCATGTATCTGTGGAATTTGCATTTTATTAAATACAGATATGTAATAAAATTCAAATACTTTCAAGAGTGGTACTCAACGTAGAACAACTGTTTGCGATTGTGTCTTTTCTTATTCAATCAGTGGTGAAAATACAAAATACTATCCCATGAAGATCTGTGAAATGTTGAGATATTTTAAAGGAGACTCCTCTTTGAGAGGTTCTGAATGCCATCATTCAGTGTCATCGTCAGGCTTGGGCCCATCCTGGACCACCCCTCCCGGCAGGGCTGGGCCTTACTTTGGCTTTGAAGCTCTGCACGTCATCAAAACCCACCCACTGGTTGCCCTGGAAGGCATAGGGCACCTTCAGGTCCTTGATTCAGTGGCCCCCGTCCAGGAGCAGATCTGTAGGGGAGAGGGCAGAGCTGGGGAGGATGCGGCAGGCACTTCTGGTGCCAGTGCCTCCTTGCCCAGAGGAGACTGGAGATTGGACAAACTCCTGTCTGCAGGAGCCGGCAGGACCTCAGAGGCTCTAGACTGCATGACCCAGAACCCTAGATTCGATGAGGCCCTGGGGCCTAACCATAATCCAAATGGACACATACGGGTGGAATCGACCCAGCCAGAACTCACCATGCCTGGCATCTGCATTCAGAAACTATGGGAGAAGTGCGGTCCCCAACCCCGCCCATCCTGGGGATGGCTGTGGGTTTTGCACCTCATACTAAGCCAGCAGCTGTCCCTCTTTGGAGAAGGGGCTGGGGGTTCCAGGCACTGTGGCTGGGGAACCCACCCTGGTATCTTATGGGGAGGCCAGGGTGACAGACCACCCATAGGTGGGCATGCCAAGGATCAGTGGGCAGGCAGGGACCCCTTGAGGCACAATGGAAATGCGATGTACATAAAACAGAGAATTAAGAATTCCGTGATTGGAAATTTCAAATACCTTCTTTTTTTAAAATTTTTATTTATTTATGATAGTCACAGAGAGAGAGAGAGAGAGAGAGGCAGAGACACAGGCAGAGGGAGAAGCAGGCTCCATGCACCGGGAGCCCGACGTGGGATTCGATCCCGGGTCTCCAGGATCGCGCCCTGGGCCAAAGGCAGGCGCCAACCCGCTGCGCCACCCAGGGATCCCTCAAATACCTTCTAATATTAGGGAGAGAACCTATCTCAGCAGAGGAGAAAAAAATTATTAATACAATTATTAATACATACTCAGTGCATAGATTAAGCTCAGGATACGGTTACGGGTTAGGGATAGGGTTAGATGCAGGGGTTAGGGATAGGGGTTAGGGTTAGAGTTACAGGGTTATGGGGTTAGGCAGTTAAGCTGTTAGGGTGTTAGAGTGAGCATTTTGCGGTGTTACCGTGAAGAATTAGGTTTAGGGTGATAGGGTTAGAATGTAAGGGTGTTAGGGTTAGAGTGAGGGCAAGGAGAAAGTCAGGGGGAGGGTGACGGTTCGGGTTCGGGTTAAGGTTCGGGTTAGGGTTCAGGGTAAGGGATCAGGGTTAGGGTTAGGATTCGGGGTTAGGATTTGGGGTTCGGGTTAGGGTTTGGGGTTCAGGTTCGGGTTGGGGGTTAGGGTTCGAGTTCGGGTTGTGGATAGGGTTAGGGTTAGGGTTAGGGGTTAGGGTTTGGGATAGGGTAAGGGTTAGGGTTAGGGGTTAGGGTTATGGTTAGCATTAGGGTTGGGTTAGGGTTAGGGTACGGGGTAGGGTTAGGGTGAGGGGTAGGGTTAGGGTTAGGGTTAGAGTGTTAGGGTTAGGGTTAAGGTTAGGGTTAGGGGTTAGGGTTAGAGGGTTAGGGTTAGGGTTAGCGTGAGGGGTTAGGAGTTAGGGTTAGGGTTAGGGGTTAGGGTTGGGGTTAGGGTTAGGGGTTAGGGTTAGGGGTTAGGGTTAGGGTTTAGAGTTAGAAAGTTAGGGTTAGAGGGTTAGTGCTAGGGTTTGGGTAGGGGTTAGGGGTTGGGCATTCGGGTTAGGGTTGGGGTTTAGGGTTTAGGGTTATGGTTAGGGTTAGAGGGTTAGGGTTAGAGGGTTACGGTTAGGGTTAGGTTTAGGGTTAGGGGTTAGGGGTTAAGGGTTAGGGTTCGGTTTAGGGTTGGGGTTAGGGTTAGGGGTTAGGGTTAGGATTAGGGTTTAGAGTTAGAGGGTTACGGTTAGAGGGTTAGGCTTAGGATTAGGGTTAGGGTTAGAGTGTTAGGGTTAGGGTTAAGGTTAGGGTTAGGGGTTAGGGTTAGGTTTACGGTTAGGGTGAGGGTTGGGGTTAGGGTTAGGGTTAGGGGTTAGGGTTAGGGTTAGAGTGTTAGGGTTAGGGTAAGGGGTCAGGGTTAGGGTTATGGTTAGGGTGAGGGTTAGGGTTAGGGTACAGGTTAGGGCTAGGGTTAGGTTTAGGGTATTGGTTAGGGTTAGGGTATGGGTTAGGGTTAGGATTAGGTTTAGGGAAAGTGTTAGGGTACAGGTTAGGGTTAGAATTAGGGTTAGGGCACCGGTTACGGGACAGGTTAGGGTAAGGCTTAGGGTACGGGATAGTGTTATAGTACAGGTTAGGATACGGGTTAGAGTACGGGTTACGGTTAGGGTTAGGGTTCGGTTAGGGTTGGGTATTGGTTAGATTTTGGGTATGGGATAAGGTTAGGGTACGGGTTAGGGTACGGGTTAGGGTATGGATTAGGGTTAGTGGTTAGGACTTAAGGTTAGGGTTGGGGTACTGGTTAGGGTTAGGGCTAGGTGTTAGGGTTAGGGTTAGGGTTCTGGTTAGGGTTAGGGTTAGGGTACGGGTTACGGTACGGGTTAGGGAACAGGTTAAGAATAGGTTTAGTGTATGGGTTAGCGTAAGGGATAGTGTTAGGGTTAGGGTTCTGGTTAGGGTTAGGGTAAGGGTACAGGTTAGGGTGAGGGTATGGGATAGGGTACGAGTTAGGGTTAGGTTACGGTTAGGGTACGGGTTTGGGTTCGGGCACAGGTTAGGGTACGGGTTAGGTTAGGGTTAGGGATAGGGTTTAGGGTTAGGTTACGGGTTAGGTTACGGGTTAGGTTTAGGGTATGGGTTAGGGTATGGGTTAGGCTATGGGTTAGGGTACTAGTGAGGGTACGGTTAGGGTTAGGGTACGGGTTAGGGTTGGCTAGGGGTTAGGGTTAGGGTATGGGTTAAGGTTAGGGTATGGGTTAGGGTACAGGTTAGGTTACGGGTTAGGGTAAGGAGTTAGGGGTTAGGGGTATGGTGAGGGTTAGAGTACAGGTTAGGGTTAGGTTTAGGGTTAGGTTTGGGTTTAGGGTTAGGATTAGGGTATGGGTTAGGGTTAGGGTATGGGTTAGGTTACAGGTTAGGTTAGGGTACAGGTTAGTGTACGGTTTAGGGTTAGGTTTAGGGTTAGTGTACGGTTTAGGGTTAGGTTCGGTTTAGGGTATGGTTTAGGGTTAGGTTTAGGGTTTAGGGTTAGCATAGGGTACGGATTAGGGAACGGTTTAAGGTACGGTTTAGGGAATGGGTACGGTTAGGGTTAGGGTTAGGGAACAGGTTAGGGTACGGGTTAGGATGAGGGTTAGGGGTTAAGGTTAGGGTTAGGTTAGGGTTCGGGTTAGCTAGGGTAAGGGTTAGGGTGAGGATTAGGGTACGGGTTAGGGTACAGGTTAGGGTACGAGTTAGGGTACAGGTACGGGTTAGGGTTAGGTTAGGGATAGGGTTACGGGTTAGGGTTCGGGTTGGGCACAGGTTAGGATACGGATTAGGGTTAGTGGTTAGGGGTTAGGGTTAGGGTTAGGTTAGGGTATGGGTTAGGTTTAGGGTCAGGGTTAAGGTTAGTGTAAGGGGTTAGGGTTAGGGTTAGGGGTTAGGGGTTAGGGTTAGGGTACAGGTTAGGGTTAGGGTCAGGGTTAGGGTTAGTGTAAGGGGTTAGGGTTAGGGTTAGGGTTAGGGGTTAGGGGTTAGAGTGAGGGTACGGATTAAGGTACCGGTGAGGGAACGGGGTAGGGTTAGGGTTAGAGTACGGGTTCGGGTACGGGATAGGGTTAGGGTTAAGGTTAGAGTTAGAGTTAGGGTATTAGTTAGGCATAGGGTACAGGTAGGGTTAGGGTTACGTAAGTGTAGGGGTTAGGGTTCGGGTACGGATTAGGGTACGGGATAAATTTAGTTTAGCGTTAGGTTTCGTGTTTGGGTTTCGGTATGCGTTAGGGTTAGGGTTAGGTTAGGGTTTAAGGGTTAGGGTTAGGGTTAGGGTTAGGATTAGGGTTAGAGTGTTAGGGTTAGGGGTTATGGTTAGGGTTAGGGTATGGTTAGCTTTAGGGTTAGGGTTACGGTATGGGTTAGGGTACGGATTAGGCTACGGATTAGGGTACGGGTGAGGGTACCGGTTAGGGTTAGGGTTAGGGTACGGGTTAAAGTACGGTTTAGGGTAGAAGTTAGGGTTAGGGGTAGGGTTATGGTTAGGTTAGGGTATGGGTTAGAGTACGGGTTAGGGTACGGTTTAGGGTTAGGGTGAGGGTACGGGTTGGGGTACGGTATAGGTTACGGGTAAGGGTTAGGGTACGGGTTAGTGTAGGGGTTAGGGTACGGGTCAGGTTTGGGTAGGGGTTATGGTTAGGGTACAGGTTACGGTACGTGTTAGGGTACAGGTTAGGGTTAGTTGTTGGGTTAGGGTTAGGGTAAGGTTAGGGTTAGGGTATGGGTTAGAGTACGGTTTAGGGTACTGGTTAGGGTATGGTGAGGGTATGGGTTATGGTACCGGTTAGGGTACGGGTTAGGGTTAGGTTTAGGGTTAGGGTACGTGTTTGGGTATGGGTTAGTGTACGGGATAGGGTTAAGTTTAGGGTACGGTTTAGGGTATGCGTTAGGGTTAGTGTTAGTGTTAGGGTACGGGTTAGGTTTATGATTAGTGTACGGGTTAGTGTACAGGTTATGGTACGGGTTAGGGTACGGTTTAGGGTTAGGGTATGGTTTAGGGTTAGGTTACGGGTTAGGGTAAAGGTTAGGGTACGGTTTAGGGGTGGGGTTTAGGGGTTAGATTTAGCGTTTGGGTATGGGTTAGGGTAAGGGTTAGGGTCATGTTCAGTTTAGGGTTATGGTTAGGGTAGCGGTTAGGGTTAGGGTTAGGGTACGGGTTAGGGTACGGGATAGGGTACGGGTTAGGGTATGGGATAGGGTAAGGGTTAGGAGTTAGAGTTAGGGTTTAGGGTTCCGGTTAGTGTACCTGTTAGGGTACGGATTAGCGTTAGGGTACAGGTTAGTGTTTGGGTACGGGTTAGGGTGCGGGTTAGGGTATGGGTTAGCGTAAGGGTTAGGAGTTAGAGTTAGGGTTAGGGTTGTGGTACGGGTTAGGGTAAGGGTTAGGGTTAGGTTTTCAGTTAGGGTTAGAGTAAGGGTATGGGTTAGGGTTAGGGGTAGGGTTAGGGTACGGGTTAGAGTACGGGTTAGGGTAAGGGTTAGGATTAGGGTTAGGGTACGGGTTAGGGTATGGTTAGGGTTAGGGTACGGGTTATGTTTAGGGTAAGGGTTAGGGTTGGGTTAGGGTTAGGGTACGGGTTAGGGTACGGGATAGGGTACGGTTTAAGGTTAGGGTGCATGGGTCCCGGCATTGATTGCATCTCAGTCAGTCAGAGGGGATCCCTGGGTGGCGCAGCGGTTTGGTGCCTGCCTTTGGCCCAGGGCAAGATCCTGGAGACCTGGGATCGAATCCCAGATCAGGCTCCCGGTGCATGGAGCCTGCTTCTCCCTCTGCCTGTGTCTCTGCCTCTCTCTCTCTGTGACTATCATAAATAAATTAAAAAAAAAAGAACTCAGTCAGAGAAAGACAGATACCAAATACCATACAATTGCATTCACATGTGAATTTTAAGAAACCAAACAAACTGGCAAAGGGGCGAAGGGTGGGATGATAGAAGCAAACCAAGAAACACACTTAACCACAGAGAATAAACTAATAAATACCAGAGGAGGCGGAGTGGGGGAGGGAATCAGGGGATGGGGATAGTGGAGGGCACCTATGACCAGTACCAGGCGTTGTATCCAAGGTTTGAATCACTATGTGGTAAACCTGAAACTATAAACCTGAAACTGTGTTTACAAACAGGAATTCAAGTAAAACTTAAAAATAATTATTGGTAGTATTGATGAAACATGTGCGCACAAGAGATAAAATCAGAAAGGCAACTGAAAATCCAAATGGAGTATTTAGAGCCACAAATCCCCTCCTTAGCTCAGCTCAGGAGAAGCCTGCCATGCCTATTCTCACGCCAGCAGAAGCCTGGATTTTGATTCTCCGGGGAGGCCACTGACTTGGTGGAGTCAGGCTATCTTTGAACCCAAAACCTAAATAGAGTGCCTAAAACTAAACTGCCCAAGATACTAGGAGTCCCAGTGCAGGCACATGCCAAGACCCAAACTCTGACCATACACAGACATAACCCTAACCCTACACTTAATCCTAATGTTAACCTAACCCTTAAACAAGATCTATCACTAATCGACAACCAAACAAACCCCAAGACTGAAACACCTTCACTGAACCTTCCTGGCAATGCTCACCGTAACTCCTAAACCTATTCTAAACCCTTAACCCTGACCCCTACCTTAAATCTAACCCTAACCCTAACCTCTAACCCTAAACTTAACTTAATGTACTCAAATCCTATTCCTAACCTTAACCAGTACCCAAACACTAACACTCTAGTACTAATGCTATCTCATACCCCAAACTGTACCCTAACCCGTACCCTAAAACTAACCCCTAACACACTCCCTAACTGTATCTCTTACCCTTTTCCAAAACCGTACCCTGACCCTGACCCTGACCTAACCCTAAGCCCTAACCAAACAATAACCCTAACCCTAGCCCTAACACCTATCCTAACCCTAACCCTCGCCCTAACCCTAAACCTAGCCCTAACTTTAACCCTTACCCCTCACCCTAAACTCTAACCCTAACTCACACCCTAACTCCTAACCCTAACTGCAAACCTAAGCCCAACCCTAACTCTAAACATAACCCTAACCCCAACTCCTAACCTCCTGCCCTAATCCCTAGAGCCTAATCCCTAATCCTAACTCTAAATCCTATCCCTAACCCTAACCCCCATCCTAACTCTTAACTATTGACCATTACCCTTATGCCTCACCTAACCTCTAATCCTTAACCATAAGCATAATCACTAACCCCTAACATCTAACCTAAGGCTAACCACCAACTGCCTCCCCTCCCCTGACCCTACCATTCATTCTACTCATTCACTTACCCTGTGGTTCTGAGGAGTCCCTTCTGATGTGGACGTGACCCCCAACAACGCCTCCAGAGTCCTCCAGGGGGTCCTGAGGAAGCAGGGCTCCTGTGAGTGGGGACATGGCCCCACGTGTTCCTGAGTCATAGTCAGCATGTCCTGAGGACGCTGGGTCTCCTGTCCCTGTGGACTATGCCTCACATCCTCTGGAAGCCTCACAGCAGGTGCTCAGGAAACCGGGGGCTCCTGTCAGCCTGGACATGGCCCCACAACCCCCAGAAAACTCACTGCGGGTCCTGAGGAGGCTGTGGGTTCCTGTCAGCATAGACGTAGCCCCATATTTCCCGAAGCCAAAGTGCAGGTCCTGAGGAGGACGGGGGTCCTGTCAGTGTTGACGTGACCCCACATTTTCCTCAAGCCTCACCATAAGACCTGAGGAGGCTGGGGGCTCCTGTCAGCATGGATGTGGCCCCAAATCTTCCCAAACCTTCACAGTGGGTCCTGAGGAGGCTGGAGACTCCTGTGAGTGTGGATGCGGTACCCACATTTTTCTTAGGCCTCACCACAGGCCCTGACAAGGCTGGGGTCTTCTGTCCACATGGACGCATCCCCATATTTCCCCAAGTCTACACCGGGGGTCCTGAGGAAATCAGTGTCCTGTTGTGTCACTGTTGCCCCACGTCCTCCCGAAGCGTCACCGAGGGTTCTGAGGAGGCCGGGGCTCCTGTCACCGTGAATGTGGCCCAGAGCTTCCAAAGCCTCAACTTATGTCCTGAGGGGCCCGGGAGCTCCTGCCAGAGTGGACGCGGCGCCACATTTTCCTGAAGCATCTCCTCGGGTCGTGAGGCGGCCCAGGGGCTCCTGTCAGCGTGGATGCGGGCCCACATCTTCCTGAAGCCTCCCCGGGGGTCCTGAGGCGTCTCAGGGGCTCCTGTCTGCATGGATGCGGGCCCACAATTTCCAAAAGCCTCCCCGCGGGTCCTGAGGCATCCCAGGGCTCTTGTCAGCGTGGATGCGGGCCCACATCATCCTGAAGCCTCACCGAAGGTCCTGAGGAGACCGGGGCTCCTGTCAGCGTGAACGCAGCCCAATTTCCCCCTAAAGACTCCCCGTGGGTCCTGAGGAGGCTGCGGCTCATCAGCGTGGATGGGTCCCCACCTCCTCCTCAGGCCTCCCCAGCACAGACTGGCCCCTGTTAATGTAGGCAGACGAGGCCTACTGTGCATGCGCGCCCCCTGGGTGGGACCTGGGCTCGGGCGCCCCCTGCGGGACACTCAGGCGCTGCACTAGGCTGTACAGGAGGTGACAGGCACTCCAGGGGCCGCACCTGCCTCCTTCCAGGCTCCAGCTGCGGCCTGGTAGCTTCAGAAACGTCTCACTGATACGGAGCCCAACACCCGGCTTCCCAGAAATACTATTTTCGATTCGATTTGATTTGATTTGATAATTTTCCATTCGATTCGTTTTGATTTGATTCGAGTATTTTCGATTTGATTTGATTCGATTCGATTCCTTTCAATTCGATTCGATTCTTTTCAATTCTTTTCAATTCGATTCGATTCGATTCTTTTCGATCGACTCTTTTAAATTCAATTAGATTCTTTTCGCTTTGATTCAATTCGATTCTTTTCGATTTGATTCGATTCTTTTCGATCGACTCTTTTTGATTCGATCCGATTCATTTCGATTCAATTCGATTCGATTTCTTTCGATTCAATTCTTTTCGATTTGATGGATATGATTCGATTCTTTTCGATTTGATTTGATTCAAATCTCTATTTGATTCGATTCGATTCGATACTATTCAATTCATTTCGATTCGATTCTATTCCATTCGATGCGATTTTTTCAATTCGATTCGATTCTTTAAGATTTGATTCGATTCGATTCTTTTCGATTCGATTTGAATAGATTCGATTCTTTTCAATACGATTTGATTCGATTATTTTCGATTCAATTCGATTTTTTCGAATCGATTCGATTCTTTTCGATCGACTCTTTTCTATTCGATTCGATTCTTTTCTATTCGATTCAATTCGATTCTTTTCGATTTGATTTGATTCTTTTTGATCGACACTTTTCGATTCGATTTGATTCATTTTGATTCGATTCTTTTTGATTCATCGATTTGATCCTTTTCAATTCGATTCGATTGTTTCAATTCGATTCGATTCTTTTTTTTCGAATCGATTCGATTCTTCTCGACCGACTCTTCAATTCGATTCGATTCTTTTTGATTTGAGTCTTTTTGATTCGATTCGATTCGTTTTGATTTGATTCGATTCGATTTCTTTCAATTCGATTCTTTTGATTCAATCGATACGACTCGATTCTTTTTGATTCGATTTGATTCGAATCTCTTCTATTTGATTCAATTGATTCGATTCTTTTCAATTCAATTCGATGCTTTTCGATTCATTTCTATTCGATTCGATGCAATTTTTTCAATTTGATTTGATTCTTTATGATTCGATTCGATTTTCGCTTTGATTCAATTCGATTCTTTTCGATTTGATTCGATTCTTTTCGATCGACTCTTTGATTCAATTCGATTCATTTCGATTCAATTCGATTCGATTTCTTTCGATTCGATTCTTTTCGATTTGATGGATATGATTCGATTCTTTTCGATTCGATTTGATTCAAATCTCTATTTGATTCGATTCGATTCGATGCTATTCAATTGATTTCGATTCGATTCTATTCCATTCGATGCGATTTTTCAATTCGATTCGATTCTTTAAGATTTGATTCGATTCGATTCTTTTCGATTCGATTTGAATAGATTCGATTCTTTTCAATACGATTTGATTCGATTATTTTCGATTCAATTCGATTTTTCGAATCGATTCGATTCTTTTCGATCGACTCTTTTCTATTCGATTCGATTCTTTTCGATCGACACTTTTCAATTCGATTCGATTCATTTCGATTCGATTCTTTTTGATTCGTCGATTTGATCCTTTTCAATTCGATTCGATTCTTTGCGATTCGATTCTTTTCGATTCAATTTGATTCGTTTCGATTCGATTCGATTATTTTCGATTCGATTCGATTCGATTATTTTCTATTTGATTCGTTTTGATTCGATTATTTTCGATTTGATTCGTTTCGATTAGATTATTTTCGATTCGATTCGTTTCAATTCGATATGATTCGATTAATTTCAATACGATTCAATTAGATTATTTTCGATTCGATTCATTTCAATTCGATTATTTTCGATTCGATTCGTTTCAATTTGATTCAATTCGATTATTTTCGATTCGATTCGATTCGATTTGAACCATTCGATTCGATTATTTTCGATTCGATTCGTTTCAATTCGATTCGATTCAATTATTTTCGATTCGACTCGATTCGATTCGATTTGTTTCGATTCGATTCGATTAATTTCTATTCGATTCAATTCGATTCGATTCAATTATTTTCGATTTGATTCGTTTTGATTAGATTCGATTCTTTTCGATTCCTTACAATTCGATTCGATTATTTTCGATACTTTTCAATTCGATTCGATTATTTTCGATTCGATTCCATTCGATTCTTTTTTTCGAATCGATTCGATTCTTTTCGATCGACTCTTCAATTCGATTCGATTCTTTTCGATTTGATTCGATTCGATTCTTTTCGATTTGAGTCTTTTCGATTCGATGCCTTTCGATTCATTTCTATTCGATTCTATTCGATGCGATTTTTTCAATTCAATTCGATTCGATTCTTTTCGATTCGATTTGATTTGAATCGATTCGATTTTTTTCGATACGATTCGATTTATTTTCGATTCGATTCAATTCGATTATTTTCGATTCGATTCGTCTCAATTTGATTCGATTCGATTATTTTCTTTCTTTTCTTTTTTTTCGATTCGATTATTTTCGATTCGATTTGTTTCAATTCGATTTGATTCGATTATTTTCGTTTAGATTCGTTTCGAATCGATTATTTTCGAATTGATTTATTTTGATTCGATTCGAATATTTTCGATTTGGGTCGTTTGGATTCGATTATTTTCGATTCGATTCGTTTCAATTCGATTCGATTCGATTCGTTTCGATTCGATTCGATTCGTTTCGATTCAATTCGATTCGATTAATTTCAATTCGATTTGATTCGATTATTTTCGATTCGACTCAATTTGATGCGATTCTTTTTGATTCGATTCTTTTTGATTCGATTCTTTTCGATTCCTTTCAATTCGATTCAATTCTTTTCAATTCGATTCGATTCGATTCTTTTTTTCGAATCGATTCGATTCTTTTCAACCGACTCTTCAATTCGATTCGATTCTTTTCGATTTGAGTCTTTTTGATTCGATTCGATTCGTTTTGATTCGATTCGATTCAATTTCTTTCAATTCGATTCTTTTCGATTCGATCGATACGACTCGATTCTTTTTGATTCGATTTGATTCGAATCTCTTCTATTTGATTCAATTGATTCGATTCTTTTCAATTCAATTCGATGCTTTTCGATTCATTTCTATTCGATTCGATGCAATTTTTTCAATTTGATTTGATTCTTTATGATTCGATTCGATTCGATTATTTTTTATTCGATTCAATTCGATTATTTTCTATTCGATTCGTCTCAATTCGATTCGATCCGATTATTTTCGTTTCCTTTCAATTCGATTCGTTTCGATTCGATTAATTTCTATTCAATTCGATTATTTTCGATTCAATTCGTTTCGATTCGATTCAATTATTTTCGATTCAATTCGATTCGATGAATTTTGATTCGATTTGATTCGATTATTTTCGATTCGATTCATTTCGATTATTTTCGATTCGATTCGTTTTGATTAAATTATTTTCAATTCGAATCATTTCGATTCGATCGATTCGATTACTTTATTTTCGATTCGATTCGTTTCTATTCGATTCAATTCGATTATTTCGATTCAATTCGTTTTGATTATTTTCGATTCGATTCGATTCAATTATTTTCGATACGTTTCGATTCGATTTGATTCGATTATTTTCTATTTGAATCGATTCGTTTCGATTATTTTTTATTCAATTCGATTCGTTTCAATTATTTTCGATTCGATTTGTTTCAATTCGATATTTTCGATTTGATTCGTTTCGATTATTTTTGATTCGATTCGTTTCGATTGGATTCGACTCGATTATTTTCGATTCGATTTGCTTTGATTCGATTCGATTCGATTATTTTTAATTCGATTCATTTCGATTTGATTATTTCGATTCGATTCGATTCGATTATTTTTTATTCAATTCGTTTCGATTCTATTCAATTTGGTTATTTTCGATTCGATTCAATTCCATTCGTTTTGATTCGATTCGATTAATATCGATTCGATTCGTTTCGAGTATTTTCGATTAGATTCGTTTCGATTCAATTATTTTCAATTCGATTCGTTTCGATTCGACTATTTTCAATTCGATTTGATTCGACTCGTTTATTTTCGATTCGTTTCAATTTGTTTCGATTCGATTCGATTTGATTTGATTATTTTCGGTTTGATTCATTTCGATTCGATTAGATTCAATTATTTTCTATTCGAATCGTTTCGATTTGAAACGATTCGATTATTTACGATTCGATTCGATTCAATTCGATTCGATTCGATTATATTCGATTCGATTCATTTCGATTCGATTTGATTCGATTATTTTCGATTCGATTCTATTCGATTTGAGTATATTTGATTCGATTCATTTCTAATCATTTCGATTCGATTCGATTAATTTCTATTCGATTCAGTTCGATTATTATCGATTCGATTCATTTCAAATCAATTATTTTCGATTCGAATCATTTCGATTCGATTTGATTCGATTATTTTCGAATCGTTTCGATTCGATTACATTATTTTCTACTCGATTCATTTCTATTGGATTCAATTCGATTATTTTGATTCAGTTCGATTTGATTTTTTTAGATTCGATTCGATTCAATTATTTTTGATTCGTTTCCATTCGATTCATTTCAAATGGATTATTTTCTATTTCAATCGATTCGTTTTGATTATTTTCGATTCGATTCATTTCGATTCTATTCGATTCAATTAATTTCAAATCGATTCGATTCGATAATTTTGATTCAATTCGTATCGATTTGATTCGATTATTTTCGATTCGATTCGTTTCGATTCAATTATTTTCAATTTGATTCGTTTCGATTCGATTCAATCCAATTATGTTCGATTCAATTCGATTCAATTATTTTCGATTCGATACGATTCGATTTTATTCGATTTGATTAATTTCGATTTGATTCGATACGATTCGTTTAATTTCGGTTCGATTCGATTGATTTGATTATTTTTGATTCGATTCGTTTCGATTCGATTCGATTCGCCTATTTTCCATTCGATTTGTTTCTATTCAATTATTTTCTATTCAAATCGGTTCGATTCAATTCGTTTCGAACCGATTTGATTCGATTCGATTATTTTCGATTCGATTCGTTTCGATTTGATTATTTTTGATATGTTTCGATTCGATTATTTTCAATTTGTTTCGATTTTATTTGATTCGATTATTTTTTATTTGATTCGTTTCGATTCGATTATTTTCGATTCGGTTCGATTTGACTCGATTCGAATATTTTCGATTCGAGTCGTTTCGATTTGATTATTTTCGATTCGATTCATTTCGATTCGATTATTTTCTATTTGATTCAATTCGATTCGATTCAATTATTTCATTCCGATTCATTTCGATTCGATTCGATTAATTTCGATTCGATTCGTTTTGATGCCATTCGATTCGATTCAATTCAATTCGATTTGATTCGATTCGATTATTTTCGATTCAATTCGTTCAATTTGATTCGATTCGATTATTTTCAATTCAATTCGACTAATTTCGATTCGATTCGAATCGATTCGATTCGATACGATTATTTACGATTCAATTCATTTCAATTAGATTATTTTCGATTCGATTCATTTCTATTTGATTCGATTCTATTATTTTCAATTCGATTCGATTCGAGTCAATTCGGTTAATTTCTATTCTATTCGATTCGACTCGTTTCGATTATTTTCGATTCGATTCGATTCAATTCAATTATTTTTGATTTGATTCGATTGGATTATTTTCGATTCGATTCGTTTCGATTCGATTATTTTCGACTTGATTCGATTCGATTACTTTTTATTCGATTCGATTCGATTATTTTCGATATAATTTGTTTCGATTTGATTATTTTCGATTCGATTCGATTCTATTCGTTTTGATTCGAGGCGATTAATATCAATTCGATTCTTTTCGATTCGTTTCGATTATTTTTGATTAGATTCATTTTGATTCAATTATTCTCGATTCGAGTCGTTTCGATTCAACTGGATTCGAGTATTTTCGATTCAATTCGATTCAATTATATTCGATTCAATTCGTTTCGATTCGATTCGATTCGATTATTTCGATTCAATTTGTTTTGATTCGATTTTTTTCTATTCGATTCAACTCAATTAATTTCGATTCGATTCGATTCGAGTAATTTCGATTCGATTCGATTATTTTCGATTCGATTTGATTCCATTCCATTATGTTCGATTTGTTTCGATTCTATTCTATTATTTTTCGATTCGATTCGTTTTGATTCGAATCGATTATTTTCGTTTCAATTCCTTTCGATTCTATTCAATTCTATTATTTTAGATTCGATTCGATTATTTTCGATTCAATTTGTTTCGATTCGATTTGTTTCGAATGCATTATTTTCGATTCGATTTGTTTCGATGCCATTCGATTTGATTATTTTCAATTCGATTTGTTTCAGTTTGATTATTTTCGATTCGATTCGTTTCAATTCAAATATTTTCGATTAATTTATTTCCGATTCGATTCGTTTTTATTCGATTAGACTATTTTCGATTTGTTTCAATTCGATTTTTTTGATTCGATTTGATTCGATTATTTTCGATTTGATTTGATTCCTTTACATTCCATTACTTTGATTCCATTCGTTTCAATTTGATTCTATTATTTTCGATGCAATTCGTTTCGAATCGATTCGATTCGATTATTTTCGAATCGATTCGTTTCAATTCGATTCGTTTCGATTCGATTATTTTTTATTCTATTCGTTTCAATGCCATTCGATTCGATTATTTCCGATTCGATTCATTTCAATTCGATTATTTTCTATTCGATTCGTTTTGATTCGATTCGATTCAATTATTTTCAATTTGTTTAGATTCTATTTTTTTCGATTCGATTCGATTAATTTCGATTTGATTTGATTCGATTAATTTTGATTCGATTCGATTCGATTCGATTATTTTTGATTCGATTCATTTCGATTCGATTCGACTCGATTATTTTCGATTCGATTCGATTCGATTTGAGTATATTCAATTCGATTCATTTCGAATCTTTTCGATTCGATTCGATTAATTTCTATTCGATTCGATTATTATCAATTTGATTCATTTCGAATCAATTATTTTCGATTCAAATCATTTCGATTCGATTTGATTTGATTATTTTCTTTTTTTGATTCGATTATTTTCGAATCGATTCAATTGATTACATTATTTTCTACTCGATTTGTTTCTATTCGATTCAATTTGATTATTTTGATTCAATTCTATTTGATTATTTCCGATTCGATTCGTTTCAATTTGATTATTTTTTATTCGATTCGTTTTGATTCGATTCGATTCAATTATTTTCGATTCGTTTCGATTCTATTTTTTTCGATTCGATTCGATTCGATTAATTTTGATTTGATTTGATTTAATTAATTTTGATTCAATTCGATTCAATTCGATTATTTTCGATTCGATTCAATTCGATTCTATTCCGTTATTTTCATTTCGATTCATTTCGATTCTTTTCAATTATTTTCGATTTGATTTGATTCGATTCGAATAGATTATTTTCAATTCGATTCGTTTTGATTCGATTCGATTCGATTATTTCGATTCGATGCAATTCGTTTATTTTCGATTCAATTCCATTCGACTCAATTATTTTCGATTCGATTCGTTTCGATTCGATTAAATTCGATTATTTTCGGTTCGATTTGATTCGATTATATTCGATTTTATTCGATAAAATTCGATCATTTTCAATTCAATTCATTTCGATTCGATTATTTTCGAATCTATTCATTTCAATGCCATTCCTTTCTATTATTTTCGATTCGATTCATTTCGATTTGATTATTTTCGATTCTATTTGATTCGATTAATGTCGATTCGATTCAATTCATTTGATTCGATTCGATTAATTTCGATTAGAATCAATTCAATTCGATTCGATTATTTTCGACTCTATTCGTTTCAATTCAATTATCTTCGATTCGATTATTTTCTATTCGATTTGAATCGATACAATTTTTTCGATTTGATTTGATATGATTATTTACGATTTGTTTCATTTCAGTTCGATTATTTTCAATTTATATGATTCGATTAATTTCGATTTGGTTCTATTCGATTTGATTTGATTTGATTAATTTTGATTCAATTCGATTTGATTATTTTCGACTCAAATCGTTTCAATTCGATTTGATTATTTTCTTTTTTTTTTTAAATTTATTTATCTAGATATTAATTATTTCCTATAATATATACTATAGTATTTTTTTTTTTTAAAGAGCCAGGATGCTCTGGTCTTTTTTTTTTTATGATAGTCACAGAGAGAGAGAGAGAGAGAGAGGCAGAGACATAGGCAGAGGGAGAAGCAGGCTCCATGCACCGGGAGCCTGATGTGGGATTCGATCCCGGGTCTCCAGGATCGCGCCCTGGGCCAAAGGCAGGCGCCAAACCGCTGCGCCACCCAGGGATCCCGATTTGATTATTTTCGATTCTATTCGTTTCAATTTGATTATTTTCGATTCGATTCGTTTCTATTCGATTCGATTTGATCATTTTCGACTCTATTCCATTCCATCCGTTTTGATTATTTTCAATTTGATTCATTTCGATTCGATTATTTTCGATTCGACTCGTTTCGATTCATGGATTGGAGTATTTTCATTCGATTCGATTCGACTCGATTATTTTCCATTTGATTTGTTTCAATTTGATTTGATTCGATTCGATTATTTCCTATTCGATTCGTTTCAATTCGATTATTTTCGATTCAATTCGACTCGATTATATTCGATTAGATTCGTTTCGATTTGATTCGATTCGATTATTATTGATTCTATTCGATTCGATTATCTTCAAATTGATTCGTTTCGATTCGATTAGATTATTTTCAATTCGATTTGATTCGGTTCCTTTTGATTCGAGTCGATTAATATCGATTCAATTCGATTCGTTTCTATTATTTTCGATTAGATTCGTTTCTATTCGATTATTCTCGATTCGATTCATTTCGATTCTACTGGATTCGAGTATTTTCGATTCGATTTGATTCAATTAGATTCGATTTGATTATATTAGATTCAATTCATTTCGATTCGATTTGATTCGATTATTTTTGATTCCATTCGTTTCGACTCGATTTTTTTCGATTGGATTCGATTGGATTCGATTCGATTAATTTTGATTCGATTCGATTATTTTCGATTCGATTCGATTTCATTATTTTCGATTCGAATCTTTTCGATTCGATTCTATTATTTTCGATCGATTCGATTTGATTTGATTCGATTCGATTCTTTTCGATTCTATTAATTTCGATTCGAGTTGATTCGAGTCCATTATTTTCGACTCGATTCGTTTCGATTCATTCTATTTAATCGAAACGAATCGAATCGAAAATAAACGAATCGAAATGAATCGAATAGAAAATAATCCAATCGAATCGAATGGAAAATAATCGAATCGATTCGAAACGAATCAAATCAAAAATGCGCGAATCGAAACAAATTGAATCGATATTAATCGAATCGAATCGAATCGAAAAGAATCGTATCGAAATGAATTGAATCAAAAAAAAAGAAATGAATTGAATCGAAACGAAAAGAATCGAATCGATCAAAAAGAATCGAAAAGCATCGAACCGAATAGAAAAGAATTGTATCAAAATGAATTGAATCGAATCGAAAAGAATCAAATCAAAGAGAATTGAAATGAATTGAATCGAAAAGAATCAAAACGAAAAGAATTTAATCGAAATGAAAAAAATCGAATTGAATCAAATCGAAAAGAATAGAATTGAAATGAATTGAATCAAAACAAAAGAATAGAATCGAATCAATTTGAAAACAATCGAATTGAAACGAATCGAAAAGAATCAAATCGAATCGATTCGAAGAGAATTGAATCGAAAAGAATCGAATCGAAATGAAAGAATCGAATCGAATCCAATCGAAAAAAATCGAATCGAATCGAATCGATAAGAATCGAATCGAAAAAAATCGAATAGAATTGAATCGAATAAAAAGAATTGAATCAAATAGAATCTAATCTAAGCGAAAATAATCAAATTGAATCGAATCGCATCGATAAGAAAAGAATAAATAAAATCGAATAGAATTTAATCGAATCAAAAGAATCGAATCGAATAGAAAAAAATCGAATAGAATAGAATCGAATCAAAAAGAATCGAATCGAATCTAAACAATAATAATCGAATTGAATCGACTCAAATAGAAACAAATCGAATCGAAAAGAGTCGAATCTAAACGAAAATAATTTAATGAATAGAAACGAAAAGAATCGAATGGAATCAAATCGAAAAGAGTCGAATCGAATCCAATAGAAAAGAACCGAATAGAATTGAAAAAAATCGAATAGAATCAAAAAGAATCGATCAAAGAGAATCGATTCGAATCAAAATGAAAAGAATCATATAGACTCTTATCAAAAAGAATTGAATCGAATCTAAACGAAAATAATCGAATTTAATTGACTCGAATCGAAACAAATCGAATCGAAAAGAATTGAATCTAAACAAAAATAATCTATTTGAATCGAATCGAAAAGAATCAAATTGAATCAAATCGAAAAGAATCTAATCGAATCCAATCGAAAAGAATCGAATCGAATCGAAAAAAATCGAATAGAATCTAATAGAATCGAAAAGAATCGAAACGAATCGATCAAAGAGAATCGATTAGAATCGAAAGGAAAGAATCGTATCGAATCGAAAAGACTCAAATTGAATCGAATCGAAAAGAATCGAATTGAATGGAATTGAGTCGAAAAGAATCGAATCAAATCGAATTGAATTGAAAAGAATCGAAACGAATCAAATCAGATCGAATGGAAAAGAATCAAATCGAATCAAAAAGAATCGAATTGAATCTAAAATAATCGAATCATATCAAATATAAAAGAATTGAATCGAAAAGAATCGAATTGAAACGAAAAGAATTGAATCGAATAGAAACGAATCGAATCGAATTGAAAAGAATCAAATCGAATTGTATAGAAAATAATCAAATTGAAACGAAAAGCATCGAAGTGAAATGAATCGATTTGAAACGAATAGAATCGTATGGAATCGAATCGAAAAGAATCCAATCATATCAAATCGAACCAAAAAGAATCGAATTGAATAGAATAGAAAAGAAATGAATCAAATTGAGTAGAAAAGAATTGAATCGAATCACATCGAAAAGAAACGAATTGAAGCGAAAAGAATCAAATCAAATTGAAGAGAATCGAATCGAATAAAAAAGAATAGAATCGAATCGAATTGAAAAGAATCAAATCGAAAAGAATCGAATCGAAATGAAAACAATCGAATCGAATCAAATCGAATCGAAAAGAATCGAATTGAATGAATCGAATCGAAAGGAATCGAATCGAGTAAAATAGAAAAGAATCGAATTGACTCGAATAGAAAAGAATCGAATCGAATAGAATAGAATCGTATAGAAATGAATCGAATCAAAACGAAAAGAATCGAATCAATCAAAAAGAATCGAATAGAAAAGAATCGTATCGAAATGAATCGAATCGAATCAAAAAGAATCAAATCAAAGAGAATTGAAAATAATCGAAATGAATCGAATCGAAAAGAATCCACACGAAAAGAATCGAATCAAAACGAAAAGAATCGAATCGAATCGAAAATAATAGAATTGAAAAGAATCAAATCGAAACAAAAGAATCAAATCGAATCGAATCGAAATAAATCGAATCGAATCGAATCGAAAAAAATCAAATAGAATCGAATCGAATCAAAAAGAATCGAATCGAATCTAAGCGAAAATAATCGAATAGAATCGAATCTCATCGATAAGAAAAGAATCGAAAAAAATCGAATAGAATTGAATCAAATCAAAAGAGTCAAATCGAATAAAAAAATCGTATAGAATGGAATCGAATCGAATCTAAACGAAAATAATCGAATTGAATCGAATCGAAAAGAATTGAATCAAATCGAAAAGAATCGAATCCAATCCAATCGCAAAGAATCGAATTGAATCGAAAAAATTTGAATAGAATCGAATAGAATCAAAAATAATCGAAACGAATCAATCGAAGAGAATCGATTAGAATAGAAATGAAAAGAATCGTATCGAATCGAATCAATAAGAATCAAATGGAATCGAATCGAAAAGAACTGAATCGAATCGAAACGAAAACAATTGAATCGAATCGAAAAGAATCGAATTGAATGGAATCGAGTTGAAAAGGATCAAATCAACTTTAATGGAATCAAAAAGAATCAAATCAAATCGAAAAGAATCGAATTGAAAAGAATCGAAATGAATCGAATCAGATCGAATGGAAAAGAATCGAATCGAATCGAAAAGAATTGAATCGAATCGAATCAAAAAGAATCGAATCAAAGCGAAAAGAATCGAATCGATAAGAATAGAATCAAAAAATCAAATTGAAACAAAAAAATCGAATCGAAACGAAGTGAAAAGAATCGAATCGAAATGAATCGAAAAGAATCGCATCGAATCAAATCGAATAGAAAAGAATCGAAGCAAAAAGAAGTGAATTGAATCGAATAGAATTGAAAAGAAACGAATCAAATCGAATCGAAAAGAATTGAATCAAAATGAATCGAAAAGAATCGAATGTAATCTAATCGAAAAGAATCGAATTGAATCGAATCGATAAGAATCAAATCAAATAGAATAGAAAAAAATAGAATAGAATCTAATAGAAACGAAAAGCATCGAAACGAATCGAATTGAAGAGAATTGATTCGAATCGAAATGAAAAGAATCAAATCATATCAAATCGAAAAGGATCCAATCAATGAGAATCGAAAAGAATCGAAATGAATCGAATTGAAAAGAATCGAATTGAATAGAATCGAAAAGAATCGATCGAATCGAATTGAATCAAAAAGAATCGAATCGAGAAGAATCGAAACGAATCGAATCAGATTGAATGGAAAAGAATCGAATCGAATGGAAAAGAATCGAATCGAATCGAAAAGAATCTAATCGAATCGAAAAGAATCAAATCGAAATGAAAAGAATCGAATTGAATCGAAAAGAACCGAATCGAATCGAATCGAATCAAAAAGAATCGAATCGAATCGAATGAAACGAATCATAATGAATGGAATCGAATCGAATAGAAAAGAATCGAATAGAATAGAATTGAAAAGAATTGAATCAATAGAATCAAAAAGAATCAAATCAAATAGAATCGAAATGAATCGAATCGAAAAGAATCGAATTGAATCGAAAAGAATCTAATCGACACGAAAAGAATCGAATCGAATCGAAATGAAAAGAATCGAAACGATTCAAATCGAATCAAAAAGAATCAAATCAAATAGATTCGAAAAGAATCAAAATGAATCGCATCGAAAAGAATCGAATCGAATTGAAAAGAATCGAATCGAATCGAATCGAAAAGAACCGAATTGAATTGAATCGAAAAAAATCGAATCAAAAATAATCGAAAGGAATCGAATCAGATCGAATGGAAAAGAATCGAATCGAATCGAAAAGAATCGATTCGAATCGAATCGAAAAGAATCGAATCGAATCGAAAAGAATCGAATCGAATAGAATCGAATTGAAACGAAACGGTTCGAATTGAAACCAATCGAATCGAATCGAATCGAATCGAAAAGAATCGAATCGAATCGAAAGAATCGAATCAAATCAAATCGAAAAGATCAAAGCGAATTGAATCGAATAGAAAAGAATCAAATCTAAATGAAAATAATAGAATTGAATCGAATCGAAAAGATTTGAATTGAATGAAATCGAAAAGGATCGAATTAAATCCAATCGAAAAGAATCAAATTGAATCGAATCGAAAAAATCGAATAGAATCGAGAAGAATCGAATTGAATTGAATCAAAAAGAATAGATTTGAAACGGAATGAAGAGAATCGTATCGAATCAAATCGATTTGAAAAGAATCGAATCGAATTGAATCGAAAAGAATCGAATCAAATTGAATAGAAAAGAATCGATTCGAATCAAATAGAACAGAATTGAAATGAATGGAATGGAATCGAAAAGAATTGAATCGAATTGAAAAGAATCAAATTAATTTTAATTGAATCGAAAAGAATCGGTTCGAATCGAATTGAATAGAAAAGAATCGAATCGATTTGAATCGAATTGAACCGAAAAGAATCGAAATGAATCAAATCAGATCCAATGAAAAGAATTGAATCAAATTGAAAAGAATCAAATCGAATCAATCCGAATCGAATCGAATAGAATCGAAAAGAAACGAATCAAATCAAATTGGAAAAAATCAAATTGAAACGAATAGAATCAAACCGAATCGAACTGAATTGAAAAAGTCGAATCGAAAGAAATCGGAATGAAAAGAATCGAATTGAATCGAATCTAAAAGAATCTAAACGTATCAAATCGAATCGAAAAGAATCGAATTGAATAGAATAGAAAAGAATCAAATCGAATCGAATACAATCGAATCGAGTAGAATTGAATCGAAAAGAATTGAATCGGAAAGAATCGAATCGAAATAAAAAGAATCAAAAAGAATCGAATCGAATCGAAAAGAATCGAATTGAATCAAAAGAATCGAATCGAATAAAAAATAATCAAATCAAATAGAATAGAAAAGAATCGAATCAAATCGAAAAGAATCAATGTGAATCGAATCAAAAAGAATCGAATTGAATGGAATCGAATCGAATTGAAAAGAATCGAATCACATTTAATGGAATCGAAAAGAATAGAATCGAATCGAACTGAATCGAAAAGAATCAAAACGAATCAAATGAGATCGAATGGAAAAGAATCGAATCGCATTGAAAAGAATCAAATCGAATTGAATCGAATCGAAAAGAATCGAATCGAATCGAAAAGAATCTAATCAAATCATATCTAAAAGAATTGAATTGAATCGAATCGAATCAAAAAGAATCGAACCACATTTAATGGAATCAAAAAGAATCGAATCGAATCGAACTGAATCAAAAAGAATCGAATCGAAAAGGATCGAAACGAATAAAATGAGATCGTATGGAAAAGAATCGAATCGCATTGAAAAGAATCGAATCAAATCGAAAAGAATCGAATTGTATCGAAAAGAATCGACTTGAATCGAAAGCATCTAATCGAAAAGAATTGAATCGAAATCAAAAGAATCGAATTGAAACGATTCGAAAAGAATCGAAAGAATAGAATCGAATTGAAACGAAAAGAATTGAATCGAATTGAAAAGAATCGAATCTTATCGAAAAGAATCGAATCGAATCGAAAAGAATCGAATCGAATCAAAAGAATCGAATCGAATCGAAAAGAATCGAATCGAATCGAAAGGAATCGAATTGAAACGAAAACAATGGAATCAAATAGAATCGAAAAGAATCGAACTGAATTGAAAAGAATCGAATTGAATCGAATCGAAAAGAATCGAATCGAATCAAAAGAATCCAATAGATTCGAATCAAAAAGAATCGAATAGAATCGAATTGAAAAGAATCTAAACGAATAGAAAGGAATCGAATTGAAACGAAAACAATGGAATCAAATAGAATCGAAAAGAATCGAACTGAATCGAAAAGAATCGAATTGAATCAAATCGAAAAGAATCGAATCGAAAAGAATCGAATCGAATCGAAATGAAAAGAATCTAATCGAATCGTAACGAAAAGAATCGAATCGTTTCGAATCGAATCGAAAAGAATCAAATCAAATAGAATCGAAACGAATCGAATCGAAAAGAATCGAATTGAATCGAATCAAAAAGAATCGAATCAAAAAGAATGGAATCGAAGTGAAAAAAATTGATCGAATCAAATAGGAAAGAATAGAATCAAAAAATCGCATCAAAAAAATCGAGTCAAAGCGAAAAGAATTGAATCGAAACGAATCGAAGAATCGAATCGAATCAATTCAAATCGAAAAGAATCAAAACATATCGAAGTTGAAAAAAGCGAATTGAATCGAATAGAATTGAAAAGAATCGAATCGAATCGAAAAGAATTGAATCAAAATGAATCGAAAAGAATCTAATGTAATCTAATCGAAAAGAATCGAATTGAATCGAATTGATAAGAATAAAATCAAATAGAATCTATAAAATTGAATAGCATCGAATAGAAACTAAAAGAATCAAAACGAATCGAATTGAAGAGAATCGATTCGAATCAAAATGAAAAAAATTGTATCGAATCGAATCGAAAAGAATCAAATTGTATCGAATAGAAAAGAATCAAATCAAAGAGAATCGAAAAGAATCGAAATGAATCAAATCGAAAAGAATAGAATTGAATTGAATCGAAAAGAATCGATCGAATCGAATTGAATCGAAAAGAATCCAATCGAGAAGAATCGAAATGAATCGAATCAGATTGAATGGAAAAGAATTGAATCGAATGGAAAAGAATTGAATCAAATGGAAAAGAATCGAATCGAATCGAAAAGAATCGAATCGAAATGAAAAGAATTGAATCGAATCGAATCGAAAAGAACCGAATCGAATAGAATCGAATTGAAACGAAAAAATCGAATCGAATCGAATCGAAAAGAATCGAATCGAAAAGAATCGATTTGAATCAAAAGAATCGAATAGATTCGAATAAAAAAGAATCGAATCGAATCGAATTGAAACGAATCGTAACGAATCGAATTGAAAAGAATGGAATCGAATCGAATAGAAAAGAATAGAATAGAATTGAAAAGAATTGAATCGAATCGAAAAGAATCGAATGGAAATGAAAACAATCGAATCGAATCAAAAAGAAACGAGTTGAATTGAATCGAAAAGAATCGAATCGAAAAGAATCAAATCTAAACGAAAAGAATCGAATCGAATCTAATCGAAAAGAATTGTATCGGTCGAATCGAATCAAAAAGAATCAAATCAAATAGTACGAACTGAATCGAATCGAAAAGAATTGAATTGAATCGAAAAGAATTGAATTGAATTGAATCGAAAAGAATCGAATCAAATCAAATCGAAAAGAATCAAATTGAATAGAATAGAAAAGAAGCGAATTGAATCGAAAACAATCGAATCGAGTAGAATCGAATCGAAAAGAATTGAATCGAAAAGAATCGAATCGAAATAAAAAGAATGGAAAAGAATCGAATCGAATCGAAAAGAATTGAATCGAATCAAAAGAATCGAATCGAATAAAAAAGAATTAAATTAAATAGAATAGAAAAGAATCGAATCGAAAAGAATCAAATTGAATTGAATCGAAAAGAATCGAATTGAATGGAATCGAATCGAATTGAATCGAAAAGAATCGAATCACATTTAATGGAATCGAAAAGAATAGAATCGAATCGAACTGAATCGAAAAGAATCGAATCGAAAAGAATCGCAACGAATCAAATGAGATCGAACGGAAAAGAATCGAATCACATCGAAAAGAATCGAATCGAATAAAAAAACAATAGATTGGAATCGAAAAGAATAGAATCGAATTGTATCAAAAAGAATCGAATTGAATCGAAAAGAATCAAATCGAAAAGAATAGAATCGAATCGAAAAGATCAAATTGAATCGATTCGAAAAGAATCGAATTGAATGGAATCGAATCACATTTAATGGAATCGAAAAGAATCGAATCGAACTGAATCAAAAAGAATCGAATCGAAAAGAATCAAAAGGAATCAAATGAGATCGTATGGAAAAGAATCAAATCGCATTGAAAAGAATCGAATCGAATCGAAAAGAATCGAATCAAATAGAAAAGAATCGAATCAAATTGAAAAGAATTGAATCGAATCGAAAAGAATCGAATCGAATCATATCGAAAAGAATCGAATTGAATTGAAAAGCATCTAATCGAAATGAATCGAATCGAAATCAAAAGAATCAAATTGAAACGATTCGAAAAGTATCGAAAGAATAGAATCAAATTGAAACGAAAAGAATCGAATCGAATCGAAAAAATTGAATCTTATCAAAAAGAATCGAATCGAATCGAATGGAATCGAAAAGAATCGAATCGAATCAAAAGAATCAAATAGATTCGGATCAAAAAGAATCGAATCCAATCGAATTGAAAGAATTGTAACGAACCAAATCAAAAAGAATCTAATCGAATTGTATAGAAAAGAATAAAATCGAATCGAATAGAATTGAAAAGAATCGATTCGATCGATTCGAAAAGAATCGAATCGAAAAGAATTGAATTGAAACGAAAACAATGGAATCAAAATGAATCGAAAAGAATAGAATTTAATCGAATCGAATCGAAAATAACAGAATCGAAAAGAATCGAATCGAAATGAAAGGAAAAGAATAGAATAGAATCGAATCATAAAGAATTGAATCAGTTGAATCGAATCAAAAAGAATCAAATCAAATAGAATCTAAAAGAATCGAAATGAATCGAAAAGAATCGAATTGAATCGAATTGAAAAGAATCATATCCAAATGAATCGAATTAAATCGAAACGAAAAGAATCAAATCGAATCGTAATGAAAAGAATCGAATCGGTTCGAAACAAATCGAAAAGCATCAAATCAAATAGAATCAAAAAGAATCGAAACAAATAGAATCGAAAAGAATCGAATTGATCGCATCGAAAAGAATTGAATAAAAAAGAATCGAATCGAAGTGAAAAGAATCGAATCGAATCGATTCGAAAAGAAAGGAATCAAAAAATCGAATCGAAACAAAAAAATCGAATCGAATCAAAAACAATCAAATAGAATCAAATTGAAAAGAATCGAATTGAATCGAATCGAAAAAATCGAAGAGAATCGAATAGAATCGAAAAAAATTGAATCGAATAGAATTGAAAAGAATCAAATTGAATTGAATTGAAAAGAATCGAATTGAAAAGAATCGAATCGAAATGAAAACAATCGAATCGAATCGAATCTAAAAGAATCGAATCAAATCGAATCTAAAAGAATCGAATCAAATAGAATTGAAAAGACTTGAATTCAATCAAATCAAATCGATTCGAATAGAAAAGAATCGTATTGAATAGAAGCGACAAGAATCGAATCGAATAGAAAAGAATCGAATCGAATCGAATCTAAAAGAATCGAATCGAATAGAATTAAAGAGTTGAATTCAATCGAATCGAATTGAATCGAATCGAAAGAATCAAATCGAAAATAATCAAATCCAATCGAAAACAATCGAATCGAATCGAAATGAAAAGAATCGTATCAAATTGAATCGAAAAAAATCAAATTGAATCGAATCAAAAATCGAATCGAATCGAAAAGAATCGAATCAAATGTAATGAATCGAAAAGAATCGAATCGAATTGAATCGAAAAGAATCGAATCGAATCAAATCAAATCGAATCGAAACGAATTGAATCGAATTGAATCCAAAAAATTCGAATCGAAAAGAATCTAATCAAAAAGAATCAAATCGAATCAAATAAAAAAGAAACGAATCCAGTCGAATCGAAAAGAATCAAATAGAATGGAATCGAAAAGAATCGAATCGAATCAAAAAGAATTGACTCGAATAGAATAGATTTGAAAAGAATTGAATCGAATCGAATCCAAAAGAATCGAATCGAAAAGAATCGAATCGATCGTAAAGAATCGAATCGAATCGAATCGAAAATAATCGATTGGAATCATATCGAATTGAAAAGA